>NC_140589.1:1316870019-1318216274 GCF_964204655.1 Triturus cristatus
CATGTTATGCATCGCCTTCAATGTCTCAGGTGGATAAGTTATAGTCCGACCAGAGTAGCAGGCCCCTGGGTCCGGAGGGGCGCAGAGGGGCGCGGACGGGCGCAGACGGGCTTGCCTTTAGCGCGCCTTTGGCGCGCCTTTGGCGCGCCCGCTGCGCGCGTCCGCTGCGCGTGCGCGAAGGCATCTACAATTTATCCCCCTGGCGTGAGTGCGTCTACAACGCTGTCCGGGCCCTCACCCAATATGGCTGCCAAAGTTAGCGTAGGCGTCTGCCTCCGTCTCCAGAACACCACGACGAGCGATGCAGGGTCCGACAGTGAGGCAGGACAGCGAATGCTGCGTGAGTTGAGCCCCGGTGAGTGCAGGTTTAAAAAGCAAAGTATACAGAGCAATATTCAAGAGAATGACAGTATATTAAAAAAATAAGCGAGCTCCCGGCTTCCGCCTCAGGAGTCAGTCTGGGTGCCTTCTATAACTTCTGGTCATTACACAGTTTATCTAAAATGTGAAAGAGGCTGGACACTGTGTAATGATTCTAAATTGATTTTCAAGCAACGTTTGCCTGCAGATTTACCAAATTCCTACTTAATTTTTCTAAAACCAAAATTTTAGATACAAATTGCAGTATCAGAAGAAACCATTATTTCGATTTTATAGGATTAACATTGGATATTTCACCAAAAAAGAATTTTTAAATTACCATTTGGCCTCATGGAAAGGTAAAAATTTCTATTGTGGACTTCTTTGACAGATATTATTTTGGTGTATGAGCTTAAGCAATAAGATTTACAGACGTTATTTATTGCAAATAGGTATTGTTCTTAGATGACATTTTTCATATATATGTTATATTTCTATCAAGGTATGTTTTACTGAGAAGAGATGCAGGGCTTTTTTTAAACAATCTTTCAGATTGTTAATTTTTTTGCCTGCTTTTAAGTCATTAATGCAATTGATTTCACAATTTGCAGTGAAATTCAATATATTCTGAAAACAGCAAAAAAAGGGCAAAAATGTACTTTGTTGAATATGAAAATATGTGTACTGTATTCTAAAATGTATTCTTAAATATTAATACTTTTTTTCCTTTTTTTCAGATCGAGAAAGAAAATGTAGGAAATGTAATCCTTTTTTCTAGCAATTAAAAAAAAACATTTATTTATAATTAAGTTATTTTGTTGGTCAGGTAAGTTTGAAATATCTGTATTTCTCACCCCTTCACTTTCATGCTCCCTTTTCTTCAGTTCTCCTCACTGTGCTTTTCTCATTCCCCTTCTCTCTGTCTTCTTCCTTTACTGCTCTTTCGTAACTCCCTTACTCCTTCTATACTACTCCCCTAGGTTTACTGCCTCCATCACTACTTTTTCAACCATGTATCTTTCTCTGTCTCCATGTGTCTCAGTCATTCTAACTGCCTTACTCTTTCTCAGTTCCTTGCTCTCTGTCTCTGTTTCTGTCTCTCTCTCTTTGTCTGTCTTACCCTTAATTTCCTTAACATCTCTGGAGCAGATTAACAAGGCCTCTGCGCCACCACTACGTCACTTTTCATAACGTACTGGTGGCGCAGGAAGCTCCTTCATATTTACAAGGAGAGGAAAAGCCACCCTGCATGACTTTTCCTCTACACATAAATACAGCCACTTCACACGCAGCACTGTGTGTTGAAGGGGCGTTTCATGGGTGTTGTTGTGGGTGTTCCCACGCAACACACAAAGAACTAGACACATCTCCTGGTTTACGAGAAATCGTAACTCTGGAGATGCATGTGAATGCTACGCCACCCTAGAGGTGGTGTTGCGAGGCACAACGAGGAGAAATGTTTTTATTTCTCCTCGTTTTTTCCTCTTTTAGTGTGTCCTCCATTCTACAGCACGCATTGAAAGAGGAAAAAGCCTCTTGTGATTATTTTTGTGCAGGAAGGTGTCCCTTCCTGCACAAGAACAATCTCCCCACCACGCAGGCATCCTTGTACCATGGTGCAAGGGAGCCTGCGCCGGCGCATGGCTGCAGTTTGTACGCCTGCGCAGGGGAAGCATAGAGATGCGACAAAAAAAAATCGTAAAAAAAAACCAATTAATAAAAAAGTTTCAATGTTTAGATGTTGGTTGGCTCTAAAAAGAGCCATTGTGTTAATCGAGTGTTTTTTGGTACCTATAAGTAAGTATCGATGCAGAGTCTAAAGATCAAAAAGAAGACTGTTCCCTTCATCTGTGAAATGTACTCTTGCTCTTTGGATAAGAAACATTATGTGATGAACTTCTGACGTCTCTGCACACACAAGTGTTACATGATCTAATGCTATACTAGCAGGCAAAAGTCATGTTGGGGGTAGAAATCATTTAGAAAGGGTTAAAATATGCAAAAAAAAGAAATGTGTGTTTCCATTTTTTTTAAAAAGTGGAAAATATGAAAAGGGAGCAAGGTACTGAGTTCCTGACCCCCTACCTTTTGACAGGAGGTCCCTGAAGAAAACTTTATTTTATTTAAATCGAGGGGTGCGCGTACCGTGCGCGCACGGTATGCGCACGTCGGGGTAAAAAAAAAAAATGATAAAAAAAAAAAGTATTTAGATGTTAGGTGGCTCTAAAAAGAGGGACAGAGGAAGGAAAGAATGGCGTGTGCTGCTGTATCTTGATCTCTATTAGGGGAATGCTGGTCTCTGACAAAGCAAGAAGAGAATTACACGTATTGCACCTTATATGCACCTTCTCAAACAGAGGGTGTATGTCCAGAGGAGCTGAAGAAGGTGAAGCTGCCACCGCAGATAAAGTGCTCGGCTTAGCTGCCGATGATGTACTCGGCTGAGCTGCTGCGGATGTGCTCGGCTGAGCTGCAGGAGGGTTTTCTCTAGTAGCTCGAGCATAAGCCACAGGATATACATCCCTAACGTGCCTGATCATAGTGAAGATACTAAAAGAGTACTTCTTTTTAGGATCTCCTCTTGATAAGACACGACCACAAAGAGTGCAGGTGACTTTGGGAGCATTCACCTTCTTCTGCCCCTCTGGAAATGTGAAAAATTGCCAGATAAAAGAATCTTTCTGTTTCCTCTGTCTCTGTCTCACAAGAGTCTCCTGCTCACTCCCAGAAGATGACTGCTGCTCTGCCATTGTATCACAAAAACAGTTCAGCTCCTTCTCCCAGGGAATCAGAAGAAATAATGAGGGGAGTGGGTGTGGTGTTGGAAGTTTCTGGAACTGAAACTACTATAAACCAAGGAAAAGTGTTATTTCTTGATCACATGACTTACCGTGCGCACACCGTACGCTTACGGTGCGCGCACGGTACAAGTACGCATGCGCATACGTAAGATGGGCGCATGCGCATACGGAGCACGCGCGTACGAGGCACGCGTGCATGCACATTCGGAGCACGCGCGCATGCGTGTATGGAGAACGCGCGCATGCGCAAAAAGAACACGCATGCATGCACGTACAAAGCACGCGCGTACGGAGAACGCGCGCATGCGCAAAAAGAACACGCACGCATTCGCGTACGGAGCACGCGCGTACGCATGACGAACGAAAAACCCTTTAAAAAAATAAATAATGTTTAGAGATTTATAAAAGATATTAACTATGCTGTTCAGCTATCTCTAAAATTAAAAAAAAAAGCTGAGCCATTCCATATTGCAGGAGACAGTAAATCTATAATTATATACATAGGTAGCATATTGTAAAATAAATAAATAAAAAATGAGGGATGTCACTGACCATGTCATGAGTGATGTAATATGTGACGTCATCAGCAGTGGATTGCGGGCGCGCAAGTTATAGTTAGCTGTACTAACTATAACGGGGGAATTTCATTGGTTTTTTACGAGCGAAATGTCCAGCTAACTATAACATGTGTGAAACCTTTGTTTTTTTCAGTGAATTTGCAAGGTTTTTTAAATGCTAATTCCTAACTATAACGTGTGTGAAACCTATGGTTTTTTCAGTGAATATATATATACACATACATATATATAAATGCATATGTCTATAGATGCATATATATATATGTGCATATGTGTGCGTGTAGAGAGAGGTAGAGGGGTAGAGAGGTAGAGGTAGAGAGGTAGAGAGTAGTAGAGAGAGAGGTAGAGAGAGGTAAAGAGGCAGAGAGTAGAGGATGAGTAATAGAGAGTAGAGAGTGAGTAGTAGAGAGTAGTAGTAGAGAGAGTAGCATAGAGTGAGTAGTAGAGAGTAGTAGAGTGAGTGGTAGAGAGTGAGTAGTAGAGAGTAGTAGAGTGAGTAGTAGAGAGTGGGTAGTAGAGAGTGAGTTGTAGAGAGGAGTAGAGAGTAGTAGAGAGTGAGTAGTATAGTGAGTAGGTGAGAGTAATAGAGAGTGAGTAGTAGAGAGTAAGTAGCAGAGAGAGAGTAGTCGAGAGTAGTAGAGAGTAAGTAGTAGAGTGAGTAGTAGAGAGTAGTAGAGAGTGAGTAGTAGAGTGAGTAGTAGAGAGCAATAGAGAGAGTAGTAGAGAGTGAGTAGTAGAGAGAGAGTAGTAGAGTGAGTAGTAGAGAGTAGTAGAGAGTAGTAGAGAGAGAGTTGTAGAGAGTGAGTGGTAGAGAGTGAGTAGTAGAGTGAGTAGTAGAGAGTAGTAGAGAGTGAGTAGTAGAGAGTGAGTAGCAGAGAGAGAGTAGTAGCGAGTAGTAGAGAGTGAATAGTAGAGTGAGTAGTAAAGAGTAGTAGAGAGTGAGTAGTAGAGTGAGTAATAGAGAGTAGTAGAGAGTAGTTGACAGTGAGTAGTAGAGAGAGAGTAGTAGAGAGTAGTAGAGAGTAGTAGAGAGTGAGTAGTAGAGAGAGAGTAGTAGAGTGAGTAGTAGAGAGTAGTAAAGAGTAGTAGAGAGAGAGTTGTAGAGAGTGAGTAGTAGAGAGTGAGTAGTAGAGTGAGTAGTAGAGAGTAGTAGAGAGTGAGTAGTAGAGAGTGAGTAGCAGAGAGAGAGTAGTAGAGATTGAATAGTAGAGTGAGTAGCAGAGTAGTAGAGAGTGAGTAGTAGAGAGAGAGTAGTGGAGAGTGAGTAGTATAGAGTGAGTAGTAGAGAGCGAGTAGTATAGAGTGAGTAGTAGAGAGAGAGTAGTAAGGAGTAGTGGAGAGTGAGTAGTAGAGAGTGAGTAGTAGAGGGTAGTGGAGTAGTGGAGAGTGAGTAGTAGAGAGTAGTAGAGAGAAAGTAGTAGGGAGTAGTAGAGTAGTAGAGAGTGAGTAGTAGAGGGTAGTGGAGTAGTGGAGGCTGAGTAGTAGAGAGTGAGTAGTAGATTGAGTAGTAGGGAGTAGTAGAGAGTGAGTAGTAGAGTGAGTAGTAGAGAGTAGTAGGGAGCGAGTAGTAGAAAGCAAGTAGTAGAGTGTAGTAGAGAGTCAGTAGTAGTATGGAGTAGTAGAGTAGTAGAGAGTGAGTAGTAGAGAGTGAGTAGTAGAGGGTAGTGGAGTAGTGGAGACTGAGTAGTAGAGAGTGAGTAGTAGAGTGAGTAGTAGAGAGTAGTTGATAGTAAGTAGTAGAGAGAGTAGTAGAGAGTGAGTAGTAGAGAGAGTAGAGAGTAGTAAAGTAGTAGAGACTGAGAAGTGGAGAGTGAGTATTAGAGGGTAGTGGATTAGTGGAGACTGAGTAGTAGAGAGTGAGTAGTAGAGTGAGTAGTAGAGAGTAGTAGAGAGCGAGTAGTAGAGAGTGAGTAGTAGAGAGCAGTAGAGAGTGAGTAGCAGAGAGAGAGTAGTAGAGAGTGTGTAGTAGAGAGTAGTAGAGCGAGTAGTAGAGGTTGAGTAGTAGAGAGAAAGTAGTAGAGAGTAGGAGAGTAGTAGAGAGTGAGTGGTAGAAAGTAGTAGAGAGTAGTAGAGTGAGTAGTAGAGAGTAGTAGAGAGTGAGTAGTAGAGAGAGTAGTAGAGAGTAGTAGAGTAGTAGAGAGTGAGTAGTAGAGAGAGAGTAGTAGAGAGAGTAGTAGAGACTGAGTAGTAGAGAGTGAGTAGTAGAGAGTAGTAGCGAGCGAGTAGTAGAGAGTGAATAGTGGAGAGTGAGTAGTAGAGAGTAGTAGAGAGTGAGTAGTAGAGAGTGAGTAGTAGAGAGTCAATAGTAGAGAGTGAGTAGTATAGAGAGAGTAGTAGAGAGTGAGTAGTAGAGTGAGTAGTAGAGAGGGAGTAGTAGAGAGAGAGTAGTAGAGAGTAGTAGAGAGTGAGTAGTAGAGCAGTAGAGAGTGAGTGGTTGAGTGTAGTAGAGAGTAGTAGAGTGAGTAGTAGAGAGTGAGTAGCAGAGAGTAGTAGTAGAGAGTAATAGAGAGTGAGTAGTAGAGAGTAGTAGCGAGTGAATAGTAGAGAGTCAGTAGTTTAATTTAAAAGGAACAAAATGAGGGGGTTCATTTTGCCATAGAAATTATGATTAGTGCTGCAGAAAGAAAAATTAGGGCACATTTCGACTTCTCAAATCCTCTTCTATTTCATTAAAAAATTCTGACATGCAGACTGAAACATGCACTTTGAAAACCAGCAGCAGACTTCCCTGGTGAGCAGTAGCTTTACTACAGTGATCTAATGAGCAACTCGAGTGCTAACATTCAGAATTTATGGCAAATGTGTGACACATCTGAATGCCTTCTTGATGGAACCAAAGTAAACAAGCATTGAAAATGCAATAGGTCTCGCCCTCGTTTAAGTTAAAGCTTTCTGTTTGTAATTAGGTGGCTTTTTAGCTTTGCTTTTATTAGTGTTTTTCAAACTTTCATGTACATTACATGCATATGTATGCATATATGTATATGTATATGTATGCATGCATTTATATTAGTATTTTTAAAGATATGCAGATTATATATATGTTTATATATGCATGTATATATTATCTACTGGCGGTCGCCAGTAGATAGTTATAGTTAGGACCGTGTTTCCATAGGAAATCTGAAAATTCTATTTTGAATAACTTTGGCGCCGGTGGACGAATCCTCGCAAAATTTTCAAAAGTAATGGGGCGCTCCGCTCAGCTCCTACCCTGAAAGTCTCAGGGTGATTCGTCAAGCGGGGGCTGAGAAAAAAGGGGGGTCCCAAAACGCGTTTTCCCCATGCATTTTCCCATAGGACTTTATGTCGAAGGTACAGCCCGAACGGCTGAACAGAATTACTTGAAATTTGGCAAAGAGATAGTCCTCAGGTCAGGCATGTGCCTTTTGCATATATGGAGTCAATCTGTTCAGTATTTCCTGAGAAAATTGCAGTTAAAAGTACATAAATATCTATATCTCAACTAACTATAACGGGGGAATTTCATATATATATATATATATATTCACTGAAAAAACCATAGGTTTCACACATGTTATAGTTAGCTGGACATTTTACTGATAAAAAACCAATGAAATTCCCCCGTTATAGTTACTGTAGGCAACTATAACTCACGCGACCGTAAACCTCTGCTGATGCTAATACTGTATTTAGACACTTATTTGCCCATGTCTTCTTCCATTACATTTTAGCTATACATATATTACAAATATTTTTTTTTCATAAAGACACATATGTCATCAGCAGAGGATTACGGTCGCGTGAGTTATAGTTGCCTACAGTAACTATAACGGGGGAATTTCATTGGTTTTTTATCAGTAAAATGTCCAGCTAACTATAACATGTGTGAAACCTATGGTTTTTTCAGTGAATTAGCAAGGTTTTTTAAATGCTAATTCCTAACTATAACGTGTGTGAAACCTATGGTTTTTTCAGTGAATTTGTACGGTTTTTTAAATGCTAATTTATTTATGTATTATTTTTTATATATTTATTTTACAATAAACTACGTATTAAAAATTCTGATTTTTTTTTTTTTTGGTTTTCACCCTGCGAATTTTTTTTTTTTTTTTGTAAAAAAAAAAATTTTTGTGTGTTTTTCAGGGTGCGCGCACTGTGCGCGCACCCCCGCGATTTTAAAAAAAAAAAAAATTTTTTTTTGCCTTCGGGGTCCTTCAGGGACCCCCTGACAAAGGCTAGGGGGTCAGGAACTCTCTACCCTGCCCCCTTTTCACGTTCGCCACCTTCCTTTTTCACTCTCGCACTGAAAACAAACAAAATGGCGGCCGACACTTCCTGATTTCGACCGATTCGAACGTTGACTAACATGTAACCACCAATCAGAATTACGCTCGCGCACGTTAGGGTGCTCGCACGGTGCTCGCACGGTGCGCGCACCCTGCGCGCATATATATATATATATGCTTTTAAATGCTATTTTCTCCGGAAATAGTGAACAGATTTACACCAGACCTGCAAAAGGCACTTCCTTGACCTTATGGCTACCTCTCTGCCAAATTTCAAGTAATTCTGTTCAGCCGTTCGGGCTGTAGCTGTGTCTAAAGGTCCTATGGAAAAATGCATGGGGAAAACGCGTTTTGGGACCCCCCTTTTATCTCAGCCCCCGCTTGACGAATCCCCCCGAGACTTTCAGGGTAGGAGCGGAGCGTAGCGCCCCACCTATTTTGAAAAATTCGCGAGGATTCGTCATCCGGCGCCAAAGTTATTCAAAATAGAATGTTGCGGATTTCCTATGGAAAAGGGGTCCTAACTATAACTACCTACTGGCGACCGCCAGTAGGTAATATATATATATATATATATATATATATATATATATATATATATATATATATATATATATATATATATATATATATATATATATATATATATGATTGGTTGATCGAAGTTCAGAACACGTAATCATAAGTATTAATATTTTCTATTTTTAATGTCACATAACCCACAGGAAGCTAAGCAACAGGCTCTGAAATTCTTAGCTGTCTGACTGATCCTTCCTTGTAGTATAAATATGATGAAACCCTTAGGGTACATTCACAAATAGGGGACCCAGAGGCAACCTATTTTCTTAGTGGGGAGCGTAATAACTTCTTTACGGATGTCAGCTAATTTCCTACTTTCTAGAAATAGACATATATCCATTTCATTAGAGAAATCATTCCATTACTAATAGAAAAGCGTATGGGATGATCCATACAATTGAAAATACAGGAATTTTATGGCAAGGCCCGGAGGCCAATATTATGCAGTAATCCTTTACTGCTCCTCACACAGCAGCAACAAGAAATAGCAAGAATTAGAACATCTACCAAAAGTCTAGAATATTGAACATGCATAAGAACCCAACACTGGCAGCCATCTTCCTTCTTTTGTTGCTGCTCACAAAGAGATAAGTACATTCAATTTATTGTCCTTATTATCTTACTGGGACTCTTATTTAAAATGAATATTTAATGGGGTTAAATTAAACTGGGATGTGTTTTCTTTTATGCAATTCGATGTTTCTTTTAACTTGCAGCGAAAGAAATGATTTATTATAAACTTAGAATATGGTATTTTTGTTTAAGAATGAAGTATTTACTGGGAGTTGAGGTTTTAAAGCAAAGCTTACACGTGTTGGTGGTGAGAGTTAAATCTGGTTTTAACGGAGTTTTGGTTTCGCATTGTCATGTTAGGAAGGTAATTATTTTAATTGCGTACCGTTGGGTTTGGCCGATTTTCCCTACGCAGGCAGTGACGTGTCAGGGGGCTCGTGGAGATCGCTGGTGAGCGCTCGCGATCAAGCGCCACGGTGATTGAGCGCTCGAGAGAAGCGCGTGCTGTGTTTGAAAGGCATGGCTCGCGCAGCATGTATTCGGCACAGCAGAAGTGGAGCTCCGGCATCGTTACAGCTGAGGTGATTGTTTGTACAGCTTGAATCTCCCTACTCGTTACGTAGCGTAGGGCAGCCATTTTGAAAAGTTGGGCACTTTGATACAAAGACTATGTCTTGTTGGGACGCCATATTTTGGGAAAGAGGCTTTGAAAGTGAATTACGGGTTCAGTAGGGGGCCATTACTGTTTGACAGGAGCGTCGGTTGCATGTTTAAGGTATCGGGTGACACGAAGTGAGGAGAGACTTTATAGAATACGTTTATTTAAAAAAGGTTTGGTTGGTTGTGCTATTTTTAGGAAATTTGTTAAAGGAGTTAAGGTTTGTTTGATAATTAAAAAAAAGAATACATTAAGATGGAACAAAGTGAGGGATCTGCCTTTGAGGACAGGCTTAAAGTTTACATGGACAAGATGTTTGGGGAGTTGTCTGTTTTCTTTGGACAAGAAAATAGACAGTACTGTGGAGAAAAAGTTAAATGAACAGGGGAACCGGAAAAAGACTGTTGAGAATGAGATATACTGGTCTACAGAGGAGGTAGAGGTTGTGGCAAGTGGCTCAAAGCAAGCCAGCAGAAAGAGAGAAGAGAAGACAAATAATAAGGAAAAAATAAAGGAGAAGAAAGGTCATGAACATAAGGTTCATGGAGATTAGAGGGCTATAAAGGCCAAAGTTGTTGCTATAAAGGCAAAGAAAAGATGCCACAGAGTATTGGCGTGTGATTCCTCTTAGACAAGTGGGGATGTAGAACTCACTTGCTCTAACGAGTTTTGAGGATACTGATGAAGAGGAGGTTGTGAGAAAAAGGAGGAAAACTGATGAAAGGCAGATTAAAGTGGAGCTAGGTAACTTTGTAGATCCCATGGGTGAAGAGATGTTCGATCCTTTGTTAATTCAACACCCTTTATCACCTCAGTGGATGCCAGCAGAGCACCTTGCAAAATATATTTCATACTGGATAAGGAGGGAAATGTCAAAGGAGGTGAGCACTAGGTTTGGGTCGAAGTGCCCAAGGCCTAGTCTAGAAATCAAGGTGGCTTATATGTGTAAACTTGACTCAAAGATGATGAGCTTCCTGAACAAAATGGGGAGAGACCCTAGGAGGGGTTTGGATAAGGGCCTCAAAGAGTGTCAGGACAGATTGCTAGACATTCTTGGGCCTTTAACGAAGGTTTTCGATATGTGTGAAGAGGCACATACCAGCAATACAGGAGTTGATGTTGAAGAGATGTGCCAATGGGTGCAGCGAGCCATCTGCCTTTTGGGAAATGCCAATGCGGCATTGTGCATTGCGAGGTGGAAAAGTCTTCTTATGAAGATTGATCCCAAGTTGGCAGAGTAAGCAAGTAAAGAGTTTGGTGAGAGAAGTGAGGGAATGCTCTTCGGGGAAGAGTTTGTAAGGGATATGTCCAAGTATGTTGGAACATTCAACTATTTACAAAAAGCCCAAAAAGACATAAAAAAGGTTTTTGGTACGGCCAGGAGGATGCGGGGTGGATTCCCCGGCCGCGAGAAAGGAATCCCTCGATATTCATTTACGAGAGGATTCAGACCCTACAATTACGGCTATGGATATGGAATGGACTCAAGGTTTGAGCAAGGTGGTTTCTATCTGCAAAGACAGAGGTCGAGAGGCCGTGGCACACGTTCAGAAAGGAGAGGAAGAGCTTCCTCAGGTAAGACAAGGCAAAGACCCTATTTCTACCCTTGTAAAAGTGATTGGCAGACTAGCCGATTTTGCTTTAAGGTGAAAGGAAATAACAAAAGATCCTTGGGTTTTGCAGACAGTACAGGGATATCAAATAGATTTCATAGGGGTTCCGGTTCAGAAAAGGTGTCCAAACTTAATGAGGTTTGCCAAGAATCAGGAGGAATTAGTGTCACAGGAAGTAAGAGCTTTGGAAGAAAAAGGTGCAATAGAAATTGCAGAGGATTATCAGGGGTATTTTGTGAGCAACATTTTTCTGGTAGAAAAGAAGAACAAACGTATGAGACCGGTTATAAATTTGAGGGAGTTAAACGACTGGGTGTGTTAGAACCATTTCAAAATGGAGGGGATACACAAGAGACTTATTAAGAGAGGGAGATTGGATGACAAGATTTGATCTGAAAGATGCTTTTCTGACGACTCCAATGTGTGTCGAACAGAGGGACTATTTCCAGTACAGGTGGAACGGAAGGAGATGGCGGTTCAAGAGTCTCCCTTTTGGTCTGACTTCGGCTCTGTGGTGTTTTATGAAGGTGATGAGGCCAGTTGTGGGTTGGTTGAGGTCCAGGGGTATTCGGATGATTGTATACCTGAACGATATTCTGATAATGGCAGAGAAGAAGTGTTTGGTTTTGGAGCAGACAGAATTTGCGATAAAAGTTTTGGAGGACTTCAGTTTCGTGGTAAACAGGGAGAAATCGTGTGTGGTTCCAACGCAGGAAATACCATTTTTAGGTTTCCAGATTCAGACCTTGGATTGTGTATTGAAGTTACCGATGGACAAGATGAAGAAGATTCGCAGAGAGGTGAAGAGAGTGAAAGAGGCGGAATGGATAACATTGCGTCAGCTAGCAAGGTTGTTGGGTCTGTTGTCAGCATCGATTCAGGCGATTTTTCCAGCGCCTATCCATTACAGAGCGCTTCAGAAATTAAAGGCGTATTATTTGAGACAGAGCGAAGTATTCTCAGAAGGTGAGAATGAATCAGGAAACGAAGGAGGAGTTAGAGTGGTGGTTGTTGAGTCTGGAGGCTTGGAATGGGAGAGCGATTTTTTGGGGGAAACCAGAGATGGTGATGGAGTCGGATGCGAGTCTACATGGATGGGGAGCGAGTTGTGGAGAAATAATGACTGGAGGTCCTTGGTCCCTGGAAGAAAAGAAATTGCATATAAATTGTCTGGAGCTCCTAGCTGGGTCCTTTGCAATAAGGAGTTTTGTAAAGGGACAAGCGAAATGTTGCATTTTGTTGAAGATGGACAGCATTTCGGCAGTTCGGTATGTGAACAAATTTGGTGGACCACGTTCAAGGGGTCTAGCGGAGTTAGCAAAGGAGTTTTGGAAGTTTTGCATGGACAGAGAAATTATGGTCCAGGCACAGTACATTCCAGGGAAGAGCAATGTGGAAGCACACTGGAACTCGAAGTATTTGAGGGATGTGATCAATTGGAGGTTGAACAGGGATGTGTTCCCGGGTCTTCTGGAGAAGTGTGGTCCATTAGAGGTGGACTTGTTAGCGGACAGGTTGAATACGCATTTGAGGAAATTTTACAGTTGAAGGCTGGATCCGGAGGCAAGAGGGATAGATGCTTTTCTGCAAGAGTGGGGAACGGGAAGGATGTATGCTTTCCCCCCGTTTTTGATGATTCAGAGAGCGTTGCTGAAGGTGAGAAAAGAGAAGGCGAATATGGTGTTGATTGTCTCCTTTTGGCAGACACAAATTTGGTTTCCAGACATTATGAATCTACTGGTGGAGGATCCAGTGTTGATTCCGAATTTCAGGGAGGTATTGATAGATGCCCAGGAGAACGTTCACAATCTAGTGATATCGGGGCAGCTGAGACTTCTAGGATGTCTGAAAGTATGGCAGGTGTCAGGATTATCTGTGGAGGCTTCAGAGCTCATCTGTGGTTCATGGGCTCCGGGAACAACCAAGGCCTATAGGTCAGCATGGTGGAGATGGTGTGATTGGTGTATTGAGAGGAACTTGGATCCCGTTTCGGCTGTTGTAGTGGAGGTGGTGAATTATTTGTCTAGCTTGTTTAGAAGATGATTTGCGTACATCTGTGTGAATTTGAGCATGTCTGCTATTTCAGCTGGTCATGTGCTGATTGGAGGATTGCCGGTAGGACACGCTTTGGTTGAAAGAGTTGTAAGGAGTATTCGTTTGGAGCTACCTCCTAGAGCTAAGTACACTTTACTTTGGGATATGTCAGTCGTCTTGAAGGAAGTGGAGTGTTGGGGCCCCAATTCTGGTTTGATTTTAAGGTTGTTGTCTTGGAAGTTGGCTATGCTTTTGTGTTTGGTTTCTTGTACAAGGGTGTCAGACATTAGAGCATTGGAGGTGACGTCACAGAGTTACCAACCGGAAGGGGTGTGTTTCGAGCTGAGAAGGAGAACTAAGACTATGTCGAGGACAATTTTTTATCTGAATTTAGAGGGGCATAGTAGTTTCTGTGTGGTTAGTTGTTTAAAGGAATATTTGTGAAGAACACAGGGTCTGAGAGAGTGTGGTTGCTCACAACTTCTGATTTCTTTCAGGAAACCGTTTAAGGCAGTTTCAGCCCCTACTTTAGCAAGGTGGGTCAAGGAGGTAATGAAGAAGTCAGGGGTTGATGTGAGTGTATTCGGGGCGCATTCAATTAGAGGGGCGATGGCTAGTAAGGCTTTTATGAGGGGATAAAGCTTAAGTGGATTTTGAAAGCGGCTGATTGGTCTACTGATACAACGTTTCAGAGATTCTACTTTAAACCTGTGGACAATGTTTTGCAGAGAGTATTGGATGGACTTTGAACATGCATAATATTGGCCTCCGGGCCTTGCCATAAAATGCAGATTTTCCACAGTTTCAATGGGAAGAAAATCATGATTTTATTAAAGGCACGGAGGCTAATATTATCCCTCCCTATTTTGCCCTACCCTATTGACATATTGTTATTTTTTTGTATGTAGGTCAGAGCTGAGAAGGGATCAAAGACGTGGACTTCTGGAGCAATGGAGTTTGGATTTTGTCGGAAGTCTTGAGGTTATTGAATGGGACTAGTTTTTTTTGTTCGCAGTGGATAAAGAAGGAAGATGGCTGCCAGTGTTGGGTTCTTATGCATGTTCAATGTTTTAGACTTTTGGTAGATGTTCTAATTCTAGCTATCTCTTGTTGCTGTTGTGTGAGGAGCAATAAAGGATTACTGCATAATATTTGCCTCCATGCCTTTAATAAAATCATGATTTTCTTTCCATTAAAACTGTGGAAAATCTGCATTTCATAGTATTTATTTGCTTTGGATTTTCAGATGCAAGTGTCCCTCCTATAAAGAGAGAATTCTGATCGAAAGCAGACAGTCAGTTCATTCAATGCAAGAAGAATACTGGATCTCTGATTACATCTTGTTTTGTATCACTAGTCCATTTCATGAAAGGTTTCTTGATCAACATTTTACTGTAAACCCCATCATTGGTAATAAGAGACACAGAACATTTTATTTGGACAGTGGTATTAGATGAGGGGAGATAATGGCATTCGATCAAAAACAATCTGTCTGATATTTGTGTCTGCTGCCATACAGGTCTTAATACAATCATATGAAACTTGGTCGTTCAAAACCCTTGACTCTACACCAAATAATTGCCATATTGGCTAATTCTGAACTAACAATTACATTTGTTTAGTAATTCATTATGATCTTCTGCTTTGTTATCTACCACTTTCAGGACTCCCACCATGTCAACCAGAAAGCTATTTTTAAACACCGCTGCTGAGAACCCTATATATTCAGCCCATTATGTGTTTCGGATGGTAAACAACCAGTACAATGAATCTTTTACCCTGAATACCATCATCCCGCATACCATGACAACGCAAATAACATTAATCCGCAATGCCATTACAACGCATGGCATTACATTTGATATGCTTATACCACGCATGCTTTTACAACGAAATGTGCATGAATGGCAAAAGCATATGTTTTTTAAATGTAAGTATAGGGTTTGGGGTTGGGGTGTAGGGGTACATGTTTTGGAGGTTCAGGGGTAATTTTAGGGTTAAGTGTATGTTTGAGTTTTGGGGTGCTGCAATATTTTTAGGGTTTAGGGTGGGTTAGGGTTTTGGAGTACTGGGGTATTTTTAGGGTTTAGGGTGGGTTAGGGTTTTTGGGTGCTGGGGTATTTTTAGGGTTCAGGGTGGGTTTAGGTTTTGGGGTGCAGGGGTATGTTTGGGGTTGAGGGCGCGTTTAGGTTTTGGGGTGCTGGGGTATTTTTAGGGGTCAGGGTTTTGGGGTGCCTGGGGTATTTTTAGGGTTCAGGGTGGGTTTAGGTTTTGGAGTGCTGGGGTATTTTTGGGGATCAGGGTGCGTTTAGGTTTTGGGGTGCAGGGGTATTTTTAGGGGTCAGTATGTGTTAGGGTTTTGGGGTGCAGGGGGTATTTTTAGGGGTCAGGGTGGGATTAGATTTTGGGGTACTGGGGTATTTTTAGGGGTCAGGGTGCGTTTAGGTTTTGGGGTGCTGGGATATTTTTAGGGGTCTGGGTGGGACAGGGTTTTGGGGTGTAGGGGTTATTTTTAGGGTTCAGGGTGCATCTAAGGTTTTGAGGTGCTGGGGTATTTTAGGGGTTCAGGGTGCGTTTAGGTTTTGGGGTACCGGGGTATTTTTAGGGGTCAGGGTGGGTTGGGGTTTTGGGGTGTAGGGGGTAATTTTAGGGTTCAGGGTGCATTTAGGTTTTGGGGTACTGGGGTATATTTAGGGGTAAGGGTGGTTTAGGGTTTTGGGGTGTAGGGGGTATTTTTAGGGTTCAGGGTGCGTTTAAGGTTTTGGGGTGCCGGGGTATTTTTGGGGTTCAGGGTGTGTTTAGGTTTTGGAGTGCTGGGGTAAATTTAGGGGTCAGGGTGGGTTAGGGTTTTGGGGTGTAGGAGATAATTCTGGGGTTCAGGGTGTGTTTAGGTTTTGTGGTACTGGGGTATTTTTAGGAGTCAGGGTGGGTTAGGGATTTGGGGTGTAGGGGGTAATTTTAGGGTTCAGTGTGCATTTAGGTTTTGGGGTACTGGGGTATATTTAGGGGTAAGGGTGGTTTAGGGTTTTGGGGTGTAGGGGGTATTTTTAGGGTTCAGGGTGCGTTTAAGGTTTTGGGGTGCCGGGGTATTTTTGGGGTTCAGGGTGTGTTTAGGTTTTGGAGTGCTGGGGTAAATTTAGGGGTCAGGGTGGGTTAGCGTTTTGGGGTGTAGGAGATAATTCTGGGGTTCAGGGTGTGTTTAGGTTTTGTGGTACTGGGGTATTTTTAGGGGTCAGGGTGGGTTAGGGATTTGGGGTGTAGGGGGTATTTTTAGGGTTCAGGGTGTGTTTAAGATTTTGGGGTGCCGAGGTATTTTTGGGGTTCAGGGTGCGTTTAGGTTTAGGGGTGCTGGAGTAATTTTAGGGGTCAGGGTGGGTTAGGGTTTTGGGGTGTAGGGGTTAATTGTAGGGTTCAGGGTGCATTTAGGTTTTGGGGTACTGGGGTATTTTTAGGGGTCAGGGTGGGTTAGGGTTTTGGGGTGTAGGGGGTATTTTTGGTGTTCAGGGTGCATTTAGCTTTTGGGGTGCAGGGATAATTTTAGGGATCAGAGTGGGATTAGTTTCTGGGGTATTTTTGGGGTTCAGGGTGGGTTTAGATATATTTTTTTTATATATATATATATATATACAAATTACATTTATAATGAAAACAAATTATAAATATATTATATTATCTACTGGCGGTCGCCAGTAGATAGTTATAGTTAGGACCGTGTTTCCATAGGAAATCCGCAACATTCTATTTGGAATAACTTTGGCGCCGGTTGACGAATCCTCGCGAAATTTTCAAAATAGGTGGGGCGCTCCGCTCCGCTCCTACCCTGAAAGTCTCGGGGGAATTCGTCAAGCGGGGGCTGAGAAAAAAGGGGGGTCCCAAAACACGTTTTCCCCATGCAATTTTCCATAGGGACCTTTAGTCCAAGGTACAGCCCGAACGGCTGAACAGAATTACTTGAAATTTGGCAGAGAGGGTCAAGGATGTGCCTTTTGCAGGTCTGGTGTCAATCTGTTCAGTAGTTCCTGAGAAAATCAAAAGTAAAATCATATATATATGTGGGCGGAGCCTAACCACACATCTCATCCTGAGATCTGATTGGCTGTCAGCACTTCATCCAAGAAGTGTTGGCAGCCATCTTGGGACCACTATACATGATAGCACCTCATTAAAAAGCATTGCAGTTAATAGAAGGTTTTAAGACTTTAGTTACATTATAAATCATTTGTTGATGGTACCATACTCATTTTAGGAATTGTGGTATGTTCTAAGGTGATTTCACCATGTGAAAAAGCCTTCTGCTGGGATATCATGATTGAGAGAAAATTATTTTCTCATGCTTTTCCCACAGAGGTTTGGAAGGTGATCTATAAACTAAACTGAGAGCTTATTTTCTGTAAATTCACATTATCTTTCTCAGTCATGTGAGAATGAAGTCTGACATTCTCAGTAAAACATGTACATCCAACAAGGGCAGAGACTGTCAGTTGATTCCTTTGTGTTCTACTGCAGCTTCCCAGAGTGTTCCAAAGAACAACTAGAGCGCTAACAGTCCTACTTATGATAAACGTATGGCACACCTGAAGCCATCTTGCTTGGATTAAAGTGGTAACTCTTAAAACATTTAATTTAAAAAGGAACAAAATGAGGGGGTTCATTTTTCCATAACAAGTATGATTAGTGCTGCAGAAAGAAAAATTAGGGCACATTTTGAGTGACTTCTCAAATCCTTTTCTATTTCATTAAAAAATTCTGACATGCAGACTGAAACATGCACTTTCAATACCAGCAGCAGTTTTCCCTGGTGAGCAGTAGCTTTACTACAGTGATCTAATGAGCAAAAAGAGTGCTAACATTCTGAATTTATGGCAAATGTGTGACACATCTGAATGCCTTTGGAATCAAAGTAAAAAACTGAAAGTATTTCCTACTGAGGAGACTGCAGTAAATGAGGAAATTAGGAAACTATGGCAGCACAGAAAACCATGCATGGCAAGTGGGAGGGTTAGTGGTAGCACAATGGCTATGATGGGCAAGAAGGAGGGTGCAGGGGCATGCACAAAGGACAATGGAGGATAGAAGGGAGGGTCAGGACCTGTGCACAGACAAGAAAGTTCAGGGGAAGGGGCCTCACAACAAACCGCACGGGGCAGGCAGGAGGAGCAGTTGCAGCACAACAGACCAGGGAGGGCAGAAGGGTGTGGCAGTACAATGGACCATGTAGGACAGGAGGAAGAGGATAGGGGCATGGCATGTGTACAGGCTGGGTGGAGGTGGGAGGGACAGGTTACAGTCATCTGACAATGCTAGGCAGGTGGGAGGGGAGTGGCAGCTCAACAGAACACTCAGAGTAGATAGGAGTGGCAGGTCCATGGAACTTGGTGGGCAAAAAGGATGGAGCAGGGGCATACACAAAGACATATTTAATTTTCAGAAAAACACACACTCACTGGATGATGTCATCAGTGATGTCATTTGAGATGTCATCAGTGATGTCATGAGTGATGTCACTGACCATGTCATGAGTGATGTAATATGTGACGTCATCAGCAGTGCATTGCCGGCGCGCGAGTTATAGTTAGCTGAACTAACTATAACGGGGGAATTTCAATGGATTTGTACAAGTGAAAAGTCCAGCTAACTATAACACCCCTGAAACCTATGGTTTTTTCAGTGAATATATATATATATATATATAAACATATATATATTCACAGAAAAAAACATAGGTTTCAGGCACGTTATAGTTAGGAATTAGCATTTAAAAAAACCTCAGAAATTCACTGAAAAAACCATAGGTTTCAGGGGTGTTATAGTTAGCTGGACTTTTAAGTAGTTTGCACAGACACACGTTTTAAAAACAATAAAGTTCCTAATACCCGCCTTCTCTGAACAGTTAGCTTGCTGCCCCATCCCCCTCCTCCCTATCCTCTGTTGTGTGAATCCATGCACTAGCCTCCTCCCTCCTGCCATGCAGGGTCTGATGTGCTGCCACTGCCCTCAATTTAGTATGATGTACCAGTCCACTCCTCCTGCCCTCCATTGCCCAATTCTATGCCCCATCATTGACCTCCTGCTTAAACTCTGTGCTTAGCTTGCTGCCCCTATTCTCCTTCCCCCTGCCCTCCGATGTCTTTGTGTATGCCCCTGCTCCATCCTTTATGCTCACCATGTTCCATGGACCTGCCACTCCTATCTACTCTGAGTGTTCTGTTGAGCTGCCACTCCCCTCCCACCTGCCTAGCATTGTCAGATGACTGTAACCTGTCCCTGCCACCTCCACCCTGCCTGTCCACATGCCATGCCCCTATCCTCTTCCTCCTGTCCTACATGGTCCATTGTACTACCACACCCTTGTGCCCTCCCTGGTCTGTTGTGCTGCAACTGCTCCTCCTGCCTGCCCCGTGTGGTCTGTTGTGAGGCCCCTTCCCCTGAACTTTCTTGTCTGTGTACAGGTCCTGACCCTCCCTTCTATCCTCCATCGTCCTTTGTGCATGCCCCTGCACCCTCCTTCTTGCCCATCATAGCCATTGTGCTACCACTAACCCTCCCACTTGCCAAGCATGGGCTTCTGTGCTGCCATGGCCCCTCCCACCTTCCCTGTGTGGTCAGTTAGCTGCCCCTGAACCCCTCCCACCTTCCCTCCATGGTCTGTGTGTATGCCATCACAGTCTCACTGTTGCTCTTCATGGTGTGTCTTGCTTCTAGTGCCCATCCTGCCTGACCTCCATGGCTATCTTGCTGCTCCTGCCCTGCCCCCTTGCCCCCAGCCCTCTGTTTACATGTGCAGACCCCTACTCCCTCCCTCCTGGCTTGTCTGTTCCATTGTAATGCCTCTGATCCATCCCTCCTGCCCTTTATGGTCTGTTATGCTGCAGCTTTCTCTCCTGTCTGTCCATTATGGTCCTGCCTCTTGCCCCTCTGTTCTCTGTTGTCCATGTGCATGGTCCTGTCCCCTCCCTCTTGCTTTCTATGGATTGTTGTGCTGCACTCCCGTCCAGCATGCCCTGTGTGGTGTATTGTGCTGCTGCAAACCCTGATGCCTGCCCTGCAGGGTCAGTTTGGTGCACCTCTCCATGTCCCTCCTGTCCTCTGTTATCCAAGTCCATGTCCCTACCCCATTTCCTTCCATGATCCAATGTACCATACTTGCGAACATTTTGAACTTGGTAAGAGGGAGATTTTGAAAAAAAACTGGGGTATTGATTTTCCCCTTTGAGTTACATTGAAAAAGAGGAGATTGTAGACAGGAGACAGATAAAATAAAGCCCATTTGAGCTTAAAAACATTGGACGTTTCCTGGCTGAACCGGGTCTGTTGGCATGTATGGTTGTACTACCATTGCCTCTTCCTTCTGCCCACAATGGTCTATTACATTGCCACAGCCTCTCTTGCAAGTCCTGTATTGTTGGTTTGTTGCCCCTGCCCCCCTTTCCACTGCCCTCCATAGTCTGTTGTGCTGCCACGGCCCTTCCTGCCTGCTCAGTGTGGTTAAATGGTTGCCTTTGCACCCTCCTACCTGCCTTCAATTTTCAGAGTCCGTGCCCCTGGCCTCTGCCTCTCAACAGTATCCTAATGAACAACAAGATTGCTAACATTCTATATTTATTACAAAAGTGTGGAACGCCTGACGTCATCTTGATGTAATCAAAACTGTAATACCTAGAGCATTTCCTTTAGATATTACATATATGAGAGGGTCTTATTGGCATCAAAATTATGGTTAGTGCTCTAAAAGACTAAAATAAGGACATATTTTCTGAGTTTTCAAATAGCGACAAAGCACTTTTAAATTATTTGTTACCTTTATGTTTTTTTATCCAGTTGACCACTTGATTTAATGTTGCACTTAGGGGAGAGGATGTGGTGTTACTTCCAGAACTGCAGACTTTGCAATTGGGGAACCAGGTTGGAGATTCTGCTTCAGCACGACATTCTGTGATTCTGGTCAAATCACTTAGTCTCCCCATGTCTACAACCAAAATGAATTTGTTCATGTGTGATGTAACCAATGCTCATGTAAAGCACTCCAATACCTGACAAGTCTGCACTATATAACACTGCAAAAACACAAAATAATAAGTGTTTTGCACACTTCTGTCATTGGGCTATATTTGGGCTACATCTGGGTGATTTTGGGCTACATTTGGGCTCTTTTGTCTCCGGTGGCCATCTTGGGAGATTTATTTGTTATGAAGTTTCCTAATTTCCTCATGTACTGCAGTCTCCTCAGTAGGAAATGCTTTCATTTTTTTACTTTGATTCCATCATGAAGGCATTCAGATATGTCACACATTTGCCATAAATTCTGAATGTTGGCACTCTAGTTGCTCATTAGATCACTGTAGTAAAACTACTGTTTACCATGGAAGTCTGCTCCTGGTATTAAAAGTGCATGTTTCAGTCTGCATGTCAGATTTTTTTAATGAAATAGAAGAGGATTTGAGAAGTCACTCAAAATGTGCCCTCATTTTCTTTCTTCAGCATTAATCATAATTTCTATGGCAAAATGAACCCCCTCATTGTTTTCCTTTTTAAATTAAATGTTTTAAGTGTTACCAGTTTATTCCAATCAAGATGGCTTCAGGTGTGCCATACTTTTGTCATAAGGAAGACAGTAAGCGCTCTAGTTGTTTTTAAGAACACTCTGGGACATTCTGTCATTGGGCTATACTTGGGCTACATCTGGGTGATATTTGGGCTACATTTGGGCTCTTTTGTCTCTGGTGGCCATCTTGGCAGACTTATTTGTTATGAAGGTTCCTAATTTCCTCATTTACTGCAGTCTCCTCAGTAGGAAATACTTTCAGTTTTTTACTTTGATTCCAAAGGCATTCAGATGTGTCACACATATGCCATAAATTCAGAATGTTAGCACTCTTTTTGCTCATTAGATCACTGGAGTAAAGCTACTGCTCACCAGGGAAAACTGCTGCTGGTATTGAAAGTGCATGTTTCAGTCTGCATGTCAGAATTTTTTAATGAAATAGAAGAGGATTTGAGAAGTCACTCAAAATGTGCCCTAATTTGTATTTCTGCAGCACTAATCATACTTTTTATGGAAAAATGAACCCCCTCATTTTGTTCCTTTTTAAATTAAATGTTTTAAGAGTTACCACTTTAATCCAAGCAAGATGGCTTCAGGTGTGCCATACGTTTATCATAAGTAGGACTGTTAGCGCTCTAGTTGTTCTTTGGAACACTCTGGGAAGCTGCAGTAGAACACAAAGGAATCAACTGACAGTCTCTGCCCTTGTTGGATGTACATGTTTTACTGAGAATGTCAGACTTCATTCTCACATGACTGAGAAAGATAATGTGAATTTACAGAAAATAAGCTCTCAGTTTAGCTTATAGATCACCTTCCAAACCTCTGTGGGAAAAGCATGAGAAAATATTTTTCTCTCAATCATGATATCCCAGCAGAAGGCTTTTTCACATGGTGAAATCACCTTAGAACATACCACAATTCCTAAAATGAGTATGGTACCATCAACAAATGATTTATAATGTAACTAAAGTCTTAAAACCTTCTATTAACTGCAATGCTTTTTAATGAGGTGCTATCATGTGTAGTGGTCCCAAGATGGCTGCCAACACTTCTTGGATGAAGTGCTGACAGCCAATCAGATCTCAGGATGAGATGTGTGGTTAGGCTCCGCCCACATATATATATGATTTTACTTTTGATTTTCTCAGGAACTACTGAACAGATTGACACCAGACCTGCAAAAGGCACATCCCTGACCTGAGGACTACCTCTCTGCCAAATTTCAAGTAATTCTGTTCAGCCGTTCGGGCTGTACCTTGGACTAAAGGTCCCTATGGAAAATTGCATGGGGAAAACGTGTTTTGGGACCCCCCTTTTTTCTCAGCCCCCGCTTGACGAATCCCCCCGAGACTTTCAGGGTAGGAGCGGAGCGGAGCGCCCCACCTATTTTGAAAATTTCGCGAGGATTCGTCAACCGGCGCCAAAGTTATTCCAAATAGAATGTTGCAGATTTCCTATGGAAACACGGTCCTAACTATAACTATCTACTGGCGACCGCCAGTAGATAATATATATATATATATATTCACTTAAAAAACCATAGGTTTCACACAGGTTATAGTTAGGTGGACATTTCACTCGTAAAAAAACAATGAAATTCCCCCGTTATAGTTAGTTCAGATAACTATAACTCGCGCGCCCGCAATCCACTGCTCATGACGTCACATATTACATCACTCATGACATGGTCAGTGGCATCACTCATGACATTACTGATGACATCATCCTTGTGATAGAGTGGCGGTCGCGTGAGTTATAGTTATCTGAACTAACTATAACGGGGGAATTTCATTGGTTTTTTACGAGTGAAATGTCCACCTGCAAGGTTTTTTAAATGCTAATTCCTAACTCTAACGTGTGTGAAAGCTATGGTTTTTTAAGTGAATTTGTACGGTTTTTTAAATGCTAAGTTATGTATTTATTAAGATATATATTATTTTAAGGTTTTTCACCATGCGCGCACCGTGCGCGCGCGTTGTGCGCACGGTGCGCTGCGCCCACCGTGCGCCGTGCGCGCATGGTGCGCGCACCCCACGATTTAAAAAAAAAATAATAAAATGTTTTTTTCACCCTTGGGGGTCCTTCTGTGACCCCCTGACTAAGGCTATGGGGTCAGAAACTCTCTTCCCTGCCCCCTTTTCACGTTTTCCACATTTTTTCCACCTTTCCTTATCAGTGCGACAGACAAAATAGCAGCCGACACTTCCTGATTTCGACCGATTCGAATGTTGACTGACATCAAACAACCAATCAGAATTAGGCTCCCGCACGTTAGGGTGCGCGCACGGTGCGCGCTTATAGATATGTATATGCGTTTAAATGCAATTTTCTCAGGAAATACTGAACTGATTGACTCCAGATATGCAAAAGGCACTTCCCTGACCTGAGGACTACCCCTTTGCCAAATTTCAAGTAATTCTGTTCAGCCGTCCGGGCTGTACCTTCGACTAAAGGTCCTATCGGAAAATGCATGGGGAAAACGCGTTTTGGGACCCCCCTTTTTTCTCGGCCCCCGCTTGACGAATCACTCCGAGACTTTCAGGGTAGGAGCTGAGCGGAGCGCCCCATTAGTTTTGAAAATTTCGCGAGGATTCGTCAACCGGCGCCAAAGTTATTCCAAATAGAACTTTCAGATTTCCTATGGAAACACGGTCCTAACTATAACTATCTACTGGCGACCGCCAGTAGATAATATATATATATATATATATATATATATATATATATATACATATATGTATCTAGGTAAAACACTTTTACACAGTTTATGCCTTCACCACGCATGCTTATGCGTTGTAAAAGCATGCGTGGTAAAGTCATATACGGAGTGAAAGTTTGCGGGGTAATGGTATCGCGGAATAATTTTGGGTGTTCAGGGTGCGTTTAGCTTTTGGGGTGCAGGGGTAATTTTAAGGATCAGAGTGGGATTAGTTTCTGGGGTATTTTTGGGGTTCAGGGTGGGTTTAGGTATTTTTTGTATATATATATATATACAAATTACATTTATAATAAAAACAAATTATAAATATATTATATATATGTGTTCATATATATATATTTATATATATATATATATATATATATATAAATTCAACAGTCCTGGGTCACTTTGCAACGCTATACAAATTACTCAGGTACAGACCACAAAGTGCGCTGTAAAGAATTTTCGTTCTTGATTTATTCCTCCATTGTCAGCACACACAGCCTTGATCACATGATCGGTGAAACACATGCTTTATATATAGTGACAGATTGGATATTCAAAGTTACGTTACGTGACGGTTGAGGCAAGGCGCTAAACAAAATACTCACAATTTATACAAGTATATGTTAAATTCATAAATATATAAATAACTTAATAAATACATTATCATCACAGTTGAATATATAAAAAAATGTAAAAATACAAAATGTATAAAACAAGTTTAGTATTTAAAAAACATTTTTTTAAATAAGCAGTTCTTAAGAAAGCCTGAATCCTGAGTCTATTTATAGCCAAGTGACTAAAATAATAGCTCCTTCATATGAATTTGTCCAATTGCACATTCCCGTTCACGTTTGTAATTGAAAACTAATAAAGTGCTAGTGCTAAAATCCAATGGTGTTGTAAAAAATAAATTGCCACTCAAAATTATATTAAATTCATATCATATCCAATATGCCAATTAAAAAGAGAGATAATGGCAAGTAAAAAAACCTTACAGATTACATGAATGTAAACATTATAATCATCGATGCTTCAAATTTCCAGATCCTCGATTAAAATATGTGTACTAACTATTAAGATCCAGATGTACGACCATAATATTCTTAATACACAAAGTCATCACATAATAGTTCATCAAAAAATTCATCAAAAAAACTTGCAGAAAACTGAGCCCCATAAAATCAAAATACTTTGATAGATTAGAAATGCAGTGTAGAGATGCCTAAATGCATATTATGAATAACACTCATAACACATAATTCGTAGTTAAAACAACGAAGAATAATAATTTTATAGAAAGTTATGGAGGTCCTCTCCTGTATTGAGTCCCTTCGGAATTCTAGTATCTAGTAAAAGAATGTATTTAGACTCCAATTGTCTTAACTGCTTTTCTCTGTTGCCGCCGCTTAAGTTCTTTTGTACAGAGTAAATAACAAAGTAGCATAAGTAATTCAGGTTTTTGTTGTGGACCAATTTGAAATGCCGTGCTACTGGGTAGCTATCGTCTGCATTGACTATTGCTCTAAGGTGTTGAAGGATGCGATTGAAAACCTGTAATTTTGTACTTCCCACATACTTCAATTTACAGGTGCATTCCAATACATATACTGCATAGTCTGTGCGGCATGTCAGAAGTTTATGAATTTTAATAGGATTATTCTCAAATACACTGCAATATTCTGTAGTATTTATGCCAAATTTGCAGGCCCCGCATGAAATGCATTTGCGAAAACCTGTTTTCGTGGATAACCAATTGCTAGGGTTGATTACCTCAGGGTTAGATTTAACCAGAGCATCTCTCATTGAGGGAGCTCTTCTAAAGGTGATAAGTGGTTTTTCAGGCAAGAGAGGGGCTAAAGTAATGTCTGTCTTTAATAAAGGCCAATGTTTAGCTAAAATGCCCCTTATTTTCTTTTCTTCTACATTAAACGTAGTTATAAGCCTAGTTCCACCTTGATCATCTTTAAGATCATCATCTGGGTTTTTACTTTTAGATTGTGCAGTGGTATTTAAGCACTCCTCTCTGGTATGACTATTAGCCTTAGTTTTGGCCAATTCCAACTCCTTCAAACAATATCCACGGGCAAAAAATCTTTTTAGGGACTCTAGTTGACATTTTTCTAAATCAGAAAAGTTTGCGGGGTAATGGTATCGCGGAGTAATTGCATTTGCGTTGTGAAAAATGTGGAGTGATGGTATGCGGGGTCAAAGTATGCGGGATAACATCATATATTCGTTTCGGATGCCTGATGACTAGAAGCAGAGCATAGGAACGGATCTGTTGGACAGGGAGAGGCTGATGTAAGTCAAAGAAGAAGAACAGATGGAAGTATAGTAGACAGGCAGCTACATTTTATTTATTTATATTTTATTTATTTTGAGTTTTATATAGCGCTGGCTAGACCCGTAGGTATCAGAGCGCTTTACATAAGGAACAGCGAGTTGCAAGTTACTCATTTTACATAAGTTACACAATGAGGATCAGAGTTACAGGCTAACATGTTACATTTGTTAAAGGCAATCGAAAGCAATCAAAACTTAGTACCAAAGAAAAAGGGCAGAGTTACAGGAAATTCATCATGGGAGGGGTAGGGAAGGGAAAAACAGGGAGACGGGTAGAAACTGTGCCCAATGTCCGGCTGGGTAGTTGACGGCCGAGGTGATGGACCAGGGCCGATCTCTTCAATAGCTGAAACAAGCAGCTCCACCGGGCATCGGACATAATGCTCGGACTCCGCTGTCAAGATAGTGCACAGGTGTGCTCAGGGAGTGTCAGGGTAGCGCGGGGGTGGTGAGAAACCATGGAACAGGAACACAGGGAACGGATGAAAGCTTAATTATTACAGATCAAAGCATTATTAGTTGGTGGCGTGAATGGAGAAATAAAACAACAAAAGGGGTAGAGAGAGCTGGGGGGGACCAGAGTCAGAAGCTGAGATAGGTGAGTGGAGAGAGGGGGACCTGAGAGGGAGTTAGAGTTAAGGCAGTCCAGCAAAAGAGAAATGTTTGAAGGTCGACAGGATGGAGTCCAGTGGAACGAAGGAGGACAAAGTTCAACAAGATTGCGGATCCGGGTCATGGGTATCGAAGGGAACCATCTCAAAATGGCAGGATACATACAAGGCATGATCACAAAAAGAACCAAGAGAGCAGAATTCCGTCGAGGGGGGTCGTGGGGGGGACGTAGCCACTGTACCAAGGGAGGGCGGAGGGCAGTAGAATGTCGGCTGTATGCGTGCAGAGGCACAACCTCTATTTTGGGTATGGGTTATGATATGGAAAGGCCCCCCCCCATAAGTACCGGGCATTGCGGAGTTTACTGCTGCCACTGGGAAGCTGTTTCACGGCTTTCACGGGGGTTATTCATCAAACCCCGTTGTGTGGCACGCGGCGGGGAAATGGCGTCTGCCGCTCGTCCAGTATCACGCTTCTCACACTCACCGGACTGTGGAGCTAATCCTGCTGTTCACCTTCCACCGGTAGAGGACAGCTCCGACAGCTACATACTTTTCTTCTTTCTTTAATTCAACCAGATTCTCGTTTTTTTCTTGATGGTATAAGAGAGACTGACTGTAGGAACCGGCTGGGGTAAAATAATGGCAATTGGAGTTTTGGTCCTCCTCACAATTGAGTACCTTTGAATTAGATGCCTTAATGTGTAAGGAAGGCACAGATGTGAGAAGAAGCTATACTTCTCTTTTGGACAAACTTTTTTAACAACTTTAAAAGATCACTGACAGCTTCACCTGACAAACCCAGCTCATCAGGGACATGTAGTTTGAATAAAAAACAGTATCTTGATTTTAAAAGAAACATCTTTACCAACATCACAAGTCACTGAGCTTGATTTATTTAATTAATCAGCTGCTGATCACCTTGGGAATTTATGTACAGAAATAATTGTTCACCAAAGACTTACTTAGTAACAAATATTATTTCGTTCCATCAATTAAATCACTAAAAACAATGAATGTGAGCATAAAAGCAATTTGTCTAGCCTCACACACTCACTTATAGAAAATGTATTATTTATAAACAACAGACCTACAGCTTGGCACACAATAAAAAGATCGAGAGAGGAAATTTGGTCCCAACCCCCCCCCCCCGTGGCAACACAGAAGAGAAGAAACAATGTATATCATTTATTTTGAGAACCATATAGATTGTGTATTTGCTAGAGGCACCCTGCTCAGAACTGGCTGTTGGGCAGGGCTTTATTTTCCTGCAATTTAACATCAGAGGTCCATTTCCTAATTGTGCGTGTCACATTTTTTGATGGCGTTTCAACTCCATTTATAATATGGAGGTGTCATCAAGAAAGACCGGTTGACGGATAACAAGGTGGAAAAATCAGGCCAAGGATACGTTAGAAAGTGTTTAGTGACTAGTTTACAAGGCTAGACTAGTGTGGAAATATGGATTTTTATGGTCGGTTATGTCCCCTATCTTGGACCCCAACGGTTTCATGTATAAGTCACAAGTACATGTATGTTCCCTCCAGTTCCAGTTATGAAGACGCAAACACATGTGCGTCCACCGTCAACATGTCCTCTTTCAGATCCGCCATGAATGGGTCAGATATTCCATTCCTAAGTATGAAAGGCCACCGACTTTATGTGGTTCACTTTCCACATCTCACAGATTCAGGCGAGTAGGCCCGAATTCTGTCATCGAGCCTTTTTCTGCCTTCTGCCTCTGAAAGCTCCAGTCTGAGCCTGCATCCGTGACCATGAACTTTGTCCTACTCCCTGCGCGGCTAACGGTGCCTGATCCAACCCATAGCCTGCCAGAAAAACTGTATTTCACCTTCGAGATTATCTCCTTCGCCCCTCATCCGATGCATTCCTGTCTAGTAGTTTAGGTAAACATTCTTCCAGCTCCCGTGCAAAGGGCCAGGCCTTGCTGCCCTCATGCCAATAATTCATAGCCCTGTTACCATGGAATATTCCTACCCCCTCGCATCTAGTGTAGACACTTAGACGCTTGTACACGCACTAACAGTCAGTATAGTCAGTATAGAATAAGATTCTATCCTAAGAGACCTCTCTTTTTGGATAACACAGTTCTTTAAACATAGGATATTAGATATGATTTGGGATTAGGTTGACATAACCCCAGACTCTTGTCTCCACATGTAGAGCTAAATGTCAAGTCCCATTCTCCCCCTAGTTGCACGTCAAATCACACGTCATGCTGCTGCGCGCGCATCTCTGCCAAGTATTTTTTGCTGACATTGCGAAATTCTTTCATGGAACCACCCATTTGTGACATCATACCTAATGACGTTCTTTAGTTACGCCTAGTTACACCCATTTTAGTTACGCATGTATATCTTTATCTCTGTTATCAACTGTTACGCCTCCTACATCTGTTTCACTGTAATGCCTCTTCTATAAAAATGATTACCTGTCAATAATGTAGCGTCCTTCACTTCCTGAACCTCCGTGGTGATGGAATATGAAGCCAACAATTCGAATTGTTATTGGAATAAAGCCCGTTCCGAATCTCTAATACCACGGATTCTGCCTCTTATTTTACTGAGCTATTCTTATTAATTTTCCGCATCAAATTAAGTACCGGTAATTAAATTATTTACCACATATATGGCGCCCGAACAGGGACACTTTCTCATCTCACGCGCCGGAGGTGCGTTGCAGACCCGGTCTCCTGCCACAGCTGGACGGACAACAACGCGTACCCACAGGATTTCCTGTATCTCCCTCCTGCCGAGCGGGGGTAATTGAGGCTGCGATCAACACCCAGACGAGGCGGTGAGAAGTGCGAAGTATCCCGACCAGAGCCTAGCTGAGAGAGCAAGATCCGAGGTATACAGAGGCCCACCAGGTTCCGAAGTTCCGAAGTTTCGAGTCGAGTCCAGTCCGGTCCAAGTCCAGTTCAGTTCAGTTCCGAGGCCTTCCGTTCCGAGCTACCCGGTGAGTACCATTGCCGGGGAGGCGTTCTGACGTGCACATAGGTTGTGCCGGTCAAGACGGGTTTGGGTACACAAATCCGGTCTGCACTGTTTCAGCAGTGTATCTGTACTGTTTAGCAGTATATCTAGTATGTCTAGTATATAATTCAGAATTACCTAGTTAGTGCCGAGTATTATGCTCAGTGACTAGATCCCTAAATGGCCATCATTGTTGTTCATTAAATGTTAAACGTTAAATGTTTTAAATACGTTCTGCATATTGTGGTGTGAATGACTGTTCATTATTGTGTTTTGTTGTATTAAACGTGTTCAAAATTAGGTATCGGATCAGTTCTCAATATGCCGCTCTTTTCGAAATTAAGACAGATCAAAACTAGAAAAGGGGTACTCGAAGAAGCTGTTCCCATTCCTCCTAGGGACACTCCAGGGTACTTCATGTATCATAAACATGGCCTAGACGCCATATTATTTCTTGATTTATGGGTAGACTACACCAAGGAATTACCAGAAAGTCAGAGGTGGCCCGCAGCTGGGACCTGGGATGCAGATTGCATCATGAAAGTAGAGGAAGAATTATGGAAAAAGAAAGCTAGACAATCACAGAAAGATGCCATTGAATTATGGCGTAAAGAATCGTATAGACGTACAGAAAAAGCACTCAGACAGGAAGAGAAGAGTAAGGAGAATTCAAATAAAGTCCGAGAAAATCTATTAATTGAAGAAGGTACCCGAGCAAAAGCAGAACAAGTAGACAGACAAAGAAATGCCCTTATGAATGGTATGTATCCTCTTCTGGCCGAAGGGTTACCTAAGGCTACTCCGGAGATACCAAAAGACTTGCCACCTCCGTTGTTTCCGATAAAATCACATCCCAAAGGGCATCCCAGAACCGCGGAAGATATTTTCCTTTCCTCTTATTTAGACGAGGCAGCTCCCGAGTATGCTAATACTGCACCACATAGACCGCCTGCCGAGGGGGTTCAACGCCAAGACCCTCCGTCTGTATCTCCGCAACAACAAACTCTGACACAAGTTCCGGCAAGCACATCTGTTTCTACAGCTGTACCCACACCTATGGTTGCTATATCATGTTCAACGAATCCTTTCACATCCAGCACCCCAGGCGGTGCTACAGGAGGTACAACAAACATTTTTTCCACGCCACCCAGAGTAAATAAACTTTCCTTTCAAGAATTAGCCCACCAACGTACGCCCAAACTAGTAACTCCCGACATGCTTAAGGAACTTCTAGTAGATTGTAGATATGACCCTGTGCCCGGCAAAGAGGATGAAATGCTGCTGGCATCATTACGTATCCGACGAGCTGCAATATATTTAGGGAGGCTACCTGGAATGACTACACATTTAGAAAATATATATCACTTTGTCCAGTCAGGGCGAGATTCTGAAAGTATTAATAGAGCCATGGAGTACCAGAAAGTGGAGATACAGGGGGAACTGTTACGTTTCCTCATAAATTGTGTGATCAGAAATCAAGACCGACCAGGGGTAAATCCGGAAGAAATGCGGATTCTTACCACATGGAGTCGGAATGTATCAGAGGGGAGACATGATAGACTATTAAGTATAGTAGCTATGTGCCGAAAGATCCGCAAAGAAGTAGAACGAATACACGAAGAAAGATTGGCGGTAGACCAGCCTGAACAAAACGAGGAGGAGGAAGAATTAGAACTGCCCACAGGACAGTTAGAAACCATGGCCTATGTAGGTAGAGGAAGATCTTGTAATAATACTAGATGCTTTACTGATCCGATATGTCCGATACGTCCAGAAAATAACAGAAATTCCCAAACCCCTATAATAAATATAAGGTCCCCCGAACATTCGTTCCATGCCGCTGACAAAGTACTCCGAGAACGAAGGGGTTATCATATACTCGATTCTATGGACGAACAAGAATTAGCCAGGTCAGCCGTTCACTGGGTTGACAGTCCCGGAAAATATAGTGATGATACACTAGCACACACGTTTTTGAACCTCACCCCAGATGAACAGCGTTTAGCTGGTATCTACATGATTCAACAACTCCTTATATTATATAAAAGCCAACACTCCGATCCTGGTCTCTTACCTGATATATTAACTGAATTACTCACGAATAAATGGAGAGGTTCAGGTACTGAGTTAATTAGAGAAATACTAGAATCCAGAAAGCAGTACATTCTTTTTGTATGCCCCGAACATGTCTCACTGCCCATCAAGGAAAGAACGACGTATTATATGGATAGACAGAACCCCTTACGCGAAGTCCACCCGATAAAAGGTGATGACAATCAGTTTAAACGTGTGTTTGTATACACACCCATATCTAAAATGGAACTATTAGAAATGAAGAAAGTGGTACCCAGTCATGACAAAGACCCAGCGGGTTTCCACCGTGAAATTAAAGACATGTTGCTCATGGGAGAGTATACCTATCCCGACATTATGAAAATATTAAAGGTATTAATGCCTGCGGGCATTTATGAAAAACTCAAAGAAAAGGATTGGGAGGTGGGAGACCAAAAGATAGATTGGACAGCATTAGAAAACGAAGAAACAGCTCAAGGTCCAGGTTTAGGGCTTGGGGAAAAGCCCAAAATACTACCAGGTTTATTAGTACAGGTACTGCCACGTTTATTAACTACGAAAAAGGAAGATTGGGGTGCAATCTCAGCCTGTAAACAAAAGCAAGATGAAGACACTAGTGATTTTTATGCCCGATTCGAAAAATGTTTTGGTATAAATAGTGGAATAAAAGCAAGTAGCGAATCGTATCCACATCTGTTTGTGACAAAATTAGTTGAAAATGCCCTGCCCCAAGTTAAGAATAGAGTATTGAAATTCGAGAGTACCTGGCAAGGTAACACTCCGTCACAAATGTTACAAATGCTACAGTACCATCACAATAGAATTAGAGAGGAACAAGAACATGAACAAAGACGCATGAAAGACACGAAAATGAAAATGCTAGTTTCCCAGACAGTTCCAGCTGACGGTCATAAAAAGGGTATGACACAGTCCAGTGTTTCAGCAGGTTCTGTAAAAGGGACATGCAACTATTGTAAACAGCCAGGTCATTATGTACACGATTGTCCAGTTTTAAAACATAATATCGCCATAGGTAATACAAAAGAAAGACCACGGCCACTTAGACAGGATCAGAACCAACAAGGAGCCCCGCAGCATGCACAGGCCATGCCAGCTCCGCAACAGTCTATGCCAGCTCCACCACCGCAGCCTATTGCTGCCACACCAACAACGACACGACAGATGTACCAGACCGCACAGTATGACTACCCTGATTATCAACGATACTCATGAAACAGCCTAGAGAGGGAAGTTGGCTTACCCCTTATCGAGGTCCCTGTAGATCAAGAAGGACCTTATGTACACAGTGAACTATTAGGCCAGAATAGAAAATTTTTACTTGATACAGGGGCAAGCCGAACAACTATAAAACGTAGTGAAGTTCCAGGGGCACCCCTCTCAGGCTCACAGAATATTTCCCTTGGTTTTTCAGGAAAACCTATCATTAACGAAGTATCACAGCCTCTTCCACTTACGATTGGTCCCTTGACACGAACTACAGATTTATTGCTTACTAAATCATGTCCAGAAAACCTGTTAGGTATAAAAACATTGAAAGCTCTAGGAGCTATAATATGTTGTTCTCCGGAAGGAGTAAGATTGTTTTTACGTGATTTCAAAGGGCACTATGTGTCCCGAGACATGGATCACCGACTGCAGACTTTACCCACACATTTATGGGCGCAAGGCCCTACAGATGTTGGTTGCATGAACATTACACCATATCGAGTCACACTAAAGACAGGAGTGGTACTACCACGAATGCGACAATACAAGTTACCCCCAGATGCTGTAGTGGCTTTACTGCAAATCATTGACGAGCTTATTACCCAAGGAGTGGTTGTGGAAACCGACTCCAATGTATGTAATTCCCCGATAATTCCGATCCTTAAACGAACTGATCCAAAAGCCCCGCCAGTATATCGATTGGTTATTGATCTGCGCGAATTAAATAAATGTATTGTACCACAATACCCCGTAGTTCCAGACATTTCTTCATTACTGACAGCCATTGATTCCGAAGCAACATTCTTTACTGTAATTGATCTCAAGAATGCTTTTTTCAGCGTCCCAATAGATCCGGAAAGCCAATACTTGTTCGGATTTAGTTTAAATGGACGAAGCTTTACATTCACACGCGCACCTCAAGGATTCACAGAAAGCCCCAGCATCTATAGCCAAGCACTGAAAAGAGAACTTGACAGTATCCACATGCCAGTCAACACTGCCCTGCTTCAATATGTCGATGATCTGCTGATCACCGCCCGAAGCGAAACTGAATGTGAAAAAGCTTCACTGACGGTTTTACAATTTTTGGCCGAAAAGGGGCACAAGGTGTCCCCTTCTAAGCTGCAATTCTGTGTCCAGCGAGTTGTTTACCTTGGGCACTCGCTGTCCAAGGAGGGAAGGCAGCTTACGTCAGATCGCATCCAGTTAATTGCTAACATGCCAATACCCAAGACACAAAAGGAGGTACGGGCTTTTATAGGCCTCACTTCATACTGTAGGCAGTGGATCTCTCAATATGCATTTCTAGCAAAACCACTCATCCAGTTGACAACACAGGAGGCAGCCATATCGACTGTCCTCCCTTGGACTCAAGAACATACACACGCCTTTGAAAGCCTAAAGAAAGCTTTATGTCAAGCACCTGTCCTAGCAACACCATGTTACAGTAAACAGTTTACACTCTTTGTTACAGAACGCGAAGGTACTGCTTTGTCAGTACTCACACAGGAACAAGCAGGATCACACAAACCATGTGCTTATTTTTCTAGTACATTAGATCCCGTAGCTCAAGCTCTGCCTGCGTGCCTGAAATCAGTGGCAGCAACAGCTTTAGCAATCAGACAAAGCGATGCCATAGTGTTAGGACATCAATTAACAGTACAAGTACCACACGCAGTAGAGGTTCTCTTGAACCGCACACAAACACAACACTTGACGATAGCAAGACTCACTGGTTACGAATTAACATTGTTTCAGCCACATATAGAAATCAGACGTTGTAGTACATTGAATCCTGCCACACTTTTGCCAGTAAACGGAACAGACCCACTAGCACATGATTGTATTGAAGTTATTACTATCACGACGAAACCCAGACAAGACTTGACAGACGTCCCATTGTCAGATCCAGACCTGACGTTGTATGTAGATGGTTCATGTATGAGAACAAGTACAGGAGAGTTAGTGGCCGCTTACGCAGTCACAACAGATACTGAAGTCATTGAAAAAAATTGTATTAACACTTTGTCAGCTCAAGCAGCAGAGCTCATCGCTCTGACACAAGCCTGTATTCAAGCCACAAATAAGAAAGTCAACATATACACTGATTCACGTTATGCATTCGGAGTTGTACATGACTTCGGCGTACTGTGGCGAGAGAGAGGTTATTTAACTTCTCACGGTGCCCACATTCAGCACGGACCCCTCATTCATGCCTTATTAGATGCAATACATCTACCCACTGCAATATCAATTATGAAATGTAAAGCTCATACGAAAGTTACTGATATCATTTCCCAAGGCAATGACCTAGCTGACAGAACAGCTAAACAGACTGCTCAGAATAAAACTCACACATCTGACATAACAAAGACAATAGTTCTGACACCAACACATTGCATGACGGTTAAGGATCCCGCTCTTGACGTAATTGACATACAGACACATGCTACACCAGATGAAATAAAGAAATGGACTGAATTAGGGGGGATCCAAACGAATCAAGGATGGATGACGAAGGAAAAATCTATATGGTTTCTTCCCGACTCTATGGTTCAAGTTATCATTAATACAATACATAGTCCAGCGCACCTAGGAGAAAAGGCTATGCTAGACAGCATTCAACACATTTGGTTCAACAAACATTTACGAGCAGCAGCTAAACAAAAAGTTCGTACCTGTATGATCTGTTGTCAGTTTAACCCAGGTAAAAGCATTCCCGTAGAACAGGGTGGATTTCAGCCTCCTGATCACCCTTTTGAAGTCCTCCAGATGGATTATATCCAGATGGAACGATGTCGAGGATTCAAATATGTTCTTGTAGTTGTTTGTGCTCTTTCCCGTTGGACAGAAGCCTACCCGGTCTCAGATTACACTGCCCCGACTACTGCCAAACAGTTAGTTCGAGAATTCTTCCCACGGTACGGTTTACCACGTGTTGTCTACTCAGATAACGGCCAGCCGTTCTCATCCGAATTAATGAAACACGTTTCACTTTTGTTAGGCTATCAATGGAGATTTCACTGTGTCCGACACCCCGAGGCAGCAGGTCTCGTGGAACGACATAATCAAACTCTGAAAATTAGATTGTCCAAAATATGTAGACAGAAAGGTGTCGATTGGGTAGTAGCCTTACCAGTTGCACTCTTTTACATGAGAATGGTAGCGCACTCTCGAACAGGGCTATCCCCTTATGAGGTGATCTTTGGCAGACCACCAAATATGTGGGGGACGCCTATACCACGCAAAATAACTGATGTTGACTGTAATATGCTGACAGATTACCTGGCTTCCTTGATGTCTGCACTACAATCTTGTCGTTCACAGGTAGCTGCAGCCTTTCCCGACAACACCGAGGTGAAACCCCATGACGTAGTTCCCGGGGACCTGGTGTTAGTGCGGAATTTTGACCGGAGGACTCAGCTGGATCCTAGGTGGAAATCGCCTCAACTTGTACTACTCACCACGAGGACAGCCGTGAAGATCGAAGGTCGCAAAGGATGGTTACATTCAAGTCATATCAAGAAATTTCATGGACTACCGTCTGATGTAAACGTTACACCTCGCGTGTCTTCACCGATTGACTCAAAGCTTCCTTTGGTTGAACAAAGCGATAAGGAACTATACAAACTAAAATTACGGTCTAATAAGTCAGACAATTTGATTGTTTAAGTCCTCTCCAAGGTGAATCGGTCGAATTTGTCTCTGACATGTATCCCCTAGACCTGAATAGAGAAAGAAACCGAAAGATGCAGTTGAAAAAACATGCGTACTGTAAATCACTGCGTAGTCATTGCACAGTGACGTTATTAATTTTGTTTTTCTTATGTCTTTTAATAATGGCTGCGAGTATATTGTTGCACATATATTATCCTATTTCTAAACATGTTTACAATGTTACTGCTGAACATTCTTTTAGTGAATTACCCCCGCATGAGTTGTCCTATAGATTTGCGCTGCGCAATAACACTTTTATTAGTATGTTACATCATTCCCATCAGACTAGCAATGCTACAAATTGTTGGATATGTGGCCGACTCCCTCCCTATCAGAACTATAAGGGAGTTTTGCCCCTCTTTCCATATCCGTTCACACACAATGGCTCCTGTGGAGCATGGTTTAGTTTAATTAATTCCTTAGATTCAAACTCAGTAGCTTATCAAGACAACTGGGTATGGGGAAACCTGAACTTAGTTTTGCTTAAAGTCTGCTACCCTAACAAGGAGGGACTTCCCAAAAGAACAGGAACTGATCTAGAAAATGAAGTATATGGATTAGGTAATTTTACACTTAACCTCATGATCCTGAACGTTGAATCTGAAGCTACACCAATATTGCCCGCCATGTCGGTATTCCCAGTAAAAGGGGAACTATGTATAAGAAAGAATGGCTCCATACACATGGGCCATAGTAAATGCACCACTGTGATAAAATTCAGTGATCAAGGCAAGTCTACATTTAGAGCTTCTCGTCATTCCTACTTTATATGTGGCCAGACCGCATATATACGCCTACCTCCAGATTGGGATGGTACCTGTTACATAGCATTCCTCCTACCACCTGTTTTCCTAGCTCCTCCTGATTATCATAGAAATACTCATTTAGTACACAATAGACAGCAGAGAGATCTCCCAATAGTCGATTACACTGAAACAGCATGGGAAAAATACACAGATTTCAATAAAGGTTTCTTCCCCTATATAGGTACAGTCACTAATAGTAAGTTGATACGTAGATTAACCAGAACCCTTGAAGCAGTAGTGAACGAAACTATTTCCGCCGTAGGCAATTTAACAGAAGAGCAGTCTGCTATGCGGATTGTTGTGCTTCAGAATCGTCTTGTCCTTGACGTCATCCTGGCCGATAGGGGCGGAGCTTGTAGGGTCATCGGATCAAGTTGTTGCATTTTCATACCAGAAAATTCACCGTCAGTATATAAAGCCATAACCCGCCTTCATAAGATTGTAAGCCAGATACACCAGAGTCCAGGCACCTGGACTTGGTCCGGTTGGTTCTGGGGCGTGTTGTCAGCCTGGGGATGGAGAATTCTATCCTTCCTAGGTATTGGCTTTCTCATACTATTCAGTTGCTGCTTATGTCTACAATGTGGGCCAGCGATTTGTGGTCTATGTGCCACCTCGTGTATCCCACATCCAAGTTTTCATTCGAGATCCCGGAAGAAGAAAGAAGAACAAATGATGTTATATGAACAGATCGATGGATTGATGAAGATTGATATCTCCTAAGGGCCAGTAGGGGACAAGGAGGGAATGTGGAAATATGGATTTTTATGGTCGGTTATGTCCCCTATCTTGGACCCCAACGGTTTCATGTATAAGTCACAAGTACATGTATGTTCCCTCCAGTTCCAGTTATGAAGACGCAAACACATGTGCGTCCACCGTCAACATGTCCTCTTTCAGATCCGCCATGAATGGGTCAGATATTCCATTCCTAAGTATGAAAGGCCACCGAATTTATGTGGTTCACTTTCCACATCTCACAGATTCAGGCGAGTAGGCCCGAATTCTGTCATCGAGCCTTTTTCTGCCTTCTGCCTCTGAAAGCTCCAGTCTGAGCCTGCATCCGTGACCATGAACTTTGTCCTACTCCCTGCGCGGCTAACGGTGCCTGATCCAACCCATAGCCTGCCAGAAAAACTGTATTTCACCTTCGAGATTATCTCCTTCGTCCCTCATCCGATGCATTCCTGTCTAGTAGTTTAGGTAAACATTCTTCCAGCTCCCGTGCAAAGGGCCAGGCCTTGCTGCCCTCATGCCAATAATTCATAGCCCTGTTACCATGGAATATTCCTACCCCCTCGCATCTAGTGTAGACACTTAGACGCTTGTACACGCACTAACAGTCAGTATAGTCAGTATAGAATAAGATTCTATCCTAAGAGACCTCTCTTTTTGGATAACACAGTTCTTTAAACATAGGATATTAGATATGATTTGGGATTAGGTTGACATAACCCCAGACTCTTGTCTCCACATGTAGAGCTAAATGTCAAGTTCCATTCTCCCCCTAGTTGCACGTCAAATCACACGTCATGCTGCTGCGCGCGCATCTCTGCCAAGTATTTTTTGCTGACATTGCGAAATTCTTTCATGGAACCACCCATTTGTGACATCATACCTAATGACGTTCTTTAGTTACGCCTAGTTACACCCATTTTAGTTACGCATGTATATCTTTATCTCTGTTATCAACTGTTACGCCTCCTACATCTGTTTCACTGTAATGCCTCTTCTATAAAAATGATTACCTGTCAATAATGTAGCGTCCTTCACTTCCTGAACCTCCGTGGTGATGGAATATGAAGCCAACAATTCGAATTGTTATTGGAATAAAGCCCGTTCCGAATCTCTAATACCACGGATTCTGCCTCTTATTTTACTGAGCTATTCTTATTAATTTTCCGCATCAAATTAAGTACCGGTAATTAAATTATTTACCACACTAGAAAAGTAGGTGAGGTACCTGTCATTGGTCATTGACCTCTGAATTAGAGAACCAGTCTCAATGGAAGCATGAAAAATGAAACCCAATATTAAATGGGTAACTATTAGTCAAGGATCATGATAGGACTGAATGTAAGAAAAGGGGGTTTGTATGCTCACCGTAGTTATATATACTGGCTTAGTGAAGTACAGGTGAGAAGAAGGAAAATGAATGTTCACTGAGCAAGTCATGGGAGATGGACCTATCGTAAAACTGTCAATCATTAGTGTCTTGCAGTAATTTGTGTAATATTTAGAGAAGTCGCATCAGAAAATGACTTACCTGAGGAGTGAAGAGTAACATGTAGCCCCGTCAGCAGAGATGAATCCTGTGGAGGACCCTGCATAAGGGTTATAATAACCTCATTGGAGGCCATCAGGTCCACTTTCATTATCAGTGATCACCCTGTCAGCAAGAATGAGCCAACCACGGGAGGTTCAAGAGCTTGAACAAACTCGAGGGAGGATGCCGAGACTTACATGCTGCAAACTACTTTACTATTTGAGAAGCCACGTGTGGGGTAGTAGCGCTTCAAGAGGTGGAAAGTTCTATGTTTCTCAGTAATTGCCGGATGGTGAGATAGTGCGAACCACCACTGTCGGAGAGGGGATGAATCCTAGCCCACACAAAGTGGGAGTACACGTTAGAGTGAGGTTTGGTAAATGTAAGGAAAGTCCACTTCTGAGATTCTACTTAATGGAACATGACTTAATTAAAATAGAGAAGTGTTAAGGCGAAATTGGAAGAGGAAAAGTAGGGAAAATAAAAAAGAAGACATAGAAGAAATACTATAACCTATAGGAAGGCACTGTTACTCCATTGTTTAATTCAAATTATATCTTAGTAATGAGTTTACATGAAACCTCTACATTTCTTCATTGTATTTAAACTATTTTCGTTGTAGTTCAGCATTGGACCCAGTTGCATTCAACTTTTTGTAGGATAGGTCCAACGTTTTCTCCTCTTTCTGTTTTTCAGGCTTCCATTGAGACTGCTTCAATGAATCCTATGTCATTTTATGTACTACAGGTACTCCACCTTCTTTTCTAGTCTAGCCTTAGAAACTAGTCGCCAAATTCTTTCTAATATATTCTTGACCTGATTTTCCCACCTAGGTGTTCATCAGCCTGTCTGTCCGAATGAGAACTCTACATTCCCATCTGTTGACAAATTCAACACAAATACTTAAGAAACTGACATTTTATAATAGACTCCAGGAAAATAATGTTCTGGCCAATGAGCAATTCTGAGCTGTGTGTTTCTTGTAAATGCAGAAGATATATATTCTTTTTCATCTGTGTTAACACTAAGAACACTAAGCTCCTAATTTCCTCTCGCTTTCTTTTCATAGTGTTCCAAGCTCAAACAGTTTCTTATGAATAGCTGTTTTATGTTTGTTCTTCATGGATAATGAATCTGCTAGAATTGATTGCTTGAGGTTAGAGAAATTGTTTTTATGCTCACATTCATTGTTTTCAGTGATTAAATCGATTGACCAAAATAACACTGTTTACTAAGTGAGTGAGTCCTTGGTGAACCTTTGTTTCTGTGCATAGGTTGATGTGCTGGTTTCTACTGACAAAATGGGTTGCTCTTGTATTTCTTAAAGATCAGCTTAGGTATGGCCATTTTTGACTTGGAGCAATCTCCCAGTCACCCACAATAACCTTTAGGATATGTGATTCTCAATAGTTAGGAGTCTCCTTAGGTTATTTCAATGGAACCAGGATTAGTGAAGCCCCGCGAAGCAGTGTCTGAAGTAAAAAGTTTAGCACTCTTTTCAACGCTGAGGGCAGATCATTAACTAATGGTAGAGGCGTGTGGCTTGCCACCTTGAAAGCGAACTCCAGCCTTTCCTTTTTCAGTTTAAAGTAGATGGGGAATTTCTTCGTCACCTCATCACAAATTTAATTTAAAAAAGTTAAAATAAAAAAATAGACACATACATTTATAAAATCAAACAATATATATATATATATATTTTTTGTAGCTTGTAGAGCTCATGGCTACCCCCAATGGAGGTGTCCCAGTGCTAGCAACGGAGACAGAAGGGTGAGGACAAGTTGTAGGGTGCATCAAGGTTCTAGGGAAGACGAAAGAGCCAGGTCTTCAAGGATTTCTGGAATGTAGATTCTGAGTTGGCCTTTCTGATATGTTCAGGCATGGAGTTCCACAGCGTCGCAGTTCAGATGGGAAAAGACCTTCCTCCTAGCCTGGCCTTGGCAAAGCGGGGAGTGACTAGGAGTTCACGATGATTAGATCTTAGGTTCCTTGTCTGTTGGGATTTACGAAGTCTCTTCCTTAGGTAGTGAGGGCCAATGTCGCTAATTGCTCTGTAGGCAAGAGTCAGTGCCTTGAATTCTATTCTCCTTTTAACAGGCAGCCAATGAAGAATACGTAGATGGGGGGAGATGTGATGCCGAAGCGGGACGTTTCTGATAAGCCTAGCAGCTACGTTCTGTATAGTTTATAATTTCTTCATCAGGTAGGCTGGCACACCCAGACACAAACTGTTTGCGTAGTCCAGCTGCGATGTAATCAGCGCATGGACTATTGTTTTCCTGCAGTCCATAGGTAGGCGATGCAGGAATCTCCATAGAGCCTTCATTTTCCAGAAACATGATGAGGAAATATGACCTATCTGAGTCTTGCATGAGAGGGTGGTGTCGAATTTGAACCCTAGGTTCCTGGCAGAGGAGACAGGAAGTGGGGGAGGATTAAGATGGGATGGCCACCAGAGGACATATTGTGGAGGGGATGGTTGATTGAAAAACAATACCTCAGTTTTATCGGTGTTTGGCCTTAGAGTGTTGTCAGTCATCCAGGCTGATATGTCCATGAGACATTGCTTGAAGTTTGTAAATGCTGCCTCAGAGTGATCTTTGAAGGAGAACACAAGCTGTGTATCATCAGCGTATGAGATCACATTTACACTGTGTTGCTCAACAAGTGGGGCAAGGTAGATTTTAAAAAGAGTCGGGCTGAGGGCCGAGCCGTGAGGGACACCACAGATTAGGGGGCGAGGGGAGGAAGTATGGGGATGCAGCTGTATTCTCTGGGACCGGCCCTCAAGAAAGGAGCTGAACCAGGCTAGGGTTGTCCCCATCACTCCCAGCTGCCTGAGCCTGTCCAGGAGGATCCTATGTGACATTGTATCAAATGCTGCCGACGGGTCCAGCAGCACCAGCATTGCACAGCTACCCTTATCCAAGGTCCCCCGGACTGTTTCTGCTACTTCAAGCAGTGCAGTCTCTGTGCTATATCCTGATCTAAAGCCGGACTGGGAGTCATGGAGTAGTTTGTTGGATTCTAGGAAGTTGTATAGCTGTTTCTGCACTTCTTTCTCAAGGATCTTAGCTGGTGCTGGCAGGAGGGAGATGGGTCTAAAAGTTTTCAGTACTGTTGGATCTGCATCCTCCTTCTTGAGGATTGGTTGAATGAGTGCAGTTTTCCAAATGGACGGGTAGGTGCCTGATTTTACAGATGTGTTCCAAAGCAGGTTTAACAAAGGATTGAGCAGTGGGGCTAGTAATTTGAAAAATCTGGCCGGGCAGGGATCAATTGGAAATCCAGATTTCATTTTTTCCAGCTGCGTGAGGGAGGTATCAAAGTTAAGAGGGCTGAATTCAGACCATGTGTTTTTTCTGGGGAAGGGAAGGGCAATGGTATGGTTGATAGTTGCCTCCCGGGAAGTGAGGCATAAATGTCTTGGTTCTTCTCCTGAAAGAAGACTGAGAGGTCTTCACAAAGAGTGGCAGAGGGAGTTATATTGCTTTTCATCGGCCCTGGTTTAATAACCCTTGAACAATTTTACAAACTTCTTTAGCGGAGTTGTCTGATGATTTAATTTGATTTTCAATATGATCCCTTATGGCGTTGCTTTTTAGCTTGTGAAATTGTTTTAGTGCTGTTCTGTAAGTGGTTTTTGCTTTTATGCTATAGGATTTTTGCCAGATCCGCTCAAGCTTCTTGCAAAGGCTTTTTTCTAATCGGAGTTCCGGCGTTAACCAAGGGGCAGCGGGTTTATTCTTGGACAGTTTCATCGCTTTCATAGGGGCTATTTTATCTAGGACAGAAGTAACCCAATGGTTAAAAGTTACAGCGTCACTATTGGGTTCTCCGGTAACTAACATGGGAGTGTTTAGTAGTACCGGGCCAATTGCTTCGGGGGTGACCTTCCTCCAGTTTCTTCTAACATCGTGCTTAGGTTTCCTGGAGCTGTGGCTTATGGTGGTGGTTACATTGAAAGGAATGAAACTGTGGCCCGACCATGTAAGGGGAATGGGATCCTCTGTTGTTAGGGTTGGGATATTAGTAAAGATGAGATCCAGTATGTGACCTGCCATGTGAGTGGGCATAGAAACTATTTGATTGAGGTTCAATCCTTTAAATGTCTCAGCCAACTGGGAGGCCAAGGAACATTGATTATTGTTCATGTGGACATTGAAGTCCCCCAGGACCACAAAGTTCCCATTTTTTAGTGAGAGATCAGCGATCCAATTGCATACCTCCCATATCTCAGAGGGTTTGTAAGCAGGTGATCTATATACCAGCATTCCCTCAATAGAGAAAGTAGGGGAGATTGTCACGTTGAAAGACATTGCATCCATCAGGTCAGTGTGTTCGATCCTTTTGTGCAATATCTCCCAATCGTTTCTTACGACCACAGCAAGTCCATCCCCTAATCTATTGCCACCTAGATTTACCGTAACTATTTTATAGCCTTCAGGGATGACCATCAATATATTGGGGGTTAGAGCTCTCTCTCAGCCATGTTTCTGTGAGAAAAATATGAGATCCCAAGAACGTGAATCTAGCATTAACCAGACATCATCCGCGTGCTTGGGAAGAGATCTGCAGTTAATCAAGCAGGCTTTAAGTTTGACAGTTGACCTGTCACTAGGGGTCTGTAGTCTCGAAGGTGTGGCCCCTTCAATGGCCCTACACCTCTTTCCTAGGAACTCTTTGTTGAATTCGAAAGAGCAGGACTTGCAGTGTGACCCCTGGCAGGGTAGTTCCTGTTCCAAAGGATGGGGGGCTAGGCAGTATGGCCTAGGACAGCCTTTTGACTTTAACTCAAGGATTTGTTCCCTAGACAGCAATATTCTTGTATCTGGTTGAAATTGGGCAGCGTGGCTGGCGCTGGGCGCGGCCCGGACGTGGACGCTGCTCGTCCGCTGGCCTATCAGCTCATATGGGAGAGCGTGGGAGTAGCTATGCCCCCTTTCAGCTTGAAATGGTGTCAGCTGTGCGTTAAGAGATTTTTGCCCCGCCCTCCACACAAACCGCACCCTCAGCAGTGGACCACAGCAAGGGACAAAGTGCAAACAGTGCTGTGCAAATGCGCAAAATATGACAGATGTAAGTTTAAGTTAAAAATGGATTATAATGAATTACAAATAATCGCAGTATGAGCAGCTCAGGGATCACTTTGTTTCACACGAGCGGCAGCAGTGGCACTAACAGCTCCGCTGAGCGTCCGCTGACCCATCAGCTGATATGGGAGAGCGTGGGAGTAGCTCCGCCCCCTTTCAGTTTGTAATGGTGTCAGCTGTGCGTTAAGAGATTTTTGCCCCACCCTCCACACAAACGGCACCCGCCGCGGTGGACAAAGTGCAAACAGTGCTGTGCAAATGCACGAAATATGACAAAAGTAAGTTTAAGTTAAAATGGATTAAAAAGAATCACAACTGATCTCAATGGGCCCGATTCACAGAACTAACTTAAGACAAAATCCTAAACTTACTACTTTTGGTATTCACAGAAGTTAGGACTTTGTCTTAAGTTTGTCTTAAGACAAACTTAAGACAGTCTTAAGACAAACTTAAGACAGACTTAAGACAGACTTAAGACAAACTTAAGACAGACTTAAGACAGACTTAAGACAAAATCCTAACTTAAGTCTGTCTTAAGTCTGTCTTAAGTCTGTCTTAAGTCTGTCTTAAGTTTGTCTTAAGTCTGTCTTAAGTTTTCCTTAAGTTTGTCTTAAGTCTGTCTTAAGTTTGTTTTAAGACAAACTTAAGACAAAATCCTAACTTCTGTGAATACCAAAAGTAGTAAATTTAGGATTTTGTCTTAAGTTAGTTCTGTGAATTGGGCCCAATATGAGCAGCTCAGGAATTGCTTAGTTTCACACGAGCGGCAGCAGTGTCACTAACAGCCCCTCCTCGCTCCGCTGCGCGTCCCCTGACCCATCAGCTGATATGGGAGAGCGTGGGAGTAGCTCCGCCCCTTTTCAGCTTGAAATGGTGTCAGCTGTGCGTTAAGAGATTTTTGGCCCGCCCTCCACACAAACGGCACCCACCGCCGTGGACCAGAGCAGGAGACAAAGTGCAACCAGTGCTCTGCACATGCGCGAAATATGACAGAAGTAAGTTTAAGTTAAAAATGAATTAAAACGAATTACAACTGATCGCAGTATGAGCAGCTCAGGAATCGCTTAGTTTCACACGAGCGGCAGCAGTGGCACTGACAGCCCCTCCTCGCTTAGCTGCGCGTCCGCTGGCCCATCAGCTGATATGGGAGAGCGTGGGAGTAGCTCCGCCCCCTTTCAGCTTGAAATGGTGTCAGCTGTGCGTTAAGAGATTTTTGCCCCACCCTCCACACAAACGGCACCTGCCTCGGTGGACCAGAGCAGGGGACAAAGTGCAAACAGTGTTGTGCAAATGCACAAAATATGACCAAAGTAAGTTTAAGTTAAAAATGGATTCAAACGAATTACAACTGATCGCAGTATGAGCAGCTCAGGAATCGCTTTGTTTCAAACGAGCGGCAGTAGTGGCACTAACAGTCCCTCCTCGCTCCCAATATACATATAAATGTTGTAGTAGCAGCCTAGAGAGGTGGCCCAATCCAGACTCCGTGGGCTATGATAGGTTTGCATGTACCTGTTCTTGGCTGTATTTCACCGCACACAAGACTGTGGCATACCGATGGTGCATGCGGCCTGGCAGTCTTGTGTAGAATGTGGCCTTACCCCCAGCTGGAATCAGGGGTGGGATCAAAAAGCTGGCTAAATCGTCACGTGCAACCAAGAGAAGAGCGCCTTAAACAGTTCTGGCAAACGTTGGGGCAGTGAAGGGAGAGATGAACAAGCAGTAGAGCACTATTCTGCCCCCTCAGGAGCTACAAAGACTTGCGCATTGCCCAACAATCCTATCCAATGAATATTGAGTCCCATCTATAGCTTGAATAAAGAGTGAAAGACAATTTATTCTAGGGGCCAGCTGCTACATGCCCAGGGGATTACAGCTTCAGGCAGTTACAGCAAAAGGATAGGATGGCGGAGGCATGTGGAACAAACAGCAGCACACACCCAAAGGCAACATTAACACATTTACACCCTTTTGTACCATCTTACAGGAGGATGGAAATGTAGGACGGTAACCCATGTGGCACTAGCGGTGAACACCTCTGTTTCTCACTGCTTAAATGTGAGGAAATAATGCTTTTCTTCAATATTTAATGTTTGCAGGATTTTATGGCTGAGATTTTGCACAATACACACAATTCATATCTTATTAGATTGCCCTGGGTCTCTAGTTTTTAGGTACAGTTGGGTGTTAGGTTTTATTGAATGTCTCACAAATTTGGAGCCAACATCTTAAAAGATACCACTTGGCAAATCATGGTGACAAACCATACAGTGGTCGGTATCAAAGCACGTGAGTGGAATGATGTGCAGTGTCTGGTGAGGGAGAATTTAACTTCACCAAAAGGTGAGCAAGGAAGCAATTCCTTTTGATTTAGGTACCCTCACACACCCTAGTGGTGTCATGCTTCATCATCGGGTCACCCCGACGCCTAAAAGTCGGGGTGGGCTCAACCACAATGACCCGATGATGAAGCATGACACCACTAGGGTGTGTGAGGGTACCTAAATCAAAAGGAATTGCTTCCTTGCTCACCTTTTGGTGAAGTTAAATTCTCCCTCACCAGACACTGCACATCATTCCACTCACGTGCTTTGATACCGACCACTGGATGGCCAGTTAGAGTTAAACTTTTTGTGTAACTGATTATATAGGGAGGTGTTACTCTGACCCAGAATCCTCTCCACCCTTAAGGCAATGAAAATTTTTCAATAAGCCTGTTGTATACATATGACAAACCATACATCCAAAATGCTCCATACATGGTTGAAGTTCTTGCATATCCTCTCCTTTATAGTACGGTCATTCATATATATGGCCCCATTTTGACAGATGCCAGTCCAGGATAGTTGGAGGGGGTGATGGTGTAGGCAGACACTAGGCTGCAAAGAACACCTCCTGTATATTCTTCTGATCTCAAAAATAAATTATTCGTTGTAGACAATGGGTCGCACTTCCTGTGGGTAATAGGATGGGAGATCGGTTCCCTAATCTACTCCCCAGAGGGGCTGAACTATAAGTGGGAATAGGGACAAGAGAATGGACAAAAGATATGCATTTTTGCATATGGCTATAAATGTATGCAGGAATTCACTGGTATTTCTGATCACCCATTGGGGAAGTACATGGGGTAACACTCCAATCTGATTCCCTGGATTTGGGGTTGCAATTAGTTTTGCATTGGAACCCGTAATTAGTTTTGGTCTGGGATCTACATTGGCAGCAAAGGACCAAGAGTCCACACCAATGTCTGGTTGAGAATCACAAGACAGGAGAGGCCAGCAGCACCCATCTGCAATGATAATATTGGTCCCTGGGGAGGCCTAAGACTATGCAAGAAGCAGCACCTCCTCTAAATAAGAAAAGCCCCAACAGTGGCATTAATAGAGGATGTCCATACATGGGCATAGCACCTTTTCAAGAGGACAATAGCCTCTATGACTTAGCATTTCAAAATGATCGGGAAAGCCAGTTGATCATGTGCAGTTCTGAATAGTTTCATGCGTTTCTTTTCCCATGGAAAATAGGACTGTGTGGGTGTGATTGTGAGTGTTTCAGGGCCTGTTAGGATTTTGGTGTTTGTTATTTTTATTTCCTATTGACATTTTACCGACCAAGGAAAGTGTCTAGTTCTTGTTGAGTCTCCTTGTTTGGTTTGTACAACTTCATTAAAAGCTATTGTCCAGGGCTTTCTTCCCTTGCCTGTATTCTCTCCTTTTGTGTACCCTTCAACCAGTAGCCTAGCAAGGGTACCAGGCACGCTGTGCAAGTACGGAGGGGAGGGGATGTGGTCCGTTGGCTAGACTGCCGACTCTGGTGCTGTAAACCAGGGTTCAAGCCTCGGAGTCGCGTCCACATCCTGTGATTCTGGGCAAATCACTTAATCTCCCCGTGCCTGAATGTGTAATGTAAATACGGTGCTCGTGTAAAGCGCTCCAATACCTTGGGGTCGAGTTCGCGCTAAATAAATATGCAACAAAAAAAAAAGGAAAATATTCCCTTTAACTGCTGTTGGGGGTAGTAAAATACAGCAATGATCAGGTTTCAATGGGCCCCTCAAGAATCTGGGCCTGTGCTACTGCACCTGTTGCACCAAAGATAGATACGCCCCTGCCTTCAACGTCTCTGACTTCATGAACTCCATTTGAACCACTTATGGCCTTTTTTAACTCTATTTTATCATTTCTCATATTTTCCTCCTCTATCTTCCCTGTTCTGTTTTTTCATCTCTCTCCCCTCCCTTGCCTTCTGTACACCAGATTCCCTCATATTACTTTCTGCTCCTTCCATTACGCCACAATATTTTCATGCTTGCTTGTTCCAGTCCAGTCCCAGTCAGATATGCAAAAATCTGTTCCGGGACTCTAGCCAAGCTGAGTTGGCACCATGCATGGTTTATGCACCACAAGCAGCATTTAAAATCTCCAGGTCAATGCATGCAAATCTGAGAATTATAAAAAAAAAAAATTGATAAGCATTTTGTTGTTTGTGTCAAAGACAGTACAGACTTGATCTTTAAACTGGCTGGCCGCCTTGTCACGAAGCTTCAGTGCTGGATTGGAAGGCATTAACCATGTTGACTGTGGAAAAAAATTATGTGCTCATGGGCATTATTTTGCTTCTGGAATACTTGTCCGGAATGATGATCAATATATTCATCACAGTTGTGATCAGCCTGGATTGGGTCAAAAGGCAGCATGTCATCCCTTGCGATATCATCGGCCTGGTCATTGCCTTTTCGAGAACTTTAGTGCTGTCAGGAAACATGGTTTATGTTGTGCTCATTGATGTATACCAGTGTGTTGCTGTTTGGGTGGATATGGTTTTCCTGTGTTTTGATATTTTTTTGAGTATCTCCAGCTTTTGGTTCACTGCTTTACTTTATGTCTATTACTGTGTGACCATTGCCAACTTCCGCCAGAGGCTCTTTGTTCGCCTTAAGGTGAAGATCCCTCAGTGGATGCCATGGCTGATCTTGGCATGCACTGCTGTATCTCTGTTGTATGCCCTCCCCTCACCATGGATTTATGAAGTGTCCATCAACAATTCAGCGATCATCTTCTTAGGCAACAACAGCTGGAAAGATTCCACAATAGAAACAGTCCACTGGAAACCTGTGCTGTATTACTCGCTTGGCTATGTCCCACCATTTCTTATATTTTGCGTCGCGGCAGTTCTCCTGATTGCATCACTCTTCAGACACACCAGGAGGATGCAAGGCTCCACCGATGATTTCAGCAGGCCACGCATGGATGCCCACTACCGTGCAGTGAAGTGCGTAGTGGCTTTCTTCCTGTTGTTTGCGGCATACGGTGTTGCCTGTCTGTTTGAAACAATGGGTCCCTTTCTAACTCAGGGGACCTGGGATTTTGTCACCCCATCTATTACACAGTGGTACCCATTCGTGCACTCCGCTCTCCTCATCCGAAGCTATCCCAAACTCAACAAGGCGGCAGGGAGGGCTCTACGACATGCTCAATGCTGGAAGCAGAGAGCCGCCCCTGAGGAGCACATGCTGTCCCATAGATAGATAACAAATGTTATCTTGATGGAAGAAATATGTAGCATCAGGATTTGAAATGCCTTCAAATTAAGGGACATTAAAGACAACCCTGAGACAATGGGTGCAAGGATTATGCACAAAATCAAGGTTTGTTTGCATCTAACTGCAGACTACATATGCTGGACTTGGCAGAAAATATTTGAAAACACATAGGGGCCGATTCACAGAAACATTATATGGGGATAACCCTATGTAAGAATGTTTTGTGACCGCAATAGCAGTCGCAAAACACTCACAATTTACCGCCTTCTTCAAGAGGGTGGTAATGCAGTCGCAAATGGGAAGGGGTCCCTCCACCATAGCGGAAGAGTCACCACTGTCTGTAGGGCTATTCCTAATTGATTGAGGAACCTTTGTCTCTCACTTCAGAGAGATCTGGTTTGGCCTAAAGTGAGAACAATGCAGCTGTTCAAATTTGGTAAAGTAATCACACAGAATGGTCTCTTGTCTCCTGTGTACCTTAACTTTTCTACAAATAATGTAAATTCTTCTCTCTTCCTTACAAGATATGATATTCTCAAGAAAAAGTAAGAGTCATTCAAGTGTAGTTCTTTCCAGACAATATTATATGCTTTTCAATGCAGGTGAGGCTGAAAACATGTATTGGGTCCTATGTATCTTAGTATGCCTATAGAATGCGTAAAAATGTAGCTATTAATATATTCAGCCAATCTTGACGTGTATATGTTATGGTGATGGCAACAAGGAAATTTATTGCTGGAAGAACTAGACCCGCTGTACTTCCTAGGATTTTATGTCTGTGGTGGGAAGAAGTGACCATTGATAGAACCTTAAATGTTTTGGTTCTCAAAAGAGTTTGCAGAATTCGATCATGTACAGTACAGTCCTATGGTTTCCTCGCAGTTTGACAGCCTCAGTAGATGTAAACAATGATGTTTCCATGCAAAAAACTGGAAAAAAATAAACTGCAAAAACAGAAGCAAGGAAAGATCTACATCCAAAATATTGACTGTGAATAAATACCTACCTACACAAATATCATATCAATCTTTTTTAACTTCCTGATTCCAGCAAAAGTCACTTCCAACCTATTATACGACTGGGTAACAATAATTTAACTCATGCCCTGGCAAATTTAGGTGGCAAGTGATCGACCATGATGGTGGATAGCAACATTTTTAGGTTGATATTTTTGTATGGTAAATAGCTTGTATATAGATGTCTTATGTTTATGTTTTTAGTTTATGTTTTGCAGTTACATTTTTTTTCTATACTTTCACTCGGTATCCTAAAAAAAGTGACATGAAATGTGCCTACATTTAAGGCTCTGATTCCCAGTTAAGGGCTAAATTCCGACCCCTGCACTGCAGTTTTGCCTTGAAAAATGTCCTCAGGTTAAACCAAGCATAACTTCTTGAATGAAAGTAGGGATACATGCAGATTTCAGTGTGATAAACATCCATGTGTAATGCCTCATTCCAGGAGGGGGGGGGGGGGATCTTGGAACAGGAGGTATTTACCGCACTCACTAAATATCTTATCCTGGGAAATTGGTATTTAGCGGGTGTGGTAAATACCCTACTATATTCTATAGTCAGAATCAATACCAAATTTATTGTGCTTTTTCATAAAATCCACTAGTCTTTGCCACTCTATTTTTTTCTTTTGAGCCCTGGTTGTACTGAAGTGAAGAAGTGTAATCTTGATTCCATCTGAAGATAATGTAGGAGTGCACCATACTCACAAATAGTCAGCACTCAAATATACTCTGTTGTGACTAATGTACTAATAGGAGTGGGAAATTATATATCAAAGATATTTTGTGTCGAAACATGCATTTAGAATGAGATTAATATGGTCATGTGACAAGTTAGGTATTTACACGACAGGAGAAAATAACATGAAATGTTGTATTTTGAGATACCTAATTAGGATGTGTGCAACTAATGTTTAATATTTATATGCATAATTGTAATTAATCAAGTGTGGATGCATTTACACTGAAATGTTTATAATTAATATTACTTATTCTTCCTCTAAACAGTTGCATTGATTTGTTTGCAGAAAGGTGCACATATTCTGTATCCCTGTGCACATGTCAACTTAGTAAAACTAGGCCTTGAGAAGAAATTCATTCAGTTGCTGCTCATGTTAAGATTTGAAATGTAATTCACATTTAGCCTGCATTATACAAAGTATGTAGCTGAGTTGCTTCTATTGGAGGTGGATAAGCTTTGTTATTTAGAATAAAGGAGTCTTGTGTTAATAGGTAGCAAAGCACGAGAAGGAGGAGTCATCAGAAATAATCAAACGTTTTTTTTCCTTTTTTTAAAGATGCTGAATTAATCTCTCTGAATGTATGTAGTGCAAAAAAACTTGCTGTTTTGTATTACTACATCGAATAATTTGAAAGTCTAATAAAAATAATTGAACCAAAAAGTGAAGAGAGGAGTTCTCATGGGAAAGAAATGGTCAAGGATGACAAATGATAATGGGTTATTTGGCTGGTAGAGGTGCTGAAGGTTTCTGATTGTGCAGGAGCTCTGGAAATTTCCCAAGTAGGAGCCACATGAAAGTCTTACATCGACTGCAGGCTATATTGTGTGCTGTGTTTAGTTAGGGAGAGTCTATCTTGGGGTTTCCTTAGAGAGCAGACCTAAGCTACTGCTTTCGTGGCTTTAAACTACTTGACCCATTATCAAAGTTTTTCTATTGAAGACTCTGATGGCTGACACCTTTCTTCTTTCCTAACTTAATTATGTCCTTACTCAAATTCTTTAGTTTAGGTTAAACCTTTTAGGTAGCATAGGGAAAGTTAGGTTACTCATGCTTGTTAAGGAGAATCGTCTGATGCAATTTAACCTTCATTTCTTCTTTCTGATTACCTGCATTGTTATCTTAGTTAGTCATTTGTTTGTACTATATTGGGTTCATTTCTTAAGGAGATTTGGACTTACTTCAATCTTTTTGTATTTTTATATGATTATATTAAAACTTATTTATATTCACTTGTTGCTGAACCTATAAATGAAACTTACAAAACTCAGATCAAAGAGTCCAGTGGATTAATGTGTGGCCACATTGGTTACACTGTACTGAAATGATACAAATTTATTTGATTCCTTTCACCACTTACTCTACTAAAAAGACCTGTCCCCTCTGGAGATAGATGTGTAAATGGCATAGACTTCAACAGTACTGAAGGTTACCTTTCCTCAGTCCTTTTACATAACACAATTATAGATGTGTTTACTGAGTTTTATTGGTTCTAAATTCTATTGTTTCGTATGTAATTCTGTAAATATAAATGTCTGAAACAGAGCAAGACAAAAAGAGAGGGCGAAGGAAGGGAGCCTGACTTGAAAAGAGAGAGGAAATTCAGAAGCGAAAGTGAGTACTGGAAGGAAAGGCAGAGATATATAGGTAGCAAACAAGAGAATTGAAAGAGAGGTAAAAAAAAGAAACAGAAAGAGTGGCTCAGGGAGAGGGAAACATTTACAGAGGGAGTATTGGGAGAAAAGCAAAAACAATGGGGCGACAAAAAGACGGTCTCTGCAGGAAATAAGAAAGGGAATTTCTTCGTTTCTGAATTCATTTTTTTACTAATTTGAGACTACTCATTAGTGCCCAAGGATTATTTCCTAAATATTCGGTTTGTTTTGGCTCTTAATTCCACATTACCTTTCTCAGTGCAGTAATTCTACGCCATTGTTCGTGTGCTAAAAATACTATTCACAAACATAAATGTTTGGACAGGCTCTTTTATTGTTGGGAATGTACAGTCTGGGGTGGAAGTTCTTTAGAAAATATGCATACAAGTCGTTCATTAATTACATCATGGGTTAGCCTTTTGTGTTTTAGAGATTTACACATGAACAAAGGATTTCCTGCTAAGGAGAGGTGTGACTACCTTTCTTTTAGAATTAGGTGGAGTGGGAGCACTTCAATCCACCACCAGACTGCATTGAAGGGCACATTTGGTGCCCTCCTGGCATAAACCAGTTTTGCCCAGTTCAGGAGCCCTTTACTTCCACTCTGGTGTGAAACTACATAAAGGACAGGGGAGTGTCCACCCCCCTGTCCAGCTCCTCCCTAGGGAAGTGCCCAGAGATCCTCCATGTGGCCACTTGATTCTGCCATGTTGAATCTTGGCCCCTGGGAGCATTTAACAAGTAGCGTCTCTGGTGGGTCACCACATAAGAAGTCCTTCCCCCTTTTTGGTTTACTTAAGGGCTCCCCTTAGGGTGGCTCCTTAGAATCATCCAGACAACATCTTCAAGAACCGACTGCCTGTCCTCTGTTAAGATCATCTATGGACTCTTCGGCTGGTGGTTTCTTTGAGCCAGGACCAAAGACAAGACTGTTCTTGGTGGAAAGACTCCTGCCGCAATATTGTCTCCAAGGTTCTGCAACTCCATGACCAATCATCCACCGAGTCAGAAATTACTCTGAATGCATACCTTGGAGTGAAGGAGTCACTTCCCTGCATCCACAGGCACCTCAGCGTTGACGACCGGTATCCTGATACTGTTGTCCCATGGATACCTCCTGGTTCTGCAACACAGGAGGAGGTTTGTTGGTTCCCCAGAGGCCTGAACAGTCTTCCCTGCAACTTGGAAGACTGTAATTCCTCTCCAGAGTACCTGAACTGCATCCCTGTGCACTGCATCTGTTTTCCGTTGCCATGGCTTGGTGACTCTCCGGCCTGAAGTTCTTAAAGCTCCAAGATGCCCCAGCATCTCAAAGCTCCAACAACGATGTCCTGCCTGCATCCTTTGCATTGTGGGCCTTCATCTCCTGCGTGCTTCCGTGGTTTCCCTGCGACTCCCTGTGCCTGCTGACAGAGGGTCTTTGAGTGGGCTCCTGCAATTCCTGATGGCTCTCTTGCATGCTGAGGGCTAGCCCTGACTTACCCTTGCTGGGTTAGTCACACAGAACTTGCTGGTCTGCAACCAAGCATCTCCTGCTTCAACCCGACTGTTGCCTTTGCCAAGCTTTGTTGGTGGTCCTGTGGGCCACTAACTCTCCTGCCTTCTTCAACCATCATGGGACAGCTTGTGGATGACTCCTGTATTATTACCTGGGCTCTACAGCTGCTTCTTGAACACCGTTGTGCTACAGGCAGCACCTTCAACAAGGGGTGGCATTATGCTCCTGCTCCTCCTGGTCACCTCCGGGTGGTTTGGACTCTGTACGCTCTTCTTTCAGTTACTTTTCATGCAGAATCTACATTTGGTCCACGAGTCGCTGTAGCTGCTGGACTTCCAAGATCCTCCATTGGCTTCAGCGGGCGGTGCCAACACCACTTCATTCCCATGCACACAAGCTCCCTGGTGCAGGTATCCTAGTTCCCTGGATATCCACAGGTGAGGGGCCCTCCAATCTCCTCTGAACCAATTAGTGTCCTCGGGGTTGTTTGGGAAGGGTACTGAAACATGAAAATACCAACCGTGACTTACCCCGTGTTATCCTATCGATGTTTGACCTGGTGTAACCACTTTGCACCCGGGCGCCTTGGGGTCCCTAGCTACTCATCTTTAGTAGTTCTCTGCTTCCTCTGAGCTTCTCCATCCATGGGTGATGGTCTAAATTTGATACCTAGTCACATACCACTTTCATGGTATATGATTTCCCCCCCCCCCTGTAGGGCCCCATGCGTTTTTCTATGCTACTTACTGTTTTTGAAGTGTTCTTGATGTATATTTGATATCTCTGGGTCGGAGATATACTAAATTAGTTATTAGTGTTGTGTTAATAAATACCACAGTATTTTTTATAAACTCTTGTGTGACTTTTTCTTGTGTGAAAGCTTGCTGACTGACTATGTGGTAACTGTACCTGCTTTACACCCTCCTGAATAACCCTTAGCTGTTCTCCACAGCTACCCCTTGAGAACTGTGGTTATTCTTGGTCTAAACACTATAACAAAGGGTTGCTTGGACTCAATGCACAGTGCCTCACCATAAATACTATATACTGAGCCAGTCTCCTACAAATACTGTGCTCAATACTGATCGTAAAGAGGGGGCAAGAGGATAGGAATATGAGCGAAAGCTCAGAAGAGACATCGTTGGGTTGTAGTCACACATCTTGTCTCATCAGATTGAGGTTTTATCAGTGTTCCACAATCTCTCATGAGTGACGGATCTTTTATACTAAACAGAACACAAGACCACTGTTACTCTTACATGAATTTCAACTGTATGCAGTTTTATTCTTCTTTTACATGAATTTCACATGATGGTACTATTCTACAGGAACTAAAATAATGTGCAGGATTCACTTACACAAGTGCATTATAATAAACACTTAACATATGAATGGCTTTTATATTTCATACAAAAGAATGAGATAATGCCAACAAAGTAGGTTAATTCTGCATCACCAGTTCCAATCAGCTGCTGGCGTACAATACCATCTTTCTGCAGATGAAAGTTGACAGCTCGTGGAAGGTTCAACTACACAGTAAGATAAGTGGTGGAAGGTAAAAGGCGAATAGGATGCTTCTACATTGAAATGTGGTACAGTCCAATAAGTAAGAATTATAAGAGGACTGAATTACAACAATGGCACAGTACATTTATTTTGATAGAGTAAACGTATTCATTGTGAGACTTGTCTCGGTCCGATGTCATATAAACCATTGTTAAAGTGCCACAACTTGACATATCGAGCAGAATCAAACGTTCACTCAGAATTTATAAATAGCTCAGCAAAAGCCCAAGAAACAGTTGAGCAACAGTTGAACAACTTAGAAGCAGAATTCCAGTATTTAGGTGCAAGGGGCAATTATAGAATCCAGCACTAGTTTCATATCCCAAACATAAATCTACCTCTCCCTAGCTAATCACTATTTAGAGACCTCTGAAGATATTGCTGGAAGAGATTGAAGAGTGCCAAGGTGGGAGGAAATTATTTGAAGTGATGCTATAGAGGACTGCCTCAGCTAGAGAGCGAGGGACACAGGTGAAGAGGAGCTTTCAAGCAGAGAAACACAAATGAAGATCAGAGTCTAAGCAGAGGTTTCTTCTCATCAACAGGGAAAAAAGCTGAACTCCTGGCCATGTACTGGGTGTGGCTTTTATAGCTTGTGGGATCCTTGAATTCTGCAATAGATCTCGAAAACCTCTGTAGCCTGCCCCTCAGATGGGACATAACATCACCGTTTTTGGGTTGCCTACATGGGGACAAAATTGGTATGGGCTGGTGATTGGGGATAAACTGAGCAGCTACAATCCTAGATGACAAGACTCCTGTCACGCCAGGATGGATAACATCCTGAGTGGCAATGCTCTGTGCAAGAGGTGGAAAGGATAGTCATTAATCCATTGAAGAGTAATAAGTTCTTGTGAGAAAATTCAGAATCCGTGCAGTGAAGTCCTGGCTGCAGCGTCATTGTAGCATGATTCCCTAGCAAAGTAAGCCTTGAACATTGAGAAAAAGTTATACCAATAATGCAATGTCTTCCTGGGACATGCAAGAGTTTGTGGCCTGCTAGGAATTGTATTACCAGCATATTACCATTCACTGTCCTCTGTGTGCGTGCAGCTTCAGTCCAAAGAGCGTCAGCACTCCATGATGACGTGAGACTTTTCTTCTCCTGAAAGGCACCCAGTGCCTCCATACGCATGGGACACAAACAAATTGGCAAGCAGATCCTCTGCCACAGTTCCTGACAATAATAGAGTAGAAGATAGGGAACTCTCAACTTCTCGGTCTTGGGCTATAAGTACATTGTCTCTAACTCAACCTCATGTTTTTCACTTTTCAAATGAAAGGGGTACAGAGGTCTTGCAGGCTTTTAATGTCCCCAGTCACCAAAAGGGGCCGCAATGCTTGGAGTCTATTGAATATTTTTTTAAGTGATACCATTTTCAACAGCGTTCATTTACAACAGTTAAAAAGCCCCACTTGAAGCGCCTCGCAGGACTACAAATTTCTCAGCTACACATAGCCTTAGGTTTGGGATCAGGAATACAGTCAAGATACAGTAAAACAGCAGTTGATGAATGTAAGGGAATTTTGGCTCACAGTTCCCTTAATACCCAGCTACACCCAACAGAATGAGCACTTTAGACTTACGGCTCGATTAAGATGCGGGCAGGAAGGGTTCTGACCGTCGGCTGGAGCCTTTCTGCCTGCATCACCGATACAGATTCCCTTCCGTCCAAGCTATTTAGATGGCCTCAGTCAGAACGGATTCCGAATCAGTCTTCCGAATGGCTTACAATGGGCTCGGAGAGCCGGTCCACCGGTTTGAAGGCCCAAAGTAATGCCCCGGCTGGCTCTTTCTGGCCGAGGGATTACGATGGCAGTTCCCCAATGCCTTTTTGCCCGGCCTTTCCGGCATAAAAAGACATTGGGAAACAATTTTGGGGGGCCCCGGCAAGGCCCCGTGGGTGCAAAGCTGCCAAATGGTGGCCTCGGGGGCACTTATGGTGCCCCCCTGTTGATCTCTGCAACCGATAGCAGGCATCTTGAAGTGCCTGCCTCAGGGTGTTTCCAAAGATTGTGGGTATGCTATTTGATCTGCACATCTATATTCAGTGATATTGTAATTATGTTACCAATTTCTTTCAAAGCATATATTATAGGGGTGCTCTCATGGTGTCGCAATACCTGCCCACAAGGGTATAAATCCACTAGGGCTGGAAACCAGCCTAGAAACAATATCCAACAAGTACACCGAAGCACACCAGATAGTAGTGACTCTTGTTTTCAGTCATTGCTCCGTATCCCAGCCAATCACAGGGAGTTTTCTTCAGAAGAATTCCACAACAGTTCTTGAATCTGGTCACTTGGATTGTTTATTCCATTACTTTAAGACAGAAAGTAGCAGCCTACTTGTTGGACATTGTATGCCTCAGTGTGCAGGGATGAACTGCACCTTAGCATTTTGTGATGAGAGCATGCATTCCATTCGGAATGCATGCTCCCATAGCAAAGTATAGGATTGCAACCAAACAGGGTTTGGTTGCATCCTAATTCCTGGAATGGAACCAAGGACAGGAGGTCGTTCGTTTCCAGTTCCAGAACAATGCCGTATGGACTCGGTCCATCCGGCATCGTAATCGGCCCCTTAGTCGGATTGATTCAGACGCCTGCTATTGCCCAGAGTTGCTCTAATTACAGCACCAGTGATTCTGCCCTGTGCCTTCATTATCACCAAAATGCTATTTGTAAACACTGTGAACTTGAAGGTATCATGCCCCAAAGTAGCTACATTAATAGGATGATTTTCCTTAATCTTCTGTAGCAGGATATCAAAGGTGAACACAAAACATAAAGTGAAAGGGGCAACCCCGCTTGGTGCTTCTTTGTATGTTTACTCTATCACAGTTATCAGCTCATTACCACCATCTCCCTTAGGTTTTGATAACTAGTCAACACTTTCCTTTTAAAACACTCTCCAAATCCAAACGCTCTAAGTGTATCTACTACAAATCCCACCACACCCAACTGGATGCTTTTCAGCATCTAAGGAGAGTAGGACCACATTCTCTCCCCTACGAGTAGCCATGTCAATCAGGTGCGGGGCTTATTTACTAGGATCACTGGTATTTCATCCACATATATGGGCAGGTTGATCTGCTTGGATTAGGAGAGACATCACCTCATCTAGTCCATTGGCCAGGACTGCAAAAAAAATGCTAATGTTTAAATTAAGTAGGCGTAAACGTTTATAAGATGAACATTGAGTGGGGTCCTTACTGAGCTAAGGACCAGCGATATCATCATCTCTTCCACGGAAGGGATCACACACTCACACTCACTGAATAATTCTGTTAGAAGAGGTAGCAGCTGTGGGGAAACGTCTTGCTAAACTGGATAGGGAAACTGCCTGGTTCGGGAGCTTTAGCTAGTGTAAGACTGCCTATTGCAAGCAGTATTTCCATCTTGGTGACCAAAGCCATAAGGGATTATTCATCTATCAAGCAGAATTTAGGAGCATATTTACAAGCCCCTATCGCCACAGGAATGTCACTTTTAGTGACACCGCAGTGGAGATAAGTGCTTCCCCTGATTTACAAGTCAGCGTTAAGCCACTTCACTTGGCTTAACGCTGCCTTGTAAATAAGGTGTTCCTTCCTGCACATAAAAAATAAATTACGTTTTGTAACTACTATGTGTGCTGCAGTAAGCAGCACACATAGAAGTTTCAAAACGCCATTTAAAGACTGTTTAGAGACCTTCCTGCACATAAATAGTCTTCCCCTCAAAGCAAACACCCTTGCACTATGGTGCAAGGGTGCCTGTGTTTGAGCTAGGCTGCTAAATTTAGCGCCAGTGCAGGGGAAAATGCAGGGCTGCACCTTCTTCTTGTAAATATGGTGCAGCCCTACATTTCAGAAGTGGCAGAGCGTGGCATTAAGCCAAGGAGGCTAATGCCACGCTCCGCCACTTCTCTAGTATATGCCCCTTAGTGTTACAGAGTCAAGATAGAGTTTCCTAGTCCGCTGGTCTGGGATCTCTTGCATATAAAGGATCTGATAAAAAGTCTGGAAGCACTTCAACTTCTTTGCTTCTGTCATATGGCAGACCTCATCTGATCTTTCATTCATAATAAAAACAGCAGGTTTGATGTGCACACACTTTACTTGATAATAGCAGATTTGCTTTGTTCTCCCCCTTAAGGATCTTCATCGCTGATTGCACTAGAACATAATTTGCTCTGTTCCACTCTGTCACTGTGATTTTGCCTCGCGATGTCACTAACCTGCGCCATGCAGCACGAGCAGACTTAGCCTTGTGCTCCATTCTGACAACTCCTACTCAAGTGCAGTAAACAGGGAGTCTCTCATTGATTTTAGGCTCACAGCCTCTCGGATGAAATTCCCCTCAGTATTACCTTGAAGATGTCCCATATCACTCTCATTTCTTTTTGGATTTTGGGGAGACAGGATATTTAATTTCACCCAGAATAGTTGTTTTTTAAAGTGGGAGACCCCTCTCCACCACGGCCTCTCTGTTCCACCTTAGTGTCTTAATCCACTTCTTAGGTTTGGTTGGAGGCAGCTTTAGCTGTCTGCCAGCACGTATACCATCAATGCACAACAAAAAGATAGTGGCACAATCAATCAACCTCCTTCACCCATTGTTGTTTCACTAGCCATTCACCTAATAGATGACCCCACACTGCAGCCATAGGATATTGTAACTGTCATCCATATTATAAAGATTTACTCTTTACCAGCATGAGGTCATTCAATTAGGAAAATATCTGTATGAGGGCACATAGGGAAGATTGTCTTCTTTAAACTATAGCTAGCTTCCTCCTTGACATTTTGATCAGTGGGACTGCCTAACGTGCACATGATCATGCTTTCCCCCAAGACATCAGACTGGCGCGCTCACAATGAGACCCTTCTCTGACAGGTAGGCAATGCCCTCAGTGTATATTTGTGTCCCTGGCATAGATAACACACACACATTTCCATTGTGCCAAGTGAAATGCAAAAAGGAAATGATGTGTTTTAATATTGCTCACCAAAAGCCAAATTCTAGCTCCACAGTTACTTTGGCAGACACCATTTGCCCTCACTGCCTGTCCCAGGAGTGCCACTGCCTCCTCAAAACGTTTGAGGATTTGCATTGACCACTTTTCTGATTTCATAATAGCTTCAAATATCCAGTGCTTGTGCCATTATGCAATCAGGTGGTGGTCTGTGCAACTCTTTCAAAGACATGCCGCTTGATTACACTGCATACGCATTCATGATTGTCTCAATAGGGTAATGAGCATCAAAGGCCCAAAGAAGTAATGGACATCAAGAACAACAGGTAGCCCATCAGGTCTGACCCGCTGACTTCATTAATGCCCATCAGGTCTGTGTTTTGACAGAGCAGCTGTCAAATTGACCTATTGCTTCGAATGTATAGAGAGTGGGCTTTGGGCTTGCTCCTTTCAACCAGTACAATGCAATGGGGTGATCCAGTAAATCTCAGGTTATGGGTATCATGCATTATAAACAACAAAAATCCTGTTGGTTGCTAATTGTATGTAAGACCAAAATAAATTAAAGGGCAACCAGAAGCACTAATTGACGACAACATGGGGAATCAACAGACACCACCAGTGGAAATGATTACTGCACTGGAGGTCCGTGAACTGTAGAAATAGAAGAATTACTCCACGAGGCTTAGATGGAGCAGATGAGAAAGACAAACATGGACACAGTCTATGTGCTCGTTCAATATTTAATTTGGTCACAGCAGGAAGACCCAAGGGCTGTGGAAGGAAAATAGTAAAGTTCGTAACAGGGTCATAACCCTCAAGGCCTTCAGGAAAACCATATAAGCGCAGGGTATCGTGACGATTTCTATTTCCAAGATCTTCAGTTGACCTTTTTAGTTGTAGAACCTCTTTCTCCAAAAATTAAATTCTGGAAGATGAATCCTGTACATCACTAATATGTTGTTCCGCCACAGTAAGGCGGGATTCCATAGTCGACCATTTGTTATCCATAGTCTATAGGTGAGAGTTAGTTTCCTCAATGAATGGTCTTAGGGCACGAATTTCCTCCAAAACAATATCAAAAGAAACAGGAGTAACAGATTTGGGAGGAGAGAGAGGATTGTGTTTAATTCTCTTAACGGTAGATGAAGGTAGTTGTGCTTTAGACGCCATGGTCGGTAAAGCTGTAGGCTAGAAACGCCTTTTGCATCAATTACTCAGAAGGCTGTGAGGAATTGTTGGGAGATGTAGAGTGGGTAGAGCAAGACACTGGTTCGTTGGACTTCTGTCTTTTTGTGGAGTGCAGTAAATAGTTGCTCCTACCCGTGAAACAACACAACCAGAGACCAAGAAAAGGCTTGTCTAATAACGCACACATAATTGAGATAAAATCACTTCACAAATTAAAACAAATAACCGTTAAATAATTAGACCTCCCAATACAGAATACTGCTCAATCGAAAACAAGGTGAAAAAAGTAGCAAAAAGATCGAAAAATAGCATTCCAGAGCGCAATATGTTGAAATTTTGTGTTGAATGAAATACAAAATGGCGGCCGCAAAGCAGCTAAAGAGTCACCTGAAGAAAACTGCTATTTATCCATGAACATGATGGGCGGCAAAGATATTCTCCAGTAGAAAGGTGTCCAGAAGCAAGGAAGTATTCACACTCTGGTGAGATAAGCGCTGAAACCGCCAAAAATACAACCACGGTGTCCCGTGCGGCCCGGAACTGCGTAATTAGGGAGCAATCTTGGGTCGCATCACACAAGTATCCCCGAACAGTAGAATTTTTAACTCTCTTTTGAAGACTTTCTGCAAGGCATTCCTTCTGATAGAGGGTGGGATAAAAGTTCCAACCGCTGAGTGCGTATCGTGAAAAAGATTGCAAGGGTGTTCTTTTCTTTTTGCAAGTAGTAGACTGAAGCAGGAGGGTGTCACAACTCCGTAGTCATCTCTGGCTGTCAGAGCTGGTCAGCTTGTGGGCAGGTACATTTTTTCTTCTATTGAGCATGACTTTCTGGATTATACATGCCAATTTATCTGTACATCAGGCCTCAACTGGGAGCCACTTTGGTGAAATCAAGACTGAGGTAATGTGATCAAGCTTTCTGGTGACCAGTCTGGCTACTGTGTGCATGGCTGCTTTGAGAGAAGCTAGAGGCAGTGTCATCAGTTTCAGAGTGGAAGGAAAGGTTGGAGTTTTTAAGAAGAGATACGATAGGTAATGAGTATAGGTTAAAGAGAATCAAAGATAGGATTAAGCCTTGTGGAGCACCCCATTTTTTTAAAAATAGTTTTTATATTGTGGGAACTTGACCTGAAGGTGTCAAGTATCAGAGCAATTTACAGGAGCACCAGTTGCATTACACAAGGACACTTTCATTTTTTGCTTGCAGGCAGTGGGAGATTAAGTAATTTGCCCAGAATCACAGGATGTTGAGCGTCATTGCTGAGACTCGAACCCAATTCCCCAGGTTAGAAATGACCGCCCTAGCCCTTAGGCTCCATCCTCTCCCCATTAGAGGAGGGAGGGGTTTGATAGGAATTCTGAGATTATTATGTGCTTTGATTGCCCATGTATCATGCAAATAATTTTAAGACTATATCTTTTATTAGCTTCTTTCACTGAGAATTTTCAAACGAACATGATTGATGACAGTGTAAAGTTTGCAGACAGGTCTCAAATGATGAGTAAACAAGAATCCCCATCATCTAGAAAAGGCAGGGCAATATCAGGGATTTGCAGAATGACAGCCTCACACTGCTGCAGCTTCACATAAGACCAGGATGGAAGCTCCTGAGCAGATTCTTTTAATTAATGTATTGTTTTAATTGGATCTCTACACTACTTTCCAGGACTTTTGCTAGGAAGGATATATTGGAAACAAGCCATAAGTTGTCTTCCTAAATCACATATTTTTAGTTTAGCAGAAGAAACATGACTATTTATTAGGCGGTCTGTTGAAGAGTGTAGCATTTACTAGGTAGCTAGAGAAGGCCATTAAAGAGAAGGTGATGTCTTTAATGAGGGACGGGAATGTGATCTATGAACCACAAAGGTAGACTAAGCTTAGTATAGTCTTGCGCATGCCAGAGGAGGTGACCTCTTTAAAAGAAAACCAAGTTGCCTGAGTTTTTTGCATAGTTGCTGGGTAAAATTTGAGCTTGTGAGGGTGCGTGAAGGATGCCTCAATCGTGTAAAGTTCATTCTCACAAAATATGGAAAATGTTTGTATTTATCATTGTCATAAATGCTCTTTATGTAATTTCTTCTCTGTTTACGCTGTTTTTCAAGATTTTTGGTCCAGTGGTTACAATACCATAGGTGCTCTGTGGCTCCAAGAGCTTTGCTTTCATAGTTTAGTTGCTTAGATTTCTGCCTTGTCAGCTTCTTTGGGGCTAGATTGTTGCACCATGGAACATCAAATTCCCCCTTCGTCACAGACCAAATACCTCAACAGCAAATTCACTCATATACATTCATTGGTGGCGCCCATAACACCAATACTCACACTCCATTCGTCTGCTTCCCTAGAGGAATAAGCTTCCAAACGCTGACATGAAAGGAATACCTTTACCTTACTCTAAATACATTGACTTCAACCCTAAGATATTCCTCTCATAAGGCAATGAATCATTTAGTTGTTCTCTATGGTTTTAGTGATCAAACTCATCTATCTATACACCACTCCTTATCCTAATTCTTTTTTCCAAATAATCACCTAACACATTTGTCAATTAATCAAATATTCTTTATCTAAGAAATAATGCAAAATCGTTAGAAATCATCATCAGCATTGCAGAACATCATATTTACCTAATCTGGCTTAAAGTCATCCTCTAAGTCAGTCAGGTCGGGGAAAAATCTTTATTCAGCAAAGTTAGGCCGCAATTCAATCTCTCAAAGATTCAGGATACCAGCTGTCCAGCAGTGTCACCGTCCTCTCCGTCAGCATAACCTCAGGAAATCGAGTTTGTCAAAGAAGAGCGAGTTTTTTTTTAGTTCAATTCCCTACCTACTTTTATAATGAAAATAATGTAAAAAAGTATCAAGATCGGGGTTTTAGAAAGTCCTGATTGGTCGACTTGGGGTCGCGGGGTAAAGTTCTCATGGTGTCTGTGTAATGAGCTCATCGCACTTGCTGGTTCCGGTTTTTAAATTGTCCATTGTCTTTGCAGCAGGCGAAGTTCCCGGAAAGACCTTGAAGGGTACATGTTCTCCCGGGGTCAGGTCCAGGCCACTGCTGCTGGCGGTGACGCCTGCGCACTTCACCCAGAACCTCGTGTTGTCAGGGGCAGTCACGTTCAACGTCTCGTTCAGCCATCTTGTCTAGGCCGAAATGGGCAACTTAAGCAAATAAACACAAAAACGTAATTAAAACATAGAAATGGCTAATAAAATGTTATCCCTTCGCTAATACCCATATGTGTGTGTAATTATCTAGCAGAAAGCAACACTCAAAGCGGTTTATACTCACTTAATAAAGCACAAATTACAAATACATCACCAAAGCAACATATATCATGCAATATTCAAATTTTCTACTATTAGTATGCGTACACAAGTTAATTTACAATTAATATAGCCATGCAAAGTGCAATTCCCACGTGTAATTCTTTTGTTAATATGGTTGATAAGTATTTCACTGCAAACCAATTAATAAGATTACAATTGGTTAATTATTCAGATTAATATAAACATGCAGAATGAGGGGTATGCAAATTTTGTTCTACCCGCTCCAGCAATCCCCCCTTTGGTGATTATATCACCACACCAACCAAAAATTTTGCATCCCTTTTACGGAATTTAAAATTGATTTCTTGTTTCATTCATACTTCAGTTTCCCCTGTTTCTTCTCTTTTTGCTGTTTAATACATGCTTTCCTTTATCTCTTCTAGTTCTATTTCTTCAAATTTTCTTTCTTGTTTCTTATCCCTTCTCCTTAAGTTTTCTCTTTTTATTCTTTTCTGGTTTTTATTCTTTCTACAACAAATACAACCTAGTCTAATTATTAATACTAAGGAAATCACACATGTTAATGGAAATAATATCTTACCTATAAATGTACTACCTAATTTTACTAAAAAGTCTTTAATAGCTGATATTTTCTTACCAATCTTCTCCCAGACACCTTCAACCTCCAGTGGTACAATTTCGTCATGCAATTCTGTAATATTTTTAATATAAATTTTCAAATCTCTACTTTCGTCAGGAATGTAAGTACAACAATGTTGAACTTTCAGCATTCCACAGACTCCACCCTCTTTTGCCAATAAAATATCTAGGGCAAGTCGATTTTGCATTACCATAGCACGCATGGCAACCATTTCTGTATTTACCAATAAGAATCCTCCAGCGGTGCTTGTTGACAAGCGATCCACTACTGTTGAAAGTTTTCTAATTTTGCTTGCATTCAGAGATATTCCCACTGCGGGTATCAGTGCTCCAAAAATGTCACCCACAATTTCAGTCCAAGATTCTCTCTTACTACGTGCTAAATAACTACCTAAGCTATGTACACCATCTTCTCCTCTGTCCATATGAAAAACCTTTGGAAAAACCAGGCCAACATAACATGTGCCATACCAATGGTCTGGCAAACGATAATATGCCCTGTTCCCACAAATGAATTACAGTCCTGGAAAGACTGGATCTCTTCCACCTTTAAATCCCCATTCTCCCATGATTCGGTATGTATCATGGCACTCACTATTCCCTAGAAGATAATTGTCATACACCGTCTGATTCCTTCTTATACACAATTTCCCTTTCTGAGGCCAATCTAAAGCCATAGTTGGACTCGTTTCTCCTTTCAAGTGTTTCTCCATTTCTACATCCCAGACTGTTTTCTCCACTTTCCCTTCTGAAACCTTTCTTTGCATTTTCAATCTCCTTTCTTCAACCATATCTAAAAATGTCTTCTCCTCTTTCTTTAAACTGCAAGTCAAGTTATTTCTAAATATATATTCTAATGTTAATTCTTTAGTCTCTAAGAAAAATTCACCTAATACCTTTGCAGGTTTTACCTTGTTTAGTTTGTTAATTGCTGGTACTTGTGAAAATATAGTATCTACATCTGAAAAATAATACTCTAATTTACCTGTTTGATAAAATAAACTAGCTATTACACTACATGCTATTCCATATGTAACTGGAAGGTGATGATAAGTCACTCCTTCAGATACAGATGCAGGTAATTGCATACAAACGTAGCAATCCCTTACGTCAATTGTTTTTACATATTCATACAACAATTTTGAAAACACATTGTTAGAAAAATCTGTTATTGACCTATCTTTATGTAAATAGTTTGTATCTATTCTAGTTGGAACTACCTTTTGAACTTTCCCTATATTAGTTATGTTATCACTATGTCCTTCTAATGTATCTACAGTATCTTTAAATGAAATTAGTAGAGCAAGAACACTCCAAAGAAGCATTAATAATCCTGTACAACAACAACACATTTTGCACCATCTTCTAAGGAATGTACATCTACTTTTGCTTCTTTCTATGTTTGCCATCTTTTCTAAAATGAGCTGTGTCTTTTGACTTAGCCTCTTCCACTACACAACTAGTTTCTGACCCAAGGCTTCTAAGCACCTAGGTGGTTCTACCAGTTTTTGTCTTTTTCAGTATTTTATTGTCTTTCCATCAGTAATTTCTTGTCTCATTCAGTTTGGCATCTCATCATCTTTCACTTTCCCTTCATTTTCAACATACAGGTTGTCCTGAACATCCGCTTCTTCTCCAATATCGGACAAGATAACTCTTAGGATTTCTGATTCTTCGTCTTCCTCAACCACTTTCGGTACAACCACCTCTGGATCTCCATGGCTATCCGCCTCTTCCTTCACTTCAGGCAGGGCCACATATGTCCATTCCGGTGATTTATACCTCTGGTTAGGTTTCCTTGTTCTTTTGCTTTCTTTAACTATTGTCTGTTCTTCTCCTTTCGATTTCTCCTGACTCGTCACTTCATTCACCTGTTCAGCCCTTGGCGAATTTACACGTGTCAGTTGATATCTCAGTCTCTTTATTTTGTTTGGCCACACCTCGTCCTTTGCCACTCTTTTCAATTTACTCCCTTTATCATTCTTTTCAGTTCTCCAAGCTCTCTTTCTCAGAACTCGGCCTTCTGGTATTTCATCTTCGCTTTCCTCAGACTCTGTTTCAACTTGCTTTTTACCTTCAACGATTTCTTTTTCCACCACTTCTTTTGTTTTCCCTACTTCTGTCCCTCCTCGAATCTCCGACACACAATCTTCCTGCTGACTACTTGTCCCTGCTTCTAACTGGATGTTGGAGTTCCCTACACCTCCTCGGGGGTCTTCCGCAATAATCTTTCCCTCTCTCTCTGTATCTGGCACCTGTCCATCTAAAGGTGTTGTTTCAGGTGGAATTTCTCTCAATCTTCCATTTGGCACTTCCTTCTCATGAATTTCTCTTATTGTCTCTCCACTGTCCTTTTCTTTGTTCTTCCCTTGTTCTTTCTTGGAAGAGTGTGCTCTTTGTTCTGTCTCTGAGTCTGAACTGGTATCAGACATCTGTAACCTTCTCCTCAGGGAATTACTTCTGGGGACCAAAGTTAAACTTGGCTCTGTCTCCCCCCTTTCAGGGATTTCTTTTTCTTTGTCTTTTGGCTCTCCGTCATCCGACTCAGTACTGGATTCTGATTCATCAAAATACTCCTTTTCTTTACAGTCAACTGGATTTGGAATTCTCAAAGTATGACTTGCATGGATCCAGTTCTTCAATCCAGCACACTTCACAGCTGTTGTTGTGGTCAAGATGACTTGCCTTGGTTTTCCCCACCTGGGAACCGAACAGTTTCTTCTTCTGTGTACTTTTATCCTTACCCAGTCCCCTGGGCTTAGATCATGGGCTGGCTTCTTTTCAAGAGTGGTGGCATCCGCTCCAACCTGATGAGACACAGAATGAACTGCGTCAGCCAGGCTTTTACAGTATTCCAACACCATTTCATCAGTTATAGTCATCAGCTTGTTGACTGGTATAAACACATGGTGCATGGCACGTCCCATGAGGATCTCATGCGGACTCAAACCAGTAGTTCCGTCTGGAATTGATCTAATAGTCAGGAGTACTAGAGGCAAGACATAGGGCCATTTCATACCTGTGGCTAAACATATTTTCCCTATTCTGTTTTTGATAGTACCATTCATTTGTTTTACTACACCAGAAGCCTCTGGTAGGTAGGCACAATGCAGTTTTTGTCGCACATTCAATGCTTCACAAATCAGTTTTATAATCTCATTATGGAAATGTCCTCCTCTGTCTGATTCAATTGTTACTGGGAACCCAAATCTAGGTATATATTCCCTCAACAGTAATTTTTCCACTGTCATTCCATCATTTCTTCTTGTTGGGAACGCCTCTACCCACCTGGAAAATAGGCATACCATCACCAAAACATACCTCAACCTGTTACATGGAGGCATCTCAATGAAATCCACTTGCATTCTGGTAAAAGGCCCTCCCTCTCGACCTATTGTTCCTAGACTCACTACTGTCTTTCTTCCAGGATTGTGTTGCTGACAAATTAGACATCTTTGACAAATACTTTCTGCTACAAGCCTGAACTTGGCATTATACCAAGTTTGCTTAAAAGGCCTAATCATGGCGTCTCTCCCTATATGTCCCTGTCCATCCGTGCCATGGCAGACATCATGCTATCAAGCATAACTGGTCTTCCATCTCGATAGACCAACACGTGATCTTTCTCTCTTGGTGCACATCCTGCTTTTACCCACTGTTTTATTTCTTCCTCTCCTGCTTCTTCCTGCAATTGTCTTACCTCTTCCCATGTTCCCACAGTGTTAGTAAACATTGGGAAACAAGAAATCAATTCATTTTCCTTTGCCCTATTGATTGAATTCTGATTTTGTGCACAATATTGCGCCATATCATTAGCGAATTTATTGCCAGTAGCAATGTAATCACCACTGCGACTATGGGCAGCACATTTTACTACAGCCAATTGCCTAGGCAGCTGTATTGCCTCAAGCAACATTCCAACCACTTCAGCATTCTTAATGGGAGTTCCACTTGAGGTTAGGAAACCTCTCTGCAGCCAAATTTGGCCAAAATCATGGACCACCCCATAGCCATACTGGCTATCAGTTATCACAGTCACTCTCACACTTTTCCCAATCTTACAAGCTCTGGTCAGGGCAACAAGTTCAGCTACTTGGGCCGATCTTACTCCTTTTAGATAGGATGCTTCCATCACTGCTGCAACTGTACATACCGCATATGCTGCACTCAGCACTCCATCATCTGTTCTCAAACAAGATCCATCAACAAACATGACATAATCACTTTCTGGCAAGGATTCATTTTTTATGTCAGGTTTTGGTTTCGTACAGAAATCAAGTACATCCAAACAATCATGATCTGCTTCATCTCTTACCTCCACATGCTCTACATCTGGCAACAGCGTTTAAGGATTCACATTCACACATCTCACAAGACTCACATTGGTTGCACCCAAAATGACCTTTTCATACTTAGTCAGTCGGCTGTGCGTCATATACTGAGTATGACTCCTTGTTAAAAGAATCGCCACATCATGAGGTACAAACACTTTCACAGGGTATCCCATCACAATTCCCTCACTCTGTTCCAAACTTCGACATGTAGCAGCTACTGCTTTCAAACACCCAGGAAGGGCTACAGCTATTGGGTCCAACATGGATGAAAAATACGCAATTGGTTTCCTCAGTTTTCCATGCTTCTGTACTAGAACAGAGAGTGCACATCCATTTCTCTCACCGCAATACAGCTCGAACTCCTTATCATAGTCAGGCATTCCTAATGCAGGTGCTTCACACAATCCTTCTCTCAATCTCTTGAATGCTGCCAACTCCTCTTTGTTCAAATCAATTGGATCTCTCACATCACTCCTTGTCAATCGTACCAAAGGTTTTGCAATCAATGAAAAATTGCCTATCCACTGATGACAATATCCAACCATTCCCAGAAACATTCTTACTTCTCTTTGGGTCATTGGTGGACTCATTCTTTTTATGATCCTGATTCTGTCTATGGGTATTTTCCTGTGTCCTTTCTCAATGCTGTGTCCCAAATATTGGACTTCTTTCTTACAAAATTGTAATTTCGATGGTGACACTTTTAGTCCTCCATCTGCCAAATGATTCAGTAAAGCTACTGTGTCTACCTCACAAGCTTCACGAGTTTTCGATGCCACAAGCAGGTCATCGATATATTGTACTAGTACAGAATTTTCAGGCATTTCTAGACTCTCCAAAGACTTCTTCAATAACTGATTAAATATTGAGGGGCTTTCTGTATACCCCTGTGGAATTCGGCACCACGCTAAAATACGCTCACCGAAACGAAATGCACACATTTGCTGACTGTCATGGTGCAATGGGATGGAAAAGAACGCATGGTACAGATCAATCACTGTATACCATTCTGCGTCATGAGGGATCTGATATAGAATCACAGATGGATTCGGTACAATGGGACAACATGGTACAACAATTTTGTTTATCTTTCTCAGATCTTGTACTATCATGAACTTCCCACTAGGCTTTTTCAGTCCCATTATTGGTGAATTACATGGGCTACTCATTATTTCTCTCCAAATTCCTTGTTTTATCATTTTCTCAATCACAGGAGTAACTCCTTCAATTATTTCAGGTGTCAATTTATATTGTGGGATATTTGGATAACATACTCCTTCTTTTACAGTTATTTTGACTGGATCTACATTTCTCATCAATCCTACATCTTCTCCTGTGAAATCCCACACTTCTGCTTTAACAGATTGTTTTAATTCTTTTGGTAGTTCGTCAGGGTTAAATACAGCATAGGTCCCTGTAACCTCTTTCTGTCTGTTTGCCATTGTCATTTTATACAGCACATCATCATCTGGTGTTTCAAAGGCTATTCCATCTGGAGTACAAAATATGGTGCAGTTCATCTTGCACAATAAATCCCTACCTAACAAGTTCACAGGACTGGTATCGCACACTACGAATTGGTGCATTTCAGAAAATGTCCCTATACTAACTTTCACTGGTTCTGTAAGGTATGTTTTAATCTGTCTGTTGGATACACCAACTACTTGGATCGTTTCATCCGAGAGAGGAAGATTCTTGACAGCAGCTGATCTAACAGTTGATCGAATAGCACCAGTATCAACTAGGAAAGTAATATTTTCATTATTAACTTTTCCATCTACAAATGGGCCTGTCTGGTCTACTTCTAGAGTTGCGCCAAGTACGCACTCTTCTTCCTCCCTTCGGCACCGTCAATAACCCTCTTCTGAATCGCTTTCATCGCATTGCAGCCAATGTTGCGAAGCAGCGCTAGCGCATTGCGGCTTATTTACCTGTTCTTCATTGTAGAATCCATTCTCCTTACTATACTTCTGGCAATTTTTGTTCTGTGGAAAAGGTGGTTTTGGCACCTGATTCTGTTGTGTTACAACCTGCTGTTGTCGTTGCTGTTGACCACTCACCTCATTCTGCACCTGTTGATTCAATGATGGATTTTCATCGTTAGTGCTTGGAGGAAATTTACACTTGGATTTCCAATGCCCTATCCTACCGCAATTATGACACAGAAATTTCTTTTTAGCTTCCTCAATATTCCCTTTATTTTTCCCAGAATCAAATTTGTGTCTTCACCCAGCTTGTTCTGCTAATTGTGCTTCCTGTCTCTCTGCTACCTTTACTTGTGCCCTCATAGCCTTCTCTTTCAGTTTTCGCTGTTTTGCTTCAATTTCATCACTGGAATATTTAGCATGTCTCAATACTTCGTCTATTTTCTTATTTTGCCAATCTACCGTATGCTGTTTTATCATTTCACTAATTTCTGGACGAAGTCCATATACAAATCTGTATACGAAATGACACAAATCCTTGTCACTTAAATATTCATCTCCACTGAATTGTTTAAAGGCTAAAATTAACCTCTCATAATATGCGTGTCCTGACTCTTTGCTTTCCTGATGTGTTCTGTCAATTTTTACCCAGTCTGTCTCTTTAGGAGGTACTTTGTTTTTCAGAAATGCCATAACCTGTTCGTATTGCTTCATTACCTCGGGGTCTGGAGCTGTTGTTTTTGGATCCCTTGGGTATTCCTGTGTTGGCCAATCTATTACTATTTGACATTCTGTCCATAGATCTGCTGGGACTATTATGTCAAACAAGCTATTCAGATCAATCCACAATACTTTGGGTAATTTCACAAATCTGTCCACCTGTCTATACCACTCGACGGGTTTTTCACGCAGTTGAGGGAAGACATTCGTAAATGACAAAATATCCTGTCTAGTCCATGGGACTTGTACATATCCTCCTCCTGGAATCTCTCTAATAGGGCATTCTGTCACAACCTTCTCTTTTTCTCTCACAGGGTAAGCTGAAAATGGTTTGTCTGAAACTTCGTCTCGTTTACGATACCATCTGCTTTTCCATTTGTCCACATCTCCCCATTTTCTCAACAAAATAATTATTTCTTTAATCTGACCTATTCGTCCTGTGGTATTCATGTTTTAAATGTCTTTTTCGGTGAAATCTACTCGATAGGGTTTCTGTAGTGCTTTTACCTTTTCAATATCAATACCCATTTCATTTGCCACTTCTTCTAATCTTTCATGAAGACTTTTTGCTCTCCATGTTAAGCGTTTACACAGAAAAAATAACTCCTCATCTTGGTAAGTTTTTAATTTTCTGTCGGGATAGTTCCTACTATTAATTCTTACAGTACCATTCGTAATTTGGCCACATCTATTGACTGGGATTCTGTTTATCAAAAATAGGCATTACTGGACCTATCGTTACTGGAACAGTTACAGCTTCTAAATTCTTAGTCAATTCTCTTATTTTCTCGGTTAATTCTAGGGTCGTTTTTGCTAGTTCTGCTGAATCTGCTCCATCTAATTTTCCTCCAGACTTCTTTTCTACCTCTCTAATGGAATTGTATCTTCCCAAATCTTGGAACTCTGGTTCCGATTTTATGATTCGTACTGTTTCCTTCATTGGGGCACTTGGGCTTAATATTTCTGGTTCTGGTCGATATGGAGGTGGATTCTTACAGAACATGTCATCAAGAACATCATCCTCTGATTCATTCATTCCATACCCTCTTGATTCCACATTATGCCTCTTTTCTACACACTTTCGTCCTTCATTCTCTCCTGCAGTTCTTACGGGAAACAAACCCTCAGTCATACTCGCATTCTGCCACCTTCTCATTCGATCATCATGCGTCTCATGTCCGTATGATCTGCCAAACAGGTACCTACGTCCTCTACCGTTTCTCTGTCTTTCTCGGGCATGCATCTGGTCTTCCCCTTCCGTCAAATCCTCAAATTGAGTTGGTCTAGGTCTTGGTTCTAAATATATCATTTTCTCTCTCAAATTTCTCAAAACAGCCAAATTAAATGAACCATGTTCCGCAAAAGCCAACACTCCGTCCTTCTCGGTATACTTGACCCAATTATCTAACCAAATACAAGTGTGATATCCATATTTCGCAACCATAAAGGATGCAGGAGTTTTCGGTGGAGGAAGTAACTGTCCTTCACTAATTACAATTGGTTGTCCTTCTTAAACCACTTCTTAATTCTACCAAACCATGACTTTTTCTCCTTTTCTGGTGGATCGTAATACATTTTCCCTTCTTTCGTGTCTCACTAGTCTCTTTTACAACTATACCGCTTTTCTGTCCAATCGTAGCGCGACTCACACTAACGCACCAATCCGGAGCGTTTATGTCACTTTTACAATTCTCCATTCCCAGTGTGACTCTCACTAACGCACCAATAGGGAGCGTTTACATCACCCTGTATTTCTCCACTCCTAACGCGGCGCACACAAACGCACCAATCCGGAGCGTTTTACGGTTCTGACCGACTGTCCAATCCCAGCGCGGTCGTTCTGACGTCAGCAGCCGCTGTGGCAGCTCCTGCTCATGTCTACCCCTCCTTCACAAATCCGCTCAGTAAGTTTTTGTTTCAATTTCTACAATTCTGTTAGTAACAACATAAAAACGCCACCATTGTCCGCTTCGCTAACCAAAGAATAGCAATAGACCTTTCTCACGAGAATTCTGTCTTTCCCGAGAGCAGCGCTTACCTCTGCCCTACTACGGAATGGTTACTTCCGTTGATAAAGTAGCACATCCCTCTACCTTACCCTTCTAACAAGCATTAGCTAACCGTTTCTCCAGAATTAAGACACATAGTTGGAGACCCAATGCTCCTGAGAAATAAAAATAGAGTTTCACAATTAACCCGAATGCCTTTACATTCACGCACTTTCACACATGAAAAAGTAGTACATTCACACAGAATCCTGTCTTTCCCGAGAACAGCGGACAGTCTGTCCTACTACAGAATTATGACATACGTTAACAAAGCAGCGCTTCCCTCTCCTTTGTCCTTCTAACAAGCTCAGAGAATACCTATTACCTATTACCTTTCCAGTGATAAGCGTTATCGGGATGCCATTTGGATCCCTGGTACCTAAGACCAAAATTTCACAGGTAACCTTCGCTATCATACACACTTCTCTCACACAGAAAATGTCTCTAATGGCAACACACGACGATGTCACCTAATCGAACCCAGACAATGCGTCGTGCAACTTCAATCGTCACACGTTTTCCCTGTGTACCTACAGGGTGACAACAATTCCGTCTTACCCGAGAACAGCGCTTACCTCTGCTCTACTACGGAACTGTTACAAACTTCCGACTTCCTACATCCCAGAAGCCGTGCAAACAACAGAAAACTCAACACGACTCACATAGAATGTTAGTACATAAACCAATATCAATAACCAATAATCAATAAGCTATTTACAAGCAATAATCACCAAACCAAAACAATAAAAACCATAACTCTGCTACCAGAAAAACTGTTGCAGCGTGGAACATCAAATTCCCCCTTTGTCACAGACCAAATACCTCAACAGCAAATTCACTCATATACATTCAATTGTGGAGCCCATAACACCAATACTGACACTCCATTGATCTGCTTCCCTAGAGGAACAAGCTTCCAAACGCTGACATGAAAGGAATACCTTTACCTTACTCTAAATACATTGACTTCAACCCTAAGATATTCCTCTCATAAGGCAATGAATCATTTAGTTGTTCTCTATGGTTTTAGTGATTAAACTCATCTATCTATACACCACTCCTTATCCTAATTCTTTTTTCCAAATAATCGACCAAACACATTTGTCAATTAATCAAATATTCTTTATCTAAGAAATAATGCAAAATCGTTAGAAATCATCATCAGCATTGCAGAACATCATATTTACCTAATCTGGCTAAAAGTCGTCCTCTAAGTCAGTCAGGTCGGGGAAAAATCTTTATTCAGCAAAGTTAGGCCACAAATCAGTCTCTCAAAGATTCAGGGTAACAGCTGTCCAGCAGTGTCACCGTCCTCTCCGTCAGCATAACGTCAGGAAATCGAGTTCATCAAAGAAGAGCGAGTTTTTTTTTAGTTCAATTCCCTACCTACTTTTATAATGAAAATAATGTCAAAAAGTATCAAGATCGGGGTTTTAGAAAGTCCAGATTGGTCGACTTGGGGTCGCGGGGTAAAGTTCTCATGGTGTCTGTGTAATGAACTCATTGCACTTGCTGGTTCCGGTTTTCAAACTGTCCATTGTCTTTGCAGCAGGCGAAATTCCCGGAAAGACCTTGAAGGGTACATGTTCTCCCGGGGTCAGGTCCAGGCCACTGCTGCTGGCGGTGACGCCTGAGCACTTCACCCAGAACCTTGTGTTGTCAGGTGCAGTCACGTTCAACGTCTCATTCAGCAATCTTGTCTAGGCCGAAATGGGCAACTTAAGCAAAAGAAACTCAAAAAAGTAATTAAAACATAGAAATGGCTAATAAAGTGTTATCCCTTCGCTAATACCCATATGTGTGTGTAATTATCTAGCAGAAAGCAACACTCAAAGCGGTTTATACTCACTTAATAAAGCACAAATTACAAATACATCACCAAAGCAACATATATCATGCAATATTCTAATTTTCTACTAATAGTATGCGTGCACAAGTTAATTTACAATTAATATAGCCATGCAAAGTGCAATTCCCACGTGTAATTCTTTTGTTAATATGGTTGATAAGTATTTCACTGCAAACCAATTAATATGATTACTATTAGTTAATTATTCAGATTAATATAAACATGCAGAATGGGGGGGGGTAAACAATTTTTTTTTCTACCCGCTCCAGCAAGATCATCTATAATCCTGTTCATATTTTCAGAGAATAGATCAGTCAGGTCATTGACCTTTTACACAATCTGGATTGCCTGGTGATTCAAGGATATTCTATATGATAGGGACTTTACATTAATGTCCTTGTAATTTCCTAAATATTGTTTTGGTAATTTAAGGTGACCACTAGCATCAAATCCTGAAGAAAGAAAGTTCAAAAGTACCTGGAAGTGACCAAACCACTTGACCAAAAATGGAGTCTCAAACTTCAGAAATCCCTTTATTTGTGATTCTCAGGCTCAGCACACAGCTTCTTTTATGTTTCAGAGAAGTGGAGAGTATAGTAAGCTCCCAGATTGATATGAATGACACCAGTACCCAACACAAGCAATATTTTGGTCATCCCAGTGTAGATTAAAGTCCCAAAGAAAAACGTGGCTGAAAAATGGATTGTTTGTCTATCATGTATGTGTGTGTGAGTTTGCTGATTTTTTCAACAAAGACTATTTTTTGCCCACATACTGCATTAGATGTAATTTTATAGGAACTTTGTCAGCCATTGCTATTTCTGCTACAAGGGATTAGAAGGTAGGGAATTGGTCAATGTACAGATTCTTGTATTTGAGAGAGTTTATCCCTCATGAGATAATCGCAATCCACTCCTCCCGCACAGAGTTTTCTTTATCAGATCTTCTCTAATGATTGTGTACCAATTAAGGATGAGTAGGTCAATTGCTGGATGGGAGGCATCATTAAACCAGATTTTTGTCAGGAATAGTAGGTCTAGGGCCTTGGAAGTGGTCAGGTCTCCAATCCCTAGTCTGTGTTTGGCAAGGTAATCTACTGTAATGTAAGAAACAGTTTAGAGTGGATTTCCTCGTTTTGCTCATTTGTGTGGTTTCAGGCATCATTTTATTAAGGTTTCTCAAATGAGGCATTGCTAGTGGTGTAATAGTTGTTTCTTCCAATTCATAGTCTTGCAGAATAACTTTAAATTCATTCTTAGAGAAGTATTTTCACATTCTCAGTTACTGTGAGGTACAGACTTGTGATTCACCCATGGATGAGAGCTAGAGAGGGAAGATGGGTGTTTTTTTGTTTGACAAAGTTTTAAATCAAAATAGCACCACCTGAAAACTGTTAAGATCTGTTGAAATGTAACTTTAGCTAGTAGGGTGTCTATTTCAGAGGCAAGTGTGGTTAAGACAGTACATAAGTCTGGAGGCAAAGAGAGGCTGTAAGTAGTCCTTCTTTGGAGAGAGTTCTGAGATGTGTGTGCTTTGGAATAGTTGAATGAGGGACCATAAGAAGGGCTATTGCATGAGAGATATTGGATAACTATTAAGGGGTGTGTAGTTAAGAAGATTAGTCGATTGTTGTGCAGTGTTTGTTGAGTGGATTGGCTCGTTAGGGGAAGGCATGATGCAGTTTAATTTAACTGTGGTGGATGAGGATAGAAGGGGCGCTGGAAGGGTATTGGGTGTAATTGTGAATTTGAGAATACTGCATCAGTAGCTTAAATGTGCAAGAGAGGTTGAGGACGTTAATGATGAAGCATTGTGTCTATAAATGTTACTACTACCATTTATTTATTTTTGCTCACTTTCATGGCTGCCAAGGGTTAGTTTGGATGGTACGGTGCTAGAGGTGAGCTTGAAAAGATGTCATTGCTAGGTGCACTAGTAGTGGTCATTACTTATTTAATGTTGGGATTATGATTGAGATGGGTGTTTTTCAAATTTCATCCTTGTAGGAGAGATGGAAAATGGCCCTAAAGATCTGTAATCATTGTTGGACGTTGGTTACCCCATTACTGAATACCAATATGTATAAATCTGCAGACAGTGAAGCGGAAGGGGCAATGGTTAGTTTCATTCTACAGGGGATTTGGGGTTTGTGAGAGCACATTCATGAGCCAGTAAAGGTCTCCTGCCAGAGTTGTGTGTTGTTACAAAAGGATATGAGGTCCAGTATCTGTTTGCCCCTATTGGGATAGAAGTATTGGTTTGAGATGAGGGCTTCCTGGATTTCTTCTACCAGTCTGTGCTTCAATTATTAACTTACCGTTTTCAATGTTACATTGAGATATTTAGATTATTTTAAAAGATTCAGACACAGTTTTCAAGTGATTCAGAGAGATATCATGGTTGGACTTTGATGCCATGGTAATAGTAAGGGTATCTCTGTAGGAAGAGGAGAAATATGCCGGTAAAGTGTAAAAAAGGGGACCAGGTTGAAAAAAAGTGGAGTAAATGTTGCCGGTATTAATGGGCATGAGCTGTAGGCAAAAAGGTAAGAAAGTGTGACCTTGTTGACAAAATCAAAGTGCGTCAGATATAGTTGGAAGATCACCAACCGATACTCTTACAAGTGAATTCAGTTTAGATGAGATACGGTAATAGATTAAGAATTGTATTTCACCAGAAAGAGCCTGTTTGTCTAGTGATCATTATTGTATAGATATATCAGTGTGGATAAATGGCCTATCTCCCCTTCCAGTCTGAAACTGTTTCTATCTAAAATAATGGGATTGAGCCCCAGATAAAAAGGAGCCACATCCAATGCTTATTGCCTGGAATACCTGCCCATTCCATTTCCAACTACATGGCTGGTATTTTCTGGAGTAGCAGCAAAAACAGAAGAAACTCCAACAATGTGTTGAGTGACTGCCCCAACATTGCTTCCACCGCACTGCTGCATGCCCATCCTCTCTCCTGATATTGCTTCCTGAGTATTGTGCTATTGCCCATCCTCTCCCTCGAAACAGCTTCTGTCACCTGCCGCCCTCTCCTCTACTTCGCATCAGTTTCCTCTACCATCTTCTCTGCCGCAACCGCTTCACAACTCTTGTTTCTCTTTCTATCCTCATCATCTCTCAATGGAGTTTTCTCCATCTGACATTACTTCCCCACACTCTGGGGCCGATGACGAGTCTGACAGACTGCCTGATTCGGGGGGCGTGGCAGTGGCGGTCTACTGACTGAACTATTACGATTAGGGCGGTCGGATCGCCATTGCCTCACTGCAGCTGCCAGGGAACCGCCATTCCCTGGCGGTGTTGCAGCAGTGTAAAGGCATCAATATGCTTGGCAGGACCGCAGCGGTCCTGCCAAGCATAATACGAGTTTCCTCTCCACCATGGAATTCATGGTGGTTCCTCCTCCATCAAAAACCCTGGCAGAGAGGAAACAACCCCCCCGTGTGCCTCTGCGCCTTGGGGTGCATGCAGTTAGGAACAACATGTGCAACCCTGTGTGCATGCTCCCCAGTTCCTGCATGACATGGACTTTTGAGTTCATGCCATGCACAAACTGTTTTTGGTGTTCCCAATGTGGTGCCCATTTTAGAGGCACCGCTGTGGGAACGCCCATAAAAAGGCAGTCAGACAGGTGAGAACTCCTAATCTGACAGGTGGCCCGACCACAGCTGTGGCAGTGCGGCAGCGGGGCGAACCCGACGTCACACCGCCAAAGTTGTAATCAGGCCCTTTGCGTCCTACCTGTCTCCTCCTCCACCAATGCTTCCCCACTCCTCCTTCTTCCTTCTTTCCTCTTTGCCATCCGTCGCTGCCAATTCTCTCCACCCGACATCTTCTCCCTAGATACTTGTTTCTTGCACTCCGTCACTTACCTGGCACATTACAGACATGCCACACTGACCTATGTGTACAAACGTGAACTTGCACCTCAGCACTGAAAACGAGACCTATTGAACATGCGAATGCTTATTTCTGATGCCACTTTCCATTTGAATTTGCTTGGAGGGCCCAATTCTTCTTTTGAGTCACAATCCGCCCAACCCCTCCTCTTTTATCGAAATCCAATACAAAATCAGCATTTTGAGATCTCGGGTATAAAAGCAGTGCAACTGGTAAACGAAAGTCATGAAAACATTTTTTTATTTGATTTTTTAAATCATTATAATGTGTGATCAAATCAAAAGATAACGCTGAGAGTGTGTTAAAAAGTGTAACCCTAACAATCATTCTGCGATGGAAGTGTTTTGACAACATGGAAAGATGACACAAAGAAATATTTAATATCTTGAAGTTGTATCGTATATAAATAAGCACAAAAAACTTATGAATCGCAAAAAAAGTTAAACGATGAACTTCAGCAAGTGTTATTTACTATCTCAAAATATCTGGACGCACAAAATATGGCGGGAAAATGAGTGACCTCTTCTTAAAATACTAACTTCAACTGCAGATTATTGTTTGGAAAAGGAGGGACTTGAGATGGCGGTCTTCATTTTTGGCCCAATGTATTTGAGGGAGCCTTGCCAGTGAACATGTGTATGAACTAGTCTGTTAAGTAACCTAGATAATTGAAGAGAAAGCAGAGAAAATCAGATTTCCATGAAAGGAGACCAATAAATCTAGATTAGCAAGTGTGAAGACAGCACAGAAATCCAATGCAAAATGTTCCTACGTGCATTGAAATATGAAATGGAAAGCTGTGATTTTCCCCTTCCCATTTGCATTTTGAAGAGCTAAAATTGGAGTAAGCACCTGGAGGTTCCTCTCCATGTCGATGCTATTTTTTTCTGTAGGCAAATGTCTGTCGTTCTCTGTTACACATGATCTGCCACAGCAAAACCACCTGCATTTATGTGATCACGGCACAACGTGGTGCACCTTTGGCATACCATCAACATACATTGATCATTTCTAAATATTTGCTAAAATATTATCTACGAATGGAGATACCACTGCAGAGAAATACTATCACACTGCATAAATCTAAGTTGCTTGATATCCTTCTGTGGCCATTCTGTTAATAGCTAGGATTATAGTTTATCTTGGCATTTATTGGGAAGAATTTCAAATATATAGTGGAAAACATCTTGATCAAATAGGTGTGAGAAACACAGAAGGTATTCGACGGTGGGGGGTTTACTCTATTTTCACACAAAGGTTCATTCATTGTGGAGCACAGGTAATAATTGTGTCCAGCACTTTGGTATGTCCCTGTGAGAGGCAATAATATGAACAGATCTATAGTACGAATAGTTTTTTGGTGGTTCGGATGGGGACAGAGAGGTTGGTTGGAGCCAGAGGGGATGTTGCTAATATTCGTGTTAAAAAACCTTGATGATAAAAGTGAAAAAAATAGTTGCAGCAAACAAATACAATCAAATTGCAGCATGATTTTATGCAACATCTAGGATATTCTACCACTGCTGTCTAAGTGGGGTTTCTAGGCAGCGCGGCCAATTACAAACTGAATGTTAGTCCTGTTATGGATGAAAATTACTATTGATGGCCGAAACAGATTACTAGTGGTGCAGTTTTACTGCACCTGCAACTCCCAGGTGCTGTCAAACCAGGCCACAGTTCCGCTTACTGAAAACATGTAGAATATGTGCCTGATTAACTGCCAGGCAATAAGGGAAATCATGCAGAAGCTGGTACTGTAATTTCTTACCCATTCGCCAAAGAAGTCTTGGACTCAAAAAACCTAGGCATCCCTATTTTACATTTGAGTTTGATAAATTTGCTGCAGGTGCCAAAGAACTAGCTCTTGTCCTCTGAATTATGTTCTTTAAACGCAAAACTGAGCAGAAACTGAGATAAAAGTCAGAAAGCACAATAGCTCAGCGAGATACCTTGTAGCCCCCTGTCTAACACTTTCTTTTCATAACTGAAGTGTGAGAACCGAAGCCTAGATTAAACCCAAAGGAACCTGAAGTTTCCCCAGGTCTTTATATTTCCTCCACACAGGATAACATTGCCCATGGCCTCTGGGATTAACGTCCGTTTTATGGTCTAGTTTGACAGCGCTGCTGTCGCCAGGTAATTATGTGAGCATCACTAGAGATGGGCCTTGGCTCCACCCACATGTTGGGAGCAAGGAGGGCATGTTTTGATTGCGCAGTTGTGTTCTTTCACAAAAAAGTTCTTGCCTTCATGCAGCTGTGATAATTGTGTTTATTTATCCAGCTGCCTAAAATTGAACTTTCACGACCACACAAATGACAATAGAATGCTATTTAAGTGTCTTAGATAAATAGATAATGTATGTTGTATTTCTCTGTCAGCAGCACAAATTGGAGGAGGGCAGTCATAAACCTACATGGATTCTTAGGCAGTGGTGGCTGGCGCAGATCGGGGGTGGGAGGAGGTGAAATAAAAGAAGAAAAAAAACTCACCTCCTCGCCCTTTTTCTCGTCGGGTCTCTTCTGCCTCGTCCCACCTCCGGCCGGAGCAGGAAGCACTCTCAGGCTCCACTAAGCCAATCACAATGCTGCAATGCTCAGACAGGCAGTGGGAGCCTGGGCGTGTTCTCCACCCAAGCTCCCACCTCGGTGGAGTACATGCAAAGTGCGCATGAATGTTTGGCCGACCCAAGATGGCTGGCTAAACATTTATGCACACTTACAGTGTGCTCACCACTCACACTGCTCCTCTGTCATCAGAGCAGCCACGCCCGCCCCGCAAAACTGCCACAACAGCACAAAATAAACTGATAATAACATCACGTTATTATCATTTTATTTTTCCTCTCTTTCACTGCTGCAAAGCAGTGGGGCGATGCTCCTCCGCCTGAGGGGAGGAGCAGCCACTGTTCTCAGCTCTGACTTAACAGTGCAACTGTCAGCTGACCTTTTAAATTCCACCAGCATTATTCTACAGTCTTTGGTTCCACGCAACGACATACATATTCCCATGCTATTTACTTGTATTCCTTCACATTACCAATCAACATTCCTTTATAGCCAGACCTATTGGTATTTTCAATGCTTTCTGGAGAGATATTAACTTTTGTCACACCGAATCTGAGCCCCAAATCCTCATCAACTCAAATTAGGCCTTGAGTGTTCCTCTACTCTACAGACCATTCTGAGGAGACTGAAAAGTGTCAAGCGAGGTGAAAAATAGGGAGGAAGGTGGAAGAAGGGACCGTTGCATTAATCGAGCTTGCTCAAGATAAAGGTAATGATCAGAAATTATTGATTGGAGGTAACAGGTGGAAAGGATAAGATCAGCCTCCATTGGGGGAAAGGGAGATAGAACAGAAAAAAGAGTATCTTAGTTAAGGCACACAAAGCACACAGAGAGATAAAAGGAGAGGAAAATGCAGAAAGAGAGATAGGACAACCGGTTGTATGTTGCAATAGGGATTCTTAAGATAGAAGGCCAATTAGTGTGCTGTTATGGTGATCTCTTATGACAGAAAGTGAACCAGTTGTGCATTGTAAAAGTAATTTTATGGACTTAAGGGTACCTACTATGGAGGGGTAGTTAACTATACTGAATGCTAATTGAAGACTTAGGAGGCTAAACAAGAGGGAGTTGTGACATTGTATAATCAACGTGGATTTTAAGCATTGTAAGCAAGTAAAAGAGAGGAAAAATGGGTTCAGTGGTTTGGAGAGACAGGAGAGTACAAAACAGAAAAGTAATAATTTGTGGTCAGAGGGGATGAGGGAGGGTTAGCAGACCAAAGTATAGGAATATTCTCTTCTGAGGATGGAGTAAATTGGGGATGAAATGGGTAGAGGTAGAGAGGAGGAGCAAGAAGAGCAGGAGTATGGCAGAGAGGCTGCAAGAAGGATGTTGCAGGCATTCCTGAGGAAGATATATGAAAAGTAAAGGAGGTAGACACCTGAAACCTAGTGGCTTGTTGGCAGGTAGGAATGGAGGTGGGTGATTGAAGGGAAGCAAGTATTCTGGATGAATATGGCCGAGACGTTGAAGTCAAGTTAGGAAGTCATGCGTATAGGCAGTTTTTGAGAGTCAACAACTATAGATTTCCATATACTAGGGATAGTGCATTTCTAACATATGCGGAAATTAGTGCAAATCTGCACTGTAGACAGCGGGTGGAGGAGGTGAACCAAGGTAAATTATCAATATTTTACACAATACTCATATAATTCAAGACATAACTAAAAAGAGACACCATACTCACTTGGATACAGAATAAAGATTCCTAGATCCAAAGTAATCCCCAGTGCAAATCCCAGCACTTAATTTATAACCTTAAATGAACATGTGCAGGGATCTATACATAAGGATTATTGAAAAAGTATGACAATAATACAAATAAAAGTTTTGCTTAGCAAGGACGCTTTTCTCTTCTGGACCAGTTGTGATTCCTTGATGGCAGATCTTTATCTGTTTTCATGATATGTGAAACAGATAATCAGACAAACCCAATTATTGAGAATTGTTTCAAAACAAAAGACATTTTTGTATTGTTGAGATGCCCGAAGCTACAAATAAAATGTTACAGTGAAGAATTATATCTTTCATTTCCGTTGATATTTGCACTGTATCAAATATAAGATATTAAAGAGATGAAGGATCACAAAAATAACTGACAAGATAATATCCAGATTGAGATGGAAATTTGGATCCAAAGTCCAGAATCCATACCAGTATGAAGGATAACTTTAACAAACAAAAACCTTCATGAAAAAATCATTACACAAAAATGCTCCAAAGCAGACTCCTGTATGAAGTAAGTGCCACCAAGACCAAACATTATGACTGTTGAGTCAAACACTTACATTGTAAGCTAGATTTTAGCATGTCTGCTCTATCTCTTCTAGGGAAAGTACATTTTAGTCTTGGAGACCCCCAAACACGTTTTTCACATAATACATGGTGATTACCTTCAGCTTTCTGATTGAATTATGGTTCATTTTATTTCATAATGGGAACTGTTATGCTGGTCAGGTCTTGTCTCTTTTCCCTTTATGCCCTTAGTTTGATTGCGGAAATTGTTTATTGTGGCTTATCTTTAATGTTTCACCTAATTAGATGCCTTACAGTTTTCTGTAAGTCTGGAAATTATCCATTTATATTTTGTATCGGATGCTGTGATTTTGTAAATTACTGTCTTGCACCATTTGCATTCAGCAGTTTTTTAAAAACTCTTTCTATTTGGTTTAATTTGGTTAAAAGAAACAAAGGAGTCATGAATTGTTAAGAATAATGTTCTGCATTTCCATTCCCTTATACCAATGAGACACATTGTTTTTTACACTCAGATTTTTCCAAAGGGAGCTAATTTTTTGATGTTTGTGTAGAGTAATTTTAACAACAAGAATAGTGATATAGGCATTGAAGTTGTAATTCTTAAAACCTATACACTGAGCATGCAACAGCTGGAATGCTTTAACAAGACTTCAGTCCTTCAGAACTTTATTAGATGTCACTCTTGAGTCAGAAGCAACTGACTCAAATGCCCATCACAAAGCTAAGGGGATGTGGCTTCAACATAGAAAATGTACATATACAGCCATATTTGCTGCAACCATGAATTGTGCTAGTTATCGATAGGATAAGTATATATGGCAAAGCTGGTTTATAATAATTCACTACTGCAACCTTCAAAAATGTCTTTATTAGTATTGAACAATTGTGATGAAAACCTAATAAACGTAGGTACAAGAAGTCATTGGTAATTTCAAGCGCCTTACACTTTATTCTTAGTCAATAGTTGGTTGACTGGAACTATATGGGTGTGTTACTAACGTGTAGTTGTCCTATAATTGGTTTGTGCTGATCCACTGCCAGTGTGCTCTTGCTGTGGTAGGGAGAAACAACATGCCAAAGTAGTTGAGCAAATAAGTAGATAAAGACATTTTATGAAAGGTCTTTTAATTCCTATACATCTATGCGTTTTTACTATGAATTTCTTTTGAGGTGAGTGAGACAATTACATTTCTACAATTCCACAAGTGGTTACTAGATGCCCCTATAACGTTAGATCCGGCTGCTACAAAAGCCCTTCACAAACTAAAGGGGGTGTAGCTTCAAAATAACAATTTACATATACATTTTTGTGAATCTAATGAGTAGTGCTTGCTTTTTATAGGATAAGTAAATATGTCAAAGCTTGTTCATGAAAAAGTATATTCAAGTCACCTACACTGTATTTTCAGCAAACTGTTTCTTTCACTGGCGCTAAAAGTTTGTGTTACTAAATTACAGTTGTTTATAATAAAGTGGGCTTATGACTAAATTGTGCTGAGCCAAGGCTGTGTGCTGTGATAGGAAAACACAAAATGTCAATGTCAGCTGAGCAAACCAATACATAATGACAGTTAAAAATGGTACATTTATATATTAGTGTTATTCCTAGGATGTATTATTGATGTGGGCAAGACATTTGCGAGTTGGCAATATCTGAAGTTATTACTACATGCCCCTTCTGAGTCAGATATGAAACCTTGAAAAGTATTTTGCAATGCTGCAATACTTAAAGTGGCTACAAGGTGCCCCTCTTGAGCCAAAAGGGTTTATGATGTTGAGTCAATATTGCAAGTTTGAATAAACGTTTTTATTACTATGGAACAACACTGATGACATCATAGTATAGATACATATTAGCAGTCAATGGTTATTATAAATGCCTTCGACCTTATTCTTAGCAGACTGTGTTTGAGTGGCACTATACTTGTGTGTCAGTAATTGCAGTTGCTTATAATAAAGCCCATACCCCATGCTGTGCACAGTGGTAGGAAGAAGCAAAATGTCAATCTCAGTTGAGCAAAGCAATAGATAAAGATATTTGAAGAAAGGTTCTTTTTTTTTTCTTTAAGCCCAGCAAAACATTCACACACCTGCCATACCTCAAGTCATATTACCAGAGTTCCCTCCAGAGTCAGATACAAAATCCTTGGATTTCTTTCACATCACTGTGGTACTTCAAGTGTTTACAATATGTCCTGCTTGAGTCAGGCCCAACTGAAGTCCTCACAAACCCACAGTACCTGAAGTCATTCCTAGAGGTCCCTCATGAGTCAGATGCCAAAATCTAGAAATTCTTTCATAAAGCTGCAGTAACTTGAGTGGTTACTAGGTGTCCCATTCAAGTAAGATGCAAGTGCTTTAAATTACCTTCAAAAAGCAGAGTGATGTGGGTGCAGGAACCAGGTGTGCACAGCCTCTGACCGTGTGCAGCTAGGGTTAGCAATGGGCCTGCACCCAACATATAGATTTGCTTGCAAACTCTCCCTAGTTTAGTGAGTTGCCATTACTCTAAATAGAATGAATAAATATGCCAACACTAGTTAATGATAAAGAGTCAATATTGCAGATTTCAATACATGTTTTTATTAACTAAGTGTAGACACCCTCCTAAGCAGATGTACTAGCATTCACTGGTAAATACAAGTGCCTTTACAATTGTAATTTTGGAGGGTAATTTGGCTGGGCTGGAGGGGTGGGGAATCCTATGTTTTAGATCAAATTGTGTGTGTATATTACCTACTGGCGGTCGCCAGTAGGTAGTTATAGTTAGGACCACGTTTCCATAGGAAATCCGCAACATTCTATTTTGAATAACTTTGGCGCCGGTTGACGAATCCTCGCGAATTTTTCAAAATAGGTGGGGCGCTACGCTCCGCTCCTACCCTGAAAGTCTCGGGGGGATTCGTCAAGCGGGGGCTGAGATAAAAGGGGGGTCCCAAAACGAGTTTTTCCCATGCATTTTTCCATAGGACCTTTAGACACAGCTACAGCCCGAACGGCTGAACAGAATTACTTGAAATTTGGCAGAGAGGTAGTCCTCAGGTCAAGGAAGTGCCTTTTGTAGGTTTGGTGTAAATCTGTTCAGTAGATTCTGAGAAAATAGCCTTTAAATCAATATATATATCTGAGCCAGCTTACGGTGCGCTTACCGTACGCGTACGGTGGCGTGCGCGAGCGCGATTCTGATTGGCTGTGAGATCTTAGTAAACATTCGAATCGGTCGAAACCAGGAAGCGGCGGCCGCCATTTCGTGTGTTTCACTCAGAAAAAAAAGAGTGATATCTTGAAAAGGGGGCAAGGGAGAGAGTTACAGACCCCCTAACATTTGTAAGGGGGTCAAAGAAGGACAGAAAAGTACAAAGAAAACATTTATTGATTTTTTAAAAAATCGCGGGGTACGCGTACGGTAAGCTCAACGTACGCGTACGGTAGAAAAAAAATAAAATAAAAGAAATGAAATGCAGATTTAAGAGTTTAGATATTAGGGGGCTCTAAAAAGAGCCGTTGTGTTTATGAAGTGATTTTTTAGTGGTACCTACAAATAAGTACCGATGCAGAGTCTAAGGTTCAAGAGGAAGACTCTGTTCCCTTCATCATTGAAGTGCACACCATCTCCTCTATAAATGTCTTGCATGTCGTAACGCAAGTTGTTGTGGTAAATGGAACCCATACCATAGTCACGGTGGAAAGCAGAAACAGATTTGTTGACGTGCTTTCTTGCTTTGTCAATCTGCGGACAGAAATGATTGGACCAGTTCCATTTTTGCCTTTGGCATATGTTAGAAAACTCAAAGGCAGTTTTAGGGAAAAGTGAAAACAGTTGTGCAAAGGTGTCCTTCATAAGCATTTCCAGACCTACCCCAGTCAAAGTGCCTAGGTCATTGCCACCACAGTGCACTATTATGAGGTCAGGGTGTTGGATTTGCATGAAGGATTTCACCAATGGCATCAATTGGTGCCACTTTAACCCTCTCTGACCAATCCATTTAATGTCTACATTTGGCAAAGCAAGGTCTCTCACCATATCTGTTTTCTCTGCATACTTTTCACTCCAGAAGACATAGCTGTGCCCTACAATCCACACTGTGAACATCTTCAAAGGAGAACTGGATGCACTCAGGAGGTGTAATTCAGTAGAATGGTAAAAAGAAATGAAAGACAGTTTGGAAATGGAGGCATACATATTGTTTTTATAAAAAAAAGAACTGATTGGCTGTTTCATACCATTCTAGAATAAAAACTAGGCTGTATGTGTAAATTAATAGAAGCATGTTTTGTATTGGTACAGAAAAATGTGTTACCAAAGAACAGTACTATGGATTTGCTGTTAGGTTTGAAAAGTCAAGCACTCTTGCTCTGTGGAATTGAAACATTGTTTGGTGAACTTCTGACCTAACTCCACACAGCAGTGTTCCATGAGCTGTTGCTATGGTAGCAGGCAGAAGTCAAGTTGGGGGAAGGGTACTAGGCAGAAGTCAAGTTGGGGGGAAGGGTACTTTTGGAAAAGGGTTGGTTTTCAACCAGTAGAAATGTGTGATTACATTTGAAAAAAAGGGGGAAGCACTGAGATTTGAAATTAACATGTATATGTGTGGAAAAAGAGAGGGAAAGTTTGCCATTATCTGGTTCTGCTGAGAGGAGAGAGGTGTAAAGAACAGAGATCCTGGCTCTGATAATCTGCTGTTTGAGTGCCACATTTCTTTCACAGCTAACTAATTTTAAAGGTGAGTTTAGAGTTTGAGAGGGGATGTATATGGTAAATTAAGAAATGAATAATAGAAATAGAATTCCTTTTGTTGAAGTTGTGTTTATCATTTTCTGTTTTGGGAGAAATTTAAATGTGAGGAACATGTAAAATAATATGGACTATGTTTTCACGATAAATTAAGGTGTACTGGTAAAAATAAGGAATACTTTAAGGGTTTGAGGTTGCACTCAGTAATGCAAATACATACAGCATCAGTAAGGCTGGTTGCCCTTGCTGGAGTGTAGGCAGTCACCCAGGTTACACATGGTGCTGGTCTGAAAAAGCAGTTTGGACATGTGCTTTTTTAAGAATCTAAAAAGTGGATTCAAAATGTGTCAGTCTGTAAAAGTGTTTATCACTTGCCAAAAAAAAGAGTAGTAAGTGTGCTTTCAAATTGGCAAAGAAATTTCGTTTTGTGACTAATATGAAAACATGACTCTGTGTGCAAAGAGGAATTACAGGCAGAGATTTATTGCGTATTGCTCTGGTGATTTCACAGTTGCATTAGATGGAAAGGGGGAGCCATTTTTTTGTGCAGAAGCAGACTCTTAGCACACACCCAGCTGCTTACCCTGTGGAATCATGCACAGTATTCACAAGCGAGTGGGGTTTGAGGTTTCAGTCAGTAATGCAAATACATTCAGCATCACTAAGGCTGGTTGCCCTTGCTGGAGTGTAGTCAGTCACCCAGGTTACACATGGTGCTGGTCTGAAAAAGCAGTTTGGACATGTGCTTTTTTAAGAATCTGAAAAGTGGATTCATAATGTGTCAGTCTGTAAAAGTGTTTATCACTTGCCAAAAAAAAGAGTAGTAAGTGTGCTTTCAAATTGGCAAAGAAATTTCGTTTTGTGACTAATATGAAAACATGACTCTGTGTGCAAAGAGGAATTACAGGCAGAGATTTATTGCGTATTGCTCTGGTGATTTCACAGTTGCATTAGATGGAAAGGGGGAGCCATTTTTTGGTGCAGAAGCAGACTCTTAGCACACACCCAGCTGCTTACCCTGTGGAATCATGCACAGTATTCACAAGCGAGTGGGGTTTGAGGTTTCAGTCAGTAATGCAAATACATTCAGCATCACTAAGGCTGGTTTCCCTTGCTGGAGTGTAGTCAGTCACCCAGGTTACACATGGTGCTGGTCTGAAAAAGCAGTTTGGACATGTGCTTTTTTAAGAATCTGAAAAGTGGATTCATAATGTGTCAGTCTGTAAAAGTGTTTATCACTTGCCAAAAAAAAGAGTAGTAAGTGTGTTTTCAAATTGGCAAAGAAATTTCGTTTTGTGACTAATATGAAAACATGACTCTGTGTGCAAAGAGGAATTACAGGCAGAGATTTATTGCGTATTGCTCTGGTGATTTCACAGTTGCATTAGATGGAAAGGGGGAGCTATTTTTTTATGCAGAAGCAGACTCTTAGCACACACCCAGCTGCTTACCCTGTGGAATCATGCACAGTATTCACAACCGAGTGGGGTTTGAGGTTGCACTTAGTAATGCAAATATATTCAGCATCACTAAGGCTGGTTGCCCTTGCTGGAGTGTACTCAGTCACCCAGGTTACACATGTTGCTGGTCTGATGTGCTGCCACTGCCCTCCATTTAGCATGATGTACCAGTCCACTCCTCCTGCCCTCCATTGCCCAATTCTATGGCCAATCATTGACCTCCTGCTTAAACTCTGTGCTTAGCTTGCTGCCCCTAGTCTTTGTGCATGCCCCTGCTCCATCCTTTTTGCCCACCATGTTCCATGGACCTGCCACTCCTATCTACTCTGAGTGTTCTGTTGAGCTGCCACTCCCCTCCCACCTGCCTAGCATTGTCAGATGACTGTAACCTGTCCCTGCCACCTCCACCCTGACTGTCCACATGCCATGCCCCTATCCCCTTCCTCCTTTCCTCAATGGTCCATTTTACTGCCACACCCTTCTGCCCTCCCTGGTCGGTTGTGCTGCAACTGCTCCTCCTGCCTGCCCCGCGCGGTCAGTTGTGAGGCCCCTTCCCCTGAACTCTCTTGTCTGTGCCCAGGTCCTGACCCTCCCTTCTATCCTCCATGGTCCTTTGTGCATGCCCCTGCACCCTCCTTCTTGCCCATCTTAGCCATTGTGCTGCCACTAACCCTCCCGCTTGCCATGCATGGTCTTCTGTGCTGCCATGGCCCCTCCCACCTTCCCTGTGGGGTCAGCTAGCTGCCCCTCCCACCTTCCCTCCATGGTATGTGTGTATGCCATCATAGTCTCATTGTTGCTCTCCATGGTGTGTCTTGTTTCTAGTGCCCAACCTGCCTGACCTCCATGGTCATCTTGCTGCTCCTGCTCTGCCCCCTTGCCCCCAGCCCTCTGTTTCCATGTGCAGACCCCTAGTCCCTCCCTCTTGGCTTGTCTGTCCCATTGTAATGCCCCCGATCCGTCCCTCCTGCCCTTTATGGTCTGTTATGCTGCAGCTTTCTCTCCTGTCTGTCCATTATGGTCAGCTAGCTACCATTGCCTCTTCCCCTCTGTTCTCTGTTGTCCATGTGCATGGTCCTGTCCCCTCCCTATTGCTTTCTAAGGATTGTTGTGCTGCACTCCCATCCCGCATGCGCTGTGTGGTGTATTGTGCTGCTGCAAACCCTGATGCCTGCCCTGTAGGGTCAGTTTGGTGCACCTCTCCATGTCTCTCCTGTCCTCTGTTATCCAAATCCATGTCCCTACCCCAATTCCTCCTGCCTACCATGATCCAATGTACCATACTTGCGAACATTTTGAACTTGGTAAGAGGGAGATTTGAAAAAAAAACTGGGGTATTGATTTTCCCCTTTGAGTTACATTGAAAAAGAGGAGATTGTAGACAGGAGACAGATCAAATAAAGGCCATTTGAGCTTAAAAACATTGGACGTTTCCTGGCTGAAACGGGTCTGTTGGCATGTATGGTTGTACTACCACTGCCTCTTCCTTCTGCCCACAATGGTCTATTATGTTGCCACAGCCTCTCTTGCCAGTCCTGTATTGTTGGTTTGTTGCCCCTGTCCCCCTTTCCACTGCCCTCCATAGTCTGTTGTGCTGCCACTGCCCTTCCTGCCTACCCAGTGTGGTCAAATTGTTGCATCTGCACTCTCCTACCTGCCTTCAATTTTCAGAGTCCGTGCCCCTGGCCTCTGCCTCTCAACAGTATCCCAATGAACAACTAGATTGCTAACATTCTATATTTATTACAAAAGTGTGGAACGCCTGACGTCATCTTGATGTAATCAAAACTGTAATACCTAGAGTATTTCCTTTAGAAATTACATATATGAGAGGGTCTTATTTGCATCAAAATTATGGTTAGTGCTCTAAAAAACTAAAATGTGGACATATTTTCTGAGTTTTCAAATAGCGACAAATAACTTTTAAATTATTTGTTACCTTTATGTTTTTTTATCCAGTTGACCACTTGATTAAATGTTGCACCTAGGGGAGAGGATGGGGTGTTAGTTCCAGAGCTGCAGACTTTGCAACTGGGGAACCAGGTTGGAGTTTCTGCTTCAGCTCAACATTCTGTGATTCTGGTCAAATCACTTAATCTCTCCATGTCTACAACCAAAATGAATTTGATCTTGTGTGATGTAACCAATGCTCATGTAAAGCACTCCAATACCTGACAAGTCTGCACTATATAAAACTGCAAATACACAAAAAATAAGTGTTTTGCACACTTCTGTCATTGGGCTACATGTGGGCTACATCTGGGTGATATTTGTGCTGCATTTGGGCTCTTTTGTCTCTGATGGCCATCTTGGCAGATTTATTTGTTATGAAGTTTCCTAATTTCCTCATTTACTGCAGTCTCCTCAGTAGGAAATGCTTTCAGTTTTTTACTTTGATTCCATCAAGAAGGTATTCAGATATGTCACACATTTGCCATAAATTCTGAATGTTAGCACTCTAGTTGCTCATTAGATCACTGTAGTAAAGCTACTGCTCACCAGGGAAGTCTGCTGCTGGTATTGAAAGTGCATGTTTCAGTCTGCATGTCAGAATTTTTTAATGAAATAGAAGAGGATTTGAGAAGTCACTCAAAATGTGCCCTAATTTTTCTTTCTGCAGGACTAATCATACTTTCTATGGCAAAATGATCCCCCTCATTTTGTTCCTTTTTAAATTAAATGTTTTAAGAGTTACCACTTTATTCCAACCAAGATGGCTTCAGGTGTGCCATACGTTTGTCATAAGTAGGACTGTTAGCGCTCTAGTTGTTCTTTAGAACACTCTGGGAAGCTGCAGTAGAACACAAAGGAATCAACTGACAGTCTCTGCCCTTGTTGGATGTACATGTTTTACTGAGAATGTCAGACTTCATTCTCACATGACTGAGAAAGATAATCTGAATTTACAGAAAATATGCTCTCAGTTTAGCTTATAGATCACCTTCCAAACCTCTGTGAGAAAAGCATGAGAAAATAGTTCTCTCAAACATGATTCAGGATATCACAGCAGAAGGCTTTTTCACATGGTAAAATCACCTTAGAACACACCACAATTCCTAAAATGAGTATGGTACCATCAACAAATGATTTATAATGTAACTAAAGTCTTAAAACCTTCTATTAACTGTAATGCTTTTTAATGAGGTGCTATCCTGTATATTGGTCCCAAGATAGCTGCCAACACTTCTTGGATGAAGTACTGACAGCAAATCAGATCTCACGATGAGATGTGTGGTTAGGCTCCGCCCAGATATATATGCGATTTTACTTTTGATTTTTTCAGGAACTACTGAACGGATTTACACCATTTAAACAAAAGGCACGAGTCTGAACTGAAGACTACCTCTTTGCCAAATTTGCTGTAATTACGTTCAGCACTTCGGGCTGTAGCTGTGTCAACAGGTCCTATGGGAAAATGCATGGGGAAAACGCGTTTTGGGACCCCCCTTATTTCTCGGCCCCCGCTTGACGAATCACCGTGAACTTTTCAGGATAGGAGCGGACCGGACCGGAGCTGGCCAAAAGTTTGCAAAATTTGGCGAAGATTCATCAATCGACACCAACGTTATTCCAAATAGAATGTTGCGGATTTCCTATGGAAAATAGGTCCTAACTATAACTACCTACTGGCGACTGCCAGTAGGTAATACACACACACACACACATATATATATATATATATATATATATATATATATATATATATATATATATATATATATATATATATATATATATATATATATATATATATATATATATATATATATATATATATATATATACACATACATATACATATATTACCTACTGGCGGTCGCCAGTAGGTAGTTATAGGTAGGACCCTGTTTCCATAGGAAAACCGCAACATTCTATTTTGAATATCTTTGGCGCCAGTCGACGAATCCTCGCGAAATTTTCAAAACTAATGGGGCGCTACGCTCCGCTCCTACCCTGAAAGTCTCGGGGGGATTCGTCAAGCGGGGGCTGAGATAAAAGGGGGGTCCCAAAACGCGTTTTTCCCATGCATTTTTCCATAGGGCCTTTAGACACAGCTACAGCCCGAACGGCTGAACAGAGGTCCTTGAAATTTGGCAGAGAGGTAGTCTACAGGTCAAGGAAGTGCCTTTTGTAGGTTTGGTGTAAATCTGTTCAGTAGATTCTGAGAAAATAGCCTTTAAATCAATATATATATCTGAGCCAGCTTACGGTGCGCTTACCGTGCGCTTACCGTACGCGTACGGTGACGTGCGCGAGCGCGATTCTGATTGGCTGTTAGATCTTAGTAAACATTCGAATCGGTCGAAACCAGGAAGCGGCGGCCGCCATTTTCTATCTCGCACTCTGAGGGGGTGGAAGAAAATCAAAGGCAAAAAACATATAAAGGGGCTGTTTAGACTGCTCCCAACCACCTAGCCTTCATGGAGGTGTCCTCAAAGAACCCCCAAGGGCAAAAAAGCAAATTTTAATTTTTGTCGAAAAATCGCCGATTACGCTTACCGTACGCGTACTGTAAATAAACTGCAAAAAAAAAAAATCCATATTCCCCAAACCCTGTGTGCAAATGGTGCCCGAAGGGCACCATTTGCGCATGGCATAAAATTGTCCCATAGCACAACAAAAAATCAAACAATACCTTTCACAACGAAGCGCATAATATGTCCTCCATGCGGCCATCCAGCGTAACGTGCCCACCCTGCGTGCACGGCACTAACTGCGTAAAGTGGGCGCGCAGTGCGCGAAGCGCACCGTGCGCGCACGGAACGAACTGCGTTAAGTGGGTGCGCACGCCACGAATGGCGTAAAGTAACTTAGCATTTAAAAAACCGTACAAATTCACTGAAAAAACCATAGGTTTCACACACGTTATAGTTAGGAATTAGCATTTAAAAAACCTTGCAAATTCACTGAAAAAACCATAGGTTTCACACATGTTATAGTTAGCTGGACATTTTACTGATAAAAAACCAATGAAATTCCCCCGTTATAGTTAGTGCAGGCAACTATAACTCACGCGACCGCAATCCTCTGCTGATGACATATATGTCTTTATGAAAAAAAAATATTTGTAATATATGTATAGCTAAAATTTAATGGAAGAAGACATGGGCAAATAAGTGTCTAAATACAGTATTAGCATCAGCAGAGGATTGCGGTCGCGTGAGTTATAGTTGCCTGCACTAACTATAATGGGGGAATTTCATTGGTTTTTTATCAGTAAAATGTCCAGCTAACTATAACATATGTGAAACCTATGGTTTTTTCAGTGAATTTGCAAGGTTTTTTAAATGCTAAATCCTAACTATAACGTGTGTGAAACCTATGGTTTTTTCAGTGAATATATATATATATATATATATATATATATATATATATATATATATATATATATATATATATATTCCCCCACAAACGGATCCTTCTGTCAGATTTTCGGCACTCATTACCCATGCGGGATCCTTACGGTCGAGCCAGACCGTTCAATATACACCAAACTCCTTCGGCAAAGGAACAGGATCGCACACCACAAATTCAGTGATATGAATTTATTCAATTATCCAGCTCATTGTTTCTATGAAATCCACAGATCGACGCATTTCGGTCTTGACACAAGACCTTGATCACGATAATGCTATGCAGTCAATTCAAGTAACTTGAAAACTTTTTGAATACTTTTTTTGAATTCAGACATGTAATTTCCTGTCAGGTAGTTCAAGTAAAGCAAAGCATTGTGGGATTTGTAGTCCTTAAAAGAAAAATGCAACTGTATAATAAAATTTCAAGTTATTCAAAACGTGATAAAACTATGTAAATGTGAAGTTTCGTGATTAAGGATGACAAATCATGAATATACATTAAAAAACGTTTTGTTAGGAGTTTGTACTAGCATAAAAAGCATAGCTTTTTTGACATTTGAGAAGCCCAGTCCATAAACTAAAAGCCCCCTAGATGCATGCAGTTTTATTATGAGTAGTTTTCAAAACCTGAGGCTAGAAAGACAGCTAAAGCTGCCTGTATGCCAAACATTAAACAACACAGTAATATTACATCCTAGTGGCATATTTTCATCAAAATGAAATTAGAGTTTTAAACAGTATGATCTGGGTACGGGAAAATGTACAGACATTTTCAATTGTATATGTATTTGTGAAGCATACCAATGACAGAAAACCAGGATTGCAGGTTTACTAGGATTACCTTTCCCAGCTCTTTATTTGACAGATTAACAAGACTTGAGAACTGGCACTAGAGGAAATGTCAATGTAGCACGGCATTTTAATGCACCTGCCTTTATTTTTATAGTACAATATACTTTCAATGTCACTTGTTAAGATCTTGTCTCTCATACTCTAGCATAAATTTTTTTTAGAGTTGTACTGCGAAAATACATTGAAAATTAAAACTGAGTAGAATCAACACAACTGAAATAGTAGTGATCTACCTAGTTCAGGTAGTTTGAATTGTTGCAAACATCTTTATGTAGATGCATTTATGCTATGACATGATGAATCAAACCTAGATTTATGATCTAAAACTCATAATAGCAATAATCCACTTTGTGACATTTACAACAGAATGATCATGAATATTTCTGTCAATATTTACACAAGAAATTCATAATCAGAATGTAACGATTGTATGCAAAATGTTTCCCAGTCCTTGTTTGTGCCACATGCATGTGTCTGAGCTCACAAATCACATTTTTGTAAAATTATGTTTGAAATATAAACAAAATTTGTTGAATTCTAACATTTGTACCTTTGGGATTTTAGTGCAACCTTAATCTAACACACAATTCTCTACAAAATGAATTAGTTGTTTATTTTTAAACATGATTCTCAAAATGAATTGTCTTCTCCTTTGTGAGTTTTCCTACCATGGAAGGAATTTATCTTCTTGATTTTATTTTCCAAGTTGTGTATAAACATTTGGGGTCAGATTAACTTTTCTTTCACACAATGCAAAACAGCTAGATAACTTGCTGTGCTCCGTTCTCAGGTATGGCAAGATGATAAAAAGGGACCCACCTTCAGGCACCACTGGGTCACTGGATGAAACTAACTTAAAACTAGTTTATTAGTAATTAGGACAGTGTGTGTATGTCTCAAATTCAATAATCACATATAATGTATGCACTTATTATACTACTGGTACCTTCAATAAATGTCTTGAAAATCAATATTTCCAGAGGTGGATTGGTTTTCGTAATATGATCCTTATTTGTTTTCAGGAAATGTAGAGAGAAGAAAGCCTTGATACTATTGTTCTTTTTCCACAATGTTCTCTCATAATCAAAAATAAGACATAGTGTGCACCATCTAGCTATGATTATGTCTTGTGATTGTCTTCAGAAAATTGAGTGCACTTTCTTCAGTGTTATCAATTTGTTATGCCCTAGATCTTCACATGACCATGCTTACAACAGCTAATTATTTGTGCCTTTGAATCGCCAAACAACTTTTCCTCAGCACTTGATGTTTCATTAATACTGCTGTAGTTCACCTGAATTGCGCTGTCCTCAGGGATTTTTTATTTGAAAGCAGTGTTAATGATTCTTTGATCTGAATTTGTATTTGCCGAAGTGTTGCTCATGGAGCTTACCCATGTAAACCTTTAATAGTTGCACTTTCCTGGAATTTCTTGAAGGAAAAAGTGAGCCTTACATTTCTCAGAAGAGTTAATTGTCGGTAATCAGGTTCACTGCCAAACAAAACAAATGCACTTTCCTGGAGCTTCTTGATAAACAAAGCAAGCCTTATTTTTCTCAGAAGAGTTCATTATTGGTGACAGTCTTTTAACTTTTTTAACTGAATGCAGTTAACAGCGTTCACATCCAAGCAAGGCAGATGCACTTTCCTCGAGCTTCTTGATAAACAAAGTGAGACTTATTTTTCTCTGAAGAGTTATTAGCTGGTAAAAGTTTTTTAAACTGAAAGCAGTTAACAGTGTTCGCTGCCAAGAAAGACAAATCCCCACAAGGATTCTGATTGCTGAGATCTTACAAACTCTCCTTTCATGGTTCCACGACTTCGTAAACTGATAGCCAGAGAGATCACTCCTCCTCTCCGTCCAGCGAAGGATTTTCGAATAGTAAGCATTGGTGATTGAGTGTGTCTACCTTATTAACAGGAGATGCTCAGCCAGATCAGGGCAAAGGATCATGGTACTAGTAGTCCTGTACAATAAAGGTTTCCTTTCTTGTTTTATCATCCTTGTCTATAGAAAGCCACATAAAACTGTTAGAACCATTCCTGTCCATGACAAAGGAAGAGTACAGAAATGTGCCATATAACTAAGATATGGAGCTCGTCTGCTCTCTCCCAGTGCTCACAAACTGTATGCTGACTAACACTAACGCAGGCACCCTTGCCCCATAGTGCAAAGCTGCTTGTGTTACAGGCAGGATTGTTTTTGAGCAGGAAGGGATACCTTCTTGCACAAAAACAACTTTTAGAGGCATATTTCTCTTTCTAAAGCAGAAATATAGATATTTCTCCTTGTTGCTTCTCTGTTGGGTAGGCACAACATTTTGGCGCAAACCCAGGTTTACAGGTCTTTGTAAATCTGAGTTTATGTCAAAATACATTGTTGGATGATATGGAACACTCACGCTCAACAGATGTAACGCCTACCAGATGCAAAGTAACACAAGGCAGCACTATGTGTTGAGTTACGTTACTTTGAATTTGCTAAAACACTCGATGTGGCTTTTTTGCGGCTTAGCAAATACCAAAAATGATTAAGCATTGGAGCTGCACCACTGAAGTAATGCAATCCTATGCAAAATCATAGTAAATCTAGGCCACAATTTTAATGGCCAGATGATTTTGAAAACTACAAGAGCTGCTTCACTAGTGAGAAATATATACATTTTGATCTTCTCCATCTTGCCTTTCCACCTGATTAATATCTACAGAAGTATGAGACTGAACATCTGTATATCTAGTACCTTGTTTACTAGAAATAGTTCTTCCATTATAGACTGAAATACGGAAGAATGACTAGCCTGTTGGTCATTAATCACAAGTTGTACCTCTAAAATACCTAGCAATGAGCTCTACATGAGTAACATGAAATTTAACATTAAAGTACTAGATACCAAATGAGCATTAGCAATGAGGTCAGAGCTTTGCACTGCCTGTTCAGAGCCTGTAAGAACATGAGCATGCAAGAGTGTTGAGGTTGATTTTATGATGTGTTACACAGACATCAGTGTGATCTCTCAAACATATCACTAACCTCTAGGTTTGAGTTTTTATGTAATGAAATGGTAACACTAATGAAGATGATATCAGACCCTATTCTGTTTCTTAAACCAACCCAACAATAAAAGGTCATAGATCATTACCCAAGCAGCTGGAGGTGACATTCTCTTTAACATCTTTAAATGTCCCATCCCTATGCTTGAAACATGTTTTTTTTATTCTTAAAATGCTATGACAGGTTGCCCATAAAAGCGATGGATAAAACGAGGCCAATTACATTAAGATCTTCTGATGTGGGGACAACAGAAAGGACCTTGAGGCTTCTGGATTTCAGATCCAGGAAGTAACATCCGCACCTGAGGGAGAGAGGCAGCCCTGAACCGAAGGTACTGTAGTATCTTGGTTATTGTGCCATTCATGTTATCCACTGCTCCACCAGTGGAACCCTCCAGAGATGATGTAACATAGAATGTTGGTGTATCAAACGCACAGTTTGAGAAGGGCTGAGCGCCTTGCTGGCTGCTCCTGGTGGGGCTGAATTACTACTGTATTACCGATCTTGTAACCAACTTGAATAAATCTTCATGAACCACATCTACCTGCTTGGAGTGATCACTACATTTTTATGGCGACGAGGATGGGATCCGAACCCACGCATGCAAAGCGCAATAGGTGGAGAAGGGCTGAGCGCCTTGATGGCTATTCCTCGTGGTGGGGCTGAATTACTACTGTATTACTGACCTTGTAACCAACTTGAATAAGTCTTCATGAACCACATCTACCTGCTTGGAGTGATCACTACAGGTACATTCTGGGATATTCTCAAAAGCCACAGACATGCAAAGATGTTTGGTAAGGAGTTTGTGAGAAGGAAGTGAGCAATAGTGGAGATGAGGAGAGTAGATGCAGAGCAGAAGAAAATTATGCAGTAAGTGAGACACAGGTGTTGGGAGCAATGAGAACACCAGAAGATGTGCAAAAGAAAGGGGGAGATGCAGGGGGGAGTGGCTAACAGCAGGTGAAGCAGGAACACCAGAGAGGAGCTGAAAGAAAGCATCATAAAAGCCACAAATTGGGAAAGATGAACTGAGCAGTCAAGGTCTACAATAGCCACCAAGACCATTCACAACCCAGACCCAATGGTCACAAAAACCCAGATTCAGAGAAAACTCTAGCCATGTGCCAAGAAGGAGAAATTGCCTGAGGCAAGCATTTCGGATACTTCTACATCGAAGGGAGAGCTTAGCTAGGATCACACCGGACCATTTGGCAATAATATACACAGGGGTTTTCATTCTAATAGCGTGGCTGGGAGAGACACACTCAAGCCTTCCCTAAAAGACACTCTGATGGTCTCTCAAAAATCCTCTGGAAGTGGCCCATATTTATAGTCCTGTAACCCTCATGCTATCATAGTTTGCTACTCTAAAAGCAATATAAATCACAGATAATTTGTACCACATGTTATTGTTTGCATAATTTCCTTTAACATAAAACATCTCTTAAAAAAGATAAAATATACTAGGTTACAAAAATATAATTAAGAGAAATATAGTACATCATTTGAAATTCTCCACCGCACCATATTTGAACTCTAAACGTTTACATCCATTCATTGTGTTCTCATGTCAGAAACCTCTAACCCCTGATATAATTCTGTCTAATATATTTTCCAACTTACTTTTCTCTGACTTGTGTTACATTTAAAGTCAGATTCCAAAGCAGCCATAATGTAGCTACTCACCATTTCAGAACTGATAGTGTTTTTACACATCCCAATACATCTTATTTACAGTTTTAACCTACCAACCCACATGTCCATTAGTCTTCTTCTGTTTTACCTTTATGTGATTGCTTTACCAGACTTCCCGTGTTCTGGATGCACATCTGTCTAATGCCCACATTCTTTACCATCCCAATGTATTTTTAAACTTTCTAAATATTCTATGAACACGTGCTCATGTCTACTTTTAAAATTAACTGAGTTTATGTTCCTGGACTAACTGTAAGCCTAGTGACCTCTTGTCCTGTTCTAATAAATGTTTATCCACCACCCACATTTGAAAACTAACTCATTTAAATTCTTATTTCACAGTTCGATCTTCCCACAGACCTACACATTCTCCTTAACAGATATATGTTCTACAGATGTGACCTAAAAACTGAAAGCATGTGTTTCAGAAAAGGCTTAAATGAGCAGTTTAGCAGTGGTGTGCAGTCCTCTTAAGTGGACCCCATACCCACCCCATACTGTTTTAGGCTATGAACTTGTTTTGATCTTTAATTAAATATACTGTACCAACATCCACTGCTAGAATCTAAAGTGGGTCTCTGTTTGTTTCATATTCTCCTTAACAGGAGGAAGAGCCTTACTTGGAAAAAAGGGAAACCTAACAACACCCCTAGCCTGGCCTAGCACAAGAAGGAGGGTCAGGACTGTGCTCCTCGACTGTGGAACTATATGACTTCCTTTCCAGTAATTGGGAGAGGAGACTTAACACTGAAGTGAGGAACGGACTGCAATGAGAAATTATATGAGCCTTGTGGCAAGCAAGGAGCTGCAGATTAAACTTTCGGAACATTGCATTTAGTGATTGGTATGGCTCAGGGGTGGGACTACAGACTGAGCCTGATTTAGGGTTCGGAAGATGGGATACTCTGCAACTAATTTGATGGGTATCCTGTCGCTGTATTACAAGTCCCATAGGATATAAAGCACTTGTAATACGGTGGATGGGATTTCCATCACATTCTAAATCAGGCTCTCTTTTGTGAAAAATTATGAAGTCTCTAGGTGAGGCTTGCTCTTTTGTCCTAGTTGGGCTGATGACAGGCAGGTGCATAAATCTCGCTTTCTTTTTGTGCCTCCGTTGTGGAAGCTCTAGAATGGGCACAACCCAGTGCTACATCTATTAAGAACCCTCACTCTATAGGAATGCTGTGTCCGAGAACAGCCTGGAAAAGGAGCATGAAAGAAGAACCATATTAAACCTGTTCTACAGTTTGACACAGTGGAACCACGTCCCCGGGCAAAAAGTTGTGTGAATAAGTGGGACCCTAACTGCCCCACTTTGTTTCAGGTCGAAGCCCTTTATGGCGAAGGAAAGAAGGCTCTGCATAGCTTTTAAAGGGCTGCTGTATGGCCAGACAAGGGCTGATGTGTGCCTGGCAGCCAGTCTCCTAACATCAAATGAAGACTGGATTCCTGCTGGAGGAGCTTTGTACCTTCCTTGAAGCATCCAGAAGCCTGCATGTGTGCTGCGAGAGGGAAGTGGCCAATCAAGTAACTTTATATCAGCCTCGGGGCAATAAAAGTGCAAATACAGAAAAAAGTATATAATAAATAGATAAAACAATACATTTCAGCAAGAAGAATTCACAATTCATATAAATAGATACCAAAATGAATACAGGAAAAATTAAAAAATATCAACTCTGCAGATGGGAGACAGCCATGTTCTGCGGGGATGGGCATAAACTCGGCAGGCAAAGAGAACGTACAAAACACTTTCCGCTGAAGAAGTGCAAGCAGGACATACATAAGAGGCCCTGGAAGACCACTTAGAGGTAAAGGCTCTCAGCGGGAGAGTTCCCACTCTAAACTGGAAGTATAACGTCCTGTCCATGGAGACATTCACCTGATACCAGTAAGACTCATAAATCACTCAGATGCTTAAAATCAAGGAAATCGTTGGCCAACTTGGAGGAAGAAGCCTTTGTGGAGTCACTAGTCCCTGTGGCTGCCCAGTAGAGCAGCTTCAATGAATTCCTAGAAGGGAAGCAGGTGGTAGCAGTATGGTCCCAAAGGTCACACAGCTCAAGAGCATAAAGCATCTTTTTGATATTCGTGAACCAAGGAACTTTGGAGAACAGGTTGGCTTCCATTACATCATGGAGGTCTATGACATAATGGAAGAGTTCTGGGGTTGTCTACAAAAGCCTACAAAACAACAGGGGTTGTAGCCTGGCTTTATAAGCAAGACTTCTTAATCTCATGTCCATATAGAGCGGGTACAAGAAGATGCTGGCGGGGAGAAAAGCAAGGCTACGGCGGACTTTATTTTCCGCACTAGTTAGTCACTCAGTGTTAAAGAAGCCCCATATCTCTGGCCCCTGGAGAACTCAGCCCAAAGCATTGACCTCATAAATGTGGAGCACAGTTGGAATGGGTTTGGTACAGGAGGCACAGTATTCTTTGAGTACTGCCCTCTTTATTTGTTTAAGCTTTGGGGTTGCTTCGCTATCATGGGTTTTCAGGAGGTGTCCACTGAACAGTACACCCAAGTAAGTAAAAGAATCTTCCTTCTCAAGGGGTACCACCCCCCCCCCCCCCCCAGAACTATACTCTTCTTGAAAGGTTTGTGGGGGTTGAATGACATTAATTTTGTTTTGGTGGTATTGATCTCCAGACTCCAAGCAAGGCAGAACTCAAAGCGAAACAAATAGTCTGCCTGACCATGCCGGAGGGGAGACTGCTCAGGAAAGAGAGAGGTCCAGCATATCGCATGTAGCTGTGAGACACCTAGAAAGAAGCAGACTGCTCAACATCTATTTAGAGGAACTCTGTTGTCGGTGCGACCCCCCTTTACTCTCACTTTGGTTCCTGGCAGGATCTGGATCACTGCAATTATGTGATTGCTGAAGGCAGAGCCAAGCCAGCAATTGTGTGACCACAGAAGGCAGTCAGGACTTTATCTGCCAATTACAGTAGGCCCAGACAGGGACTGCAACTGTTGATTGCTGAGGCCTGCACCTACCTTCAATCTGGTCAGGACCCCAATCATTCTAGCCTGCCAATCACCCAACCCATGGCTTCATCTGCTACGGCGGAGCATCAAGACCTTCATGGCTGGAACCTCAACCTCATCTTTCCAGAACCTCAACCTCATCTTTCCAGAACCCAATACCGCGATCCCTGAAAGAGAGGCTGGGCAGACATGCTCCTCAGCACGGCCTGCACCCAGATCTGGCAAATGGACAAGGATTTGCCGGTTCTCCCTGGCTCTTTCGAGTGCTTGAAAGAGCTCTGGTTGCATGGTGGTAATTAAAACGACTCATGAGATTTTCAATCTCCAAAAAAGGCGCAAGATAAAAATTGAGCACATTTTTGAACTGTGGGTAATCAAAACTGCACCTCAACCTGATTCAAGCTACTCCTGATCGGGGTGGGGGGGGCAAGAACCTGAGAAGATCACCTGGGAATGAATTTAGAAGAAGTAGGCTAGGTGTACAGATACAAGAGATAACACTCAGAGGTAATGACTTGTATTTGTTATTTGAAGAGTGTAGTATTTAGTCCGGATCAGGGAGGACCTGGCTTTTTAGTTCGGGCTGGACTGTTCCTAATGGAGCTGGGTCAAGACTGATTTACATATAGCTGGGTCCAAACAGAGGTGGCATGGCGTGCAAAATAACAATGGATTGGGACGCGGCCGGAGTGATTACCAGTGGCTGAGATTTAGTGAAGCATTCCACCCATCACTGTTTTCTATACTGATTTTACAAGAGCACATTGCGTAACCATGACTTTGGCCAGCGTAAGGCTGATGAAGTCCTCTGTAGCACTGCTTCCTTGCAAGTTTTCTTACTCCTTTCCTTCCCTGATTTGTGGAAGGGAAAGGCAGCAGAACAGGCTCTCTCTTTTCCATGCAGCCTCGGAAGACATAGCACTGCAGAAAAGTGGAAACACGATCATTCATGGCTGAAGCTCAGATACCAACCATTAGCACTGAGCATTCAAGAATGATCTTTGTACATTCCCTGATGCTCTTGAACCTTGAGGCTTTTAATGGGTTATAAGGGTTTGACCTCAAGAGTGAAATACATATTTGTGAAGCCTACAGGCTTCCTTAATTCCCAACATGCATATAAAAGGAACTGTCATCAAGAGCATGAACAGCGGGGGGGCGTGGCCGGCTGCGCAGCGGAATGGCCGCTTTCTGAGCGTGCTCCGCCGGCCGGGAGAAAATCCTTCAAAAATCCTACATTGTGGGAGATCTTGGTCTGCCGGAACCTGCTGTATCCTGCGCTGATGTGATCGAGACCCCAGTGCTGCCTTCCCGGTGCTTCACCGACGGGCCGGGGCTGAGATAATTGCCGGGCTGGAGCCGAGCTGCGGCCACGGGGAAACTAAGCGAGCCCGTGGTCGCGGCCGCGACGAGGGCCTGGTGCCGGAGTGCTGGGATCCCGTGGCCTCTATACGTCAGCGGGGAAGGAGGAGTGTCCTTGGTGGGTCGTCTGACCCTGCGGTGAGCCGGAGGTCCGGGCGGCTGCGTCCATTCGAGGAGCTAGGGCGCGAGGACCTGGGAGGTGAGATCGGTGGTGCCTGGGGCTGCTGCGCAGCTCGGAGCCGGCCCGGCATTGCTGAGGATGCGGCTGCGGCGGATCGCTCCTGTGCGGAGGGGGCATCGTGGGGGCCAAGGAAGATTGTCGAGCTGCTGATGTGCCCCCCGCGCTGCTGCAGAGTACGGAGCTGAACGCTGGGAGGGCCCTTGGGCCGCTTGTGCAGGCTGCCTCGCTTGCTTTGTGAGGCTGGGAGACGAGGTGGCTGGCCCCTGCTGCCGGTGTATATACTGCTCCAGAGGGAGCATTTGGAGGTGCTAACTGGCCCGTGCTGGGGCCCCATTCTGTAGATATCCAGGCGTGGGTGTGACAGTAGTACCTGGGAACAACGAGGTTGAGGACGTTGCTGGACACACTGGGGAGCTGCTAACTGCCGCTGCTGGCCCCGCCATTGCTGCGTGTGAGGAGCTGGTGGACCGGTGGAGCATCGCGTTACCCTGGGTGCGGCGCTGCCCTGTAGGGGTCATGAGACTTTGCTGCGGAGGCCTGACCCTGTTACCCTTGGTTGGTTGATTTTGTAGGTGGCCTGGCCGGCTTAGCGGTACGAAGTGGGAGCTGTGGTGGTACCTGACACTGCTGCGGCGGCTTGGTGGTAGCGACGCGCTGCCATGACACAGGGGACGAGCAATTGAGTGATTCACTGCTGGGACGCTTCTGGGCTGGGTCTCCTGACTGGGCCTGCGGCCCCGAGACAACCATGGGCAATCACGACGCCAAACAACCGAAGTTGAACTTCGACAACAAGCGCGCCTCCCGCCACACCGAGGCGGAACATGACTCGTGGGAGGGGGGGTCCCAGGACTCGCAAGCGGAAGACCAGGGGGGAGTCCTAAGATCCCTAATGTTAGAAATGAGATCTAGTCTGCGCAACATAGATTCCAAGCTGGACACCCTAACCGCGCAGTTGGACTCCGTCAAGTCGCAGGTGTCGACTCACGAGACTCGCCTGGATGGTCTGGAAGGCAGACACACGGAGTATCACGAATTCCAAGTTGAAACAAAGGAACAGCTACTCCACATGGATAATCTCCTGAGGGTCATCAGAGCTAAAAACGAGGATTTAGAGGCGAGGTTGTGACGCAGCAACCTTCACATCACGGGGATTCCGGAGACGACGGCCATCTCAAAAATGGAGTCCTACGTAACAGAGTTGCTGCACGAGCTGTTCGATCCTCACCTTTCCCCGGTCTTTGTGGTGGAGCGAGCCCACAGGTCGCTGGGCCAGCGACTTCCTGTGGGTGCCCCGCCCAGACCCATCATAGCGAAACTCCTAAATTATCAGGATAGGGACCTTGTCCTCAGGAAGGCACGGGAGAAAGGCAATATCACACACAAAGGAAATACCATCTCCTTCTACCCGGATTTCACCCCGGCGGTGCAGACGGCGAGACGTGAGTTTCTTCAAGTAAAGCGGATGCTATTACAAGCACAGATCCCGTACTCGCTGTTGTACCCGGCGAAGCTAAAAGTGTCGATTGAAGGGCAGTCCCACTTTTTCACGGATGCGAAGTCTGCGTTAAAGTTTGCTAAACACGCCTGTGGGAAACAGAAGAAGGGGCATCGCGAGGTTGATGGGAGGGCGGAAACCAACCTGAGTGACAATGACTAGCATGGACAGACCCTGGCCCGCGCTCTGTCCGGTCGACCCGTGCAGACTGGAGCCCTGTGCTCTGCCAAGAGAGGAACTGCCCCTTGTTTTACAGATCTAATCGGCATCATTTTAGATTATGAAGTGCATAGCAGTTTGTGTGCGGATAGACTCACCCGCAGTCCTCCCGGCCACATTGCACGAAGCAAGGAAGTTCGCCAGTGCTGCCGCGTCCTCATGGGAAGGATCCCGATTGTTATGCTGTGGGTTGTATGTTTTGGTGACTTTAGGGGGGGTTTCCTACAACCTGTTTGGGGGGTTGGAGTGGGTGGGGGGAAGGGGATAGGGTCCATGTTATTGTTTAATGCCTGTATTGGAGGTACGCTTTGGGCAAACTATATTGCAGTGGGTCGAATTATCGCACAGTGGGTATAGGCAAAACGCTTGGAATAGAGAACCTAGCCTATGGTTGTTAGCACTCTAAATTGCCTTACTTAGAATGTCCGGGGGTTTAATGATGGCAGGAAAGAAAGACTGGTCCACGCATATCTGACACGTCATAACATAGACATATGCATATTGCAGGAGACGCACCTGAATGGAACACCTTCACAGAGACTCCGCCATAATCGATGGGGCCATGTCTATTCATCGGTATATTATAACTATGCACGAGGGGTGGCCGTGCTGGTCAAGAAGGGGCTGGATTGGAGGGAGAGGTATACACAGGGTGACCCTGAGGGTCGGTATGTTCTGGTGCAGGGGCTCCTATGTGGCACTCTTGTGACTGTCGTGGCTGTATATGGTCCCAATATTGATTCTCCTGATTTTTTCCACACCATCTGGTCCAAGATTAGGGCTGCTGGCTGTTCGACTGTGATATGGGGTGGAGACTTTAACGCTGTCCTAGATGATACGCTAGATAGGAGGGGAACTGCCCGTGCCTTGCACCCGGCGGCTAGCGCCGCACTGGGGGCGATAGTGGCCGATGGGGATCTTATTGACATCTGGCGCGACAGACACCCCCAGCTGAGAGAGGGCACGTGCATTTCTGATCACCACAACTCATGGTCCCGGCTGGATTACTGGCTGGTGTCCCGGGATGTCGCCACCTGGTCTGTAGATGTTGCGCACATGCCCAGATCACTTTCGGATCACTCCCCGTGTGTGTTGCGATTGGCACTTCCCGGTCCCGCCACAGAGGGGCTTTGCCTGGCGTCTTCCACCTCACGCTCTATTAGACGAAGCCTTTAAAGAAGAAATTAGGTCTGACATCATCGAATACTTTGAGCTGAACACGGGCTCGGTTGATACCGAGGCCTCACTCTGGGAGGCTTTTAAAGTAGTAATTAGACGGAAATGTATAGCTCGACAGGCGGGAGTCCTCAAGGCAATCAGGGGGACACTTTACTCGTTGGAGACCAGCATCAAGGCACTGGAGGAAGAATTCTATGCCACAGGGGACCCGAAAACTACTGGCTTGATTAAAGCTAAATTATTAGACTACTCTGAGGAGGCGCAGCGGGGGGTCAAGTTCCTGGGGAAGTATGCAGAGGCCAGGAGGTATGGGGAAGGAGACAGACCGTGGCGAACGTTGGCCGGCATGACAAGGGCGCCCAGAGCTGCAACGTTTATCCACGAGATCCACACTGCGAATGGGGAGGTGCTTAGAGGTAGGGGGGAGATTTTGGCAGCCTTCTCTGCCTTCTACACTAATCTATACAAGGCTACACTGGATGGCTGCCCTGAGGGTATGCAATCATTTTTAGACTCAATCGCACTAGCCTAGTTCAATGATAACCATAGGAAATACATGGATCTTCCGTACACCGCTGCTGATGTTGCGCAGGTTATAAAAAGTTTACCCCTCGACAAGGCCCAAAGCTTACAAAGCTTACGCTGACGAACTGGCGCCAAGGCTGCTGGAGGTATATGGGGAAGCCCTGGAAACGGGAGTGCTACCTAGTACCATGAGGGAAGCTATAATAATTACGCTAATAAAGCCAGGGAAACCAGACTCCCAGTTGGATTCGTATAGGCCACTTTCGTTGATCAATGTAGATGTCAAAATATACGCGAAATTGATTGCTAATCGATTGCAGCCACTGCTGCCCATGATTGCGCTCCCTGACCAGTCCGGGTTCATTCCGGGGCGTTCGACGTCGCACAACCTACGAACCATTTTTTCAGTATTACCTTACTTGCATCCCGAGGTCCATGCTGCAGTGGTGTTCCTTGATGCCACAAAAGCATTTGACACCCTGGAGTGGCCTTTTCTGTTCACAATTCTAGGTCGTATGGGGTTCAGCCCGCTTTTTATCAATAGTGTACGGCTACTCTACAGCTCCCCCAGTGCTAGGATTAGGGTCAACGGGATGCTATCTGACCCACTCCCAATATCCCGTGGTACAAGACAGGGGTGCCCTCTTTCTCCACTGTTGTTCGCAATAGCAATGGAGCCACTCGCTGCGCGCATACGCCAGCATCACACGGCACTTGGGATAGGATTTAGTTCCAGATGCCTTTTCATATCGCTATATGCGGATGACGTCACTCTCTACCTTATTAACCCGAAAGAAAATCTGGACCCTGTTTTGAGGGAATTTATCCGATTCGGGGGACTGGCTGGGATAACCATTAACTGGTCAAAGTGGGTGATTTTCCCCTTAACAGACGGCACTCCTAGATCGGACTCCGAGTTCCCGTTGAAGTGGGAGGCAGAAACAGTAAAATATTTGGGAATATGGATTAGTCGGGATGTGCAGGAGATTTGGAATCTAAATTATGGGAGAGCTATGACATGGTTGGAGGAGAAGGTCAAAATATGGACGAAGCTCCCTCTGACTGGTAGGCTGGCCTTAGCTAAAATGATCGTTCTCCCTAAGTTTTTGTACTTGTTCACGAATGTTCCTGTTCCCTTAACATCACACTTCTTTAACACTCTAAGGTCACATCTTGTAACACTGGCGTGGGCGGGTGGACAGGCGAGAGTATCCTGGGGTTTGCTGACACTCCCACTGCGGCAGGGAGGAATGGGAGTGCCAGATATGCGTTTATATGCGCTCAGCGCTCAGGCCCAGTACTTACACTTCTGGGTGCACCCAACACCGTTCCAGCCGCATGTGGCGGTGGAGCGCGATGTGGTTGCGCCCACTCCGTTGAATGTGGCAATCTGCAAACCCGCTGGCCGCTCTAGGGTTGACATAGACACCGCAGGAACGCTAAGATGGGCTTGGGAGGAGCTGCGCAAGAGAGCGGAGGTCCCGTTGCTCTATGCCCCATCGTTGTCACTATCGCGGAATCCATTGCTACCATGTGTTATAGACGGAATCGATGGGACACTTGTGCAGAAATTGAGCCTTCGCACTTTTGCTGACTTGTTCCCTGAAACATTTTTCAGACCCCCTCCATCTGCGGAGGGAGACCGAGAGGTGTCCTTTTCTGAGAGATTCCTGTATCATAAACTCCGGGCGGCATGTAGAGCCCTTAGTGGGGACTTTCCGGCTGCCCCGCCGGTCCTGGCCGCCCTGGAAAACGTGGTTGGTTCTCCATCCCCCCGCAGGCTGGTAACGCGGATTTATAAGACCATGCAGGATTCGGCCCCGGTGGTCTGCCCCAAGTCCCTGCAATACTGGAATGATGAGCTGGCCACCCCGCTGACCGAGGACCAGTGGAGGTTCTGTTGGGGGCAGCTAACTGAGTTGTCGCCAAATTACAGGTTACGATTAATTCATTTCAAGTTTCTGCACAGATTTTATAGGACCCCTATAGGGCTGCACAGGATGGGGATACGCGCGGACAGTGGGTGCTGGAGATGCGGTTTCTCCCCTGCCACGTTTCTGCACATGACATGGGACTGCCCAAAATTAACGGACTACTGGACAAAGATATTTACCTCAATTAATCAAATAATTGGAAGATCTGATTTGCCAACTCCCGCAGTGGGGCTACTGGGATTTGTCAAAGAAACCCTGCCGAAAGCGCGTAAACTACATGCTCTGCTATTATTGTTTGCTAAAAGGCAGGTGGCGGTGTGCTGGGGTGGGAAGAGGGTGCCATCGATTGAGGGCTGGCTTGCTGCGGTAACATTTGGGCACACTCAGCTGTTTACTTTTTGGGAGCTCATGCCGCCCACTTCCTGGCCGCGAGATATCTGGGAGCCCTTTCTGCAATGGGCACAAAACCAAAGGGACGCGGCTGCGTAGATATGAGTGCGCTCTTGGTTCACAACATCACTGGGGGATGGGGGTGTTGGGAATCAGGCGAGACCCCTTGGTCTTTCGCATACCTTAACAAATGGTGCGCACGTATGTATAGGTGTCAATGAACAGATGAAATAACAGCTGTAATTCTGTCGGACGATATAGTTGTAGAACTGCAGTGGAGGGAAGACGTTCCATGGTTGGCCCTCGTAGGGTAACAGAAAGGTACAGGCTTAACAACACAAAGGGTCATGCAGATAATACCCAGTCAAATGTGTGATTTGATGTTGCATCCTTTATTCTCCATGTTTGTCCCACGTTAGAACATAAGGCTGTGGGGAGATACACTGTCCAATCTGTTGTTGTAATGTGGTGTATGTTACTGAAAATGTCAATAAAATTCTTTTTTTTTAAAAAGAGCATGAACAGCGCCTCGCATTCCTGCATTGTCAGTGTTGGGTCTCTATGACACCAAATGGAGCCCAATTTAGGCATTTTAAGTTTTGCAACTGCACCAATCGTGCCTTTGCACAGTATTTTTCATAATGATTCTTTATTAAAGTTTTCACATTTGTCAGAGTATAACATTAGTAGATCTTAGACATAGACTAGTATGAATCCGGAAAGGACAAATAAAGCAATATTGGTATGACTCCTTAATGCTTGAGCATTAACATGTAATATGCATATGAACATGCGTGACCTCCTGTTTGGTTTTTGTCTATGTGTAGTATATGTGCTAATGAGAGTCTAGCTGAGCAGAGGTGCCGGGAGGGTTGGTGAAAGTGTGTGCGGCTGTTTAGGTAGGAGAGGCCTATGTTGTGTAGTGCTTTGCATGTGTGTACGAGGAGTTTGAACGGAGTGCGTCTGTGTATGGGGAGCCAGTGAAGTTCCTTAAGGTGTGGAATGATGTGGGTCCCGTGTGGTATGTTGAGGTTGAATCATGCTACAGATTTTTGGATGGTTTAGAGCCGGTTCAGGAGCTATTTCGTAATTCCTGTATAGAGTGTGCTGCTGTAGTCAAGTCTGCTGATTATCTAGGCCTGTGTGACTGTTTTCCTGTTGTTGTCTGGTAGCTACTTGAAGATTTTTCTCACCATCCTCAGAATGTGGAAACAGGTGGAGGTCATCATGTTTTCCTGGGGTGTCATGTCCAGCTTGTTGTCTAGGATGATTCTTAAGTTTCTGACATGGACAGTGGGGATTAGTGTGGAACCAAGGTCTACCAGCCTTGAGGTGGAATCCCAAGCAGAGGTCTTCCTTTTGAAAATCAGAACTTCGATCTCGGAGTTGAGCTTTAGTCAGTTGGATATCATCCAAGTGTCTACCATGGTCATGCAGGTGGCGAAGTTGGTTTTGTCACAGGAGTCTTGGACATCAGGGAGAGTATCAGTTTTGTGTTGTCTGCATGGGAAAGAATGTTGATGCTGTGGAATCTGATGATGTTGGCCAGTAGGGGCATGAAGATGTTGAAATCCGGCTGAGAGATGATCCCGGGGGGACTCCACAGATGAGGTTACTGGCCTTCAACGTGTAGGGCGACATGCTGACTTTTTGTGTTCTTCTTGTCAGGAAGGAGCAGATCCAGTTGAGAGTGAATCTTAGAATACCTGCTTCATGTAGTCTTCTGATGAAGGTGGAGTGTGAGGCCATATCGAAGGCCATTGATAAGGCCTCTATGTTGTAGATGTGATGGGGCAAGGGTCTGTCCGGCCCCGGAGTAGATGGTTCCCACAATATTGGTGACTGCTTTCCATGTAGCCAGGGTGTTTGTGTGTAGGCTAGAAAGGAGGCTGTTGAGGTTTGGCTGAGGGTCAGAATTGTTATAGATAATATTGATTTTGTTGGCAAAAATTCCCATAGGTTGTAGCTTAGGTCTTAGGAAGGGGTGCTGCTGTTGGAAGCTGATGCGGTGAAGTCTTTGATGATCACGAAGATCTATTAACAGAGCTCTTCTTGGCATTTTACCTATGCACTCAGCTATGGCCTTCTTCTTGGTTTCTTTGATCTGCTTGTGGTAGCATCTCAGTTCTGCTGCAAAAGTGACCTTGTCTGTTTCTTTGTGATTCATTCTCCATCCTCTTTCCAGTTGTTTGCAGTTTAGTTCAGTTGAACGGAGTTCCTCTGTGTACCAACTTGCCTGCTTCTGGGTTCTCTTTTGGTTGCTGTGTTTGTGGGGTGCTAGGAAGCCGGTGGAGTCTGTAATACTCTTGTTTTGCATCACTGTTTAGGATGCCGGTAAGGTTGGGATGGTTCATTAATAACAAAAGAGGGGGGGAGGGTCCGAGGGAAAATTTAAAGACCAAGACAGACTCAATCCCCCATACAATTACTAATACAACAAGGAATCTGTCAGTCTGAAAACATGGGCACAGTCGCTAAAAAGGTAAGAATAAGCGAAGAGTTTGAAGGCAGGAATATTTCTCAATAAACTTTCTTTTTCCTCCTTATCCTTTTTTAATATTTCACCTTACTGCACTGCACCACTTATATATCATTTTGGTATATATCACACATCTTGCCCCTACTAGCGGCTTGGCTGTCTTCTCTCCTTCCCCCTCCATGGGCCTCAAAAATGTGCTCCGGTTATCAACTAACCACGAATGAAACTCCAAGATGGAGTGAATCACAGTGGTGGGAAGGTGTGGATATCCAGATGATGATATTCACCAAACACTGGTTTTTGATGGAAATCCTAATAAATCCTACAGCACTCTGAGGCTCCTTTTTCAAACTCTTCGCTTATTCTTACCTTTTTAGCGACTGTGCCCATGTTTTCAGACTGACAGATTCCTTGTTGTATTAGTAATGGGATGGTTCATTGGCAGGGTGTGGGACCAGTGTGATTCTGGCATGCTGCTCCAGCTGCAACTGGCCAGGTTGATGGTTGCGGATTTCGTTTTGTTGAGGGATGTTGATCTGGAAGATGATGGTGTAGTTGTTCCCGGTGAAAAACGTGGTTGTAGTGACTTTGATGGAGGCAAAAATGGGGTCGAGAGTGTGTCCAGTGGAGTGTGCTGGTCCGTCGAGGTGTTGTGTCAGTCTGAGGTTTCCTAGGCTTTGGAGCATTGTCTCCAACCTTTTCATTCATTCATTTTCATCTCTATTTTGGTTCAAAGAACGATAAAAGATCTTAAAAATACCATTACAATAAAACACACTTGTTACATAGACTGTTAATTTTGATAGTAACATTGGATGTACAATGTAGGATGTTAAGTACAGTTCCATCATGGGATAATTTCCATATTTAAAAGGGTCTCTCGTCACTATCTACATTTATAAGTGAGTTACATAAAGTGCATGTACGTTATTAAATGTTTAAACAGTTGAGATAATTTGGTGTGGTTAAAATTACATTAAAAGTTGATTTCATAAAAGATAAAATTGATCATCATCGATATTAGGGCCAATTTCAGCATATAAAAGTATACATGTGACTCTTTAGGAAAGCTGGGACATAAATAATATACAAACATTTAAACTTTAACCCTCTCTTTTTCCATAGATAACTCACTGCGAGTAAAAATCAGCTTACACAGAGTGCAATAAGTCATAAGCTATCTGTTTTAAGTATTCTTTGAGCCTCCAGATATTTCCTAGAAATCAATCTCAGACACAGCGGCGTTCTCCACTTCCGTCTGGGGGTGGCATATGCTGGTAAAATATGTACAATGTCTTCCTCTGATTCTGACGTACATAGAGTGCATTAGACCCTGGCCCCACTGCTTTCTGAGATGACTACTTGGCTACGGGTGAATTAATCGGGAGGGTCTCATATCGGAATTTCAGATAAAGGGTTTTGGTTAGCTGGGGTTTTATTTCATCCAAAAATGGTTAGAAGCTTGGGATCGGCTTAAAAGATAGAAATTGTGTGGTAAGTCTACCCACTGTACAATTTAATGTAGTCCTATTTAAAATTAAATTCAAATATGGTTGCTTGATTTCTATCTTTTCTTCAATCGTCAATGTACTAGGGTTTTTCCAGAACCTATTCAAGCTCAGCTTAAAAAACCAGTGTCACACATGAATGAGCCAAGGGAATGTGAGTTGACCAACCAAATCCATTAACTCTCTCAAACCTTGTTTATATACATGTAATTATTCGGTGGTCCAAATTCTAACCCAATAAAGTAGTGGTCTTAATTTTGCTAGATGCTCAAATTTCTTGATGCCAATGTCATAAGATAAAGGAATCGGTGGGGTGTTTTGGGTTAGCACTGTAAGCATCCGCATAGCTTTGTTTTATGTAGCAGGATCTCCTCTGGGACTCCTTGTTGTCATAGGGATTCCCACAGGCCTGCCCTTGGTATTGAGAAAAAGGTTGTTTTCAGGTCTATGAATGCAACGCATAGGTGTCCGGCCTTTAATTTGACATATTTCCAGGCAATACATGATAGTCTAAAGACATGGTCGATTGTGCTTATCTTTGGTCTAAAACCCGCTTGATACAGTGAAATGATCCAATTGTTTAATTTATTCAGAATTTGCCTCGCATAGACCTTATTGAAGATGTCTATTAAACTTATGGGCCTATAATTGGCCAGATCATATTTACTACCCTTCTTGTGGATGGGGTAGATTTCCGCTCCCTTCCATGATTCTGGAATGGGTACCCCTAATGCCACAGGATTACTTAGGAGGTTTGAATACAGTGTCCAGATTTCTGGGGCATATCTCAAAAGGCCCCCCGGTATTTTGACTGGGTCTGGACCCTTTCCTAGTTTAATAGCTTCTATGGCTAAATACTAAACTGGAGAATCGAGTTGGATGGTTTATAAGAAAAACCCTCAAGGGGTGCACTAAGGTTTGGACCAGGCTCAAAGGCCCTTGAATATATGTCAGAGAAATGTCTGAATAATTTGTGTGGGTCCAGAAAGTGTTCTGTATCTGTCCTACCCCTTTTATGGTCATGTGCCATTATTCTCCAGAAGGATGACTGGTCTTGTAGCTTAGCCGCAGTTATGAGGTCATCCTAGGTGGCATCTTCGCAGCTCCTTAGCGCTGTTTGTTGTGCTTTTTTATATTCTAACCTTAATTGCTTGATTTGTGCCATGTTTTTGGCTTTAAGGGCCACTAATAAACTTTGTTTGGCTTAAGAGCAATCTTTGTTATACCAGGGGGTATTGTGATGGTTCCTAAGTCCTGACTTCGGGTCTACTTGTTGAGGTTTTGTTAGGGAGATCCTAAAGCTCTCGGCCAGACAGTGGTGAATTTGTGTTATAGATATCAAATCCAACCTTTTCTGTAGTGAGAGCTACTTCTGATCAGCAAAAATCATAGTGAGGTACTGAATCCTAAGCAACCTGTGCATTGTTACAAGACATCCTCAAACCCAGTTCATTGACTTTCAGCCTAATCTCCATAGAAATAGATACTGTGGTTTGAACTCAATACCTTGATTAGGGGACTATGACAGGACAGCCATGTGTGTCAGTGGAAGCATGTTCTTTGGGGATGTATGAACATGTGTGCATATGAATGGGATAAACGTGTGACTGAGAGCCTATTCATATGTAGTTGTGGCACTGGAATACCTTTCGTCATATGTGGAAGTATTACATGTATAATACAAACAAATAAAAAAAAATTCAATGGGAGAAATTTAAAGTCTAGAAAACATTCTGCAAATATGTTCATGATATGGAGCATGTTTCTGCACTTTAAATTTATCCCACTTAAAATAATGGCTGTATTTTTCAGTTATAAATATGGACCCGTATCTACCAGCCACTGGGGAGCAAGATGCCTGCTGTGTGTAAAGGCAACACTTTGAAATGGGAGAAAATTAAACTTAAGAGTTACCTTATGTACATATTGATTTCATAAAACTTATAATTTAAATGCAATTCTATTTCCAAGTGTCACATTTACAAACACCTGGCATCTTATTCCGAGTGGCCAGTAGACAAGGTGCCATATTTATAACAGAAAAATACAGCCATTTGTTTAAATGGGAAGAATATGAAGTGAAGAAACACGTTTCATAAAACATTAAGAAGTAATTGGCTTAATTGAAAGTGGGGAAAACATTAAGACTTAATGTTTCATAGAAATATTTTTCTTCACTTTAAATTGCACCCATTTAAAAAAAGAAGACTGTAGTTTTCAATCATAAATTGAAATGGGAAAAAATTAAAATGAAGAATTAATTTAATCAGTAAGGTAACTTTTCATTTTAAATTTATACCATTTGAAAGCAGTCAGAAACATCATTTTGTTCTCATATTCCAATACTGAGTTGAGAAGTACTTATTTAAGAGTTAATCACCCCAGTGAGTCAGTTCTTCACCTCTGTGCCCTGGGTCATAAATCTTACTCCACCAATGTTCATTATCAGGCCCTGCCATCTCCAGCCTGAAGCTAATTGTGTAAAATAAACACAGCTTTCCCTTAACTTTAAAAGAAAAATATGACCCTGCGGTGTTTTTAAAATGAACTTAAGGCTTTGAGTTACTCTGAAGGTGTCAACGAGCTACTGGTAGCTCATGATCAACTGGTTGGAGACATACGCTTTGGAGGAATGCGGCTGTGCTGGGTTCGTTCCTGTTTCCCTGGTGGAAGTTGAGGTCTCCTGGAAGTATTAAGGCTTTGGAGACGATGGTGAGAGGGGTGACGAAATCTGCGATGGGGTCAGTGAAACTTGCTTGTGGTCTAAGTGGGTTATATACGAAGGTTCCCCTCAGAGTGAAGGTTGCACAGACTTGCAGTTTGAAGTGTAAGTACTCCATGAAAGGGGTGACGTTTACTATGGCTGCGATGCATCTGACAGTTTCTTTTTAAATTATTGCAATTCCTCCTCCTGGTTTGGGTCAGCGGTCAACCACATTTACATAAGGAAGAGGAGGTCCGGGGACTCGCTGGCTAGAATGTCCCAGATTTCCATGGCATGTTAGCAGAGCTAGCAGGTGATGACCTTCCATGATAGTTTGTCTTGGGTGAATGCTGGCTAGTGGGAGTGAGAGGTGTGCTGTGTGAAGGTTCGGTGTGGTGGGTGTGTAGTTGCACGTGACACAGCATTGGGGACAAGCAAAGGCTCCTTCTATTTTGTGCAGAGTGGTGCAGCAGCGTAGGATAAGCATTTCAGGTTGAGTGACCAGAGGGATGCGGCAGAGCAATGTTGGTGAGTAGTTGGACCAGGTACAGAAGGGCTTGCCTTTGGCATATCTGATGGGTGCATCCTTGCTGCAGCCACCATTAAGGAGGTCCTGGTAGAAGAATGAGTAGTGCTTAGCAGTGACGCAGGAAGGAGCTGGTGATGAGGGAAGGAACAGGTAACCAGCGGACGAGGAGGGAGATGGCGCAGGAGGCGGGAAATGGAGTGCAGGAGTGAGGCACTAAAGAGAAGGCAAAACTGCACAGAAAAAGAGAGCAAAAGGGAAGAGAGCAAAAAAAAAGAGGCAAAAGTCAGAGAAAGGCACAGAAGGCAAGAGAGCAAGAGGAGAAGGGGAAAGAACAAGAGGAAAAACAGCAAAATCAGAGGTAAAAGGCACAAAAGGCAAAGGAGCATGAGGCAAAAAGAGCAAAGAATGAAAAAGCACAAAAGGTAAAAAGAGCAAGAAGCAAAAAGAGCAAAGCATGAAGAGTGAAAAGGCACAAAAGGTAAAAAAAAAGCAAGAGGAAAAAAGAGCAAAAAGAACAAAGAGTGAACCATATTCAAAAGGCAAAAGACAGGGTGAGAAGCTTGAGGCAGAATGCATAGGGTCACGAGAGAGATGAAGTGAGAGCCAGGAGCTGGGTTCACAAGGGCCTAGACCGGTCGGAGGACTGGTCACAGCTAAGTCCAGGGAGGGCTGGGCCTAGGCACCTGCTTAATTATGAGTAGAGAAGGTAGCCCACATCTCCGTCCCGGGAGGGCTGGGCCTAGGCATCTGCCTAATCATGAGTAGAGAAGGTAGCCCAGATCTCCATCCAATAGTGAATGATGGCCGGGCAGGACCAAAATATATAGTAGATCATGGCATTAACCTATCCGTACCTTCAAGAGGTTGAGTCATGATCCATACCAGCTTTTATCAAGTGTGTTGTTGTCCAGTACCAGACGTGAAGTTATTTAGTAGGAAGTTTATTGAAGGCATCATTGCTGTGGTCCCTAGTTATAAGTATCAAGGACCAAGGTCCAGTTGTTGTTGGTGTAGTCAGTTGCAAGATTTCATTGCCATTTTTCTTTAAGAGCTTATAATGTTATATTTGAATACATTTCCATGGTGACAGTGTTATAAAGTCAGGAATCTGCCCCCTTTCTTGTCCTCAATACTCATAAATGGTGCCCAGAAGACCTGCCCTCTTCAAAGCTCAACTGGGTGTCATGAATTAAGGATGGGGTTCTTCTGTAACCTGTTTAGTAACAATAACGGTCAACAGTGCATAAGGTATGGTCTTTATGTAGTATGGGAATCATGGCAATGATGCTGTTATAGGAGAAAGCATGCAGGGAGCCCTTTGGTTCAGATTCAGTAAGGGCTGCATACTGCAATCAAGCTTTATGGATACCTTTAGCCTTCTAGAATCCACCTGGGAACCCATCATCCCCAGGGGCTTTGTTAGTGGATAGAAAAGTGATGCCCTTCTTTATTTCCTGGAGTGAGATATCTCCATCTTTGAGGTCCTGTCCCATGTCTAAGAGTGCCGGCAATAGGTATTCAGCTGCCAGTGTGTCTGTGTTTTCCGATTCATATAATATTTTTAATAAGAGGACAAACGCATCCACAATATCTTGGGGGTGTATTTGAACAGTACAAGCATCATTTTGTATTGCATGTACCACCATGCAGGCTTCTCAGTGTTTCAACTGGGCGACCAACAGGCAGATTGCCTTCTCACCTGGTTCCTAATTTCTTTGACGAGTTTATAAAATACAAAATCCACTTTGTCAGTGAAAGTGAGCGGAGAGCAAATTTCTATCTTTTCAATTGTCTCAGCCCATGTTTGTTAGGAGTGGCGATGCATTGAAGATTAAGGGATTTAATTGACTTCTCCAAGTCGCGGTTCAACCTTCTATGCTGTGCTCCTATTATCAAACCTCATAGAGTGGCTTTGTCTGCTGCCCACAATATAACTGCTGAGTAAATATATGGCTTGTTTGAGAGTTTGGCAGATGGGTGACTCCATCACAAATGTGACTGATATCCCATCTGCCATATTACAAGTGCATTATATTCTAATGCCCAAATCTCAATGAGACCCAGAGTCTTTTTTGTGGTCTACATATTTTTGTGAATAAGATCAAGCTGTGTTTTCTCATTAAGCAGTTTATATCTGCAGGTATTCATTCTCACAGCTTCAGAGGAGAGCAAATTCTACCAGTATTAAAGGCCAGTAGGACTGGAAAATGCTTAGAGGTGCCATTTTCCAACATATCACATAATAAAATCTTTCAAAGAACTGTGCCGGCCCCCAAACATACTCTAATCTTGAGTTAAAGCTATGGGCGCATGCAGGAAAGTATACTCCCAGTCGTTGGGATGTGAGAAACACTGCACCTCTATAACGGCATGGTCTGTCAACATGTTTGTCAAAAGGGCTCTCCAGAAAAGTTCCCCGATCAGAACTGCCAGTCCTTTCTATGAATGCATCAAGCATCAGATTCCTGTCACCACTGATAGTAACTCTAGAATACCCAAAATCAGCCAGGAGATGATTCAGGGCTGTAGAAAGGGGGGTTAGTGTGAAATTGGGTGCATAAATAGACCCAATAATGAACGTCTCATCCTGGAGTTTGAGTTTGGCCAATACATAAACGCATTGTGTATGCTGCCAGGTTTTCAACACTGGCAATATTTTGTTAATGAGAATGGACCTTCCATGAGATATGGGAGCAGTTGTGAGCTGTGTATGCATGTCTAATGTTGATTTGGCATAGTCACTTGCTAACGCCTGTCCCACTTAATCCTGTTTTTAGTTTGTCTATTTTCTCCGGCCTTAGAAACGTCTGTCGGCTCTTCATATGGCTAAATAGTGCTGAATCCGTGTCGGTTTCATGTAGTGCAAAACGCATTTAGGGTTAATTAAAATGATGCTAAGGAGGTGCAGTTTGGGCTTGGGTTCCCTCACAGTTCACAGAACAATTGGCTTTAGCGACTATCGATTGCAAGTCTATCTACTCAGTTATAAAGAAATGATGGGAATCAGGGCAGTGGTGGGATTGCAAGGGTCTCTACAGATAACCCTCAGGGTCACAGCTAGTCTCCTAAATGTCATAAAAGCCAGAGGTATCACGTTTAATCTGTAAAATTCTTTTTTTATTAAAATTTTTAATTAAAACAACGATGATCTGCATGTGTAATTTCACAATCTTAATGGCTTTTCTTTATAGTCACTTGACATACATTTCCATATGGGCCCACACATGACTCTAACAACATTACATATCCTCATTTGAGTCGCTGTCTTCTTCCGGTGGGGTGCAGATATTTCCCCTATATAGGTTCCATTTTCCCCACACCCTTCCCCATTTTTTGGGGCATTTCCTATTTACAAATGTTACCTTTTCCGCTACCATGATCATATCCATATCTTTACACCAATTCAGTAATGTCGGTATGGTCCCTACACCCAATTTCTGCACTATGTTCCGTTTAGCTATTATCATACCTGTCGTGGCTCACTGGCGTTCAGCATGATTAAGGTCAGTCGGGCCCCAGAAGTTAAGGAGGCGACATTTAGACTCAAGCGGGACATGTTTCTCACTGACTTCTGTGATCGTTCTTACCACCGCCTCCCAATATGGTATCAGTTTTGTGCAGTCCCATAAGGTGTGATAATAGGTACCTACGTTTCCACCAAGGCGCAAGCAACCTGGGCCAGGGGCCTTTCCTATCATGTGTAATACCACCCGTGTGTAATAGGTCCTATGCAATATTTTAAATTGCACCAATCGAAGTCTAGAGGAGATCGCTACCTCCTTTGGTGGTCAGCGTCCTCCATGTCACCCACCACTGACTGCCAACGTTCCCTGAGCCGGTCAAGTGGATCGGCCTGGTTGTTAGTAATTTTTTTGCATGTTAGTGAGGTCGCTCGTTTGTGTAGGTAGTCTGTGAGTAGTCGGTCTTCTAAGGAGGATGATTCTGGGAGCGTCTCATCTACAGAGAGGGCCGCTTCTATCGCATGTTTGATTTGCATATACCTGAACTGTTCGCTTGGGGCCATTTTGTACTGCTCCTGTAGATAGGTGAAATTAACGACCTTCCCATTACACCAGAGATCTCCTAGCTGGGAAATGCCGATTAGATCCCATTTTTGGAATCCTCTGCTGTTGCCCAGTGTCCCCAGTTTACATGTATCCCACAGGGGGGTGTGTTGTGTAAGTCTTCCCAACCATCCCAGATGTCTATTTACTGTGTGCCAGATGCTGATAGTATGTGATGCTGGGCCAAAAAGGTCACGGGCTTTCTGATTGTTGTAGAGCGCTCTATTGACCCCGCCTTTCCCTAGAGTCATTCTGTCGAGGTGATAAGCCGGATCTGTGTTCGGCACGTGAAGCCATTGATTGACAACTGTGAGTTGTGAGGCCCAGTAGTACGCTTTAATGTCTGGCAGGGCTATACCATCGTCATACCAACTCCGCACTAGTTTATTCGCTGCCACTCTTGCCGGTTTGCTTTCCCAGAGAAGAGCCGCCACCTCCGAATTAACTGCTCTAAAGTAGGAGTCAGGAACCAAATATGGCGTATTATGTAGGGCATAGAGAAATCTGGGCAAGGCCATCATTTTAAAGAGAGCCGCTCTACCTAACAGGGTGAGTGGTAGTTCTTTCCAGTGCTTAATATCACGCTTCAATTTTTGCAGAGGGGCCTGTAGGTTGAGCGTAAAAAAAGTGTCCAGATCTTATGTTACATGTATGCCCAAGTATTTAAAACTGTCTGTGACTATTTGGACCTTGCAGCCCTTCGGGGTGGTCCGTGTAATATGTAGAGCACCGATTTATCCCAATTAATGGCATATCCGGAGACAGAGCCAAAGACTGGACAGATATTGAGTAACGCATGGAGGGATCGCATGGGTGAGGCGATGTACAGTAGTACATCGTCCGCATAAAGGGAGATGCGATCTTCCCATTCCTCCCTCCACTTCAGACCTCAGACCATAGGATCCCATCTTATCCACGCCGCCAGGGATTTGAGGACTAATGCAAACAACAGGGGAGATAATTGGCAGCCCTGTCTTGTCCCCCTGCCCAGGGTGAATTCCCGCGAGATGTGGCCATTAGCGGCTACATGCGCCACTAGGTTGGCGTATAGTAAATGTACCCAGGAGCAGAACTTCGGTCCGAACCCTAAATGTTGGACGACCGCAAATAAGAAGGCCCACTTGACCGAGTCAAAGGCCATTTTCGCGTCCAACGACAGGACTGCGGCATCTTCTTGTATATTGTGTTTGCGACCCAGTACACCATGAAGGCGTCTAAGATTCAGGGCTGTGTTTCTGCCGGGCATGAAGCCCCACTGATCCGGGTGAACCAAAGTAGGGAGATAGGGGGTGAGTCTAAGCGCCAACATTTTGGTTAAGATTTTCCCTTCTGCATTAATTAGGGAGATCGGGCGATATGATGTGCATTCCTCTACCGGTTTACCGGGCTTATGGATGGCCACAATAGTTGCCAATCGCTGGTCTTTTGGAAGTGTCCCTATGTCTCAAATCCCTTCTAACATTTTCAGCAAGTATGGGGCTATCTTGTCCGCCGTGTGCTCGTAAAGTTCTATCGGGATGCCATTTGAACCAGTGGCTTTGCCCGATTGTATTTTTGAAATAGCTATCTTGAGTTCATCTACCATGATGTTGGCCTCTAGGCTTTCGGTTTCTTGAGGCGTGAGCCGTGGCATACGGATATCTTTAAGGAATGCGAGCGCTTCCTGCATGGTGGTAGTATTCGTTTGAACGTTACTGAGCCTTTCTGCAAATGGTAAATAAATGGTGAACAACCGACCTTCTCACGTCTATATACCCGTACCAATGCCTCTTGGACAACTATAAAAGTGAAACTCAATCAAAATAACATAAAAAAGAGAAAAAAAGAGAAAAAATAAAGAACATTAAAATAAAGTCAATTACATGCATTACAATGGTCAACACCAGTGAGACTCATCTGCATTGAATGATCCATATAATGGTGAACAGCAACCAAACACTTCAGTGAGAATATGAACATCTCTTCTAACCATTGGTTATAAAAAACAACCAATTTCTATGTTTTCATTGAGTTCCTTAGGGTCTTGTGTGTATAATCTCCTGATCCAAAAAATCTCTCTTTGGAGTAAGGATCTTGTGAGATCTTTACCTGGAATAGGTGCTACTCTCTCTATCACTTGAAACTGAATTTGAGCAATAGAGTGATGAGCTTCAACCCAGTGTACTGCTAAGGTACTGGTTTTGTTCAATGTCCTTATAGTACTTTTGTGCTCAGAAAAATGTACTTTAAATTTCCTTTCAGTTTTCCCGACATAAAGTAGTCCGCATGGACACTTTGGGCCTCATGTAGGTAGCGAAATACCGGTCGGTAACGGCCCAATTTCGGTAAATATTCCGTTACCTACCGGTATTCAGACAAGTGAGATGTAGGAGACCAAAAACCACTTTTCGGTAAATATGAGGCGGTAAATACCGATTCATATTCACCGAATACATAATTAACGAATCGGTAAACATGAAGTGGTAAATATGAAGTGGTAAAAAGTTAAAATGACATGTAGGAGCACTCGGTAATTAAGAAATCCAAGAAAATCGGTAAATAAGAGTCGGTAATTAACACGGATTGAAAGCAGGTGGTAACCAACAACAGTGCAGCTAAGCAATCCCAAAATGCAACAGCGTGGACACCCTGGCAGCTATGTACGTCATTGCAATGCGCCTACGTCTACAGGCAGCAGGACTGAGGGTTTGGCGACGGAAGGAACGCATCCACAGACAGCGCATCACACTATTCCAGCTGACTGATGCAGAGATACATGAGAGGTACAGGCTACACCCCGAAACCATCATGGACTCAATCAGGGACCCGCACCCACTCCTGGACCAGCCAATGAGAAGGGCGCACGCCATACCCCCACATGTGCAGGTGCTCTGCAGCCCACATCTGCTGGCATCCGGCATTTCTCAGGTGGTGACAGCTGCGGTGGGTGGTGTATCCCAGAGTTGCCTGTCCCGTTCCTTCAGGAATTACTTCCCCCATTATATTGGCTGCATTGATGGGACACACATCCCACTCTGTCCACCAGCTGACACAGAGCACATCTACAGGATCAGGAAGTCCACCCACTCCATCAATGTGCATACCGAATGGAATGATATTGTGAATGGTCCCGTGGATGGCAGAACCAAAAGGTGCGCGTATGCTATTTACAACGAGGTCTGCAAGTTGTCGCACAGTGAGGCGGCTTCCAGACTGAGAGCTATTGACCAAGCAAACATGGAGAAGGCCTAAGCCGATATAGATATTAGCTCTAGCACTCTCACTTCTAGGATTCATACATGAGACAATAGGCACATGCAAGTACACGGCGCATGCAATGTACAAGCCCCGATTTTGGCGTGCGTCCTACGAGGTATCCCAGTGCCTGTGATTACACCTTCTTTCACTGTGCTTGCAAACGGTATTCATTTAATAATGATTGATGAAGTTTGCTGCGGGATGTGAGTGGTAATCCCGTACATAACTGTCTCGCATGAAGTTGTCTGCTGCAATACTGTTCTTTTTCCACCCCCGCATGGGCGGCGGGATGTTTCCATCTGGCCTTCGATTCCAACCTTGAAAGCAGAGTCCAACAAGTTGAGCAGAATAGAGCGCCATTGTCCCACAAAGAGGTGCCTTTGACTTCCTCTCGTTAAAATATTTGTCCTTCACGTTGCTACTACGCGCACTGAGGAACAGGCGCCTCTGAATACTGACCTCCCCCTGCATTTCGGCTCTTTGATCCAAAGTATTATCAATGCCTCGACCACGACCGGCCTGGCTCAATTTTTTCTAACATGTGGGGCTCGGGTCTCGTGACCTCTTTCCACACAATTTGTGGTGTAATTCCGGCATTTGTTCATTCACTGTTCTCGAGCATCTTTGGAGGTGTTCCGCTGCTTCTGGCGCTGGTGGCAGGTGTGCTGCTTTTACTTTTCATACTACGGAATGGCTGCTCCTTCTGTGCCACACGAGCACCTGTCCCGTCTGCATCTTCTTCGTGATAGGATGCTTGACTTCTATGGTACTTTGCCATTGGCGACTTTGAGCCTGGCTTATGGATTATCCTTCAGGTATTCCTACTTCACCTGCGTACAACCTGTATTGCACTGCCTGGATTGTCCCTTTGAATGGCCTGTGGATTTGTGCTTGACCAACATGGTGTCTCCGGTGCCGGATTTCGATCGACTGATGAGGCCCTTAGTGTCTCACGAGTTGTCCTGTTCTGGTGTCCGGATCATGGCGTGTGGAGCGGCGCATGGTATCCTGGGTAATTGGGACATCTCAGCGGCAGCCTACGACTTCTTGTCCATGAGCTATTTGGAGGAACATTCCGGGTGCCCTCTGATTGTGCTAGAGGCTCCGTTGGTTGGAGAACACGTATGTTCCTTTTCTTTACTCAATTGGATGGCTGAGACTTTTAGTGGCCCTGAAAACGATTGCTTGTTGGAAGCCGTGGCCACATATGCTGCCTATACATTCATGGATTAACTGGATTGTCGTCCATTGCGCCTGTGCTACTGGACAGCACCCTGGCGCAACATTTATTTCTTTTAGTTCTCGTTTTTCTCTTCCTGATGGTCTGTTTGAGTTTTTTACTATACTTGCATTGTGTTTTTGGAATTGTATGCTGCAATTAATTGGACTGTAGGACTTTGGCGCTGCATTGGTTTCGCCCTGTTCTGCTCTGACGAAACTGAACTCTGCGTTCTCTCTTTTCTTGCCTATTGCATATTGCTTCGCTCAAGGGGGCGTGTAGTGAGTTCTCCCTGAATACGTACATGCATTGTTCAGTTGGCATTACCACGTTGAATGTTATGTAGCCATGTTTGTGTCTTTGCACACGACACTGCGTTTACATGTTCTTTCTTGAATAAACTGCTGACTCGAGACTTCCTTCAGACGAGTGCATTCTGTTGTTCCCATCCCAAGCTCTGCGCAGCGACCTTGGTCTGTACATGCTGTGACACACAGTCTGGAATTTTACACAATGCATGTTTTCCACTCTAGGTTGTTCGACCCACGATTTAGCCATGGCACACGCGCAGCTGCACATACCTGACAGTTGGTGCTTTTCATATCTCAGACGTCATGTTTATTATTCAGACCGAAGACGAGCCTTCCTGCGAGGAGACTCCTGATGCTCCTGTGATGTGATTTCACTAAGCTGATCTTTGAGGTATGGGGTCCCCTATTCAAGCCTGAGAGACCTTCTATGATGACATGATTGTGATATTGGCTACTTAGTTAAGGGAAGGTGGTAGTGTCCTCGGTATTTTCCGATTCGCTAAATACCACCTCGGTATTTTCCGATTAGCTAAATACCACCTCGGTATTTACCGATTCGGTGGATACCACCTCGGTATTTACCGATTCGGTGACTTCCGATTCGTATTTACCGAATGTTACCGAATCGGTAACTGTTACCGAATTTTTACCTACATATAACTTACCGGTTCTAATTTACCGATTCGGTACGGCTCGGTATTTATGAACCGGTAAAATTTATTTACCTACATGAGGCCCTTTATGCTGTAGTTAAAATTTTTGGAATTGCAGTCTGAATTGTTTTTCAACATAATAGTTTCTCCTTTTGACGGATGTTGAATCTTGTTGCCAGTTATTACATTATTGTAATATACACAACTGTGACATTTCTTGGTACCGTGGAATACTGTGGTTGTTTCCCTTGGTGTAAACATCAACAGTTCCTTCCATTGTTTTGAAATGCTATAGGCATGCAGAGGTTTCTCTTTGAAAATCAGTTTAATTCTGAATAATTTTCCAACTCTTATTGATTATTTTCTTGATTTTCTTCGAACTTGTGGAGTATTTGGACACAAAAACGTACAGTTGTAGCTGTTTTTTGGGTTGGTTCATCAGTAATGTATCACAGTCTTTTTTATCCATACGTTTAATGGATTCATCCAAAATACTCTCCGGGTAACCCCTTTCAATATATTTCTGTTTCTTTATGTTGATATTTTCCTTAAGCGTGGTGGTTTTTGAACACATCCTTTTAATCCATAAAAACTGAGAATATGGTAAATTGTAGATGAAATTGGTGAGATGAAAACTGTGAAACTGTAATGCATTGTTTTTGTCTGTTTCTTTACGATACACTTCTGTGTGAACCCCTTAATTGTCTATAGTAATAAGGAAGTCTAGAAAGGCGATGGAAGCATCACTGATGGTGTGAGTGAACTGTATGTGGTCATCATGCTTGTTAAGCTGTGTGATTTTGCATTCAAGGATTTCTTGACTATTAGTCCACATTACAAAAATATCGTCAATATATCTGCAGTAAAGTAAAAGATTGTCTGTTCATTCCTTTTCTCCATGTTCAAAGTCATTCTCAAATTTGGCCATATAAATATTTGCATATGCAAAAAGATATAAAAACAAAGGTAGTGCTCCACTTTCTCCACACAGATGATGGTGAAATACATCAATTCACAATGGGATTCACACAATTGAGAACAGTGAGGGGAGAGGACAAATAGGGAAAGGGTCCCACAGGTAGGGACAGCTCTGGAATGATTTGTCCCTGTCATTATTCAGTGTCACTAATACTTTCAGAGCCCTTCTTTATCGGAGTGCCTAAAAGTCATCCGGTAGTATACCAGGCGCTGATGAGTAGGAAAAGGAAGTGCAGAGTGCAGCTTATTATCCAGATATGAAAAGATGTTGGGCTGCTGTATTACCATGTCCATTGTTCAATTGAGTCTACAAGCTCTTCAAGTTAAACAGGCTCTCCAAATTATTTTGTTTTATTGTCCACTGTAACAATCATGATGGCAGGTACCAGCAGGCCAAATTTAAGAACTTTTTGCTGCAGGTAGGGTCATAGTGCCAAGAATTTCTTCCTCTTCGGATTGGTATATTTAGCGCATTTTTCAATGAACAAAATAACCTTAGTTTAAATGTGTTTAAGGTAGCATAACTAGGCCTTAGTCAAAGAGAAGGCCGAATTCCGCCCACACTGTTATTTGGACATTTGTTTTGCAGTAACAGAGAAAATGTGGCTTCGGAAATTACATGAACAAGTTTCCTGGGAGTATATTTATTTTCTGTGTTTCTCCATTGTGAGAAAGTGGCTCTGTATATACTGTTTCCAAATAGGTACAGTATGTACAGAGTCCACAGTCCCCAGAGGTTTGGCAGAGGTTAAAGTTAGATATAACCTTACTCTCTAAAGTGGTAGCTTGGTCGAGCAGTAAGGCAGTATCAGAGGACAGTGTAAAGTATTTGTTGTACACACTCAGTCAGCAAATGGTCTCACACACTCAAGAACTGAACTCTAGGCCAATGGTTTATATAAAAAAATATATAGTTGTTTTATTTTAGAACCAGCAATAGGTATCAAAATATACTTTCTCAGAATGATATGCTTTAGTTAAATACTTTTGCAATATGCAATTAACTTTTGTAGGTAATAGTTACAGGTTGTTGCAATAGGCAACACAATTTCAAACACAATAATACATTGAGCTCAAAGGGAATTTTAAGTTATGTGCACTTGATTACTTTCAGGATTACTTTTCTAACTTCAGGACTGGATCCTAGATTCATCCTGGGACAGCTATTGGACAGAAGTGAGGAAATTCGGTTAAGTTACTGTTGTGATTTTTAAACAATATTTTTCTATTTTAAAAGTTGACACTTAGAAACTTTGTCTGATCAAATTACCAATGTTATCATATGGAAGGAAATTCACTTAGCAGGTAAGTGGGGTTATGGGTACTTTTTCTAGGTCAGTGTTGGTTCCTGGATCCAGCACTAGTGTACCACCTGTAAGCAGTTGAGAAACTGCGTTTAAGTTATACAGGTGATTTTTAAGGAATATTTATAAGTTTGCAAAATCGACAGAAGAAATTTCATAGAAAAACAGTCAATGGTTTTCTATGGGAGAAAATTCAAGTTACAGGTAAAGTTTGTTCTCGTTACTTTTGTAATCCAGTGCTGGGCTCCTAGGCTCAGCACTGGGGCATCTATCTAAAACAGGTAAGTAATTACGTTTTCACAGTTCGTACGATTTTTAAAGAATATTTGTAGTTTGCAAAAATCGACACAAAAAATGTCACAGAAAAACAGTCAATGGTTTCCTATGGGAGAAAATTGAGTTAGTGGTAAGTACGGTTGTAAGTACTTTTCAGGGTCAGTGCTGGGCACCAAGATCCAGCACTGGGATCTCTCCCAATAGCAGGTGAGTATTTCCGTTTTCGAAACTCGATTGATTTAAGGTGAATATTTTAAGTTTTAGAAACTCCACACTTAAAAGAAATTTCAGAAGAAACCAGTCAATGTTACCCTATGGAAGAAAAGTGAGTTATCGGCTTTTGGGTAAGTACTTGACTGGCAGAGTTAAGGTTCTGGGCACAGACTCAGGGGTCTCCCAGGGTCAGGTTGGTACAGTTGTTACACCCTCAGCGGCACTGGGGCGGCTGGGTGCAGAGTGAGTTAGGCCCAATGTTATCCTATGGGAGGCAGGGGGGCCTAGGTTGGTGGCTGCTGACTAGCAGGCCACACGGCTGTGGGAGCTGGGCTCCTGGTCACTTGCTCAGGGCAAATGGGGAAGTAGGTAGGAGTAGAAGTTGCATTGCCAGGGCCACTTGGGCGGCTGGGTGCAGGGTGCTTTTGAGCCTTCGGGCGCTCAATGGATTTCAATGGGAAAGCTCAAGGACGAACAAAGGCTGCAAACTCGGGGACGAAGATTCTTCGGGTGCCACCACCACTTTGAGAGGTAAGTTGGGTAGTTGGAGGATAGGTAGGTACCCAGGAGTCGGGCACAGGGGGACGCAGGGCGCCGGGTGCAGGGGTGCCTTTTGATGTCGGGAAATTTTACCCTCTGTTGATCGCGGTTGGGGGGGGCCTGGCTCTGAGGCTGCAGGCATCGTCATGAACGTCGAGGTGGGTCCTTGGGTGCCGGATTCGGGGTCACAGTCGCCGGGGGACATCCTCGGGGTCTTTTTCCACTCCGGCACAGGCCAGGCTTGGCGGGTGCTGACTGTGCAGGGTTCGCGGTTCCGGGCTGATGCCAGGGGATAGAAACTTGCTTTGAGCAGAGCCACTGCTCATGGGAGTCCCAGATGCTCAGAGTCACAAGGTAGCCAGGTCCTCCAGGGTTTGTGAGGTTGCTGGCCACAGGAGGTGCCGGGATTTAGCAGGAGCAGGTTCGAGGGTCAACTGGCCGGTAGGGCTGGGGCTAAAGCAGTTGGTGTCTTCTTTTTCTTAGCAGCTGCACGACAGGTCTTCTTTCTTCTTGTTCTTGTTTGCTTTTTCGGAATCTGGAATCTGAGGAGGGAAGGTTCAGGGTGCCCCTAAATACTAGATTTAGGGGCGTTACAGGTAGGTGAAGGGCAGGGACCAATGGGTCTCTGCCCTGGGGTGGGTACACCCCCTATATTGCCACTCTCCTGTGGGAGGGGGGCAGTAGCCTAGTCCTGATTGGGCAGGACTTCCCATCTTTAAGATGGCGAGAGACCGGAAATGTGCTTCACCTCGCCTCCCCCACCTGAGGGGTGGGGTTGGCAGAGGCTGGCACATCCCCTGTCCTTACTTGGGGATTCCGGCTAGTCTTCCCACCAGAGTGGGGGTCAGAACCGGTGGGGGCCAGTTGCTGGGTACAGCAAATGGCCTGGAGAAGCTCACAAAGGTGGCTGGCCTTTGAAGCTTTTCCCTGCCCATCCTGGGGGAGGAGACCTAGCACCTTGCTCAGGATGTGCATTTTTGCAGGCCCAGGAGAGCGGGGGCTCTCCACCCAGGGTTCCAGCAACATGTCTGCTGTGTGGCAGTCTAGGCAGACCAGACGTGGATAGTAGGTTCGGTTTCAGGGGGCATCTCTAAGATGCCCCCTGTAGTGCTTTGTACATTAAATCCCACACTGGCATCAGTGCGGGTTTAATCTGCTGAGAAGTTTGATACCAAACTTCTCAGTCTTCAGTGTTGCCATTATGGTGCTGTGCAGTTCGTGTTTGACGATCTCCCAGCACCATATACTCTAAAATGGCAGCACTGCACTTACAGTGCCCAGGAATGGACCCGGGTACTGTAGGGGCACAGGGCTCATGCTCCTGTGCCCACACCACTGGCATAGGGCACCCAGCTAGAGGGGTGGCTGATGTATGCCAGGGCAGTGTAGGTTGTGGGCATGGCACACAGGGATGTGTGCCATGTCAACTCTGTTATATTCTGACTTCATGGTTATGCATGCTCTGCCTGTAGAATCCTACAGTAATGACATGGTTTGGAATGTTGTCAGTCAAATGAGTCACAGTTGACTGGGCTGAGCTGCCTGCTGGCTGCTCCTGGTGGGGTCTTACTCTGATCTCTATCTCATCTACTTATGGACTCCCTGTGATCTTGTAACTATCTTCAATAAAACCTCTCTGAATCATCTCAACCAGCGTGGACTTGATCACTACAATTTTTGGCGACGATCTTAAAAAGAACCCTCATCTATCATCTCTTCAACCCTCAAGATAATTCAAGTACAGACTCTACAGCTTCTCAAGCTAAGCATCTACTTTCAACTGGCATCCTTGACCCCACCAGTGACCTCCCATCGGTCGCCCACAGCAATCTGCCAGTTGTTTTGTGCTGTGCCTTCAGCCAGGGTAAGCCTACCAATGTCTGCCTGCCAACGTCTGCGTCTTATTCTGTGCCTTCAGTGAGGGGAAACCTGACACTCTTCAAGTCTTCAAGCTTGCCACCACCTGTATTCTGTGCTGTGCCTTCAGTGAGGGGAAGCCTGTTTTATCCTTTTCAGTGCCACACATCAAGAGAGGGTAAGCCTCTGCTGTCTGCTGTGCCCTCAAGAGAGGGTAAGCCTCTGCTGTCTGCTGTGCCCTCAAGGGGGTAAGCCCAACGCTTTTGTCAAGTGCTGTGTCCTCAAGTGAGGGTAAGACTGTGCTGTGCCCTCAAGATAGGGTAAGCCTGACACTTTACTATGTCTTGTTCCTGTGCTGTGCCTTCAGAGGAGCAAAGCACGTTGTTATTTAAGACTGTCAACACGGAGTTCATGTGTTTTTGGATGTGTGACATTTGGTTGGCAAGCAACTGTGAATGGCTTTAGGTGAAAACCGGCATCTTCGTGAGTTTCCTTCCTACACTGCGATCGTTGGTACAACCTTCCCCTCTCTGCTGCCTTCCCACACCGGGATCGTGAGTTTTGTGCATTTTAACCGGCTTGGGAGTTTAAAGAGTTGAAGCATCGCTCTAATTTACATGGGAAGTTATCTGCGCAGACATTTTTTACACTTCGCCCGTGTGGAGGGCGTTTAGTTTTTGTGTTTTTCAACTATTCTAGTTGTCCTTTTGTTTGCGACTTCTGGGGTGAGTTTATTTTATTTATTACTATGGCCCCAGTTGCATCTTTAAAAATTTGCCAAGTCTACCGTCATTATGGCAATTCACAGTTGGTACGCGCGAGCCATGCTTTGCATGCGCCTACCTGTCCGTTCTGTTCCTCACGCACTCTGAGTTCGGATCCTTTATCCTGCGGTCTGTCGTTTGGTGCGCGCTAATGCCGGGAGCCACCCGGTATAGCGTGAAAAAGCGTCCCGCCATTTTGTGGCTGGAACCAGAAGCTCTGTGCACTCCATGCAATTCATATGGGCCCACGAGACTTGATGCTTTAACACAATTGCCAACCACGTTTTTTTTTAAGTCTTCAATAAAGTTTTTTTAATGACAAGGATGCCGCGATATATGAATACTCCTCCTGCCGCATATGTTTTAATGGATGCAGGAAAAAGCAAGTATGGTTGGCATCTAAGTCATTGTGGCTCTTGTTACTCATTTTTCACAACTGATTTATTTGTTTCTCTTCCAAGATTATATGTTTGCATGAGGTGTAGGACAGTACTGGGTTTCGAAACCCAACGTAAGTGCAACAATTGGCATTTTCAACACGTGGTGTTGATTTAAAGTTCTCTCTGGTTCAAGGACGGGACACAGATACTATTTACATTTAATAGTGCTCAATTATTCTTAGGAACGCCTGTCGCGGTGATAGGCACACCCTTTACTTTATAATATGAGTGTGGGGGATGTTGTAATGATTTAACACAAAATGTTTTATTCCTCTAGTGAATGTATTTCGCGCAAAAATGTTTTAGTTCATAGATTAGTGTGATAATTTTCTACAATGTCTTGTGTTTGCTGTACGCCAACGTTGTTTTATCGCTATGTACAAGTTCTTGTTTTTTGTTGGCATGGGAGTGGGTGCAAGTCCCATTTACTCTGTTTTAGGGGGTTAGAGTCCCACCTATTTATAGGGGGTTAGAGTCTCACCTATGTATTTAGTAATGGGTGCCAGTCCTTTTTACTAAGTTTAAAGGGAGTTTTAGTCCCATTTTGTATGTTTGTGTTGCAAGCATGCTGCGCAAGTCAGTGGGTTTTAGTCCCATGTGACGTATTATGCACATTTTCTTGACCTCTCCGGAGGTGTGTTGTGGGGTCTTTCCCTGTTATAAGGTGCATATCATTGTTTACCTCTAGTCGAGGTGCGTCCGTAGGTGGACATCATATCATTTGTTTATTGCCTTCACTGTAGTGCACGGGTTACCTTTCTTAAGGTGTTTAGTGTTGGCAATTGTTTTGTTTTCAATAGTGCACATATACCTCCACACGAGGTTGCCCATGCAGATGCAAATGTTGTTACCCTTGGTGGGTGTGTGGTTTAAGTCGTCACAGTGCATGGGTTACGTTAATCTGGGCGTTTTGTTTGCACGCTGTAGCCCAGTTGTGGTGCAATTTGTTGACATTCAAATGTTTTACTTGTACATGCTCAGTGGGACCATTTTCTCTCACAAAGTCACAGGTACGTTGGCGGCAATGTTATCTCTTGACTTACGCAAGCCTGAAGTATTTTCAAATTGTAACATTATCTAGCGCACAACATGTTTGCCTCTACAGGAGGTGTTTCAAATGGGGCACATTCCATTTAGTGCACAACAAATGACCTCCACTAGAGGTGAGTAGTATGGGTCACAGTCCCATCACTGCAGTGTAAGACATTTGACCTTTAGATGAGGTGTGTCGTTCTTCTCAACAGTGCACAACATTTATTGTCTTTACCCGTTGTTGGGTATTAGAGTTTAGTCTCTTCACAACCGTGCACAAATATTTTAATGTGGTGTGTTTATTGGGTTTTATCTCATTAGTTTAGTGCACAGTGTGCACCCGTTCATCACCCGTTTTTTTTATTTCCTTCACAGAGCATTTGGGCTTAATACATTTATCCTACATAGGGTGTGTTTGACCCCTTTTGGTGCACAACATTGTTCTACCTCTCTCCAGGGAGCTATGCATGGGTGTAATTAAATATATGGGTTCTCACCCATACCATAGGGGTATTAACGCTAGGTTTTGTTCTGATTTTATTTCCTATTTTTTTACATTCAAGGCGACTATGCATAGGTCAATGTCCCTTTGCAACTCATGTGTTTTACTGTCACTAGAGATATGTTTTGGGTGTACAGTTTACAGTTCAATTTGCTCCACGCAGAGTGTACGTTACGGGCGTCAGTCCCATCTGTTTATGTGTGCATGAATCAATCAATCTGACATACTGTCTGGCGAAGAAGTATGTTTGCTCATGTGTGTACAAGTCAACTAGTTTTCATCATATGCAGAGGTTTTTTCCTTATTTCAAGCATTCTTTGCAATTGTTTTTGATTGTCTGCTTGATTTTGTGTTCCTTGTCGAGTGAAGTGCTCGTCTAGACTTAGAAGCCTGATGGATATTGTGTATTCAACCAAGTATTGTGCGTTCAATTGTTACAAGGGAAATACATTTTCTATTACGTTTTAAGTATTTGATTTTCAGCGAGGCTACCACGCACATTATCTCGCACTCAGCCATACAGAGCTTCTCTTGCCTCCGTGGTGTTTGGGCACAACGTCTAGGTTTCTATCCTGGGTGTTTCGTCATCGGTGCATGTGCAGCCTAACAGACTTTCACACAAGGTTCATGGTTTGATTAATATTTTGTCTCATAGTACATTATGTGTACATCCACTATGCACAATCGCTTGACCTCTCCGGAGGTGTGTTAGTTAGGTTTTTGCCTTTCATCCTGTACGTAACATATGACCTCCAGTCGAGGTGCGTCCTAACTTGGACATTACATTACATGATGTATACATTCACTACAATGCATGTTCTTGTTTTACTTAAGGTGATGTTTTTTAAGCTGATTGACAGTTTGTATTGGTTTATAAGTTAGGGAAAGTCACACGTACATGTCTTATTTAGTAAATAGGTGATTGAAAGACAGCAACCGAGTATTCTGTCTATTCAGTATTATCTTAACATTTATATTAAGAAGTGCATTGTGTGGGGTGGTATAGTGTTTATATCATCTTCGCAAAGTCCTCATGCATTTTTGTAATATTTTTTTTTATAGTGAACTATGTTTTCCACTGTTTCTGCTCAAATGTTTATATGCGCCATATAGATACTGGGGTACGTTAGGCATGTTAATGTCTTGTCCCTTATGCTAGGGTGCCTTGTGTTCTCTAAAGCTCGGGTGAGTAGTCGCTCACCGGCGTGGGATCACTGGTCTGTCTTCATCATTTTTGTCCATGGACTTTAGGTATACACCAAGTTGGTAAACACTGTCAAGTGTCCATTTCACTATCCTGTTTGCACTTTCTATGTAAAGGTTCTCCATCAAGAGTTTTTTTTTTGCATGCTTTTTGCTTCTCTACTCTAGCTCTGTATTGTGTTTCAGTTGTACAATGATTTTCTTGGTTTTACATTGTGAGTTCAAGGACCTGAAGTTCTCACTTTTGGAGTCCATTGGTCATTAGTTATTTTCACATTACAGTCTGTTTTCACCTTTTGGGTCTTAGTCCTTTTAGCACATTTGTGCATTATTTTGGTATATTGTTGTTAACGTTTTTCACATGCTGTTCAAAGATTCTTTGGTCATGATCCATTTACTGTCTTGACATTGACGAAGTTGTTTTTTTGTTATTGTAACTTGTTCCTTTGTTCTTCCTTTTCTTTGTAAAAGGGAGGATGGGTTGTGCCTATTTTCTTCGCTTCATTCTTCTCTTTACTTTGATATGTTCTATTCTCGCTCGCTCTCCCCTTTCCTTTTCTTTCCATTTATTTCTTCTGTTTTTCCTTTTTCTGGTTTCTTCTTCCTGTTTCTGTCATGCTTGTTCTTTCGTTTATTTGGGAGAAAAGGGGGTATGTTATATTCTGACTTCATGGTTATGCACGCTCTGCCTGTAGAATCCTACAGTAATGACATGGTTTGGAATGTTGTCAGTCAAATGAGTCACAGTTGACTGGGCTGAGCTGCCTGCTGGCTGCTCCTGGTGGGGTCTTACTCTGATCTCTATCTCATCTACTTATGGACTCCCTGTGATCTTGTAACTATCTTCAATAAAACCTCTCTGAATCATCTCAACCAGCGTGGACTTGATCACTACAAACTCTTTGTTTTGTCTTGTACCCAGACACTCAGCCAGCAAGGGCAGTGTGTTTAGGTCAGGGTACAGGTCCTCTAAGCGTGGCACAATAAGTGCTGCAGCCCTTAGAGGACTTCCCTGGTCACAAGGCCCTGGGTACCTAGGGTACCATTTACCAGGGGCTGACATGTGGCCAGGGTTTGCCAATTTGGGTTTTAGGTTTTAGGGAAGGGACATAGGCCCTGGGCACCTGATTGGCACGAGCCCAGGGCACACTCAGTCAAAGTACAGTCAGCAATTCAGCAAAAAGTGGGGGCATACCATGCTAGAAAGATGGCACTTTCTCACATCCATTTAATAAAATAAGTGAAATAAAATTCATTTCATGGTAGTGTTTATTTTGCTGAGCTGAAATGTACTAATGTGCGTTCTTCTAGAAGAAAGCCATGTGCTGGATGTTCCTGTATTTACCACATATTCAAAACTCCTAACCTGGGTCTGCTCTAAGCATTTGCACTGTGTTTTGTTTTCACTTGTTGAACAAATGTCACATTCGTTTTCTCATTTCCTGTGCACACCTTATTATTTATGCATGAACATGTGTTCAGAAATGTTTTTTAATAGATTTATCGTATTTTCTTTTACTATTCGCTTATGTGAATGAAACATTATTAGTACAGCCCTATGATGTCAGATGTCATCATGTCGAGTATGTGCCTTCTACTGTCTGGAACCTATAAAATGTGGCCTTTTTGGGATGTGTGGCAGACTTTTCTCTCCCTTTGAACTGTGCAGTCACTGTTTTAGTCTTCCTATTTGATATATACTAAGACTTTCCTTGACTTATTAACTGAACAGTTTTTTGCTAGTCATCCTGCTGAAACATAATTTGGTTCTGGTTTTTTACTTGCTTTGCAGAGCTACCTTATGTTATTACCTCTCGTAATGGGTATTATTTGATGCATTATTGATGCTAATTTGTATTTGACTAACTACTTCTGTAATGATTCTTAACGTGAATAAACCTTTAGGGTTTTGACTTTGAATTCTATGCTGTGAAGATGTTCTTTATTCAACAGCACAAAGGCTACGAGACAGAGGAGATCATGCATTGGGCAAATATGTCCCGTTGAAGGAGACCCTAGGACCTTAATCTGAATTCAGTGTGTCTGAATGAACTGGATGAGAAAACCTCACATAGTATGTGGCATGCTTCATCATTGGCTTCATTACACCACCATATTATGGTGGTGCTACCTGGGCGGACTTTATCTCATAGTGTGAGTGAGTTTTTGCTAAGAGTTATTTTACTGGATCGGTCAGTGATTCAGGTATAAAGAATACAATTACCTTAGGGTAAGCATGAAGGATTCCCCTTTATTTGTAGGTACCATAGGTATAGTTAACATGTTTTTTAATGGGATGTTAAAGGTACTATGGCCTACACACCTATTAATTTGCCAGCATGTTTCTTCCCAATTTGTTGCCTTTGGAGAGGTCGAGTAATCATCAGGGCTAACAGAGGATCCCTATTTAATTTTACAAACCACCGCCATACAGGGGAAACTAGGATTTTTTACCGTTGCCTTCTGGAGTGTATACGTCTAGGAACAAATCTAGGAAAAAAAGATCAAGGCATTAGGAATTGTTTTTCAATGGTAACAGTACAATAACATTATTTAGTGCAATAATACTGTCAGCGCATAAGGCTCATGGTGTACCACTGAAAACACAAGGCACAATATCACACTTGAAGCTGTTAGGAGACAAAAAGACCATACCCACATGCAAGCATACCAACTTACCCAACCGTGGACAGTGATTGCCATCATGGCTTACTCTCAAGGGTAGCGGTTACTGTAGTCACACTCCTGAAATAATGGTAAAACCTTTGACTACTTGCCTTAAAAATGGGCTATTGGTGCTGGGGTATATTAAAATACTGATAGCGAGTACGCTGAAGGCATTTGTACTGGTGGTTGGCACTCAGCATCATCTATTGTTCTTACAATTGAGAACATGTTTTCTTAAGCATAGTGATGCCCAACAACCTTTCGTGGCATCGGTAGAGAGTCCATGCAGGTAAGAGGCAAAGCACAAGCTAATATCAAGGGAAATATATACTTATGTCTTCAAGGAGTGCGCCTGTATATTCATCTATTCATGCACCTGCAGGACCAAACTCTTACCCAGCCCGGGAGAGCCCGATAAATAAAGAGGTGGCCACCATGTTTAGGGACATGGCCCTCGCAATTGTGTCCACATGCGTTGTGTGACTGGAGACACGTGCTACTGTCATTGACACTACTGAAAAGTAGGGCAGGGCTTAACATCATGATGTCATAGCTCGCAGAGTTTTTTGGGCAAATGTTGTTTTTAAATACTTCGAGTCCCTGTGTGTGAACTTGAAAAAAGGAAATATCTCTCCGTGGTAGACCTGAAGATGTTACCAATTGACCAATAAATGAGAGGTAATGGCCAAGGACAAATAGTATTGTGCCATTCCTTCTTAATTAATCCCTTTTATCACAACGGAAGGCATTCCTAGCACAAAGATGATTCAAAACAACACCAAACAATTTTAAAGAGGAGTGGTTTTTTAGGTCTCGCCTAGCTATTGCGTTTGCTAGAGTTCAAGCTATTGGCATTGTAAATGACGATGCCTTTTATCTATCTGTTTTAAAAACCAAAACATAAATAAAAGGCATTGTCATTTACAATGCCAATAGCTCAAACTCCCGTAAATGCGAGACCTATTGCATTGCAAATGCTTGGTATTTAAGGTTTAGTTGTTAATGCTAAGTCCGAATATTACATTAAATGCAACAACATTGAGGATCCATTTGAGGAATACTTTATTTCCACTGCTAAAGAATGCAATAGACTGATATATGGCACAGAGAGGAGAGACATCCCCCCTTCCATGTTCTGATCATGGGATTGGACTTCCAATGTCTAGTTATTGGGACAGTGTTGCATGTAAACATCAATTTGGCTAAAAACGCCTACCTGGTTTCAACATGAACAATCCCCTTGTACACATTTAGGGGCAGATTTACAAGCCACTTGCTCCACTTTTGCGTCACTTGTTAAAAGTGACGCAAAAGTGGCGCAAGGGGCATGTAAATAAGCCCCTTAGTGGTTAACATGGAAGATTTTTCTTACTTCCATGTTCAAACAGATAATATTGTTGTGGCTATTATATTGTTCCAAAACATCAGGACAGGACATGAATGGTATGCCTTGTATTCAAATTTTAGTTATTGAGGAACTGCTCTGCCTTGTTTCAAGGAGTGTGCAATTCTCCTTACAACGCACTGCTCTTACGGTTTTGATTAGACATGCATCTCTTCATGTAGTGTGTCATTCCACGATGCCAACTGTTAGATTTTCCTTTACGCTCAAATGTTTTGTGGCGTATGTTGAGATTTGTAATGTTTAGAAAGATACCCCTGTTGACAGAAGCTTTTCTTACATGCTATATAGTGATACGGTCTCTCCCCTGTATGCAATTGTTTGTGGATAAGATTTCCTCTTGAAGCTTGTATTGCTTCATTACATTGGAATGGTCTTTCTTTTGTGTGTTTTCTCATGTGTGTTGTTAAATGCCCTTTATGGCTAAATATTTTTCCACAGTAAGTACAGTGATACATTGATGCATTAGTCTTAAAATTCCTCCAGACAAATGTATTTACATGTTTTACATACATACAATTATTTGTTTTCCTGTGCTTAAAAGGACTTTTGGTTTGTCTTCATCTTTTCTCATATTCAGCAGTTGTGCACAAACTCCACTCTTGCTTTGTTTGCTTGTAAATTGATATAGATATATGGACTGATGAGATCACCTTTGTTTACATTATATTCTTGAGATTTGTTAGTGTTGAATTTTTAACATGGAAACTGGAATGCATTGTATCATTGAAACCACTTTCAATTTGAGAAATATTCTCTCCTTATATTTCCTGGCTTTGTTAAGCCCACCATTGCCATCTAAAGTATGTTATCTTATTAGAGGTCTGTAGCATATCATATTTTCTATTTCAATGTGACGTTGTGAATGTTGTTCTTTTAGTAGAAACAGAACCATTGCCTTCCTTTGTTCTACTCTTCTGATCTCCACCTATGGAACAAACCGAGTGGGTGATTAACTTCCTCCATGGGACATAGATCAATCCACACTATGAGCCTGATTACGAGTCTGGCGGTCTTGTGACCGCCAGGCTCGCAGTGGCGCAGGAGTGGCAGTCCACCGTTTTGCCGATTACGACTTCCAAAGTCGTATCGGGGGTGGACTGCATGCTGTGCCAGGCAACAGTAGTTTCCTGGCAGTGGCGAAGGAGCACAACAATGCATTATGCTGAGCAGGGACTTGCGCCATCCCGCTCAACATATTTTGAGTTCTTGCACCCCCAGTCTTTTCATGGCGGAGCCCTGCCATGAAAAAGCTGGTGGTGCAAGAACAAAGGGGGCCCTACAGGGTCCCCATGTCCCCCACACCATGGGGATACATTCAGGGAGGCACAACATGTGCCCCCCCCCCCCGTCTGCATTTTCCCCAGTTCCATCACGGCATGGACTTCACCATCCATGCCGTGCAAGAACTTTTGTGCCATTCCCATTGCGGTGCCTGTTTTCAAGGCACCACCATGGGAACGGCCAAAAGACTGCCAACCATATTCCAAGTTGCACATTTTAAACTCGTAATACGGTCCGCGACACTTGCACGGCTTTGGTGCAGCGAAATCGGCATTGTGCCAGCGCCGCTGCACCAAACTCGCAGTCAGGGCCTATGTCTTATTTGTAATACTAGCAATTATTAAAAATAACATAAGGGCCAAATTTACTGCTAGCAGTCATGGTTGTAGTGCTGTGTTACGTGAAAAGGAGAGAGCAGAACAGTGCCATATCAACTAGGTTATGGCACTGTAGCAATCTCCCAGTGTGCTGGCACAATTTGGACTGATATCCTCTTTGCACACACCCTTGAACCTTATTGAAAAGTGTGTGTGTGATGTCTAGTATATGTTTCATACTAGAAGGGTACACCTCCAGTGCAAAACAGTATGCGTAGACATAGTCTAAAATGTTTCCAAGTTTGTATGCGTGCTGTGCAATCCAGCACACACGAAAATTGGAAACGTTTGTGACTATCTTGAGGAGGCATAAAACTTGGGTGCAAGGCACTGTATTGCTTTTTAAGGGCACAGAGCTTTGCACAAAAAGTTACGTGTTGGGGAATGGCCAGGTACCACCCATGGTATGCCCATTTAACGCAAACTATTTCTAAGAGGAGCACAGCGTCCTATTTCTACTCACTAACCAAGGCTAACTACTACAGCTCAGGCACTCACATTGTCATTGATAAGAGGCAATGCAACTTTGGCTCTCTATTAGCTGATTCTGTTTCTGCTACCACTTTGCACTGGAGTGCAGCAATCGAAAGAGAGACAGAGAGAGAAAGAGAGATAGTTTGCTACATAAGCACCTAGAAAAAGGATAACGCGGTTTGCCCTACCGTCCATATAGAAGATATTATAACAAATCTCTCATTTTGAGCTATGTAGGGCAAACATCTGAATGGCAAACCAACCTACCCACAAATCTGCACCTGCTCTGAAGGTACAAGAAGATGCTTTCATGAAAATTTTGAAGTCGCAGCTACATTCAGAACTGCAAAATGTTGAGTTTAGGGCAGATTTTGTGCCAAGGCTTGTAATGCTTCCTTCTGCCAAGCAATATCCTCCCCTACCCCTGCTCTCCCCTCCTTGCAGACATTTATCACATTCTCAGAGCATGTGGTAATGTCTGTGTTAAACCTCTTGAAATCAGTAAGGCTATGCGAAATTAAGCCCAGTTAATCTGGGTCCACACAGTTATATCACATTCCAAAGGACTGCACTCATAATTGCATGAATTCTATGTGGTAATTTCAGCTTCTTGGAATTTCTACATGGAATTTCTCACAACTGCTAATGAGGCCATATATAGATATTTGTTTATATATGTAAAAGAATGCACAGTACTTCACAGTTCCACTTGTCTACTTTCACTTTTAGAATAGTTAACTATACACAAGACTGTGGTAGGGAAGGGAATGCACACGCCAGTGATGGGAACAGGAAAAATAGACATCAAAGAGGCCACACAGCGAGCCAACAGCACGGTGCCAACAGGGTGATACTGCACTGAAGGTACAATTTACAAGCATTTCAATATCTTTTTAATTAAGCATTTTAAATGGCCCTAAATAAAAGTGACAGCTAAAATGTCCCGATTATGTTCCAATTGGGCAGTCTGCCCTTTACTCACTCAGCACCTACACCCTCCAAAGAATGACTTAGAGCAGTGGTTCCCAAACTTTTGACTCCTGAGAACCCCCACTGAGTCACCACTGGAAGCCGGGGACCCCCAAGCAATTAGTAGGATTTAAATTTCAAACATTAAAACAGTAATTCGAAAAAAATTAACACACGTGTGCACACAAAACAAATACTCGAATTACTAATGATTTTAGGTGCATATTTACAAGCCCCTATCACCATGGGAACATCACTTTTTGAGACGTTCCCGTGGCTATAGGGGTTTTACCTTATTTACAGGGCAGCGTTAAGCAACTTATTTACAAGGGCAGCGTAAATGGGAGGCAGCGCCAAAATCAAGACCAGGGAAAACCTGGTCTTAACTTGGCGAAACAAGGAGAAATGCTTCATTTCTCCTCGTTTTTGCAAAACGCCTTGGATTGTTTATGTTCAGGAAGGTGACCCTTCCTGCACATCAACAATCTTTAAAAAAAAAAATGACATTTTGTAACTTCCATATGTACTGCATTAAGCAGCACACATAGAAGTGACAAAATGACATTTCAAGATTTTTTATGTGCAGGAAGGGGGACCCCTTCCTGTACATACACAATCTTCCCCTGTTGAGTGTAGCACCAGTGCAGGGGAAATGCAGGGCTGCACCATATTCTTGTAAATATGTTGCAGCCCTGCGTTTCTGAAGTGGCGGAGTGTGTTGTTAAGCCAAGGAGGCTAACAACCCTCTCCGCCACTTCTGTTCTATTTTATATTGAAAGAATTTGCAAGAAAACGACAAAGTTAATGGGAAGGTTGGTGCTGCATCTCCGTGACTAACTTTTCAATGGTTGGTTTTATTTCGCAGTACAAGGCTCCTGCTCTTGCCAGGGCCAGACTGGAAATCCAAAGCAGCCCTGGCAAATAATTTCAGACCACTCCCCATACGGTGCACACCAAGTGCAGTGAGTGAGCCTGACCACTACAAAGGGGGCTCTGGGAGGCTCTCCCCCCAAAACATTTAGGAAACAATGGTGCAGTCTACAACACATTTATCATTATATATTGAATTGTATTAGCTTTTAAAGAATAGTAAATGAAGACCTGACTATGCACCAGAATTCGACACTCTTTCTGGGGGGTCTTCAATGATTCCCCCACTATCACCCTCCAACAGTGCTTCTCATCTCCCCATAGCCCCTCTGTCACCTGTATTTCATTTTTTATAGCATCTCTCATACCATTGTAGGATGTCAGAGCACTTTACATTACACACATACGGAGACAGTGAATCATACGTGTAAATCAGTGTATACAAAATGTTACATAAGGCAAAGGGGACAACAAGGTGTAGAATTCACATGTCATTCATATTGGTAGGAATTTTTAAAGAGTGCTTGGTCTGGAGAAGCACAAACTCAGGATTCAGAACATAACACAGTGGTTAGCATTGACTTTAACAATAAAAAATGTATTTCCACCCAAATAAACCTTTTTAGCAGCATCAGGATAATGAAAGACTAGGAAAAAACATAAGTCACTAACTTGTACCTTGCAGTTTGCAAGCAGCTGTTTGATGACAGTCTATAGGTCACTGTGCTAGATTACGATCGTCACTTATTAACTGCACAGTAACAAAAGAATCTCGCTGACAAAGTAGTATCCCACTGACCTATGCATATAAAATACTGTTTTTTAAAATGCATGGTGCACGTTCTTTGCAGTAGACATATTAACCCTCTGTGCTTCATTAGATAAGTCAAAGCTGCCACTGGACAAAACTCTCATCTCTCTCCAGCAGGGACATTAATCTCTGGCGTTATCTTGACACTTTTATTGTTCTTTGAAAACTGCTAATTAAACAAGATACTTTGCAGTGCTTTTAAAACTGCTGCCTGCGGACCCCCTAGGAAGGTGTCAGGGACCCCTGGGGCTCCCCGGACCACAGTTTGGGAAACACTGGCTTAGAGGTTAGGTGTTTGAATTGTTCATTATAATTAAATAAAACCCAACTTCTTGACGTTTTAGTGTTAACCTCTTCAGCATTCAAGTATTCAGTATTCAATTATTCTACTCAAACATAACTACAGAAGAGCAATGTCAATGTGTACAAAAGCAATGTCACAACATATACAAAGAAACTTACACTTCATTATCTATACATTAAAAAGAAAGCTACATTCCTGAAAATATCATAATTAAATCCTTAATAATATGAAATGTTGCAAGTGTGACAAATATTCAAAATGAAATTTGCAATAAGAGTACATTTCAGATTGATACTTCACTATGTAGTGCTATGAAAGTGAAATGGTAAGAGTGAGGTATTCGTTTTGATGCGTCTTCTTACCTGCATTGTTTTTGCTTACGTATCACACGAGGCATTACAAAGACATCACTATTTTTCACCATTAGATATTTGAGGTAGGATCGAATGATAGCAAGCAACACATAAGTACTGTATCTTTGCGAATCTGAGTATGTACTGATATTTGTGATTCTTAAACTTTACTCACACATTGACCTATCAATGTTTTCTCTTATCCCAGAATTCAAGCAGTCAATGAAAAAGGTAGATCCATACTCTTCAATAAAGAATGATGGTACCAGAGCAACGACTGGAAGTGCTGCTCCTAAAAATACATGTTGAACTATAAGCATAGTTGTCAAGCGAATTTATTTATTCAAAGAACAATAGCATTTTGGGAAGAAATGATACACGTAGCACAAGGTTTTGCTCTACACTGATCAAACACTAGACACATTTGACGAGCCACAAGGCTATGCCCGCTTTGGAGCGAGTGTGACCTTGTGTGGTTTGGCGAAAGAGACAAACAGCTGCTGTGTTTTACTAAAAGTTCTCGCCCTTTTGATGCAATACCTCAGGTCTCTCTTGACATTTAGTTTCTGAAGATCCCTTTCTGCCACTGAATTTGTTTGTGGAAAAAACACCGGGCTTTAGATAGTTTGATTGAGGTGGAAGGAAGTGACCACTTTTGGGAGGAATTCGGGATTTGTTCTAAGGGCTACCCTATCCTTATGGACCTGAAAGAAAAGGTTAGAGCCTGAAGCTCACTAACACGCCTGAGAGAAGTGAAGGCCACTAGGAAGGCTCCTTTCCAGGAGAGAAATTGTAATGGGAACAAGTGACATGGTTCGAAAGTATGACCCACAAGCCTTGTGAGTACAATGTTGAGGTTCCAGATGGGAGTAGGTGGTACCATGGGTGGCACTCTTTTGAGTCCTTCCATGAAGACCTTAATGACTGGAATGCTGAAGAGTACAGTGTGTTCCCTATTCTGAATATAAGCATCAACTGCAACTAGATGAAATCTGATGAGTGTATAAGCGAGACATGATTACTACAAGTGAAGCAGATAACAATGTGTTGGGGTTTTGCCTTGAGAGGGTCAATGTGCTTTAGAAGGCAGAAGTGGACAAACCTCTTCCATTTGGCTGTATAGCAGGCTCGCATTGTAGGTCTGCGTTTTTCCTTCAGGGTAATCATGCAGTCCTGAGGAAGGTTGAGGTATCCAAACCTTAAGACTTCAGGAGCCAAATTATAACATTGTGCTGCCTTCGGTTCGGATGTCTAATTGGGCCCTGATTCTGCATAAGAAGGTCTGGCCAGATGGGCAGCTTCAAATGGGGCACTAGCTTAGGAATGGTGGTGAACCATCGCAGCCTGGCTCAGGTGAGAGCCACCAGGATGAGCGTAAGGGATGTTTGTGAAGCTTCCAAACCATGAACGAACAAAGTGGGAGAGACGGAAAAGCGTAGGCAAATATCCCAGATCAGTTTGTCCATAGTGTATTACCCAGTGACTGTGGTTGTGGGTACCTGAAGGCAAAGCTTGGGCATTTGGAGTTTTCGGTGGTGGCGATGAGGTCTACTTCGGGAAATTCCCAATGGCGGAAGTATGGGAGTAGAACTTGCAGGTGTAGTTCTCACTCGTGGGCTTCTTACTGCATCCGGTTGAGCAGGGCTTTTGTTTTCTGCAATATATTCCAGTGCTCTTTGTTTTATTTTGATAAGACAAAAGGAGCTGAAAGTTTGGGGTCTGTTTGCAGATCTCTCACTAGGACACTTTTTCCGGCATTTTAGTCAATCGCCCCCTGGTCCTTGATCTCAATTCATGCACTAACTAGTGGAGGTCATAATTCCTTATTGGCTTCAATATTTCAACTTCATCATTCTGGGCAACCTCAACTGTCATATTGAAAATGCCAAGAATGCCGGTACTAGGACACTTGTTGACCACTAAACTACTCTTAATCTCACTCAGTTGGTTACTAGCACTACGCATCGGGCTGGCCATATACTGGACGTAGTCTTAACAAACTGACAGTCCCTCACGGATGGCTCCCCAGAAGCCCAGATGTGGTCAGATCACAAGTTTATTGCACTAACACTTATCAGCAGAAGCCTTCTCAACTATTAGTAGGGCCCTGAGAAGAACTGATCTTATGTGCTGACGATGGGGCAAACTCCAGGATTCTGCTCTTATTCTGTGACTTTCCTGTTCTCTCCCTTTACTATCAGGAGAGGTAAAAAAATGACTTAGGTTTAATCCTTGGCACATTGAGGCCATTGATGAGCAATTATCTCTGAGTATTGATACCTGGAAGAACAGACTCTTTCTGACACAAGAACATCTCAACTGTAGGAAATTAGTGCAGGCCTGGAGGCCTTTGTACGCTCAAGCAGATAGAGCCTTTAAATCTGCCTTGAAAAAATAACATAAACTGTCATAGAAGCCAAGAGGCTGTACTTTGCTGCAAAATAATGAGGCTGGCAATAATAATTCCTGTGCCATCTTTCGAATCTCAATAGATTTTCTCGAGCCTGAAGACTGTTCTCCTGATATGAAACCATTGCAGGAACTCTGTGATACATTGGCTGACATTTTGAGCATAAGATTACGACCATCTGTTCCGGTTTCATTCCCTCTTTTAGCACAAAGGCAATGCCTGGTGTGGATTTTATTAAACTACCATTCAGCAGCCTCCATCAAAAAGTTCAGTACCATCCCTTTGAAGCAGTCTAAGCAGGCTATCATGCAATATAAATCTGATTAGCCTTTAGACCCTCTGTTTGTGCTAAGAAAGGGTATTGAGATCATTAATCTGACTCTGAAACTTACTTAATCAATCACTCCTTTCTGCTCTTGTGCAGGATAATTGGAAGCTAGCTCTTGTCAAACCACTGTTTAAGAAAGCCAATGCAGAGCCAAAGACCTTGTCAAACTACAGGCCTATTTCTTTACTTCTGGCGCCAGCCAAAATGATAGAAAAACTATATCCAACTGGTAAATTTCTTAGAATATCATAACCTTTTTCACTGTTTTCAAGCAGGTTTCAGACCCAGACAATCTGCAAAGACTGCATTTCTCAAAAGTTTCAGAATCCCTTAAGTTTATATTAGACAGTGGAAAAAATTCAATGCTGATCCTTTTAGATATGTCGGCAGCCTTTGACACAATTTGTCATGATATCCTCCTTCAACGCCTTGCAGAGAGAGGTATTTGTGATCATGCCTTGGCCTGGCTGATATCTCTCTTAGACAATAGGAAGCAAGTCATCACTTTGAGGCCTATTAGGTCAAAGGAGAAATTGCTTAAACATGGTGATCCCCAGGGCTCATCACTCAACCCAACATTATTCAATGTGTAAATATCCCCCCTTATTACTCTCATCAAATCATTTGGTATCTCCGCCGTGTGTTACGTGGATGATATTCAACTGATTATTTTCCTTGACAAGAATTTCACTAGCTGAGAACTACATTTTAAACACTGCCTTTTGGAAGCTATCACATGGATGAATGAAAATGTTCTAAAGTGCAATACAGAGAAAATTAAAATCCTGCCTTTTGGGAAGAACAACCAGTTCTTTGCCCCTGAATGGTGGCAGACAATTTTGATAGCACCCCACCCCTCCCTGGCCACCAATGAGGTGAGGCACTGGAGTCAAGTTCAACAATGATTAGTCTTTTCTTCACCTTGTAAACACCCTGTCAGGGGGTTGTTTCTCTGTGATCAAGTCCCTAACAAAATTAGTTTACTTTCTACCTCTATCAGCAAGGTAGACAGTTCTCCATGCCCTGATCACTTCAAGACTCGACTATTGCACTAGTCTTCTCTGGGTTTGCCTAGCTATCGATTCATAAGTTGCAGGTGGTTCAAAATACGGAAGCGAGTCTGGTTCTTCAACTCCCTTGCCAAAGTTCCATTACAGAGGGTCTGCAGGAGCTCCATTGGCTATCAGTCAGAAAACAGATACTTCATAAAGCTTTAACCATTGTGTAAAGTGCCTATTATCAAATTCGTCCCAAATTTATCTATGACTATTTCGTTTGCTACCTCCCATTGAGAATATTGAGATCTGCCTGCAATCATCTTCTATCAATCCCGAAGTTCAGGTTGCAAACTGGTTGGGGGGCAGATCTATATCCGTCCTGGGCCAAAGGTAAGGAGCAATTTTCTGCACACTTTAAAGCAAGCCGCCAATCTTGTCACTTTCAGAATGCTTCTTAAAACCTGTCTTTTCATTCAACCTTAAGTGTTTATTTCTCAGAGGGACAGGCCTTCTTTTTGTTTCACTGGGTTTGAGTGCTGATATGCCTTTTGGGGTGGTTGTTGCACTTAACAAATGGCAATTTAATTAATTAATTCATTCATTCATTCATTCATTCATTCAGGTCTACAAAGGTGCTGTCCACTCCCAGTAAGTACTCTGAACGAAGATGGATACTGTGATGGACTTAAATCATAAGGGACACTGTTCTAGGAACAGTGTCCCTTATGATTTAGCTATCATTTGAGGAGCACGGACACTGGACCACAACTAGCTCCTGGTCCCCTCCTCCTTTTGTTGACTCACTACTGTGATGGAGTGCCACCCACCAAATGCGCTGTGCTAATTTTGGGTAACTGTGGAGACTGCGTTACTCTTTGATTCTGAAGGTAGTACATAGCAGTCATATTGTCTGTTTGGATAAAGACTACCTTGTGCTGAATGTGACAGAAGAAGGCCTTGAGCACTAACTGGTTGGCCAGAGTTCTAGGCAGTTGATATGGACACCCAGTTGGTACAGTGTTCACCAGCCTTGCATGATCAGAACCTGCAAATGCGGTTCCACCTGGTTAAGGTAGCTTCTGTTGTGATGGTAACTTGCAGTACTGGGTCTTGAAAGGGCCGACTCTGTAACAGATTTGTGCTGTTCCACCACTGTAGAGAGCGAAGGATGCTGGCCCAAATCAACACAAGATCTTCCCAGTGCCCCCCCTCTTGTGACCACTGTGCTGCAGGGCACTCTTGAAGCGGGCACCTATAAAATCTGACATGGGGAATTATAGCAATACAGAATGGGGAGGAGGCGTATAACCTCCTGACTGTAATTTGGCGATCTCGCTGAAAAAGGAGCAGTAAAAATGGAAGGCTTGGATTCTTGCTGGACTGTGATAAGCTTTTTCAGTGACTGAGTTGAAAACTGAGTCATGAATGGGATAGACCTGAAGGGGCTGAAGGTGGGACTTTGCGTTGACGGTGAACCCTAGGACGGGCAAGAGATCTATGGTGACTTCGGCATGAGTGAGGCATTGTCGTTTGTTTGCACACTTGATCAGCTAGTTGTCCAAGTAAGGGAATTCTTGGATGCCATTCCTCCTGAAGTGGGTGGCTACCACAGCAAGACACTTTGTGAACACCCTTGGAATAAAACCGCTGGCCACTTACCTTGAACTGGAGATACCAGCGATGTGCTGGGTGGATTGGGATGTGGGAGTAGACACCCTAAAGGTTGAGGGCAGCAATGAAGTCACCTTGTTGTAGTAGAGGGGTGACATACTATAACATGACCATGTGGAAAGTGCTCTGGCAGGATGTATTAGTTGAGAAGCCTGAGGTCGAGGATAGTGCGGAGGGGATGTATTTTAAGAAGTATAGGGGGTACACCCCTTTTCTGCATTGATTTTGCAGCATGGTTTTTATAGCTCCTTTGATAATGAGGGTTTACTGTCTCTTGAAGGAGACAATGATGTTCTGGGTAAAGGGTGTGTGTATGGAGTGAATTTAAGAAGGGATTGCAGTGAGTTCTAGACAGTAACCCTGCCGCATGGTGGAGAGGACCCTGGGAGTGAAGGTGATGAGCTACCACCCTTCTGGGAACCCCTGTAGTCAATCAATCAATCAAAGACTTTATTTCGATAAAAAATTATCATAAAAGCATCACATTAAAAAAGTTTCAGTTCATTTTAGCTTAAAAACCATTTGTTACAATAAAAAGAGAAAAATATCATAAATAGAATTTAAAAAACAGATTAAACAATTATTTTAAGCCTATTAATTCTGATGCCCAAGATAAAAATTTAGAGAGGGCACAAGCATACAATGGGCGGGAGTCAGACCTTAAGATGCGTAACGCCTCAACGTGCTGTCTGGTGTCTAATGAACGGCACAGATGTTTGAGCCATCTTCTTCTTGGGAGTACATACACTTGGCATTCGAATCGAAAATGTTCTACAGTCTCGCGCCTAGATGTACAAAAAGGGCAAAATTCTGTTGTCTGTGCAGGGGGTTTCCACCCAGATGTGAAGACATGGAGTGGAAGAGTCCCGGTCCTAAATTTGAAGTAAAGGGTCCTATCAAATGGTCTCTCTCTGATATCCAGATATAGTTCCCGGAAGGGCAGGTCCTTGAAACTCAGAAAGTCCTCCATAAATCTGCCCAATGTGCAGTTAGAGTTCTGTTGGGATGCAATCCAGTTCCAGTATAAGGTTTTAAGTATAGCTTTTGGTGGGGAGGACCTGCTTTCCCATGCTGAACTTAGTCCCAGATTGCAAAGGAGGGTTTTCATATCTCTCAACCATTTAATCTTATGCCACCCGGGTAGTGACATTACTTCAGAGAGGCCTTTAGCATATTTAGCTAATTCCGGGACTCGCCACAACCGAGCCCATAGCAGTAAGGGGCGAAATTTCGCCAACTCATCAATAGGCCGGCAACCTAAATCGAGCATCAATGGGGTCGTGGTGGTACCTTGAGGGAGTGACATGATAGCCCTGCAGAACTTTCTCTCTGATCTTGACAACTCACTAGAGTTGCATGAGCCCCACAGCTCGGCCCCATAAAGAGCGGAGCTGACTCCCATTTCTGTATACATTTCCATAACAGGGGCTATAGGTCTAAATGCGCAAGAGCGCTGCTCCCTCAGGAGAGCCCCTGTAACCCTTTCATGGGCTAACAGCATTTTGCATAGATGTGGGGCCCAAAGCATATTATGTGATAAACGAATCCCAAGATAATCAAACACATCCACCCTCTCCAAGGGTACGGCATTCAACCTCGGGGGACGCACAGGTTTCTTAGGTGGGTTCATCACAAGGTATTTAGTTTTATCAACATTAATTACTAATCCCCGTTCTACGCAGAATTACTGGAAGTTGTTTAACACTTTTTAGAGGCCCATTGGGGATTTGGAGAGTAAAAGTGTATCATCCGCGAAGAGGAGGGTGGGGATGCGTTCCCCCGCCAGGGATGGTTCGTCTGAGGGATCTTTCAGTAAATGCTCAACCACACCGTTAACATAGAGAGAAAAGAGAGTGGGAGCCAACACACAGCCCTGGCGGACCCCTCTCTCTACCGGAATTCTACCAGTTTTTTCTCCCTCCCTGCCCCATCTAATCTGAGCAAAGGTATTTTCATGCATCCTTATGATTAGCGATAGTATATAATGGGGTACCCCCATGTCAGTGAGAACTCTCCAAAGGGTTGCTCTGGGTACTAGGTCAAAGGCAGTCTTTAGGTCGATAAATGCGAGATAAAGACTGCCCTTGGCCAGGACCACCACCTTCCAGTAAACTAGCAACAACCTGAAGGCTTGCTCAATTGTGCCAGTACCTACTCTAAAGCCTGCCTGGAGGTCGGAAAGGATGTTGTTTTCGCCGATCCATTGGAGCAGTCTAACCAACAACACCTTGCCAACCACCTTTTGGGATATGTCAAGCAAGCTTATGGGTCTATAATTGGATGGGTCGTCCCTAGCCCCCTTCTTAAAAACAGGCACAACCTCCGCCCCTTTCCAAGATGCGGGAATAGGTGCACCCTTGCTAATAGCGTTAAGCAAGGCATGGATTAGTTTACCCCATTTCGAGATATCTGAGCGCAACAAATCCCCGGGAATGCCGTCAGGACCAGCGGATTTTTGGGGCCTAATGGTGCTAATTGCATATTCAACTTCTTTGATAGAAAAGGCGGGATCTGCCAACTCTAGCTCCCAAACAATAGGAGGCGTGGTAAGATGTGAAACGCCAGCGGCATTAACGGGTCTCATGGGTGGGACAACATGATTAGTACAATCCAACACCCCGGCGTATTCTTCGTTAAAGGGAGCTATGGCAATATCACTAACTTGGTTAGAATACAATTTGGAAAAGTGAGTAACCCACGCCTGACTAGTGATATTGCATGTTATAATATCACTATCCGGTCTACTTCTGGTTCTGATTGTATCTAGGCCTGGGCGAAAATTTCGTTCCGTTCGCGGAATTTGCGATAATTTGACATTTTCGCGTTCCGCGGAGAGCGCGAAAATGTTAAAAATTCCGGTTTCCGCAGCTTGGCGATAATTTGTTTCTTGCTCGCGCTGTAAAATAATACATTCTCGCGCGCGCGCGATCGCCTTACCTGAATCCCTGCGTTCGCCGACAAGTTTTCTTGATCCGGTCGCGTTCTCCATGAGATGTTGTATTGTTTTTAGCCATTTGCGCTGTCTCGCGACAGTTCGCTCCCGCAGTGACGTCATGCATCGCGCGATCACGTCTTTCTTCACGCGATCATGCACCGCAAGACAACTCAAAACAAGATGGCCGCGCCCGCAAGCAACCACATGGGTAAGTTGGCGACCCGCAACCATGCAGAAAATCTCGCGAACATGCCGGAAAAAAACTTCCGCATCTTCGCGATATTTCCGCTTGTTTGCGATAATTTTAAACATTTTCGCGATAATTTGCGAAAGTTAATTTCGCAAATTCCGCCCACCCCCTAATTGTATCCCAGAAACGACTAGGATCCTTCCCAGAGCTTGCCTCTTTTAAGGTACACCAATACTCTAAGTCTCACTCCTTTCTAGCATTTGCCAGGGTTTCCTTGTAATTTTTCCTAGCTCCCTGAATCTTTACTTGGATTTTACTTTTTATGGCCCTAATCAGAATAGTTTTAGCATATCTGCAAGCAGATGTGAACCACTCCTGCTTGCCCCTAAGGTCCTGAGCTACCTTATTTTTACCCACACGCTTCTTTTTCAAGAAAACATTCCCAATGGTCTCAAGGGTTCCCTCAAAGATGGATGTGATCCTTCCTATAAAAGGGAGGGCTAAATCAATACTGTCCAGCTCTATTTGGGAAGCAATAAGGATTGTATTGATGGTGTTAAGCTTGGTTTCGGCCCCCGCAACCAATTTCCACTTCAACCGTCTCCCACAAGAGGAGACAGAGATAGCGTCGGTTGACCTAGAAGATGGTCTAATCAATTCACTCGGCCAAGGATTCTTGAGAGACAAGGAAAGCGAGTTATGATCGCTTTCAATAGTGGGTAAGACTATCATATCCTGAACCAAACCCCAAAGAAAAAAGTCAAGTATAATATAGTCGATCCTTGAGGTATGGTTATCCCTATTAAATGTAGCCGCACCCATAGGGTCTGAATTTGTGCGGCCATTGGCAGCTCTTAAGCCAAACTCTAATGTTAGAGCATTCAGCTGAATCGCTGTTCGTGACCATTTTTTAATCGGGGGGATGGTTAGAATTGGGATACCCCATCTAACATCCTCCTCACCCGGGTCAAGAGTATCAGCTGTTGTGAGAGGCTCATAAGTGCAATTAAAGTCTCCCGCAACCAAGACTTGAGCTACAGCTGAATTATTCCTAAGTTCTAAATCAAGGGTAGACACTATCGGGGACATTGAGCCATGTTTAGTGCCTCTAGCGTAAACATTGTACAAGTCGAGGGTAGGGCCCGTATGGGGACCTCTTAGAGAAATTCCTAAGATGTCGGGGGAATTGATTTTTTTTTGATCTATTCGACAATTCAGGGCAATATTTACCCAAATAAGCAAGCCTCCCAAGGGCCGACCCTTGCCATTTCTGGGAAGTCCTGCTGGGACAAAATACGTAATACATCCAACCCGATGGAGCGGTTCTAAAGACCAAGTCTCCTGGAATAGGCAGATCATGTGAGCCTCCACTAGAGCATTCCACTCGGGTGAGCACAATTTCCTTTGGATGCCTGCTAGATTCCAGCTTATGATCTTTACAGTGTCCAAAGAAATATGGCCATCAGTTTTAGGGGAACTAGTGCATTCGATAAGAGGTGTGGATACAACTGATGTAGCAATAGGACATAAGCATGGATTTGAGGCCTGCGGGACTCCATAAGCAGCTGACTTCTGGGTGAGAGGAATAGGGTTAATGCCTATACCAATTTTAGGCAAAGAACTATCCGGGGATTGAGGTGAGTTGGAAATAATATGATCGGCGCCCTCCAGGACATGCCCTGTGCATAATAATGGTCAGTCCACTGCATCTAGACAACTAAATCTATTGGTCAGAGGTATGTCACTCCAACCTGCAGTGAAAGCTGTACCTCTACTCTCGTGACCCTGCCAGCCATCCCGCGCCCTTCTTCCACTCCAGTTGCCACCTTGTAGCCTAATCCTTCCTGGAGTAGGACAACAATTTGGCGAGGAGTAGAAGAAGGAAAGCCTTCTCGTCTCTATACCATCATGCTTGGCCCATGTACCACAGCGGCAGATGTAATCCGCCGTATGTGGGTTGTCAAAATTAACTATGACACAGTCCCCCCGGATCCGTTTCTTTTCACTACCTAACCAGGACACCCTACGTACCATTAGTATCTTACTGGCACAAAAGGGTGGGAGGGGTCTATTAGTAGTGAGCCAATGCTGCACCTTATTTTTTAGGGACCACAAAGGCTCCTCTGAGTTAGGCCTTAAGCCAGGAACACCTGTCATGATCACAACGTATGGGTCAGCTTCAGCTGGTAGATGTATATGCTGGCCGTTCATAACCCCATTATTATCGTTGTTATTCACTATCCCTGGGGATTTAGGTGCTGTGCAATTCAAGTTTACAACAGGGGGTTGGGATTTAGCAGGCTCCACAGCCTTCTTGCGATCATCCGAGGGTGACTTACGTTTTTTATTCCGATCTTTGGATAGTACATGCTCCGTCCTCATTTCTGTATTAGTTGTTGTTTTCGGCTTCCCAGATGTTATCAACCCCGCACCCAGCCTTGCCTCGGGAGAAGCATTCGAGGGGGATATATTCCTAGATGCTAACAGCTTTTCGATATTTAAAAGCGATAATTCAATAGGTTGGATATAGGCTTTAATAAGTTCACCTATTCTACACAAAAGTAGTTTGTTAGCCTCGCAAGTCTTGCATCCCTCCCCCGAGTTAGCAGAATCCCTAGGAAGAATTGGGTTCGAGGAAGGGGCAGGAATATCCATGACCACACTCTGTGTGAGTGTACTTTTGCTTTGTGGCCGACTAGTGGGGGCTTTTTTGTTGAATTTGCGTTTGCATTTTTTCGCCTCCCTAGCCTTCTTAGTTTTGGGAATGGCACCCTACCTCTTCCCCCTTGTTTCGTCAATAATAGGGGACTCCTGCCTTGGGCTCCTAAAGAGAACAGGGGTCCTCTCGAGGATCTCGCTAGAATGCATATCCAAGGAGGCCAAAGATGCCGAGAGATCGACAATATTTGGCACTCCATGCGTCTCGGCCTGGACTGTAATTAAGGGCCTAAACTCCCTTGGGTTTAAGGGCGACTTAGATAGTGCTAGAGTGCCTATAGAAGAACGCTTTGCCAGGGCCAGATCTTGAGACACCCTACGTTCCAGAAGTGATATGCCTTGATTAATTGCCTCGTTCGCCCTGGTAATATATTGGTCAATTGGGCCCGATATATGTGTTGGGCCGTGTGTTGATTTGCTTCTGCTGCCCCTCGTCATCATTGTGCTACTTCACTGATGTGGGTAAGCATAAATACAACCAAAACAGAGTTAAGAATTCACCAATTTGGGGAAAATAGACTAAGAGGCAACAATTGCAGAACGGGTACTTCCGGGGGAATATCCGGGGGAATATTTGGAAAAAGGGCCCAATCCAGTCTTACCCGGTCTTTAACAGATTTGAAAGGGCCCGCTGCTGGATGCTTTATGCGCCTTCGGGCTGCGTCGCAGCGGCTACCGTTGGGGCGTCAGGGAAATAAAATCCCTTGATGTCCTGTCCTGCTTCTGGTCTCAGTGTCCGTAACCGTAAGCACGGCGTTGCACAGATCTACCTTGTGTGCTGGGGCGCATGCACCAATGTTGGGGGGGTGGCACAGCCCAGTCTGGTCCGGTCAGGGACGGGCAAGGACGGGCCCGCCCTTGGCCCGGGCTTCGCCCGCGCGCGTCCCGCGCTGCGGGAGGCGCTCTGATCTCTTAAGGGCTTCCAGATGCTCTCGTCCTGCGCGTCACTCGCGCTAAGGCCTCTGGGGGCTGTAGTTCTGTTCAAAACACTGCCGTTCCCCTCACGGCTTCGCTACTAGTAGTAACCGGCAAATTTGGTGTGCAATTTTGGAGTGCAAGCCACGGGATTCTGAATGCCAGCCAGCCGTTTCCCTCATGGCGAATCAAGGAACCTCTGGTGCGCGTCCCCTGTAGTCTTCCCCCAACAGGTATAGTAGGATTGAGAGGGAACTGTCAGTGAGTCACTGCTTGGAAGTGGCAGCTACCTTAACCGCTCAGTCTTTTTCTCCACCCCTGCATCGGTTCCCTCTGGGGCCTCCCCGTGGCTGTCCCCTTGAAGGGGTCTGTTGCTTCTGTGGCCTCTGATAGGCGGTAGTGGCCTTGGGAGAAGTGCCTTTAGTTTCTCCTTTAAATTGAGATCTGCAAAAGGCACTCGGGGAGAGGCAGTCTGATGGACCCCCAAGGCTTTTGTGGCATCTGTGTCCTTTTACATTTTTTCAAGCATCTAGTCAATCAGCGGTGCAATTCCTCATCAAATGGCAGGTTGAGCAGATGTTGCTGTACTTCTGGCTTGAAGCCAGAAACATACAGCCAGGCATGGTGCTGAATGAGGACGCTTGAGTTACTGCAGTCTGCTGTGGCTTCAGCATCATCCTGGGCACACCGAATAGTGGTGTTGGATATTACTTTTTCCTCCACAAAGAGCTTGTGCTCTAACTTTCTGTACTGTTCTGGGAGATGGAGGAGCTCCTCCATTGTGTCCCAGTGTGCCTCAACATACCTGTAGAGCAGACCAACAGAGTTGGCGATGCACCAGAATGTCACTGATTGAGCAGCGACCCGTTTACCTGCTGCCTCTTTCTTCCTGATGTGGAACACCCTAGGGTTATTAAGGCAGATGGGATGTATGTGGTTGAGGTGAAACAGGGAGGGGGGAAGTGGAGAGGAGGGAAGAGGAGTAAGAGGAGAAGAATATGGAGGTGGAAGGTGGAGGAGGAGCTGGATAGGGCAGGGGAAGCAGGAGACTGTGGGCCCGGTCATGGGGCCCCTTATTTTGCTCAGTGGCTCAGGATGCAGCTCTGGAGCTTCCTCAAAAGACAATTTTCTTTTAAGGGGAATTGAGTCTTGAGGTTTTGGTGGAGGCTGAGTGATGATCCTGCCAGTTTGTGGGTGGATCAGGATGCCCTTTTGTCTGGCATCGAGCTCTTCCTTAAGGCGTTACAGGATAGGATGACCCTAGTGTTCGAATGTAGTGGAGGACGGAGCTCAAGGCAATGGGCGTTTCTACGCCAAAGGTTTTTTCTGAGTCGTTGGTGCCGACATTGGTTTGGGTGCCAAAGGAGTCATTAGAGCCAAAGACGGTTTGGAGGGTGTCTTTGACTCCAGCGCCGAAAGAGTTGTCGAGGGCGCTGTTGGCGCTTTAGTATATGCCTCAAAGCCGGAAGCTGGCTTGGCGCTGGAACCCAAGTGTGTTTTCAGCCCCTACTGTGGCCTTTAGGCAGTGGCAGTCCCAGCCCTGGCGGGTACCACGCATGGGGAGTTAGAATAACGCATTTCAGTGTGATGGTCCGCATCACCACACTGAAATGCAAAGTCAAGCAAGAGGGTATGAGTTGCTTTACTGACTACTTATATTTATGTGTCACACAATATTGCTCCAAATCCACAATGAAACAAGTTTGTAGGTCACTTAGGGGCATATCTACAACGCGGCGATAGAAAATTATCGCTGCTTTTGCGGCCGTTTTCGGCCAAAAAGCGGCGATAATCATATCGCCTAATGAGCAAGCTCATGCTGACGCGTGAAAACTTGCGTTAGCGCAGGAATTCCTAACGCCCAGCTTTGCATCTCTAATGAGATGCAAAGTCGGTGTTCCGGACCTGACATGACAGGAGAAATGTTGCTAAGCGACATTTCTCCGATCATCAAGCCCCACGCCATGAAGCATAGCGGCAAGAAAAGAAGCGATAACCCCTGTTATCGCTACTTTCCTTACGCCTGCTTCAGGACTGACTTAGCCATGATATCCTATGGAAGGTGGATATCATGGCTAAGTTTGTGTGGCCCTATCAACAAGCTAATGCCACATTTTGTGAGATTATCGCTGGGTTTCCAGCGATAATCTCACGTTAGGCAGTTAGTGCTAGGATTTTTATCGCTTTTGAGATAAGCGTTGCTAATAGCACGCTATCTCAGCGATAAAAATCCACGCTAGCCGGCGATAATTATCCTAGCACTAAGTGCGCTTAGCGATAATTATCGCCGGTTGTTGCTGATATGCCCCTAAGTAACCCAAATATCGGTCACCAGACAGGAACTCGTGACACGTGCGCTGTACCTCCGTTTGAAAACACCAAGGGGCATATTATCAAGACAGGCGATAAAATTATCGCCGCTTTAGCGACAGAAAACTGCCGCTAAAGCGGCGATAATGGGCTTGATAATATGCTCTATGGAATTCCAATTGAAGCCCATGTTAGCTGTGAAGGACATCTAACCTGAGCTTCAAATGGAATTCCATAGAGCATATTATCAAGCCCATATCGCCGCTTTATTTCTGCCGCTAAAGCGGCGATAATTTTATCGCCTGTCTTGATAATATGCCCCCAAAGAAGTTGCAAAACTGAATCGACTCTATTTCCGTTAAATTTGCAAAATAACCTGTAAACAGCGACGGTGAAATTAACCCACTGAGCAACACGTGTAATTTTGCATCACATTTCTAGGGGCATCACAAAGGGGCAAGAGTTGTCTGTTAACCAGCTGACTCTCAAAATGTTGTGGTTTAACGGCTACATCGGCCTGCTTTAAAGCTTGGGAGTCAGGTTCCAGCCTGGTGAAAGACTAAGGCCCAAACGTCCTGTGATTCTGAACAAATGACAAATCACTTAACCTGTCTGGTCTAAAAAACGGAATGTGCCGGTCTGTAATGCAACTGGTGCTCGTGTTAAGTGCTTTGATACCTTCGGGTCGAATTCTCGCGACATAAAACTACTAAATAATAATTCCTCATAACACACCTTCAAATAACACAGAATAATGGGGAGTGCTATTTTAATGATCCGTGACCGCCACCATGTGGACAGTGGAGGAGATACAGCTCGTTTTGTGCATAATTCCTCAACCACCAAAGGATCTCACTGAAAAGTGAAAGTATTGCGTCTCACGGAGTACCACCATCCCGTTTCCTGCTTTTACGTTACATAAAGAAACAACATATACTTGCTACAAAAAGAACACATTCCTCTATTATGAAGTAAACAACAAGTAAAATCCCCAACGTGCAAACCTGCATTCGAATCTAGTACAGTGAATTTGTGTCTCCTTACAAAACTCTCACAAATCGCCTCTTTTCTATTTTTTTGGGGCTGATATTTAATTTATTGTATATCGATGACAACGGATTAAATAAATAATTTAGAAAGATTCTTAGCACCTTTGCTCAGTTACCATTCAGAGTCAGTGTTTGACATCTTTGCAGCTACCGAATAATTAAAACCGCCCAATCAAAAAGAGCTGTGCAAACCAGCAGCGGCTGCTACCGGACCTGAATGGTGAGGCGGGGACAAGTGGGTGGGGGCTTTGAAAAAAACACTTACATGTGATGGCCGGCCGCCACCTCTCCCTCCGTCCTCTTCTTCCTGACTCCGGTCCTGCAGCAGGATGCAGAAGGCAGCATAAAGCACCCGGCTCCCAGCCCCCTGATAGCCACTCACAATGCTGCAATGCAGCCTTGTGATTTGTATGAGAGCCGAGGATCTGCGCTCAGCCAGGGAATGGGGGCCTGGCCATTTTCGTCCATTCCGCCTGTAATGCAGCATGCATGGAGAAGATGCGAAGTGAACATGAATGTTTGGTTAGCCCGAGAGGGTTGGCCAAACAGCCATGTGCACTTAGGTCTGGGCAAACCACTCCTCCCCTGCTCCTCTCTCATCGGAGCAGCCCCACCCTGTCGTGACCTGGGCACAAGGGCACTAGGACCCTGTAACCGACTGGTGAGGAGGGGGGTGAGAACCGGACACCACTTCTGGTCAGGGGAGTGGGGAGGAAGGCAGAACACGAGGGAAGAAGCAGGTGACTGGACTTGTGGCCAGCGTAGCGGCGGTGAGCAAAGCAATAAAGAATATATACACCCTCTCACCTGACTCCTGTGTGTACCTGGGCTAAGCGATACGACACCTGGCGACGAAGGTGGGATGTAGACAAAGACGCGTGTATCCAGGTCGATCGGGAGTCAAAAACAGAGCCAGGAGCCCACCCTGGACCGAGTGAGTGAGAAGAAGAAACGGCGTGGGAGCCGACCCCTGCCGAAGAAGAAGCAGCGTGGGTGCACACCCCAGCCGCACCAGAAAGCCGGTAAGAAGCCCCCAACCTGCCCGATACTAATCACCAAGCTGCCCGCAACAAAAAGTCCGTGGCAAGCAAATTAAACAAAGTCTCGCGCGAGGACAGCCCCCATCTTAAGGACAGGCAAAAGCGGCCAATCAGCGTCGCGAACGGCCCTGCGGCCATTTTGAAGTCAGGCACGGAAGGACCCACGATCTCGCGAGAGCTGGGCGGCCATTTTAGGATCAGGCAAAACTAGCCAATAAGAAGCGCGAGAGGTCCGGCGGCCATTTTAAAGTCAGGAAACAAAGGGAAAAGAACAGAAAGCTGCGCAAGAGAGGAAATTAAAAAATATAACAAAGATAAAAGGAACAAAGAAGACAAAGAGAAGGCATGGGAAGATAATAAAGAAAATAAAAACAATCAAAAAGTAAAATTTAAGAACGAAGAATCAAAGGGACAAACTAACAAGGAGCCCAGTAAAAGAATTAAAAGAAATAGGATACAAGAAAAGAAGAAAACAAAACAAAAGGAACAAATTGACAAGGAATAGAAACTAGCATGGTAGTACCAAGGAAAAGAAGTACGCCATAGCGCCAGTGCTGCACGCCAACAATGGCTGATCAAGCAAATGACAAAAACAGCACGCAAGCAATGTTCCGCAGACCCCTTCCATTCAACTTATCTGAACCACAGCTAGGTATCAGATGGGAACGATGGATTCGCAAGTTCGAAAGGTACATGCGCGCCACAGATGTAGTGGATGCCAAGCAGATGGATCTCTTTCTAAACCTCGTAGGGGACGAAGTAGACGACCTGCTAGTGACATTCCCTGAAGACCAAACGGCAACATACAAGGGACTAATAGAGTGCCTTTCAGACAGGTTTGACCCGCAAAGAAACATTGACTTTGAGAGATACACTTTCACCATTGCATGCCAGCAAGCAGAGGAGACCCTTGACGACTTTGCAACACGACTGCGCAAATTGGTCACACACTGCGAGTTCGATAAGTTTGACAACGAACCAGCAATTTGCCTGCGCATCATTGAAGTATGTCGGTCTGTGGAGTTCCGCACACGAATCCTGAAAGAACCGACCTTGCTAGAGAAAATTCTGACCATGGCCCGGGCAGAAGCGAGAGCAACCACGGAAGCAAAACAGATGGAGCTGGGAAAAGAGAGGCGAATAGAAGAAGCAAACCGCATGGTCGGAAGCAGTCGCATGAACACCCAGAAGAAAGTAATTAATGAGCAAATGCCAAGAAAACCACATGAAAGAACATGCTACCGATGCGGGCTCGATTTTCCGCACGTTGGTTCTATGCCCGGCAATGGGTCAGACATGCAGAAAATGCAACAGGAGCAACCATTTCGCTTTAGCGCCTGCATGGGCACACAATTCAAAAGTGAGAGAGGACGACTTGGAAGACCGCAGACGACGACAAACAGATACGCCAGGCACATGGAAACGGCTAAGCGATACGACACACCCCAAACGCAAAGCTGCAGCAGAAGGAAACACAAAATGATAATAATGCGAGTTATTATCATTTTATGTTTCCTTTACTTCACTGCTGCAAAGTAATGGGGCGATGCTCCTCCTCCTTAGCAGAGGAGCCGCCATTGGTGCACACAAAAAATGGTAAATACAATAAGAAAAATAGTAGCCGCTAAAGTCCACATAAAGTAAGCCCTGCTTAAACTAAAAAGACAACCCATGCCCAAGAATTTCACAGTTCCCCCACTCCCTCCAGAACCTTAAATGGGTGGATAAGATAACAATAGAGTAAGGTGGCACCTCCCTCTCCTTCCCATCCTTTGGAGGATGCGAGGTAACTTGGACTCACATAGCTGTCAAGTTTTTCAGGTTTATGCATGATGTCCTGCTTTAATCTGTTTTTTTTTCTTTGATTTCTGGGACTTGAAGTCTTGCTTATGCCAATATAAAACATGACTACTAGTCCAGGAGTCAAAGGAAAATATGGACTGGAACAGCACATCACGCCTGGACGTTGGGAACTTGGTAGGTATGTGAACAGCTCTGCCAACTACCACACATCAGGCATTAAACAAATGCATTTCGGTGTGGTGCTCTGCATCATTGCACTGAAATGCAAAGTCACACATTATAACACTTCCTCAGCTGTCCGGGGTGCTCTTACCACTGTGTGCCTGAGCAAGCTGGTGGCAGATCGCAGTACGCGCTGCTTATGGCAGGCTCGAGGGCTGGCTCAGCTGAGCTCTCTTTGGCAACAATGTAACCAATCATCCGTCACACCGGTGCAGCTGCTGCACTGACAAGAGTAGAGTCAGCTGAGCAAGCCCATAAGCCTGCAGCATGCAGTGCAGACTGCGCGCAGCCACCAGCTTGCTCAGGCACACGGTGGTAAGAGCGCTCTGGAAAGCTGATGCATGAGTTTGCATTTCAGTGTGGTGATGCGGGCCACAACACTGAAATGCATTAGTCTAACGCCTGATGCATGGTACCTTTCAGGGCTGTGTCACAATGAATGTCAAAATACGAGCGTGATATAAATATCCACAGCACGGTGTTGGCATCAGCATGGCATGAGCCTGGTATGAGAACGCTGGTCTGTTGACTCAATGGAATAACGTTTTCCCGTTGACACGTCTGTGAATGATTATCATAATTTATTAGCAGGCTGAAGTAGCTGAGCTCCGTGCAGGGGCTCTCACATCCTGTTTCAGTTTGGTTACAGTCAGTCTGGTCCCCATGTGGAGAGCCTGAATAGGCTCTCTGTGTGTCAAGATGTTGCATTAATTTGATTGATTGCCAGGGGGAGCTGAGAGCCCTGGTTGGTGCAGGTTGGTGTTTGATTAAACTTATCAAAAAGTAGATCACTGGCCAAGGCAGGATCTGTTTAAATGACATTGGTTGAACATTTGTTTTACCGTACAGGTTACAAGGGCACCACGGGGCATATTATCAAGCAATTATCGCCGCTTTAGCGGCAGAAAACTGCCGCTAAAGCGGCAATGATGAGCTTGATAATATGCCGCAGAGAATTCCAATAGAAGCCCATGTTGACACCAGAAGATGGGCTTCTATTGGAATTGTCAAGGGCATATTATCAAGCCCATTATCGCCACTTTAGCGGCAGTTTTCTGCCGTTAAAGCGGCGATAATTTTAACACCGTTTCTTGATAATATGCCCCTAAGTTAGTGCCCTTCCATTTCGGCTGCCTAGCAGCAGTTTTGAGATCTTCTTAGAGTTTCTCATTACCCACATGGGTATAATTATTGGTATTTCTATGTTTCCATTGTCTTCCGTCCTTGATTTTTGCCCTCGAGAAAGTGTCACTCACAGGCGTTGAGTGTCTCTCATAATTACACTGAAATAATAGAAATGTCACAAATAGCAATCTGAACCCTTGGCAGCTATGTCTGAATAGCATTTACCCTCTTGACAATCCAAAAGCAAGACTTTAGTCTTCTTTAGTCCTGAACACTGACTTGGATGCAACCACCCTTCCAGGCATTTGATTTCACTTCCACAAAGAGTCAACCACTGAGATCTCCATCCTGGGCATCTGGCAGGTTGCCAAGTGGCTGAACTGAACTGAATTTAAAGAAACTTGGCCATGACACATACACGTGGCTAAGCAGCTGGGCTCATTAAAATTGTGTTTAACGGGATCACAACTCTGCATTGAGGAATTTGTACCTTCTCAGTCTCAACACATAGCTCACATCATTTGAATGAAGCCTGCTGGGTCATTCCTCTCTAATTTTCATTTTGATTTTCCAGAAGAAAGTACAACTCCTACTGAGTAAAGGTGTGAAGTGGGAAGAAAATGGAAGCATACATCTCCCTCCACCGGGGCACGGAGCCTCAGACACACAACTACAAATCACCTATGAGCATCACTGGGATAGAAAAAGACTGGTAATTACTTCCCTTTCCAACTAATAGTCATAAGAGCATAAGGAGATAGGAGGTCTGATATTTTGTACACAAACTCCAGTTAAATGCACTGAACAATAGAAGGCGAATGTGGAAAGTAAAAATACTGCTCAGGGACACAGCCTCAGTGTGAGATCGCTATGACACTTCCTGGGCACATGTGAGATCGCTTTGATGCTTCCTCACTAACCTCGTAAGGTTGGCGCTATTCTTTCTCCTATACTGTTACCACAGCACTCTGCTAACAGTGCCACATAAACAGGAAAAGCATAAAAAGCTGAGATGTCTGTATTGTATTGTATCACATGCCTTGTGGTGCCAACAGCGCTTTATTGGGTGGTTCTATTTATTTGTTTCTGTGATTTTATATAGCAGGAACATAACCAGCGGTGTCAGAGCACCTTCCATTAGAGCGAGGAATGTTACATGAGAAGGTTTAGAGTAACAAGGCAGTAGGAGACCAAACGTATGGCTACTACGCTTACTCAGGGTTAGAGTTAACGTATTTACTACCTATGGCACTATCTAACCGTTTAAAAAAAAACTGAGAAACCCCCAATGGTATTGCACGGAATAAATACAAAAGTTTTGGTAATACATTCATTCTAATTATGTTGCACCTTCCATAAATACTAATAGGAAGCCGATGCCAACTACGCAACTTAACCATAATTGTTTTGAGTAATGGCTCATAATTCAAAGATACAATATCACTAACTTTGCTACTAAGACAAACACCAAGGTATATAGCTGTTTGTGTGACTCCTAATAGGGGTGATATATTTTCAGATTGAAAGTTTAAAATTGTTTGTGTCTTGGCTGCATTCAACTTATAACCCGAAAAACAACCACATTTTCCAGCCTGTACTATAATATTATCAAAAGCTTTACCGGGATAAGCGGAAAAACTGCCACATCGTCTGCATATGCAGTAACTTTTAATTCCAAGCCATTTAGACAGACTGGGGTAATCCCTCTATCCTGTTGAAGGTGTCTGATAAACGGCTCTATATACAGAGCAAACAGCAAGGGGGACAAAGGGCACCCCTGCCTGTTGCGGGAATTCTGCTCATGCACAGAACTATGCACAAGAAACCAGGACCTCAGTGAATTGTGGTGTACCAAAAAACTCACCTCAGTACCCAGAACCCCTATCCGACTAGCATCAGTGTCTCATTCGCTCTCCGTATCATTTCAAAGCTACCAATAATTAGACAACCCAGAACAAGCGACTTAGAATACTCTCAGGAATGGTGGGAACAAGAACACCTTTTCGTTGTTATTCTCATATCAGTCAACAACATGAGTAATCAGAGACACGGGAACGTTTAAAATGTTTATTTTTAACTACGTGCTCTAGGATGCAGTATTTTGGCTAACATAAGCAAACAAATGATTAGAAATAAAACCACCAGCATTGTTACAATTCCATAGAAAATAAAGGGAGAAATCAAATTATAATGATAGTGGAAACAGGCCCTATAATAACTTGTGTCCTACCCTTCCCTGGCTAGTAAGCTAGTTTTATATAATAATAGAAGGTCTCTAGGTTTGAATGGGGAACCCCATACCTCAAAGATCAGCTTATGTGAATCACATCACAGGATCAGCACTGCTCTCTGTGTCTGGAAAGGTTTTCTCCAAGTGTGTCCGCATCATACATGCAATGCGATATTAAAGGCACCCTGGTCTGTGTGCTTGTTGTGTCTAGAGTGTGGGCCAATCAACCTGAATTCAACAGCATACATTGTTATTTGACCTTTACGGTTTCTGCACACAGTGTTCAGACTAAGGTCGCGGTGCACGTCTAGAGATGTGAAAAACAGACCGTTCTAATGTGAAGAAAAAGCAAGCAAGCAGTTTTACTTATAATAACAACTACCTGTAGTATTGTGTGTAAAAGTAGCAAAGTGGCAAAATGGCATTTAACTTCTAATACGCTTATGCTAACATAGCAATGTGTGCAGGCAAAACCCTGTCTTCACTACAGCCTAGTACCCCGTTGGACAATTAACCATGCAGATGTGATACCATTCAGCTTACTAGCTGCCACCGGCTACTTATAAAGCTTCTGGACCGCAGAAATAAACCGAGAGCCGAGTCCACATGTGTCCATAATCATCCAGAGAGCCTCCCACACCACTCTGTCAAATGCCTTTTCCGCATCTAGCATAATCATCCCTACCTGTTTATCAAGTTTGCCAGAGACATCGAAGGCCGTTATTGCTGTACTAATATGAGCCGTTGTATCTTGCCCAGGGACGAAGCTGTGCTGTTGCTCCGATACGAGTTTGTTAGTTATAGGAGCGAGACGTGTAGCCAACATCTTTGAGTAGACTTTGACATCCGTGTTAATTAATGATATTGGCCGATATGTGCCTCTATCGTCACTTGACTTTCCCTTTTTAGGGAATACGACAATATTAGTAACATTCCATCAGTCAGGAGGCTCGCCCCCATTAGTAATGTCAGTACAAAGCTGCACAAAAACCGTCACTAGTAAGGCACACATTTTTTTATAGAATTCGAACGGTATAGTGTCCTCCCCGACAGCTTTGCCCACAGGCAGAGATTTTATGGCCTCCTCAACCTCAAGTAATTCTATATCCTTTTGTAATTCAAAAGTCTCAGTGACGTCAAGCTGGGATATGGAGCCCACCTGTAGATATTCAAAATTAGTGTGTTTATTGAAAGGCTCACAATCTAATTGGGAGTATAGCTTAGCATAGAATAGTCTAAACTGTTCCACAATATCCTGTGGTTGTGTAAAAGGCAAGCCGCCCTCCCCTTTGATTAACTTGATATTAGATTGAGCTTTTTGATCAGCAAATTTGAGTTGCCAATACCTGCCCCACCCTTTCTCCGTATTCATACTGAAATGTTTTGTATTTGGGGTTACTAGTAGCTATCTACTCCACTAGTCCTCTGTTAATTTTAGACTTAACCTTTAAGAGCCGAAGGTATATTGCCTGTGATGTTGGATCCCTTACACCAATTGCCCTAGCATGCTGGTGCTCCAAGTCTAGATATTCCTGACGATTCATCTCTACCACCTCAGCTTCTCGCCTGTTTTGTGCCACAACGAACTGTAAAGTCACCCCCCTGATAAAAGCTTTCATACAATTCCATACTATTGAAATACTAGCAGATCCCAGATTGTTAGTGAGATATTCTTTTAATATCCCTCTAGTGTGATTATTATATTCAGGGTTACTAAGTAGATGCCTGGGAAATGAAAAAGCACGGGTTTCCTTTCTAATACCCAATTGTTTCTGTAGTGTTAAAATAACTGGGCTGTGGTCGGATGTAATTTTGGGACATACTTCTATACGAGCATTTTCCAACAAAGCCCGTTTGACAAAAATCATGTCAATACGGGAATACTGCTTGTGAGGGTAAGAGTAAAACGTATACCCTGGGTATCCATAGGTAGTTTCATTTCAGGGTATAGACGCGCTAGAAGGGCTCTCCAGTATATGAAGTTACTATATATACAGGGGGGGCTCAAGCTCCCAGATTTCAAGCTTTACTATTGGCCTTCGTTTCTCAGACGAATCAGGACTTGTTATCTGGGGCTGAAACGAAGTTGTAGTTTACTTTCTATCAGCTAGCCTGCGGAACATCGACCGGGTTTCTGTTATATAAGACCTCTGACCCGAATTATTTCAAACTAATTAAATTTAAGATGATTAAAGATGTTATCAAGGTCTGGCGGGATATATGCAAACAGTATTCAGTGCCCCATTTACATCCACATACGCAGATATGGGATAACCCTATGTTCTCAGACATATTTCACGATATGATTGCGAAGGGGTGGCAACGTAACGACATAAACCAGATTGGGCAAGTGTATGACGAATGTGGGTTCTGGTGTTTTAGCTCATTAAAAGATGAGTTTGGATTAAGGCAGAATACTTTTTTTAAAGTATTTACAAATCAGGGATTACCTAGTCAGAGGCCAGAAGCTATTAGTATTGCCAATTTCATCGGAAATATTATCAGGAATATATAAGAGCTCTGGCCGTGGTGCAATTAGTATGGCCTATAAAAAATGTTTAGCAGCTGCTAAGGATGACAGTTTGCATATACTTATCAAACTTGGGGGCATGTTATCAAGGACGGCGTTAAAATTATCACCGGTTTAGCGGGAGAAAACTGCCGCTAAAGCGGCGATAATGGGCTTGATAATATGCCCTGGAGAATTCCAATAGAATCCATTGTTCACACCAGAACATGGACTTCTATTGGAATTCTCAAGGGCATATTATCAAGCCCATTATCGCCGCTTTAGCTGCAGTTTTCTGCCGCTAAACCGGCGATAATTGTTAACGCCGTCCTTGATAATATGCCCCTAAATTGGATGCTTAGGGCTGAAGTAACGGCTGAGGAAATACAGGAAACAATGCAAGTACTGGATAGGGCAGTAACCTCTGTTAATTTGAAATTACAGCAGCACCGTACAATTTATATGCTATATTACACACCAGCGATTATTTCCAAGTGGGCAGGAGCCCGATATTCGACCAAGTCATACTGCACGAAATGCCAATTATATGCGGCTGATTTAAGGCATATATTTGTTGACTTCCCTGGGCTAAATAGATTTTGGGCTGGAGTTTCTAATATTCTCTCTCCGGTATTGGGCCCAAACTATCAGTTCACTGAGAAGGAAATATTTTTGGGGATCTAACGCCATGATGTTAGCCATGAGTACGTGTTAGCAACTATTATCTTAGTTTGTGCTCGTTTGTGAATTGCCAGAGTTTGGATAAATAATGCTGGCCCAAGTATTGGCAAAATGTGGGCTTTACTTAGACAAGTATATGAAATGGAGGTTGCCTCGATCTTGGTTAAAGTTTAACAGGATGTGGGCTACTCTACAATGGGACTAATCAGGCACTGTCACTTTAGCACATTTAAATCTGCCAGTATATCATGACTCTCTCTCTTCCTCAGTGATAGATTTTTTACATGTATTCCAAACCACCTGCTCATTGAATCCATTAAATTGTAGAGTTAGGAAAGTATTGATTTTTCTTGAATCTCGAATAATGGAATTGTATTTGTGTTTCCAATGTTAAAGAACGAATAATCTGTACCTAATTGATGTTATATTCATATATTTCTTTTTTTTTCTTCTTTTTTTTCCCTTTGTACTATATCAAATAGTAATCATGGCTAAAAAAAAATAGTTACGTATTTACAAGAATACATATTACAGGTAACATGTTTAGCAGGTTACATAGAGAAATAATACTTATTTACAGAGATAATTACAAGTTAACATAAGGCATAGTTTTCAACTTAGATATAAGAAGCCCTATTTTACGTTAGGTTACAGAATAATTGTTCATTCAAGTGTTGCGAAACAGTTAGGGTCATGCCATTAAGACAGGGCTGTATGCCTGTTGGAAAGTATGGAGAGGAGTGTTATTGTGAAAAATGTCTTTGGAAGAAAAGAGTTTTGAGGTCCGATTTGAAGATTTGGAAAGAGGTGGTGGTGCACAGGTTAGGAGGTGGCAAGTTCCAAATTCTAGTTGCATTCCCTAAGTAAAATTGCGCCATAAGTCTTTCTCTTTTGAAGGTTGGAGGTTCAAGAAGCAGATTCTCAGCATTTTATTAGGGTCTAGAGCCACCTGATAACTTGAATTTGTTTGCTAGGTAGTGAGGTATAGAGTTGTGAATGGCTTTATAGGTGATGCAAGCAGTCTTATATATGGTCCTGGCTTCAATAGGAAGCCAGCGAAGAGTTGTCAACTAAGGAGTGATAGGGCCATTTCTTTTGGCCCCATAGATAAAGGGTGCAGCTGAATGGAGGATGGATTTGAAAGGGGATAAGTAGGTCCAAGGGAGGCCTGCAAGAAGAGAATTGCAGTAATCCAGTTTAGAGTGTACCAAAGATTGGACAAGAGTTTTCAAATGTTGTTCAGGAATGTAACATCAAATACCCCAGAGAAGTCATAGTTGAAAACGTGCATTCTTGGCCATGGTGTTGATTTGGGATTTGAGATTTTTTTTAATTTTTTTTATTTTACAGAGTTTTATATAGCGCTAACTTGACCCGAATCGAGTATCTGAGCGCTTTACATAGCAACAGTTGCATTACATGAGGACACATTCATTTTTTTTTGTATTTTTTTTTGTTAGTCACGGGGAGATTAAGTGATTTGCCCAGAATCACAGGATGCTCAGCGTCATTGCCGAGACTCGAACCCAGTTCCCCAGATTCGAGGTTGCCCGCCCTAGCCTTTAGGGCAACTAATAGATTAAGGGGTATATTCACAAGAACGTGTGATAACTACCTCAAGAGTAGCTTAATGCAACTCTCAACATCGCAGCCTATCGATGGAAAATTACGCCGTGCCAACCAAGTATTCAGAACGTGGCGGTAGCATGCGATAGCCACCAGATAACACGTTAAATGGCCGCGCAAAAATCTACACCACGCCGCAAAAATGCGAAACACGAATGCCAAAAAAGCTGCGATGAGGCCAATCGTGATACAAAAAGCCGCGAAAACCAGCGGAAGGCCAGCAAATCCCACGGCGGGAAAATGCACTTTAAAAGCAACAAAAACAACACACCAGAAAGAATCCAAAGTGCGTAGCAACATGAATGCACCCTGACCCAGCGCAGAGGCCAATGCGAACCCGACAAGCCCCACAGAACACCAGAAAGGAACAATGGGGTTGGGGAAAGCCAAGGAGAAGAGGGAGAGGAAGACGGGGTGCAGACCACAGGAAAACAAGAAAAGCGTCACGGAGGTGACAGAACACTACCAGCAACTGACCCACAAGCAGACTATCGAGAATGCAGATGGAGTGTCAAGGAGACCAATGGAGGAGGCCAAGAGGCGTTGGCATGACGTGGAAACCTAAACCAGGCACAAACCCGCTGCTAAACCACAATAAGGAGCTGAAGGGGCAGAGAACAGGTCATCCCCCACTCAATGAACTGTATACAAAAAAGGACCTGTTCACACTGTGAGCATATAATTCATATATCCATTGCAGTTGTCATATATTTTAGACAATCTGTAGAGCAAGTGATTATATCATCTATACTACTCATTGGTATGGCTCACTAATAAGAGAAAAGAAGAGACAAGTGTTTTTCATACGAGGTAAGACAAGAAAGCTATCTATATGCCTAAAAACTTGTGTCTCCAACACCCAGATGTGGTGAAAAAAGTGTGGAAAGGAGTGTTGGTGCCTCACGGTAGCAACACCAAAGAGGATAAAGCAGGATGGTACTCGCCTGCTACCTCAAGATCTCATCATCAGCTACCAACACTCCAGAAAAAGAAATAGGTGTAGGAAGAGAGACTTAATGAATTTCTAACCTGGCTTAATGGCCTAGATAGCTGCTTAAAGTTCACCTGGTCGGTGAGTAGAACATCCGCAGTATATCTAGACCTCGACATTCAGGCTGAACATGACAAGCTTGTGACTAAGGTGCATCATAAATTAACTGATAAAAATTCCTTACTACATTATAGATCATATCATCCAAGAGCCCTCCGGGACAACCTGCCTGTGGGACAGTTTTTAAGATATCGCCGTAATTGTTCCACCTTACAACAATACTCTGAACAGTCCAATGTGCTGGCCACCAAGCTAGAAAATCGAGCATACCCTAAAAAGGTAATAAGACAGGCAAAAAAACGAGCATACAACACGCCCCGTGCGGCCCTTTTGGAAAAAGCTCCCAAGAAAAATGGAGAATGCATCCCAGTGGTCACTACTTTTGGCCCACTCTCCACCAAAATCAGGCAGATCATCCGTAGACACTGGCACCTGCTATTCACTACCAATATGCAAATGCCTCCACCTCGGTTTGCATTCAAACGATCGGCGAACATCCGTGACCGGCTAGTTCACACTAGACCCAAAACAGATCTACAGGAGACCAACATCCCGCAGGGGCATTACCCATGTGGGAGTTGCTCTGTGTGTGCGCTTACATCAGCCACAAAAAGTGTTACCCTTGTAAATAAAAAAATGTGGTTTCTAAATAAATTTAGTAGCTGCAACACTTCCAATGTCATCTATAGATTGACGTGCCCCTGCGAGCTCCACTATATTGGCCTTACCACCAGGAAGGTAAAAATAAGGATACAAGAACATCTTAGTACGCTACGCGCAGGCAAACTGAGCACAAAACTGGTGCAACATTTCCAGTCTCACAAACACACCTCTAAAGACGTGCGTTGGGTAGTTCTAGAAAGGGTGACAGGCGACCAGTTTAACATGGAATCTAGACTGAGTAGCAGGGAAGCACGTTGGATTTATCAGGAGGGTGCAGATCAAACCGGATTGAACGATTTCATTGAATGGAATAAGGTTAATACATAACCCATTCATCCCAAATGCCTACACTGACATAGGCTTCCCATTATGCATGGCTGAGTGTCAATAAAGATCAGAGGCAGCAAATGAGTTGGGAACTCAACACACTAAAAAAGCCAATACATCCAGCCAGCAGATAACTATGAGAGTGTATTATAACATGCCTCACTTCTCATTGCTATCGTTTTAGAACTTGAGAGCTAATGTAATAACCTTTATTCTCCTAGGAGGGCTTGTGCATGGCAGTTTAATTTTATCAACCCCAACGCAATTTTGAGGAACAAAAAAAAAAATAAAAAAAAAAAATGAAAACCATTTAGAGGAGCATTTGGGGACAGACATGTGTGTTATTACCAATTTTTGCAAAAAGGTTTACCTAACACTATACATGACAAAATTTACTAGATGGATGTAGAGAACACATGTCTTGATGTGCTCTCGTTTGCTATTTTGTAGATATCTCTATATTGCGGGGGAACTTGAAAAACCATAGAATACACTGAGGAGTTCACCATTCTAACATGGCGGCGTCTGTCTAATTACGAGATTCGCTGACTCTCTGAGGAGGGTGGGACCACCCAAGTCCGGTCACGTGGTGAGCGTGATTACGCTCATATCCACGAAAAACAACAGTCGCGCTGTTGCGGTGCTGAGTCAACGCCAGACACGGACGCATTTACGGTGGGTCCCGATGTATGTTTTTTCAAAACAGGGCACTCGGTTAAAAAGGGATGGGAACCTGTGCTAGCACATTTTGAGTGGGAATCCAGGCCACAATGCAACCAACTGGGCAGGCACGAACTTGACAAGAGGGGGCTACTGTAATGGGACAGGGCTCACCCGACCTGAGGCTGAGTACTAGTTACACCCAAATTAGGCACACAATAGAAGGGTAGATATATAATGGGATTGAGACATAGGAGTGATAACAACCCATGATACGAGCAGTGGCAGGTATCTGGTAATTGTATTCCCTAAAGTCTCGTGACTCTTATTGTGTATTACAGACTCACGACAGGAGTCGAGTAGACGAGCCTTGAATGAGTGATCGTAGCCACAAGGACTCGAGGGTAAAGGTATGCCCATGGTGGGCAATATCCCGGTAAATATGGTGGATGATATGTAATTCGGAATGCAGTACATACTGCATCAGCTTCTTTTTAAACCGGTTGTCAACTAAGTTTGCTATGTGTTGTTTGTCTATCTTTTGTCTCCAACAGAATTGTTTTTAATTGATAAAAACAGTGGTGCAGGGTGGAATGACAATACCCCACGCCCTGAAGAAGTTGCCGTGAGTTTATACAAAAGGCAATGAAACATGTCGGCATTTTAAATACGAGCAGTCACACAGCATAGAATAAAAAACGCAAGCCAGTGTGATCTAGCTCAGACTTGTATATCATTGTGGGGCTTAACATGGTGCACGGATCACTGCACAGTTCTTTTCTCTTTTACCACACACCCTAGCACTTTGCTTTTTGGGTCATTAGTTACCCATTTTCTTCCTACACCTATTTCTTTTTCTGGAGTGTTGGTAGCTGATGATGAGATCTTGAGGTAGCAGGCGAGTACCATCCTGCTTTATCCTCTTTGGTGTTGCTACCGTGAGGCACCAACACTCCTTTCCACACTTTTTTCACCACATCTGGGTGTTGGAGACACAAGTTTTTAGGCATATAGATAGCTTTCTTGTCTTACCTCGTATGAAAAACACTTGTCTCTTCTTTTCTCTTATTAGTGAGCCATACCAATGAGTAGTATAGATGATATAATCACTTTCTCTACAGATTGTCTAAAATATATGACAACTGCAATGGATATATGAATTACAAACCCGCTGCTAACAGGAAGGCAGCAACGGCGACAGGAGGTGGGAGTCCCTCGCAACAGGAGGAGCTGGAGGAAATGGAGGCCAGTCATCAGTGAGGAGATGGTGCAATGAGTTGGGTGTCCGGACACAGCTTGATAAGACCTGACACAACAACAACAGGGTGAGGATCTAAAAGAGACTGCGGGGACGGGGGAGATGGGCACAATGGCACACATGCGCAACGATGTGTAGCACACTGCACAACCACAAATACCCAGGGACATGTCCCCCATTCCCCTGGCACACTGCAGCACACACATAGCAATCACAGCACATCCCATGACAATGTGGCACAAAGCGCAACACCGACACTGCAGAACAGGGGACACAACTGGGTCCGCCCATATGCAGAAACAGGCCAATCACATTGGACAGAGCAGGGAACTGTGAGATGAATATGTACGGGTACAACCTCACATCAGTCATGTAGTCCAAATGTCCACTGTCCCAACTTAAATTGCCAGCACCGCCCAAACAGTCATGATGTACCTTGTCACACAGTCTGCATGTCCACAAGAACTATGCACCAACATAAATGTCAACACAATGTCAACATACATCTCCCCTCCACATTGCAGAGGGACAAACAACACCTCCAGCAGGTCACACCAGACAACCCATCAGTGATACCGGAGACGACCACCACACCTTCGACACCGACGCCCTACAAGAGCCCATGGACATCCCACGCAACCCACCACCAGGACCAGGGTAGACAGGCCACTTAGAGGAGATCCCAGCCCCTGCAACAGACCACACAGCATGAAGCACCCGCAAGTACAGCTGGCACACAACACTTCACTGACCCACACTTGGCACACCAATGCCAGGTGTCAGAACGCCAAAAGGAGGTGGCCCAACAGGAGCGGGTGTGGTCCAAACCCATGGAAGGCGTAACAGAACACATACATGGGTGTTCATTACCCTTCAGGGATCACCTACACCCCACAAAGGAGACCCACACTGCCTGCCATAGAGACACATGCAGATGCACATTCCCAGTTCAGAACCAGGTCCAGGGGCACGCACATATCAGTCACACACCCACGTTGGCTCTGCGTACGACGGGACAGTCCACTTCCCTTACGAATTGAGTGGGAGACGACAAAGCTAAATGTTCAAGCTCTAACCCACTGCTTGTGTTGACATGTCTGCGTCTGCTGTACACAGCACAATGTAATGTCGTAGGGCCCAGGGCCCTCATGCATTCAACAAGACCACAGAGATACGCACAGATATTATGTCGAACTGGCTATGGGCACGTGCGCCCGGCCACTTTATTGGCAGGGCCACAAGTACAGTGATGCCTGTGCTGGATGTGTGTGGGGTGGGTGCAAGCCAGGCCTCAGGGAGTTGTTGGTGCTGGCAACAAATACAACAGTTAACACAATGAATACGGAAACAGACAACACCAGCATTACAGGGACAACTGCGGAGCATCATGGAGGTAGCCTGAGAAAGTCCAGAGGGCACACAATGAGCAAACAGAAGTGTCCGTGAGTTGCAGTGCGCTGAGTCTGGGGCACCAGAGCTGAGCGTGCTCATGTGAAGGGAATGTCTAAGATTCTGTCCCTTCAGGACCTACATGATGCAGCTGCAGTGGAGGGGGGTTTGAACCTGCATCATCTTCCTTATCGTTGTCCCAGGTCTCCCAGACCGCCTGAGGTGACATTGCTGCATGAACCCACCGCAGTACATAACCAAGACAGTAATGGACGATGATTCGTGGTGCACTGAGTCAGTGGCACCTGGAGTGCTGAGCAGAGGATCAGGCAGAAGATAGCATCCAAGAAATGTGGCGGCAACTCAGTCAGTCTGCCAGTATGACCATTTCGACGGTCCTTGCGGGTGTGGCGTGTGCCTCCTGAGGTGATCCGACGTCCAGGCCGGTCAGGACTCGCTTTGATGTGTGAGCCCTGGTGGGCCGCAGTTGAGGCCGGAGGCTGCGGACAGTGCAGGGCCACAGACACATGGCGTTGATGACCCCAAGGCCATCGCTTCAGAGGCCATCCAATATCTCAGAAGAAGGGGTCCCGGACATGACCAGCACAGAGTTAATGGCCCTGGATGCACTGCGGCCAGCACAGGCACCCAGCCACGGGACGGTGACTTGCGGTGCAGTCAGATGGGCCATGCGCCCTGAGCGGGTCCTCATCAATGTCTGAGGTGTATCTTGCAGAGTGTTGCAAGGGACAGTGGAAGGTGTCCTCCAGGGCATGATGCAGCGGGTGGAAGCTGTCCGGAAGCAGCAAATGGAGGGGTGGAATGCCATGACCTCATTTTCGCCACAAAGTTAGTATCACCACCATGATGGCGAGGACAGCAGTCGCCACCAAAGTCCAACCAGAAAGTGTCTGCCGGATTGAGATTATTTTCCTTTACATGATGTGTGAGTGGTCCTATTGTATGAATATGAACATATTTCATATATATGCTAAACTGATTGAAATGCCAAAGTCATCCAAATGTGTGCTCTATCGAAGGGATCATATGAATTCTTGTCAAGCAAGTGGCATTTGCCATATGAAAAAAAATCTAATTAGAATAAAAATCAATGCACTTGTTCTTTCAGTTCGGTTGTCCTTAACATCTAACCGAGGAAAAGAACAATTTTTTGCCCAGAAGTAGTTCCCTTAAATCCAAGTATGTGTACAGCATGTAAAAAATTTCTGACACGCAGTGCTCCATAAAACATTTGACAACTGACACATTTTTATTTTACGAATTGCATTTATCTTCCTGCAACCTCACTATACCAGTTGCTGTATAGCAGCTACAACTTGTTCACCACTAGACCCCACTACAATGAGAGACACAAAACACCATAAGCTGCTGGGCAGGGGAAGACCTCGAGTGGTCTTTCTCCAATTTATTTCTACCCTCAGCCGCCTCCACCCTGAGGGTTGAATGCAGTACATTCGGGTGTCAAGGTCATGACGTAGTGGCCGGGCGGGTCACTACATCCCATTCCCACTTTACTCTAGCTAACTGGACCTTAGCTCACATGCACAGTCGGTCACAGTCGGTCTTTGGCTTTGTTGAGTACTGGGATGACGACTATACCTCTGGCTGCTGGGGACATCAACCAGCTCTTCCAGTATCACATCACTTTGTTCAGTTGATTGCTGACCACCATGTCTTTCCTGACCCACCACCTGCTCGCTTCCAGATGGGATGTGGCATTCCACCACACTTCCATTGGTTCCTTCACATTCACTTTGGTTACCGTCCTCCTCGCTGAGACCCCGGTGTGGCTTCCACCTTCTTGAACCACAACACATTCCTAATCACTGTTTCGTCTCCTCGTCGTGCAGTCACCATCATATCCTCCATGGTAGTCACCTTCCCTATTCCTGATTCAGAGGGGGTTTAGAACTTCCAAACAGGTCAACAATTTCTCAGGAGGACCAGATCCTCCAGTGCAAAACCACACAAACGGGCTTCCCGCCACCAGCTTGCTCTTTCATTATTTTAATTCCTCCGATTTTGCATGCCATCAGGATCATTGTCTGGCGGTGACCATTCAAGGTCTACCGGGATGGTGTCCCGCCTGTTTCCCTTCATCATCAGTGTCCATGGCAAGCATCTCGGGGTGCAGTTGGGGGTTCCGCAGTATTCTTGCAAGAATCAGTTGAGGGCAATCTTGGGGTTGGTCCCCTTATGAATGGCAATTCTCAGTGCCTTATTCAGAGTCCACAGAAACGGATCCACATCTCAGTTTGCCTGTGGCCACTGCATAGAATTGCATCTGTATCTTATCCCAAGATGTTGCAGGAGCTCCCTGAATTCACTTATTTGAAATGAAGGGCTATTGTCTGTCCTGATCTCCTCTGGAAGCCCAAACAGTGCTAGTACCTTTTTCAGAGCAGGATTAATGTTACGGATAGCAGTCAACTAAAGTAGTTCTACTACAGAATATTTGGAATGGTTATCCACCATTACCATTGATATGCACCCATCTGGAAAGGTACTAAAGTCCAGACTGACATTCTTCCGGGGAGTATCTCTTCGGTCCTTTGTGAACACTGGCATTGGGGTTCCAGGGCTACTGGTCACCTGGCCCACCTTGAACCTCTGAACCAGCTCATCCACTACCGCTACCAGTGCAGTGAACTACACATTTTCCCTGAGGCGGCTCTTGGTCTTGGCTATCCCTTGGTGCTTTCTGTGCACCAGCTCTGCCACACGGCTTACCAATTCTGCAGGATTCACTAAGCACCTTCCACTAAGTATTCTCAACAACAGGCCTTCTGGAAATGAGCAGAGCTCGTACTTGACCTTCCACAGTTGTGTCAGTCATTATTTGTCAGGGCTGCCCCAAGGGATTGCATCCTTTGGAAACAGGTTCCAGGTCCCTCCTTGTAGAGTTTCTTTGACTTTCAGCAGCACAGTGTCCTTGTTGGTTGCCTGACTGAATTCCTGGAGACTCAAAGCTTTTGAGTATGCCCCTTGTGTCACAAGATTAAGGTATTCCTCAGTGGGCCCACTATCATATTTAATTGCTTTGTCTTCTGCTGGTGAGTGCATGGGGAGTAAATTGGCGGGGTTCCGGGAACTTTGCCAGTGTACCACTTCAAATTAGTATTGCTGTAATTGTATCACCCATCGCTCAAAACTGGAAGGAGGGTGAGGTGCAGAGCCTTTGAAAATGTGGATTAAGGATTGGAGGTCTGTTATCAAGTGGAAGGGTTGTCTGCAAAGATATAGATAAAAATGACCACATCCCCATTTGATGGCTAGGGCTTCTCATTCTATATGGGCATACCTGGACTCTGTTGGTGTAAGCACCCTACTTACAAATGCCAGGGGCTCTCATCAGCCCGGCTCCACCTCCTGCGTCAAGACCTCCCCCAGCGCCACCAGACTGGCATCCACATGGAGCTCTGTCCTTTGCTTGGGGTCAAAATAAGCCACTTTCGTCTTGCTAAGAAGTGCAGTTTTAATCCTTTGAAATGAATCCTCTTCCTTGGGTCCCCAGACCCACCAAGCATCATATCTCGTCAAAGTTCCGAGAAGCTCTACAATGGTCACAAGGTTGGGGATAAACCTGCCACAGTAAGTTGAAGGAAACTGCAGACTTCTGTGGCAATGCGGGGTGCAGGTACCTGGTATATAGCCTGAGACATCCGGGGGTCAACTTGGATACCATCTTTAGTTAACACAGAGCCAAATAATTCCATGTGCGACGCAAAGAAGGAGCACATCTTGCGATGGAAGGTGAGGTAGTGATCACATAGCCATTTCAAAGTAGCTCTAAGTCGATAGTGATGTTCTTCGGCAATCTGGAGTATATAAGAATATTTGGCCCGATTCACAAAATTAATCTGAGACAAAATCCTAACTTCACGACTTTCGGTATTCACAAAAGGCATTTAGTAGTAGTAAAGTTAGGAATCCTAACTTTACTAATATTAAATGCCTTTTGTGAATACCGAAAGTCGGAAAGTTAGGATTTTGTCTCAGATTACTTTTGTGAATCGGGCCCATTGTCATTGACATTCATTATCCTGTGGAGGCCAGATAGGACCTCACGGATGGAGTTTTGGAATACCTCAGCTGCAGACGATATCCCAAAACTAAGGCGTTTGTACCTTCACAAACCAAGGTGTCGAGAAGGTTCTGAGATATTGACTGCCCTTAACCAGCGGCAGTTAGTGGTATATGGTGTTCAGATCAAGCTTCAAGATCCACTTGGCACCAATGAGGTCAGCCATGATATCATCCATCATGAGTGTGATGTGCCTCTCATGTTTAATGGCTTCATTAGAGAGGTGCATGTAGACTCAGATGCAGATCTTGTCAGGTTGCTTGGGTTTTTCAGCGATGACCCCACCCATGGTGTGGCCCAGAGACCTTTTTGGTGACGTCAAGTCTTTCCAATTTTTCCTGATCCTTCTCTACCAGAGGTCACATGTGAAATGGCATCCACTGGTATCTGAGGGCCATTGGTTTGATTTATCCATCGATGTGCAGCTTTAACGAAGGTGTGCAGAACCAGGATGGGGAATTGGTTGAGTTGTTCATCTGCTTTGAACTTTTCTTGCAAAGGATAGCAGCCCAAGTTCTTACGCTACATAATAAAAAAACAATAGTAGCCGCTAAAGTCTACATAAAGGAATCCCTGCTTAAACTAAGAAGAGAGTCCGTACCCAGGAATTTAAGAGATCTCCCAACCCTACCAGAACCTTTATTGGGTGGATAAGAGAACAACAGAGCTAGAGAAACTCTAGGGTTCATGCAAGCAAGCCACCCACTCAGGTGGCACCTCCATCTCCTTCCCATCGTTTGGAGGATGCACAGTTCCTTGGAATTACATCACTGCCAAGTTTTTCAGGACAATGCATGATGTCTTGCTTCAATCTATTTTTTTTTCTTTAATTTCTTGGACTTTTGTGGATGCCATTATAAAACAAGACTACAAGTCCAAGAATTCAAAGTAAAAAATAGACAGAAACAGCACAACACGCATGGACTTGGGAAACTTGATAGCTGTGTTAGGAATCATGTTTAACCTCTCAAAAAACCAAAAGCATCCATAGACTTTAGTTTTCCTTAGATCTGAACACTGACTTGGATGCAACCACCCTTCCAGCCACTTGATTTCACTTACCAAAAAGAGTCGATTGCTGAGATGTCCATCCTGGTATCAGACAGGTCGCAATGGCGGCTGAATGTAACTGAATTTAAAGATTCTCTGCCATGACACACACACTAGGCTAATAAGCCAGACTCACTAAAATGCAGTTTCATGGTATCATAAGTCTGCATTGAGGAAATTGTACCTCCTCGATTTCAGTACAGGACTCACATTGTTTGAAGCCTGTTGGGTCATCCCGCTCCTAATTATCATTTTGGTTTTCCAGATGAAAGTATGAATCCCACTGGGTAACTATGTGAGGCAGGAGAACAACTAAGGCACGCATCTCCCTCCCCGAGGGTCACTCAGCCTCAGATGCACACTTACAAATCTCCCTCTAGCCGCACTGGGATAGGAAAATTCACATACTGGTAATTACTCCTGTTCCTAAGTAATAAACATAAGAGCATCGGGAGATAGAAGGTCTGGTCTATTGTACAGAAACTCCAGGTTAATGCTTTAAAAAATAGAATGCGCATGCACAAAGTAAATTTCACTGATGCAGTCTCAGTGTGAGATAGCTTTTTGACACTTCCTGGACACGCTTGGTGTAGCAGAAACTTCATTTTATTTGTATATATATTATTATTTTTTGCATATAATCTTTTGTAGTATTAACATGAAGTGTTAGGATTTAGAAATGTAATAAAATGAAATGAGATGTGTTTAGACCATTGAGTAGTGGAGAATTATTGTAAAAGTGAATGCAAGTAGCAGAAAATATTAACTTGGACAGCGTGTGTTGTGGTATTGAGATCTGTTCATGTACTAAAATTATTATTAATCATGTCATTTTACATGTATGTAAATGTATTCATATTTACTATGCAATTTCGTAGAGCTCACATGTCATTTTCTTATGTCAGCCGAATATTGCAGGCCTGAAATGCATTTTCCCTGGAAACTCTCGGTTTAGATAGCTGAATTTTATGTGTGCTGTGGAATTCGCTCTTTGTCAATGTTTTGTATTACAGGTGAAAGAAGCGCTCTTGTTAGCTAGAATAATGTCTTTGTTTTATTAGTCAGGCAAGGAGAGAAAAAGTTACATCGTACGGTCTGAATTGATAAAGGAAAGCTGTTGTGTTTCACACAGGAGACGGCCTGGAAATCAAGGTCAGCTTGCTGCAAATCAGGAACTCCGTTGTCCCATGGAAAATTACCTTCAGACTTAGCGGATGGCGTGACCTGCAAATGATCTTGGGAAAGTTCTCAATATTGTGAGTAGGGAAAGTGCCCCCTTCTCCTTCTGCCTTCGGAGGGAGAGCATCTTAGAACAAGGTCTGTCTTAACAGCTTTATGCTATTTTACTTATCATTGATTGAGAGGCTTCCTAGCATGACTCCACATGCTGACACCTATATTTCTTGTCCCTGACAATTTCTTAGGTAGGGATGTCATTTTAACGTTAGTGTGGGGATAGATTAATGCTTTATATTTACAAACACTCGATGCAGGGAAACTTGGACTCATGCTTCCGAATGCTCTGCATTCGACTTTTTGAATTAATTGATTTGTTTATGCTGCATCGTTCAAACTGGATGCACAGATTTGGCTTTATGCTGATTCCAATGTATTTCTACACTCTCGTTTTGAGCTGTCTCTATGTTCAATTATTTTTGGCTTTGTAATAAATTAACTAACCTTACGCAGTTGTCTGTTGTTAATATGCATCCAAAGAAATTCCTGTTGAATTGATTGCCAATAATAACACTTTTCTCCCCTCTACGTTTACATGCTGCTTAAAAGAACCATCAGATCGTGATTCTATAATTGGTCCAGACCTTATGGGCCCAGCTCTTTCAGTTGGTAGCAGAGTAGGATGATTAGCACATTAAGAAAGGGAATAATCCAGAAATCAATCTAGAAAAGCATAACCTAGAACCCCAGGGCCGCAAAATAGAGCCCAATGACTGAGAACAGAGAGTGACGGAATTCGGCAGAGACTGACGGAATCTGATGTGCGGCGAGATTGGAGGAGTGAGTATTAATAAGGTGGATGTTGTGTGTTAGATTGCGGGAACTTATTGATTGTGTGATGTCTGGTGGAGTTGGTTTGCGAGTCGAGTGGATGTGGTTTCAGGCCAGACGTGGTCCAAAGATTGAGATTTGAATTACAGGTCCCTAAGATCCCGGGATATATTAAATGGTATAGAAGACACCTATTGATTGTGATTGTCTGAGCAAAGAATTGAGGAGTTGTTGTGAGACGTCATCTGGAGTTCCACATAAGACAGGGAACGTTGTGTGATTGGGATGTATGGGAATCGTTCAGTTAACCTAGTGCACAGAGGTTAGCTACACTGATTCAGGTGACCAGCACAGGTCAAGGGTCACTGTGTGAATGTTCTTGGGTGATTGAATTCTATTGATCTTTTAGATGGCAGACAATTATGGCGTTTAAGATGATTGTGTGAGTGAATGAGTATGGAGAAATTGTAAAGGAGGGTAAGCCGCTGAGAGGAGCGCAGGTGATGTCAGAGTGTGCAGTGCTGCGAAAGGTTGGTTGGTGTAATGCCGCACTGTATTTGGTTGGTACTCATCAGGAAGTTGTGGTTGGAAAATATTGCTGTCGTCAAAATCTGAACAATTTGCAATTGAATCATGCGATGTTTTACGGTATGCAGGATCTTTTCAGGGGTGAACAAGGAGTTGTTACTCAAATGGGCAAAGAAGCACCACCCGAGCATACTCCAGCTCACTGCATGGTGACAAAAGTTGGGCTCATAATTTATTTTGGCTTAAAAATTGGCAAAAAAATACAGAAAAAGAGGTTGAATTGTAATTTCCATGTTTTTGTTAATTTCTGTTGGATGTGTTGCACCAATTAAGAGGAGTAATGTTTGCGCTGTGACCTTTGCTTAAACCAACCCAGTTTGAAGTGTTAGACGCATGGATGTGTGCAGCACATGTTAAGAAGAGGGAAAGATACCAAGGGAAGATGAGGAAAGCTTTGAGGGCATGTCAGGAAGCACAATGGGATGCACAGCTCAAGAGACGGAGAGTGGATCCTATTGAGGGAGAAAGGTTGTACCCAATGCTGGTAGGAAAGTGAGATTCTCAGAACAGGAATTGAAGGGTAAATGAAAATGAAAGTAGTGATACTGACAACAGCTTGCTGGATGAGTTGTTATCTGAGCATTCACCATCTTATAATCCTTGATCAGAGGCGGGGAGGCGAGTTTTGGCGAATGTAGTGACTTTGGAAAGTGTGTCTGCATCTCAAGCAGGCCCTAGTAAGGGAGTTGTGTGAAGGATATCTGCAGGAGTGGGGGGGACAGAAGTGCCCACCTTAGGAGGTATGGATCAGAATGGAGTCATGGTTATCAGAAGCCCCTATAGTGCTGGTCACTATTGGTTCTGTTGTTCCTGTGTATGGCCTGAGCTCAGTGGGAAACCTTAGTCAGTGACAGTCTCTTCAGGTTGAAGGAACTGGAGTGGGAAGGTCAAAAAACACAAGTGGAAATTGCCCATCTCTTGAGCCTGTGGAATCTAGTACCACTTTACCAGCTACTACAGATCCTTAAGGAGTATGCATTGATTCCAGTACTATGCAGTCTATACCTATGGCAAGCACTAGTTCAGACCCGATGAAGCGGTAAACTATAGTAAGAGGACCAACGAGTGCAGCTTCAGAATAAGTGCAGGCCAGGGAACCACTGGAAATCAACATGTCTTAGATGTTGCAGACTTAGAGACTTGGTAGAGCGATTACAATAAAAACAAGGAAGGTCAGAGTAGTACATTAAGTCAAGGAGCCATCAAGGCTGCAGTAAAGGTGAAAATATTGGATGTGGTGAGGGTGAAGGCTGAGGTAGATTAAATCATCAGTGGCAATTTACCTATAGAAAGAATAGAGAACTATGAGCCAGATGACCTGTTGTTTATAGCAAAGAATGTCACCCGCAAAGCGAGACGAGCTCATGAGAAGTTGTTGGAACTAGCTGAGAGGCATGAAGTAGACCTGTCTTAAACAAAAATGTTCGAGGGAAATCGTAGCCTTAACTACAGTGAGCTGGAGGAAAAGAGGGTTACTGGATTAAAAACACATATATGAGAGTTGGGTATAGGACTACAGCCTTGGAGTATGCCGGATAAACGGGAGAAAAGGTGGTCTAGGAAGAAGAGTACGAGAAGGGTGACAGGAGAAACACCACCTGCTAGAAGGGGAACGACGGGAGTTGAGGCATACCTGTTATGGGAGGTGCCTAATGAAGGGTATGAACATGTTCTGTGGAGTAGAGGTGACCTTGCTGCATTTACAAATGATTTCCCCAGGTTGAGAGAAAAACCTGCTGAGAGGTACAAACAAGTCAATCATTTTGTTAAGAACTCGAAGGTACGGCCGATTGACTTACATACTCTGTTTGAAATTGCGGTTCCTAGTAATCTATGGTCTGCATGTAAAATTGCTATTAAGTGGCTTGCTGCTGAACCAGAGATTGATCCTGTAACTCATGGTCCTTTGCCCTTGGTTATGAAAAAGTATGATCAGGTGATCACATGGTTGCAGTCCAAGATAGCCCCTCAAGACATCGATTGGGTTAGGATAGATCGAATGACCCAGGAGCACGAAGAGTCAGTACATGCCTATTACGAAAGGCTCTTGTAAGCCTTTACGCATTAAAGTGGGTTGGACGTACTATACCCTAAAGATATGGGCCAATTTGTCTTAAAATGTGTGACAAGACTGAGGCTGGAAATCAGCCTCATGATCCAGCAACATCTGATCTGCTGACATAATAAGTCAGTGGACGAAATTCTGTGGTATGTCAGGAATTGCAGTTATGAGGTGGATTCCAAACATATGAAGATAAAAGAAAAGTTAATGTTGGTTTTAAATGCGAAATGCACAGAAGGGGGAGCAGGTACAGGCAATGGAAGGAACAGTAGCTCACAATCAAAGGACTGTTGCAGGAGGTGTTCAATCTACATCAGTTACAGGCATGGCAGGACAGGGAAGAGGAAGAGGTGTCCCCATAGATCCTAAAACAGATGTTGCTACGCAGAAAAAGGCAACTGCCTGTCATTTTTATCACAAGATCAGGCATTGGAAGCCAGTGAATCAGGTGCAGTCGTAGGAGAACTCGTGCAAGTGGCAGATGTGGTAAATCAGTTACCAACAGTGACGAGGCCAAGATCACTTAATGCAGAGAGAATCAGAAACAGTTAGTGCAAGTGCCCCAACTTCCGAGAATCTCGCAGGGAAATTGAACGTAGCATCAGATGCCCTCATGGAAGCTTTGAATGGATTTGATCAGGATCCGTCTTTATGACGGTGCCTGGGGGGGGAGACTGTACACTTGGCGCAGTCTGAGAGGTAGACCAGAGTGGACCATATGTAGAAGCTGACATAGATGGTCATCCCATTACATTCTTGAGTAATACTGGTGCTACTCGTTCTACTGTGAGATCTGCAGTAACCCCAAACCTACCCCTATTGTAAAAATCGATCTGAGTAGTATGAATCGCTAACAAAAGAATGACAAACCCTCTGACAGAGGAGGTACCAGTGAAATTTGGAACCTTTCAAGATCATTATCAGTTTGTGGTATGTGACTCGAGTCTAGTCAGTTTGTTAGGGCGTGAACCCTTATGCAAATTGAATTGACCCATTTATTGCACACCGAACGGAATTGAAATGCAGACTAATGATGACATTGCCTTCCAATTGGTAAATCAGAATCATTACGGTGAGCAGTCTAAATATCGAGTTTTAAATTTCGACCTACAAGTATATCGATGGACAGAATATCGACCCCAAGGTAAGTATTATCGAAGTTAATAATATCGAAGTCATTAATTTAGATGTAAGTAATATCGTAATCAAAAATTTCGATGTCAAGAATATCGATATTTTATTAGTGTAATGTATTTTAATATGTATTTTATTTGTATGTTAAAGATTATTGTAATGTATTTTAATACATTTAAAAATAAATGTTTAGAGATTAATAATTATTTAAAATATAATTTAGCGTTTTAGTATCAGAGCGGGTTGTGGGTTTATAGGGGAATAGGGCGGGAAGTAATTTAATTATAATTAATTAATTAATATGTATTGTTTAATTGGTATTTATGATTAATTAATTGTTAATTAATTACTAATTGTTAATTAAATATATTAATTGATTAATTAATTGTTAATTAATTATTAATTGTAAATTAATTTTATTAATTGGTTAATTATATAAGTTATAATTAGTTTAATATTAATATTTATTTATTGGTATTGTTAATTAATTAATTGTTAATTACTAATTAATTAGTGATTTAATTTGATTAAGTGATTAATTGATGATTAAATTAATTATGTGAATTTTTATGTGTAGTGGGTTGTGGGTTTATAGGGGAATAGGGTGGGATGTAATTAAATTCAAATAATTACTGATAATTTTTATTTATTTGTAATTAATAATAATTAATTGTTAATTAATTATTAATTGGTAATTAATTGTTATTAGTACGTTAAATATAGTAAATATAAATAATTTATTATTTCATGTTATTTGTTGTTATTGCTAATTAATGTATTGTTAATTAATAATTAATTTGTGAATAATTGTAATTTGGTAGTTAATATGTATAAATTTGTAAATAATAAGTATATTAATTATAAAGAATGTATTATTAATTGTAAATAATAGATAAATGTCAATGTAAATGTAGTTGAGCTTATATAGCGCACAGCTACCCGCTGTGGGTTTCCCGGCACTTGCTTAGGGAACCCGTCCTGGTATTCCCCTGTGAGATAGCAGGGTATCCACAAGGTGAAAGTCAGGCATAAACTGATATTTAAATGTATTGTGTATTTTGTATGTGTAGTGTGTTGTGTGTTAAAGGGGGAATAGTGTGGGATGTAATTTAAAGCTATTTATATAAATATTTAATTTAAAAATAATTGGTATTTAATAATACATATTTTGTAAATTAATTATTAATATGCTATATTTTTATAACTAATTATTTAATTGGTTATTATGTTTATAGAATCCCTATGCTATCCAGTGCTTTCCCAACTGTTTTACTATCTGGAGTTGGAATAGTAATTTTTAACCCTACGCTATCCAGCGCTTTCCCTACTGTTTCACTTACTGGAGTGGGAATAGTAATTTGTACCCCTACGCTATCCAGCGTTTTCACTACTGTTGCACTCTCTGGAGTGGGAATAGTAATTTTTACCCCTACGCTATCCAACGCTTTCCCTTCTGTTGGACTCACTGGAGTGGGAATAGTAATTTTTACTCCTACGCTATCCAATGTTTTCCCTACTATTGCACTCTCTGGAGTTGGAATAGTAATTTTTTTCCCTACGCTATCCAACACTTTCCCTACTGTTGCACTCTCTGGAGTGGGAATAGTAATTTTTACCCTTACGCTATCCAACGCTTTCCCTACTATTGCACTCTCTGGAGTTGGAATAGTAATTTTTACCCCTACGCTATCCAACGCTTTCCCTACTGTTGCACTCTTTGGAGTTGGAATAGTAATTTTTACCCCTACGCTATCCAGCGCTTTCCCTACTGTTTCACTTACTGGAGTGGGAATAGTAATTTGTACCCCTACGCTATCCAACGCTTTCCCTACTGTTGCACTCTCTGGAGTTGGAATAGTAATTTTTACCCCTACGCTATCCAGCGCTTTTCCTACTGTTGCACTCTCTGGAGTTGGAATAGTAATTTTTACCCCTACGCTATCCAGCGCTTTCCCTACTGTTTCACTTACTGGAGTGGGAATAGTAATTTTTACCCCTACGCTATCCAGCGCTTTCCCTACTGTTTCACTTACTGGAGTGGGAATAGTAATTTGTACCCCTACTCTATCCAGCGTTTTCACTACTGTTGCACTCTCTGGAGTGGGAATAGTAATTTTTACCCCTACGCTATCCAACGCTTTCCCTACTGTTGGACTCACTGGAGTGGGAATAGTAATTTTTACTCCTACGCTATCCAACGTTTTCCCTACTATTGCACTCTCTGGAGTTGGAATAGTAATTCTTTTCCCTACGCTATCCAACACTTTCCCTACTGTTGCACTCTCTGGAGTGGAAATAGTAATTTTTACCCTTACGCTATCCAACGCTTTCCCTACTATTGCACTCTCTGGAGTTGGAATAGTAATTTTTACCCCTACGCTATCCAACGCTTTCCCTACTGTTGCACTCTTTGGAGTTGGAATAGTAATTTTTACCCCTACGCTATCCAGCGCTTTCCCTACTGTTTCACTTACTGGAGTGGGAATAGTAATTTGTACCCCTACGCTATCCAACGCTTTCCCTACTGTTGCACTCTCTGGAGTTGGAATAGTAATTTTACCCCTACGCTATCCAGCGCTTTTCCTACTGTTGCACTCTCTGGAGTTGGAATAGTAATTTTTACCCCTACACTATCCAGCGCTTTCCCTACTGTTTCACTTACTGGAGTGGGAATAGTAATTTGTACCCCTACGCTATCCAGCGTTTTCACTGCTGTTGCACTCTCTGTTGTGGGAATAGTAATGTTTACCCCTATGCTATGCAATGTTTTCCCTACTGTTGCACTCATTGGAGTGGGAATAGTAATGTTTACCCTTACGCTATCCAACGCTTTCCCTACTATTGCACTCTCTGGAGTTGGAATAGTAATTTTTACCCCTACGCTAGCCAACGCTTTCCCTACTGTTGTACTCTTTGGAGTTGGAATAGCAATTTTTACCACTACGCTATCCAACGTTTTCCCTACTGTTGCACTCTCTGGAGTGGGAATAGTAATTTTTACCTTTACGCTATCCAACACTTTCCCTACTATTGCACTCTCTGGAGTTGGAATAGTAATTTTAACCCTACGCTATCCAACGCTTTCCCTACTGTTGCACTCTTTGGAGTTGGAATAGTAATTTTTACCCCTACGGTATCCAACATTTTCCTTACTGTTGTTTTTGTTGGAGTTGGACTAGTAGTTTTATTGTGTCTGATATTTCATATGTTTTGTATTATTTTTGCTATTGTAATATATCATTAATAATAAAAATTATTCACATTAAAAATATTGATTATTATTTGCTATATGTAATTATTAAATATGTATTAATGTTATTATTTTATGTGTATAGATGTATTGGTAATTTTTAAAAACATTTAATAATGTATACGTTACAGAAATTATTATTAAAATTAATTATTAAGTAAGTATATATATTATATATTATATGTATATGTTTAATTAAAGTTTTATTAAGTTATATATATTAATTATACATTTTAAATATTATACAATATATTTAATTATGTTTATTTAATTTCTAAGTATAATTTGGTTTATTTTACATATATTTTTAAAGTAAAAGAAAAACAATATTTTTAATAACGATATTTTTGACATCGATATTTAATTTTCGATATTTTTGTACTTACCATGTTGTAGATAGGATGTCGATATTCTTGACATCGATATTTTTCTTGCGATATATTTGTAGGTCGATTTTCTGTCTGTCGAAATGTTGTCATACAACCAATCATTACACAGCTATTTTTCCTTTACTGACAAAGGAAGACATGCAGCTGGATTTGAGAGACACTGCCTCTCCAGTGGTATAGGACTTCACAGGAGAGGAAATCTGACTGATATAAGGAGTCGAGCCAGATTGCATACAGATCATGCCTGATGCAATATTCCTGAGAATACCTCAGTACAACCTGACCCAGGAAACAGTGGCAGGGATTACACCTGTGATTGAGTCCATGATTGCACAGGGCATACTGAAGGAGATCATAAGAAGCCCGTGCAATTCACCCATCATGGGATTGTATAAACCGAGTGGAAAGCATTGCATAATCCAGGAACTTCGAAAGGTAAAAAACATTGTGATTTCATGTTGTCCTGTGGTACCGAGTTTCAGATTACTTGTGAAGCTGCATGGTTCACAGTGATTGACCTCTGTCAGGCATTTTTCTCCATCCCATTGCATGAGGAAAGCTAATTTTTATTTTCTTTACATCTGGAAAATCGTGTCTTAACATGGTGCTGTATCCCTCAAGGATATACTGAAAGCCTATCCATCTTCAATCAGATCTGGAAGAAAAACCTTGAGAGCTTGAGCTTGCTCCGAAACTCACAGCTCATTCAGTAAATTGATGACCTTCTCATTTCATCTGAAACACGGTAGGCTTGTAGGGATGATACAATTGCCTTGCTGAACCATCTTTATAACAATGGGCATAAGGTGTCTCCGTGCAAACTCCAGTACTGTCTGACTGAAGTTCAGTATTTGGGTCATCGAATTGAGAAAGACAAGAGGAAGGTATCACCAGAGCGAGTGGAGGTGATCATGAAAATGGTTCCGCCTACTACCCAGAAAGAGGTCAGGATTTTTTGGGGAATGGTTGGCCAGTGCCGACAATGGATTCCAAATTTCTCCTTGATGGCAAAGCCTTTGCAGATGCTGACCCTCAAGGATGTGAGTGATCCGGTACCTTGGGATAACGACTGCTTGCTTGACTTCTTGCAGCTGAGAGAGTGCCTTTGTCGCACCCCAGGTTTAGGAATGCCTAATTACAACAAAGCATTTTTACTGTTCTGCCACAAAAGCAACAGTTGTGCTCTTTCTGTACTCACCCAGACACATGGAGGTGCCTGTAGACCAGTCGCCTAGTTCTTAGCTACATTATATCCTGTAGCTTCAGCATTTCCCGGCTATCTCAAATTTGTTGCCGCAACAGGTGTCAGTACTGAACAATGTGAGAGCATTGTGTAGGATCAACCACTTACTGTGCACTCATTCGAGCTTCTGATGACAAGGACCAAAACAAGGGAAAGAGAAAAACAGCTGGCGTGCACTCAAATTTTTTGAAAATAATACCAGATTTAAAACATTGTTCAAAAACTTCAATTAAGCTTGGTGTGCTGACCCTGAGGTGGTTCCACCCGCCACCTTAATTCAAAATAGCGTAAGAGACTAGAGCGAGATGCACTAGACAGGGACTGCACTACTCTTGAGACTCAAAGCTGAGTAAGGGACAAATTGAGCTTCATTTATCGATTTAACAAAGCAGTAAATTGTGTTCATCATCAAACCATCAATAATCATTTATAAATGGAAGTAGCAAATCATAACTTCTTCTTGTCAAAGTGTTATTTTATTCACACTTCTACCAAGATCAAAACAAGCAAAAAATTCATGTTTACAGAGTCCTATAGTACATATAATATAGCTTGATCTTCCCAATGCATTTCGGGCGCAGTGTTCGCCCTTCTTCAGGGGATATCTAGAAGTGAAACATCAATCAGTCATATTCAAAATCATTAGAAAAATTCGCAACGAGAAAGATGTACGGCAGGCAATTCTGGCGTCACACGGGTATTCAGACAAGATGAGAAGTTAAGAATTGAGGCCACTGAGTTACGTCACCAACGAGTTGGTGAGGATTCTAATAAGCATATACAGAAAGGAGGGGTGGTCCCAAGCAAGAGAGCAACACGAATAGAAGCGGAGGGGTAAGTAAAACACCATGTGCGAGTGAAAGTTGTCACACGTGAAAAACGTGAAAGAATTAAACCATCACCAAACCAGGAGAGCGAATAATTACCTGAGAAAGCTAATGTAACTGGAAACTATCCAGAATTGTAAACATAACGGGGAACAATCTAAAGAAAGTGAAACCTGTATCTTAAAAAATTGTCAAAATAAAATATGAGGCTATTTGAGTCATCAAACAAACTTGAAAGGGCTTACCGAGAGTTCTGTCGGCCCTAGCGGACACTAAATGACAGTCAGTAACTGTGTGTACAGACGCGAAGGTACGGCAATGTGATGGAGAAGACAAAAGCCTGCGGGTAATGGATACGAGGGGTTAACTGTGTGAACTAAACGGAAAAATTAAATGCTTTTCAGAAAGTGGACCATGGTACCTGGGAGTTTCTGTCGGTGTCTGCAAAGGTAGTCCGTGGGTTCGTAGAGCAGCGAAAGGTCCCGCACGTGGATACCGGTGAAATACGGGTGCACGAGTGGGAATCACAATATAAGAAAGTGAAGAGGGGCTTATAACGAGTGAGACCGGAAGAGGCCATCTTGGATTGGGAAGTGTGTTCAGTCAAACAGAGAACGGATCGAGAAGTGAAAGAGTCCAGTGTTGAAAAAGCGTGAAAGGGCAAGATGTGGAAACAAAGTGAAAAACGCACCTGTGATTGAAAATATCGACATGAGGGGTGCATACACAAGTTTTGAGTTAAATAAACGGAATCCTACCTATTTACAATCTGATAAGAAATAATACTCCCTAAAGTAACATCCTACCTGTTTACAATATGAATCGACGAGAACTGCTAACAATATGTCTGACAGTAAAAACATTTCCATTGGCATCCTGCCTATTTACAATCTAGATGAAATGGAGATTCTAACAATATATCTAACAAATGACACCATCGCACATGTACAGTATGGTAAATACATGAGTGAATACAAATATCTTTATTGATAAGTAAAGAGGTGATGTTAACAAGTCTCCGAGTATGACGTGATATATTTCCAATGATGTGAGATAATGTCCTAACTATTACAGATGTACGTGTAAATGTTTAGAGACAAAAAGGGTGGGATATACTGTGTGTGGCAAAGAGCCCACGAATATTAGAGGGGAAAGTGAGGTGGAACAGTGATGGAACATACCAAACTCCAGAATAAAACAAAATAAGTATGTATTAGTGCTCAAATGCAAAGTAGGGACAACTATGTCCCCCCCTTTTTTTGAAAGTGCAAACGGAGGTGCTTACAGGAAGCATGCGAATTCAATTTTATCATTGAGACCCTTGGGACTCAAGGTATTAAGATACCGGATCCAAAAGGACTCCCTTTGAACAATGAATTTGCTCATGTCGCGATCATTACAACATTTAATGACTTCGATCACACTGAATTTGAGTTGAGCAATCGTGTGATGTGAATCGCACCAATGACTAGCCAATGGTGAAGATGTGGATCTAGTGCGAATGCGACTTTTGTGCTCCGTAATGCGAGTACGTAAAGATCTCTCTGTTTTGCCTACATAATACAGGCCACAAGGGCATCGAATGATGTACATGACATTTGAGGTGTTACAGTTGGCAGTGAAGTTAAATTTGACCGGCTTACCCGACCAGGGGTGAGCCAGAGACAAACCTGTAATAACATTATTACAGTGTGAGCAATTGTAACATCTAGTCATCCCTTTAGGTACCACATCAGTGATAGGTTCTCGTTTTTTGAGAAGTTCCTTCAGGTTATTGGAGCGTTTGTATGCAAAAAGCGGTGGATTTGTGAACAGGTTCCCAAAGTCTGGTTCAGTCTGCAATATATCCCATCTGGTGAGGATCGTTCTTTTGATAGCAGGAGAGAGGGTCGAGAACTTGGACACGTAGACTTCCCTAGTTTGAGTGGGTTTGATACGTTTCTCCAGGAGTGTTGGTCGAGACACCTGATTCAGGCGTTGAACTGAAGATTCAATGAGTTTTTTGGGGTAACCACGTGCCAAGAACTGAGTTTTAGTCTCTTCAAGGGTGGTGTGAAATTGTGCGTTATCAGAGGTGATGCGTTTAATTCTCAAAAATTGAGAATAAGGAAGATGTCTTTTCAGAGATTGCGGGTGAAAACTGTCATAAAGTAGCGTGTTGTTGCGGTCTGTGGGTTTTTTGAACGAAGAGGTAACCATATGGTTGGATAATAGTTCTATGTGTACATCAAGGTACGATATTGAATGTTTGTCCAGTGTGTATGTGAACTGGATTCTAGGATTGAGATCATTTAGAGCTGCAAGTTTTGATTCCAATACCTGTCTGTTACCTTGCCACATGATAAAAATATCGTCAATATATCTGCGATATATGACGAGATTGTCTGTCCATTCACTGTCATTAAGGATGTTCTCCTGTTCAAATTTCATCATGTAGATGTTTGCGTAGCTGGGAGCTCCCGCAAAACCCATAGATGTTCCGTGAGTTTGAAGGAAAAATCTATTTTTCCATTTAAAGTAACTGTGAAATAAACAAAAGTGTAAGAGTTCCAAAAGAAAAATTTTGTTGGCATGAATAGTGTCCATTTGGAGAAGTGCCCATTCAATAGCTTCAATACCCTCAGAGTGTGGAATCGAGGTATATAAGGCAACAACATCAACTGTAAGTAACCATATGTCATCAAAACTCTGAAGATTGAGGTTATTGAGTATTTTCAGAAAATGTGTGGTGTCTTGTACATATGTTGAACCAGCCTGAACAAATGGTTGCAAGAAGTAATCCAAGTATTGACCAATGGGGTCATGGATAGAATCACACCCTGATACTATTGGTCGAAACGGTGGATTGATAAGACGTTTGTGTATCTTAGGGAGTGCGTAGATGACTGGTCTACGCGGATGTTTGTTGTACAGAAAATCGTATGTTTTAGTGTTGATCCACTCCATATCTTTAGCATGATTAAGAATGGTGGTCAAGATGTCCTGAAATTCAACTGTGGGGTCCGATTGTAATGGAACGTAAGTGGACTCATCAGACAGCATTTCATTGATTGCGGATTCATAAAAACTTGTGTCCATTATGACCAATGCGCCACCTTTATCGGCCGCTTGGAATGTGAGGGGAGGAGTTATTCCTCAAGCTTTTCAATGCTGTTTTATCCTGTGGTGTCAGATTCTGATGTTTTTTCGAAGGTGTACTAAGATGTAATAAATCATGTTTAACCAGTGATTCAAAGGTGTCTAACACTTTATGTGAAACAGGGGATACAAAGGTGCTTTTAGGTTTAAACTCCTTGTATTCCATCTCACTAGTTATCGGGGCGGAGACAATTTGGGTGGAAAAAAAGTATCGCAATCTTAGTTTTCTCATGAATTTGTAGAATTCAACCTCCGATTGAAATGGGGTGGTGTGATAAGTGGGAACAAAGAATGTTCCCTTATTAAGAAAAGCGATTTGGGAATCTGACAAACTGGAAGAAGAAATGTTCTTCATTTCAAGGGACTGTGACCAGTCAACCAGCCAACAGTCCACCAACGAATCAATCTTCCCTCGATCCGATTCCACCAAAACCCGCAGAGGTAGCGGAAAGCACAAAAACACAAAGCACAGGCAGGAGACAGAAAAAACATTAGTTGTGAACATTTCTTCTTCCAGTTTGTCAGATTCCCAAATCGCTTTTCTTAATAAGGGAACATCCTTTGTTCCCACTTATCACACCACCCCATTTCAATCGGAGGTTGAATTCTACAAATTCATGAGAAAACTAAGATTGCGATACTTTTTTTCCACCCAAATTGTCTCCGCCCCGATAACTAGTGAGATGGAATACAAGGAGTTTAAACCTAAAAGCACCTTTGTATCCCCTGTTTCACATAAAGTGTTAGACACCTTTGAATCACTGGTTAAACATGATTTATTACATCTTAGTACACCTTCGAAAAAACATCAGAATCTGACACCACAGGATAAAACAGCATTGAAAAGCTTGAGGAATAACTCCTCCCTCACATTCCAAGCGGCCGATAAAGGTGGCGCATTGGTCATAATGGACACAAGTTTTTATGAATCCGCAATCAATGAAATGCTGTCTGATGAGTCCACTTACGTTCCATTACAATCGGACCCCACAGTTGAATTTCAGGACATCTTGACCACCATTCTTAATCATGCTAAAGATATGGAGTGGATCAACACTAAAACATACGATTTTCTGTACAACAAACATCCGCGTAGACCAGTCATCTACGCACTCCCTAAGATACACAAACGTCTTATCAATCCACCGTTTCGACCAATAGTATCAGGGTGTGATTCTATCCATGACCCCATTGGTCAATACTTGGATTTACTTCTTGCAACCATTTGTTCAGGCTGGTTCAACATATGTACAAGACACCATACATTTTCTGAAAATACTCAATAACCTCAATCTTCAGAGTTTTGATGACATATGGTTACTTACAGTTGATGTTGTTGCCTTATATACCTCGATTCCACACTCTGAGGGTATTGAAGCTATTGAATGGGCACTTCTCCAAATGGACACTATTCATGCCAACAAAATTTTTCTTTTGGAACTCTTACACTTTTGTTTATTTCACAGTTACTTTAAATGGAAAAATAGATTTTTCCTTCAAACTCACGGAACATCTATGGGTTTTGCGGGAGCTCCCAGCTACGCAAACATCTACATGATGAAATTTGAACAGGAGAACATCCTTAATGACAGTGAATGGACAGACAATCTCGTCATATATCGCAGATATATTGACGATATTTTTATCATGTGGCAAGGTAACAGACAGGTATTGGAATCAAAACTTGCAGCTCTAAATGATCTCAATCCTAGAATCCAGTTCACATACACACTGGACAAACATTCAATATCGTACCTTGATGTACACATAGAACTATTATCCAACCATATGGTTACCTCTTTGTTCAAAAAACCCACAGACCGCAACAACACGCTACTTTATGACAGTTTTCACCCGCAATCTCTGAAAAGACATCTTCCTTATTCTCAATTTTTGAGAATTAAACGCATCACCTCTGATAACGCACAATTTCACACCACCCTTGAAGAGACTAAAACTCAGTTCTTGGCACGTGGTTACCCCAAAAAACTCATTGAATCTTCAGTTCAACGCCTGAATCAGGTGTCTCGACCAACACTCCTGGAGAAACGTATCAAACCCACTCAAACTAGGGAAGTCTACGTGTCCAAGTTCTCGACCCTCTCTCCTGCTATCAAAAGAACGATCCTCACCAGATGGGATATATTGCAGACTGAACCAGACTTTGGGAACCTGTTCACAAATCCACCGCTTTTTGCATACAAACGCTCCAATAACCTGAAGGAACTTCTCAAAAAACGAGAACCTATCACTGATGTGGTACCTAAAGGGATGACTAGATGTTACAATTGCTCACACTGTAATAATGTTATTACAGGTGTGTCTCTGGCTCACCCCTGGTCGGGTAAGCCGGTCAAATTTAACTTCACTGCCAACTGTAACACCTCAAATGTCATATACATCATTCGATGCCCTTGTGGCCTGTATTATGTAGGCAAAACAGAGGGATCTTTACGTACTCGCATTACGGAGCACAAAAGTCGCATTCGCACTAGATCCACATCTTCACCATTGGCTAGTCATTGGTGCGATTCACATCACACGATTGCTCAACTCAAATTCAGTGTGATCGAAGTCATTAAATGTTGTAATGATCGCGACATGAGCAAATTCATTGTTCAAAGGGAGTCCTTTTGGATCCGGTATCTTAATACCTTGAGTCCCAAGGGTCTCAATGATAAAATTGAATTCGCATGCTTCCTGTAAGCACCTCCGTTTGCACTTTCAAAAAAAAGGGGGGGACATAGTTGTCCCTACTTTGCATTTGAGCACTAATACATACTTATTTTGTTTTATTCTGGAGTTTGGTATGTTCCATCACTGTTCCCCCTCACTTTCCCCTCTAATATTCGTGGGCTCTTTGCCACACACAGTATATCCCACCCTTTTTGTCTCTAAACATTTACACGTACATCTGTAATAGTTAGGACAGTATCTCACATCATTGGAAATATATCACGTTATACTCGGAGACTTGTCAACATCACCTCTTTACTTATCAATAAAGATATTTGTATTCACTCATGTATTTACCATACTGTACATGTGCGATGGTGTCATTTGTTAGATATATTGTTAGAATCTCCATTTCATCTAGATTGTAAATAGGCAGGATGCCAATGGAAATGTTTTTACTGTCAGACATATTGTTAGCACTTCTCGTCGATTCATATTGTAAACAGGTAGGATGTTACTTTAGGGAGTATTATTTCTTATCAGATTGTAAATAGGTAGGATTCCGTTTATTTAACTCAAAACTTGTGTATGCACCCCTCATGTCGATATTTTCAATCACAGGTGCGTTTTTCACTTTGTTTCCACATCTTGCCCTTTCATGCTTTTTCAACACTGGACTCTTTCACTTCTCGATCCGTTCTCTGTTTGACTGAACACACTTCCCAATCCAAGATGGCCTCTTCCGGTCTCACTCGTTATAAGCCCCTCTTCACTTTCTTATATTGTGATTCCCACTCGTGCACCCGTATTTCACCGGTATCCACGTGCGGGACCTTTCGCTGCTCTACGAACCCACGGACTACCTTTGCAGACACCGACAGAAACTCCCAGGTACCATGGTCCACTTTCTGAAAAGCATTTAATTTTTCCGTTTAGTTCACACAGTTAACCCCTCATATCCATTACCCGCAGGCTTTTGTCTTCTCCATCACATTGCCGTACCTTCGCGTCTGTACACACAGTTACTGACTGTCATTTAGTGTTCGCTAGGGCCGACAGAACTCTCGGTAAGCCCTTTCAAGTTTGTTTGATGACTCAAATAGCCTCATATTTTATTTTGACAATTTTTTAAGATACAGGTTTCACTTTCTTTAGATTGTTCCCCGTTATGTTTACAATTCTGGATAGTTTCCAGTTACATTAGCTTTCTCAGGTAATTATTCACTCTCCTGGTTTGGTGATGGTTTAATTCTTTCACGTGTGACAACTTTCACTCGCACATGGTGTTTTACTTACCCCTCCGCTTCTATTCGTTTTGCTCTCTTGCTTGGGACCACCCCTCCTTTCTGTATATGCTTATTAGAATCCTCACCAACTCGTTGGTGACGTAACTCAGTGGCCTCAATTCTTAACTTCTCATCTTGTCTGAATACCCGTGTGACGCCAGAATTGCCTGCCATACATCTTTCTCGTTGCGAATTTTTCTAATGATTTTGAATATGACTGATTGATGTTTCACTTCTAGATATCCCCTGAAGAAGGGCGAACACTGCGCCCGAAATGCATTGGGAAGATCAAGCTATATTATATGTACTATAGGACTCTGTAAACATGAATTTTTTGCTTGTTTTGATCTTGGTAGAAGTGTGAATAAAATAACACTTTGACAAGAAGAAGTTATGATTTGCTACTTCCATTTATAAATGATTATTGATGGTTTGATGATGAACACAATTTACTGCTTTGTTAAATCGATAAATGACGCTCAATTTGTTCCTTACTCAGCTTTGAGTCTCAAGAGTAGTGCAGTCCCTGTCTAGTGCATCTCGCTCTAGTCTCTTACGCTAAGGACCAAAACAAAGCATTTGACTAATTACAGGTTGACAAGATATGAACAGGCGTTGCTTGCCATAAAGAATGTAACTCTGAAGCGCTGTTCTGTGGTAAATCCTGCTACCTTGTTACCTGTTCCAAATGCTGATGGGGAAGATTGTGAAGACCATGACTGTCTCAACTTTACTGAGCTTTGCACCAAGCCGAGACCTGACATTGTTCATGAACGATTGTCTGATCCCAATCAAGTCGTTTTTGTTGATGGTTCATGTCTAAGAGACAATGAAGGTAATCTGAGAGCAGCATTTGCTATTTGTACCATATCTGGAGTTGTGGAAGCTGCTTGTTTATAGGGAGTACACTCTGCAAAAGTAGCCAAACTCATTACTTTGACTTGTGCATGTTATGTCTCTGAGCAGATCTGAATCTTCATCCATACCTATAGCCAGTACGGTTTCAGTATAGTTCATGACTTCAGACAGCTATGGTCACAGAGAGGGTTCCTAACGTCATCTGGCTCTCTCATTAGGAATGGTGAATATGTGAGACAATTGTTGGAAGCATTGCAGTTACCAAAGGAAGTGGCGGTCTTTAAATGCGCTGACTTCAGGAAGGGAGATGACTTTGTCATGACGGGAAACCGCTATGCGGATGAAGTTGATCGCTTTTGTGCTACACATGCATGTATGTTCAGTTGGGAATATGTTGGTGAGAGTGCAGAGCAGACCAAACTCAATATGATGCTAGCTGTTGCGCACAAATGGAATGAAATTTACGCATTTGCAAATGGAAGCAAAAGATCAGGAACAAGCGAGTTGGGTCAGACCAGGCTGTGAGTATGGAGAAAGTGACATATGGGCTTCAACTTATGGTAGGCGAGTATTACTGGATTGTCTGTTAAACCCAATGACAAGATAGATTCATGGAGCAGCTCACATGGGAAGGGATGCAATGGTGAGATTGTTCAAGCAGACCTGATTCAATCCAAGGCTTTGTGTGATTGCGGAAGCAGTGTGTCAGCGGTGTGTCATGTGTCAACAGATGAAGGATGGAAAAAAAACTTGCTGCTCTGAGTCACATTGGCAGATCAGGGGGTCCTTTCAATCAGATCCATTTTTAATATGTTGAGATGCCTGAGTGTAATGGATTGAGGTACATCTTGGTTGTTGTGTGCATCTTTTCTTGGTGGGTGGAAGCTTATCCAATTAGAATGTGTGACAGCCTCACAGTAGCAAAGTTATTGTTGAGGGAGCTTATATCTTGTTTCGGGTTTCCAACTACATTGGAGTCGGATAGAGGAATTAACTTCCACAGTTAGATCATAAAGCTGTTGTATACTGCCTTTAGTGTGGACCAAACACTATATTGTAGTTATAGGCTAGAGGCATCAGGCTGTGTGGAGCAAATTAATGGGAGTTTAATGGCAAGGCTGGCAATAGCGTGTGCTTCAACATCTATGAAATGGCCAGATGTGTTGCCCTTGGTTCTAATGAGCTTACGCAGCATTCCAAATATGAGGACTGGGCTATCACTGCATGAAATCCTGATGGAAAGGGCAATGTGTTTGCCTGCAGTGCCATCTACTGCTTTGATCAGTATTACACATCACTTGATCCTTGACTACTATAAAGGATTGGCTGATGTGGTTCGTTCTGTTACTCATCCGGTTGCAGTGACAACTGCATCAAGTTTGAAAGACCTTTACCACGAACTGAGCCCCTTGGACTGGGTTCTCGTCTGAAAGCATGTAAGGAAGAACTGTCTTGACTCTCGGTGACACGACCATATCAGGTGATATTGGTGATGAATACTGCTGTGAAGTGTGGAGGATTTCCAAACTGGATCCAAGCTTCCCATACCCAATGAGTCACAGGTCCCTCCGATGAAACAGCTCCTCTCCCAGAAGTAGTTCCAGCTGTGATCTGACCATCACTGGAAAGGGCAACCCAAGCTGTGAAGGTTCCTGACGAGGCTGGATACCCACCAGGTCAAGCCGAGGGGGGTCAGGCTACACAAAACCCAGGTGCGGACTCTGAGGGAGACGGTAATATTGCAAGTGGTATAGAGTCTGACACAGCAGAAGGGACTGGTGTTGAAATCGGACGTGTGCAGTCAAGAAAGAAAGATGACACAGATGAAAAACATGGACTGTGAGACAGAAAAGAAGGAACTTGTGACTTCATCTGAAAGAGAACGTGCACCAATAAGTTAATCATATGAGTCTAAACTGAGTGAGTCTGAGCAAGCACCAGGATGTGTAAGGAGATCAAGGAGAACAAGGTTGCCGTGGTGGAGAGACTCCTCGCCTGAGTAGGCTTATCTAGTTACCAATGCTGGGGAGAGCGAGGTCCGAGTGCTCGATACTGATCACCGAGATTCTGCTGAGAGTTCCTGGAATAGAGGCTATGCAATTCTGTCAGTGACTGTGCCATATCCACTGAGGTTGAGTGGTTTACAGACTCTGATTCTGGAAGACACTGAGTTTCCGAGCTTCGGAATTTCACTATCTCTTCAAGAGATGGCAGCATTCAGAGCTTAAATGTCCCAAGTCATTGAGAAAATTGTCTATGATCTCATAGGGGATGTAAATTGAACTTTTGAACTGTAAATAAAAGTTGCTTGAAAGAGGATAAAATAGGCGCGAGAGGATGAAGAATAAAAACAAGGACTTTTCATTTAGATGAAGAAAGAGGGCTAAGGAATTCTTCCAAGCTGTGTAAATACCGTGCCAAACACTGCTACAGAACTTTCTAAGATTCAAAAGGAAGTTGCTCAAAGACGTTTTGCTGCACAAAAATAAGAGTTGGAGAAAAGAGACTCTGCGGCATATTCTCAAGGAGCTATCACCGAGTTATCAGCACTTTAACGCAGCCAAATTGGCAATGGTTTTATCGCCCCATTCACAAGCTGGTGCAAACAGCCCATATCACCAGTTTTCTGGGGATAAGATCCTCAAAAAACATCGCAACTGATGACCCCGGCAACTATCGCTAATGAGATGCAGAGTAGGCGTTCCAGAGGAAAAAACAGCGACAGCACCACACATCAACATTCTCAACGACCAGCCTGATCTGCGATAAGATCACAAAAGAGGCGATGAGGCCCGTTAGCAGAAGGAAATTAACACCTGCTCTGACCTTGTGCAAAGTCGGACAACAACCTGCACCAGAAAAGGGAGCCCAGACCACAACCACACCTGAAGAACAACAGATGCCATGGAGCTACTAATCATGCAGCTCGGAGCCCCAACAGGGCCACAATACCCACCTCCACCACCCCCAGGCCTGCCACCCCCCGGACTCCCACCACACCCCCCCGGACCACCACAGAGGCAACGCAGACAAAGACAGCGGACCTTCAGGAAACGCACCAGCCTCACAAACTTAACACCAGGGCATGTCATTGCCCACTACAGACTCAAAAGGACACCCATTGTCAGAATCACAATATCTGAACAGTGCCTCACAGGTGCAGAAGGGCTGAATGAGCTGTGTGATGATCTTTTCCCAACTCCCCAACTCCAATGCGCGCCAGTTGCTATCTGCCCGCAGTAAGGAGGGGGAAAGGGGAATGGAAAGAAAGAGAGACTGCCACTGCGGTGCCTTCCTAGGAGCTCTTTCAATCTGGACTCCCTGCACCTGAATAACACAGTGGACTAGCTTCTCCCTTCAGTATTTGTTTCTGCCACTAGTAATTTTCATGTATACCAACATCTAAGCCACTAACAGCCTTTCTTTTCTGTCTCTTTATCGCTGGGCGATGAAGATGGAGCAACAGTGTCAGTTAAAGATGGTAAGTAAATATATATATATATATATATATATATTTGTATTTACTTTAAGTCGTTATGTAGAGAGCAGCATTGTTAGCGGTAGAGAATGAGTCTTTCTTAGTGGCTCATATAAGAATCTTTTGCGCAATGAATTAGTTCAGTCAGTAGGAAGAGTAACTGCGCAATTAATACTGCTTTTATATTAGTTCTGTCAAGCTCAAAATGCCCAAAAAACAAGTCTCTATGTCTGAGCTTGGAAACATCAAAGAATATGAGTGAATGAATGAAAGTCTTTTTACAAAAAACAAAGGACGAGTTTCAATATCACTCTGTAGACTATAACTGATAACAGTCTATTCCTGACTGTAAGGCGGACTCAAAAAGGTATTTGTGCCTGCTGAGTGAGAACCTCATACGAGAGGCGCTCAAAACTTGTCAAAGAAAAAAGGTACCTGCGAACTCCAGGACAGCGGCTTGGGAACCGCCTAACAAACCTCTGAGAAATTTGAACAGAAGGACGATATCCGGGAACAGCAGCAAAGCCTAGCAGACTTCTCCTGACTGAAAATTGAAGTGCAACAGCAAACGCAGCTTCATTCGAGAAGTGCGAAGTGCTTCAGGTGCGCTCGCATGATCATCGTCAAACCAAGATTCCAAGCCAATACACTAGAGCGCTAACTCAGTTCTACGTTATATAGCCATATTGGATTTCCGCTGAGACGATTCCTGCAGATTAACAGCAGCGGAGTTTAAAAAGTGAACCCCACCTCAACCAACCAACTGGTAAAAATATTTTTCTGCCTGGTGTGGGGTCGAACAGCCTTGAAACCCATCCTCCGCATCCTGAACATCATTGCCCACAGGCTGCCACTGCGGTGCCTTCCTAGGAGCTCTTCCAATCTGGACTCCCTGCACCTGTATAACACAGTGGACTAGCTTCTCTCTTCAGTATTTGTTTCTGCCACTAGTAATTTTCATGTATACCAACATCTAAGCCACTAACAGTCTTTCTTTTCTGTCTCTTTATCGCTGGGCGATGACGATGGAGCAACAGTGTCGGTTTGTGGAAATGTGCTTTTCAATGAGCACACCGGTGCAGGGGTCACCCTTCTCTGTCCATGGGTCCTTAGACCAACAAAATAGAGATTGGCAGTGAAGCTGGAATTCAAATAACAAGTTTATTAATCACTCATGAGTGGGACTACGTCCACACAGCACTCTCAAATGCTCCCTGAGCTAGTACATTGAAGTCACAGAACATAGGCCTTATGTACAGAGTTTGTTGAAGAGTAAGCATGTAGTTACAAATAGAAGGTACAGGCCTTCACAGGAATAGTTACCGACAAACATGGGCAGATGGGAAATCACTTAGTTAGCAAAGAGGGAGGGGGAACAGAACTGCTTACAGTTGCAAGACACAGTTGACAGTTATGTCTTTAGTCAGGTGCATTCTAGAAGCTACAGGTCTTTTCGCAGCACATATACATAGCTTGAGCTTAGAATAGAAGGAGTTAACTAAAGCTGATGACTCAAGCAGTATTGAAAAGCAAGCAACAGTGAAGGCGGAAGAGTCACAAGGCTAACAAAATAGATGCTGCAAACAAGATGCCTTCAGCTCATGCTAACAGCAATTATTTTCGATTCCCACAGACCACCCCTTTAGCATTGGTTGAAGACATCTCTACAACTTAGAAGGGGCACGGAAGATATCCTGTACATCTAATCTCATAAATTGATTGATTTCCTGCTCCATTGCAAGGCGGGCATTTACATTCTTGACATTTTGTTTAACTGGTATACATGAGGTACAGGTAGAAATACAAAGGGAACAGAGCATCGGGCCACATTGGATACATAGGCAACAGGTGAAAAGAATCAGAAAAAATATACATAGGGCTGACAATATTTTCCAGCCCCATACAGTAAACATAGTCCATAGCCATCCAGTCAAAGTCCATGTCCCTGAATCCTGATGGATTTCAGCTGCTATTTTGTGCATTTTAGAAATTGTTTCAAAGACTGAAGGGGCGTAGTCAGTGATGTACACACAACAGCTGCTCCCAATGATTCGACATGCTTCACCACGGTCGGCTAGAATCACATCGAGCACCATCCTATTTTGGAGTGCCACGATTCTCGCAATTTGTAGTTCTTCTGTGATATTTCCAAGCGCCATTGCTGTCTGATTGGTTACAGCCTCTACAATACGTGTTAAGCGCCTTATCTTTCTGCAATCTAAGGCCTCACCAACAAAGAAGAACAGTCCCAAATTAAAGTTAATATACTGATGCAGTGCAGTATCAGTTTGATCCACCTCATCATGATTTATTGTCCTCTAGAATCGGCTCTTAGAAATGTCATTATACAGATTATAGTCTTTATGGTAGGATGCAGGTGCCAAAAACACAGGTGGAAGCAAAAAGGACACCAAGCAGCTTCCAGACCACCCAATAGGTAGGTGGTAATAACCTATATTTCCGCAAATTAAATAGGTGTTATGTGAGGACAAAAACTGCTATTGTTCATTCCAGTAATGTTCAACACTAAGGTACAGTTACTTTTTTCCACAGGGATATTGCCAATACTGCTCACACAAAGGTCTGCTCGAGCTCTAGTAACAGCTATAACAGGAGGTCCATTACCCTTGATAGTTAGAGTCTTAGGGAAAACATAGTGTGTGGAGGAATTTCCTCGGCGATACTCCTCCATTTCCCATTCAGTTCCTTTAGCTTGTGGATCTCCTTCCTCATCAGGGTAACAGACTCTATTTAACTGAGCGTTAAGTCTTCCTACATCAAAGTTGGTAATATTACCAATATGAGAAGCCCACAATAGTGCAAACCAGGATCTGCAGGAGCCATTATGTGAAAACGGCAAGGGAATAAAAGGCGTTCCTCCCTTTTTCTGACGAGCTGGCATCATTCCACACACCCAACAGTTGGTAATGTTCGTAGCATTGTGGGTGTGATAAAACATTTGAATGAACATATTGTTGAGATAGGACATTCTGTGCTTCTGCTCATGATAAGGAAGTGAAAAATGGTGGTGTTCAATGGGGACAGGAGTAGTAGCAGTCAGCAGATTTCGAGCAGGAGCTACTCCTTCTACAACCCATGTTATTGTAGCAATAATAACAACAATCGAAGTGAGTCCAATAATGAACACACTCTTTCAATCACAAACTCTTGTAGCAGCTTGCTTCTTTTCCTTAGGCATGGTCATTTCGTAGTTGAAAAACAGATGGTGCCCTAAGGTCCTGGGCAGACGTTGGTTTTTTCACTGAGATTGAGATGAGTAGTCACTAAAAGGTTACCCCACTCTTTGTAACTCAGGCTTTCACTACCCAGGACAGTGGCTCAAACAGTCTTTTTTAGCAACAAAGTGTTTTTCTTCCTGGGTCGCAGCTGATATCGAGATGTACCAGGGATCGTGTGGTCCGGGAAGACTTCCTCAGGTCCTTCAGGAGTCATAGCTTGTCCTTTCTCGGTATCCAGGATATCGCGGTGATTTGCCAATGCAGTTGGGCTTACTAGGTCTTGCAACACTTTCTGGCAATGTGTTGCATGATCCCAGTTCTTCCGGTTGGTCACTCGGACTGCAGTCCCGGTAGCCAAGAGCTCCTGCTCAGGGCCATGCTAACGAGGCTCCAAGGAGCTGGTCTGCTGAAAGGACTTTGTCAGAATGAAGCCACCAGGCTGTAGATCATGGCCCTCACCCTGCGACCTGTCTGGAAGAGTCTCCCAAACCTGTTGATAAATAGAAGTCAAACTGTAGTGTAGTTCCTATTTCCCTAATAGGCTCTGCGCATTGGAATAATATACCCTATAGAATTGGCATAGGACTGACGTCAGTATGCTCCTATCGAGTATATTAAACTTAATTAATTCGTACCAGCTAACTCAGAGGCCACTAGAAACTCCTTGTAAACAAGAAGGGATTAGTTTCTGGCAACCGTATAAACATGATAACTTTGTTTCCCTTTAGAATCGGAACACTCTCAGAATCGTGGAAACAACAGATAACAGTTTCACTCAGCTAATCGTGCATGCTTAGTTTCTTCAGAGTTACACAGAAAGAATAGATGGGCCTTTCAATAAAAGGATTTATTGAACAGTCTTGTTTCTCGTGTAAGAGATATGAGCTGTTACAATCACAAGACAGTATGCGAGATAGATTATGTACAGCGTCAGCAGTAGAAAGAAATAATACTGCACTAGCATTATCTTTTAGCTATGACACATATATTCATATACATAAATAACATAAGCTAAAAATGCGAGTACTCATAAGATGCTTCTCTAACTAGTTCTACCCCAGTGTACCTAACCTAAGTGTAGTACAAGGTAAGAAGTAGGTGATGTATTCTATAGTATGGCAGGCTATAGTATGGTCTGCTAAGTTTTAGTATGCCAAGTCTGGTATGCCAAGAGGTCCTCTAGGTTCTAGTCAGCTCCAATGAGAGAGGTGAGAATCTCTTTCTGGGCCTCGAACTCTAACACCCTGTGAAGGGAGTCAGAACACTGGAAGCTGGATTCTCTGCGAGCAGGGATGACAGCGTCTTTTGTCAGTGCGTCAGGCCGAGACACAGGATCCTCTAAAGTCGAGGTCTTCTACTTGTTTGGGCAAGGGAAGGTATATTTATACCCGGTAGGTGCCTTGGAATATTAGCATTGACGTAAAGTCGGGCAGAGGAAGAAGTCAGGAATGAACCCTTAGGAATAGCGGTTCATGCATAATAAATGAGTTCTTGGAGAAATCAATAATCCTGTGCTAGGGGAACTCCCAAGAGCTTAAGGGTCTGGTGTCTAAGAACTCGTTGTGACGTTGGGGTGGATGGATGTAGGTGACCATGCCTGTATTTGGATAGCATGGCTAATGCCTAAATAAGGACTGGGATCTTATGCCTATATAAGGGCAATGCGAATTGTGCCTATATAAGGACATGTATCATGAAAACCTATATACGGACACCTAAAGAGGAATACAACAAAACTGTCAGTCAGCTGAGACAAATAGTCACTCATCAATACACAAGGTACATCATGTATAGGGCGTAGCTTAGAAATCCTCCAAATATTCATTGGCCTTCCAAAAACCACCTCATACGGTTTGAGGCCAAATCATGTATGTGGTATCAATCTAATAGATAGCAATGCTAACGGCAGTGCATCAGGCCGTTTCAAAGATGTGGAAGCCTGTAATTTGGCCAATTTTAATTTTAGGGTAGAGTTTTAACGTTCCACTAGCCCTGCTGCTTGTAGGTGAAAAGCAGCATGAAACTTCTGCTTAGTTCCCAACCCTTTCATGAGGTAATCAACAACTTGCCGAATAAAATGGGGTCCGTTGTCACTCCACAAAACTCGGCAAATGCCGAATCGGGGAAGGAACCCCTTTAGGAGCACCATTGCTGTAGTAAGAGCTGCATTATCTTTCGCAGCGCATGCCTCCACCCATTTACTATAGGCACAAACCACTACCAAGACATATTTCAAGTTGTTACAGCGCTGAAGCTGGATGTAATCCATTTGCAGGACCTCAAAAGGTGCAGTAGGTATTGCAAACCCTCCTGTTGGAGTTCGTGTTGCTTCTCCAGGATTATACTGGAGACAGATCAGACAGGACTGGTCTATTTTCTTAGCCATGACGACAATCTCTGGATGATCCCAAACTTGCATAAGTTGCTTTGCTATTGAGGATGCTCCAACATGTGCCGGCCCATGTGCCATGTGAATCATAGGATATACATAGTCTGTGGGTATCTTCCATTTTGTCATTTCTTTATTCCTCCAACAGCCCTCATCATCCAATGCTCCCTCCTTAGACCATTGGTCTAATTCTTGAACAGAAGCAGATTGTTGCATGTCCAGCACTTCTTGCCTGGCATCATGCCAACGTTCAGCCTGTGATTTGACTACATACATAGATGTGGTACTTCGCTGCATTGCGGTCTCCCGAGCTCTGTGATCCGCAAAGGCATTGCCTGCCCCTATTTTATCAGTCACTTTCTTGTGTGTGCTACATTTAACAATTGCTACTTTCTTAGGATAGGTCAAGGCAGTAAGGAGATTATATACTAATTCCCCATGCACTATTTGTGTCCCATGTGAAGTGAGAAAGCCTCTTTCTTTCCAGAATTGCCTGAATTTATGAGCCACGCCAAAGGCGTATTGGCTAACAGTGTAAATATTAACAAGCAACTCTGTACTAAGCTCACTTGCTCTTGTCAGTGCTATCAACTTAGCTGCTTGAGCTGACTTCTGTGGGATATGAGCTATCTCAACTACTGTCTGAAGTGTTGTAATTTCATAAACAGCAGATGTACTGGCACATGCATCAACAAAGACTTTTGCGATTCCTAAATTGCGATTTTTAAGGAATCGCAATTAAGGAATTGCAAAAGCCTATGCATGTAGGAATCGCTATAAAAATAGCGATTCCTACAAATTCCTTAATTGCGACTCGCAAATTGCGAGTTGCAATTAAGGAATGCTGTCCCAATCATTCCTATGGGCTTCCAGGCCCATAGGAATGAATTGGAGATTGCATGAGCAAATTGCGGGTACCAGTAGGTACTCGCAAATTGCTCATGCAATTTCAAGGGTGCAAGGGTGTCAAAATGACACCCTATTGCACCCCTGAAATTGATCTGTGCACATATGTTGCACACACACATGCTCTAAGGGCATGTGTGTGTGCAACATAAAACTTTGAAAAATGCACAAAAGTGAATTTTTCAAAGTTTTTGCAAATTACAATGAAGTTCAACTTCATGGTAATTTGCTCCCCCTATTAGCGAAATTGCTAATTTTTTAACTTTAATGCATTGCATTTAAGGAGTCTCAATTTGGGATTCCTTAAAGGCAATCGCAATTTAAGGAATCGCTATTTAGAGATTCCTTAAATTGCGATTTTTGCATTTGGGATGATGCATCCCAAATGCAAAAATACCGGTCGCAAAGGGGCAGATTCTGCTAATCTGCCCGTTTGCGACCAGTTTTCTCGTTGATGCATATGGCCCGTAGTGCCATCAGGCAATTTCAGGCAGGATCCAACATCCCGCAATTCCCCATCAACACTAGAAGGAGGTGTATCTTGTAGGTCAACATGACCCTTTGTGTGTTCTTCATTAAGGGATATACAGTCATGTAGCTCTTGTGGCTGAGACTGGGTAGCTGTAAGTGGCAATAATGTAGCAGGATTCAGAGTCAAACATCTTTTCAATGTGATATGAGGGGCCAAAAGTGTCAATTCATATGCTGTCAAGCGAGCACTAGTCAGATGCTGTGTCTTTGTTTGATTTAGCAAAGCATTGACTGAATGAGGTACTAACACAAACAATCTATGTGACAAGACTATTCCCTCACTCTGACGTATGGACACAGCCGCTGCTGCTACCGCTCGGAAACAACAAGGCAGAGTGCGAGCAACTGGATCAAGGACAGCTGAGAAATATGCAGAAGAACGTTGTTTATCACCGTGTGTCTGTGTGAAAACCGAGAGGGCACAACCTTCCCTCTCATGTACCGAGAGTGTGAAAGTCTTAGTGTAGTCTGGAGTTCCTAATATTGGTGCAAAACAAAGAGCTTGACGTAGCTGTTGGATGGCATTCTGGCATTCAGTAGTCCATGGGAGAGGCATCGGAGTGTCTTTAGTCAAAAGGGCCAACAAGGGTTTAATAATGTATGAAAAGCTAGGGATCCACTGCCTACAGAAAGAAGTAAGGCCAATCAATGCACGGATGTCATTCTGAGTACGGGGCACAGGTGTGTCTAAAATGGTCTGAATGCGATCTGGTGTGAGTGCACGTCCCTCCTTAGACAGGAGTTGACCTAAATAGGTAACCTGCTGTCTACAAAATTGCATTTTCTTCAGGAGACTTTGTGATGATGAGAGGCTAGAAATGATAATAGTGACAGTGTTCCTTCTTTACACTGTTCAGGGGTATCGGCAGCCAACAAGATGTCATCGACATATTGAATATGAGCCACCCCTTTCGGTACAGGAAACGAATCAAGCTGCCTTTTCAATGCCTGACTATAAATGCTAGGACTCTCTGTATACCCTTGTGGAGCTCTACAGAATCTGTATGATCTATTATTCAAAGTGAAGCCGAACAAATAACGGCTATCAGGGTGAATAGGTATTGAAAAAAATGCATTCTTTAAATCAATGACACTAAATTTAGTGGCAGTAGGAGGAACCATAGTAAGGAGTGCTGTGATGTCAGAGACTACCGAGTATTGGGGCACCACAATTTTATCAACCTCTCGTAAATCAATAATGAATCTGTACATTTTAGTGTCAGTGTCTCTTTTCAAAATAGGAAGGATAGGGCTATTACAAATGTTATAAGGGACTTCTTCCACAACCCCCACCTTAATCAAATCCTGAACAATGTGCATCAATGCTTCTTCGCCTTCCCGATATATTTTATATTGGGGCAATCGAGGCAATGAAGCACCTTCCTTCACTTGAATATGCACTGGTGGAATAACCATTTGTCCCACATCGGTATCTGATGTAGCCCATAACGTACTAGGTAAAGATGCCAGAGCAATATCTTCTTTAATGAGACAAGATCTCTCAACCATTGGATAGTTCTCATTTAAGATAACACGCACACCTTCTGGGGAACAATGTATTGTAGCACAAAAATGTTTGAGCATATCGATACCCACAATGTTATCCGGGGTGGTAGGGTAAAGCAAAAATGGACATGCTGCAGTGAATTTATCAAGACTAAATGCAAGTGGCTGTGACAGTGGGCTAGATGTAGGTGTCCCATCAAATCCTATCGCAGTTGTCATTGCATCAAACAGGGGAGCCCTAGGAACCAATTTTTTTGACAGAGCACTACGAGTAGCTCCTGTATCAACCAGAAACCGATAAGTAGAGCCCAAAACATTTGCATCAACATAAGGGCGTTTCTGATCTACTGGGACCTCAACCGGTTCCTTACCCCATCCTAGGCATTCCTATGCATACTCAGAATCCCCAAGACCATCAGCCGAATAATCTGACATTTGATATTGATTTAGTCTATCAAAAGTATTAGAATAATTTGGCCCATGTTCAACTGCCTCAAACCTGGGATGAGTTCCTATTCCTTCCCTATTTCCTGAATTCCCTGGGCGACCTCTCATGCTTCCTTGTCCCCATTGATACTGCTGAGCTCGCAAAAGGGGGCACTCAGAATGCCAATGTCCAATCTCTTTACAATAAGCACACTGATCAGAAGACAAAGTTGATTGAGAGAAAGTGGGTACACCAGGGGTATATACTGCACGTCCGCCTCTACCACCACCTCTGAATGGTGGACCACATACTTGAGCCAACATAACTTTTGTTTTTAACTCCTTTACCTTCTTATCCTCTAAGCCTTTTGCTTCTAATTCCTGACGCTCATAATACTGGGCCATAGTCAAAAGGGAGACTGGGGAAGACGTAGTCCATGAACTCTCGCTGGCCTTTAGGCGACTAGCTATTTCTGGCAACATGTTAGCAACAAGGGGCAACATAAGTCCAAAAAACATGTCAATATCTGGCAGAGTCATAGTACAGGCGCTAATAGCTCCTTCCACTTCTTCATAAAAAGCAGCCGGATTTTTCCATGGATCAGGCAAAGCAGCTTTAAAAGCCATAACATCTGCTCTACTCCAGGGCGTATAGACCCAATTATAGACAAAAAATCCTTTTGCATCATCTGAATCTTTATCAGCACTTGTTTCCGTACCCTTTGGAGGATCATACAGAGGCGCAGCTTCCCGCATCGGTTTTACAGTAACCACAGATTCACTAGGGTCATTGTCTGTCCCCAAAACTTCTTCTTTCTGCACTGGGGTCTGAACTGTTTTTGCAGTTTTAACTTTACCATCTGATTTTTGCTCTACTTTTACACATAGTGTATCATGTCTTAATTTAACTACTTGCCTAATTAAATCAGGTATATTTGAAAAAAGAAAAGTTCCATCATTTAATTGTTTATAATCAGAATTGATATCAGTGGGCTCTAAGTTTTTACAAGCTTTTCTAGTATTACCTCCCGGGTAAACTTCTCTGCAAAATATAGCTGCTCTAAATCCTTCCACTGCTGAACCATTGCTACAAGGTCTGGGGCAGAAGTAGTCCCATGAGCTTCTTTGCGAGCAGTGGATCTGATAGTGGCTTTTTCATCAACCGTCAAAGTAGAGCGAGTCTGCCGCCCATCTTGCTTATCTAAGTCTTTATCATCTGAAGAAAGATGTTCTTCCTCAGAAAGATCATGCTCAGGGGCAGAGGGAAATGTATACGTGGCGAAGGTCGATCTAACAAAATGGAGTCATCCTGAGGTTTATTACGAATGGGATAAATGGGGCGCCTAATAGGGTACTGACCAGTTACCTCTAAACGACGCTCCCTTTCCTCTTTTTCTTTTATTGCCTTCATCTCTTTATTTTTTAATTCCACATTGCTGTTCTTTTTCTGCTATAGCTTCTTCTTTCCTCACTCTCGCTTGCACTTCTTTCTCCCACATTTGTACACAATCAAACATATCTTGTCGACTTTTATGCTTAAACAAACACTGCTCTACATACTGAATCTTTTTTAAATCAAATGACCCATTCACTGGCCATCGTAGATCAAGTTCCTTTTTCGTATATTTGTTCCACAGTGTACTATACATTATGGAAGAAATACCATATTTAATGTACATATGCCTATTAGGGTGCCGATTCGGATCTTGGAAAAAAATTCCCCATACGAATCGTATCCGGGATTTTTACCGTACGAATCGTACAAGTAGCGTACAAACTGCCAAGTACGATTCATATGGGAAAAAGTCCATTCGAATCGCATTGGGAAAATATACCCACACGTCCTCGGGTCGGAAAATGTGTCCGACACATCCTCGGACGATTTACCTTACGAATCGGAAAAATGAAGTCCGACCGCGCAAGTACGATCCGTCCCGTCCTTCCAATTTTACAACCGTATGGAAAATATACTGTACGGACCGAACTGCAATACCAACCATGGAGACATGTGCCCGCATACGCGCCGAACCCCCCCCCGACCCCGCGGATGTACGAGTCGAACCCCCACCCGTGTATGTACACCCGTGTATGTACGAGTCGTACCCACACCCGTGTATGTACGAATCGAACCCCCACCCGTGTATGTACACCCGTGTATGTACGAGTCGTACCCATACCCGTGTATGTATGAGTCGAACCCCCACCCGTGTATGTACACCCGTGTATGTACGAGTCGAACCCCCACCAATGTATGTACACCCGTGTATGTACGAGTCATACCCACACCCGTGTATGTACGAGTCGAACCCCCACCTGTGTATGTACACCCGTGTATGTACGAGTCAACCCCCCGCTGGGGCTACGCACCGTACATACACGGGTGGGGGTACGACTCGTACATACACGGGTGTACATACATGGGTGGGGGGTCGACTCGTACATACACGGGTGTACATACACGGGTGGGGGTTCGACTCATACATACACGGGTGTACATACACGGGTGGGGGTTCGACTCGTACATACACGGGTGTACATACACAGGTGGGGGTTCGACTCGTACATACACGGGTGTACATACATGGGTGGGGGTTCGACTCGTACATACACGGGTGTACATAGTCGTACGTATGTACGTATGTACGAGTCGTGGGGGTACGACTCGTACATACACGGGTGGGGGTTCGACTCGTACATACACGGGTGGGGGTTCGACTCGTACATACACGGGTGTACATATATGGGTGGGGGTTTGACTCGTACATACACGGGTGGGGGTTCGACTCGTACATACACGGGTGTACATACACGGGTGGGGGTATGGCACGTACATCTGTGGGGTCTGGGGGGGGGTTCGGCGCGTACCGGGCCCCCAATTCCGCTCGCATCGCGCCGTACTTCGCTTTTCCGGCACTTTTTGGGTGCCGTAAAAATATTGCCGTCCGGACTGGTGTCGGTTCGAATCGTACTTCCTTGTTCGTGAAACGGAGCCTGACTGCGTCCCGACGTCACGTTGGCGCTTTCCCGGATCACATTTGTATGTATATTTTCGTCGGTCGGTGTTTTTTACGATTCGTACGGAAATGGTGTTTCCGTGCGAATCGTACTTCCATGTTTGTAATGTTTTTTTACCGGGTACGAGTCGGACAGAGACAACCCTCCGACCGACGGTTCGTACCCGGTTTTTCCAGGATCCGAATCGCCACCTAGGTGTCTCCTCTGGGGGAGCCGGCTGACTTCTTTCTAAATCCATTTTGGTACCACCAAGACAGCAACAAAACCTATGGAGTGTGCTAGGAACAGGCATGCTACCAAATCTTTGTAAAATATTATGTTTCCAAGATATACCAAAGTAGAGAAAAATCTCCACGTTACCTGCCTTTATCTTTTGCAAAGGATAAATCAAAACAAACAAAACCAGAATCTTGGCCAAGCAAGTCAAGAGTGCCGCTTCAGCGACCTTACCAAACAAGAGTCTCCAACTTCCAACTGCCAATCCCTTGGTCGAAAAAAACACCAAAGGATACCTCAGTCGGGACCGGCCAACACCTGGAGGGTCAAATCAAGAAACCCGGAAAAACCACTTTGGGTGCAAAAACAAGGGTCTCCTCATGCAGGACGTCTCCTCAGCAATATTCCACTATTCCATCAAGACCACTCCTTTGGACGGCGGCGTCTCCGATGAGGACCCAGGTGTCGGGCGCCAACTGTGGAAATGTGCGTTTCAATGAGCACACCGGTGCAGGGGTCAACCTCCTTTGTACATGGGTCCTTAGACCAACAAAATAGAGATTGGCACTGAAGCTGGAATTCAAATAACAAGTTTATTAATCACTCATGAGTGGGGCTACGTCCACACAGCACTCTCAAGTGCTGCCTGAGGTAGTACATTGAAGTCACAGAACACAGGCCTTATATACAGAGTTTGATGCAGAGTAAGCTTGTAGTCACAAATAAAAGGTACAGGCCTACACATGAATAGTTACCAACAAACATGGGCAGACGGGAAATCACATAGTTAGCAAAGTGGGAGAGGGAACAGAACTGCTCACAGTTGCAAGACACAGTTGACAGTTTTGTCTTTAGTCAGGTGCATTCTAGCAGCTACAGGCCTTTTCTCAGCACATATACATTCCTTGAGCTTAGAATAGAAGGAGTTAACTAAAGCTGATGACTCAAGCAGAATAGAAAAGCAAGCAACAGTGAAGACGGAAAAGTCACAAGGCTAACAAAATGGATGCTGCAAACAAGATGGCTTCAGCTCATGCTAACAGCAATTATTTTCGATTCCCACATGTTAGATGATAAGTTAAAAAAAAATATATATATATATTTGTATTTACTTGAAGTCATTATGTAGAGAGCAGCATTGTTAGTGGTAGAGAATGAGTCTTTCTTAGTGGCTCTTATAAGAATCTTTTGCGCAATGAATTAGTTCAGTCAGTAGGAAGAGTAACTGTGCAATTAGTACTTCCTTTATATTAGTTCTGTCAAGCGCAAAATGTCCAAAAAACAAGTCTCTATGTCTGAGCTTAAAAACATCACAGAATATGAGTGAATGAATGAAAGTCTTTTTGCAAAAAACAAAGGACGAGTTTCGATATCACTCTGTAGACTATAACTGATAACAGTCTATTCCTGACAGTAAGGCAGACTCAAAAAGGTATTTGTGCCTGCTGAGTTAGAACCTCATATGAGAGGCGCTCAAAACTTAGCAAAGAAAAAAGGGACCTACGAACTCCTGGACAGCGGCTTGGGAACAGCCTAACAAACCTCCGAGAAACTTGAACAGAAGGACAATATCTGGGAACAGCTGCAAAGCCTAGCAGACTTCTCGTGACTGAAAAGTGAAGCGCAACAGCAAACGCAGCTTCATTCGAGAATTCGATGGTTGAAGTGCGAAGTGCTTCAGGTGCGCTCGCATGATTATCGTCAAACCAAGATTCCAAACCAATACACTAGAGCGCTAACTCAGTTCTGAGTTATATAGCCATATTGGCTTTCCACTGGGGCGATTCCTGCAGATTAACATCAGCGGAGTGACCTCTCCTAGCAAACAACTCTCTCCAACTCAAGGAACCTTGTTTAAAAAGTGAACCCCACCTCAACCAACCAACTGGTAAGAAATGTTTCTGCCTGGTGTGGGGTCAAACAGCCTTGACAGTACCCCCACTAAGAATCCTCCTCCTCCCTTTTTAGGCTTCTGTTGATGGGTTTTATGGAATTCTTTAACCAATCTAGGAGCGTGAACTTTAGAACTGGGTTTCCAGGACTTCTCCTCAGGGCCATACCCTTTGCAGTCAATCAAGTAAAATAACTGACCCTTTCTAAACTTGGAGTCAAGAATTCTTTTGACCTCAAACTCCTCTCCTGAGTTCACAAGAACGGGAGCTGGAGGCAAAACCTTCCTTGAATTTGGAGGATTTCTTTTGACCAGGGAAACATGAAAAACTGGATGTATCTTCGATTTCTTGGGAAGTTTAACCTTAACACAAACTGGGTTTACCATCTTTTCGACTATGTAAGGACCTACAAATCTGGGTTGAAACTTCCTGTTTCCTTTTAACTGCATGTTTCGAGTGGAGATGCAAACCTGATCTCCAGGCTGGAAGACTGGACTTTCTCTTTTACTCTTGTCTGCCTGTTCTTTGTGTGCCTGTTTTGCTCTCACTAAATTGTCAGTAGCAACTTGGTAAGCCTTTTGCAAATTCGGCATTACTTTCTCCTCAGCGGGTACTTCACTCTCAATCTTGTCTATCATCATGTTTGGGTGCCTGCCTGAATTCAAAAAGAAGGGAACAAAACCTGTGGAAGAGTGTACTGAATTATTATAGGCAAATTCTGCTGACCAAAGCAATGCTGGCCAATCTCCATCCTGATCCATGAGATACAGACGCAAGTATTGTTGTAAATCCTGATGCATTCTTTCCATCTGTCCATCAGTCTCAGTTGTAAACTGGTAGACAAACGAGCATCCACCCCCAAATTCTTCAAAAATGATCTCCAAAAGTGAGACACAAATTGTTACCCCTGTTTGGAAATCACCACCTTAGGAATTCCATGTAATTTTACAATGTGTTGTGTGAACAAGGTTGCTAACTGAAAAGCGTTTGGAAGAGCTACCAAAGAGATAAAATGGCTCATCTTGGTAAAGTGATCTGCCACCACCCATATTGTGGAATAACCTTGGCTGTAGGGCAAATCGACAATACAATCCATTGAGACGGTATGCCAGGGGTATGGCGCTACTGGTTGAGGCATTAAGAGTTCCTGAGGTGCCTGTCTACTGACCTTCCCCTTTACACAACACTCACAAGATGTCACATACTGTCTCACCTGACATTCCATGCTTGGCCACCAAAATGATCTTTTTAAAAGTTCCAAGGTCTTCTTCACTCCCTTATGTCCTGATAAACGATGATCATGGAACAACTGAATGACTTAATTTCGCAAGTTGTTATCTGGTACATACAGCTTCCCTTGAAAGTATAGCTTTCCTTCCTTGATCTCTCTCTCTCACCCTTCCAAAATTCAACTCTGGATTTCTGCATGTGACATACTAGCCTTTATCTGATCTTCTAACTCCTAGCACAAAATTGTTCCAACAATCTTTTCCTCTGGAATAATATGACGTTCTTTTTGAATTTCTTTTTCTTCTCCTGTATGTAGACGGGAGAGCGCGTCAGTTTTACCATTAGCAGAACCGGGCTTATATGTCAGGACAAAATCATAGTCTGCAAAAAAGAGTGACCACCTAAGCTGTCGTGGAGTAAGTGTTCTTGCAGATTTGAGAAATTGCAAATTATGATGATCTGTAAAGACAGTGATTTCATGTTTTGCTCCCAGCAGATAATGTCTCCATTCTCGGAACGCACCCTTTACAGCTAACAATTCTTTGCCAGCAATGAAGTAATTAATTTCTGCAGCAGTCAGTTTAAGAGAGCGATATGCTACTGGATGCAGCTGGTCAGTTTCTTTATTCCTTTGAGAGAGGATTCAAAATATGGCCAAATTAGAAGCGTCTGCCTCCACATAGAAAGGTTCCTCAGGATTTGGGTGAGCCAGCACTGAAGCTGTGATGAAAGTTTCCTTTAGTAGCTGGAAAGCATTCTCCGTCACATCATTCCAAAGAAACCTTTCCTTCTTCTTGAGCAATCGAGTGATGGGACTGACTTTCTCTGACAAATTGGGAATTAATCTCCTGTAAAAATTTGCAGAACCCAGGAAACTTTGTATCTCCTTGATCGTACGGGGGCTGGCCAATCCTTATTCACCTTCACCTTGGCGTCATCCATTGACACTCTTTCAGAGGAGAGAATGAAACCCAAGAACTCCACTTGACTGGAATGGCAACACATTTCTCCAATTTAACGTACAATTGATTCTCCAATAATTGTTCCAAAATGGCTCGTACATGTTGGACATGTTCCTCCAAGTTGGCAGAGAAAATGAGGATGTCATCGATATAGACAACGGCAAAGTGAGTCAGAAACTCACGTAAAATGTAATTAACGAAGTTCTGAAAAGCAGCTGGTGCATTACACAGGCCAAAGGGCATGACCTGGTATTTGAATAGTCCAAATCGAGTTCGGAATGTGTTTTTCCACTCATGTCCTTCCACCAGACGTACCAGATGGTAAGAACCCCTTAAATCCAATTTTGTGTAGATACAGGCTTCTTTAACCTGATCCGAAAGCTTCAAAATCAAGGGTAAGGGGTATCGATTATTTCGAGTGACTTGACTTAAAGCTCGATAGTCAATGCAGGTCCTCAAATTTCCATCCTTATTAGAAATAAAAAACAACAGAGAAGAGACGGGAGACGGAGATGGTCGAATTAACCCGTTGGCTAAATATTGATCTAGATACTCCTTTAAATGTTGGTTCTCTACTTCAGACCGGGCATAAATATGACTGCAAGGCAAAGATGCCCCAGGTTGCAGTTCTATCCTGCAGTTGTATTCTCAATGCGGGGGTATTTTCTTAGCCTCCCTTTCATCAAATACCGCAGTCAGATCTTGGTATTCCTCTGGAATGCTCTGCATCTCGATTGCACAAATCATCCATGCCTGATATGCCAAGAGAACTGAAGGAGATGGCTGTGAAACTTCGGCTCTAGAGTCAAAACAATGCTTCGGACAATATTCTGAATCCAATTTGGTAGTTCTTTTAGCCCAGTCAATCTTCGGGTTGTGTTCAGTCAACCATGGCAGCCCCAAAATCAATTGAAATTGAGGGGCATCAATGAGGCTAAATCGTAATATGCTCTGATGCCTTCCTGGTCCAATCGAAGTGATCTCCTCAGTGTCATGGATGATTGGGCCAGAGGATAAATTGGTACCATCCACAGCACGAATAGGCTCCAGTTGAATTTTCTTGACAAAGTGAATTCCTAAGGGCTTTGCGAATTTGATGTCACAAAAATTTCCGGTGGCCCCGGAATCCACCATCACAGATATTTCATCAACCTCAACATATCGAAATCTTATCAGACTTGAAATAATTAGATGAGGTGCGGCTGACTGCAACGTATCTGCTAAAGACTGGACCTTTGGAGTTGTCTCCTCTGCTGCTCCCACCTGGGCAACTCCATTTACTGGTGGGGCCTGTCTTTTACCCATGTATTGTTATTGGGCCTCTTCGGACATTCTTTTACAAAATGACCCGAGCCTCCACAATACATACATAGTTTGCCACTTCTTCTTTTTCTCTCTCTTCCTTAGTTAAAGGGCCCCGTACTGAACGGATCTGCATTGGCTCCTCTCCAGACCCTACTTCACTTGACTTAGAAGCTTCTGTCTTGAACCGATCAAATCTGGGTGGTTGAGGTCTTGCTTCCTTCCGTCGTTCACTTCTTCTCTCAAACTGTCGTTGATCTATTTGAAGGACCAAATCAATTAGTTCAGATAACTCCGTTGATCTCTTAGGAAATTGAGCTAATCCATCTTTTATCTCATATGTTAGCCCTCTGTAAAATATGGCAGCTCTCTTTGCCTCCGGCCAGTTGGTTTACACTATCAACTTATTAAAGTGTGCTAAGTAGGCTACCAATTCTCGATTTCCCTGTTTCAGATCCAAAAGTTCATTGCTCTTCTATCAAAAATGCGCATAAACTCTAACTTGAACACCTCCAGATTATACAGAATATAATAATTTGTGTTCGCTAAGGGCATGGACCAAGCAGCAGCATCTCCACTCAGGTAAGACAGTATGAAGGCCACCTTGGATTGATCTTCTTTGAAGATTATAGGCCTACACTAAAAATATAGCGAGCACTGGGTGAAGAAAATTTGTACTTTGTGTGGATCCCCGTGAAACCTCTCGGGAGGCGCCAATGGAATTGTAGGGGAAATTGCATGGATAACCTGGGTAGTTAACTCAGCGACCAAAGGAGAAGGGGAGAAAGGCTGAGATTTTTGTTCTCTAGTGCTAGAACTTGTACCGGCTGAAAACTCTTCAAACCTTTGTCGGAGACAACTACCTTCCTGACTGGATTTCCTAACCTCCTCCTTTGTTTCACTCAATTGCTTCTGTAACCCTTCCAAGACTGACGCTAAGGCCTTAACATCTATCCTTTCAGGCATTCTGCCCAGGTGGAGAATTAAATGGCACTTCAATCTGTCGGAATCACAATACCTGAACAGTGCCTCACAGGAGCAGAAGGGCTGAATGAGCTGTATTGTGATCTTTTCCCAACTCCCCAACCCCAATAAACACCAGATGCTATCTGCCTGCAGTAAGGAGGGGGAAAGGGGAATGGGTAGAAAGAGAGACAGCCACTGCGGTGCCTTCCTAGAAGCTCTTTCAATCTGGACTCCCAGCACCTGAATAACACAGTGGACTAGCTTCTCCATTCAGTATTTGTTTCTGCCACTAGTAATTTTCATGTATACCAACATCTAAGCCACTAACAGCCTTTCTTTTCTGTCTCTTTAGCGCTGGGGGATGAAGATGGAGCAACAGTGTTGGTTAAAGATGGTAAGTAAATATATATATATATATTTGTATTTACTTGAAGTCGTTATGTAGAGAGCAGCATTGTTAGTGGTAGAGAATGATTCTTTGTTAGTGGCTGATATAAGAATCTTTTGCGCAATGAATTAGTTCAGTCAGTAGGAAGAGTAACTGCGCGATTAGTACTGCTTTAATATTAGTTCTGTCAAGCTCAAAATGCCCAAAAAACAAGTCTCGATGTCTGAGCTTGAACATCAAAGAATATGAGTGAATGAATGAAAGACTTTTAGCAAAAAACAAAGGACGAGTTTCGATATCACTCTGTAGACTATAGCTAATAACAGTGTATTCCTGACTTTAAGGCAGACTCAAAAAGGTATTTGTGCCTACTGAGTGAGAACCTCATACGAGAGGCGCTCAAAACTTGTCAAAGAAAAAAGGTACCTGCGAACTCCAGTACAGCAGCTTGGGAACCTCCTAACAAACCTCCGAGAAACTTGAACAGAAGGATGATATCCGGGAACAGCTGCAAAGCCTAGCAGACTTCGGACTGAAAAGTGAAGTGCAACAGCAAACGCAGCTTTGTTCAAGAATTCAATGGTCGAAGTGCTTCAGGTGCGCTCGCATGATCATCGTCAAACCAAGATTCCAAACCGATACACTAGAGCCCTAACTCAGTTCTGAGCCATATTGGATTTCCGCTGGGACGATTCCTGCATATTGAGAGCAGCGGAGTGACCTCTCTTACCAAACAACTCTCTCCAACTCAAGGAACCTTGTTTAAAAAGTGAACCCCACCTCAACCAACCAACTGGTAAGAAATGTTTCTGCCTGGTGTGGGGTCGAACAGCCTTGACACCCATCCTCCGCATCCTGAACATCATTGCCCACAGGCTGACAACACCAACACAGCTGATAAGCAACATCCCTCCACAGACAAAGCTACTGGCTGTGCTGCACCTGTTGGCCTCTGGGACTTTCCAACCAACAACCGCCAGAGTCGGCGGAGTCACACAGCCAGCCCTATCCAAGTTCCTCAAACCTGTCCTGGATGCCATCCTCAGCTTGGTACCCCAGTACCTATACTTCCCGCACACTGCGCAGGAACAGCTGGAGACCAAGCAATGCTTTTACGCCATAGCTGCATTCCCACACGTGTTGGTGGCAATTAACTGCACACATGTCCTACTTGTGCTCCCAACCGACACTGCCCATAATTACCGCAACAGAAAGCACATGCATTCCATCAATGTGCAGGCAATAGTGGACAACCAAGGACTCTTCACCAATGTCGTCGCCAACTACCCAGGCAGTGTGCATGACTCATACATCTTCCGAAAGTCCATCATCAACCGGCGCTTCCCGGATGGCACCTACGGAACGCAGTGCTTGTTGGTAAGTACCAAATGAACACACCACACAACTCCAATCCACAATCATGCAACCCAGAACTCTGGCAATACACATGTTACAAACCCACATACAACATGCCAAACAACATGCCCACCCACCAGACAAAACAGCACAACTTACCATGACAACCTGGCCTAGCCATGTACATGAGCCATCAACGGCATGGCACCTCAGCCACACAATAGCAGAATGTGGAGAGAGGTGGGAACCAGGCATGTGCGAAGGAGGCAACTGCCCCATGAATGAGAATGTACACAATGCCAAATGTGGCATGGATGTGCTGGACAGACTGCAGCATGCAGACCACAGGCATATCCATGTTGACATATAATGCTGGTGTTGGTAGTGTTGTGGACAGTGGACACAACCATGTCACCCCAGCCAGTGGGGAAGATCATGGAAATGTAGCTTGTTACGTCCCCCCATGTAAGCGTGTGCGCAGTGGGGTGGCCCGGCATAAGCCAGGCTAGCGTAGGGGTGTGAATAAAAAGCATATATCTCTGGGCGTGGTTCTCTTCCGCAATGCCCAATGTGTCTGCCAGGGCGGTGCCTCTCACCCAGCCACAAGGCCGATGCCGTGTGCAGCCGTGCCTGCGATCCTGGGCGCCTGCCGCAGCCCGGACCGCTGCTCCTAGGACCAGTCTCATCCACCCCTGCCCATTCCAGGCCTCACTGCTCACCTGCCAACAACAGCGTGTCTCCAAGAGTGCCCACCACGTGCCGGTGTAAGCTCCGAGGCCTGCGACCTTGGCAGCCTCCTCAGACCAGCAAGGCCCGCAGTACTTCTTTTTCATTGACGTACTCCACCGTCATACACAGCGGACAAGTAGGTCACACATTTGGAACTGAGTCTTGTTCACACAATGGCAGAGTACATATTTAGGGCATCCTTTAAATCCCTATACTCCCTTTGATGTGGTGCCAGCAACTCTGTGCATAGCATTCCGACAATACACGTCTGTGGGCCCCTGAGGACTTCGGCATTTTGCCTACACACCGGTCCAGCAGGCCTCAGACAAATCCAATCCAGTCCGTCCCAGGCAGGACACGGCATCTGAACACCCGCTCAGCTCTGGTGCCCCCACCTCCGTCAACCAGGAATCTTCTCCACATGCCAATCCAACGCCATGTGTTAGAGATCCAGGAGGAGCTGGCTGCACAGCAGTTGCCCCATGCTGACCGCTGCCTCTGGCACACACTGGGGTCAAATAGGACACACAGTTGGAACTGAGTCTTGATTTATTAATTGCAGAGTTAATATCATAGTACAGGCCTCATTGCAGACTGCATCCCCTCACAGCTCTGGTGCCAGTGACTCTGTCTCTCCCGTTGAACTTTGTTGGTATCTGCGTCTTTGGCCTGGGGGTTGTCTTCATCATGTAGCTGATACTGACATGGTGGGAAAAAAGGAGACTGTAGCATTCAACTCCTCCATATTGCCTGTCTCTGCTTGCTTCTGCCCTCTGCATCATGCCCTGGATGGACACCTTCCACTGTCCCCCGTAACACTCAGCGACACTCACCTTGGACATCAACGATGACCCACTCAGCACTCGTGGCCCTATTTCAGTGCACCACAAGTCACTGTCCCTTGCGGGTGTGCCTGTTTCGCCCGCAGGGCATCCGGGACCACGAACTCTGTGAAGCTCACGTCATGGACCCTTGCTGTTTGTACTTTGAACTTCTGATTGTCTGATCACTGTTGTAGTTGTTGCCAGCACCAACCAACCCCTGAGGGGTTGCTTCAACTACCCAACACCCATCCAGCACAGGCGTCACTGGACGTGTGACCCTGGCAATAAAAGGGGCCAGGCGCATGTGCCCGTAGCCAGTTCAACAAATTCTCTCAGTGTGTCCGCGTGGTCATTATGTATGCATGAGGGGCCCGGGCCATATCACATCAAATTGTGCTGGGCGTGGTTGAGTTTAGGCCTTGACAAGGGGGTAACTGATGGGTGTGTCTCTGGTGTAGTGTCTGCACCAGCCGTCACGCAATATGCAATGTTGCCATGTAGCATGCCCACGGATTGCGGCCTCGGCCGAGGGGTACAAGAGGGTGAGCAAGCCCGCCTGGGATCATACATGCCAACTTCTGTGTGTGTTGCTATTTCCACAGCATTAGCCAAAGGTCTACCCTCAACCGCAGGGCAAGTTCAGCCAGGAATGAACTCTACATCTTTGTCCGCCCAGTCCTTACAATGGGCCTACACACACGTGACCGCCCACCTTCAGCCCACGACATCACTGTGTCGTTGTGAGGCTTGTGGACATGCGCAGACGGGCATGACAATGGTGTGCCGTAGGGGTGCACGTGATGCAACCCCGCTGCGCACACTAGTGAATGGGCTCGGGGGAGGGTGGAGCAACAGTGAGGCTACGTAATACGCATTAATGCCGCTCATTTGCATCACACAGTACATGTCATACAGGAATCACAAGGTCACACATATCACACACCAATGAACCAGTGAGCCGGCCAACACATCATGCAGAATCAACTATTCACTCATGTCTCTGTGCATTGTCACAGGTGACCAAGGATATGCACTCTGCGCTTGGATGATGACACCCCTCTGAGCCCCGAACACACAGACCCAGAGGCAGTACAATATGGCCCACAAACACACCAGGGGCATCGTGGAACGCACATTTGGCGTGTTGAAGTCATGTTTCAGGTGTCTGGACATCACAGGTGGAAGGCTCCTGTACAACCCTGACATCGCGTGCAAGATGATCATTGCATGTTGTGTGTTGCACAACATATGTGTACACAGCAAGGCACCATGGATACCAGTCCCAGAGGCACCGGACGGTGATGATGGAGATGAGGTAGGTGGACCACACCCCACGGCAGCCGCAGCAGAAAAAGCCGGCAGGGACACCATCATTGCAATTTTCTTCTGATGGACACGTCACATTGTGACAGTCCTTGGCAATCATGGGACAGTACAGGATAACCACAGGCACAGCATGTGCAAATAAATGCATTCCAAAGTAACATTCCCTAAGTGCATGTCACTCATCTGTTCGGGCACATCACTCAGGTGTGAGTGCGACATGTGTTGATGTGTTGATGACGATTTTATGATGTGTTCATGACTGGTGGGTGTGTCACCTCTGTGCAGAGGAGCTGTTTGGGGTGTCACATATTCGAAATGCCAGTTCGGTGTGTCACAGTTAGTAGGGTATCCCACTCTTCGGCATTTCACGTGTGTCCAAGCTCATTACATTTTGTCTGCCATTTGTGAACTACAGGTGACAACAGGGCTCCTTTTGGGGTCAGTTAAGTACCACCATGAGTCAGGGATGACCCCTGTGACTCAAGTCCCACAACATGGGCAACATGTACGGAAGCAGGAGTTACTGCCCCTACATTTGTCCACGCTGTCATTATTGATTGGTCATGGCAATGACACGTCTGTGTGCAGGGGGAGTTGCTTGTCCCTCCGCAATGTGAAGGGGAGATGTGGTTTCACTGTGTGTTCCGTGCATTTGTCTGTATTGGCGCAAGTTTACATGCAGACTGCATTGCAATGTACATTGTGACTGAGAGGAAATGCCTATATGATGCGGGGCAATGGTCATTTGTTCTACGTCACAGATGTGGGGTTGTGCTCGTACATTGTCATCTCACCATTTTTGGACTCTGCTTTTATGGTGCCTTTTCCCGCATGACGCGTGGGAATTGCAGACCTCTCGCTGATTATCGCAGATTTTTGTATTGCATTTGGCCTCATGGCAGCTTTTTTTGCGTTCGTGTTTTGCATTTTTGCGGTGTCGCGTTGGTTTTAACACGTTCATTTGACGTGTTGTGGTGGGTCTATCGCATGGTGCCGCTGTGTTGAGAATACCACGTTAACATGGTGTTATTTGCCCGCGATAGACTGCGATGTGAAGAGTTGTGTTAAGCTACTTTTGCAGTAATTTTCTCATGTTCTTGAGAATATCCCTCGCTGTGTGTTGATCCTCCTACAGCTACAATCTAAGCCACTTTAAAAATGGAGTCTGGAAGTTTGAATCATAGGCACAAATGTATTGTAGGTAAACTTATTATAGGGGTAATCATAGTAATAGCTGTAGTCATTACTTCGTCCATTTTAAGTTCACACAACGTTGAGGAACAGGAAGTGGGAGTACATGGGACATCCACACCTACCACTGCTGCCTCAAAGTAGGGTACATTGGGTTCTGGTAGAGGCTTAATATGGCAACCTAGTCACTTTCTGCATGTAGAGTTGTCTAAAGGTGATTACACGCTGAATGCCTATGCTAAGCTGTTGTATGAATAAGTGAATACTATGGATGTGAGAGATTGTTATGTGTGTATGCAATTGCCTGCTTCAGTTGAAGTGGGATCAGGCATCATCACCTACCTCTTATGTATAGCATTACATGTAGGTTGCTATGGAAATGGTCACTGGGAGTACTATTTCTCGAATTATGATTTGGTACTCTCAGAAGTTCCAGTCTGCAAACATCTAAACAAATATGATTGTTACAAGTAAAAGGAGAGAATGGGAAAGTATTTTGGACCCACAGTAACATTAGACATTGTTTATGTGCATAGACATAATCTAACTTTTACATTAACAGACATTGAAAAGAAATTTGTAGATCAAGTAGAAGATAAACATAGAGGTTTAACTGTTAAAGATAACAATAGGGAGAGAAACTTTGAAGGGATCAAAGAGGAGCTCGCTCACAAGGCTAAGGGATGCTATGGTCCTACAGCTTCAGATTAGGAACAACGAGGCAAGCTTTAAATTCAACAGGTACAGACACGTTATGACACTATTTTTGTGAAACAGAGTGTGTGTGATCACGTATTCTTAATTGATGCTTCTTCAAAGACGTCCCTCTAAGTAGCTGTGCAAGTGGTGCCAGGAGTATATATTGTGTGTGGGAAGAATGCATATGGAGCAACTTTCAAACATTCTGCATTGTACTTGATATGTGGCAGGTGTGTTCCCAAAGATATGTCGTGTGGAAGATTTGGAGAGTTTGGAAGTAAAATCGAATCAGAGAGAAAAATGTGGACTAAGTGCTGGTGAGATTGTGGGAGACATATTTAGAGCGATGATACCAAGTTTGATGTGGTGTTGAATGACATAAATATTAGAAGGTTATTTACCATTGTGGATAAGTTGTTGATTAACACAGTCCAGCCATTTTTCTCATAGATGGAGAAATGGTTTTGATAAGGGCAATGGTGTTGCAAAACCTTCTAGCTTTTGATGTGTTATTATCAAAAGAAGGTTGAGTCTGTCAGATGCTGAAGGTCTTATAGTGTTGTACTTACATTCCTGATAAGAGTAAAGAACTGAGGGGATATATCATTAACATCACTGAGATACATCATGAGCAGTGGCGTCACTAGGGGGGTGCGGGGGGTGTGGACCGCACCGGGTGACACCCTCACGGGGGGGTGACACCAAAGGGAGCAACGACTCGTCGCAACCTAACCTTCAAATTTAGCAGGAGGTGCCTGTGCGCAGCGCGCACTGTCTCCTCCTCCGCCGCGTCTGCGCGCCTCGGCAGTGACGTCACGTCGTCACTAGAGGGGTGCAGCGCGCCTGTACCTACGAGCTGAGGCCTGGGAGACGGAGACTCAAACCAGGTGCTGTTCCTGCCTTTCTCTGCCTGCCCGCCGGTGCCTCTGTTGTGCCTCTGCTGTGCCCCTGTCGGGTAGAATTGCCCTGCTGTGCTGGGTCTTGGTGTGGCGGAGGTGAACATACCTGAGGGCAGGCCCCCGACCGTCGGAGCTGCATGGAAGTGAATGCTGTGCTCGGGATCAAAGGGACCCGCCCAGCCTGACTACAAGAGGCAAAGGCAGCTGAATGCGGTGAGTGCGGAGTGCTCGTGGTGCTTGTTAGATGATAAGTTACAGGTGTGAATAGTTTTGCGTCTTTCAATCGATGTAGGTGTGTTAAACATGGTGCATCACTTAGCGGAGGGAACAAGATGAAACAGGTTTATTTCATACTCTAAGTCCTCTGGCAGGGCAGGGAGTTTAAAACGCATGCGATGTGTTCGCATTTCCTGATCACTATGTAACGCTGATTTTACCAAGACGATTAGAAATATTTCCAAAAATCAATTTTATGATAACTCACGGTGGCCTGAATATAATTTTGGGTGGGAATCACACGGATATGGAAAGATTATTTATGGCAGTCATTAGTTTTACCAGCCTTGGTATTCGTAGATTTAGTTCATTTACAAATTAAGGCAACAGCATATTTTTTGAGTGATCGTGGGTGCTCGTTGTAGGTGATAGAGGATTTACATTGGGCCCTGCACAGTTGTATAATGCATTGTCTTTTTATGAGTTATATCTATGATAAGGAGAGATAGTGATTGATAATCGCTTGACAGTGAGTTGAGACACTTTAATATGGCGCTCATATCCACCACAATAAGATACATACATTGCTCTTGCTACTTTAGATATGGTGATGGCTTGGATGTAGGAGACACATATTTTGTATAGATGCTCTTCAACTGAGAGTTCGTGACAAACTGTGATTACAGCTGAATATTTTATGTATGGGTAGATTTGACATCTTTACATCTAGTCTTTTCCTTTCAACTCTCTGATGTCCTGTTCCCCAAGCTTTACAATGGTTCCTGCTTTTTAGATCTTCTGCCACTCTCCTGACTTCTACTTCCCTTACTCAAGCGCTCCATCTTTAGCTCTTCCCTTCTTTACTTTCATTTCTTTAGTATCCCCCATTTGTCTTATGTCTTAAGTTCTTTTTCATTCCTGCGTTCTCCATTTGTCACCCTTTCTCTTCCTTCTTCTTCCTCCCTTTCCTCTCTTGCTTCCTAAAATAAGACCTTGTCCCTAGAAATGAGTGTTGTTGCCCACAAATTAAGTACTGGGCCGTAGTCCAATTTTCCTACAGCCCCTCCTAGCTGCCAGTCTTTTCTTTCTTTTCTTCCCTCTTCTGTTCCACTCTTGGCTGCCATCTGTAATTTACTTCTGCTCTCTCCAGGTCTAAAAGCACTCTGAACACCAGAAATAGATCAGTATAACCGTAGTGTAATATGAATTCAGGGTCGAGGTAGATACCAGTATAAGAAGGAAACCATATGGAGCAAAAAGACGTGTTTGGCTATGATTAACGCGGAGACATCTGTTAACATCAACAGATCTGTGGGAGCATCTTATAATTTATTTTTTATTTTTATGACTCAGTGGTATGTTTTGATTTGCCAAAAATGTTTAATTTTTTTGGGGGGATAAATTACTCATTGGTTTCCGTTAATGTTCATTGTTTTCCTCATTAGTAGGATGTATTTATGAGGCCTCAGCAATTTAATCATATTTCATCAGTAAATATTGCTATACTGTCATAATAGTAATTGGAGAATGCATAGTTATTTACTTACTGCCAATGCCAAGTATTTAATCTGTGTGTGCAGTTTAGTGCGGACCAGAGCCATGAAGAAAGAACAGTAAAATGAACAACAGAAAGTTACGCCTGCAAAGTTCTGGTGGTTTACACCTATACAAACTATATCGTTCTAAATTTAAACTTTTTTCGGTCAAAGTTTACAAGTTTGGGAAAGGAGAAATAAGCAGGGGACATACATTATTTTTTAAATCAGTCAGTTATTTGGGTAAGAACATTTAAGGCAATACGGCCCGAAAACCACTGACCACTCAATGTAAAGAAAGGTGTATACCCAACTGTTCCGTGGCTTAAGTCTTGTACAGGCTATTAGAACATTGGAATGGCAGGCGCTCCACTGAAGACAATGGAGTGCTCCGAGCTTCTTTTGGCTCGTAGAAGCCCTGAGCATCAATAGTCCAATGTTTGTTCACAGCTGTTGCTGTGAACAAAGGCCTTACAGAGCCCGGCAAGGCACATCATTATCATGGCCATGGATGCAAGGCAACAATAAAACATGTCCAGAGAACTGGTGATTAATGATCCTGCTGGAGAGCAGTACTTTGCCTGTTGGTAGTTTTGAAATGCAGATAAACTGTATTTTATTTGGATAGCTCAGTGGGTTACTGCCTATGTCACAGAGATTCTTGTGTTACTTGCAGTTCAAAAGTTACAATCCTAACATAGGACAGTGGCTATGAACTGTCATCAAAGACCTGCAGACAAACATGAATGGTATAGTTAGAAGTTCACTTTTTTTGTGTTACTATAGAGTTAGAAATTCCCCAGTCTTTCATTATTTTAATGTTGCTAAAAAAAGTTTGGCCCGATATACATTTTTATTAGTAAAGCCAAGCCCCAACCACTACGGTATGCTTTAAATCCTGAGTTTGTGCTTCCCCAGCCCAAACCCTCTTCAAATTTACTGCCCACCAGTATGGATGCCATGTGATTCCTACATCTTGTAATCCTCATTGGCTCATGTGACATTCCCTGTAGACGGAATTACATACTAGCGATAAAACCGGCCCTGTCATTGCCTTTCTGTTTTTATTTAATTAGCAATCGGGTCATTAGGGCAACTGTGGAACATATTTTAAAGTGCGTTCTAATTATATTTACTGCTATATTTAATGTTTTAAGTTTGAAGGTGATTTTGCTAATGTTTTTTATGGGAATAATGAAAGTAGAGCTGGATGGGGCTGATATGGGGCTGGGGCCCAAGTTCAGCTGTGAGATAAGGTGCAGAGGAGAGGGATGGTAGAAAAGTGTATAATCGGGCCTGGAAGTACTTGTGTTAAAACCTGGCCTGTTGGAAATTGAGGGTTTGCACTTACATCCAGACATCGCTCTTACTTTCAAATAACTCTCCACATGCTCTGTATACACACAGAATTGATCCGTTGTATACTGGTGACTGTTTGCAAGTAGATATAATCTAATCTAGGGCTTGTAGGCTAGCGGACTCGGAGCAGAGGAGGTCCATGCAGTAAGTCGTGAGGGGGTGACACCATGAGTTACCCGCACCGGGTGTCACCAACCCTAGTGACGCCACTGATCATGAGATACATGACTTGGCAATTGAGTGAGTTTGAGATAAGATTGGAAAAGGATTTTGAGCAGTTTGAAGTTGGTTCGCTCTAGGAAAGGTCATTCTTGGATATATCTTGAAGCCAATCATAATTGTTGTGTTCTGTGTGATCAGTTTGCTAGGGATGATAAGGGCATTCACATGGCACAAGGCAAGGTAAATTGAGGATTCTTTTAGGGAGAGAGAAAGAAGGGTGAAAAGACTGCAGGACAGTCATTATGAGAATCTTAAGCGGTTGGAGGAGTTAAGACTAGCTACGACATCTGTTTAGATCAGGGTACTCCACATGGATTTGAAGTGTTTTGTGATGACGAACGTCATCAGAGGGAGGAACTGATATAGCCGAAACTGCATTTTATTTGTAGGGTTGTATTATAATCACACGTATGGAGCACATCCGCATATAATCTATTGTCGTATTAGAATTTCAAAATGTTATGACATGAAACGTGATGTGTTTAGACCATTGAGTAGTAATGTGGAGAATTATTGTAAAAGTGAATGTAACTAGCATAAAACATTAACATGAAGAGCTCGTGTTGTGGTATTGACATTTATTCATATACTAAAAACATTATCAATTGTGTCATTTCACAAATGGAAAAATATATTAATTGAATGTGCCTTAATTCCTAAGCAGTTTCGTAGAGCTCACATGTCATTTTCTTATGTTAGCCATATCTTGTAGGCCTGAAAGGCATTTTCCCTCGAAACTTTTGCTTTAGAATTAATAGCTGAATTTTATGTGTGCTGTGGAATTTGTTCTTTCTCACGTTTTGTGTTGCAGATAAAAGAAGCACTCTTGTTAGCTAGAATAATGTCTTTGTTTTATTATTCAGGCAAGGAGAGAAAAAATTACATTGTACAGTCTGAATCAATAAAGGAAAGCTGGGGGGGTATGGCTTGGTGCCAACAAAGATAGCCACCTAAAGGGAGAGCTCCGCTGGAGCCGTGCCCCAAAACCCTGGAAATCCATAATGACTCCTGCATTGGTGGAGCCGGATCACCCACAGCGCTAGCGGATCCTCAGCCGACCTGATTGATGCCAAAAAACCCTGTTAGAACGGCCTGAAATCTCTTCGTTCTCGAGCTGCAACAGTGGGTGGGGAGAACCGATGTAGAGGCCCTTCTTGGAGACCGGGGACCGGGCAGTGAATCCGCCTCTCTGTGGAGCTCCACTGCGGTGAACCCTCAAAGGTACAAGCTTGCGGGTCATCACCACTCCTTCCCCCTCGCCCCCAGCAACGGCCCACCTCTGATTGCTGATACAGCTTACACATACCTTGGTGATTGCGGGGGGGGCGGGAGCCCACGGCCTCCACTGTTCCGGATGTCTGCATGGTTCCCCCCCCGGGGACTGCGGAGGGCCTGATCCTGCTTGGCTGCTCCTCTATGCCGGAGATCTTGTGCTGCCCGGCCGTGTCCAGGTGCTGAGACTGAAGTGGGAGGCCTACACCCATCCCCCACTTTATATCTCCACTTTGAGAACACCAACGACAGCAACTCCACCACAATACAGGACAACCTCGCCAACCTCGGCCTCAAACAGCTCATCACGACACCCACCTACTCCGCCGGGCACACGCTCGACCCCATTTTCTCTGCCAGCAGCCATGACTCTATCAGCCACACCACCGATCTCCACTGGACCGACCACCGCTGCATCCACTTCACCTTCAAGAAAACCACCGCACACAACCACCAGCAAAGAATCCCCCACCGCAGCTGGAACAAGGTCACCGAAGACCAGCTGAGCACCCCACTCGCCCGAGACCATCCGACCGACCACACCGACACCAAAACAGCCGCCCGCAACCTCAAGCAATGGATCAACGACACTCTCGCTCCGAACAAGAAACCCACAAACAGATGTACTGACAGAAGAGCCATCTGGTTCATCGCCGACCTCCAGACAACCAAGCAGACCTGCCGGAGACTAGAGAAGAAATGGCGCCGTGAGCAAACACCGCACAACCATGCAGCCTCAAGAATGCCAGCCGCAGACACCACCAACTCATTCAAACAGCCAAAAGGACCTCCTTCAGGGAACGCATCGACAACAACGCACACAATAGCAAAGAGCTCTTCAAAATCGTGAAGGAACTCACCAACCCCGGCTCCAGCTCCAGCTCCAACGAGATCCCGCCGTCACAAGACTGCGACTCTCTAGCTACCTTCTCCACTGCAAGATCGCAGACATCCACAACAGCTTCGACACCCAGACCTCTACGACAGCTGCCAACACCCCAGACTCATGGCCCCACAGCCACAAAGGCCGCCTGATCTCCTGGAACCACGTCAATGACGAAGACACCATCAAGACCATGAACACTCCGGTTCACCATTAGACCCCCACCACATCAACAAAGCGAGCTCCATCATCGCACCCCAACTCCGTAAGATCTTCAACAGCTCTTTCAAGACCGCCACCTTCCCAGAAAGCTGGAAACACGCAGAGATCAACGCCCTACTCAAGAAACCCAAGGTAGACCCAAAGGACCTCAAGAACTTCCGGCCCATCGCCCTGCTCCCGTTCCCCGCGAAAGTCATCGAGAAGTTCGTCAACAGACAACTGACCCAATTCCTCGAAGAGAACAACACCCTGGACTCATCCCAATCCGTATTCCGCAGCAACCACATCACCGAAACCTCCCTCATCGCCGCCACCGACGACATCAGAGCCCTGCTGGACAATGGCAAAACTGCGGCCCTGATCCTCCTGGACCTCTCGGCCGCCTTCGACACCGTCTGCCACCACACCCTGTGTACACGCCTCTACAACGCGGGGATCCATGACAAAGCCCTGGACTGGATCACCTCCTTCCTCACTGACAGAACCCAGAGAGTCCGCCTCCCTCCATTCCAATCAGAAGCCACCAAGATCACCTGAGGCATACCCCAAGGATCATCCCTCAGCCCGACCCTCTTCAATGTCTACATGACACCGCTCGCCAACATCGTCTGGTCACACAACCTCAACATAGTCTCAAACGCCGACAACACCCAGCTGATCCTCTCACTCACCAAAGACCCCGCCAACACCAAAACCAACTTCCACGCAGGAATGAAGGCCATCGCCGAATAGATGAAGAGCAGTCGCCTGAAACTGAACTCAGACAAGACGGAGGTCCTCATCCTCGGCACCACCCCTTCCACCTGGGACGACTCCTGATGGCCAGCCTCGCTGGGAACTGCGCTGACACCCACCGACCACGCATGCAACCTGGGGTTCATCCTAGACTCTTCTCTGTCAATAACCCAACAAGTCAATGCCGTCTCCTCCTCCTGCTTCAACACCCTCCGTATGCTTCGCAAGATTTACAGATGGATCCCCACCGAAACCAGAGGACGGTCACCCAGGCCCTCGTCACCAGCATGCTGGAGTACGACATCGCTCTCTACACGGGAACCACGGGCAAACTCCATAAGAGACTCCAATGCATACAAAACGCCTCTGCATGCCTCATCCTCAACATCCCCCGCCACAGCCACATCACCGCCCACCTGAAGGACCTGCACTGGCTTCCAGTCAACAAGAGGATCACCTTCAATCTCCTCACCCATGCTCACAAAGCACTCCACAACGCCGGACCAGCATACCTCAACAAGCGACTCACCTTCTACACCCCCTGCCGCCCTTGCCACCATCCCACAGATCCACCGAACAACCACTGCCGGCAGATCCATGTCCCACCTTGCCGCAAAGACATGGAACACCCTCCCCATCCACCTGCGACAGACCCAGGACCTGCTGACCTTCAGGAGACTCCTCAAGACCTGGCTGTTTGATCAGTAGCTGCTCCCCCCGAGCACCTTGAGACCCTCACGGGTGAGGAGCATGCTTTATAAATGTTTGATTGATTGATTGATCCCTCGTGGCCTGCTGGGGTGCACCACGATTTATCCCTCGCGAATAGCGGCGCAGCTGTGAACACCGTGGCCTCACGGCAAGAAGATATGGGAGAAACTGGGCACTACGCTTGCCTAGAAGCCATTACGACTACCGGCTGAATTGAAGACAGCTGATCGACAGTGTACTGCCTTCGATGTGGCTTTCACTCTGGGACACGCTGCACACCCCTACTGTATGGAGACACTAAAAACCGAACTAGATGCCTCCCTCACTTCTTGAGTGACCTGCAGTGGGGGGCCGCGGTGGGGCCCGGATGTGGTGGTGGACATTGGTTTGGAGCAGGGATGTGCTGGGTGGACCTCATTATGTGGTTCCCTGCATGTTGTAGTGAACACTGGCAACTGGACAGAGGGTGACACTGCGAAGTGCACGGTGGGATCCCCCAAACAATGACCTGGCGTCCACAGACTGTGTTGCTGGCACTGCGGCTCATACTGGTGCTTAGTGGTGGAAGCGGAGTGACGCTAAAGGTGTGTAAGGGCCTGAAGGAGCCGGGATACGCCGACCCAAACATCTCCTCTGTGGAATAGTGACGCCTGCGAAGGTACTATTGCTGGCATATGGAGTGCAAGAAAGCCACACAGCCACAAGGGTAGGGTAGCGACTGCTGCCTTACTCAAATCCTAGGTCTTCTTTGTGGGACATGTGTGTGGACTTTGCAAGGTAGAAGGGCCACCCTAACAGTTGGAAACCACTGGCAGGCGTGCCCACAAAATGAAGCCCAAAGGTGGCGCAGCGGTGCAACCAAATAAACTCGACAAGTACGCCGCACTGAAACAGCCGATGCCTGAGGATGGGCCCACGCGGATATTCTGGTGAACCCTAACCATCCCTCGGTTTAATAAAGGCGGCCTTAGAGGTCTTGGGCGCAACACTTGAGACAAAAATTGACAAAGTCTCTATTGAAATGAATCTGCTACGAACAGATATGAATAAAACAATGGACAGAGTTAAAGCAACAGAGACAAATGTGACGGGGCTCCAGAGTACAACTAAAAAGCTGGAAGAACGGGTTCAACATCAGCACCGCCAGATGGCCCTCAAGCTCAAAGACCAGGAGGGGCGGGCTCGCTGCGATAATATCAGGGTGGTAGGGGTCCCGGAGGGGTCAGAAGGGCTGAGTGTAGGCCTCTTCCTTGAAGACCTAATTCGCAACCACCTCAAACCCAAACGACTCTCCTCCCTCTTTACGATTGAGAGAGCACATAGGGCACCGGTTCCACCGACGAAGCCTGGGGCTGCTCCCAGAACAATCATTGGAAAAATCCTCAACTATAGGGACTGTGATGCAATCCTGCAAGCAGCCCGTCTGCAGGCGGATCTTCGCTATGAAAACACCACAGTGCGGTTCTTCCCAGACTTTACTCTCAAAGTGCAACAAGAGTGCTGTCCTTTTTATGGAGTGAAGAAGGCATTAAGAGACAGAGGCATCAAGTACATGATGTTCTTCTCTGCGAAGCTCAAGATCATAGCCGATGGGAAGTCGTGGTTCTTCATGGCCCAGTTGGAGGTGCAGGCATGGCTGGACAAAGAGAATATACAGAGGACAAGGGCGACCCCTGGAGAAAGCTGGAGAGACACTCATGCCCGCTCACCGGGCTCCATAGACGGCAGGTCAGAATCGGACAAGCGAAGTCAGCGATCCTGAAGGTTGAGATTAGTGAGCCCGACGACACTGATCAACGGTGGGGACTGAATGGGTCTCCCTATGCTGTCGGAATTTCGGAACTGCTCCAGCAAACAGTAATGTATAATGTTTAACAAGATGGACTGGGGGTAGAGGCAGGCTACAAGGGGTTTGCGGTGCGAGTCTGATGGCATCCCACAATGACCCTCTCCTGGGGTGCGCGGGGGACAGGGCCCGAGTGGCCAGAGGGTGACAGGCGCTCTTCTAGTTGGGGATGTGGGTAGTTTCAAACCTATGCAGCAGGGTAGCAGGGAGGGGGGTACGGTTATCTGGGGATATTATGTTGCTTTCTTTAGTTAGCTGTTCTCAGGGGTTCTGGGTGTTGGGTTGTTGGAAGGGTAATTATCGGTCACGCCTCACAATTCTTTTTTTGCAGGGGTTGCATTGCATGTCTAGAGCACACAGCCAATGTCTTTGTTGTATAAATGAGTACGCATTGGGATAGGAGTCTTAAGCTCCTTAGTTGGAACGTCAACGGGCTGGGGGACAAGATAAAATATTGTATTGTATAAAACAAAGTATTGTGCTCCAGTACATAAAGCGACAGGCTCAAGACATCGCACTGCTCCAGGAGACGCACCTAGTTGGCAACACTTGTGAAGCGTTAAATAGGTGGGAGTAAACATTTGTGGCCCACACAGGCTTCACTTCAGGTTCTAGGGGGGGTCGTCAATCTCTTTAAACAAACCTTTCTGTTCAGCATACAACACACCTGGACCGACACGCTGGGACGTTATTTGGTGGTCTCGGGGCAATGGGAGGGTCACACCCTTACGCTAATAGCAGTTTGCATTCCAACGGCTCTGCAGAACCAATCATTTAAGTACCTGGGGGCGTTCATGCTTTCACTTCCAGAAGGCCACCTGGTGATGGGAGGGGATTTTAACTCTGTTGTTTCGGGTCAGCTCGAAAGGGATCCACCTCGAGATATTGGCAGGGCGGGCAGCTGGCTCACTAACTTCCTCTAGGCCCTTGGCCTCACGGATCTCTGGAGGGCATGCAACCCAGAACTCAAACACTACACTTTCTACTCAGGGTCACACCATTCCTTCCCCAGAATTGACTACATAATTCATGCCCGAGCAACAGACAACAACTATACAAGAAATCAGACATTTGGCAAGAGGTATCTCTGACCACTCCCCGCTGTGGGCGCATTTGACACTCGGGGACAAGAGGGTGGGTTGCGTAGCGCCCATCAACCCGTGGTTTCACCGTAAACTTGCAATTAAGGACACACTTACGAAAACTCTCGACCATTATTTCCAGGACAATGAAGGCTCGTTGACTCTCCCACCACCCTCTGGGAGGCGTTCAAGACTGTCATCAGGGGGCATGCACTATCGGCCATCGCTGGGTCGCGCAAAGAAAAAGTCAAAGACATGACTCGTCTCGAGCAAGATCTCCTCCGCTTTGAGGAGGTAGTGGAGGAGGGGGAGGACCAAGACGCCCTCCATCAGTTACAACTAAAAACAACAGAATACAAAGTCATTGTGACCGACATGGACAAAACCCTGGCGAGAGACAGGGATGGAAGACTATGACCAGGGGGACAAAGCGGGCAAACTGATAGCATGGTTAGACAAGAAAGAGAGGGCAAATAGACTGGTCCCAGAGCTCAAAAGCAGCTCTGGCGCCGTTTTGAAAGAAGCCCACGACATTGTTCTTGAGTTTGCTGACCACTATAGAAAGGTGTATCAAAGCGGCTCGGATTTGCCGGAGGAGGACTCCGCTGCACTTCTCATAGATATCGCGCTGCCTACCCTTACAGACGCAGAACGGGAATCATTATACAGTGCACTAATGAATGAAGAAATTGAAAAGGCAATCAGAAGTCTTCCGTCGGGAAATGGCTTGGGCCCAAACGGGCTGCCCATTGAGCTTTATAAGCTTAAACCTGATAAATTGGCCCCGTATCTCAGAAATTTGTTTGAGGACCGCAAGGACCATGGCCAACTCCTGCGTGATCAACGTATCGCCACGTTGGTCACCATACATAAGAAAGGGAAGCCGAGGGATGAATGCTCTTCCTACAGGCCCATCTCCCTGTTAAATGCGGAACCCAAAATCCTAGCTAAGCTGTTAGCAAGTCGACTAAAAAAGGTAATATGCAAATAGGTGCATCCAGACTAGTCAGGTTTCATGCCTCATCGCAATAATAAAACAACAATTGATGGACATAATGCAGAACAATGTCATACATTCACCCCAGTACAGAGATCTGGGCCTAAATCCATCGTTTTTTTGCTCACCATGCCATTCCAGTTTGAACCCAGCCATATGCAAATCAGTCTTGACCCTGTGCCTCATGGGAACAGTCCAGCCCGAATTGCCAAGCCAAATCCTCCCTGGACTGGAAACAAGCATCCTAGTACCGGTTTCGGGGTTTCACCCCTCTTCAGCCAGGATAGCTTGATTCCAGTGGCATGGAGAGCACGGGACCCACGTCTGGGCATACCCGTCCCACTCGGGGTGACAAATGCTAAAACAACAATTGATAGACAGAATGCAGACCAATGTCATACATACACCCCAGTACAGAGATATGGGCCTAAATCCATCGTTTTTTGCTCACCATGCCCTTCCAGTTTGAACACAGCCATATGCAAAACAGTCTTGACCCTGTGCCTCATGGGAACAGTCCAGCCCGAACTGCCAAGCCAGGTCCTCCCTGAACTGGAAACAAGCATCCTAGTACTGGTTTCGGGGTTTCACCCCTCTTCAGCCACGATAGCTTGATTCCAGTGGCATGGAGAGCACGGGACCCACGTCTGGGTATACGGGTCCCACTCGGGGTGGCAAATGCTAAAACAACAATTGATGGACAGAATGCAGAACAATGTCATACATTCACCCCAGTACAGAGATCTGGGCCTAAATCCATCATTTTTTTGCTCACCATGCCATTCCAGTTTGAACCCAACCATATACCAATCAGTCTTGACCCTGTGCCTCATGGGAACAGTCCAGCCCGAACTGCCAAGCCAGGTCCTCCCTGGACTGGAAACACGCATCCTAGTGCCGGTTTCGGGGTTTCACCCCTCTTCAGCCAGGATAGCTTGATTCCAGTGGCATGGAGAGCACGGGACCCACGTCTGGGCATACCCGTCCCGCTCGGGGTGACAAATGCTAAAACAACAATCGCAATACAGCACTCAACTTGCGAAGACTACATGGAATAATGGGGCGATTGGACACTATTTAAGAAGACGCAGTAGTGGTTTCGTTGGACGCTACTATGGCGTTTGATAAGCTCGAATGGCCATATCTCATGGCGATCCTCAAGAAGTTAGGCTTCGGCCCTAACTTCATTGGTTGAGTAAAGCTCCTATATACAGATCCATTGGCCCAAGTGGTGGTCAACAACAAGATATCTGAGGCGTTCACCCTTGGCAGGGGAACTCGACAGGGCTTTCCACTCTCGCCCTTGCTCTTCGCTATTTCCTTCGAGACTCTAGCGGCTTGGATACGAAAAGACCCTTCCATCAGGGGACTTAAGTGGGTGGAGGGGTGGGAAGATCGCAACTCCCTGTATGCAGACGACATCCTGTTATATCTCGCCTCTCAACAGAGATCACTGCGAGTTGTTGTTGATATCTTCACCAGCTTTGGGAGAAACTCTGGTTATATAATAAACTGGAGCAAATCGATATTGTACGTTCTGCATGGAGACCCTCCCTCCCTGCCACGGGGCTTTCCCATATTGACTACACCAGAGGGATTTAAATACTTGGGCATTTTCATCACAGGTGATGCGAAACTTCGCTATGAGCGTAATCTTCTTCCCCCACTACAGAGATTCATACGCAACGCCGCGACCTGGAAAACGCTGCCGTTGTCACTATTGGGACATGCAGCACTTTTCAAGATGATGACCGTTCCACGCTTCCTGTACGCCATGCAGAACTTCCCCGAACTGGTTCCGACTAGGTTCTTCAATGACATTGAGAGCACCCAGAGGGACTTATTATGGGACGGTAGGCAGCGTATAGCCTTACACAAACTCACACTCTGATGGTACGACGGAGGTATAAGGCTCCCCGACATCAAAAAATACTACTGAGCTCCCCATCTGGCAGCCGTGAACCACTGCACTTATCGTATCGGAGACGACCCTGGTTACAGAATGGACAGGTGGCTACTCCCAGGGGGCAACTTTAACAGGGTGCTCTCCTCCAGACCCAACAGGTACTCACTAACAGGACCCACAAAACACTCAGTCCAGCTTTGGCACATGGTTAACCGTAGGTTAGCCTGGGCCCCAAAGCTCACACTTGCCACTCCATTACGGGACTCTGAACAACTGGGCTCCCTTGTGAGGACAAGAGGTTTTGATAAATGGGATGTAATTGGACTATCCCACATTGGGGATCTCTGGAGAGCAGATGGGTTGATTTAATTTGCCTCACTCCAACAAACGCACGAGGTGGCGGATACAGAATGAATATTTCAGATATATACAAGTCCGACACTCCCTCCAACCTAATCTCCACGCAGGGTCTTCCCCACCGGAATCCTCCCCCCTCGAGGACAGACTGCTTGATGGATACCTACCAGACTAGGCCATCTCCCTCACATACAAAAAACTCATGAACAATGCACCGGATCCCTTGTATCATTGAGGGGGCATTGGGAGAGGGATTGGCTAGAACTAGATGATGAAGAATGGCAGGAGGCAGTGTCTTCCTCTTGGGAAGTTGCTATTTCATCCAGACTGCGACTTGTCCAACTGAACATTTTGCACATGATTTATATCTCTGGTCTCAGACTGGTACACATGGGCAGGGCTAACGAGGGGCTGTGTAGTAGACAGTACGGACTTGAGGGCTCCTTTATGCATATTATATGGGAGTGTGCGCTGATTCAGGAATATTGGAGAAAGGTGCACGAGTGCATGAGTACAGTTTGGGGAGTTGCGATTCAGCTGAAACCAAGCGGTGCCTTTTGACTGTGTGGGAGCCCACAGACCTCAACAGCAAGGGCAAACTCTGGGCAACTTTAGGCCAAAAGAAATATTGCCCATTTATGGGGAGCGACTGCGCCGCCCACACTGGGAGCCTAGAAGAAAGACATGGACTGGAGTATGCTTAGGGAAAAAACTGTTTATGTTGCACAAGGCTGCTCCCAAAAATTGATGGCTGTCTGGGATAAATGGAATTTATATTGTGGCAATATTTGTGAACCCCCTCTTCTCCCCTCCATTGATGAACCATCATTGCCTTGAATTTCATGCTATTGCGATATTCCTTTCTGCTGTGTATAATGTGCTACGACATGTTTCGAGCTAATTCTCAGAATTGCGACCAATTTCTAACTGTAATGTGGTAACCTGAATATTTGTTAATAAAAAACAGAATTAAAAAAATAAATAAATAAAGGAAAGCTGCTCCGTTTCACATAGGAGAAGGCCTGGGAATCAAGGTTGCAAATCAAGAACACCGTTGTCCCATGGAAAGCTACCTTGAGGATGGTGCCCAGAGAAGATGGCTTGACCTGCAAAGGATCTTGGGAAAGTTCTCTTCTATATTGTGTTGTAGGAAGTGGGGAGAGCCCCCAGTTCTCCTTTTGCCGTCGGAGAGAGAGAGCATCTTAGAACTAGCTCTGTCTTAATAGCTTTATGCTATTTGACCCATCGATGGTGGAGAGACTTCTTAGGAAGACTCAACATGCTGGCACCTTTATTTCTTGTCCCTGACAATGCTTAAGTAAAGATGTAATTTTAGCGTTAGTGTAGGGATAGATTAATGCTTTATATTCAGCAACCCTCCATGGAGGGAAACTTGACTCATGCTTCCTGATCATCTGCATTCTTCTTCTTGAATTGTTTTGTTTATGCTGCAGCATTCAAACTGGATACGAGGATTTGGTTTTATGCTGATTCTGATGTATTTCTATACTCTCGTTTTGAGATGTCTTTCTTTATATCCAGCTATTTTTGCCTTTGTAAGAAATTAACTGACCTTACGAAGTTTTCTATGGTCACTATGTGTCCAGAGAAAATCCTGTTGAATGTATTGCCAATAATAACCCTTTTCAGTCTGCTACCCTTACATGCTGCTAAAAAGAACCATCAGATCGTGATTCTAGAATAGGTCCAGTACTTATGGTCCCAGCCCTTTCACCCTCATAAGGTTGGCGCTATTCTTTCTCAGATACTGTTGTGACGGCACTCTGGAATGTAAATAGGAAAAGCGTAACAAGCTGAGATTTCTGGATTGTATATTCGTTTATGTGGCCTTCTCCGTATACCTTGCGGGACCAAGATTTTTTGATTGGGTGGTTCTAGTGCATTTTTGTGCACAAATTTCAAATCTATGTTAAGGTTATTGAAATGCCGCAGCACGTCTGTGCCATTCCACACCTGGACCGTGCCAGCACCAGGGACCCTGATCCAATCACCGCCCGGCGATACCCTAAAGCACTCCTTAGGTTGCTAGACCCCGCACACCATTCTCCCAACTGCTGCTGCACTCTACTGCAGCTCACATCACAGTAGGGGCTTTCACCTCTACCTACTACCAGTTCTGCAGCAGCCACACACCCATACCCCCTACACAAATACTAAAAACACCCTCCACAGTCTCTCCCAACACAGGGACGAACAGTGCCTACACTCCCACCCTACACCATATGCTACAGCAAACTCTCACGTCAACACCCACTTTCATGCAGGCCTTTCAATACACGATCACTCACCAAGCACACAATCAAAATATGGAACCTTCTGAGCAACAACGCACCCAACATTCTCTTCATCACAGAGACCTGGCTCAACTCCTGACATCTCTACAGCAATCCCAGCAGGCTACAAGATCACTCAACAGGACTGCCTTCACAAGCCAGGAGGAGGGCTCCCTATCATCTACAAATAATCCATCTAATGCACAAAAAACCCATAGAATACTACCCCTTTCATGGAACGCCTGCCCTTCAAGCTGCAAATCTCAGAAAAATTTAGCCTGAACGGAATGCTATCCTACTGACCATCTGGACCAGGAGTCACCTTTACCAACTTCATCACTATCCTCTATTGAATCCAGAGCCTGCATCATCCACGGTGACCTCAACTTTCACCTGGAAGACTGCAACAACTCCTTCTCCACAGCACTCCTCTAAAGGTTAAGCAGCATTATACTCACCCCTCTCATCAAAGAACAAACACACACACTGGACCCCTTCTTCACCACAGCAATAGCATCAAATACAACTCCCTCACACAGCTTACATGGACTAACAACTCCATCATCCACTTCCAAATCAACATGCATCAAGTCAACACCCCTACCAGTTTCAACACTCCAAAACACAGCTGGGGTAAAATCACAGAAGTAGACTGACACGCGCTCTTAGCTCTGATAAGCCTAGTCCTACAGATAACCTCGACAAGGACATCAACAATTTCAATAAAAGTATCAAGGAATGCACCGACTCCCTCAAACCATTGAAACCAACAAGCATGGTAAACCTAACAAGCAGGCCAGTGGGTACACTGAAGACCTCTGAGACACCAAACAACATTGTAAACAGCTAGAAAGGAAATGAAGAGTCAGCCACAACACCACCGACAGAACTATATACAAGACTGCACCCAAAGGCTATCACCAGCAAATGAATGGCACCAAGTAAAAAACACTAGTGGACCACATTAAAGGAAGCTTCAACAGCTGTAAGGAGATCTTCTCAATTATCAAGGATTTCCTCTTGCCCTCAGCCACTGTCAATAATATTATTGCCTCTCAAAACCTCTGCGACAACCTATCCAACTTCCTCTGCAGCAAATTTGCAAGCATCTACAGCAACTTCTCACACCAACCAAACCCCAGAGAACTCATCGCTAACCTACCCATCACCAAACAAGTTGGCCCTCTGACCGAATGGTCAACCTTCACCATAATTCGTGGCATTCATGCGGACCATCCACTTGGGGGCCCCAACAGACCTATGCCCCCACCACATCTACAGCCTGGCAACATCACAAATCAGCATCACACTGACCCACATCATCAGCACCTCCATCATTTCTGCCAGATTCCGGGATGAATGGAAACGTGCAGATCAATGTCCTCCTAAGAATCTCATCGCCAACCAATCTCCCTGCTCCTCTATTAAGCCAAAGTGAATGAGAAGGCCATTAACAAGCAACTCACAAACCACCCCGAACTTTACGATCTTCTAGACAATACACAATCAGGAATCAGAAAGAACTACAGCACCAAAACATCACTCATCCTGGCCGAGGACATTTGCAGCATCCATGACCAAGGAGAAATAATGTCTGTCACCCTGCTTGACCTCTCCACGGCCTTCAGCACTGTCTCCTATAACACCCTCATTAGAAGACTTCACAAGACTGGCATACACGGATCTGTTGTCAAATGGATCTGTCCCTTCCTCACGGAAAGAACCCAAAGTGTCATGCTGCCACCCTTCACATCAGAGACAAAGAAACTAATATGCGGCATCCCACAGGGATTGTCCCACATCCCCAATCTTTTCAACATTTACATGACACTGCTTGTCAATATTATCTGATCCCAAAACATCACTGTCATCTCCTACGCCAGTGGTTCCCAAACTGTGCGCCGCAGCACCCCGGTGTGCCGTAATGAGGTGCCAGGGACGCTGCGCGCACGATGAGGGAAGTTGCAGCCACAGCTTTCGAAGGAGGTAAGTGAAGTCCGCCTGTAGACATTCTCCAGACTCGGGTGTTAAAGGAAGTCGCATGTCTTCAAGACCCGCTGCTCTGAGCGAGTGAATTAAGGCCCAGCCGTCATTTGCTTTAATGAAGGGATTTGTGGTTTTCCGGTACTACTATCGAATTGTGCGTGCAGAGACTTCGCTCGAGGTGAAGTAAAATGTATTGGTGGCAGCCCGGGGGTGGTTTACGTTATTTGTGTGCCTGAGTGAGGTAAAGTTTAAGTAGTAAGTAGCCAGCTGAACGCTCAGTATTCTAGTTAACCCCGCAAGGTCTGAGTGTGATTGGTAAAGGAACTGCCCACGGGATGGCTTGTGTTATTTCCACGTCTGGGTGATGTAGAATAACTCCGGAGTACGCTATGTTTTTGGAATTACCCTCTGGGTCTGAACATGATTTATTCCAAACCATCTCACTAGAATGTTATTCTGGGTGTAGGAAGACTTTAATTTGTATTGGTATGATCAGGACCTATTAACCTTTACATGGGGCCTGTCACTGCACATCACCATTAAAGTAGCGGCTTGAAACACAACTAAAGTTGACGCCACGAATGCCAGGGTCAGCACCAGACTTGCAAGCTCTACAGCACACTTACAAACATGCTCTCACTCAGATTCAGTGCAATGCACTATCACTTTCACTCACTTGTCCTCATTCTCAGTCTCACTCGTTCTAAGTCACAATAGCAGTCACTCACTCCTGTCTCTCGCTCACTTTCACACACATGCTCACACACAAACACACACTCATCTGCATGCCACAACGTTTGACAGATTATTTTTGCACTTTCATGTAGCTGCCTGCCATGGTTCACTCCAGCTCCTCTCTTGCTAGTGGTGAATGAGTTCTGAAGCCAGGCACATATCTTTCTCCGCATAGGCTTGAGCGGCACAGCGTCGAGAAGCCTTTGCACAGGTACTGAGATGCATAGTCCTGCACCTAGATGCGTCACTCTGGATCGGTGTTGGTGAAGCCACTCATAAGGAGCGTCCCAATTACTTTAAGGAAGACAACAGGAAGTACTCCTGAGGTCGGGCTTACATCCCCCCCACCGGCCCACCGGTAAAAAAATGGGAGCCACGGCCAACTGCCGATTAAGTCAAGGGAGCCACAGGTCAAAAAAGTTTGGGAACAACTGTCCTACACCAATGACATCCAACTCATCCTCTACCTGACGGATAAGACAAATAGCAGCAGAACCAATTTCACCAACTGCATGACCATGGTAGTAGACTGAATTAAACCAACGGCCTGAAGCTCAACTTTGACAAGACAGAAGTACTGGTATTTAGCAACAAGACCTCCCCATGTGATTGGTGGCCATTGGAGCTAGGACCAACACCCACACCCATAGAACTTGCAAGAAATGTATGAATCGTCCTAGATGACAAGATCAAAATGAAGGGCCAAGTCAATGCAGTGTGCACCTCCTGCATCCACATCCTACACATGCTGCATAAGATCTTCAAATGGTTGCCTCAGAACACCAGATGGACCGTCAAGCAAGCGCTCATCACCAGCAGGCTTGACTACAGCAACACTCTCTATGACAGAATCTCCAAACAACTCCTACACAGACTCCAGACCATCCATAATACAGCCACAAGACTCATACTCGACTTTCCACATCACTACTCACCTCAGGAAGATTCACTCGCTCCCCGTTTACAACCGCAGACAATTCAAACTTCTCACACACACATACAAAGCTCTACACAACACAGGATCAGAATAACTGAACAGCTGCATACACTTTCACCAATCCACCAGACGCCTACACTCTGCCTCACTCTCACATGAACACATTCTCCGCATTAGTAAAAGCAAAGCTGGAGGCCACTCATTCTTCTGCATCACTCCTAAGACATGGAACAACTTCCTCAACACATCAAAGCCTCTGTTGGAAATGGACATTTCTGCAGAGTCACCCTCAAACCTTTTGCCTTCCTCCTCCCCTTTAAGTTGAATTAGTTTTTGTTGACATTGGGACTCTGTGTGCTTTACCCACTGCTTACCAATTCTAAAGTATATATGCTTTCTTACTAAAATGTGGTAACATTGGCTTAATCACAGTTGGCATATTTAATTTATGAATAAGTCCTAGTAAAGTCCACTACATGTGCCCAGGGACTGTAAATTAATTGCTACTAGAGGGCCAGAAGCACTAATTGTGCCACCCACTGCAGTAGTTCTTTACATATGTCTCAGGCCTGCCATTGCAGAGCCTGTCTGTGCAGTTTAAACTGCCATGTCTATCTTGCAAGTTAATCCCCTTACCGGGCTCAAACCCTCCTTTTTAATACATATAAGTCACCCCTATGGTAGGTCCTGGACATGCTCTAGGGCAGAGTGCAGTGTATTTAAAAATTAGACAAGCCCTGGAAGTGAAAAGCTCTTAAATTCGTTTTTCACTACTGCAAGGCCTATCTCTCCCATGGGATAACATTGGAGGTGCCTTATTATACTTTGTTAGTGTCATTTCCAAATGGGAAGAGATTACCCCTTCAAGTTTGTTATCTCTATAATCACAATTTAAAATCCTAAGTTATGGGGGTGGCGGATTTATTATTGCAATTTTGAAAATGCCACTTTTAGAAGGTTGATATTTTCTAGCTTTGGACATTTTGGTGATCACATGTCTGTGGTGGGGGACAGCTGGGCGTTTTGTATACCTGCTAGACAACCACACACGATGGGAGGTTTGTGTGGCTTGATGGGCCATCCTGGCAGGATGGGAGGGAAGAGCTGGACCCAGCCTCACTTACACATGAATAGGTTGTGTCTTGTCCCCACACAAAGGGCTGAATACCCACCTGTAGTGAGTCTGGTGACAAGGCAGGTAGAGAGGACCTCTGTGCACTTCAAAGGCATGTCTTTGAAGTCCTCCACACTTCAAAGGCACCACTGGGTATAAGTACTGGACCTCAGACACCACCACTTCAGTACACTTCTGGACCTGTGGATACTCTGCCAGAAAGAAGGACTTCTGAGCTGCTGTAAGGTCTATCACTCTGCTGGAGTACTACTGTGAAGGAGCTGCTGCCTTGCTGTGTGGACCTGCTGCCTGCTGCCCTCTTGGGTGGGGAAGAAGAACTGGACCTGGATCCCATCTGGAGCCCAGGGCCCAAGAGTGACTCAAAGGGCAAGTCTGCTGGCCTCCTGATTTAAACCTCAGGGACATAACAGGCTCCCCCACAGCTCCTGGACCCGTCTTTAACAAGCTTCTGACCGCCAAGGGGTTCCTCTCAGAGCCTGGGCCCTTGGAAGTGGCTTTTCAGCTCTTGAAGTCAAGCTTTTGGTCTCTTCGTGAATGTAAATGTGCCCATTTGCTCTAGAACTGTGCCGCTTCCACCCGGAAATCAGCCTGAGCTGTTGGAAATTCTTCTCTTTACACAGCAAGCATCATCAAATTAGACACACACTCAAGACTAAATCCGAGACCAATATGAAAAAATAACACTTGTTTTATATAATTTTTTAGACCAAGAACTTTTTTCACAGTTAAGTACTTTTTTAGTTATGATTTTTCAAAGTTCGGAAAATAATTCACTATAGTCTATTGGAGAAAATTGAAAAATGCATGTAAAATCGCACAGTTGGATCTAGGGGTTCCCCTTCAGAGTTTAAGGTAGCAGCAGACCAAGGTTCAATGTTCCACCAATGGATAGTCGGAAGCATCCGAGATTCAGCTGGAAGCAGGGTGCTTAGGTCTTTGGTAGCTGGTGCACTACAAATAAGGGGGGTGCACCTACAAACAGGCTGCACAGGGGGACTTACAGGTAAGTGCAGGGGACCCCAAATGAGGGATCAGGTCACAAGGGATCTCAGGACCATGGGAGCACAGCTGGTTCATTGGTACCCAGGCCGGGTGGGTTGGGTGCAGAGTAGATAGGTCAGCTGGGCTTGGTGCATCAGCATGGTCTTCGTGGTCAGGGGCAGGCAGCTTGGAGAGACGATTTTCAGACAGCTGGGCCACTTTTGATGTGTGTCTCAGGGGTTCCGATGTCCCTTGATGAGTGCTTGTTTGCTAGGCCGTTAGAGTCCAGATTAGACTCTTCGTCTCGGTGTAGGCCGCAGGTGGTCCAGTACTCAGGGGATTGGTATGGCATGGCTCCGGTGGGTCCTGGTGTCTTCACACTTGGCAAGGAGACAAAGTTGAACTCCCAGAGCAAGATTAATTCTTCCTGGGTGACTGTAACATCAGTCTGGCTGGGGAGCTGCAAGTCGAATGGCTGGACACTGTGGGTTCAGTGTCTGCGGTCTGCAGTGGAGTAGCTCCTCTACTCCAAGAAAGTTCTTTGACAATTTTCGAAGTGATGGAGGGCCTCTGGGGTTTGTAGAGTCTTCATAGCAGCAAGACTAGTCAGCTCACCATAATGGTTAAGTTTTTGCAGCGGCAGGCAAGGTTTTGCGCTCAAAGTCCATAGCAGGCTCAAGAGTCTTGTGTTTAGCAACTCTTCTTTGTCCGTTTTCTTCTGAGATCCGTCTAATCTGAAGTTAAGGGTCTAGGGTGCCACATAAATGCTACATTTAGGGGCAAAAGAAGGAGTGACAGGTAGCAGCCAATATGCTACCTACCTTTAGGGTGTCTACACCCTCTATGTGACCACTTCCTGTAGGAAGGGGCCCAATCCTGACAGGCTAATTCCTTCAATCTCAAGATGGAGGAATTGAAAAAGTGGGGTCCACATCACCTGCTCCCCCTGAAGGGTGGTGCTGTTTGAATGTGGGCACACCTCCTAATCTCACAAATTTTCCTGCCTGTCCTCCAGCCAAAAGTGGGGCAAGACAGGGGGACTGGCATCCTCCATTAACTGGAGATCCCTGGGTTGCATTTATTTCAAAGGCATCATCGCCCTTTAAGCATCCCACCTTGGAAGGCCTTTCGGCCCTGGAAGAAGCATGAAACACCTCTGCCCAGAGCAGGCATTGTTCCCAGCCTCTGAGAGCGAAGCCTCTAATGACATGAGGCCAGAAACATGTCTGGTGGTGGCAGGCTGGTTAAGACTAGTCAGAGACCCCACCAGTGCATGGTAAGTTGTCAAGGGGCACTCTAATGTGCCCTCTGTGTGCATTTATCAATAAATCCAACACTGACATCAATGCAGATTCATTAAGATGAGATTTTTGGTACCAAACACCCCTGGGTACAGTGAAGCCATCATGGTGCTGGGGAACCCATACTGATAGGTGTCCAGCCCTTGTATTCAATATGGCTTCCCTGCGCACATACAATATCTAGAAAAATTACTTAGATAATGTATGGTCATATCTGCTCAGGCAGATGTGACCACACATATGGGACAGTGCATCCTGCCTTAGGGCAATAAGGCCTGCAGTAGGGGTGTCTTACCTATACCTCATGCATTGTCTGGGGGCATGGCACACAGAGATGTGTGCCATGTTTGCATGGTCTTGGTGAAGAGTCCCTAAGGTGGCACAATTTTTGCTGCATCCCTAGGGGAACCTCTTTAGTCCCACTGCCTTAGGTATCAGGGGTACTATTGCTAGAGACTTATAGGGGTTGCTGAAGTTGTGCCAATTGTGGTACAGTTTTGATAAAGAGAGCTCTGACACTGGGCACCTGGTTAGCAGGGATCCACTGCACTTTCAGATAAAATCACACCATGTTCCAGGCAAAACATGGGGGCCAACAGTCTCAAAAGAGGCACTTTCCTACATTTTGTTCTTCGAGTTAGTGGTGACCTTAAAAACCCGGGAAAAATCCAACTGAGGAAAAGAAAACTTTTTTGCTTTGTTGTTTTAGAAGTAATTCAATTAAATCCAAGTATGTGTTTAGTGCACAAAAACATTTCTGACACTCAGTGCACCGCAAAACATTTGGCAACTGGCACATTCTTCCTGCAACCTCACTGTACCAGCAGACTCATTAGTCTGGGTACAGAACAGTTACTAATTCTATAGTCATTTACAACAGCAAACAGTGAAAGTGCTGAGGAAACACAAAAAAACAGACTGTGTGGATTGATTTTGGAAGTTAGCTAGGTCAAGTGAGGACGTCTTCCTAAGGAGGAACCAAATTTGCTTTTAAAAAGGCACACGGTGTCTGTGGTATGAGTAGCACACCTCAAAATGTATGGATGAAGGTATGGGACCATTTTGCATGAGCACCAGGTACATCACACAAGGGGGAGATTAAGTTATTTGCCCAGAAATCCCAGGATGTTGAGCCGATGACAAGACTTAAACCTGGTTCTTTAGCTTCAAAGCTGGCAGCTCTGGCCATTATGCCACATCCTCTCCTGAGTTGAGAGGAAAAATGTGCAGGATCTGGATGCATCTGCTTTCTTCCATCCGATAAGCATCCTTCCAGTTCGGTACCCTCTACCCCGGTCCCGCGGGGCCCAAGAACACGTTTACTGGAAGATGTCAGCACTCAAGCGATGATAGTATACCCCCAATTTGAAAAATATCAACTCATAATCATTTCATTCAAGTCAGTGGTACATCTTTTAGGCAGTGTCATCTAAAGATTTTGGGGCCCTGGGCAAGACATATTTGAGGAACCTCTTCATGTATCAAATTTGAAATGTATTAGCCATTTGCTGTTAATTCAAGAATGTATGATGCAAAAAAAAATTAAATTATTTGTTAATCCAGTACACAATGTTATTTATCAATAATTACTAAATAATTTTGTCTGCCATTGAAATGAAGTGTGAGACATTAGGTTGTTGGTTGAGGGGGATGTTAACCCTGCTCCAGCAACAGCGGCAATCCCAGTCAGGGTTAGCCACAAAAGTCAGTAAATCAACGTGTGCTTAACCTTCTTGTAGCTCCACACAAATGCAGTCACTAATGCAGCACACAAACAATAATAAAGTAAAAACACAACGCTAGAAAAATCCCACACCAATTTAGAAAAATATAATACATTTTAATAAATTATTTGACATCAAATGACAAAAATCCAAACAGTAGAACTGGAGTTTTGAGTTTCTAAAGTTTAAGGTAAAAATGAGCGCCTAAAAGATCTAAGCACCAGCTTCTGATATTTAGTTGAGTGAGACTGGGTCAAAATTGAAAAATATGGTCAGCCGGGATGGAGTCATATCCAAAAAGTGGTTTGGGCCCCGGAAACTCAACCGATCAACTAAAATAGTGGTCCCAACTATCTGCTCAGGTTGTGGCCAGCCAATCACAGCATTCCTGTTGACGTGCACATTCACGATTAACCACAAAATCGTCGCGATTTACCCACGATCCCAGATAAACAAATTTGGATTTCCTTTATTTTCTCAACAACTACTGAAAAGATTTACACCAAATAACAAAAAGAACAATCTGCGTAACCAAATCTACCTTTCTGTCAATTTGGTGTAATTCTATCCAGCGGTTTGGACAGTAGTAGTCCTATCAGCATTAACATGGGAAAATGCACTTTTTTGCCCCCCATTTTCTCGGCCCCCACTTCACGGATCACCACAAAACTTTCAATGCACAACAGGACTTGAATAGGTGTATGAGTGTCTCGCTGGTTGTGTGAGTGGGTATAGGATGTATAACTGAATGTTTGACTGGGTGCTTGAGTCTCTAAGTGAGGGTTTGAGTGGATGCATGAGTCTCTGATTTGGTCTGTGAGTGAGTATGTGAGTTTCTGACTGTGTGACTGGATGTATGAATCTCTGAGTGGGTCTGTCAGTGAGTGCAAGTCTCAGAATTGGTGTGTGAGTGGGTGCATACATCTCTAAGTGGGACTCTGAGTAAGCACATGACTCTGAGTGGGTATGTGAGTGGGTGCATGAATGTTTACGTGGGTCTGTGAGTGGGTACATGAGTCTCTCACTGGGTCTGTGAGTGGGTGCTTGAGTGTCTGAATGGGCATGGGAGTGGGTGTGTCAGTGAATCGGTCTGAGAGTGGGTATGCGAGTGTCTGAGTGTGTGCATGAGTGTCTGAGTGGGTCTGTGAATGGGTGCATGAGTGTCTGAGTGGGTCTTTGAGTGGGTGCGTGAGTGTCTCACTGGGTCTGTGGGTGAATGCATGAGTCTCTCACTGCATCTATGAGTCAGTACATGAGAGTCTTAATGGGGCTGGACTGGGTGCATGAGTTTAAATCAATGGTAAAGCCCACAATTTCCTTAGCAACATTGGTAAGTCTCCCCTGGAGAAGGCCTATCAAGCTCTAAAGCAGGTAGATGTATATTTTTAAGTAGGTCATATATTTGTATATGTTCTAAGAGTATAAACAGGTTTTACTGTGGATAACCTGATGGCTCCATGAACTAATACAGAGTTACAAACTAGGGGCCGATTCACAAAAGTAATCTGAGACAAAATCCTAACTTTACAACTAGGATTTTGTCTCAGTTAAACTTAAGTTTGTTTTAAGTTTAACTTAAGACCAAAACTTAAGTTTGAGAAAAAATCTTAACTTTAGTACTCCTAAATGCCTTCTGTGAATACCGAAAGTCGTAAAGTTAGGATCTTGTCTCAGATTACTTTTGTGAATCGGGCCCTAACGCTTTAGATGTGCTAACTTCTGATTGGGAACACCAAAATGGGTACATCAAGTTACCAAATTGTATGTGGCATTAAACCTGGTTTGATGCCCTGTCGAATTTAATGTCACTATTAAGAAAAGCCAACTTTAAAAAGGATGCCACTCTGTTACCCAATTTTTAAGTGGCTACTTGTAGTTCCTGGCCATCGAATAGCCTTCTGCCTTCCAGTAGAGCAGTGTTGACGACTCTCTAGCCCTAGCATAATAGAGACCTGCCACAGAGGGAGGTGTTACCTCCCACTCGCAGTAAGCCGCACACGGTATTGGCCAAAAAGGAAGGAGAAGCCTTTCATGGGCACAGGGCTACCACAGTCAATACGGGCTGTCCTTTGTTCAGGTAAACAGACTGGGTGCGGGAACAGAGAGGAAAAATCAGTTGCCAAACCGTTTATAAGTGGGTGTCACCTTGCTGGTGTCTCTGGTCAGTATGGGGGAGATTACGTGATTTGTCCATAATCAGAGTATGTTGAGCCGACGCTGCAACTCAAACTTAGTTACCTGATTTTGAAGTCAGCAGCTCCTGGTATGCTTTGGGGCTAGCTCAGAGTCCGCAGCTCTAGCTGCTACTCTGATTCAGTTTAGTATTTAAAACAGCAGGATGCGGTCTTGACACATATGTGAGCCGGACATGACGACTCACACACTGAGATAGCCAAGACGGGACTTCCTACTGCTGCAGCCAGTGGCACTCTTCAGATCATCATAAGAAAGTTGCAGGTTGCATTGGCAATAACAGCACTGCTTGTGCCTGTGCACATTACTTTAAATGCAGATCCCGAGACCTGAAGACCCACCAGCTGCTGAGTGAACCTCACTGACCACGCTGGTTGATGCTGGAATGGTTTCTCTGTAGCCCAGAGAACACACCACCAATCCACTTCACTTCTGTGCTCAGCTTCAGAAGCATACCGAGGTGCGGTGTTTGCTATGGGAGTCATTGCGAACTTAAGGCTGCTCATTACTGAATTGCTCGCCGGCTTCACTAAGTAAGTGCTTTATTCCTAGCTGCCTGCCGTGGCCCTATATGTTTCTCTCATCTTCATTGCTTGATTTTTGCTCCTAATTAAGTATTGCTCTTAGTCGTTAATTCCCTGCTGGTGTCCCTGGCCTGCTGTTCTTTAAACTAGGCTATGGTTCTGTGTCCCTCCCCCCTGTGGTGTACGTCTACCCCGGGGCTCATGGCAAACAACGAATGCCGGCGTAGCAGCATTTTAACACCCTGCTGGTTTCCCAGGTCAGGATGGAGAGATTAAGTGATTTGCCCATAATCACACAGTATGTTGAGCCAACATAGAAATTCAGACTTAGTTACCCGTTTTCAAAGGCGGCAGCTCTGATACCAATTGACAGATTCATTGATGGGCTTCCACCCCCTCCTCCCTCCACTGTTCTGTTATTAACGTTACTCCTACACACCAATGCTACAGCATAGGGCAATTGGAAAGACATCCCACCTATGCATTGCCTCCCTTCACTTTAAGTGACAGTATTTTGCTTCAGCATATTATGCACCCCGCCTTACAAGTAGTTAAGAAGTTCAAATAATCAATCAATCATAGCATTTGTAAAGCGTACTACTTACCCGTGAGGGTCTCAAGGCGCTGGGGGGGTGGGGAATGCTGCTACTGCTCGAAGAGCCAGGTCTTGAGGAGTCTTCTGAAGGTCAGCAGGTCTTCGGTCTGCCGTAGGTAGGTGGGGAGGGTGTTCCAGGTCTTGGCGGTGAGGTGGGAGAACGATCTGCCGCTGGCGGTCGCTCTTTGGATGTGGGGGACTGTGGCGAGGGTGAGGTCGGCAGAGCGGAGCTGGCGAGTGGGGGTGTAGAGGCTGAGTTGTCTGTTGAGGTACGCTGGTCCGGTGTTGTGGAGTGACTTGTGTGCGTGGGTGAGGAGCTTGAAGGTTATCCTTTTGTTGATGGGGAGCCAGTGCAGGTCTCTCAGTTGGGGTGTGATGTGGCTGCAGCGAGGGATGTCGAGGATCAGGCATAAAGAGGCGTTCTGGATGCGTTGAAGCCGTTTCAGGAGTTTGGCCGAGGCTCCTGCGTAGAGGGCGTTTCCGTAGTTCAACCTGCTGCTGACTAGGGCCTGGGTGACCGTTCTTCTCGTTTCGGTGGGGGTTCACTTGTAGATCTTGCGGAGCATGCGGAGGGTGTTGAAGCAAGAGGAAGAGACGGCGTTGACCTGCTTAGTCATCGAGAGGGTGGAGTCGAGGATGACCCCTAGGTTGCGTGCGTGGTCGGTCGGTATTGGAGCTGTTCCCAGTGCGGTCGGCCACCAGGAGTCGTCCCAGGCCGACGGGGTGGATCCGAGGATGAGGACCTCCGTCTTGTCCGAGTTCAGCTTCAGTCGGCTGTTCCTCATCCATTCGGCGACGGCCTTCATTCCTTTGTAGAGGTTGGTTTTGGCGGTGTGGGGGTCCTTGGTGAGGGAAAGGATCAGCTGGGTGTCATCGGCGTAAGAGATGATGTTGAGGTTGTGCAATCGGGCAACATAGGCGAGCGGTGCCATGTAGATGTTAAACAACGTTGGACTGAGGGATGAGCCCTGGGGTACGCCGCAGATGATCTCGGTGGCTTCGGAGCGGAAGGGGGAAGGCGGATGCTCTGTGTTCTGCCGGAGAGCAAGGAGGTGGTCCAGTCCAGGGCCTTCTCTTGGATCCCGGCGTCTTGGAGGTGTGTGCGTAGTGTATGGTGGCATACTGTGTCGAAGGCAGCTGACAGGTCAAGGAGGATGAGGGCCGCGGTTTATCAGTTGTCTAGCAGGGTCCTGATGTCATCGTTGGCAGCGATGAGGGCCTTTTCGGTGCCGTGGTTGCTGTGGAACCCGGACTGGGATGGGTCCAGGATGCTGTTCTCCTCGAAGTAGCGGGTCAGTCGTTTGGTGACGGTCTTCTCAATGACCTTCGCCGGGTACAGGAGCAGGGAGTTCTTGAGGTCTTTGGGGTCTGCCTTGGGTTTCTTGAGTAAGTCGTGGATCTCGGCATGTTTACAGCTCTCCGGGAAGGTTGCTGTCTCGAAGGAAATGTTGATGGCTTTCCGGAGATGGGGTGCGATGGCGGTGCTGGCTTTGTTGAAGATATGGTGTGGGCAATAGTCTGTCAGGGATCCAGAGTGGATGGTGTTCCTGATCTTGATGGTGTTGTCGTCGTTAATATTGGTCCAGGAGATCAGGCAGTTGGTGCAGGTGGTGGTCGTGGGGGCGGAGGTCTCAGTGGTTGTCGGGGTGGTCATGGTGTTGAAGCTGTCGTGGATGTCTGCGATCTTGCGATGGAAGAAGAGGGTTAGCGAGTCGCACAGGTCTTGCAAAGGTGGGATGTCGTTGGTGTTGGAGCTGGGGTTGAAGAGTTCCTTCACGATGTTGAAGAGCTCTTTGCTGTTGTGTGCTTTGTTGTCTAGGCGGTCTTTGAAGGAGGCCCTTTTTGCTGATCTGATGAGGTGATGGTGTCTGCGGGTGGTGTTCTTGTGGGCTGCTTAGCTGTCCGGTGTTCGTTCACGGAGCCAGTTCTTCTCTGGTTTTCAGCAAGTTTGCTTGGAGGCCTGGAGGTCTTCAGTGAACCAGTTGGCTTTCTTGCTAGTGTGGCTGTTGGAGGGTTTCTTTAGTGGGGCCAGGGTGTTGACGCAGTCGTCGATCCACTGTCTGAGGTTGCGGGCGGCGGAGTCAGGGTCGGTGGGGTCGGCGGGTGGGCTCTGGGCGAGGGTGGTGGTTAGCTGGTCTTCGGTGACTCGCCCCAAAATAAACACCATGTCACCTACTTCAAGTTGGCACAGTGGCTCAGCGACATTACTGCTTGTAGTAAACATGTTGTGACATCTGCAAGTCACAGTTTAAAATCCGCTTCCTGCACAAACACCATTAACTCTCTATATCTTACTTTCTATCTATTCTCTGCAGCTCCCACCTCTTTTCAACGTGCTACATAATTCCATTACACAAATATACTCCACACCACAAGATTCTACCCCACACAATTCCGCAACTATCAATTCCAATACAACCCACATACATCTACTACACACCACATACATCCACCACACTCCAAACCAGAACACATAGGTAAAAGACATTGTCATTTACAAAGCCAATAGCTCTAACTCTCGCAAATGCGAGACCTATTGCATTGCAAATGCTGGTTACCGGAAGCCCAGGGGTGAGACAAAAGGCCTCATGGCACTTAGAAGGGGATGGAGTGTAAACATGTCTTGCAGGGGGTCAGGATGGGTTACTGAGTCAAAGCCAAGAACGCTCATCCCGCACCGTGCAGCAGATGATAACGGGACCATAGACAGATTTGAAATGAGGGGACAAGGGGAGGCGCAGGTGAGATCTATGACCTGGGTCTTCATTTCCATCAATGTAGAACCACGCCTACATCCACATTTTAACAGATTTTTTAAGTCTGTTAGAACAGGCTCACACTCGCTTGTACACACGTAAATCACATGAAAACTATCAGTTTGTTTGTGATTACTCAACAACGTTTAGACCCCACATTGGGTCTCAGGTTCTCATCAGGACGAAAACATATCACGGTGACACTTAGAGGAAATGTGGGGATAAAGAAATTAGAACCTGTTTCAAGAGGAATTGTAGGGAATAAATCCACAAGTCCAATTAGGAGCAAAGTTACCTGCATAGGCCCAAGGTAAGGAACAGACACAGAGACAGACTGTGACTATAACATGCAGAGTGTAGGGTTACAATCACTGGAGTGGGGTGTAGCAAATATACTCACGGGTACTCAGTGGCAGCCGGCATGACTCGCGGGTGGCAGGCACGGCGGGGTGGGGGTGATGGGGAGGGTGATCAATGGAGAAAATAATATTTATTCACTTACCTTGCTGCCGGTCCAGCATCTCTCTCTGCTTGTGCTTGCCTCATGGGACAGGAAGCCGAGAAGAACAACCAGGCTGCCCTGACCAATCACAACACTGCAATGCAGCATTGTAATTGGTAGGCACCCAGGCTCCCCTGACCAATCACAACACTGCAATGCAGCATTAGTACTGGTTTTGAGCGTCCTGGTTTGATGCTCAACCAGGGAATAAGGGCCTGGGCATGTTCTCCATGCAGGCTGTATTGCAGCCTGAATGAGGAACGGGGAAAGTGTGCATGACTGGAGGTCGCTCATTCACTCCCTCAACACATCAGACCCTCTATTGAAAATGAAGCTTTCTGCAGGGTCTGCCCCAAACGTTTTGCTTTCCTTCTCCCCTTTTTGATGAAATTGTTTTTCTTGGCATTGGGACTCCATGCGCCTTACCACTGCTAACCAGTGCTTAAGTGCTTGTGCTCTCTTCCTAAAACATGGTAACATTGGCCTTTCAACAACTGAAATATTTAATTTACGTATAAGTCCCTAGTAAAGTGCACTACATCTGCCCATGGCCTGTAAATTAAATGACACCAGTGGGCCTGCAGCACTAATTGTGCCACCCACTGCAGTTGCCCTTTAAACTTGTCTCAGCCCTTCCACTGCAGAGCCTGTGTGTGCAGTTTAAACTCCCATGTCGATCTTGCAAGTTCAACCTCTTGCCCGGCCCAAACCTTCCTTTTTCAATACATAGAAGTCATCCCTAAGGAAGGCCCTGGACAGCCCCAAAGGCAGGGTGCAGTGTATTTAAAAGGTGAGACATTTCCTCGAAGTGAAAAGCTCTTAAATTCATTTTTCACTACTGCAAGGCCTATCTCTCCCAGGAGATAAAATTGGAGTTGCCTTATTACATTTTGTAAATTAATTTCCAAATGGGAAGATATGCCCGCCTTCAAATTTGGTGTCGCTGGAATTACAATTTAAAATCCTGGATTTTAAATTGCAGTTCTGAAAATGCAACTTTTAGAAAGTTGGAATTTTCTTGCTTTAGCCATTTTGGTGCCTGAAGCCGGTCTCTGATCACATGTCTGGGCTCGGTGACAGCTGGGCTTTGTACAGTCCCCCTAGACAGTCACACACGATGGGAAGTTAGGTGTGACCTGATGGGCCATCCTGGCAGGATGGGAGGGAAGAGCTGGACCCAGCCTCACTTGCACCTGAATAGACTGTACGTTATCCACATGCAAAGGGCTGCATACTCCCCTGTATTGAGTCTGGACCCAAGGCAAGAAGAGAGGACCTCTGTGCACTCCAAAAGCATGTATTTGAAGTCTCCTCCACTTCAAAGGCGCTACTGGGTATAAGTACTGGCCTTCAGACACCACCTCTTAGGTACACTTCTGGACCAGTGGATACTCTGCCAGGAAGAAGGGTTGCTGTGCTGCTGAAAGGACTGCCACTCTGCGGGACAGCTGCGCTGAAGGAGCTGCTGCCTTGCTGTACTGACCTGCCCTCTTGGCTGGGGAAGATGAACTGGACCTGGAACCCACCTTGAACCCAGGACCCCAGAGTGACTCAAAGGGCTAGTCTGCTGGGCTCCTGATTTAAGGTTCAGGGACACAAAAGGCTCCCTACAGCTCCTGGACTAGTCTTCAACAAGCTCCTGACCCCCAAGGGGTCCCTCTCAGGTCATGGACCCTGGAAGTGTTTTTTAAGCTCTTAAATTCAAGTTTCTTAGTTCTTCCTGAACGCGAATGGGCCCATTTGCTCAGGAACTGTACCGCTAGCACAGGAAATCAGCCCGAGATGCTGCAAGTTCACATCTTCACACAGCAAGCATGATCTGCTGGCAGGCCAGGGTGACTGACTCCAGAATCTTGGGACCACGGTTCTTTCCCCAGAGCCGGCGGCAGATTAGCCCAGCACCATGCGACTCTGGGCAATAGCTTGCTTATTCTTCCCGATTGCCCCCAGCGCCTAGAGACCCTTACGGGTGATTGTTTGCCCTTTACAAATGTGGATTGTAATTATTATTATTATTATGAATTGCCAATGGGAAGCTTCAGCCCTTCCTGTGACACCCAGCCTGCTCTTTGCACCACACCCACCACCACCAGTGACGCTTTCCTTGTTTCGAACAGACTCTTGACACAAAACTTGAGAAGGTAGACCTTCAGCTGGACTAATCTGGGACTGTGTCCAACCTGCACTCCCTCGTGCTCAGCTGAACTTTTGGATTTGACTCGGTCTAGTGTGACCAGACATCCTCGGGTCATTGTTTTATGCTTTTAGGCACTGTATTGCAGTTTATTATTTACAAATACAGAACCCCAGTTCTACTTATTGGCTTTTTGTTGCTTTGATCTTGTTTAATACCTTATGCTCTATTTTTCTAACCTGGCGTGGGATTTTTTAGTGTGGTGCAGTCACTATTTTACTGCTTAAAGTGTTGCAGAAACACATTACAAATTGCCTTCAAATTAAGCCAGACTGCTCTGTGCCAAGCTACCGGAGGGTGAACTTGCGCATAACCCTCACTAAGATTGTATTGTATTGTATTGTATTGTATAAAGTTCTTCTATAGCGCTTTCTGTCACCCTACGGGCATCCTGGCGCTAACTGTGGTTGCTGCTTGAAAGGGCACACAACCCAGCAACAAGAAACCCAAATTCGAACAGCCTTCTCCTCACTTCTTGAGTTCCGCAAAAAGCTTAAGACCTGGCTTTTCATCCCAGCACCTTAGGATCACATACCTACACACCTGTGCAGTGAGTCCAACGAAGAGGGGGGCACCTAAAACAGGCTGCACAGGGAGACTTACAGGTAAGTCCGTGGGGACCCCAAACGAGGCATATGGTTGCAAGGGTCTCAAGACCATGGAAGACAGGTGGGTCATTGGTCCCTAGGCCGGGCAGGCTGGGTGCAGAGTAGATCGTCAGCCGGGCTCTGTTCGTCAAGGTGGTATTTGCTGTCAGGGGCAGGCAGCTTTGAGGGTCAATTTCCAGGTAGATAGGCCACTCATGAAGTGTGTCTTAGGGGCTCTGATGTCCCTTAATTAGTGATTGCTTCCTAGAGAGTTGGAGTCCATATCGGACTCTTTGTCTAGGTGTAGGTCGCAGGAGGTCCAGCACCCCGGGGACTGGTACAGAATGGCTCCGAAAGCTCCTGGTGTCTTGACACTCATTGTGGAGACAGGGTTGACCTCCAAGAGCACAATTACCTCTTCCTGGCTGGCTGCAGCAGCAGTTGGGCCAGGGAACTTCAAATCGATGGGCTGGACACTGAGGGTTAAGTGCCTGCGGTCTGTAGTGGAGTAGCTCCTCTATTCCAAGGTAGTTCCTGAGTGATTTTTGAAGTGCTGGAGGGCCTCTGGGGTTTGTAGAGTCCTCACAGCAGCAGGATGAGTCAGCACACCACGATGGTTGAGTCTTTGCAGTGGAAGTGGCAGGCAAGGTTTCACACCCAAAGTCCACAGCAGGCTCTCGGGTTCAGCAGCTCTTCTATGTTTGTTTTCTTCTCAGGTCCATCAAATTCTAAGTTCAGGGTCAAGAGGTGCCACTTAAATACTAAACTAAGGAATGTTAAAGGGAGTGACAGGTAGTACTCAATGGGATACCTACCATTAGTGTGTCTATACCCTCTATTTGACCACTTCCTGAGGAAAGGGGCACAACCCTGACCCTGCTGGGATAATTCCTTCCATCCTAAGAGGAAGTGATTGAAGGAATTAAAAAAGCGGGGTCCACATTGCCTGCTTTACCTGGTTGTGCTGGCTGAATGTAGGCACACCTCCTAATCCCAGCCAGAAGTGAAGCAGGACAGGGGGATTGGCATCCTCCACAAACTTGAGATATGTGGGTTGCATTTCAAAGGGGGCATCAACGTTGAAGCTTCCTGCCTTGAAAAGCCATTCCAGCCTGGAGGAGGTGTGCAGCACATCTGCCCAGAGCAGACATTGTTTCTGGCCTCTGAGAGTGAAGCCTCTCACCCTATGAGGTCAGAAACATGGCTGGTGGCGGCAGGCTGGCTAAGACTAGTTACAGACCACACCAGTGCTTGGTAGATTGTCAGGGGGTCCTCTAAGGTGCCCCCCATGTGCATTTATTATTAAATCCAACACTGGCATCAGTGTGGATTTAATAAGATGAGATGTTTGGTACCAAACATCCCTGGGTACAGTGAAGCCATCATGGTGCTGCGGTACCCGTACCGATGGGTGTCCAGCCCATGTACTCAATATGGCTTCCCTGGGCACATACAATAGCCAAAAAATGGACTTAGATATTGTAGGTTCATATCTGCTCAGGCAGATATGACCACACATGTGGGATAGTGCACCCTGACTTCGGGCAATAAGGCCTGCAGTAGGGGTGACTTACCTATACCTCATGTCTTATCTGGGGGCATGGCACACAGGGATGTAGCAGTTTGCATGGTCTTGGTGAGGGGTGTCTAGGGTGGCACAAGTTGTTCTGCATCCCTGGTGGACCCTCTTCAGTCCCAATTCCCTAGGTACCAGGAGTACCATTTACTAGGGACTCATAAATGTTGCTGAGGTTGTGCAAATTGTGGTACAGTTTTGGTAAAGAGCCCTGGCACTTGGAACCTGGTTAGCAGAGACCCAGTGCACTTTCATTCGAAATCACACCATGTTCTAGGCAAAAGTGGGGGCTGACCATGATAAAGGAGGTTCTTTACTACATTTTGTTCTTCCAATTAGTAGTGTCCTTACAAACCCAGGGAGCATCTATCTGAGGAAGAACAATGTGTTGCCTTGTTGTCTCATAAGTCATTCCATTAAATCAAAGTATGTGTTTAGTGTGCAAAAAACATTTCTGACACTCAGTGCACCGTAAAACATTTGGCAACTGACACAGTATTATTTTTAAAATTGTATTTGCCTTCCTGCAACCTCTCTATACCAGCTGACTCATCATGCTGGGTACAGAACAGTTACTAAATCCTTAATGATTTACACTAACAAATCATGAAAGTGATGAGGAAAAACACAAAAAACAGACTGAGTGGAGTGATTTTGGAAGTTAACTCAGTCAAGTGAGGATAACTTCCTAAGGTGGAATCACATTTGCTTTTGAAAAGGCACATGGTGTGGCGCACCTCAAAATGTATGGACTGCGATAAGTTTTATTTTTGGCTGTTTTATATACCGCAAACTTGACCCAAATGTATGGGAGCATTTTGCATGAGAAGCAGTTACATTACACAAGGGGGGAGATTAAGTTATTTGGCCAGAAATCCCAGGATGTTGAGCCAAGCCAAGACTAAACCCTGGTTCCATAGCTTCAAAGCCGGCTGCTATGACACATCCTCTCCAGAGTGGAGGGAATAATGTGCAGGGTCTGGGTGCGTCTGCTTTTTTCCATTCTATAAGCATCCTCCCAGCTCCATACTCTCTACCTTGGTCCCACATTGCCCGAGAACACGTGTACTGGAAGATGTCAGCACTATGTGTACAGTATACACCCAGCTTGCAAAATATCAACTCATAATCATTTCATCCAAGGCTGTGATGCATCTTTTAGGTAGTGTCATCTAAAGGTTTAGGAGCCCTGGGCAAGACATTTTTCAGGGGCCTTTTCATGTATCAAATTTGAAAGGTATTACTAATTTGCCTTTCATTCAAGAATGTATGATGTTAAACAATACTAAATTATTTGTTAATACAGTACACATAGGGGCCGATTCCGATCCTGGAAAAACCGGGTACGAATCGTCGGATGGAGCGTTTTCTCCGTCCGACTCGTACCCGGGAAAAATACCTTACAAACATGCAAGTACGATTCGTACGGAAACACCATTTCCGTACGAATCGTAAAAAACACCGACCGGCTAAAATATACCCACAATTCCGATCCGGGACACCGCGTACGCGAGATTCGCACGGAGTCAGGCAGCGTTTTACGGACCAGCAAGTACGATTCGTACCCACAGCACTTCGCACGGCAATATTTTTACGGGTCCCAAAAAGTGCCAGAAAAGCTAAGTACGCCATGATGCATGGCGAAAAGGGGGCCCGGTACACACCATACCCCCATCCCTACACGTCTGCACCATACCCCCAGCCCCCCCATGTCCGCGCCGTACCCCAGCACCCCCCCATGTCCGCGCCGTACCCCCACCCCCGTAGGTACAGAGCATACCCCCACCCCCGTATGTACGGTGCGTACCCCCAGCCCCGTAGGTACGGAGCATATCCCCACCCCCGTATGTACAGTGCGTACCACCAGCGCTACACGCTGGGGGTACACACCATACATACGGGGGTGGGGGTATGCTTTGTACCTACGGGGGTGGGGGTACGCACCGTACCTACAGGGGTGGGGGTACGCACCGTACCTACGGGGTGGGGGTACGCTCCGTACCTACGGGGGTGGGGGTATGTACCGTACCTACGGGGGTGGGGGTACGCACCGTACCTACAGGGGTGGGGGTATGCTCTGTACCTACGGGGGAGGGGGTACGCACCGTATCTATGGGGGTGGGGTTACGCACCATACCTATGGGGGTGGGGGTACGCACCGTACATACGGGGTGGGGTGGGGGTACGCACCGTACCTACGGGGGTGGGGGTACGGCGCGTACATGGGGGGGCTGGGGGTATGGCGCATACATGGGGGCAGCTGGGGGTATGGCACATACATGGGGGCTGGGGGTACGGCGCATACTTGGGGGGGTGGGCTGGGGGGTGTTCAGCGCGTATGCGGGCACATGTTTGGACGTCTCCATGGTTGCTATGGGAGTTCGCTTCGTACGGTGTTTTTTCCATACGGTTGTGCATTCGGACGGACGGGACGGATCGTACTTGCACGCTCGGACTTCAGTTTCCCGATTCGTATGTAAAACTGTCCGGGGACGTGTCGGACACTTTTTCCGACCCGAGGACGTGTCGGGGAATTTTCCCAATGCGATTCGTATGGATTTTTTAACATACGAATTGTACTTGCCAGTTTGTACGGGACTTGTACGATTCGTACGTAAAAAAATCCGAATACGATTCGTACGGGGAATATTTTTAACAGATCAGAATCGGCACCAATGTATTTTATCAATAATCAATGAATAATTCTGTCTGCCATTGAAATGCAGTGTGAGAAATTAGGTTGTTGGTTTAGGGGGGTGTTAACCCTGCCCAAGTAACAGTCACAATCCCAGTCAGGGTGAACCACAAAAATCACTAAATCAACCTGGGCTTAACCCTCTGGTAGCTTGCCGCAAAAGTTGTCAGGATTAACGTAGAGGCAATGTATAAAGTACTTATGGAGCACAAAAACAGTAATAAAGTGAAAACACAGCACAAGGAAATCCCACACCAATTTAGAATAATAGAGTACATTTTAATAAATTATATGACACCAAAATGACAAAAATCCAATCAGTAAAACCGTAGGTATGAGATTTTAAAGTTTAAAGTTAAAACTGGTGCCTAAAAGACCAAAGTGCCAGTTTCTGTCATTTAGTTGCGTGACTGGGTCAAAATATAAAAATATGGCCAAGCGGAATGAAGCGAGAGTCGGATACAAAAAGTGGATTGGGCTCACTTTCAGACTTGGAAGAAATTTTGAGAAAAACTATCTGAGAAGGTAGAATTGTAGCGGGGCAAGGCTGCAGATGGTTTCCGAGGAGGAGGTGTTTTTTGTCAGGGAGCCATTGGACGAAGTTGCAGTGAAGATTTCAATGTTCAGACTTAGTCTTTGTTCTGGAAGTCGGTAATCTCCAGTAGGATGGAGCTGGAGGCAGTAACTGACAACATTTTCATGAGGCCGGATAACCCTTTGGCAAAGGACTGTTAAACAAGATTTTCTACTGCGGAGAAGAATGTAGCAGGAGCTGCTCAAAAGTCATGCCAAGCGATGATGCACCTTGGGCAGGTAGACAAGCGGGTTGGTCCCAGTCCCCTCTCCATTCTCAGAGCAGTTTTAGCCAAAAATGTCTTAAGTCCTACGTTTTGGTTTTGTCACCACCACCAAGGGTCCACGACTGGAGGGGCACCACTTAGGGGGTTAGGATTTACTCAGTCTGGGTCCAGGTGCGGCTTAAATATTTGGATCCTTTTCTGCCCCTGAGGCTCTATCAGGAGTCCAACCAACTAGCCCTTGGAGTCATTCTGGTAGTCCTGAGTTCAAGCAGTGAAACAGGGCTCAAGCTGCAGGAAAGGACTGAGGGTTCAAGGCAGGGTCCAGGCAGCAAACCAGTCCTTCCAGATGCAGCAAAGCAGTCTTTCTAGCTGCAGTTCACCTGTCTTCTGAAGAACACAGCAGGTCACAGCAGCAGGCAGTCAGTTGAGAGTCATGCAGGATGTCCAGAAAGTGAACTGAAGAGTGGGTCTGAGGGTCCTATTTTGTATACCTGGTGCTTTGTTTGTTGTAGAAGTTTCTAGCAAATTCCCTTAGAAGTGCTTGAAGTTTTCTGCTACTCCTGCCCTGGCTCCAAGCTGACTGCATGAACAATGCAAGGGTGACAAGTCCTTTCTGTGAAGGCAGAGCGCAGCCTGCTCAGTTGCGAGTGGGGCTATTCCCAACTCCGCCCACCCACCCTGCCAGTCATGGCCCACCTAGGTACACCTAATACCTCTATTTTGGGATTGTTTGGGTGGAAGAAATTACCTCTGAATACAGCTCAACGAAGGTTCGAGGTACCGACGGACCGAGCGGGGCCTCACGTCCTGAGCTGTAGACAGGTGAGATGAGGCTGCTTTCTCATGAATTACGGGTGCCACCAGCATTCTGCAAACCACCAAGAACCTAGACATCAGGTTTGCAAGGTTGTATTTGTTCCAACCCATTGTTTGTCATTTTTTTCACTTTTTCAGGATCACGCAGCAGCATAAGTACATCTTGGTCCTGAGAATGGCCATGACTCCACTAGAATCATACTGGCCGAAACATGTAGACCTTGTTTCTGGACATATGCAGTTATTATTTCAAAACTGCGTCTGAACTGTTTTTAAATTTGGACATCAAGAGATAATGAATACAATTGTTTTCCCCTGGTAGCCAATTTTAATTCTCACACCACAATCTACACATGTGCACTGCGCCCATCACTCTAACGAATTCAAACTCTTCACATCTGATGGATTTTAGGAAATCCTACCAACTTACTCTATCTTTAAAACATCCCTGGACTCCTCCCTCATAGTAAGGGGGTTGTAGCCCTTGGTGGCACTAGGTTTTGCAACCAAGAGGAGATCCCAGATGATGAAGCATGTCACTTCGGTGAGTAATGGGATTCCGTCCTTTTAAAAGGATTCCCTTCAGGTATAAGTAAGGGTCTTTCCTTGTGGGTTATGCTTCTAGATCTTCAATAGATTTGCTAGACCTGTGCATATTTTGTTGTGTTATAGTTCATATTTGGGGATTATATCCATGCTGGTCTATAAACATTCCCTTAGACCCTCCTTTATCTTTTGTGTATATTTTGGAAGAAATAACGTCCAACTGCCAACTGCACCCAATCATGTAACCTAGAAACAAGCTGCAGGCACCAAACTGTTAAGGCAGGAAAATGTCAAATTTCTGATAATGTCAGTTTTAAAATTGTAACTAAAATCTGACTTCATCATAAGTTAGGATTTTTCATTCAAATTCCAAAGACACCAAACATGAACTGCTCTGCTCTGCTCTCATTTGTAAATAACTTCTTGCTAAATGTAATAAGGTAACTCCAATGTTATGCTATGGGAGAGGTAGGCTTTGCAGTACTGAAACACATATTTAGGTGGTTTTCACTACCAGGACATGTACAACTTAAAAGTACATGTCCATCGTTTTAATTAAAATGCACCCTGCTCCATGGGCTACCTAGGGCCTGCATTACAGTGACTTATATGCAATAAAAGCAGAATTTAAGGCTTGACAAGGGGGTTGTATTGCAAAGTCGAATTGGCAGTTTAAAACTGCATTCAGGTTGCAATGGCAGACCTGGGACATGTTATAAGGAGGTACTTAAGTCGGTGGTATAATAAGTGCTGCAGGCCCACTAACAGCATTCAATTCATAGGACTTGGATATATAGACTAACGTTGCTCTAGAAGGGACTTGTAAGTAAATTATATATGCCAATCAGGTGTAAGCCAATTTTACCATGTTTAAAAAAGAGAGAACACGCATATTAGCACTGGTTAGCGGCGGTAAAGTGCACAGAGTCCTAAGGCCAAGAAAAACTAATTCAGCAACAATGTCAAGGGTGAAAGTAAACCTTTTGGGGGTGACCATGCAGAGAGGGTCAAGTACAACTCAAAAGAACACTAATCATCTAATTCTATCCTTGAAAAGCCTCTCAGTCTCTCTGAGCGGGTGTGTGAGTAGGTGCATGAGTGTCTGAGATGATCTGTGAGTGGGTGCATGATTGTTGACTAAATGTGTGACTGGATGCATGGGTCTCTGAGTGGGTCTGTGAGTTGGCACAGGAGTCTCTAAGTGGGTGTGTAAATGGTGCATAAGTCTCTAAGTGTGACTCTTTGTGGGTGTATGACTCTCTGAGTGCGTGCATGAGTGTCTCAGTGGGTCTGTGAGTGGGTGTGTGAGTATGAATGAAAAGCTTTATTCGGTAAGGAAATTGCATACCATAAAAGCACATACAAATATACATATAAAATAATTCATCACAATTCTTTACAAGTTTTAAAACATTAAAAATGTAAAAATGTACAGACGGTGCTCGAAAAACAAAACCCCACAATTGCAGGTTTAGGGTGCGAGGGGGGCTAATCCCAGTTCATCGTAGGGTATGATTAAGTGACTCGAGGGGCCGTCTGAGTGAAATTTAGTTTAGAGATTTGCTCTATGTCGCACGCAAAATTTTAGGAACTTCGCCATGTTAGTTGCCAACATTTCTGTTTCTAACATTTGAAGAGTCATGAAAGCTGATCTACATTGGGTTAGGCCCAGATGCTTCAAAACAGGAATCAGGTGTAGCTTTCTTGCCTCGGTATAAAATCTACAAAACATGATTGTGTGCAGGGTCGACTGGACAGAGGAGTCATCACAGGGGCATAGAGCCAATTGGGCTGACCAATCATTTGTCACAGGGAATGTGATTAAGCGGTGGAATATATTCAAGCGCAATCTGGTCAGTAAGAATTTCTCGTAGTTGGTTAAGGCGGAGTTCAGATAGGGCTCTATTTGATCTGTTGTCTGGATGTGGAGAAACGGTTGCACGGTAGTTTTGTTTGATTCAAGTGCCAGTCGTAAGTCTATTAGGTGGGTTGAGCATATGTCACGTATTTTCTTTCTGGAGATTTGTTTAGTATTTAGGGGATTGGTAAAAAAGTGTTTGAGTCCTAAATCAGTAAGAAAGTTTTTGACATAAGTGAGCCAAGTAATGCGTGATCCGTACTCCAGTTTCATACAGTCTAAAATGAGTGTCTGTGTGAATTTTAGTTCCGGTGTAGACCAGATGCGATGCCATAAGAGAATTGGCTGCATTCGTATTACGTCTGTGATAAATGGTGTGTGAGTATTTGAATGGGTCTGAGAGTGGGTACGTGAATGTCTGAGTGGCTGCCTGAGTCTCTATGTGGGTTTGTGAATACATAAATGAGTGTGGGAGTGTATGCCTTAGCTTCTCAATGAGTTTTTTTAATGTCTCTCCATATTCACAACGTTTTTGCAGATATCACTCGTGCATGAGTGTCTGAGTGGGTCTGTGAGTGGGTGCATGAGTGTCTCAGTGGGTCTGTGAATGAGTGCATGAGTCTCTGACTGCATCTATGAGTCAACACGTGAGAGTCTCAATGGGGTTGGGTTGGGTGTATGAGTTTAAACCAATGGCAAAGCCCACACTAACGTAGGTAACATATGCAAGACTTCCCTGGAGAAGGCCTATCAAGTGCTAAAGCATTGAGCTGTATATTGTGAAGTAGGTCATATATCTTTTTATATGTCCTAAGAGTATAAGCACTTTTTACTGTGGATAACCAGGTAGCCCTGTTGGCTAGTACAGAGTTACATACTAACCCTTCAGCTGTGCTAACTTCTGAATGAAACCACCAAAATGGGTGTTTCAAGGTATCAAATTAATCGTGGCAAAACCTGTCTTGATGCCCTGTCGAATTTAATGTCACTGTCAAGAAAAGGCAACTTTAAAAAGATGCCACTCTGTTGCTCAGTTTTTCCAGTGGCTTCTTGCAGTTCTTGCAGTTGCTGGCCATCAGATAGCTTTCTGCCTTCCAGGAGAGTAATATTAACAACTCCCTAGCCCTAGAATAATAGAGACCTGCCAAAGAGGGAAGTGTTACCTCCCTCCTCGCAAGAAGCCACACACGGTTTGGGCGAAAAGTCCAGATTCAAAGGAGAAGTCGCCTTTAATGGCCATAGGCTACCACAGTCAAAAGGGGCTGTCCCTTTGTTCAAGTAGACTGACTTGGTGCGGTCACAGAGAGGAAAAACCAGTTGCCAAACTGTTTTTCAATAGGCATCTAGCCTCTAGCCTCGAGGGAGGGCTACCAAGCTCCTTACAATTAAGGAAGGGTTCATACATCTTGGGAGTGGGCAGAATAGTGCACTGTAGAATTGCTAGATGCCACACATAGTCACAAGTTGTCATAAGGCAAGAGGGATCCTGGTAGCCCATTGGCTAGTGACCGCATTTTCTCACAGGGCACTTCTGGACATAAATATGCCACCCTTGGGATCCTGAACCTCTGATCACTTCTGGACTGGAGAAGGAATGAAGAAGGACTGCCCTGGCAATAGAGGCTGACCCACCTGCTGCTCCTTGTGCTAGCGAAGGAAGTATTGTAGTTGTGGTGCCTGGCTAGCTGAAATGTTGCTACAGAGGCCCAGATAGAATAGGTGAACTCCATGAGTCAGTCAGCTGACACCCTGTTACAGCAACAGGGCCATAAAAGCTGAATTAGTAATTCCTGGCTGGTCACTAGCCACTTCTAAAGATCCGCTTCAGGCTGCCAACGAGCAGCCAAGGAGACCACCCCTTGGTACTTAAAATTTGCACATGTGTCTACCAGACCCAGGAGAGTCACAAGAGTGTGGATTGGTTACACAAGAAGGACACTAGCCCGATCCAAAGGAAACAGCTGGACCTGCTGTGATTGGAGAGTGGAAGCTGTCACTGGACTTTTACTTGCTCCTAGAGGGCTTCGAGGGATCCAGATTCCTGTGGCCATAGTCACTCTATGTGGAATGAGGAATAACCCCAGGAAGACCTCACTGACCGAACAGCACCCAGAACATCTTACAGCATCCTGTATCCTCAGCATCAGAACCACTCTATTGTAGTCTACGGCAGTCTTCGTGTACAGTGTGGATCTGGTCTTGAGACTACTTTGGAGAGGTCTAACCTGTCCATATTTGCCTTGTTGGCCTCCCAGGCCTTCTTTCTGTCTGAATTAGCCATCCAGTGTGAGGTGTAGAATCTAAACAGAACTCTTCAAAACTTTTCAAAACTTTTCAAACGTTACGGTTACCAGTGCTGGTTTGCAACTTCAACTAAAAAGCTGTGATTTACGTTTTACTTAACGCCTTCGGTGCTCATGTCCGTAGGACGGCCCCAGGCCGTCCGATCATATGGCACTAGAAATCCCTCTTGTACACGCAACAGAGGGATTTCTTTCCACCCCCAACAGCCTTGGAGCTGAGGAAGAGATTGTAGGCTGTGTAGATGGTTTTCTTGAAATGACGATCAGCGCGCATGTCACCGAAACTGAAATGAGCCTTGAGGCTACTGCGGATGGGGCCAATGCCCCCACCCCTCCCTTTAACAAAATTCCAGTCTTTCTGCCCCCCTGGGGGGCAGATGGGGTAGTAGCCCCCAATCAGCCCCCAGGGAGACAGAAAGCCTGGGGCCTGGGTGGGGGCTGCCCAAAATGGGCATGCAAATGCCCCCAACCTACCCCCCAAAGAAAACAAAAGACTTTCTGCGCCTCGAGCTGGAAGAAGATTGAAAGTACAAAAAATAGCAAAAATAGTCTATGTCCCAGTAAAATGCCAAAACTGTGTAAAAATGTTTGGTTTTCTGACAAAAGTCTGTCAAAATGGTCTGGGAAAATGGTTATTTCAGCTCCACAAACCCTTTGTTGATCCCATTTGCAGGGGAAAAACCAGACACTCTTATTTGCAGCACTTTTTACCATTATTACCCCCTCCAAAAAATGTTGCTGTATTTTGGCTAATTTCTGGATCCCATCCAGGTGAATCCACAAACCCTGGCTACCTTTAGAATCCCCATGATGTTGGAAGAAAAAGACGCAAACTTGGCGTGATACCTTATGTGGTAAAAAATGTATAGGGGCCTATGCGCAAACTAGCCCAAATAGCCAAAAAAAGGCTTAGCATGGGGGGGGGGGGAAACACCTAGCAGCGAAGGGGTTAAAAATGTATATCTCTGGAACCCTTCAGTGGATTCTGCTTATCTAGGTGTCTAAAATTTCATACAAATATAATCTATGTTTATAAATTGGTGTCAGATTTATTTTGTAAGGTATGACTTTCTTATTGCATTGTTCGTTGCTTATAAATGCTTTACAGTAGTTCTTTTGTTCAAGTATTGCCGCTGGAAGTCACAGCTACCCAAGATTGAGCAAGAGGTTTTACAAAAGAGCCATATCTGGACCCAAGATGGTTTCCTGAGTGTAGAACACGGAAAGGTCTCACAACCACACCATATAATACACCACAATCCTCATAACAGCTATGATCTAAAACAATATTGCAGGGAGTGCAGAACAACTTTCCTCCATCTGTATACAAACTAACTCCAAACTTGTTACAGCAATCTGATGCACTGATGATTAAGGTAACCTTAGAGCGATTGTGGTTGAAGGGTGAGGATGTCAGATTAAACGCATCCACCTTCAAAGTATATCTTGCCCAGCGGCGCTGTAAAACAAATGTGAAGTGCCTAAGAAATAAGTTACTGTTGAACTTCATGTGCTACAAATACAAAATCTAAAGGGATGCAAATCTTTCTTTTTTAGTGTTAAAAGCTTGGTTATGTGGAACTTGAACACATGCTTTCCATACTTCTGAGTGATCTGTTTTGGGGATTGTGGTTGTGCACCTGCATTGTTGTGTGTAGATTTAGATTCCGTATATAGGTTTCCTGATTTATGCCCTTATATAGGTACAATTAATTTTGCCCTTATTTAGGCATAGAAAATCCAGCCCTTATTTAGGCATTGTCCATGCTAGCCAAATACAGGCATGGTCTCCTACATCCGTCCATCCACGTCACAACAAGTTCTTGGAAAACCAGACTCTTAAGCCTTTAGGAATTTCCCTTGCTTGGATATTGATTTCTCTAAGAACTCATTTAGAATGCATGAACATCTATTCCTTAAGGGTTCATTCATGACGTTCCAATGCCCGACTTTTACGTCAATACAGGCATTCCTAAACACCTTCAAGGTATAAATATACCTGCACTTGCCCTGGCAAACCATGGTTCCGGTACGGTCCAGTTCGACTGCCTACTTGCAGTTCGCCACGGCAAGTTCGGGAGGAAATCGAGTTCCAGCCTGACGCACTGACCAGATGCTGTCATCCTCCTAGCAGAGAATCCAGCTCCAGTGCTTCTGATTCCCCTTGCGGGGTGTTAGATATCTAGTCCCGGAAAAGAGATTCCAACCTCACACATTCTAAGGTATGGAGCAGACTAGAACTTAGAGAAACTTTTGGCAACTCTTGGCAAAACCAAAACTATAGCTATAGCTAGCTATACTTTAGAAAACAGCACCTACTTCTTACCTCGTACTACACTTAGGTTAGGTACACTGGGGTAGAACTATTTAGAAGCATCAGATGAGTATCCACATTTTAGCCTGTGTTATTTATGTATGTATTTTATGAATATATGTCATAGCTACAAACCATGCTATTGCAGTATTATTTTATCTTACTGCTAACTCTGTACATATTGTACTTCGCAGCCTGTCTTACGATTGTAGCAGTTCATATCTCTTGCATTAGAAATAAGACTGTTCAATAAGCCCTTTTTATTTAAACGCCAGTCTCTCTATTTCTGTGCAACTCTGTAGAAACGAAGCATGCACGATTGACTGAGTGAAACTGTTATCTATTGTTTCCACGGTTCTAAGATTGTTCCGACTCTAAGGGAAACAAAGTTGTCATGTGTATGCGGTTGTCAGAAAGGAATCCCTTCTTGTATATTCAAGAAGTTTCTGGTGACTTCTGAGTTAGCTGGCACACACAAGTAATTAAGTAGATAGAGACATACTGACCTCAGTCCTATGTCAAATCTATAGTGTATATTATTCCAATGCGCAGAGACTATCAGGGAGATAGGAACTACACTACATGGCACCCAACGTTTGGTAAGGCACTAATTTAACGCTAGATACTGAAGTAACTCAGTCGTGTTTTTCTCAGAGACCCCTGCTCATAATACTCCATAAGACGCCTAGAGTGGGTAGGGATATTATCTGTCATAGGACGAAAATCCTATGTATTAGCTGTTTGGTTTGTTCAACGTTGAAGGATACTGTGTTCTAAAATATTGTGCACCTTATCTTTGTTCCCTTGAAACTTTCATTAAACAATGACCAAAAACGGCACAAACACCGATACTGGTGGAGCTGCGGCTGACCAAGTCACAGCAGCTTTGAATCGCACAGGTTTTCAAGAAACCAATGAGGATGTTATAATCATCCATCCAAATTTAAGGAGAGCCATCACTCTAAAACTTATAAAACACGTCCTAACACCAAGAGGTGGTAGAGCAGTTTTTGTGATAGAGGCACATGAATCTCACCAGACAGAGGTATTCTATTCATGCATAGTATTCCCAGAATCAGATCCAGGAACACATTTGTTTCACTTCTTCAAAGAAGATGATCCACCTGAAGAATATATTCCTTTCGAGTATATTGAAATTCCACTCACATACCAGGAGCATGAGCTCTGGTTTAAAGGCGCCCTAAAACATTACAATCACATTACCAGGCTGGGTCCACTAGGTAGACCAGGAGCAACATGGCCGATTTTAGCCGGCTACACACCTCATCCAGACATTGAAGAAATGTCAGATGTAGAATTACTAGCTCAACTCAAGGAGCTAATCAAAATTTATAGACAATTGGTTCAATATGTCATGCGGACTTTTACAGTCCAACCACCATTAACAATTCAAAATCCAGCCCCTCATCAGGGGAATACACTAAAAATTACTCCACAGACTTTACACACAGTCATGGGCAAAATGCCCACAAAACGTGAACAAATTCCATTCTGGATAGCACAAAAAATTACTCAAATCGAAGCAGTATTTCCTAATACTAGCCCTTATGAGAAACACAGAATTCGAACAATCTGTTTACCAATGGGGATCACACCACATCTGGAAGACTGCACCACTTGGGGCACAGTCTTTGCTGCAAACTACACAAAAACACATGGTGTTCCATCCATGGCGGTAATACATGATGTCCTGAAACAAATTCAAAAGGAGTACGGGGCAGAGCCTGCTCTGAATTTAAGTATGAAGTTACTGAAATTTTTCGACCAGGTCTCAACAATAATATTATCTAATATTAAAGGAGAAGCAGCATCAGTGGCAATCTGCCAGAAATTAAGGGAATTTGATGTAACAGAACAACCACAAGAACTAGCCAAAATAATTGAAAAATCCTATGAAGAATTAGGCAGAGACAGTTTGGGGGGGAAACCAGTTAAACCACAATTGTCTGAAAGTCCCGATAAGGTCTTTCCTAAAAACAGTCCTACCTCTTCAAAAAAGAAGTGGGAAAATAGCAAACAGCATTCCAAAGAGAAGCGTTCTCAATCCTGAGGTAGGACTCCACAAAAGGAGCCCTCTGAAAGGAGGTACAACCTCAGGAATAGGGATAATTTGAGAAAACCTGACAGATATCAAGATACTGATACACGTTCCTCTCGTACCTTTCACAGACATCCGAAAGAAGAGGACGGTCTGAGAACAAAGAAGAACGCATGAAGTCCAAAGACGATCAACACGTTCAGAAAAACAAACAAAAACCGCAATTCTCCAAGAAGAAGGTAGCAGGTCTGAAGATCAGACATGCCTAGGATTCTAAGAACGCAACTCAAGAACGGAGAATGGGCTCAGACAATGTTGGACAGTGCAGCAGAAGTTACAGTAGCTCGCCAGAACCTGAAGGAGCTTCCGGAGACAGTGGACATGAATGAGGATATTCAAGTTGAAACTGCAGATACCAGGGTTAGTTCTCCGCATAGGTTATATGAAATAACACTCCGGATGGAGGAAGACATACCAAGAAAAGTGAAAGCACTCTTTTGGGAGCATCTTTCAAAGGGTTATGATATACTTCTAGCAGAACGAGACTGGCCACCAGAATTTGTCAGGGAGCACCCACATGGTGAAGACATCATTATGCCAGCCTTCTCAAACGATGTTCCAATACATTTAAAATATTGTACAGGAATCATGTAGGATGGGATGAGGACTCACCTCACCACAAAATCCAGTTAAAAAATCAACCAACTGCACAAAGGCAGTACCCAGTTAAGCAAGAAGCTAAAAAACAAGTCAGGGAGATCTTAGATCAACTTGAAAACCAGGGGGTCATTGAAACATGCACCTCATCAATGAACAATCCTTTGTTTCCTGTTTCCAAACCAGACAATATATATTGTCTAGTTTGGGATTACAGACACCTAAACTCATGTTGTAAAACATTTGCAGTGCAAAATGCACACAGTACAGCATTAATGAATAACATTGTGCGTAAAAAGTACAAAACCACATTAGACATTTCAAATGGTTTCTTTTGTCAAAATATTGCACCTGAAAGTAGATATTTGACCGCTTTTTCAATAATGGGGCCACAGCGTCAATTTTGTCGACTCCCACAGGGGTTCAAAAACAGCCCGGGGTTATCCTCAGCAAGAGTAACAGAGTTACTACAAATTTATGATGACGAGGCATTGTTATATGTCGACGATATATATCTGACAGACGATGACCTGGACAGACACTTGAACAGGGTGAACACCATCATATTGGGCTTTGCCTCTGATGGTTACAAATTCAACTTTAAAAAGTCCAGAATTACCCATCTCAACGTCCTTTTCCTAGGATATGAATTTTCAAGTGAAGGCAAAAGCCTGGCAGCCAACTTTTTAGAAAAGTGTGTGCTGCTCCAACCTCCAAAAACGCTGAAGAAGTTGCAGTTGATTCTAGGTTTCCTGAATTTTGGAAGAACACACATTCTAAACTACGCAGAGAGGGTTAAGCCTCTCTACGAATTTATCAAACCTGATTTCAAAGCCACAACTTGGATACAAGGACACACAGAAATTCTGTGTTCACTTCAAACAGACATGTTAGCACCTAAACACTTGCAAACACGCGTAAACGTACGCAACTTAGTGATCCGAATTATTCTGGGTCAATGCGGATTCACCTACTTAACTTTTAACGAAGGTGAAAAAGTCCCCTTTGCATACAAATCACACTTGTATACACAAGCAGAAATGTAATTCACTTCTACAGAAAAAATTCTGACAGCAGTTCAAACCGCTGTAGCAAAAGAAAGAGCCCTAGCACAAGGTAAACGCCTTATGGTCGTAACCCCTGTACCAGCCTTAGAGGCAGTTACTAAAGCTAGCATTCCGAATGCAAAGCTTTACATTCAAGATGGATACAATGGGTTAATTCTCTTGCTTCAACAGATGTTCAATATGTTTTTGATCCTTATTTGAAAACACAAGCATTCCAGCAATACAAACATGAATGTAATCTGCCTACTGAAATTCTCCCTCTTGATCATTACGAATTTATAATTTATACTGATGGATCTGCACAACCCGCTACGAGGAGTAAACAAGCTTACAGTTCAACTTGCGCAATCGTTAAAGGTCGTATGCGCGATGGCAAATTCAGACCAATGGTAACAAAAACACAATCTCTAGGAGATTGTACAGCTCAGCGAGCTGAACTACAAGCATTCAAGATGGCACTTGAAAACACGGATCGCGAATTCCCCACACTCATAGTGTGCGTTTCTTTTTACTGTGTTCAATCTTACAATGAAAATTTACAGAATTGGCTTCAAAGTGGTTTCAAGGATGCAAAAGGTGGCACAATCAAGCATAAAATGCTTTGGGAGTAAGTAGTTTAGTTGCGATACGGACTACAAAATACTCACATGGTACACATGCTGAGTCATCAACGTGATGGCGTTCACATTGAAGGTAATTCATTGGCTGATGAAGCCGCGAAAGGGGCTGTGCAAACGGCTTCCGTAGCTGCAATCACTCGTTCAAAAATGAAAATAGACAGTGAAATAATGCTGGCTGTCAATGCTTCAAGTAAAGGCAGCGGTGCAGCGTTACCTAAAAAGTTTCCACTCAAATATTCATATATAATTGATGTGAACAGTGTTCCGTTTGCTTGAATCCCTGGAGTGGGAGATAGGGTAATACCAAACATGGAATGAAGAGCAGCCTTGATTTACGAAGCAGAGGGTCTGACACATCAGGGGATCTCTAAAACAATTTTAGACCTAAAAGAGATGTACTGGTGGCAAGGAATGAATACGCTGATTCATATCTTCATCAATAACTGCATAGACTGCAATAGAGATCGCAGTGCAGAATGCCACCAGATACCTGACTACAACATAGCAATCCCAGTTCAGACACCATTATTAGACAGCATTAGACTATCTACGTGCAGGCGTCCTCTTGGACAGATGCAGTCCCACAAAAACTAAATGAAGGTTCCTATGGATGTGGCCTCAGCGCTCGGCTGACGCTAGAACTGTTATAAAAGATTTGCGAGTCTTTATCGGCACATACGCAATTGGCACACTACATTCTGACCAGGGTCCTGCGTTTAGCTCTTGAGCTTACAAAGAATCCATGGCCAGTTTGGGCGTAGCATTGCGGTATTCTTCTCCATTCCGTCCTGAGGGAAATTCTGTTGTGGAAAAAAAAAACGGGACATAAAGCAGTCTATAACAGCTAGGGTATTAGGTTCGGTGATGGGTGGGTCAAAAACCTTTATGGGGTCCAGCGCGCACTTAATAACTTGCCAAGAAGTTCTCTAGGGGGTGTCACTCCATATGAAGTTCTGTTTGGAACTAGAATGTTGGTACCGGACCTTGATATGCAAGGCACAGTGATGGAAAATAAGAAATTTGATATCAAAGATCGTTTGGCTGTTTTACAGTACTTAAATGAACTAAGAACAAAACAAAGCAACGTGCTCCTGAAGCCAACCATCATTGAGGAAAAACCGGCCATCCCAGCAAGGCCTGTCTGGATCCCAAAGCTTGGTGATCTAGTCAGAGAAAAGATCGCGGACAAGAAGGAATTTGGGCCTTCTTACAGAGAACGAGTACCTGTCCTAGCAATCCACGGATCGAGAACAGTACTTTTGCCGTCCCTTGCTGGTAAAAAGGAGAAAAGATTTGTGTCCATTGACCTGATCAAATCACACTATGTGGCCGATACTAAGCAGTAGGCCAAGTGGACTCCACCAATGTAGCAGACGCACTCCTCTAGCTACAATCCAAGAGGTTCTAACTGAGAGACTCATCACCTTTGAAGATTCTGCAGTGAGAAGAAAAGGACTAAGCAGCAAAGCTATGGAACTTGTCCCTCTTGAAACCCAAATAACAGTTCATTCTGATACACATGTCTACAATGAAGTAACAAGTGATCAACTAGATCCAGAAAACTCAACAGATCTTGATGCAATTCCAACCATTGACAGAACTGCCTCAGGGTATTTCATGAACTTTGATACGTTTTCTGAGGATCCCAGAGAACCTGAAACGACGCCAGCGCAAAGAACTTTCAAAGAACAAGCAACAGACTTTTTTCATTTCCTGAAAAAGACTTACCTGGTTTCACCATGGATTGTTTTGGGAATATTCTTCTTTCTACTTTGGTTAGCTCTGGTATTAACTCTGGGTATGCTGATAAATGGAAGATATATTCAAATGGACATGGCAAGTAAAAGAGTGAACTTACTTCTCCAGCCACAAAAATCATCCCATCGTGAAGCAAGAGACTTGTCAGCAGTGAATATCACAGCCATTCCTACAAATGATGGTATAGTTTGGGACCAAACTCAATATTACATTTTTGGCCCGTCGGAGCTTTTGAAGATTCCACATTCATTTAAGATTTCATTAAGTGACTTTATTACCTCTAGTACCTTTTCTGATGATTGGGACTTCGAGACTGTTAATAATATGAGGTCTGATCTAGAGATGTCTACTGTATTCACGAATCATGAATATTTAGAGCGTTCATCAGACTATGAACAAATGTATTGTTCTAACCACTATAGTCCTCATTTCTTGCATAAATCTGCAACATCTAGAAATGTATTTATATATAACCAATGGGAACATTGTCCTACACCTCCAAAGGGTAGCTCAAAAACTTTTGCAATGAAGTTTCCATATTTTTGAGGCTACAATTTGTCTAATCCGGAAACGTTTTACTTTAAAAATGTGAACAAGACAGGAACGAAAAATATGTTAAACAATACGAAACAGATTTATTCTGCAGCCTTTACTGCCCAACTGTCTAGACAGGGTTTCGACTTTTGGAAAGACAACATTGAGACAAAATCTGTCTGGGGTACAAAAGATTGGCAAGTACAGGGGGTAGAAGCTTTATTTAGAGCCTGTATCATCCCTGAGCAAATAATGTTTTTGAATGACACTGTCCAGCAAACGTCTTGCCTTGGATTAGCCAGGATCAAAGACATGAACACACAGAACATACCTATACCTGCAAGTAATAGCACTACACGGGGGAAAATCGACGTACATAATATTTTGAATCACAACAGATCAGATCCAGAATAGAAGCAATGGTTTCTCTGGCCCACAGACACAAACAACTGTCAAAATTGATTCCTGAACAAAACACAGGGTTTCACTATCAATAGGCTAGACCCACGCTATGTTCAATGACAGCATCCAGTGGTAGTAACAACATACAGTGTAGGGAAACTATGCCTTGATTGGCTACAGAAAGCTACACAAAAGGATGTTAAACAACACTTAACTTTAATCAAAGAAGGCGCAGACCTTAGGGAATTCTTGCTAGGCCCAAGAAAACCACGTCAAAAACGTTTCATATATGCCGGTATCTGTGCCACTTATAATGAAGCATGGAAGGTTACCCAAGCAGAGCCTGCAGAACGAATACGAGAAATTGATCGTATTAATTTAGAGAAAACTCTCTCTGTAGTAGACAATGGGTTAACAACTCTGTCGTCCAGAATATATTCATTGGACAGCAATGTGTCTTCTGTCATAGACATCATGGAACAGGACTTGGTCATGTTGCAACATGGTCAGACTCAGCTGCGTTCTATCATGCTATTAGGCTGGACGCTAAAAAACCTGCGTGCAGTCTATGTGCCTTGGCGTTTAATCAACAATATGTCACTGTTTTCAGAATTCAATCTCACTGATAAACAGATCAGACTGGCACAAGGGGGAGCAGACTACACTATGCTGAGCATTGAAAAACTGGAAAATTTACCATTCACGGTAGCAAAAAAAACAGCTACTGTGTGGATCATACATGGTAAAATTACTCTGCCTGTTACAACTTTCCATTTTCAGTATTGCCTAAAACATATACCAGTTGGCAAATATGAAAGGTTGGGTAAAGGATACATCAAGACATCCTGGGTTTTACCTTACACACAAAGATGTTGGAGTGGGGAACGTGAAGTGTTTCTTAGCGGTGAAAACTGTGAACACACACTAAGCGGTTCTCTCCTTTGTCAGGGTATTAACTTACACGGGGCCTGTGATGGTTCCACTACAAACTTATCCTGTCACCTGCAAGGTTTACTGGCTGCAGTGATTAATCCAATTTTTGGGCCAACTTTCTAATGGGATTTACATTATGTTGAATGATCACAGCTGCTGTGGCATGTTGCCAGGTATTCCATATCTAGTTACGGTTACATCCAGGGTCGCTTGCTGTATGCAAGTCTTGTTTCCACAAATAGACACAGTCAGGGAGTCACCTTTGTGGCCTTCACTGAACATCTCTTCTATACGAATTGATACTCTAAGCAGAATGAAAGCCATTCTTTTACAAAAAACAGTGCCACTGACCTCGGCAGAGAAACCTATGATCTCAAAGTCGCAAGGACTTCTGCAGAGATACGTACCCTTTTGTATACAAACTGCCCTGTACATTTCTTGGAAATGTTAGGTCGTATCTTAAACATGTCTGATACGAGCGGTATTATACATGTATTTAAGAACGTGTGTGCAGGACTGTTAGCACCTTTTCAAGCAGTCCTCGGAATTTTTACAAACTTCGTGCACTCTGTGTTTGGCGGACTGCCGCTCCTTTTAGCACTCGTTGCAGGGATCCTATTTTTACTCCTTCTGCTATGATATGGCAAGCCTTATCACCAGCGTCACTCCAAGCACCATAGAGAGAGCTGTATTGGAGATGAAGTGTCGTGAGCGCATCGTCAACATTTTTGGGTTACCTCGTCTACGAGAATTAAACTCCACATGGTTTCTGTCCTTCAGACCAATCTGGCAAGATTGCATCTTACCTGTTCTACGCTGCCTGCTCTGCAGTGAAGAATGCGTGCTAGACATCTGTCTAACGCTCCCATCAGTCATGCCTACAGATATCGATACTCCGCTGGACCCAGTAAAGCCCATGCTCTACCGATCGGCTACCAATCCTGATGACGGCATTCATTGAGATCTCACAAATGCAATTTGCTACTGCTGTGGTACGAAAAGGAACATCAGGCACGCAGGTAACATCCGATTCGAACATTGCTGATGCTACCAATGCTGAAGGCGATAGTTCACATCTTTGTGCAGTTAATCTTCAAAACGAGGTATTCCAACTTTCACTTACAACGGTAGACGGCTTTTTGTCTACAGGGTTGGAAGATTTCATGTTTTCTCCAGGCCCACACACTGACTTTTGATTCAGGCACACAGTGTTCCGATGAGACTCTGCATTTGGCCTTCGTTCTTTTCAGACAAAGGACTAACCTTGGAACTTTTTTCCTATGATAAAAAAATGTTTTCTTCTCTTTCTCCAAATTCGTATTTTCTCATTTTTGGCACAGTAATCTGCTTATAGTAGAACTATACATAGAGAAAAGAATTCTTTGAAAATCTTCCAGGGACATTATGCCACCTTGTCACGACAACAATTGATTTGTGTTCACCTGATATGAAATGGTTTCGGCCCTTTTTTCTTCTGTATTTACGAGCCGTTTCATCATATGTATATATTTATGATTCATTCTTGTTGGAATTTTCAATGCACGCAAATACTGAGAATGAAACATTGCTTTTTAATATGTACAGCACCTTATGCATAGCAATGGGTTTGTAATGCATTTTTAGGACATATGTTTTTAGATATGTTTCTCTTTTAGACATGTTTAGTATTTTTAGGATTTAGTAATGTCGTTCATACGAAACTGGAGTGGGTGTTGTGTGTAGATTTAGATTCCGTATATAGGTTTCCTGATTTATGCCCTTATATAGGTACAATTCATATTGCCCTTATTTAGGCATAGAAAATCCAGCCCTTATTTAGGCATTGTCCATGCTAGGCAAATACAGGCATGGTCTCCTACATCCGTCCATCCACGTCACAACGAGTTCTTGGAAAACCAGACTCTTAAGCCTTTAGGAATTTCCCCTGCTTGGATATTGATCTCTCCAAGAGCTCATTTAGTATGCATGAACATCTATTCCTTAGGAGTTCATTCATGACGTTCCGATGCCTGACTTTTACGTCAATACAGGCATTCCTAAACACCTTCAAGGTATAAATATACCTGCACCTGCCCTGGCAGACCACGGTTCCGGTACGGTCCAGCTCGACTGCCTACTTGCGGTTCGCCACGGCAAGTTCGGAAGGAAATCAAGTTCCAGCCTGACGCACTGACCAGACGCTGTCATCCTCCTCGCAGAGAATCCAGCTCCAGTGTTTCTGATTCCCCTTGTGGGGTGTTAGATATCGAGTCCCGGAAAAGAGATTCCAAACTTGCACATTCTAAGGTATGGAGCAGACTAGAACTTTTGGCAACTCTTGGCAAAACTAAAACTATAGCTATATCTAGCTATACTTTAGAAAACGGCACCTACTTCTTACCTTGTACTCCACTTAGGTTAGGTACACTGGGGTAGAACTATTTAGAAGCATCAGATGAGTATCCACATTTTAGCCTGTGTTATTTATGTATGTATTTTATGAATATATGTCATAGCTACAAACCATGCTATTGCAGTATTATTTTATCTTACTGCTAACTCTCTACATATTGTACTTCGCAGCCTGTCTTACGATTGTAGCAATTCATTATCTGTTGCATGAGAAATAACTGTTCAATAAACCCTTTTTATTGAAACGCCCATCTCTCTACTTCTGTGTAACTCTGTAGAAACGAAGCATGCACGATTGACTGAGTGAAACTGTTATCCATTGTTTCCACGGTTCTAAGATTGTTCCGACTCTAACGGAAACAAAGTTGTCATGTTTATGCGGTTGTCAGAAACGAATCCCTTCTGTATATTCGAGAAGTTTCTAGTGACCTCTGAGTTAGCTGGCACACACAAGTAATTAAGTTTAATGTACTAGATAGAGACATACTGACCTCAGTCCTATGTCAAATCTATAGTGTGTATTACTCCAATGCGCTGAGCCTATCAGGGATATAGGAACTACACTACAGCATAAACGTCATAACTGGGGATTATTTGGTTTCAAAGAATTATAATAAATACCACGTATGCCTATATTGATAGTGTCACATCTTTCACGGACTCTGATACATTTGATCGTTGAGGTAAAAGGAAAATTACTCGCCGTTTTCTATTTTGTTGCTTCAAATATGCGCCAACTTATTATATACAACATTATTATATTCCATAGGTCCATTGCTCAGTGGTGTAGATGGGGCACCATGATCGCTAATGCAGTTACAGAAATTGGCCCACATCTCCTTTTGTTAAAGTAAAAACATCCACTTGTGTGAAGTGGGCCTCTCAGACCCCTGGTCCCCAGTGCCACTGCACCTGCTGCACTATTGATAACTATGCCCCCTGATATTGGTCCATACTGTGCATCATTCTCAGCAGCTGCATTTCAGGGCAATAAAAGGCGCATATCTTTTATTCTTTACCCAGTACTGCAAGATTTAGGTAAATTCCACTGACACATATTTCCATTATATTCGCATACACTGTGCACCATATTGGTCAATAAAAAGTTACATTTATGGAAAGAGTACAATCTTTCTACTCGCATAAATTCTGAAATATCAAACACAATACATATCTCTTTTATCATTATTAAAGGGTCTCATGATTAGAAATGTAAAACATATATAACCAAGGTCATCTTCACTTAAATTAGATTGCAATTACACTCAGATCCTTTCATCAGCGGTTTAAAGGCTAAAACCTTTCTCCTCCCTTATATGGTGGAGATGGATTCTACCCTAACTACTGCGTTGTGTAGTGTGTCTGCCCAATGTATTGTAAAAGGAAATGCCTGCATTACACATAGGTGGCAAGCTGAAAATGTGATTGGACAGGATACCTGCCTCCACTCAAGGCTCATCCAATGAGGGTTTTCATGAATCAAAGGGATGCACAGTTTGATCAGAAAAAGAGAAGACCGTTTGCCATAGAGAAAAGTGAAAGGCTCTAGCAGAAAGGGGGAAATTAAAATGAATATGACATTTTCATGTACACTCTGTGATTTACGTGTACAAAAGAAATAACCAAAGTTTTCCTGTTTTATTTATTTGCAATTTAACAGGATCTGCGCATGTCACTTGGTATTTTTTTTTTTTTTACATCAGTATTCCAACGCAACAGAAGAAGCGTCTGGTCTAACTGTCTAGTCATCTAACCAAAGTTGGATGTACATGAATTGCATCTTTGTGAAAAATATATGCAATCTTTTTTGCCTGTGGATAATAAATGATGGCACGTCTCTGCAAACCGAGAGAGACAGTTGAGAGGATTTATGCACACTGCATGTTTAAAGCTGAAGGGCTATTATCAGAAATATCTACAGACTTTATGATTTTCAGTTGTCTGTTTGTTTCTGGCTTGTTCTGAACTGCAGAACTGTCCATAATCATCCCTAGCTAAGAACTTTAAGGTCACAATCAGCTGTCTTCTGTTAGTGAACACATTTTAACACTTTACACACAAAAAAGCTTGTGGTCATATGAAGCATTTTTCTTATTTGTACAAAGTTTTAAGCAGGTGTGTCCGTTTGACCTATTCACTGTGACATTTGTCATCATGTTTCTGTAAAGAGAGCTGAGAGGCTGTGGGAGGAGACATCATTCCCAGGGTGTCCGCTCTTTACAGCAGGCCAAGGGCTGAGACAAAAGGCTTATGACACTTAGAAGGGGATGGAGTGTAAACATGTCTTGCAGGAGGTCAGGCAGGTTACTGAGTCAAAGCTGGGAGTGCGTAGGGTCTGCGCCCCCCCCCCCAGACCCTTCCGGGTGAGTAGCTGCGCTTAACAAACCCCTGATTGATTGATGGATTGATTGATTGATTGAGTGATTGAAAGCCAAGAACGCTCACCCCCCCCACCATGCAGCAGATGTAAACGGGACCATAGACATTTGAAATGAGGGGACAAGGGGAGGCGGGGGTAAGATCTATGGCCTGGGTTTTTCATTTTAATCTATGACATGGTTGGAGAACCACGCTTTACCCACACTTTAACAGATTTTTTCATTCTGTTAGACCAGGCTCACACTCACTTGTATACACGTCAATCACATGAAAACAAATTCAGGGGCATATTATCAAGACAGGCCATAAAATTATTGCAGCTAAAACGGCGATAATGGGGTTGATAATATGCTCTATGGAATTCCAATTGAAGCCCATGTTAGATGTGAAGGACATCTAACCTGAGTGATAATGTTATCGCCTGTCTTGATAATATGCCCCTCAATTTGTTTGTAATGTGTCAACAACGTTCCGACCCCACATCGGGTCTCAGGGTCTCATCAGGACTAAAGAATATCATGGGTACACCTGGAGGAAATGTGGGGATAAAGAAATTAGAACCTGTTTCAAGAGAATTGTAAGGAATAAAATCCACAAGTCCAACTAGGACAAAGGTTACCTGTTTAGGCCCAAGGTAAGGAACACATACATGGGCAGACTGTGACTATAACATACAGAGTGTATGGTGAGAATCACTGCAGTGGGGTGTAGCAAATATACTCACGGGTACTTGGCCTAATATCAGAGTTCAATAATCAGGTAGACAAACAATCTTAGGGAGTGCAAGATGAAGTAAAATGTGAAACTGAACAAAGTCTGCATTGCTGACATTCGTTGCATTAAGAGTTTTTACAATGATTGTTGAGAAATCAATGCGCGTTTTTGCCAGTACAATTAAGGGCATGTCAAGAGTACAAGACCCAGTAGGGACCTACAAAGCCAAATGCTTACCTGACCCACTTAAAGCACTGCTGCCTGCACTTCGCACAATGTGAAAAAACGGTATCTAACAACTGCACCCAAAAGTCCTTGCTGGGTTGTGACCTGAACAATATATTATTTAGGGGATGTTCCACTGCATACACCCCCTTTGAAGATACTACCCTGCCGAGGAACCCAGGCAGAATTCTTTACAAGTGGGTCATCAATGCCTGTCCCTGCATCTGTCAAGAGAGTTCATGAGGGCCTTTATTAAACAAACATAGCGGCGGCTGGCACAGGTAAACGCGGTGCGGAGGTAGGGCGGGGTGGGGGCAGACAGGGTTGAAGGGGGGTTGACAGACAAAGGAGTAGGTATAATTAAATAAACAAATAACATGTATTCCGTCATCTGTCAACCCTCTCCTCCCTTGCTGCGCCCTGCCCTGCCCTACCTGCTTACCTATGCTGGCCGCCACTGAACAAACAGAAGTAGGGATTAGAAGCTAGGCTTCATCTGTGACAGCCACCTTTTAATGAAGCTCATTTGCGCCTTTTTCATTACCATCACACTTGTCTACTGGATCCACGACTTGTTGATTAAACAGGCAAATTCTACCCCTAAAACCTCTATGGTAAGCCAATAACACAGTTTTCCTAATATCCTAAAAATTGAAGTTAGGGTCTCCCTAAATCAGCACTATAAAGTGACCCTGCACTATCCATATCGAACTCCTGACATTGGAATAATTAGCTGTAAATGGCTGTTCTGTGGAGAGTTTTGTATTTATTTCTGATATGTGGACAAAGGAGTCTTGGGGGTAGAGAGAGTGGGTCTTCCTGACAGGATGGTTGGGTAGAAGTTGTGCCCTTCATGTCAAAGGACCCTGTCTGCAGCATACACAAAGGAACCTGACACCAATCCTGCCCTTTATCCCACTGGACAGATTGAAGCCAAACACAGCGGAAGTGGGTGAACAGGCCAGAACAATTTTAGGATGAATCCCTGGATTGTCCCCACAAAAAAGGGACCCGAGTATAAGAATGACACCCTTAGAGCTTCTCATCAAAACACTCCTGGAACTGTGGAAGATTCAGAAGAAGAACTGCCCTATTGTCAAAAGATTCAATACTTGACCTGCTTGCTGTGAAATCTGGATCTCAGAAGTGCCTCCAAGGGTCAGTTGGCTGAATTGCTGTTTGTGCTACAGAGACACAGCAAGCTTCCAGAAGCCTTCCCTGCAACTGCCCAGCTAACCAGCACCAACTGGACCTACCAGAGCACTGCTGCTGCCCTCTGTAGGAGTGAATCCTGATCTCAGGAGCTGCCACCCAGATCCCAGGCCCTTGGCTGGCATCAGAGTGTACTCCTCCTGCCTCAATACTGAAACCATGGTGAAAATCCAGAAGTTTAAGCTCTTCGTGACCGCAAACAGTTTCCTTGCACAGCACCGATTGTCATGTGTACTTTCAAAGCAAAGTTCACATGGTGACCTACTATTCATGCTAAATAGCAACCACCTATGTCTCCTGCCAACGGGAAGCTCCAGCCATGACCACTCATCACATCTGCAATGATCCCCTCAAGGTTCTCGCAAACGCAATCTGCAGCTGAGGCTCCTCACGTGGACTTGGGCTCAGCTCATGTAAACTCCTCACTTAGACAAACCTGGTCCCTGTATCCGACTTGCACTCCTTTATGGTCGGCCTGAATTTGTGTCTAGTCCAGCACAACCAGAAATGTGCGAGTAGCACTTAGTGATGCTATTTTCAACTGACACTTTAAAAATTCATAAATTATTGGATTTTTTTGGGGTGTCATTTTATTTAATAAATTGTACTCTATTTTTTCTAAATTGATTTGGGATTTTTCGTTTGTTGTGTTTTCACTTTATTACTGTTTGACTACTGCATAACTACTTTAAGCATTGCCTCAGTTAAGCTTCACTGATTTTGTGCCTGGCTACCCTAGGGTTAAGCACAGGTATATTTAGTGGCTTTAGTGGTTCTCCCTGACATGGATTGTGATTATTATTTGCGGTGGGTTCTCGCCCTGTCAACTAATACTCCCAATTTCTTACATCTGGTTATAAATCCTGCTGCCAGCTAACATTTTCAAAAGCTTCCCCTGGCAGGAAACACAATGCCATACAGGCAAACCTTTTTGACCTTTGGCTTCAGTCACATTGGATACGCTGATGGCAGAACCAAAATCTATTAAGATGGAGATGTTGACTAAAGACACTAAACGGAAGATTGAATCCATGAACTCAGAACTGGCCTTAATCTGGAAGTTTATGACTGAAACCTATCTAATCTGAAACAACAACCACTGACCACATCTGGTTGGGGCTCTGATATTTGGAACCTTCAAAGGAAAGCGATCAAGGTTGAGAAATGGAGAAGAATAGACAACATAATCATTAGGTCTCGCTGAGACAGCGAAAGCTGTCTCTTTGAGACATTTTGTAAGTGGGTTTTCAGAAGTGCTACCCACATGGTTTTGCTGGCCTAGAGCTTGCGTGCATGATGGTGTGCACGTGCACAGCTGCTCCTCTGCTCCTTGCATTCCCCCCTTCCTTCTCACCCAGCCCTTTGATGCTCTGCTCGCATCTCCCTTCTCCTCCTCTTTTTTCGTCACTTGTATTCAGGCTCCTCGCATTCCCCCTCCCTTCTCGCCCAGCCCTTCTTGTTTTTACGGCACTTCGACCTCTGGGTAAACATCACAAATCATTTAACGCGGTGTGTGAGGTGTGTGAGGCGGCAGGAGTGGCTCCCTGCACTGACCAAGGTAACTCCTTCACAGGTTTATAAAATGCCATGTATATGTTAACAAGGCTGAATTGTGGCTGTTAACTAAAAGGCTTGCTTTTCCACTGTGTTTCTCCATTGCCAATTATGTGCCTACAAGGCACAAATTTATGTCAAATGCGCGAACAACCGTTATTTTAAATTTTAGTTTATTTGACAGTTTGACCACTAGTACTGCTCCCCCTATCTCCCCCTTTACAGTGCTATAAGCCGTGCGGTCTCTGCGTAAGCAAACACAGCATTTCCATCACTTGGTGCGCTTAACAGAAAAGGCAAAGAGTTAATAAGCAAATAGTCAGAACCCCTTTACAGTCCGGATTACTTCATACGCTCAGCAAGGAGGCAAAAAGTTTACTGTTTTAACATTAAACACATGATGCTTATTATGTGACAAACGTTTTAGTCAGTGACGATTGTGTGCCTTTAAGTACAATATTCGTTATTTAAAATGTTGGCAACACTAATACTGCGCCCCTTCTCCCTATAAATGCTATTTTTAGCCCGGTCTTAGCGTAAGCTAAGAGTCCTCATCTTTTGGTGCGCTCAGCACAAAGGCCAATATGTTCATGAGCAAATATTTTGAACACCTACACTCCGCATCACTTGGTGCACTCAGTAAAGAGGCCAAAGAGTTACTAAGCAAATAGTAAGAGCCCATGTACAGTCCAGCTCATTGCATACATTGAGCAAAGATGCCAAGGAGTACATAAGCAGGTATGTTTAACACTGACAGCAACAACCTATAGGCACTGCTTCACCAATGCACCATAACAATGTACACACTTTATGCTGCTAAATTGTTTATAAAGTGTAAAATGTTTCATCATTGCCGTTTGTGTGTCTCCAAGGCACACATTTATGTCAAATGCGCTATCATCGGTTATTTAAATTTTTTAATTAATTGGACAGTTTGGTTATTAGTACTGCCTCCCCCCCAACCCTCTCCCTCTATACACTGCTATATGCAGTATGGTCTCTGCGTGAGCAAACAGAGCATTTTACATCACTTGGCGCGATCAGCAGAGAGGCCAAAGAGTGAATGAGCAGGTATTGTAACCAGCTATATGGACATGTGACTGCGCCCCCTTTTACAGTGTTATACTCAATTTGGTGTCAGCGCAAAAAAAAAAAACAGGCCGCATTTCTTGGGGCGCTCAGCAGAGAGACAACAAAGCTAACGAGCAAATAGTCTGAACATCTTTACAGTCCGGATTACTTGGTACACTCAGCAAAAAGGCGAAACAATTAATGAGCACGTATTGTACACATGTATATCACCATCCAATAGGCACTACTTCACCTATGCAGCATAACAATGTACATACTTTATGCTGCTAACTTGTTTATAAAGTGGCAAACGTTTAAGCTTTAGTTAATTGTATGGCTACAAGGCATACATTTATGACAAATGAACGTGTTCTTTGCCAAATGTATACACATATTAAAGTAGAGCCAGGCAAATCCCCTAAACTGCAGCTTCTAAACACTTTAATTTACAGCATGCTAAAACACGTTGGGTTTTGTTTGTGCTAACTTAGTGCCTGCCTTAGCGTCCTTTTTTAAAATATTATTACTGATTACATTTTTTTTCTAACAAGATTTTTAGTTCAACGTTTGATGTTTATAAAATGTACAAGGTTACAACCCCTGCTGATCGTATGCCTTCTATACAGAAACACACGTCTTTATTAGCAGCTGCTTACAGTATTTCCGTGTTTTTCGAGATTACATTTTATTGTACTGTGGTGTTGTTTTATAGCCTAGCGTGTGAAGTTGATAAAGTACAAAGGTTTCAGCCTTTAATAATTATCTTCCTTCCAGGCACAGACACAGGTATTTTTTTAGCTGGCGTGATTTTTTATACAGTTCAAAGGTTACAACCCCTGCTGATCCTGTGCTTTTTAAGCACAAACATACAGTTGTTCAATAGCAGCTGATTAGTGTTTGTCAATGTTTTTTAAGGTTACATTTTAGCGTACTGAGTTGTTTTTTAAGCCAAACAACTCATGTTAATAAAGTACAAAAGGTTTCTGCCTTTGATCATTGTATGTTTCCTAGGTACATACATATATAGTTTTGAACTAAATTCCTAATTATTTTTCTACTGTGTAACTTTTGAGCCAAGCACAAAATGTAAGAAAAAGTACAAAACCTTTCGGCTTCTGCTCATTGTGTGCTTCTCAGGCACACAAAAACACGTTTTTTTACTAATTTGTTACTGCATAGCCTGCCAATCATATGCCTCTAAGGTCCATACATACATTTTTTGTAGGTGCTGCTTCATTTATGTCTGTGCTGCATAAATACATATAGTTTTTCAGCATGTAACTACATTTATAAATAAGTCTTGTTATTATTCGAATCCTTCTAAGTATAGCTTTCTGCTATTTTAAATGTTACCCCATCCAACAGTTTAAAACCACTACCCTTCCACGCCCCCCCCCCCCCGCCCTTTACAGTATTGTACTCAGCCCGGTCTTGGTGGAAGCAGCCAGAATCAGTAAAACTGTCGGCTAACCATAAAAAAATGCATCTTTCTTTTATTTTCGCCATTACTCTAAATATCCTGCTTATAGGCTGCACACACATACCACAACTTTGTTACTCAAGGGTAAGGCCAAGGAGGTAACAAACGCGTACGCTCTGTTCTCATAGCAAAAACGCCAAACAATTAACGTGCAAATTGTCTAAATACTTTAACAGTCTGCATCATGTGGTGCGCTCAGCAGAGACGCCAAGCAGCTAATAAACAGGTATTTAAAACACCTATATAGACATGCAATGGCCACTGCCTCACCGATTTAGCACAGCAGTGTACACAGTTGATACTGTTTAATTTTTAATAGGGAGACATAATATTACAAACAAATCAAACACCGAGGATGAGAAAATTGGAGTCAAAAAAGGGGGAAAAAGCATACCACACAGCAGCGTTACAATGCAAAAGCAAATACACTTGTGCTCTCTTTGTCAGCTATGGTGCTTTCAGTCCAAAAAAAACTTTAGGGAATAATTCCCCTAACTTTCACAAAGGTTAGGTGTTTTAAAGTGTCTGCTGTTTGCGAACTTCCAGCAAAAGCTGTAGTGTCTTCTGAGCGTCTAGTGAGTAAAGATAAAAGCCAAAACAACCTAAAGTAGTTCGTTTAGGATATACCTTATACACCGGCAACTGATTGATAGTAAACAAGCAACTGCATAGCTCCCTAGACAATATTAGTACACATAGGTACATCTTATTAACTTTAATGATTAACACATTTGCTCTTATGTACTTGGTGTGGCATCTATGTTTGCATTATTGCTATAAATTGCACTTTTTTTATTACTGTGCTGTTTTAATAGGAAGCGTGATGTTATGGAAATACAAAATGTCTCATACACAGCTAATTGTATATCTCTATAGTTGAAACGCTTAAATTTTTTAGTTACTGCTTACTTTGGGTCTACAATAGCCAACTAAATATAGTTTTGTAACATGTGCCTAGAAATCGGGAGCAGTGTTGGTCTGATTAGTATCCCTGTAAGTACAACATCCGCTACTTTTTATTTCTGGCCTATTGAACAATTTTCACACCAGTACTGCTTCCTCTCTCCCGCCCCACCACCCCTTTTAAATTATTTTACTCAGCCCCATCTTAACACAAACAGCCGGAATCAGTAGCAGCCTTAAGGAACCATAATAAATGCATCTTCCTTCCATCTACACCATTACTCCAAATATCCTGCTTATTGACTGCACACGCCTTCACTATCGCTCTGTATACTTAAAACAAAGGCTAGAGATACAAGGAAAGATAATGTTACAAACTAATAAAAAAAACACAGACGATAAATTTAAAGGCACAATATGGGCTCAAGCATTTGCGGTGAGGCATACTACACAGCAGCATCACTATGCACGAGCATATCCATGTATACTCTTTTTATAAGCTGTGGTGCTTTGGGTCAAAAATAAACTTTAAGGAATAATTTTGATAGCTTTCATTAAGTAAAGGTATTTTAAAGCGTCTGCTGTTTAGTAACCTCAAACAAAAGCTGTAGTGTTGTGTAACAAGCTTTGCCATAGCCAAGAGGTCTCGCCTTTGGGAGCTTATAAGTGTTTAGCCATGCAACGGTTGATATTGTTGCACCAAGGATATTGTGCTGCAGAACTAAATACTTATAAGGTCCCAAAAGCGAGACCTATTGGCTATGCCAATGCTTGTTTTTGATATCCAAGAGGGTGGCAAAATGATATCCTTCCTAACCTTATTTTTACTGACACTCCTTGAAGTAGATCTCAGTTCTCCGCTGGAATATCCGAGAGGACATAGAGTTCACACCAGATGATCAATTAAGTCTGATATGGCATTAATAATTATAGAGTGTTTACTCTGCTACCAGCAAATCAGAAATATTATCCTCAAAACTAAAACATGCAACCATTCCAATATAAAGACAAAAAAAAGTCAATTTCTGCTGATTTCTCCCATGAAACTAATGTCCTCCATAAGACATTTCTGGCATTGAGACCGACTCTGAAAAGTTATCCTATTAGGCTTGCTACAACCTGCAACAATGTTTAGAGCTTTTGATATAGAGAGAGAAACAAAAGAATATGACAGTCCTGAACAACAGGAATGGTTCCTTTTTTGTCTGAATAATCTTCAATGGATTTGGGATTGTTCCATCCCTCTGAAGATAAATGTCCACTTAGACCCAAGCAAAGGACAGCATCAAGCTTGCCACTAGGCTAACTACAACTCTACACATACTCAACCCTTCTGGTCTCAGGATGGCAAAGGGTCACACCATACAGGCCATCAGAAAGCAAGGTCTCCAGTGAAGGATTACACAACAACTCTTTAATGCAGTTGCTGGAATTCAGTGACACAACACATACTGCTTGATATCAGTCACCAATCTGAATTGCATACTGATTTACTGCTTTGCATTGATCAATCTCAGCCTTTATTTTGTGCTCATACATGTTAACACAAAATGTAAAGACCTCTACAACAACCTTCACAGATTCTAGATCCTGATACGAATATGAAATGTTACATCTTATGCGCTACAACGCAGTAGTTACAGCAACAGCGTTATTACAATGCAAGCCGTTACATCCCAAGTTGTTTCTAGGACTTGCTGTAGGGGGCGCACTGGACTCAGGAATGGTATAATTTACTATTCTAATTCCAGCGTGTGCAACAGTAGGGAAGGTGTTGGAATAGTTAATTATACTATTCCTTAGTTTTGCGCGCCCCCTACAGCAAGTTCTAGAAACAACTTGCAATGTAATGTCTTGCGTTGTAACAACGTGGTCATTGTAACAATTGTGTTGTAATTGCATGCGTTGTAGCGCATGCGGATGTAAACGCATTTCCCCCTGACACCACACATCATTGAAAAACTATACCATAAACAATCATAGCTTGGAGATCTTTGAATTGATGTCCGATCATGTCAATACAACCTGCTATCACAAGAACTCTCTATTTTCTCTCTTAAAGTTAATAGTCTTTCAGGTTTCATCAGATGGGAAGAATACTCACATATGGTGCCAACAAGTGACATGACGGTTACAAGACACTTATTTGTCACAACCAGCAGCAGTCAAGTGAAGAAAGACTGGGTAGGGAAGATCATTTCCACATCCGGCCCCTCATACAGAAAGGGGGAAGTGGCTATACTGATTCAAACAAAGCTGCCACTAAAATCCCATTTTCAAGCCAGAAATTCCCCTAAGGATGTGTGTCAAACCAAACTCTCTATATACTACAAAGACAATAACTGTTCTAACCTACTGGAAGCTCATGACAGGGGTCTGCATGAGGCGGGCTCAAGGTTTACTTTTTAAAATTTCTGAAAGGCTGGCACCAGCCTCCACAAAAAATCCACAAGGTAGCCTGAGCCCAAATTTCCACTGTTGGAGGTGCAGGGGTGAATCTGATATGGTCCTGCCCAAACATGCATAGGCACTAGCTTAAAATATGTAATACGATGATCGCCATGAGTGTCCTAGCCTTCACCCTATCTTCATGCCCGGTGATATACATGACATGCTGGAGAACTCTGGTACCATGAACCACCGGAGGAGGTGGATAGACACAACATTGGCTGTTGCTAAAATATGTGTATACTGTGACATTGGAGGGTTTGGGACTCTCCCACATATGATGAGTGGCTTAAAGACTTAGGGGCACATTTATCGAGAACTCACTTGTTGCAGCTAGGGAAAGGGAATGAATGCACCTTATTTGACATTATACTGTGCAGAATGTGATGCCTAGCACCAACACAGGCACCCTTGTCCCCAGTGCAAGGGTGCCTGCGTTGTAAGCAGGATTGTATTTGTGCAGGAAGGGTTACCTTCCTGCAGAAAAACAATCCTCTAAAGCATTTTTCTCTTTCTATGTGTGCTGCATAATGCAGCACACATAGAAAGAGGATAAAGGAGGGGAGATAAAGACATTTCTCATCATTATGCCTCACCTGGAAAAGCGTAGGATTTTGATGCATTGCCAGGTCTAGTTGGACCACCCTTGCTCTACCCATGTAACACCTCCCTGGGGCAGTGTAACGCAACGCAGCACTTTGCACTATGTTGTGTCAACTTTAAAGAAACATGGCCAATAACAGTATGGCTTCAAAATAAAGGCAGACAGTGATTGGTTATGTACTTTAATGCTCTCTCCCTTGCACTGCCCTGTAAGCATGGGCCCATGGGGACAGGCCAGACTGACCACAACCTATCCAGAATTTTTGTCTTGTGCTTTTTATACCTAAAGCTGTGTGAGAGCAATGCAAAGATCGGTTCGGGTAGGAGAACCCAGGGCACCAAAAGAGGCACCTGGGTTGTGCTATGTTCCCCCTGGCTTCCTAGCAGGGCACAGGTTTGAGAGGCCCAAAGTACGTATGTCAAGTTGGCCATTGTCAGCGTCATATCCAAACTGGCATGCACACTAGACTTCTGCCATGCTGACTAAGGCAGCCATTGACAAACAACAGGATTGACCCCCCACAGTCTTGTTGCACTGCCCCAACCGCATCAGACAAATGCAGTAGTCAGGGCCTATGGCAAAGTATTCAAGAAAAGACAGTCAGGGACTTTTAAGTTATGCACTTTTGGTGGCTTGCAGTGTGAGGGTAATGCCCCAATGTTCCATCCGAGGAGCAGCCAGTGCAAGTAGAAACCAGTTGGTGCTGCTCATAAGCTACTCATGCCTGTCTTAGGGTGATGTGAGAGCCAGGTGAGGCTTGTGTGTGAGGTGCTGCACAAATCCCTCAGCCCAGATTTTAGTCAGTGGCCAGAAGGTTTTGGGAGACTAATAGCTGAAAGGAGTACAGGAACAGCAGGGGTAATTTAGATGACAAATATACCAATGGCAAGGGTTCCCTAACTTATACTACAAGGGAGGGAGGGACTAGCTCTATGACCACTCCTATGGGAGGGTCAGGGGAGTGGGTGGCTACACCCACTTCCCTTTGTCCAGTTTCACGCCAGAGCAGGGGCTGGTAGCCCCTGAACCGGTTTGAGCTGGCATATGCACAGAGGAGCCTACTGCTCCCCCAGTGCAGGACTTCAAAGCACTCTATGAGTGCATCCACCAAGCCCCAATACACTAAATCCTGTCCGGAAGGTGGTTACACCTCCCTGTGACAGGATGCCTATTGTTGGGCCTCCTCCACTGCGAGTTTCGGTCAGCAGCAGGAGGGCAGCCCAGTGTCTGTGCTGGTGGCATCCATTTTGTGATGCCAGGGCTCTTCAGGATTCTACCGTGTTTCCACAGTGGGTACATGTCTATCCCTCTAGAAGGGTGGGATCATACTCCCACACCAGTTACTGGTGTGGGGGTATGATTCCAAAGTGTTTGACACCAAACACGACATGTTTTGATGCAGCCATCCCAAAGTTAGCATTTACCGCTAGGTTATAATGCACTTAAGAGTATATGGTTTAACCGCATCCACAAAAAGCTACAGAGAATGGACTCTGAGAGCTGCAGAGGGGCCCTGCTCAGGCAGAGGCACCCCCTCACATGGAAACCAAGCACCCTGCCCTCAGGATTGATAGGGCCTGCCTTAGGGGTGACTGATAAGTTTACATGTGTATGTAAGGTGAGTTATAAGGAACCTATAACTCAGTGAGGAGTGCTAACACTCCCTCACCCAGGCTGCAGTAGCAGGCCTGTGGTGTCAGATTTAGTCTGCTTTCCAGGGGTGGCATAATACATGCTTCAGCCCCTGGTAGGCCTGTGAAGTACCTATGCCCTTGGTACCTAAGGTACCATATACTAGGGGCTCATAAGGTACCACAGTATCCAATCACTAGTGCATCTAATATGCACTCCAAGTTGTTTAGAGAGAACAGAGAGGCTGGGGCCCTGATTAGCAGGGTCCCAGAAAGACTATAGCCATACACCAGTGTAAACATCAGAAAAAAAGTGCGGGCAACATAAGTGCAGATCCTACTCTCCTACAGTCTCGAGGTCCCTTTGCGATCCCTGGTACTTTGACTGGTGGGTCCCTGAGGGGGTAACTTTGTATTTCCTTGGGCTTTCCTGGTTGCTCCAGTTGTGGCCCGACTCCCTACCAAGTCGTGAGTCCCACAGACCTTACTGGTCTGCATCGAAGCATCTTTCTTGTTTCTGCGTGGGTTGCTGTTGCCAAGGCTTGTTGTGTCCAATCCGGGCACCGACACTGCAGCACTCGACATCCTTCATGGGACAGCTCGAATCCAGCTCCTAGTTGTCCTCGACGCCTACTGGTCCTCATGGCTGAAGAGTCAAGCTTCACCTCTTTCACCTGAAATCACCCGACATCGGTGGGTTCTGCTCATTGCCTTCCTGGTCACTGGCTAGTGACCCAGGCTATGTTCCCTCTGCTTTCAGGTTCTTCTCATCTTCGATCCAGGCTTGGATCTCTTCGGACACTTCGCATCTTCATGGCAGCAGCACTTCTTCGCCAGCTCCCGTTAAAATCGACGACACGAAGCGACACCAAACGACACCTATGCACCCGGCTTCCCTGTGTGAGGTAACACGAGTACTCTGATGCTCTTGTGGGTGCTAGCCCTAGAACTTCCTAAGTCCAAAAGGGTTTGGTCCTGACTCATTTCTAAGTGTCCCTAATCTTTAAAAATCTAACTGCGACTTTCCCCATAGAAGCTAATGGGAGCTCGCGGCTGTGTTCACACACTGCACATGGCCCCCGTGGGTCCCCTGTGTCACTACCTTGGGTGGTTCCTTGGGGTCCCAGCGATTCTACTGGCCCTAGGCCTTGTGTCTAGTTAAGTCGTGGTTCTTATACTACTATTTTAGTATATGGTTTGGCTCGCCCCTAGGGCCTGATGTGTATTTGTGCTATTTTACTGTGATTATTGAAGTGTAACTTATGTGTTTTGACCTCTAGTCTCATAAAGAAACTAGGAGGGTGTGTTTAGTAATAAATACATATATTTTATATATATACCTGGTGTGGATATCTTTCATTTAGTGACTCAAGAGATTATAGACTGGTAAAACAAGCTGCTTTACATTCCTTCAAGACTTAGCCTGAATACTGCTCTCCATAGCTACCACAAGGATAGCTTTCAATAAAGGTTGTCTTTAACCTATAACCAATAAGGGGTTGTTTGGACTGATACAAGGTGCCCACTAGAACTAGTGGACAGCATATATCAGGCCAGCTTCTCACATTGCAAAGGTAGTATTTTATGCTATACTCTTGGCTCGTAGAGAGATCTGTAAATTATGGGTATCTCCTGCTTCACCAATGGAGTGTGGCTGGCTCCAATCGATTAAATATTTTGCTAAGCTGGATACTTCGGATCAGATGAGAAAGAGATATGAATTTTGCACTCCCTTTCTGTCTTGGTGTGGTTGATGGTTGGGGAATTTTTAAAACGGTTCAAGGATTAAGCCTTTAATCTGCTTCGGCTGGTTTTTAGTCCTTCCTGTGTAAGCAGGAGGACTTGGGGGTTGGTAGGCAGTTAAACAGAGGACGAGGTCTCCCAGAAGAAATACGAGGGTGCCTCTGTGGAAGGCCTCACTTTGTGCTGTCTCCCCTTGCTTCCCCCCTTCTGTCCAGTATATATGAGGCACGAAACCCGGGGTTTGTTACGTTAGAAGAAGGGTGAAAAAAAGGCAAATGAGGACCAAAAAAAACCAAAAACAGAGGTGCTGAAATAGGCAAGAGTGGTGCAGAAAGAGAGAAGAGAGGTGTAGAAAGAGGCAAGAGAGTTGCAGAAAGAGGGAAGAGGGGTGCAGAAAGAGGCAAGAGGGCTGCAGACAGAAGCAACAGAGGTGCCGTAAGAGGCAAGAGAGGTGCAGAAAGAAGTAAGTGAAGTGCAGAATGAGGCTACAAAGGTGCAGAAAGAGTCAAGAGAGATGCAGAAGCAAGCAAGAGAATTGCAGAAAAAGGTAAGATAATTGCTGAAAGAAGCTTCAGAGGTGTATAAAGAAGCAAAAGGAGTGCAGAAAGAGGCAGGTGAGGTACAGAAATAAGCAAGAGCAGTGTAGAAAGAACCAACAGAGGTAGAAAAAGAGGCAAGAGTGGCACAGAAAGAGGTAGAAGAGGTGCACAAAGAGGCAAAAGAGGTACAAAAAGAGACAGGAGGGGTGCAGAAAGAAGGAAAAGAAGTACAGAAAGAAGCAACAGAGGTGCTGAAAGAGGCGCAAAGGGTGCAGAAAGAGCAAGCGAAGTGCAGAGAGAGGTAACAGGAGTACGGAAAGAAGCAAGAGAGGTGCAGAAAAAATCAACATAGGTGCTGCAAGTGGCAAGTGAGGTGCAGAAAATAGCAAGAGAGGTGCAGAAAGAGTCAAGAGAGATGCAGAAACAAGCAAGAGAATAGCAGAAAAAGGCAAGATAATTGCTGAAAGAAGCTTCAGAGGTGTAGAAAGAAGCAAAAGAAGTGCAGAAGGAGGCAGGTGAGGTACATAAATAAGCAAGAGCAGTGCAGAACGAACCAACAGAGGTGAAAAAAGAGGCAAGAGTGCCACAGAAAGAGGTAGGAGAGGTGCACAAAGAGGCAAAAGAGGTACAAAAAGAGGCAGGAGGGTGCAGAAATAAGGAAGAGAAGTGCAGAAAGAGGCAAGAGAATTGCTGAAAGAAGCAACAGAGGTGAAGAAAGAAGAAAGACAAGCTCAGAAAGAGGCAGGTGAGGTGCAGAAAAAAGCAAGAGCAGTGCATAAAGAACCAACAGAGGTGCAAAAAGGGGCAAGAGGGGTGCAGGAAAAAGTATGAGGGGTATATAAAGAGGCAACAGAGGCACAGAAAGAGGCAAGAGAGGTGCAGAAGCAGGCAAGAAAGGTGCAGTAAGAGGGAACAGGGTGCAGAAAGAGAAAAAAGGGGTGCAGAAAGAAGCAAGAGATCTGCAAAAAAAAGCAACAGAGGTGCTGAAAGAAGCAAGTGAGTTGCAGAAAGAGGCAATAGATGTGCAGAAAAAAGCAACAGAGGAGCTGAAAGAGGCAAGTGATGTGCAGAAAGAAGCAAGAGAGGTGCAGAAAGAGGCAATAGAAGTGCAGAAAGAAGCAACAGAGGTGCAGAAAGAGGCAAGAGTGATCCAGAAAGAGGAGAGAGAAGTACAGAAAGAAGCAAAAGAGGTGCTCAAAGAGGCAAGATGGATGCAAAAGAGGCAAGAGCAGTGCGGATAGAACCAAGAGACGTGCAGAAAGAAGCAACAGAGGTGCAGAAGGATGCATAAGGGGTGCAGAAAGAAGGAAGAGATGTGCATAAACACACAACAGAGGTGCTAAAAGAGGCACAAAGGGTTCAAAAAGAGGCAAGTGAAGTACAGAAAGAAGCAACAGAGGTGCTGAAAGAGGCAAGAGTGGTGCAGAAATAGGGAAGAGAGGAGTAGAAAGAGGCAAGAGAGTTGCACAAAGAGGGAAGCGGGGTGCAGAAAGAGGCAAGAGAGGTGTAGAAAGAAGCAAGTGATGTGCAGAAAGAGGCAACAGAGGTGCAGAAAGACACAAGAGAGATGCAGAAACAAGCAAGAAAAAAGCAGAAAAAGGCAGGAGAATTGCTGAAAGAAGCTTTGGAGGTATAGAAAGAAGCAAAAGAAGTGCACAAAGAGGCAAGTGAGGTGCAGAAATAAGCAAGAGCAGTACAGAAAGAACCAACAGAGGTGTAACAAGAGGCAAGAGGGGTGCAGAAAGAAGGAAGAGAAGTGCAGAAAGAGACAAGAGAATTGCTGAAAGACGCAGGAGAGGTGTAGAAGGAAGCAATAGCAGTGCAGAAAGAACCAAAGAGAGGTGCAGAAAGAGGCTGGAGGGGTGCAGAAAGAAGCAAGAGAAGTGCAGAAAAATAATGGAGGTGCTGAAAGATGCTCGAAGGGTGCAGAAAGAGCAAGAGAAGTGGAGAGAGAGGCGATAGAGGTACAGAAAGAGGCAAGAGAGGTGCATAAACAGGCACGAAAGGTGCATAAAGAGGGAATGGGGTGCGGCAAGAGACAAGAGAGGTACAGAAAGAGAAAAGATGGGGTGGAGAAAGAGGCAAGAGATTTGCAGTAAAAGGCAACAGAGGTGCTGAAAGAGGCAAGTGAGGTGCAGAAAGGGGCAAGAGAGCGTGCAGAAAAAAAGCAACAGAGGTGCTGAAAGAGGTAAGTGTGGCTCAGAAAGAGGCAAGAGGGGTGCAGAAAGAGGCAAGAGAAGTGCGGAAAGAGGCAACTGATGTACAGAAAGAGGCAAGAGAGGTACAGAAACAGGCAGGAAAGGTGCACAAGGAGGGAACGGGGTGTAGAAAGAGGCAAGAGAGGTGCAGAAAGAGCAAGGAGTGGTGCAGAAAGAAGCAACAGAGATGCTCAAAGAGGCAAGATGGATGCAGAAAGAGGCAAGAGCAGTGCAGGAAGAAGCAACAGAGGTGCAGAAGGATGCATGAGGGGTGTAGAAAGAAGCAAGAGAAGTGCATAAACATGCAACAGAGGTGCTGAAAGAGGCACGAAGGGTTCAAAAAGAGGCAAGAGAAGTACAGAAAAAAGCAACAGACGTGCTGAAAGAGGCAAGAGTAGTGCAGAAAGAGGGAAGAGAGGTGTAGAAAGAGGCAAGAGAGTTGCACAAAGAGGGAAGAGGGGTACAGAAAGAGGCAAGGGGGGTGCAGAAAGAAGCAAGTGAAGTGCAGAAAGAGGCAACAGAGGTGCAAAAAGACGCAAGAGAGATGCAGAAACATGCAAGAGAAAAGCATAAAAAGGCCAGAGAATTGCTGAAAGAAACTTCAGAGGTATAGAAAGAACCAAAAGAAGTGCACAAAGAGGCAACTGAGGTGCAGAAATAAGCAAGAGCAGTACAGAAAGAACCAACAGAGGTGGAAAAAGAGGCAAGAGGGGTGCAGAAAGAGGAAGGAGAGGTGCACAAAGAGTCAGGAGAGGGACAGAAAGAGGCAGGAGGGGTGCAGAAAGAAGGAAGAGAAGTACAGAAAGAGACAAGAGAATTGCTGAAAGAAGCACCAGAGGTGTAGAAAGAACATAGCGAAGTGCATAAAGAGGCAAGTGAGGTGCATAAAGAAGCAATGGCAGTGCAGAAACAGCCAAGAGAGGTGCAGAAAGAGGTAGGAGGGGTGCAGAAAGAAGCAAGAGAAATGCAGAAAGAAATAACAGAGGTGCTGAAATATGCTCGAAGGGTGCAGAAAGAGCAAGAGAGGTGTAGAGAGCGGTAACAGAGGTACAGAAAGAGGCAAGAGAGGTGCATAAACAGGCAGGAGAAGTGCATAAAGAGGGAATGGGGTACAGAAAGAGGCAAGAGAGGTACAGAAAGAGAAAAGAGGGGTGGAGAAAGAGGCAAGAAATCTGCAGTAAAAAGCAACAGAGGTGCTGAAAGAGGCAAGTGAGGTGCAGAAAGGGGCAAGAGATCTGCAGACAAAAGCAACAGAGGTGCTGAAAGAGGTAAGTGAGGCTCATAAAGAGGCAAGAGGGGTATAGAAAGAGGCAAGAGAAGTGCAGAAAGAGGCAACAGAGGTACAGAAAGAGGCAAGATAGGTGCAGAAACAGGCAGGAAAGGTGCACCAGGAGGGAACAGGGGTGCAGAAAGAGGCAAGAGAGGTGCAGAAAGAGAAAAGAGGGGTGCAGAAAGAGGCAAGAGATCTGCAGAAAAAAGCAACAGAGGTGCTGAAAGAGGCAAGTGAGGTGCAGAAAGAGGCAAGAGATCTGCATAAAAGTCAACAGAGGTGCTGAAAGAGGCAAGAGTGGTGCAAAAAGAGGGAAGAGAGGCATAGAAAGAGGCAAGAGAGTTGTACAAAGAGGGAAGAGGGGTGCAGAAAGAGGCAAGAGGGGTGCAGAAAGAAGCAACAGATATGCCGAAAGAGGCAAGAGAGGTGCAGAAAGAAGCAAGTGAAGTGCAAAAAGAGGCAAGAGAATTGCTGAAAGAAGCAACAGAGTTATAGAAAGAAGCAAGAGAAGTGCAGAAAGAGGCAAGTGAGGTGCAGAAATAAGCAAGAGCAGTGGAGAAAGAACCAAGAGTTGTGCAAAAAGAGGCAGGAGGGTTGCAGAAAGGAGGAAGAGAAGTGCAGAAAGAGGCAAAAGGATTGCGGAAAGAGGCAAGTGAGGTGCAGAAAGAAGCAAGAGCAGTGCAGAAAGTTCCAACAGAGGTGCAAACACTGGCAAGATAGATGCAAAAAAAGTCGGAGGGGTGCACAAAGAGGAAAGAGTGGTACAGAAAGAGGCAGGAGGAGTGAGGAAAGAAGGAAGAGAAGTGCAGAAAGAGGCAAAAGGATTGCTGAAAGAAGCAACAGAGGTGCAGAAAGAAGCAAGAGCAGTGCAGAAAGTACCAATAGAGGTGCAAAAAGAGGCAAGAAGGGTGCAGAAAAAAGGAAAAGAAGTGCAGAAAGAGCAAGTAAAGTGCAGAGAGAGGTAACAGAGGTGTGGAAAGAGGCAAGAGATGTGCAGAACAAAATCAACAGAGGTGCTGCAAGTGGCAAGTGAGGTGTAAAAAGAAGCAAGAGGGGTGCAGAATGAAGCAAGAGAAGTGCAGAAAGAAGCAACAGAGGTGCTGAAAAAGGCAAGAGAAGTGCAGAAACAGGCAGGAAAGGTACAGAAAGAGGGAACAGGGGTACAGAAAGAGACCAGAGTGATACAGAAATTTGCAAATGAGGTGCAGAAAGAAGCAAGATCAGTGCAGAAAGAACCAACAGAGGTGCAGAATAAGGCTAGAGGGGTACTGAAAGAGGTAAGAGGGGTGCTGAAGGAAGCAACAGAGGTGCAAAAGAGACAAGACAAGTACAGAAACAGGCAGGAAAGGTGCTTAAAGAGGGAACAGGGGTGCAGAGAGAGGCAAGAGGGATACAGAAATGTGCAAAAGAGGTGCGGATAGAAGCAAGAGCAGTGCAGAAAGAACCAAGAGAGGTGCAGAAAGAGGCAAGGGTGTAGAAAGAGGTAGGAGAGGTGCACAAAGAGGCAAGAACGGTACAGAATGAGGCAAGAGGGGTGCAGAGAGAATGAATAGAATTGCAGAAGGAAGCCACAGAGGTGCTGAAAGAGACAAGAAGGGTACAGAAAAAGGCAAGAGAAGTGCAAAAAGGACCAACAGAGTTGCAGAAAGAGGCAATAGATGTGCAGAAAGAGGCAAGAGAGATGCAGAAGGAAGTAAGTGAGGAGCAGAAAGATGCAAGAGATGTGCAGAAAGTGGCAAGTAAGGTGCAGAAAGAGGAAATAGATGTATTGAAAGAGGCAAAATAAGTGCAGAAAGAGGCCCTTGGGGTGCAAGAAGCGGCACTTGAGGTGCAGAAAAAGGCAAGAGAGGTAAAGAAAGAGGCTTGAGAAGTGCAGAAAGAGGCAAGAGAAGTGCAGAAAGAGGCAAGAGAGGTGCAGAAGGAAGACAGTGAGTTGCAGACATTTTCAAGACAGGTGCAGAAAGAAGCAAGAGCAATGCAGTAAGAAACAACAGAGGTACAGAAGGAGGCAAGAGGGGCACAGAAAGAGGCACGAGCAGTGCAGAAAGAACCAAGAGATGAGCAGGAAAAAGAAAGAAGGGTGCAGAAAGAGGCAAAAGGGGTGCAAAAGGAAGCAAGTGAGGTGCAGAAAGAGGCAAGAGAGGTGCAGAAAGAGGCAAGAGAGTTGCAGAAAGAACCAACGGAGGTGCAGAAGGAGGCAAGAGGGTGCAGAAAAAGGATAAGAGGGGTGCCGCCATTTGCAAAAACTAACTATTACTCAGAGGTGCAGAAAGAGTCAAGAAAAGTGCAGAAAGAAGCAACAAAGGTGTAGAAAGCAGCAAGAGAAGTGCAGAGAGAGGCAAGTGAGGTGCAGAAATAAGTAAGAGCAGTGCAGAAAGAACCAACAGAGGTGCAAAAAGAGGCAAAAGGGGTGCAGAAAAGGGTAGGAGAGGTGAACAAAGAGTCAAGAGAGGTACAGAAAGAGGCAGGAGGGGTGCAGAATGAGGGAAGAGAAGTGCAGAAATAAGCAAAAGAGGTGCAGGAAGAGGAAAGAGAACAGCAGAAAAAGGCAAGACAGGTGCAGAAAGATGAAGTAGAGGTGCACAAAGAGGCAAGAGTAGTACAGAAAAAGGCAAGAGTGGTGCAGAAAGAAGCAAGAGCAGTGCAGAAAGAAGCAACAGAGATGATGAAAAAGGCAAGAGAAGTGCAGAAACGGCAGGAAAGGTGCAGAAAGAGGGAACAGGGGTGCAGAAAGAGGCCAGAGGGATACCAACATTTACAAAAGAGGTGCAGAAAGAAGCAAGATCAGTACAGAAAGAACCAACAGAGGTGCAGCAAGAGGCTCGAGGGGTACAGAGAAGAGAAGTGCATAAAGAAGCAAAAGAGGTACAGAAAGAGGCAAGAGAACTGCAGATAAAGGCAAGAGAGGTGCAGAAAGAGGAAGGAGAGGTGCACAAAGAGGCAAGATGGATACAGAAAGTGGTAAGAGGGGTGCAGAAAGAAGCAAGAGAAGTGCAGAAAGGAGCAACAGAGGTGCTGAAACAAACAAGAGGGGTGCAGAAAGAGGCAGGAGAAGTGCAGAAAGAAGCAACAGAGGTGCAAAAGAGGCAAATGAAGTACAGAAACAGGCAGGAAAGGTGCAGAAAGAGGGGACAGGGGTGCGGAGAGAGGCAAGAGTGATACAGAAATTTGCAAAAGAGGTCCAGTTAGAAGTAGGAGCAGTGCAGAAAGAACCAAAAGAGGTGCAGAAAGAGGCAGGGGTGCAGAAAGAGGTAGGAGAAGTGCACAATGAGGCAAGAACGGCACAGAATAAGGCAAGAGGGGTGCAGAGAGAAGGAATATAATTGCAGAATGAAGCAACAGAGGTGCTGAAAGAGACAAGAAGGGTGCAGAAAAAGGCAAGAGAAGTGCAGAAAGAAGCAACAGAGTTTCAGAAAGAGGCAATAGAGGTGCAGAAAGAGGCAAGAGAGATTTAGAAGTAAGTAAGTGAGGAGCTGAAAGATGCAAGAGAGGTGCAGAAAGTGGCATGTGAGGTGCAGAAAGAGGCAATAGATGTATAGAAAGAGGCAAAATACGTGCAGAAAGAGGCCATTGAGGTGCAGAAAGAGGCACATGAGGTACAGAAAAAGGCAAGAGAGGTAAAGAAAGAGGCCCAAGAAGTGCAGAAAGAGACAAGAGAAGTGCAGAAAGAGGCAAGAGAGGTGCAGAAGGAAGACAGTGAGTTGCAGACATTTTCAAGACAGCTGCAGAAAGAAGCAAGAGCAATGCAGTAAGAAACAACAGAGGTACAGAAGGAGGCAAGAGGGGCACAGAAAGAGGCACAAGCAGTGCAAAAAGAAGCAAGTGAGGTGCAGAAAGAGGCAAGAGAGGTGCAGAAAGAGGCAAGAGGTGTGCAGAAAGATGAAGAGAAGTTCAAAAAAGAAGCAACAGAGGTGCAGAAGGAGGCAAGAGAAGTGCAGAAAGAGGCAAGAGAGTTGCAGAAACAGGCAAAAGAGGTGCAGAAAGAAGCAACAGCAGTGCAGAAAGAACCAACAGAGGTTCAGAAGGAGGCAAGAGAGTGCAGAAAAAGGGTAAGAGGGGTGCCGACATTTGCAAAAACTACTTATTACTCAGAGGTGCAGAAAGAGTCAAGAAAAGTGCAGAAAAAAGCAACAAATGTGTAGAAAGCAGCAAGAGGAGTGCAGAGAGAGGCAAGTGAGGTGCAAAAATAAGCAACAACAGTGCCGAAAGAACCAACAGAGGTGCAAAAAGAGGCAAAAGTGATGCAGAAAAGGGTAGGAGAGGTGAATGAAGAGTCAAGAGAGGTACAGAAAGAGGCAGGAGGGGTGCAGAAAGAAGGAAGAGAAGTGCAGAAAGAAGCAACAGGGGTGCTGAAAGAGGCACGAACGGTGCAGAAAGAGCAAGAGAAGTACAGAACTAAAGCAACAGAGGTACAGAAAGAAGCAAGAGAGGTACAGAAAGAGAAAATTGGGATGCAGAAAGAGGCAAGAGAGGTGCAGAAAGAAGCAAGTGAGGTACAGAAAGAGGCAACAGAGGTGCAGAAAGAAGCAAGTGAGGTACAGAAAGAGGCAACAGAGGTGTAGAAACACACAAGAGAGGTACAGAAACAAGCAAGAGAATTACATAAAGAGGCAAGAGAATTGCTGAAAGAAGCAACAGGGGTGTGGAAAGAAGCAAGAGGAGTGCAGAACTAGGCAAGTGAGGTGCAGAAAGAGGCACTTGAGGTGCACAAAGAGACAAGAGAGGTACAGAAAGAGGCTTGAGAAGTGAAGAAAGAGGCATTAGAAGTTGAGAATGCGTCAAGAGAGGTGCAGAAGGAAGATAGTGAGGTGCAGAAAGAGGTAACTGAAGTGAAGACATTTTCAAGAGAGGTGCAGAAAGAAGCAAGAGCAATGCAGTAAGAAAGAACAGAGGTAGTGAAGGAGTCAAGAGAGGTGCAGAAATGGGCAAGCGCAATGCAGAAAGAACCTAGAGACATGTAGGAAAAGAGAAAAAGGACATGTAGGAAAGAGGCACAAGAGGTGCAGAAAGAAGGAAGAGAAGTGCAGAAAGAAGCAACAGAGGTGTTGAAAGAGGTACGAAGGGTGCAGAAAGAGGCAAGAAGAAGCAAGAGATGTACAGAAAGAGGCAAGAGTGGTGCAGAAAGAGGGAAGAGGTGTAGAAAGAGGCAAGAGAGTTGCCCAAAGAGGGAAGAGGGGTGCAGTTCAGGCAAAAGGGGTCCAGAAAGAATCAAGTGAGGTGCAGAAAGAGGCAAGAGAGGTGCAGCAAGAAGCATGAGAGGTGCAGCAAGAAGCATGAGAGGTGCAGAAACAGGCAAGAGAATTGTTGAAATAGGCAACAGATGAGCAGAAGGAGGCAAGAGAACTGCAGAAAGAGGCAAGAGAGTTGCAGAAAGAGGCAAGTGAGGTACAGAAGTAGGCAAGAGAACTGCAGAAAGAGGCACGAGAGGTGCAGAAAGAGGCAAGTGAGGTGCAGAAAGAAGCAAGATAAGTGCAGAAAGAAGCAACAGAAGTGCAGAAAGCGGGAAGAGGGGCAGAGAAAGAGGCAAGAAAAGTGCTAAAAAAGCAACAGACATGCAGAAAGGGGGACGAGGGGTGGAGGGGTGGAGAAAGAGGCAAGAGGGGTGCAGAAAGAAGAAAGAGAGGTGCCGAAAGAAACAAAAGAAGTACAGAAAGAAGGAACAGAGGTACAGAAAGAGGTAAGAGGGGTACATAAAGAGGTAAAGGTGTGCAGAAAGAGGCAAGAGGGGTACAGAAAGAGGGAATAAGGGTGCATAAAGAGGCAAGAGGGGTACAGAAAGAGGCAAGTGAGGTGCAGAAAGAGGCAACAGGGCTGCAGAAAGAGGCAAGAGAGGTTCAGAAAGTAGAAGAGATGTGCAGAAAGAGGCAAGAGAAGTGCAGAAAATGAAAGAAATGTGTAGGAAGAAGCAACAGAAATGCATCACTCTTAGATGGGGATTGAAGTCCCCTTCACTGCTGGGGGTCCTTAGGGGCCAACTAGCCTACCTCTCACCTCCAGTAAGCACCACACAGTGGGATTGCTGATAGGTGGATACAGGCCATACCCTTTTTCTCCACCACTCTGCAAACAAGCTTCCTGGCACACTCTTGGTTGGGGGGATGAAGTCCCCTTGCCTCCTGAGGATCCCCGGGGGCCAATTAGACCTCCTCTTATCTCTAGTAAGCCCCACACAGCTGGATTGCTGAGAGGTGGTCCAAGGCCATGCCCCCTTTTTACACCACTCTGCAAACATGCTTCCTGGCGCACTGCTGCTCAGGGGATGTAGTCCACTTTAGTCCTGAGGTCCTCAGGACACAAGAAGACCTCATTGCCTCACCAGCAGTGTGCCAAGAGGCGCGTTTGCAGAGTGGTGTAAAAAGGGGTGTGGCCTCGGACCACCTCTCAGTGATCCAGCTGTGTGGGGAATACTGGAGGTACCTGGTGGGCTAGTTGGCCCCTAAGGACCCTTAAGGATCTAGGGGACTTTATTCCCCAACTTAGAACACGTTTGCAGAGTGGTGCAGGGAAGGGGCAAGGCCTCCGGTGAGATGCTGGCTTTTTCTTTTTTTTAAATGCTTTTAGAAGGGTGCCTCCCTTTTTTTTAGTATTTTTTGGGCCCTGGGGACTCCATCCTCCAAGGAATTTTTTTAACTTTAAAAATAAAAATGGGAATGGGGCCACGCGGCCCCCCTCCCAAGGCCGATTTCAGCCCCAGGGATCCCATCCCCCGGGGCATGGCCTCTTTTTGAATTTTTTATTTTATTTATGTTACGGGAGGTGGGCCGTGTGGATCCCCTTCCCTGGGCCACTTCTGGCCCCGAGGACCCCATCCCCCAGAGCCTGGCTTCTAATTTAAATTTCTTTTAATTATAAGTACCTGGCCCCCCCTTCCCTTGGGCAATATTATAAAAAAATATATAGATCATGAAAAAGGGGAGGGGGTCTCGTGGCCGGCCTTCCGTTTTCTTTTTTTTAAATAAATTAATGGGGGGCTGAGTGGCCCCCTCCCAGGCCACTTCTGGCCCCGGGGACCCCATCCTCCATGAATTGGCCATAGCATTGGGGACCGTGGGGGGAGCCCCAATGCCCCCACTGTGCCTGCCGGCTCCCCGCCTCCTGCGGAAGCTGGCATTGCTTTTTGGCAAGTGGAGCTGCTAACATGCAGCTCCCCTTGCCCAAAAGCAATTCTGTTTTGCTTCTTGAAAGTGAGATCAGGTTTCCTGCTCTCACTTCCAAGAAGCAAATAAGTGTTTGCTGTGGCAGGGAGGGAGCTGCGCTCCCGCCCTGTCAAAGCAAACAGCAATGTCCAGGGGGTGGGCACCACAGGACATTGCAGGAGCCGGCCCCATCAAGGGCCCCTGTAGGGGGGCCACTTGGCCCCCCGCATCGAGTACAAAGCCCCCTATGCATTTGTTTTCAAGCCCCGGGGAGGTGGCGGTCCCCGAGACTGCGGGGGAGCCACGTGCCCCCACACATAATAAATTAAGCCCCTGTGAGGTGGCAGCCCCTGGGGTTGGGGGGCACCTGCAGGTCCCCTCATATAAATTCTCCATTTACCCCGGGACCTGGCCCACACAGGGACTCAAAGAAATGAAAAATGGGAAACCGCACTTCGTTTAAAAAAATATTTCAACAGGATTCGAGCACCCGCGAATTCTTCCGATTTGTTTTATTTTTTAAATGCTGGTTTGGCCTGGAGGTCCTTGTGGGACCCCCTGAGCAGGCCTAGGGGGGTCAGGGTGTTTCTACCCTGCCCCATATTCTTGTTTTTAATCATTTTTGTTACTGTTTTTTGTGACTCCGTTTTACAAAGTCACAAAATGAAGCTCGTGTCCGGGAGGATAAGGGAATCCTCCTCGGTGCTCAGATATTTTTATTTTTTGAATCTCTCAACAACTACTGAACGGACATACACCATTTGAAAAAAGCACGCTTTCTAGACCATGACCTACCATTTTGCCAAATTCGGTATAATTCAGTTCAGCCGTTCGAGCTGTAGCTTTGTCTAAAGTTTCCTATGGAAATTAACATGGGGAAAACACGCTTTGGGACCCCCTTTGTTCCCTCAGCCCCCGCTTGTTAAATCACCGACAAACTTTCAAGACAGGAGCTGACCTGAGCTGGTCATTAGTTTGGAAAATTACGTGAAGATTGGTCAAACGGCGCCAAAGATATTGGCAAAAGAAAAACACTCTATCTATGGAAACTAGGTCCTAACTATAACTACCTACTGGTGACCGCCAGAAGGCAATAGATATATAGAAATATAATAAAAAACATAATTTTAACTACCCATAACAATATCCTTCCTGATCCCTAAAGACTTTCTACCATTTGAACGCTACCCTTTCCTAAACCCCAAAATCCCTTAATACCACTTTACACACTTTTCCCCGAACCCTGAAAATGCCTTACTACCTTTTAACGCTACTCTTCCTTGAACACTTAAAGCCTGTACTACCCATTAACGCTACCCTTCCCTTAAAGCTATAAACCCTTTACTAGGCCCTAATGCCACCCTTACACACTAAAAATGCCTTACAATCCCATAACACTGCCCTTATTAAAACCTAAAACCCTTACCACCCTTTGACCCTACCCTTCCCTAAACCCCCAAAAACCCTTATTACCCCTTAACACTACCTAACCCTAAAACATAAAAAACCCTGACTACGCTTATCACTGCCCTTTCCTGAACCCTAAAAACTCTTTCTGTCCCTTAACCCCTTAAAGCCCATTACCTTAAACTCTCATACATGTGTTATAACTGTAACACATTTGAAACGTATCACGTTGTAATTCTAGACACATTGTAGTGTTATGCCTGGTGCTCAGTACACTTTGAATGAGTATAACTGTATTATGTCCTTTTCAGTCAAACCGTGAGTGCAACTGAGATCCTGTGCTATCTTAGTGTCCTCATGCCTTCCTCTGGCATAGGTACGGTCTATTCTTAAGGGCACCATCCCCTGCCTTTTTGCATCATATGTTTGGGTCAGGCAGCCAGATGATGTATGTGTTCTAAATGTATGGGTGCCTGACTACCACAGCTGAAATTTGCCAAAATGAAAGTTTCAGAGGCCTGTGGGTGTGATCTCCTCGGCCCGGCAAAGCACTGGAGGTCCTTCCCCTCATGGCGAGGGGGTGCGCCACATATAGACTCTGACCCGGGCACTTCAGTTTTAAGCCCTGAAGTGTCCAGGGGCGACTGTCCATCAGTATAGCCTCATCACAGAGTAGGGTGGGGTTAGCAGACTTACTGCCCATTCTACACACTAACTAGTAAAGGACTGCTGTCTCCTCTTCTTCGCTGACCCATAATAAGGTTAGTGAATAAAAGAAGGTGACAGTCCTAATACTCCAGCACCACAAGGCCTCTCTCCTGTGACCTTACCTTGTCGCTGCGACCTGAAAAGGTATTTTTAATGTCAGGTGCCTGTATGTATGTATGAATGTATGTCTATTTGTGTGTGCTGTGAGTGTGTGTGTGTGTGTGTATGTGCTCACGAATGGTGGGTATATGTGGGAGTGTTTGTGAATGAATGGGTGAGTTTGTGTGCATGTAGATGGGTGAGTCTGAATATGTGTGTGTGTGAGTGCGTGTGTGTGGCCTACCTGCCCCCCACTAACTCAAATTACTAGCCACCCATGCTTTGGCACTTACTAAACTACGGGCATTGCAGTGTAGGCACGCAACGGAGGCTGTAGAAAACTCTTGATTAGATGAGCTCAATTTTCCCACAAATGAAAAAAAGCAGCCAAAAAAGAACCCAAATGGAAGGATTTTTGATATTTTGTGTGGGACAAGGTTGAGTTGAGCCATCCAAAGCCCAGTGACCGAGACTCTCAGTCATATGGGGGACTTTCTTGTTGTCCAGTCAGCCAGTGTTAAATGTATTATTTGGCTGCACAAGTGTGTGCTCGGTGTTGTCCTCATATCTGCAGTTTGGTTGTTTATTGCATAACTGTGTGCACCCTGTGTGTAACCCTCACTGAGCCTTCTTCCAACTGGCTGACTACAACACACCTTACTGAACCCTTCCTTTGTGCCTGTATCCTAAGGGGCAACTGATGTTAGCTTCAAAGGTGCAGTCCCCCTGTTGTAGTCATGACTTGGACTGGCTAAGAGCTCCTGAACCTTTTTATTACAGGACTGGTTAGACTAGTGTATGGTACTGCCAATACAATCTGTATTGACGTTAACAGAAATGCATATGACTGGCTAATACTCAATGTCATTGACCCATGTTTGCTACTTTGTTAGTGAGTACTTTTTTTTTACAGCACACGTCTTGAACACTCGTATTTCAAGGTGCTCTCATATACGTTGATGACCTCACTAGCACATATGAAGCACCTTGAAATACTTAAACGCAACATATGTGCTTTACAATAGAGGTTCATGAGCCAACAAATTATCATGGAGAGCAAAGCTAAGGGTGGATTCTGGCTTTAAGATTCCATGCACGAGCTGAGCCTTCAGAATAATTGAATCACACCACATACATTTTAGAATATACGGTGTTCAAAATTAAAAAAGTGGATTTCTTTAAACTCTAAAGCTTTATACCTCAATACATCACATAGAAGTATGAAAAATAAGAGTTTTTAAACGTATACTGAGAACTATTCCTCTTCTCGCCATCATGATAAAGCTATCAGTGAACTCAGATGTAAGTCCCTGATGGATACGCTATATACAGCGGCCATAGCTTTTTTCACATATTTATAGATTTGCCACATTTCCCACAAAATCCAACATCCTCTGTGTAATCTAGTTATTTTAACAAAGTTTAACTAGTCATCTTTTGGTTGCTTTTTTGTATTTGGTTGTGAAACTGTTACTACTGAGGTGAAATCTTTGCACAGACAGTATTACCATGTGTACACATTGCAAAACAATGAAGAAATGTTATAAAAAATATGCCATATTATGCCTCATAAATTGCCTTTGTTTGCTGCATAATTTATTGATCCTTACTGCATTATTAGATGCTATTCTGACGCATAATTCCATTTGCCCTACCTATATAGTATAGTAGAGAGTTATGTGGACTAGATTCTAATTACGACTGGAGCAAAATTAAAGGTTATGAAATTAAACGTGCAAGGTTTTTGTACTAGAGGTGGGTGAGCCACTGAAAAGTTGAGCCTGGCTTAAGCCAGATGATGGCTCTGGCTCAGCTCGAGGTCCTCTTGGTTGCTGGAGCCCAAATCGAGCCAAACTTTCATATGGCTGCTTGCCACTCAGGCATGTCACCGGGGAAATGAAGACAAAACTTTGATGACAAACCTTTGATGTAAAACCTTTGATGCAAAACAGACAAGAGAAAATCAGATACCTTAACTGGCCAAAATAACTCAGCTGTCCTCCCACCCCCAAAAACTCCATTGAGAACCTGGGAATGTGGCTGGACCACAATCTCACCATGGAAATACAAGCAAGGAAACTGGCTGCCACCTGCTTCGGAATATTAAACATGCTTCACAAAATTCTAACCCTTATCCCTGAACAGACCCGAAGAACAGCTATACAGTCCTTGGTGATCTCACGACTCGATTACGGGAGCTCCCTTTCTCTGGGATCACCCAAATATGTGGTGAACAGGCTACAGGTGGTTCAAAACGCAGCAGCCAGGATACTCAGAGGTATACCCAGGCAAGAATCAGCGAAAGCAGCACTGATACTACTACACTGGCTGCCGATCCAAGCCAGGATCAAATTAAAATCTTTATGTATAGCCCACAAAGCCATGATCTGCAAGGGTCCGGCACATCTTAGAACACTCATCACCCCATATGCACCCGAAAGGTCTCTGAGATCCTCCTTAGATCATCTCATCAAGACTACTAGGATAAAGAGATCCAGATGGGGTATAAGATCGTTTTCCCACCTAGTGCCAAGGTTGTGGAACTCTATGCCCAAAGAAATGAGATTGCTAATGGACAAACTAAGCTTCAGGAAAAAAAAAAAAACATGGCTGTTCCCCTGATAACTCTCTGAACTACACCTCTTCATCTGCTCCTCTACGCTGGGAAGCCCTGGGGCAGCTATGCGCTTTATAAAACCATTGAACATAAACAAAAACATAGTTAGTGGCCATAATTGTACAGTGCAAAAGAAGAAATGTGGCCGTCCCTGCTTGACAAAATTGTGTGATCCTGTGCAAATACCATATTTCACCAAGACTCCTTTTTCTTCATTATCACATTTGAGAGAGCGATCAGGATGTATGCTATCCAATAAGCTCTTGTTTTTTATTTGACAGACTGTAATGTTGTGCTGTCTTCAGTACAAATCTACACCACAAAATGTGGGTACAGATATGTTATGTGTTTGTGTAAAGTAAACTCTCACTCAGGAGGACATCCTGGCACTGAGCGGATTAATGTGCCAAGTCATGCCCAGGATGGGGCAGGATGGTGAGTAGAAAAGGCTTGTTTTTAACTTCTTGCTGGAATCAGAGGGAGAGGAGGAGACTCTGGGTGTGTTTGGTTGAGTGACCATGCATGAGAGGGTGATTGGTTAGTGTGTGTGTGGGGTTCTGAGTACAGGAGCGGTGAATATAGATGGGTGCATAAGGGCTTGAGGGAGGTGCATGTGAAGACTCCCTTTGTGGTGTGTGAAGCAGTGTGGCAAGTGACAGTAGGGGTTGAGAGAGCAGAGTAGTGCGGTCGGTCAGAGGAGGACCAGGGTTCCCTGCACTGGGCACAGTCCATGCGCAGACAGGCTTGCCATGGCATGCTAGCAGCACACCTGCTGCACGTCAGCGCTTCGGTAGACATTACGTTGCTATGAGGGTGGGAAGTGCTGGGGGCGGATTTGAGGCACTGCATGCAGGAGAGCGAAAACAGGGTAAGGAGCACTGGGGTGAGAAAAGTTTGGCAAAATTGGAAAATGGGGCACAGGCAAAGGTAAGGACACAGCACAAAGAGCCTCAAACAAGAGCCAAAAATGGGGCACAGACAAGAGCAACAAGCATTTGCAATGCAATAGGTCTCGCATTAACGCGAGTTTAAGCTATTGGTATTGTAAATGACAAAGCCTTTTATTGATGTTTTAAAAACAAAAACAAAAATAAATGGCATTGTTATTTGCAATGTCAATAGCTCAAACTCGCATAAATGCGAGACCACTTGCATTGCAAATGCTTGTTGATTGCTGGCAGGTTTACGACCAGGAGGGACCCGGCCCACTTAAAGCCCTGCGCATTGTACGTTTAAAGCAAGTGCCCTCTGCAGGAGACTAAAGGCTCCTTGCCCTTTGACCCAAGGCACCCTGCCCAGTGACACTGGCTCCTGCTCACAGTATGAGGTTCCTATCCCTAAAACTCGCCACCAATGGCTCAACACATGAGACCAGAGGCGGCCTTAAGCCGCGCTCATGAGCTGGCATCAGAAAAGAGGCAATACCAGCACGCGCCCTGAAGTTCCCGTAAGGCACCACTTAGGCGCTCTAAAAACGTCAAAATAAATACAATGAAATAACAAGCCCGGGAGTTGTGTGCGCACGCGTGCGCGCTAAAAGAAAATGTAAACAAGCATTGGCATAGCCAATAGGTCCTGCCTTTGGGACCTTATAAGTGTTTAGTTATCCTTGGTGCAACAACATCAACTGTTGCATGGCTAAACACTTATAAGGTCCCAAAGGTGAGACCTATTGGCTATGCCAATGCTTGTTATTAGTACTTGCAGCAGCACAATAACATATAAAACAGCAACATTTTCCCAATAAACATCGGAGCGAGATGAACAAATAACCACACGTCCTTTTTTTAAGTTCGAAAGATCTTTATTAGAGAAATAAAGGTGTCGATACATGAGAAAAACCAAAACATAACACCAATATAGCAGGGAAAGTAAACATTTCTATGGAAATAAACATGAAATTGAGAGATAACAAATAATTGAGGCTATAGAACAAAAAGCAGTGCTGGAAATAATAAGCAATAAACTGGATTATAGAAAATGCAAAGGAACAAAAAAAAAGGTCAATCAGGGAGGCTTGGAAATCTCCTGCTGAGAGGGAGGCAAATGAGATGAGCGTTTAGCACAAGCATCAAGGTACAAAGTCACAGGTTGCCAAAGATCATGTCGCTTTTTAGCCAAACAAAGAGGATGGATAAAAACGGTATCTAACCTGTGATTGTGGCATACATTGTACCACCATGCTTTAAAAGAGATATTAGCAAAGTTTTTCCAATTTACAGTGATTTGCTGGAATGCAACAGCTAGCAACAAGTCAACAATCTGCACTTTAAAATCAACATCTGCCCAGCAGGAAGAGAGACTTCCTAAAAAAACATTAACAAAGGAGAAGGGAAATGTAGTGTGGAAAATGGCATTAATCTGAGCCCATACTTGTTTCCAAAAATTGTTCACAGCAGTACATAAAAAAAGCATGTGAAAAAGAGTGGCCTTGGGTGTCGAGCAGGACCAACAATGGTCAGGGGTTAAAGGAAATCTCTTATTCAGCATATGGGGTGAAAAACGAAGTCTATTGTAGATAAAAAAAAGAGGGTTTGCGTAAGGGATGCAGCCCTGGATGATTTGCGAAGTTTGGTCCACACTTTATCCCAAAGAGAGGTGGGCCAAGAGATATCAAAATCAGACTCCCATTGTTCCTCTACCATGGATTTTGGCCTGGGGGTGAGAGTCTTGTGAAATGAGTGGTAAATGAAGGAAGCAGTATTATGAGTGCGAAGCAAGGAGTGGAGGCGCAGAGTAGGGTTGGGAGGATCGGGTTGGACAGGAGAGTTGGAAAGTTGGGTATAGGTAGACATAACTGCACTCTTGAGCGCGAGGTACTTACGGGCAAAGGAGGAGGGGAGATTGAAAGTATGGCAAAGAACGGAGAAAGATAAGAAATCAGAGCCAGAAAAGAGGTGGGATACCCAGATCAATCCTTTTCGTCTCCAGGATTTCCAATAGAAGGGCTTGTGATTAATGAGGATGCTATTGTTATACCAAATAGTGGTGTTGAGAAAATCGGCTACAGAGGAAGGAGGGCTTGGGGAAGTGGAAAGAAGAAGCTTGGTGGTAAATTTGTGGATGGGAGTGGAAGTGAGCTGGGGTTTACGAGAAAATGAAAGATATTCAGCGAAAGTAAAGGGGGACAGAGAAAGACGCTCAATAACAAGCCATAAAGGGGAAGATTCAGCAGGATCTCGCAACCAAAGGGAAGTTTGTCGTAGAAGGAAAGCTTTGTGATAGGTGGGAAAATCTGGAAAATTGACCCCACCCTCTGATTTGGGGAGTCGTAATCTATACAGGGACATACGTGCTTTTTTGCCAGACCAGAGGAAGGAAGAAAGAATAGTGTTGATTTTCCTAAAAAAATTAGCTGGAATAGGGACTGGGATATTGGAAATAGTGTAGAGAACTATTGGGGAGAGCATCATTTTAATCGTGTCAAGGCGACCCCACCAGGAAAGATAAAGCGGGTGCCACCGGGAAGTAAGGTCAGACAATCTCTGGATGCATTAGCTAAGGCATGACGAAACAGTGTCTGAGAGGGAGGGGGCAATGTGTAATCCAAGATATTTGATGTGTGAGGTACACCAAGTGAAATTGGACATAACAAAATCGGGTTTGAAAGTAAATTTTGTAAGAGGTAAAATTTCACATTTGTCGTTATTCAACTTATAACCAGAAATTTGGGAGTATTCATGAACTTCAGTTAGAAATGCAGGAATGGAGATGGCAGGGTTAGAGATAAAGAGAAGGATGTCATCTGCGTAGGCAGCAAGTTTAATATTCGTTTGAGAAAATTGGAAACCGTGTAAACTAGGATTTTGGCGGAGTTTTGAGAGGAAGGGTTCTAAGGCCAGATTAAATAGGAAAGGGGAAAGGGGACAGCCCTGACGAACTCCTCTACCTAGGGTGAAGAAAGAAGAGACCAGGCCATTAGCACAGACCGCCGCTCTGGGATTGGAATAAAGGAAAGAAACCAGGGAAATAAAATTGGGACCAAACCCAAACCATCTGAGGGCGGAAAAAAGAAAAGTCCACTTTACTCTGTCAAACGCTTTTTCTGCGTCCAGAGCAATTGCTGCTAACGAATCCTGAAATCGTGAGGATTTGGACAGGACATTGAACAGAAGTCTAGTATTGTCTGTGATGAAACGACCCTTAACAAATCCGGACTGCTCTGGGCCCAATAATTCGGGAAGAAAGGGGTCTAGTCTTATAGCAAGGGACTTAGCGTATATCTTATAATCAATGTTAACTAAAGAAATTGGTCTGTAATTTTTGCAATACTGGGTGTCTTTTCCTTCTTTGGGTATTATGCATATGTGGGCGTCTGAAAAAGTGCCAGAGGAGGTGCCACTAAGGACAAAACAATCAATAAGAGAATGTAATCTGGGTAATAATACTTTAGAAAATTGCAAATAAAATTCAACTGTAAATCCGTCCGGACCCGGGGCTTTATCCTTCTTAAGTGACTGAAGTGCAATGTGTAGTTCAGAACTGGAGATGGGCATTTCAAGAATGGATAGGTCTACAGGAAAATTGGGGGGAGTCTGAATGCTGGAGAAGAAGGTAGCGAGGGATTGGGGAGTAGGGTGAGTTTCAGATGAATAAAGTTTGACATAAAAGCGGGAAAATTCTTCTAAAATATCAGCATCCGTGTGCCTTAAAACAGAATTATCATCAAAAACGGATTCAATATTCAGTTTATGTTGTTTAACTTTTAAATAATTGGCTAAAACCTTCCCCGCTCTGTTTTTACCCCCATAACATTTTGAGCTAGATTTCAACAGATATAACGAAGCATCTTCAGTGGATTGTTTGTTAAATTGCATCTTAGCTTCAACAAGATTAGTCAAACTTTCCTGCGAGTGGGAGGTATAAAAAGCGTGCTCCAGTTTTTTGATCGTAAGGAGGAGATCGCAAGTACGCTTGCGAGCGGATTTACGCTTTTTAGCCACAAAATCAATGATGAAACCTCTAGCTGCAGCTTTATAAGCGTCCCAAATAACATGCTTGGCAAATTGGGCGTATCATTGATGGCAAAAAATTCTGTGGTAAATTCAACAAAGGAGGTTGTGAAATTGGGTTCAAGAAGGAGAGTGTTATTAAAGCGCCATCGCTTTGGCCCAGTGGACTTGGGTAAGACATCAATGTTGGCCAGAAAAGGGGCATGATCAGAAAATAGGATGGGGCCAATATCAGCGTGAGTGAGGGACTGAGATATATGATGGGAAAGAAAAATGTAATCAATACGGGACTGTGATTGGTGAGATGGGGAGTAAAAGGTAAATTCTTTAGTAGTAGGATTGCACAGACGCCAGGCATCAACCAGTTTGTGCTGGGATACTGCCTGAACAAACAATTTGTGAGACTTATTAGGGACATAGGAGGCTTTGGAATGCCTATCTAAAAAGGGGTCGTGAGGTAGGTTGCAATCTCCTACCACAATAAAATTATCATCAACGTATTCGGAAATACGAGAAGCCATTGTGCGCCAAAAAGCGGGGTCACCACCAGTAGGTGCGTAAATGTTGAAAAGGGAAATGGGAATACCCTTCGAGGAAAGTTTGACATACAACCATCTACCTTCGGGATCTGACTCAGAAGACAGGAGAGAATGTGGGAGAGATTTACGAACTAGCACAGCCACACCATTCCTTTTACCATCCCCAGGAGCAGAGAAAACATCACCAACCCAACCTCTCTTGAGCTTAGCAGCTTCCACATCAGACAAATGCGTTTCTTGCAAGAAGGCAATGTCTACATTCAACTTGGCTAAATGAGAAAGAATTTTTTGCCTCTTAATGGGAGAGTGAAGACCTTTAACGTTCCAGGATAAAATGCGTACTGACATTAAAGATTATTAAAAGAATAGTGCAAAGAGGGAATAAAACATTGAGAGAAAGCCTCGTGAAAAACAAAAAACGTAGAAAAAAGAAAGAAAGAAAAAGAGTAGAGAAGCAATGGAGTGGACAGGAACAAGAAAAGTAAGAGAAGACTGAGAGATACCATAAAGAAAGAGGAAAGCCAAGGTGTTACTAAGATCAATGAGACGATAAAATAAAGTCCGGAGATAATATGAGTAAAGGTCCAATGGAAGAGAAAAAGGAACATGCGCAAAAAGACCAATAAAGAAACAGGATAAGAGAGAGAACGGCCAAAGGGAGAGAAAAGTAAATATAAGTCAAAGAGGAAGTGAAGTGACAAGGGAACAGAGTGTATAATGAGAAGGAAGCATGGCCGAGGGAGCAAATGGAAGATGAGGAGAAAAGAGTAAAGTAAGAGAGAAGAGGAAAAAGGTCGTAAAAAAGGTATTGACACCAATAAACCTACAAAAACAAACATTCCCAAAAAGGTAAAAGGAATACTTACAAAGGGTAAACCAGGGGAGATACAATCAGGAACAGGAACAAAACAAGACACACGTGGAGACGAGGGGAGGGAGGTAGAGCCAACTGAAGAAGGCAAGGCACTTGGGGTCGGTGGGACGTCCGAGCAGAGGAACAAGGCGGAATGCAGGACAATAAGCTATGGGGGAAGAAAGATAACAAAGTTAGGCGAGAACAAACTGCAAAAACACAAAATAAGCAATGGATAGAATGGAACAAGAAACTGTAACGCGAACAACAAGTAATTCAATAAACAGCAAAAACTCATCAGGAGAATATATATGTCTGAGAACATTTGAGTTAGAAAAAATCAACAAGCAAGCACAACTGGGATGTTGTGATACAACTTCAGAGAAAGTCACGGTGGGTGAGAAGAGGAAGGTTCAGAGAGCTCCATATTGGTCTGGCCGCAAGAGTTCAGGAAGCTCCGAAGTCGTGTGGGTTCTTCATATGTCGTAGTTTTATTATTATAGGTGACTTTGAATAAGCAGGGATGGAAGAGACCGTATCTGGCGTCAATGTAGCGAAGGTCAGGTCTTATGTCCAAGAAGGCCTTACGGCGAGTTGCAGTGGCTCTGGCAAAATCTTGCGCGAAAAATAAAGTGGAGCCCGACCATGTGAGACGAGGAAAGGCTCTAGCTGCGTAGAGAACTTTCAGTAGATCTGTGTATTCCAGGAAATACATTATTACACCTCTGGGCTTTGCTTGCGCAGAAGGAGAAGAAGGAACTCGCCCAAGCCTGTGGGCACGCTGGATATTTAGTGTGGTGTCCTCGGGCAGGTGCAAAAGCTTGGGGAGAAAGGACTTGAAAAAATTGATAGAGTCATTTCCCTCGCAACCTTCCACCAGGCCGTAAAGGCGAAGATTGTTGCGTCTGTTTCAGTTTTCCAAGTCCTCCACCTGCTTCTGGAGAGAGGAGACTTGCGCATGTAGATGCGTAACCTTGGCAGCAGAGTCTTGAAGGGAGGACACATCACGTTCCACTGATGACACTCTTTCATCCATCATAGTCCAACTGTCAGTAAGAACCGGCAGTTTGGCGTTGGTTTCCTCCATAAAAGGACGTAAGGCCCGTATCTCATCAAGGAGTAACTCCATCGAGATAGTCGAAGAAGACTTGGGAGGCGAAGGTGGATCTTTTTTCAACCTCTTAGGCATGGTTTTCGCGGAAGGCTGCGAGGAGGGTTCCATATGCGTCGTCATCTCAGTGGAGGAAAGGGACTGAGAAGCTTCTAGATGGGCCAGTTCTGTAAAAAGCTTGGAGTTCTTAATATAATTACGCTTATGGACTTTGGTGGAACACTCAGCCATCGACGCGACTATAAAGTACCAGGTCACTGGGAGCACACAATACAGCTTGAAGCGGAGCAGACTTTTCGCAGGATTCCAAAAGCGCAAAGAAATAAAAATAAAGGAGGCAGATAAAAGGAGTTGACGGGTAGAAATGCCAGGCCGAGGACCAGAAAATATCAGGAACTTGAGAAAAGCAAAGTGAATTCTTAAAATGGCTGCCAAGCTTGATGAGGGTAGGAAATAACCATTTAGTCACAGAAGAGCCATAACTTGGTAAGAAAGTCACCTAAAAAACATGCCAGAGTATGCCATCCGCGTCACTGGTAAAGCTGGAAGCATTATGTAGATATCGGAATGCCAATGCGCGGTGAAGCGCGTTACTGAAGAGAATCTGATTTTGCATAAACAAAATGGCGGCCGCGGCCGTTGCCGAGCCGCGGCCGAAACTAAGAGGAGCAGCAACGTTAGAAATGATACCGCCCCAGCGGCTGAAGTGGATTCAGGGCACTCCCGACATCCTCAGGCAATGGAGGCTTCCCTTCAAGGTTCGTGTAGGACACGCGAACCGCCAGTACGCTCCGTCTCGGGCGGAGCCCTCACGCCGGCGCCGCCATTCTCCCCGGGCGCTAACCACGCCCCCCCAATAACCACACGTCCTTGATGCAACGATCACTCATCGAACAAATCCTCTTATAGCAGCACCGCATCCGCCTTTCTAGAGACGGCACTTGACTAGGTTTGAGCATCAAGACATTTGAATCAAAGTAATAAACACAACTAATTTGTGATGAACGACATTACAGTATCGCACTAAAAGTTCAAATTAAAGTAATTTATACAACCAGTATGCATAGCGCTAACACGCAAGACTGGTCTTAAGGCACTGTAGCATATGAAGCACTCACCATATGATATCAATAGAAGCCAATAAACTGAACAGTAAAACGCCCCGTTCAACAGTGAAAATCAAACAGTTTAAGAGAACTATCCGATAAAAAAAACAGCCGAAGATAAATTCTAACTTATTGTGTAAATAACGAATGTCCAGACACCGTGCTCATGTACTTGAGCCAGGCTTAGGAACAAAACATGGCGCCGAGCGCCGCCTGGGCACTGGTAGACAAGTGAAAAATACATAAGCATGGGGGTGTCTGAAAAATGACTTCCTTGGCTAGAGACCACCCATTGCGCCAGCAAGCTTAGGTTTCATTAGTGTCCAAGCAGACCAGTAAGTTCACGTGTGGTGCATACCTAATAGATGACCTTTTAAAATGGACCAGTGGTGTACCCTGCCAATAGTCCATCGTTAATGTTTAGGTTTTAACAGGAAGCATTAAAAATACTTGCTAAACTACGGGTAAAAGGCCCGTCAATATTTAGTATAACGAGGACTCCAGCGTTCCTCAACAAGATCAAAACACTAGGGCGTGTTGTTACACTGCAGCGCAAGCTGGTGGAGAACAGGATCAAAAATACACACTCCGGAAACACGGGCAGGTCAATTCTCAAGGACGCAAATTAATCAACCAGTTGTTGAGCCAGGCAGGTACGGAATTTTAGAAGCTGCCAGACCACACCACGCGGTTTTTGTATTGTTTATTTTTCATATTAACTATTGATAACATAAAACATAACATGGCTGTCTAAGCATGGCACCTGTGTGCAGGTAGTCTTCCTGCTTCTGGGAGCAAGCATCATGCCTGACTCATGAACTTTACAGCAGTGCTCAGAACGTCACCCATGTGAATCTCCCTTTACCACTTACTACTGAGGTGTATGTCTGTAACTCTGTGTGATTTATCAACGAATCATGAGGGTCACACATTCTGTTATAGGTTTTTAAAGAATTATTTTCATAGCTCTGATGCCTCAATGATTATGTCTTGAACCTGACTTTGAAGAAAATACTTTCTATCCATCATTGAACAGACTTTTGCACAATGGTGTCCCTGGAGTTAATAATTACACCTTATTTCTTCTGCTCAACTATTTTACAGTGGTTATACCCTATTCTGAAGGCAAGGCTTTAAGTGGGCCGGGTCCTGTAGGTGCTCGGGAGTTCTAAAAAGCAGGTGCCGAGACGGGTACTTATCGGGCTCTCCATGTTTGCCTTCACTCTCAGGGTGAAAAAACATAATCTTAGCTCTGCAGCAGTGCCACCCTCACCCTGCCTTTAAGGTAACTTTTAAGATACTCCATATAGTTCTTTCTCAGTCTCAGCATTTCGGAACGGAAGCATTTTCAATCCTACATAAAAGGAAGCCATAGTTGTTGCTAATTTTATCTTACACAACTAACAACCATTGGCAAAGCCAATAGCCCTGGCTTGTTGTATGTGTAATGTTGCTTGTTGTATCTGGATACTTGGCTACAATGATAGAAACAGCAAAATACCAAACGGGTGGCACACTGACTACGCTAAGCACAGATTTTTAGCGTAGCCCATGCCGGGAGCATATAGAGCAGCAAAGGGCAGTTAACAGTTGTTAATGCCTGGCAGTATCCAAACAGTCGGTCTTTTACTTTCGTCCACTAATCTGATTCTGACCTAACATATACAACCGACTAGACCAGCTGCCCCTTGCCTGCGCCATGCCCCTGCTTCGCGCGCTAAACTGGATGTAAATGGCGGTATCCATCAGGACTTAGTGCCAGCCTTCTGATTGGTTGGATGAACGGCTACGCTCCACACAGTCTGCTAATATACAGTGCTGTTTACTTCTTGGTTGTAATAAAGATGGCTGAGCTCATAATCACACGCAGGTGTCTCAGAGGAGCGAATAGTGAACTGTCCCGCACAATAAATATTTCTGTTTGCGTTTTCACCACAAGTAACGCGGAGCTGTCACCCTATGACATGTTTAAAAATCAACATCGCAAAGGCTTACATGACAGAAGGACAGGTCCCTCTGGAGTATGCCTCTGTGAGACTGTGGCAGGAACAAACCAAGTTGTAGATATGAGTTAGTCACGTAGAGTGAGTGACAGATGGCAGGGGTCTGTTTGTGAACTGCTACTTTTAGATCATTGTCAACGGTAATATTGTGCCACAGAAATAGAAATGCCCAAAAACTGGAAAATGTGTCTGTCAGCGGCAGCGTCCATGGTTGTCTTCCAGCACCGGTTTCTTGCCTCGTGCAGCCATTATGAACTGCATGATCGCGTCCAACAGGAAGTGCTCCGGGAGCTTGCGGTGAGGGCGGTGCGCTGAAGGATGAGGCTGTCTGCTGGGTGCTGCTACCAGCAGCAGACTACTATATGAATTAGGGGCACGAGGCAGGCCCCAGAAAGCATTCCATAGGTAAACCCATGGAACGTGCCTGCTGAGTGTGAATGTCATGTCCCACCACTGTGACGTCATACTGGGAGACCCATCGAGAACACCTTTCGATTGTTTCCTCTTGAGAGGCCCCTCCACGGCACACGCCTGTCTCATCTGCTCCCCATTCCTAGTCTCAACAAGCATTGGCCGCGCAACCATAAAAGTAACGGGCCGCGCTGCCGTGAAAGGGGACGCGTTCGAAAGTGAAAGTGATGGGGGGGCTGGGGGGGGGAGAGAAATGCTACCGCCAGCCACAGCTTGCAGTGCATGTGCGCGAGTGGTGCGTGCTCAGCAGTAATCACGCCATTTGGCACCTCTGCTCAAGCGCGCGCCCGCGCACATGCACTGCAAGCTGTGGCCGGCGGTAGCATTTTTTGAAGCCCTTACTTAAAGTCTCGCCAGACCAGCGCAAGCGCTGGGTCAGGCGAGACCTAAAAAGCACGCGAGTGGTGCTCAGAGGCGCTTGAGTGAGTGCGCTGGCGATGAGCGGGTGCGTGAACGCGCCTCCTGCGCTTTTTCAAAGCACATACTCGTGCTTGGGGCCATTGCCGCCACAAGCACGAGTATGTGCTTTGTAAAAAGAGCTGCACTACGGCTAAAGGTCTCCTATGCAGTGCATGCGCACTGCATAGGCGAGACCTAAAAAACGAAGCATTCAAAGGCAATAACAAGGACTAGAACAAAGCATACAAAGGCACAGACAAGGGTTGAAACAAGAAGAAAATTGGCACAGAGAGGCACAAAACAATGGAAAAATGAGCAGAAGAGTCACAAAATAAGGGAATACAAGAGGGGAAAGAGACACAAGCAAGAGCAAAAACAAATCATGAAGAGGCTCAAATAGAGAGAAATGAGCTGAAAATAGGACACACAAGGACAAAAACGAAGCACAATGAGCCCCAAACAAGTCAGAATGAAGTAAAAACAAGGGATACAAGAGAGTCAGAAAGCAGGGAAAATGGGGTACAGAAAAGGGCACAAACAAAACACACAGATGCAGAAACAAGGGCTGAAACGAAGCTCGGAGAGGCATAATGAAGGGTTTAAATGAGAAGACAACTGGTACAGAGAGTCACAAAACAAGGGACAACAGGGCACAAACAAGGGCAAAAACAAAGCATAACAAGGGGAAAATAAGCCCGTCATGCAATGTCATCTCAAAATGTACACAGTACAAAAAAAGGATTTAGGCACGCTTGTAGTACATACGAGAGCGATTTTGAACACATGGGCTCAGAATTTGTGCCTTACAAAAATACATTTTTTAATGTGCGGCATACATGATCCTGAGCTCAATCAGCACTCAATCATCTTGTGGCTTGATGCTGTCTTACCTGCTGTGACGAGGCACTCCAGGGCCTCACTTCCGCATGTACCAACCCTGCTCCAGCCTCAAAAGTCTGTACAGAGAGAGCCCCAGAGCTGCTGGGAACGAGATTCTAGGATTGCTTGCTGTGGGTTTTCTGGAAAGGCCCTGTAACCCAAACCTCACAGCAGCGAAGGATGCATAATTGTACTGTTTGCGGCTTGCTTCTGCATGTGTCATTAACGTGCTCCTGTCCACAACTCCTCCTCTTGCTGAGCCACGGAGCCCGCCGTGCTCACTTTCTGAAGTGGGCTCTGTAACTTCCCTCTGATTGGCTGCCAGTGTCAAGTGTTTTTCAGTGTGTGTTATACGCACAATTCACCACACCATAGCACCATCATGGCAACAGACCCCCCCCACAATCAGAATGCCCGCAAAGAAACACACCACAAGATATATTGGGAAAAAACTGCTGCAGGTTTATGACATACAACGTTATGTAATCTGGTGGGTTAGCTTACGGGCGATCCAAAAACGGTCAGCCTTCTCGCCACCTGCCCGCCTGATGAGCCTAGCAGCACCGTGGTGAACCTGGGGTTCGGCTCTGGCAGCGGTACTGTTCTGTACCCTTATGCATCCAGATCGCCCTGTAACTCTGCCACAGCCCCAGAGGCGGCTAACCATCGCCACTGGGGCCCCCCACCAACTGCTCTAGTCTATCCCCTGCAACCCTTGTGAGCTAGTGCTTCCTCCAAGTCTAGCAGGAACAGGTCCATTCCTACCGGAGTAAGGTGTACCCCGTCCGCCTCAAAGTAACCTTTGACCCTTTCCTGAATCATTTCGTGTCTGATAAATCCCAGACCCCTCTGCTGAGTGAACTTGCGCATGGAGCTGTTCACCCGTTTCCTGGACCGCTCCACCGCCTCACTGGACTTAGCACCCTGCCACACCCTTCGCGGCAGTATATCAGACCACCAGAGCTCGCACTGCCCCAGGCGTTTGCTCAGTTCCCCCAGGTCAGTCTTCATGGACTGCAGGAGCAGGGTCCTCCCCAAAGCAGTCAAGTCATTACCCCCAAGTGAATCACCAAAAAGTTGGGCGGGGCATCCAGCGTGGCTAACGAGTGCTCCAGTCTGTTCATGAGGCTGCACCATCTCATCCCTAGGAAACCCAACCACTCAATCTTAGTCTGAGAGAAGCGCCGCATCCAGTTCCGGATCGATACCCAACGGGCCAACCGGGAGATGGCAGAGTGCCCAATGACCCACACACGTGACCCTGAAGAAACAAAGGACACGATTCAACTCAAAACTTTATTACAAACAGTAAAGATAGCACTACAACCACCAAACCATAACAAGTGGCACCCAACACTGCAAGCTACAGTCTAACACAACGCAGAACCCCTCAAGGGCGGATATAACGCTTATAACACGTGGACTTCCAGCGCCCAACTTTCATGACCTGTGCCGGTTCCATGCCTGCTGCGGATGCAGTGGTGGCCGCCCCAATCCAGAAGGAGTGGCTAGAATACTTTTTATCATCCCGGAGAAGGCCGGCCTTGGACAGGCAAGCAACCATAACCCTGTCTACCTGGAAGATGGTTAGGGGGACGAGGTTGGCGTGAATCAATAGGTACCCCGGGGCATCTGGGTGGAGAGAAACGAACCCCCGGACCCTGGTGACCGGGCAGTATTTGGGTTCTTCCAGCGGCAGTAGCACCACCCCTATCCCCTTTCCGTTCTGATCTGTCTTAGACCTTCTGAGGTGGATCGAGAGCTCGTCCATCAACTGTACGTCCGCTATGCCCAGGGCGTCCCCTGACCTGTCAGATTTGGACCGGGCCACTAACTCGCTGATCCTGAAAGCCCCAAAGAATGCTAAGCAAAAGGAAGCAGCAAAGAGGGACGCCTCATAAGGAGAGTGGGTGACCCCCCCCAGGACATCTAGCATAGCCTGCAGGATGGTAAAGGTGATGGGGGACCTGCTGTCTGGTACCCGGGGCTCTTCCCTAGCCCACCCCTTTAGCGCCGCCCTGATCGCAAAGGACTTGGTGGGGTCCTCTCCCCCTCTAAGCTTGGCGTCGTGGCTGACCGCCGCTATGTGACCGCAGACCCAAGAGTGACTCTTTCCCTGTCTCTTGGCCCACACCACGGCCTGAACCTTTCCCTCAATGGGTACCCCAGCCAGGCCCAACACAGCAGCCACGTAGTTGAAGCAGTTAAGGCTCGCCAGGTACCGCTTCCTGGTGCCGGGGGCGAGGGCCCGTTGCCCCATAGCCCTTAGCTGTTTTTCAACTCCAAGATCCTCCAGAGGGTTGCGGGGAAGGGGGTCATCTCCTCTCTCGCATGCGGCCACGCCTCTCTAAATCGGAGCCACTGAAAACGAGAGAGAGAGCGTCAGCCGCAACATTCTTAACCCCCACGATGTGTCTAGCCCTGCACTCCAAGTTGCCGCGCAGGCTCCCTCTGGCGAGCTCCCTGAGCAGGCAGAGCACTAGAGGGCACTTGGCGGTCTGCCCGTTGATTTCCTGCACGATCGCCATATTGTCCGACCAGAAAAGGACCTTCCTGTTGGACAAGATGGACGGCCACAGGTGGAGGGATATAATGATAGGGAATAGCTCTAGAACTGTGATTTTGGAAGTAATGTCGTGCTTGCGCCAAGCGTTGGGCCATTCCTGTGCGCACCATTCCTCGCCCAGGATTGCCCCAAAGCCCTCCCTTCCAGAGGCGTCCGTGAACAGGCTGAGCTCGTGACTGTCCACCCAGGGGGCCCTCCAGATGACCGTCCCATTGAAGTGCAGCAGGAAATCTCCCCACATGGCAAGGTCCTTCTTCAAGCCTGTACTCAACCTGACCCAGTGGTGTTTCTTCGACAAGTTACCTGTGGCCCTGGCTAATCTCCTGGCGAACACCCGCCCCACTGGGATGACTCTCGCTGCAAAGTTTAACTTGCCTAACAGGATTTGAATGACACCCAGGGGCGCCTTGTCTTTCCTCAGCAGTGACCGGATGTCCTGCCGCAAAGCCTGTACCTTATTCGCAGGGAGCCTAGACACGCCCGTAACCGTGTCAAGCTCGATGCCCAGAAAGGGGAGGACCTGCGCAGGACCCTCCATCTTACCAGGTGCTAGTGGCACCCCTAGGTGTCTGGCCAGGTCCTGGAAACATAGGAGCCCCCTGCTACACTCTTGTGTACCCGCACCTCCAAGGAACAGAAAGTCGTCCAGGTAGTGGGTCACCCCTTCGACGCTATACCTAGCCGACAGGGCCCACTGCAGGAATGAGCTAAAGGCTTCAAAGTAGGCACACAAGACCGCACACCCCATCGGCATGCACCTGTCGTAGAAGAATTCACCTTGCCACTTAAACCCAAGGAGGTGCTGACTGTCAGGGTGGACCGGTAGGAGGCGGAAAGCAGACTCAATATCGGCCTTTGCTGGCCACGCTCCCCTGCCCGCCCTCCTGACCATGTCTACTGCCATGTCAAGCGAACAGTAGGAGACTGAGCATGAACCCTCCTCCAGCCAGTGGTTCACTGAATCCCCATCCGGGTAGGACAGGTGCTGGATCAGCCTGAAGGCCCCAGGCTCCTTCTTTGGGACCACACCCAAGGGAGAGACAACGAAGTTCGGAAGGGAGGGGGTGCCGGAAAGGCCCCGCCACCCTCCCCAGGGCCGCTTCCTTCCTGATCTTAGCCCCTACTCGGGGTAGTCCCTGGCTGACCTGAGGTTCTCTGAATCTCTGCTGACTAGGGGGCCCTTGTAGGGGATACTGAACCCCTCCACGAACCCCTGGACCAGGGCCAGTCTGTCCTACGCATTGGGGTATTCCCTAAGTAGTGGTAGCAGGTTTGCGGTGACCACGGGGGAAGGACCCTTGGCCAGGGGCACACCCGGGGCGGGGGTGTGCCGAGTGGCCTGATCTGAGGGGGGAGGAGGCGGGGGGCCTGGCACGAGGACCCCGGACCCCGAGCTTACTTGTCTTGTCTGGCGGGCAAGGAGGCGAGTTCGCGCTTGTCGCAGAAGGTGGCAGAGTGGGGGGAACCGCACTTGCTGCAGGTGTGGGAGAAACGGCAGGCCTTGCCCCAGGAGCAGGAGCCAGTGTTGAAAAGTCTACACGTGCCATGGGGTGGCAGTGGAAGTAGGGATCGCAGGGGGTGCACAAGGTGCTGCAGGCGGGATGGCTGGCTCAGCTCGTAACTCGCCGCCTAACTCGCAGGAGGTCCCCCAAGAGGGATGGGGAGGGTGCTTGGTGGTCCCGGGGTCACGGCCGAGCCCTGGGACTCCTGAATGCCTGCTGCCCTATGGCAGCACTGGCCAACAGCTGACCCCCCACACCCACCCCACACCTTCGTGACTGGAGGGGCACCTGGTGCATGCCCCGGGGGCACTGGGCTAGCTACCCCGGCTCCACCGGTCGCTGTATTGCTGTTGTTGAACACCTGGAGCCCAGCTCGGACCTCAGACATGAAGTTTGCTAGCGAGTCCGTGAGCTTACCCAGGCCGTCGCGTGTGGCAAAGTTCAAGGGTGGCACTGCGTTGGCCAAGGGGCCAGTTGGTCCGGCTGCGGGGGCAGGGGGGTGTCGGCCATTGGCACGGCCACAGACCGCACTGTGCTCAAGGTGCGGCTCCTGGCTGCCAGCGGATCAGTGGGGAAGTCCTTGACTGTAGGCCTGCACGCTCTCTTGGGTCTGTTAGGACCGTTCTCCTTGGCGGCTTCCTGACCAGTGCATGGGGCAGGCATGGCAATGCCCGAATCATCTGGGCTGGAGCCATCAGCAGCTCAGTGGCCCAAGCCACGCCCTTGGCCCTGACCATCTCCATGACAGCCGACATTTGCGCATTTTGGGAGGTTCCGTGCTCGGAATCCTCCACCTGAGACATCATCGAGAAAGCGGGGGGGAACCCTGGCTATTCATCGGGAGGGTCTGCAACTGCCGGCCTGGAAGAGAAAATGAACTGTGAGCCAAGGCCTGACTGCTACTGACTGCTCCACCTCCTAGTTTAACACTGCGCCACTCATTCTCAGGTACTTACTTCTTGTGGTCGCTACTCTCGTCCTGCCGGTGCTCGTGACGTCGCGAGGTCTTGGGTGGGACTTGCTGAACCCTGTGAGGTGAGGATGGTAGAATTGTTAGATAAAGGCCCAGGGGGGCTGACGGCCGCTGGCACGGCGCCATCCCTGCCTGCCCGACTGGGCTCTCACCCTCTCGGAGATGGTGCTGTGGTCCTCGTCCCATGGGAGCCCCCCGACCATGCCACCTGGTGGCAAGCTCCGCCATGCGTTACCTCGAGAGCACCTCTGCCGGCGACTGGTGCTTTCACTGATCCTCTGCGAGACGTCTGCGAAGCGCGGGGCGAGGCTGAAAAACAAAGCAAAGGCGTGAGGGGGGGTGTGGTGGCTGTCACTGCCTGCCATGGCTATACGGGGGGGGCGGAGTTGGGGTGGTTGACCCAGGTCAACATGACCTCGTGGCATGCAGCCCCAGGCCAGGTGGAGACACCCCCGCCGCGGAATGCTGCTGTCTGTCCCTTCGTAATACCTGCCTAGGGTGGCTCTTACCCTTTCCTGTGAGGTCCTAGCGAATCCTTGGGGGTGGGGGGGATAGGGGGGAGGCCTTGCATCGGTCCCTACCTGGATGAAGAAAACAGATCAACTTAGTACATTCGCAACAGTCGCGGCAGTTCCAAATAGGCAGGAAGGATGACCTCTGCTGGCGCAGAGTGCACGGCCGTCCTGACCCATTCCCCCCCCAAGCGTGCATAAGCCGTGGGGCCAGCAGGGTACCCGGACGGAACCCCAGGGTTGGGCAACTGGGCAAGCGCACAACCCTATAATTCCTATGCTTGTGCCAGGCGCTAATGCATTTTGCCTACTATTTATATTCCATTTTATTTTCTCTCTCTCTACCTCCCCGCAGGCCCGGCACGCCCTCTGGGGGACAACCCCCACCACACAGGGGGTACGCTGGATGTGCACTCTAGGGGAAAGGCCCTATTGAATTACCGCCAAATTGTTTTTTTTTTGTTGTCCTTTCTGTGCTCTTGTAACCTGCACACGTCCCCTTTTCACTTTTGTAACTCATCGTTTGCTACCTCTTGTCGTTTGTTAGCTCTTGATACTTGCACAATTGTCACTATTGCCTTCTGTAACGTAACGTTTGCTTTTGTAACATGCCCACTTTGTAATTTTCCTCCTTATGTGTCATTACCGTTTCTATTGTGGAGCGCTCTGACACCTTCGGGTGTTGTGTTGCGCTGCGTTGTCAAGTGCATTAAATAAATTAGCAAATAAATGAACTGCCCCTATGCTGAAGGCCCCCCGGTGGCTGTGCCTTTGGAGTCGGGCAGAGCCGTGGACAGACCAGGGTAGAACCCCCCAAGTTGCCGTGAAAGCGGGGGTGAGGCCAAGAACATAAGGCCGGGAGGATTCCACCCATGGCGTGGGTGTGCTCGGTGCCCAAGCTTATCTCACGCGTTGTCCGGGTGTAGTGCGTGTCGCCGTGAGCCCACAGCTACTGGGGGGTCAGGCCCACATCGCCTGGAATCAGCACAATGCCCCCAGTGCCGGCCACACTCCATGCCTGACATGCCTTGCCCCCGCAGGCACTGGTCGACGCCTCCTGCGCCGACGGCGCCCGAGGCCACAGACTCCTGGGGGGGGGGGATGGTGCTGCAAAGCCATCCTGGCAGTGCGCCGGGGGCGAGAGGCGGGGCGCGCGGCACGGGGCACCCCACGCAGAGCCCACCCCCTTAACATCGCCCATACCACGGAAGACCCACCCCCGCAGCGGGAGGAAGCCTCGGGCCCGCGGCTGGAGCGCCAGCCCCGAGGCCAGCCGCCATGCCGGGAGCCACCCGCGAGTACACCGGGGACGCCGGGGCCGAGCCGCGGCTCGCTGGCAGGGACCCCCACACCTGAGAGGCCCCCCCGCACAGGCAGTCCCCTGCTGGTGAGTCTCCGTGCTGCATGGGAGGGAGGGGGATGGGGGCGAATGTCCGCACTCTTGCGGGTACACTTGCCATTGCACTGCTCACCCTTCCACACCAGTGACCGTGACCCTCCCTGGCTGCCGTGCTTCCCGCAGAAGCCATGCCCGCAGTCACAACCCTGTGCACTGCCCTTGAGGCGGCCAGTGGTCACCTGAGAGGCCCGACCCGCCTACACGCCAAGTCGGCCTACCTCACCACAGCTGCCCTAGGTAACAGAGCAGAGAGGCCTTGTATGCACAGGTGGGGGAGGGGGAGCCAGCACGGGCCGCCCGTACGCCACCCGCCCACAGACCCCCACGACCCACAAGCAAGCCAGGGGGGACGGGGGCGCCGCGCAGGGGCGAGGGGCCCCATACACTAGAACGGGGCGAGACGTGCAGGGGGGCAGCCTCCCCATCGCAGGTGGGCCCGGGCGAGGCCGGCTAAGAGCTTGCGGACCCCGACCCAACCCCGGAGCTACCCTGCTGCCGCCCGACCCCATCCCCGGCAGCCTCCAGCATAAGCTGGACCGCCCGCCCTAAATCACCCGCAGTGGGGAGATACGGCTTTGGGGGGATAGGGGGGCAAGGGCCGCACTCACCGCCTACGAGTCAGCATGTTGGAAGTGAGGTGTCCACGGCGCGTCCGGTGTGGGAAAGAGGCAGAGGAGGGGGTGGGGGATACCTATGTACCCCTCACCACGCCTCGCGCACCGAACATGACGCGGGACACCCGCGACCAAGGCGGGACTCCTCCCTAGGCCAAGCTGCTCCCCCCCAAAGGAAAGGGGGTAGGGAGGACCGACGAGGAAGGGGGGTTGATGCCCGATGCCACTACAGGGCCGCCCTCCTGAGTGGCCCCCTGTGGTGGCCTCGGGCAGCCGCATTTCATTCATATCCTCATCCACTTCAGTCATTATTTTGTCAATGTGATTCATATCCAATTTGAGTTATGCACATAATCATTTTAAGTGCAGTATTATTTACCTCATTGGTATTTCTATCCATCTTAAGATTTGTTATTGAAATCATTCTCTAATTTTTTTTTATTTAGCCTATATGTTATATGAGCTCAATGCAAAACAGTACACTTTCCAGCACTAGATCGCAGTACAGTACACACATGGAACAACATATAGTACAATCAGGTTGTTATGTGTTATCTCCGGCCTGTGAGCGGCTTTGCTCTGCCTGCCGGGCTCGTGGTGTCTTTGTTACTGGGCTTGAGGCATATGACATTGTTAGACGGACCGGGAGGGTCGGCCGAGGACAAGAGGAGAGGTCTCCGGGGAGAGCCGTCTCCAGCGATCGTACAGACAAATAACTTCCCCCCCACAGACAGATACCACACAAGGAGATGAGTTAGCGTTCTTTATAAGCACTTCTTAAGGTACGATGAAAAGGTACAAGGAGGTCTGGACTCAGGGGTCCCCTCGATTCAAGTCTCTCAAGATGGGAAAAGGGGGTAGCGGGACAGTCTGGTAGTTGAGGTGGTGTGGTGGGTAGCTCACAATCCTCGAGCTTAGGTGGTCTAGCTGGTACGGGCCGCGGCAGCGCCAGCAGGTCCCAGTGAAGATGGTCGATACACGGGCAGCGCCAGCAGGTCCCAGAGAAGATGGTCGATGTACGGTCCGCGGCAGCGCCAGCAGGTCCCGGTGAAGATGGTCGTTACAACGGGCCGCGGCAGCGCCAGCAGGTCCCGACGAGGATGGATGTTGCAGAAGGCCGCGGCAGCGCCAGCAGGCAGGACGATAGATCACAAGATAGGGCTACGGCAGCGCCAGTAGTCCGTCAAGGCTGAGTTCTCTCGGTGTCTCTCGACTCCAGGATACAACTGCCTTCTTGCTCCGCAGCTGCTCCAGTTATAGGGCAGGTGCCCTTTGATGTCCGGACCCTCGCACTTGGGGGTCGGAGGGTCCGGGATGAGGGTGTCCAGACACCCAGCGGGGGGGTGGAGCCGGTGCCTGGGGGAGCTGGAGGCGATCGTCACCTGGCGGGGGAGAGTCCTTGGCACTTCGTCCTCCCATTGACCTGCCAAATGATCCGCTCACCTCCTGGGTGGATGGTGGTGCCGGGATGTCGGGGCCGGCCAGGCCCAGGGTTAGGGTCGGGGGGAGGCCACGCGGCCTCGTGGCGCAGGGCCCAAGATGGCGGCTTGACCCGGCCGAGGGAGCCGGTGGTGGCTTGGGCCCGTGCTACAGGGAGATCCGAGGGCAGGAGTTCCGTCGGGAGATGGGGTGCGGGTGATTCTCGTGGGCCGCGCCTGGGGGGCCGGGGCTTGGGCCCTGTCATGCGGGGGGGAGGCGCAAGCCCTTCGTGTGGCCTGTCCAACATGCGTCCCCCCCAGCTGAAGGCGGGGAGAGTCACCCATCTCCTTGGGGACTCTCTTCGTCGAGGCGGAAGAAGCGGGACAGGCCATCTGCGTTGGCGTGGTCTTGGCCCGGTCGGTGCTCCACGGTGAAGTCCATTCCCTGCAGGGAGATGGACCAGCGCAGTAGTTTGGGGTTTTCCCCCCGCATCTGCATCAGCCACTGCAGGGGTCTATGGTCGGTTTGTACCCGGAAGTGGGTACCGAAGAGATAGGGCCGGAGCTTTTTGAGGGCCCACACCACTGCGAAGGCCTCCCTCTCGATGGTGCTCCAGCGCTGTTCTCGGCCCAGGAGACGTCGGCTGATGAAGGCCACCGGCTGGTCATGACCCTCGGGGTTCACTTGGGAAAGAACCGCTCCGATGCCGTGGTCGGAGGCGTCTGTCTGTACTACGAATTCCCGACTGTAATCGGGGGCCTGGAGCACAGGGGCGGTGCACAGGGCGGCCTTCAGCTTTTCGAAGGCCGCTTGACAATCGGGGGTCCAGTTAATCCGCTTTGGTTGGTTCTTGGACGTGAGACCCGTGAGGGGCCCCACAATGCTGCCGTAGTCCCTCACGAACCGCCGGTAGTAGCCGGTGAGCCCCAAGAAGGCTCGGACTTCGGTCTGAGTGACGGGGGGCTGCCAGGACTGGATGGCAGCAATCTTAAGTTGCAGTGGGGCCACCAGCCCGCTCCCCACCTGGTGCCCCAGGTAGGTCACGGACCCTTGACCAATTTGGCATTTGCCGGCCTTAATCGTGAGGCCGGCCCGCTGGAGGGCCTGTAGGACCTCCTGGAGGTGGAGGAGGTGGTCGGACCAGTGGCGGCTGTATACAGCGTTATCGTCCAGGTAGGCAGCGCTGAACTCTTCGAGCCCCGCCAAGACCTGGTTCACAAGACGTTGAAATGTAGCGGGGGCGTTCTTCATGCCAAAGGGCATGACCTTGAAGTGGTAGTGGCCATCGGGGGTAGAGAAGGCGGATCGTTCTTGAGCTCGGGGTGTGAGACCGATCTGCCAGTAGCCCGCTGTTAGGTCGAAGATACTGAGGTAGCGGGCGGCCCCCAGTCGGTCGATCAATTCATCCGCTCTGGGGATAGGATGAGCGTCGGTTCGGGTGACAGCGTTCAAGCCCCGGTAGTCGACGCAGAATCTCAGTTCAGGTGTGGTGCCGGGGGCAGCGGCTTTGGGGACCAATACAACTGGACTGGCCCAGGGACTGTCCGAGGGCTCGATGACCCCGATCGTGAGCATTTTGGCCACTTCCTCTTGTATGCAGGCCCGTACCCAATCTGGTACGCGGTAGGCCCGGTGCCGGACAGGGGGACTGTCCCCGGTGTCTACGTCGTGCAAGCACCAAGGGGTGACCCCGGGAGTGAGGGAGAACAGTGAAGCGAACCGCAGCAGGAGGTCCCGGCAGCCCTGGCGTTGCTCTGGGGTGAGGGCATCGGAGAGCCGGACCCCGTCCACGGAACCGTCTTTCTCCTGAGTCTTCAGGAGATCAGGGAGAGGCTCGGAGTCTTCTTCCGCCCCACTGTCTGTAGCCATCAGGAGGCTGAGTTCTGAGCGCACAAAGTGTGGTTTGAGTCTGTTGGTGTGGAGGACCCGAAGGGGGTTCCGGGTGGTCCCCATGTCGATGAGGTAAGTGACGGGGCTTTTGCGCTCGACCACCTTGAAGGGCCCCGTCCACTTATCTTGCAAGGCACATGGTTCGGTGGGGGACATCACCCACACTTGTTGTCCCAGTTCGAACTCGACGGAGGAGGCATTGTGATCATACCATCTCTTCATGTCTCCCTGGCTGGCCTCGAGGTTCGCCTTGGCCATCTCCCTGAAGCGCCGGGTCTGATTACGTAGGGCCAGGAGGTACTTGAAGACGTCTGGAGGGGTCTTTAGGGGGGCCATCTCCCAACCTTCTTTGACTAGGCTGAGGGGCCCTCGCACAGGGTGGCCGTACAGGAGTTCGAAGGGGCTAAAACCGAGGGACTTCTGGGGAACTTCCCGGTAGGCGAAGAGGAGGCACGGGAGTAGTACATCCCACTGGCGACGGAGGGGCTCTTCCAATCCCCCAATCATCCCCTTGAGAGTGCGATTGAATCGCTCCACTAGTCCGTTCCCTTGGGGGTGATAGGGGGTCGTGAATCGGTAGGTGACCCCGCACTGTTGCCAGAGGGACTTCATGTATTTGGAGATAAAGTTCGTGCCTCGGTCGCTGGCGACTTCTCGGGGGAAGCCCACCCGGGAGAAGATCCCCATTAGGGCCCGGCCAACCACCGGAGCTGTTACTGTTCGTAGAGGCACCGCCTCGGGGTAGCGGGTGGCGTGATCCACCAGTACTAGGATGAACCTATGTCCTTGTGCCGTGCGGGGGTCCAGGGGCCCCACAATGTCTATTCCTACCCTCTCGAACGGGGTGGTGACCACCGGGAAGGGTTGTAGAGGGGCCTTCAGCTTACGGCCACTCTTCCCGCTGGCCTGGCACGTGGGGCAGGACCGGCAGTGGTTCAGGACGTCGTTCCGCATCTTCGGCCAGAAAAAGTGGGTCACTAGGCGACTGTAAGTTTTGTCTTGGCCCAGGTGTCCGGCCAGGGGGACATCGTGGGCCAGATTGAGCAGGAAGTTTCTGAAGCGGAGAGGTACCACCAGTACTCGGCCGGCCCCTAGCTCTGCGATCCTCTGTTCGCTGTATAGCAGGTCGTTCTCCCAGTAGACCCAGTGAGTTCCGGTGGAGTCCCCTGCGCTCTGGGCGCTGGCTTGTTGGCGGAGTCCCTCGAGGGAGGGGCAGGTCTTTTGCTCCTGGCGGAACTGTGCTTGGGTGGGCCCCCCTTCTTGACGCCACTGAGCCAGGCCGGGGACGTCCTGGAGGTGCGCGTCCCCTTCGGTCGTTGGCTCCGGGGGGTTGGCCTCATCGTTGTCTTCTACTGGGGCGACCGGGGGCGGAGGTGCTGGCCATTCCGGTTCTTCTGGTCGGGGAACGGCACGGGCTGCCCTGGACCGGGTGGTTACGCAGGCCCAGTCCGGGAGGCCCAGCATCCCCAGGTGCTCTCTTCTCTCGACGGTGGCCCATTGGGAACTCTCAAGGTCATTCCCCAGGAGGCAGTCCACGGGGGCATCATCCCGGACCGTCACTTTCAACAGGCCGGAGACCCCTCCCCATTCGAAGGGGACGCAGGCCATTTGACACAGACTTTCGGAATTGTCAGCTGAGCAGACGGGGCAGAGAATGTTCGGCAGGATCTGCTCGGGTTTCACCAGGTGACAGCGGACGGCCGTCACACTGGCGCCTGTGTCACGTAAGGCCTCGGCCCAATGCCCATTAATGGTCACCCACTGACCGTATTTCCTGGTGTTGGCGGGTAGGGGAGCCCGCGGGACTATGTCTTTTCCCCCTAGGCACGCTAGAACCATGGCGGCCGGTTCCCACTCTTGCTGGGCCGGCTCATACTCTTCCTGTTCCTCTGACAGTCGTTCTTCCCCCAGGGCGGCGGCAGCTACCTGGCGGGGCTTGGGCATCTGGTTCTGCGGGCAGCTCGGGTCATTGGCGTAATGGCCGACTCGCTGGCATCGGTGGCACGTGACATTGGCTCGGAACCCTGGACGCATCGGGGGGTTTCCCTGGCCGGCCGGGGGCGGGGTGCTGGCCACGGGTGTTGCCGGGAGGGTGTCTCTCCCTCGCCCCTGGCCTCCTCCTCCTCCCCGAGGACGGTGCTGGCCTTGGTTGCTTCGGTTCTGCTCGTGCGGTCCTCTCCGGCCCACTCGGGTGCTCTCCCATCGGTCAGCTTCAGCGGCGAGCTGCCGGGGGTCGGTCAATTTACTGTCGAGGAGGTGCTGCCTGAGCTCGACGAAGCAGTTGTTCGACAGGTGTTCCCATACCATGAGGTTAAAGAGTTGTTCGTAGGTCGTTACATGGCTCCCCTTGATCCACCCCTCGAAGGCTCTGCTGAAATAGTTTACGTACTCCACCCAAGTTGTACCCGGGATCCGGGTGCAATCTCTGAACCTCTGGCGGTACATCTCGGGTGTGAGGCCGTAGCGGGTGAGGAGGGCAGCCTTCATGTGGTCGTAGGATGACATTTGGTGATCTGGGAGCTGCAACAGGGCATCGCGACCTTCGTTGACGAACCTCCCCCATAGTCCAGCTCCCCAATCACTCCGGTCGATCCGGTGGGAGGTCATGGCGATCTCGTAGGCTTTGAACCACTGCTGTATGTCGTCTTCTCGGACATACTCTCGGACAACATCCTTGGGGATGTGGACTTTTTTCTCGGTTGCCCCTGGGGTGTGCGGTCGCTCAGGCACCCCCGTCTCTTTATTCTGTTTCCGAAGTTCTATTTCCGCCAGTTTGCGTTCGTGTTCGAGTGTTATTCTTTTTTCCTCAAGCTCTCTCTGTCTCTGTTTTTCTTCTCGCTCCTCTCGGAGCCGCAGATGCTCTAGATTTAGTTTCTGCTCGGCTAACTTTAGTTCACCGTCCATCTTGAGTCGTGCCATTTCCAACTCGTGTAATCTGGTCCTTTCTCTTTCCTGGATCTCCTCCTGCGAGAGGCCCGTTCCCCTCTCCTCGGGAGCCGTGGCGTTCCCCTCTGGTGCGACACTGTTTTGGTCGGAGGATCCGGTGATCCCAGTTTCTGCCCACGACTCAAGGGCGCGCTTCAAATCCTCTTTGGTACTCAGGCCGGTGGTAGCAATGCCTAGTTCCATGCAGAATTGTTTAAGTTCGCGGTGGTTATACTCTTCCAACTTATCCATTTGGAACTTTTCAGTGGAACCGCTATCTTTAGCTGACATCGTGTTTTTGTCGTGGGGTGAGCTACTCTCTGTACGATTACGCGTTGATTCGGATCGCGCCGCTGGCCACCAATGTTAGACGGACCGGGAGGGTCGGCCGAGGACAAGAGGAGAGGTCTCCGGGGAGAGCCGTCTCCAGCGATCGTACAGACAAATAACTTCCCCCCCACAGACAGATACCACACAAGGAGATGAGTTAGCGTTCTTTATAAGCACTTCTTAAGGTACGATGAAAAGGTACAAGGAGGTCTGGACTCAGGGGTCCCCTCGATTCAAGTCTCTCAAGATGGGAAAAGGGGGTAGCGGGACAGTCTGATAGTTGAGGTGGTGTGGTGGGTAGCTCACAATCCTCGAGCTTAGGTGGTCTAGCTGGTACGGGCCGCGGCAGCGCCAGCAGGTCCCAGTGAAGATGGTCGATACACGGGCCGCGGCAGCGCCAGCAGGTCCCAGAGAAGATGGTCGATGTACGGTCCGCGGCAGCGCCAGCAGGTCCCGGTGAAGATGGTCGTTACAACGGGCCGCGGCAGCGCCAGCAGGTCCCGACGAGGATGGATGTTGCAGAAGGCCGCGGCAGCGCCAGCAGGCAGGACGATAGATCACAAGATAGGGCTACGGCAGCGCCAGTAGTCCGTCAAGGCTGAGTTCTCTCGGTGTCTCTCGACTCCAGGATACAACTGCCTTCTTGCTCCGCAGCTGCTCCAGTTATAGAGCAGGTGCCCTTTGATGTCCGGACCCTCGCACTTGGGGGTCGGAGGGTCCGGGATGAGGGTGTCCAGACACCCAGCGGGGGGGTGGAGCCGGTGCCTGGGGGAGCTGGAGGCGATCGTCACCTGGCGGGGGAGAGTCCTTGTCACTTCGTCCTCCCATTGACCTGCCAAGTGATCCGCTCACCTGCTGGGTGGATGGTGGTGCCGGGATGTCGGGGCCGGCCAGGCCCAGGGTTAGGGTCGGGGGGAGGCCACGCGGCCTCGTGGCGCAGGGCCCAAGATGGCGGCTTGACCCGGCCGAGGGAGCCGGTGGTGGCTTGGGCCCGTGCTACAGGGAGATCCGAGGGCAGGAGTTCCGTCGGGAGACGGGGTGCGGGTGATTCTCGTGGGCCGCGCCTGGGGGGCCGGGGCTTGGGCCCTGTCATGCGGGGGGGGCGCAAGCCCTTCGTGTGGCCTGTCCAACAGACATGCTTTTGGTTCCATGTCTCAAACCCAGTATTCCACAGTGCGGCATTTGGTGTGAGGTGGTCGGGTTTTGTTTGCGCTGTCTTAATTCAATAAACATTCCCAACCAATGCCGAAGACTCCATTTCAATTTATAATACAGGCCCACTGGAATTATGTGATTCTGCAGCCACTGCATCTTTCGCTTATTTATGAAGTTGCTGCATTTGCCTCATAATCTATCAAATGCTACATAATCTGCAGATTTTAACAAAAACAAATGATGTTTCTAGCTCAAACAGATCAAAACTTATGAAAAGAGTGACAACTCGTGGTTCAGCGCACTGGAATGCCCTTTGAAAACGTTGTTTGGTCAGCTTTCATTTGCTTGTTGCTGCATTTGGTATTCTGTTGATACTAATCAAGGTGCTAGCAGGGTTCAGTTGACTAGCCAAATAGCCAGGTCTTCAGGGACTTTTGGAGCTCTGGAAGAGATGGGGAGGCTTGTTCCATGACTTTGTTGTTAGGTAGGAGAATGAGCAACCTTCACATATGCTATTTCGGATTTGAGGGGTGAGGTTTAAAGAAAGGTACGCGAATCAGAGGTGGGCTTATGCAAATTCAGGCGGTGATTCAAGTTGGCAGGTCCACAGTTGTGTAAGGCCTTGTATGCATGAGTCAGGAGCTTGAAAGTTCCCTGAGGTAGAGGGTGATGTGGGTTTGTCTAGGGCGGTCCAGGACGAGTCTGGCAGCACTCTTCTGTATGGTCTACAGTTGTTGGAGGTGAGCTGCAATCCCTGTGTAGAGTATGTTGCCATAGTCCTGTCAGCTGGAGATGAAGGCCTGGGTGATGGTGTTTCTTGAGCGTTAGGGTAGCAATTTGAATATCTTATGTAGCATGCAGAGGATGAAGAAGCAGGAGGAGGAGACTGAGCTAACCTCATGGTTACCTTGTTGTTCAGAATGATGCCAAGGTTCAGAGTATGATCAGGGTGGGTAGGAGTAGCTTCAGGTTCCGAGGGCCCCCAGGATGAGCCCCATGGGCAGCTTTAATTTTCAAAAATCAGTACCTCTGTCTTGTCAGTGTTGAGCTTCAAGCAGTTGGCCTTCATCCATATTACCGACGTCTGCCAAGCAGTTGTGGAAGTTGGTCTTAGTGTGGGTGGTGTCTTTGGAGAGAGAGAGGATGAGTTGTGTGTCATTGGCGTAGTATAGGATGTTAAGTCCATGGGTTTTGGCGATGCTGGCCGAGTTGTCATATAAGTGTTGAAGAAGATGGCGATAAGCGAGGATCCTTGGGGCACTCCACACATGATTTACTTGGGTTCGGAATGAAGAGGGAAAGGCAGACATTTTGTATTCTTCCGGTGAGGAAAATGGTGATCCATCTGAGAGTGGCTCCTTAGATTCCTATGTTGTGCAGCTTTGTGATGAATGTGTGGTGGGAGACCATATCGAAGGCTGCTGAGAAGTGTAGGAGGATCAGAGACGTAGACCCTCCTCGGTCGAGTAGGGTTTGGATGTCGTCTGTAGCTGTGATGAGGGCTGTCTCAGTGCTGTGTTTGCTGCGGAACCTGGATTGTAAGGAGTAAAGTAGAAGGTTCCGTTCCAGATTAAAGGAGAGTTGTTGTTTTTTTTCTAATACCTTGGCTGAGAACAGGAGCAGGGAAATCAATTGTTAGTTGTTGAGTTCACTGGGGTCTGCCGATGGCTTCTGTAGTAGACTGTTGACTTTTGCATGTTTCCAGTCCTCTAGGAAGGTGGCCCTGGCAATTGAGGTGTTGAACAAGGTGGTGAGTACGTGGTTGAAGATTTGGTGATGGCATGGGTTGGTTAGGGCCCATGAGTGGACTGAGTTCATGATAGAGGTGGTGTTCTGTGGGGCAGGCTGGCTGCATTCAGTTAGTCAGATGTTTGTGGTGGTAGCGGGGTCATTGTGTTGCTTGAAGCAGTTGGTGGCCTTAAGCTTGGATTTAAAGTTTCTGTAGATGTTGTTGATCTTGTTGTGGAGGAAGTTTGCAAGGTTGTTGCAGAGTTCCTGTGAGGGTGTGATATTGTTTCTTGCAGATGAGGGGTTGGAGAATTATTTGACGATGTTGAAGAGTTCTTTGCTGTTATTGGATATTGATTCGATGTGTGAGGCTACTGCCTTTTTCTTCGATTCTCTCAACTGTCTGGTAGTGGTTGAGGATTGCCTTGAAGGCAGTCTTGTCGGTCCTGTACTTGCTAGTGCGCCATCTCCTTTTCAGTTGTTTACAGTGTTTTATAGTGGTTCTGAGGTCTTCAATGTACCAGCTAGCCTGCTTGGTGGACCTTCTGTAGGTGTTGTTGCTGATCAGAGTGGCGCAGTTGGCGCAGTTTGATGATCCAGTTGTGGAGGTTTCTGACTTTATGGTCTAGGTTGTTGGAAGAAATGGGGTCGGTGGTGCTAATGGCGTTGATCCATGTGTCCTTTGCGACTTTGCTCCAGCTGTGGTGGGGGGTGTTGGGCAAACTGGAGGCAGATTTCCATAAGCTGGTGATGCTAAAGTGAACAATGGAGTGGTTGATTGTGGTGAGTTATGTGGTGTAGCTGTACCTTATGCACTCACTGGAGGTAAAGATGAGGTCTAGTGTGTGGCCTGTGGTGTGTGTGTGGGGTAGTGGATGAGTTGGGTAAGTCTGATGTTGTTCATGCTGTTGTGGAGGTTGTTAGTGTAGAAGTCATTGTGGTCATCAAGATGGAAGTTGATGTTACCGATGAAAATGTGGTTGTTGGAACCTTTAGTGAGGAGGGGCGATGAAGTTGGTGATGAAGTTGCAGATGGCTGGAAGTGGTCCTGGAGTTTGACAACAGGGGAAATAATGCAGTAATACTGTCACAAAATGTGTCGCATTATGTTGCATAATTTTCCTTTTCTTGTTGCACAATTTCAACCTGCCATACAATTTGGCCCTCCTCTGCCACCTAATTCCAGTGGCCCTGGAAATAATACATCCGCAGTTCAGTAGTGTCTCCCTTGTCCTACAAGTGCTTTCCACACATAAGGATGGCACCTTTAAAGTATAGTGGAATTAATCACAGCTGAAATGGGCCACTAGGGTGCTTCAGGTACCATAACATTTGGAGATCTTATCAAGGACTAGTCTGTATACACATTCCCATCATTTGCCCATCCCGGCCACATTCCGCATGTTTGCCCAAACTTTAACCAGTCTTGATGCCGTTGATATCATGAGTTAACACATATTCTTGCAATAGGTCCCAGATGTCCCTGGGCCCCAGAACCTTAGGAATGGTGGAATGGCAGAGTTCAAATTGGTCCTTGCAGTATATCATATCATGCAACCAGGTCTTCACTGTGAGAATGCGATCCCCGCTCTACACACAACACAGGCCTCTCCACATCCTTTACTCCTCTTGCATCCTTTATCACTCCTTAACCCTCACTCATCAGTCCTTATCCATTACTCAACCTACCTCACTCCTGACTTTCTTTTCATCCCTCAGCCCTTCCCTTCTTCTTCACTCCTCATTAGTTACTCCTGTACCATCACGTTTAGGGCCCGCTTTACATTTTTGGTGGATATTTGATATGTCTGTCTGGGCAATAGACATTTCAAAATTTGACTGACAACATATGAAGGAGGCCCTAAATGCCCTACTTCCTGCTCTTCCCTCACTCCTCGTTCCTCACCATCCATCAGCCTTCCTCTATTCCCCATACATAAGTCATCTCTCACTTGTGATTCCTAACAATCACTTCACTACCCTCACTCTGCATCACTCAGTCTACTTTTTATGTTTCATCCCTCACTCCTCAGTTGTCCCTTCACATCCTTCATCCCTCATCCCTTATTCCATCTCTTTATTTCCCACTCTTTTCTACTCACTCTCTGTCACTTATTTGCCATATTCCTTTCCATGAATTTCATATTCATTTCAATAGATGTCATATTCACCACAACAATTCATAATAATTTTAACATGTCATATCCATTTCAGCATAGGTCATAATATTTTGAATACATGCAATATTCATTTTGATATGTATCATATCATATCAATTTAAAAGCATAACATATTCATTTTGACAAGTTTCATTTTAATGTGAGCATTGGTCATATTCATTTATAGGCATATTGAAAATTAATTTCAATGGGGCTCATATTAATTTCAATGCATGTCATATTCATCTTTGCATGTGTCATATTCATTTCGATGAATGTCTCATTCATATTAACACATCCTATATTAATTTTAACATGAATCATAAAAGTATCACAATAATGTCAATGTGCATCATATTACTTTCAATGCAAGCTGTATTCATATTTAACGTTACTCGTATTCATTTTAAAACATGTCTAATTCCTTTCAATGAAGCTCATATTCATTTCAACTCATGACATATTTATATTAAAAAATGTTATATTCGGGGGTGTGGCCTGGAGATGGCAGCTTAGAGCGGGAGCTCCACCGGGACCGCAACGAAAGCCCGAGATATCCAGCTTAAATCCTGCAGTTGCAGCGCCACACGCACCTGAAGAGCAGCGGGACACCAACCACTGTAATTTGGTGTCTGGAGACGGGAGCCACGACCCGTACTGGCGTGGAAAGACGTTGGCGAGCCAGTGAGGCCGAAGAATGTGAAGGCCTTGGGAGCGGCTGGGCGGTGTTCGAGTAGCAGATATCCGGATGCCGGAACATCCTGGAAGCAGTGTCGTGTGTGGTCCGGGGGCACTTAAGCCTAGCCCCGGAGATCCTGTGCCATGCTGCCGTACCGGCCCGGTAAGAATTGAGGTGCTGGGCAGTGTCTGGTGGCTGCAGGATAGGTGAGTGGCTGCGGAAGTGTGATCCACGGCCCTCTGCGCCGGACCTGAGCGGGTGGGGCGGAACCAGGGACACCCCAGCACGGATCACTAACTCCGGCAACTTTGGGGATGTTGGCAGAGGACGGCCCCCATCCTGTGCCTGTGCTGCGTGGCGCCCTTTGACGCTACTGCAATACCATTTCATCACGTACTAGGCATGTGCGGGAAGGAGATTCTGCATTGTGCTGCCATATTCGCCCGGTGAGAACTGAGGTGCCGGGTGGTATCAGGTGGCAGCGGTTCGTAGTGAGTGGCCGGCGGGAGTGAGTCTGGTGACCTTCCTGCGCTGGACCTGAGCGGGCAGGGTAGAGGAGCCTCCCCGCACAGATTATTGAATCCTACGACGTTGGGGACACTTGTGGAGGAGGACCCAATTGAGTGGTTGTGCTGGGTGGTGCCCCTCACTAATACTGTGGAACTTAATCTACGAGCAGCAGAGCGTGGTTGGCGGTGCAATGACCCCGTCCAAGGCACTTAACTACAGTAAATGACCAGGTGCCCCCCTCTTCAGCCATTTTCACCGGGGCAATTCTAAGGCATCTACATCGGATGAGCCCCCATTGAGTGCAGGCAGAACGCGCTGCTCTCTTGTTGGAGCTTCAGTGCCACTCAAGCATGTCACCGGGGAAATGAAGACAAAACTTTGATGACAAACCTTTGATGTAAAACTTTTGATGCAAAACAGACAAGAGAAAATCAGATACCTTAACTGGCCAAAATAACTCAGCTGTCCTCCCACCCCCAAAAACTCCATTGAGAACCTGGGAATGTGGCTGGACCACAATCTCACCATGGAAATACAAGCAAGGAAACTGGCTGCCACCTGCTTTGGAATATTAAACATGCTTCACAAAATTTTAACCCTTATCCCTGAACAGACCCGAAGTACAGCTATACAGTCCTTGGTGATCTCACGACTCGATTACGGAAGCTCCCTTTCTCTGGGATCACCCAAATATGTGGTGAACAGGCTACAGCTGGTTCAAAACGCGCCAGCCAGGATACTCAGAGGTATACCCAGGCAAGAATCAGCGAAAGCAGCACTGATACTACTACACTGGCTGCCGATCCAAGCCAGGATCAAATTAAAATCTTTATGTATAGCCCACAAAGCCATGATCTGCAAGGGTCCGGCACATCTTAGAACACTCATCACCCCATATGCACCCGAAAGGTCTCTGAGACCCTCCTTAGATCATCTCATCAAGACTACTAGGATAAAGAGATCCAGATGGGGTATAAGATCGTTTTCCCACCTAGTGCCAAGGTTGTGGAACTCTATGCCCAAAGAAATGAGATTGCTAATGGACAAACTAAGCTTCAGGAAAAAAACATGGCTGTTCCCCTGATAACTCTCTGAACTACACCTCTTCATCTGCTTCTCAGTGCTGGGAAGCCCTGGGGCAGCTATGCGCTATATAAAACCATTAAACATAAACAAAACATAGTTAGTGGCCATAATTGTACAGTGCAAAAGAAGAAATGTGGCCGTCCCTGCTTGACAAAATTGTGTGATCCTGTGCAAATACCATATTTCACCAAGACTCCTTTTTCTTCATTATCACATTTGAGAGAGCGATCAGGATGTATGCTATCCAATAAGCTCTTGTTTTTTATTTGACAGACTGTAATGTTGTGCTGTCTTCAGTACAAATCTACACCACAAAATGTGGGTACAGATATGTTATGTGTTTGAGTAAAGTAAACTCTCACTCAGGAGGACATCCTGGCACTGAGCGGATTAATGTGCCAAGTCATGCCCAGGATGGGGCAGGATGGTGAGTAGAAAAGCCTTGTTTTTAACTTCTTGCTGGAATCAGAGGGAGAGGAGGAGACTCTGGGTGTGTTTGGTTGAGTGACCATGCATGAGAGAGTGATTGATTAGTGTGTGTGTGGGGTTCTGAGTACGGGAGCGGTGAATATAGATGGGTGCATAAGGGCTTGAGGGAGGTGCATGTGAAGACTCCCTTTGTGGTGTGTGAAGCAGTGTGGCAAGTGACAGTAGGGGTTGAGAGAGCAGAGTAGTGCGGTCGGTCAGAGGAGGACCAGGGTTCCCTGCACTGGGCACAGTCCATGCGCAGACAGGCTTGCCATGGCATGCTAGCAGCACACCTGCTGCACGTCAGTGCTTCGGTAGACATTACGTTGCTATGAGGGTGGGAAGTGCTGGGGGCGGATTTGAGGCACTGCATGCAGGAGAGCAAAAACAGGGTAAGGAGCACTGGGGTGAGAAAAGGTTGGCAAAATTGGAAAATGGGGCACAGGCAAAGGTAAAGACACAGCACAAAGAGCCTCAAACAAGAGCCAAAAATGGGGCACAGACAAGAGCAACAAGCATTTGCAATGCAATAGGTCTCGCATTAACGCGAGTTTAAGCTATTGGTATTGTAAATGACAAAGCCTTTTATTGATGTTTTAAAAACAAAAACAAAAATAAAAGGCATTGTTATTTGCAATGTCAATAGCTCAAACTTGCGTAAATGCGAGACCTCTTGCATTGCAAATGCTTGTTGATTGCTGGCAGGTTTACGACCAGGAGGGACCCGGCCCACCTAAAGCCCTGCGCATTGTACGTTTCAAGCAAGTGCCCTCTGCAGGAGACTAAAGGCTCCTTGCCCTTTGACCCAAGGCACCCTGCCCAGTGACACTGGCTCCTGCTCACAGTATGAGGTTCCTATCCCTAAAACTCACCACCAATGGCTCAACGCATGAGACCAGAGGCGGCCTTAAGCCACGCTCATGAGCTGGCATCAGAAAAGAGGCAATACCAGCACGCGCCCTGAAGTTCCCGTAAGGCACCACTTAGGCGCTCTAAAAACGTCAAAATAAATATAATAAAATAACAAGCCCGGGAGTTGTGTGCGCACGCGTGAGCGCTAAAAGAAATTGTAAACAAGCATTGGCATAGCCAATAGGTCCTGCCTTTGGGACCTTATAAGTGTTTAGTTATCCTTGGTGCAACAACATCAACTGTTGCATGGCTAAACACTTATAAGGTCCCAAAGGTGAGACCTATTGGCTATGCCAATGCTTGTTATTAGTACTTGCAGCAGCACAATAACATATAAAACAGCAATATTTTCCCAATAAACATCGGAGCGAGATGAACAAATAACCACACGTCCTTGATGCAACGATCACTCATCAGACAAATCCTCTTATAGCAGCACCGCATCCGCCTTTCTAGAGACGGCTCTTGACTAGGTTTGAGCATCAAGACATTTGAATCAAAGTAATAAACACAACTAATTTGTGATGAACGACATTACAGTATCGCACTAAAAGTTCCAATTAAAGTAATTTATACAACCAGTATGCACAGCGCTAACACGCAAGACTGGTCTTAAGGCACTGTAGCATATGAAGCACTCACCATATGTTATCAATAGAAGCCAATAAACTGGACAGTAAAACGCCCCGTTCAACAGTGGAAATCAAACAGTTTAAGAGAACTATCCGATAAAAAAACCAGCCGAAGATAAATTCTAACTTATTGTGTAAATAACGAATGTCCAGACACCGTGCTCATGTACTTGAGCCAGGCTTAGGAACAAAACATGGCGCCGAGCGCCGCCTGGGCACTGGTAGACAAGTGAAAAATACATAAGCATGGGGGTGTCTGAAAAATGACTTCCTTGGCTAGAGACCACCCATTGCGCCAGCAAGCTTAGGTTTCATTAGTGTCAAAGCAGACCAGTAAGTTCACGTGCGGTGCATACCTAATAGATGACCTTTTAAAATGGACCAGTGGTGTACCCGGCCAATAGTCCATCGTTAATGTTTAGGTTTTAACAGGAAGCATTAAAAATACTTGCTAAACTACGGGTAAAAGGCCCGTCAATATTTAGTATAACGAGGACTCCAGCGTTCCTCAACAAGATCAAAACACTAGGGCGTGTTGTTACACTGCAGCGCAAGCTGGTGGAGAACAGGATCAAAAATACACACTCCGGAAACACGGGCAGGTCAATTCTCAAGGACGCAAATGAATCAACCAGTTGTTGAGCCAGGCAGGTACGGAATTTTAGAAGCTGCCAGACCACACCACGCTGCTTTTGTATTGTTTATTCTTCATATTAACTATTGATGACATAAAACATAACATGGCTGTCTAAGCATGGCACCTGTGTGCAGGTAGTCTTCCTGCTTCTGGGAGCAAGCATCATGCCTGACTCATGAACTTTACAGCAGTGCTCAGAACGTCACCCATGTGAATCTCCCTTTACCACTTACTACTGAGGTGTATGTCTGTAACTCTGTGTGATTTATCAACGAATCATGAGGGTCACACATTCTGTTATAGGTTTTTAAAGAATTATTTTCATAGCTCTGATGCCTCAATGATTATGTCTTGAACCTGACTTTGAAGAAAATACTTTCTATCCATCATTGAACAGCCTTTTGCACAATGGTGTCCCTGGAGTTAATAATTACACCTTATTTCCTTCTGCTCAACTATTTTACAGTGGTTATACCCTATTCTGAAGGCAAGGCTTTAAGTGGGCCGGGTCCTGTAGGTGCTCGGCAGTTCTAAAAAGCAGGTGCCGAGACGGGTACTTATCGGGCTCTCCATGTTTGCCTTCACTCTCAGGGTGAAAAAACATAATCTTAGCTCTGCAGCAGTGCCACCCTCACCCTGCCTTTGAGGTAACTTTTAAGATACTCCATATAGTTCTTTCTCAGTCTCAGCATTTCGGAACGGAAGCATTTTCAATCCTACATACAAGGAAGCCATAGTTGTTGCTAATTTTACCTTCCGCAACTAACAACCATAGGCAAAGCCAATAGCCCTGGCTTGTTGTATGTGTAATGTTGCTTGTTGTATCTGGATACCTGGCTACAATGATAGAAACAGCAAAATACCAAACGGGTGGCACACTGACTACGCTAAGCACAGATTTTTAGCGTAGCCCATGCCGGGAGCATATAGAGCAGCAAAGGGCAGTTAACAGTTGTTAATGCCTGGCAGTATCCAAACAGTCAGGCTTTTACTTTCGTCCACTAATCTGATTCTGACCTAACATATACAACCGACTAGACCAGCTCCCCCTTGCCTGCGCCATGCCCCTGCTTCGCGCGCTAAAGTGGATGTAAATGGCGGTATCCATCAGAACTTAGTGCCAGCCTTCTGATTGGTTGGATGAACGGCTACGCTCCACACAGTCTGCTAATATACAGTGCTGTTTACTTCTTGGTTGTAATAAAGATGGCTGAGCTCATAATCACACGCAGGTGTCTCAGAGGAGCGAATAGTGAACTGTCCCGCACAATAAATATTTTTGTTTGCGTTTTCACCGCAAGTAACGCGGAGCTGTCACCCTATGACATGTTTAATAAGCAACATCGCAAAGGCTTACATGACAGAAGGACAGGTCCCTCTGGAGTGTGCCTCTGTGAGACTGTGGCAGGAACAAACCAAGTTGTAGATATGAGTTAGTTACGTAGAGTGAGTGACAGATGGCAGGGGTCTGTTTGTGAACTACTACTTTTAGATCATTGTCAACGGTAATATTTGCCACAGAAATAGAAATGCCCAAAAACTGGAAAATGTGTCTGTCAGTGGCAGCATCCATGGTTGTCTTCCAGCACCGGTTTCTTGCCTCGTGCAGCCATTATGAACTGCATGATCGCGTCCAACAGGAAGTGCTCCGGGAGCTGGCGGTGAGGGCGGTGCGCTGAAGGATGAGGCTGTCTGCTGGGTGCTGCTACCAGCAGCAGACTCCTATATGAATTAGGGGCACGAGGCAGGCCCCAGAAAGCATTCCATAGGTAAACCCATGGAACGTGCCTGCTGAGTGTGAATGTCATGTCCCACAACTGTGACGTCATCGAGAACACCTTTCGATTGTTTCCTCTTAAGAGGCCCCTCCACAGCACACGCCTGTCTCATCTGCTCCCCATTCCTAGTCTCAACAAGCATTGGGCGCGCAACCATAAAAGTAACGGGCCGCGCTGCCGTGAAAGGGAACGCGTTCGAAAGTGAATGTGATGGGGGGGCTGGGGGGTAGAGAAATGCTATAGCCGGCCACAGCTTGCAGTGCATGTGCGTGAGTGGTGCGTGCTCAGCAGTAATCACGCCATATGGCACCTCTGCTCAAGTGCGCGCCAGCGCACATGCACTGCAAGCTGTGGCCGGCGGTAGCATTTTTTGAAGCCCTTACTTAAAGTCTCGCCAGACCAGCACAAGCGCTGGGTCAGGCGAGACCTAAAAAGCACGCGAGTGGTGCTCAGAGGCGCTTGAGAGAGTGTGCTGGCGATGAGCGGGTGCGTGCGCGCGCCTCCTGCTCTTTTTCAAAGCACATACTCGTGCTTGTGGCCATATGCCGCCACAAGCACGAGTATGTGCTTTGTAAAAATAGCTGCACTACGGCTAAAGGTCTCCTATGCAGTGCATGCGCACTGCATAGGCGAGACCTAAAAAACGAAGCATTCAAAGGCAATAACAAGGACTAGAACAAAGCATACAAAGACACAGACAAGGGTTGAAACAAGAAGAAAATTGGCACAGAGAGGCACAAAACAATGGAAAAATGAGCAGAAGAGTCACAAAATAAGGGAATACAAGAGGGGAAAGAGACACAGGCAAAATCAAAAACAAATCATGAAGAGGCTCAAATAGAGAGAAATGAGCTGAAAATAGGACACACAAGGACAAAAACGAAGCACAATGAGCCACAAACAAGTCAGAATGAAGTTAAAACAAGGGGTACAAGAGAGTCAGAAAGCAGGGAAAATGGGGTACAGAAAAGGGCACAAACAAAACACACAGATGCAGAAACAAGGGCTGAAACGAAGCTCGGAGAGGCATAATGAAGGGTTTAAATGAGAAGACAACTGGTACAGAGAGTCACAAAACAAGGGACAACAGGGCACAGACAAGGGCAAAAACAAAGCATAACAAGGGGAAAATAAGCCCGTCATGCAATGTCATCTCAAAATGTACACAGTACAAAAAAAGGATTTAGGCACGCTTGTGTGCTTATAATGCACTCACTAGTACATACGAGAGCGCTTTTGAACACATGGGCTCAGAATTTGTGCCTTACAAAAATACATTTTTTAATGTGCGGCATACATGATCCTGAGCTCAATCAGCACTCAATCATCTTGTGGCTTGATGCTGTCTTACCTGCTGTGACGAGGCACTCCAGGGCCTCACTTCCGCATGTACCAACCCTGCTCCAGCCTCAAAAGTCTGTACAGAGAGAGCCCCAGAGCTGCTGGGAACGAGATTCTAGGATTGCTTGCTGTGGGTTTTCTGGAAAGGCCCTGTAACCCAAACCTCACTGCAGCGAAGGATGCATAATTGTACTGTTTGCGGCTTGCTCCTGCATATGTCATCAACGTGCTCCTGTCCACAACTCCTCCTCTTGCTGAGCCACGGAGCCCGCCGTGCTCACTTTCCGAATTGGGCTCTGCAACTTCCCTCTGATTGGCTGCCAGTGTCAAGTGTTTTTTAGTGTGTGTTATACGCACAATTCACCATATCCATAGCACCATCATGGCAACAGACCCCCCCTACAATCAGAATGCCCGCAAAGAAACACACCACAAGATATATTGGGAAAAAGCTGCTGCAGGTTTATTACATACAACGTTATGTAATCTGGTGGGTTAGCTTACGGGCGATCCAAGGACAGGCAGCCTTCTCGCCACCTGCCCGCCTGATGAGCCTAGCAGCACCGTGGTGAACCACTTAGTGCTGCCCTATTGGCGATCCCCTTCCCGGATCACCTGACCACCCTAGGTCCATTATACTCACGCCCTACTGGGCGGAGCGTAGCTAGGCAAGCCCCCGGTTGGTCAGACCCCCAACCGCCCGAAGGACTATGGGGCACCGACATAGAATCCGTGAACCTCCCATGAGGCTCCTGGGGTTCGGCTCTGGCACCACCGTGTGCCGTGCAGCGGTACTGTTCTGTACCCTTATGCATCCAGATCGCCCTGTAACTCCGCCTGCAACGAAAAAGTACACATTACAAAGTGCAACTGTGCTCCCCCCGCCAGCACGGCGGGCGAGTGGCAGGGAGGGTGAACGTGTTGGAGGCGAGGTGTCCACGGCATGTCCGGTGTGGGAAAGAGGCAGAGGAGGGGATGGGGGATACCTATGTACCCCTCACCCCGCCTCGCTCACCGGACGTGACGTGGGACACCCGCGACCAAGGTGGGACTCCTCCCTAGGCCAAACTGCTCCCCCCAAAGGAAAGGGGCAGAGGGAGGACCGATGAGGAAGGGGGGTGGATGCCCGATGCCACTACAGGGCTGCCCTCCTGAGTGGCCCCCTGTGGTGTCCTCGGGCAGCCGCAGAGCACCATCATGGCAACAGACCCCCCCCACAATCAGAATGCCCGCAAAGAAACACACCACAAGATATATTGGGAAAAAACTGCTGCAAGTTTATCACATACAACGTTATGTAATCTGGTGGGTTAACTTACGGGCGATCCAAGGACAGGCAGCCGTCTCACCACCTGCCCGCCTGATGAGCCTAGCAGCACCGCGGTGAACCACTTAGTGCTGCCCTATTGGCGATCCCCTTCCCGGATCACCTGACCACCCTAGGTCCATTATACTCACGCCCTACTGGGCCGAGGGTAGCTAGGCAAGCCCCCGGTTGGTCAGGCCCCAAACCGCCCGAAGGACTACGGGGCGCCGACATAGAATCCGTGAACCTCCCATGATGCTCCTGGGGTTCGGCTCTGGCACCACCATGTGCCGTGCAGCGGTACTGTTCTGTACCCTTATGCATCCAGATCGCCCTGTAACTCTGCCACAGCCCCAGAGGCGGCCAACCGTCGCCGCTGGGGCCCCCACCAACTGCTGTAGTCTATCCCCTGCAACCCTTGTGAGCTAGTGCTTCCTCCAAGTCTAGCAGGAACAGGTCCATTCCTACCGGAGTAAGGTGTACCCCGTCCGCCTCAAAGTAACCTTTGACCCTTTCCTGAATCATTTCGTGTCTGATAAATCCCAGACCCCTCTGCTGAGTGAACTTGCGCATGGAGCTGTTCACCCGTTTCCTGGACCGCTCCACCACCTCACTGGACTTAGCACCCTGTCACACCCTACGCGGCAGGATCTCAGACCACAAGAGCTCGCACTGCCCCAGGCGTTTGCTCAGTTCCCCCAGGTCAGTCTTCATGGACTGCAGGAGCAGGGTCCTCCCCAAAGCAGTCAAGTCATTACCCCCAAGTTAATCACGAAAAAGTTGGGCGGGGCATCCAGCGTGGCTAACGAGTGCTCCAGTCTGTTCATGAGGCTGCACCATCTCATCCCTAGGAAACCCAACCACTCAATCTTAGTCTGAGAGAAGCGCCGAATCCAGTTCCGGATCGATACCCAACGGGCCAACCGGGAGATGGCAGAGTGCCCAATGACCCACACACGTGACCCTGAAGAAACAAAGGACACGATTCAACTCAAAAGTTTATTACAAACAGTAAAGATAGCACTACAACCACCAAACCATAACAAGTGGCACACAACACTGCAAGCTACAGTCTAACACAATGCAGAACCCCTCAAGGGCGGATATAACGCTTATAACACGTGGACTTCCAGCGCCCAACTTTCATGACCTGTGCCGGTTCCATGCCTGCTGCGGATGCAGTGGTGGCCGCCCCAATCCAGAAGGAGTGGCTAGAATACTTTTTATCATCCCGGAGAAGGCCGGCCTTGGACAGGCAAGCAACCATAACCCTGTCTACCTGGAAGATGGTTAGGGGGACGAGGTTGGCGTGAATCAATAGGTACCCCGGTGCATCCGGGCGGAGAGAAATGAACTCCCGGACCCTGGTGACCGGGCAGTATTTGGGTTCTCCCAGCGGCAGTAGCACCACCCCTATCCCCTTTCCGTTCTGATCTGTCTTAGACCTTCTGAGGTGGATCAAGAGCTCGTCCATCAACTGTACGTCCGCTATGCCCAGGGCGTCCCCTGACCTGTCAGATTTGGACTGGGCCACTAACTCGCTGATCCCGACAGCCCCAAAGAATGCTAAGCAAAAGGAAGCAGCAAAGAGGGACGCCTCATAAGGAGAGTGGGTGACCCCCCACAGGACATCTAGCATAGCCTGTGGATGGTAAAGGTGATGGGGGACCTGCTGTCTGGTACCCGGGGCTCTTCCCTAGCACACCCCTTTAGCGCCGCTCTGATGGCAAAGGACTTGGTGGGGTCCTCTCCCCCTCTAAGCTTGGCGTCGTGGCTGACCGCCGCAAGGTGACCGCAGACCCAAGAGTGACTCTTTCCCTGTCTCTTGGCCCACACCACGAAGGCCTGAACCTTGCCCTCAACGGGTACCCCAGCCAGGCCCAACACAGCAGCCACGTAGTTGAAGCAGGTTAGGCTCGCCAGGTACCGTTTCCTGGTGCCGGGGGCGAGGGCCCGTTGCCCCATAGCCCTTAGCTGTTTTTCAACTCCAAAATCCTCCAGAGGGTTGCGGGGAAGGGAGTCACCTCCTCTCTCGCCTGCGGCCACGCTTCTTGAAATCGGAGCCACTGAAAACGAGAGAGAGTGTCAGCCGCAACATTCTTAACCCCCACGATGTGTCTAGCCCTACACTCCAAGTTGCCGTGCAGGCTCCCTCTGGCGAGCTCCCTGAGCAGGCAGAGCACTAGAGGGCACTTGGCGGTCTGCCCGTTGATTTCCTGCACGACCGCCATATTGTCCGACCAGAAAAGGACCTTCCTGTTGGACAAGATGGACGGCCACAGGTGGAGGGATATAATGATAGGGAATAGCTCTAGAACTGTGATTTTGGAAGTAATGTCGTGCTTGCGCCAAGCGTTGGGCCATTCCTGTGCGCACCATTCCTCGCCCAGGATTGCCCCAAAGCCCTCCCTTCCAGAGGCGTCCATGAACAGGCTGAGCTCGGACTGTCCACCCAGGGGGCCCTCCAGATGACCGTCCCATTGAAGTGCAGCAGGAAATCTCCCCACATGGCAAGGTCCTTCTTCAAGCCTGTACTCAACCTGACCCAGTGGTGTTTCTTCGACAAGTTACCTGTGGCCCTGGCTAATCTCCTGGCGAACACCCGCCCCACTGGGATGACTCTCGCTGCAAAGTTTAACTTGCCTAACAGGCTTTGAATGACACCCAGGGGCGCCTTGTATTTCCCCAGCAGTGACCGAATGTCCTGCCGCAAAGCCTGTACCTTCTCCACAGGGAGCCTAGACACGCCCGTTACCATGTCAAGCTCGATGCCCAGAAAGGTGAGGACCTGCGCAGGACCCTCTGTCTTACCAGGTGCTAGTGGCACCCCTAGGTGTCTGGCCAGGTCCTGAAAACATAGGAGCCCCCTGCTACACTCTTGTGTACCCGCACCCCCAAGGAACAGAAAGTCATCCAGGTAGTGGGTCACCCCTTCGACGCTATACCTAGCCAATAGGGCCCACTGCAGGAATGAGCTAAAGGCTTCAAAGTAGGCACACAAGACCGCACACCCCATCGGCATGCACCTGTCGTAGAAGAATACACCTTGCCACTTAAACTCAAGGGGGTGCTGACTGTCAGGGTGGACCGGTAGGAGGCGGAAAGCGGACTCAATATCGGCCTTTGCTAGCCATGCTCCCCTGCCCGCCCTCCTGACCATGTCTACTGCCATGTCAAGCGAACAGTAGGAGACCGAGCATGAACCCTCCTCCAGCCAGTGGTTCACTGAATCCCCATCCGGGTAGGACAGGTGCTGGATCAGCCTGAAGGCCCCAGGCTCCTTCTTCGGGACCACACCCAAGGGGGAGACAACGAAGTTCGGAAGGGGGGGGTGCCGGAAAGGCCCCGCCACCCTCCCCAGGGCCGCTTCCTTCCTGATCTTAGCCCCTACTACCTTGGGGTAGTCCCTGGCTGACCTGAGGTTCTCTGCATCTCTGCTGACTAGGGGGCCCTAGTAGGGGATACTGAACCGCTCCACGAACCCCTGGACCAGGGCCAGTCTGTCCTTCGCATTGGGGAATTCCCTAAGTAGTGGTAGCAGGTTTGCGGTGACCACGGGGGAAGGACCCTTGGCCAGGGGCACACCCGGGGAGGGGGCAGGGGTGTGCCGAGTGGCCTGATCTGAGGGGGGAGGAGGCGGGGGGCCTGGCAGGGGGACCCAGGACCCCGGGCTTACTTGTCTTGTCTGGTGGGCAAGGAGGCGTGTTCGCGCTTGTCGCAGAAGGTGGCAGAGTGGGGGGAACCGCACTTGCTGCAGGTGTGGGAGAAACGGCAGGCCTTGCCCCAGGAGCAGGAGCCAGCGTTGAAAAGTCTACACGTGCCATGGGGTGGCAGTGGAAGCAGGGATCGCAGGGGGGGCGCAAGGTGCTGCAGGCCGGATGGCTGGCTCAGCTCGTAACTTGCCGCCTAACTCGCAGGAGGTCCCCCCAAGAGGGACGGGGAGGGTGCTTGGTGGTCCCGGGGTCACAGCCGAGCCCTGGGACTCCTGAATGCCTGCTGCCCTATGGCAGCACTGGCCAACAGCTGACCCCCCACACCCACCCCACACCTTCATGACTGGAGGGGCACCTGGTGCATGCCCCGGGGGCACTGGGCTAGCCACCCTGGCTCCACCAGTCGCTGTAATGCTGTTGTTGAACACCTGGAGCCCAGCTCGGACCTCAGACATGAAGTTTGCTAGCGTGTCTGTGAGCTTACCCAGGTCGTCGCGTGTGGCAAAGTTCGAGGGTGGCACTGCATTGGCCAAGGGGCCAGTTGGTCCGGCTGTGGGGGCAGGGGGGTGTCGGCCATTGGCACGGCCACAGACCGCACTGTGCTCAAGCTGCGGCTCCTGGCTGCCAGCGGATCGGCGGGGAAGTCCTTGACTGTAGGCCTGCATGCTCTCTTGGGTCTGGTAGGACCGTTCTCCTTGGCGGCTTCCTGACCAGTGCATGGGGCAGGCATGGCGATGCCCGAATCATCTGGGCTGGAGCCATCAGCAGCTCAGTGGCCCAAGCCACGCCCTTGGCCCTGACCATCTCCATGACAGCCGACATTTGCGCATCTTGGGAGGTTCCGGGCTGGGAATCCTCCACCTGAGACATCATCGAGAAAAGCGGGGGGGGGAACCCTGGCTATTCATCTGGAGGGTCTGCAACTGCCAGCCTGGAAGAGAAAATGAGATGTGAGCCAAGGCCTGACTGCTGCTGACTGCTCCACCTCCTAGTTTAACACTGCGCCGCTCAGTCCCCAACCCATTCTCAGGTATTTACTTCTTGTGGTCGCTACTCTCGGCCTGCAGGTGCTCGTGACGTTGCGAGGTCTTGGGTGGGACTTGCTGAACCCTGTGAGGTGAGGATGGTAGAATTGTTAGATATAGGCCCAGGGGGGCTGACGGCTGCTGGCACGGCGCCATCCGTGCCTGCCCGACTGGGCTCTCACCCTCTCGGAGATGGTGCTGCGGTCCCTGTCCCATGGGAGCCCCTCCACCATGCCACCTGGTGGCAAGCTCCGCCATGCTTTACCTCGAGAGCACCTCTGCCGGCGACTGGTGCATTCCCTGATCCTCTGCGAGACGTCTGCGAAGCGCGGGGTGAGGCTGAAAAACAAAGCAAGGGCATGAGGGGGGGCTGTGGTGGCTGTCACGGCCTGCCATGGCCACACGGGGGGGGCGGAGTTGGGGTGGTTTACCCAGGTCAACATGACCTCGTGGTGTGCAGCCCCAGGCCAGGTGGAGACACCCCCGCCGCGGACTGCTGCTGTCTGTCCCTTCGTGATACCTGCCTAGGGTGGCTCTTACCCTTTCCTGTGAGGTCCTAGCGAATCCTTGGGGGTGGGGGGGATAGGGGGGGAGGCCTTGCATCTGTCCCTACCTGGATGGAGAAAACAGATCAAATTAGTACATTCGCAACGGTCGCGGCAGTTCCAAATAGGCAGGAAGGATGACCTCTGCTGGCGCACATTGCACGGCCATCCTGACTCATTCCCCCCCCCAAGCGTGCAGAAGCCGTGGGGCCAGCAGGGTCTCCAGACGGAACCCCAGGGTTGGGCACCTGGGCAAGCGCACAACCCTATAATTCCTTTTCTCGTGCCAGGCACTAATGCATTTTGCCTACTATTTATATTCCATTTTATTTTCTCTCTCTCTCCCTCCCCGCAGGCCTGGCACACCCTCTGGGGGACAACCCCCACCGCACAGGGGTACGCTGGATGTGCACTCCCAGGGGAAAGGCCCTATTGAATTACCGCCAAATTGTTGTTATTTTTTTTGTCCTTTCTGTGCTCTTGTAACCTACACACGTTTGATACCTCTTGTCGTTTGTTAGCTCTTGATACTTGCACAATTGTCACTATTGCCTTCTGTAACGTAACGTTTGCTTTTGTAACATGCCCACTTTGTAATTTTCCTCCTTATGTGTCATTACCGTTTCTATTGTGGAGCGCTCTGACACCTTCGGGTAAAGTCCGCGCTGCGTTGTCAAGTGCATTAAATAAATTAGCAAATAAATGAACTGCCCCTATGCTGAAGGCCCCCCGGTGGCTGTGCCTTCGGAGTCGGGCAGAGCCGTGGACAGACCAGGGTAGAACCCCCCAAGTTGCCACGAAAGCGGGGGTGAGGCCAAGAACATAAGGCCGGGAGGACTCCACCCACGGCGTGGCTGTGCTCGGTGCCCGAGCTTAGCTCACGCATTGTCTGGGTGTAGTGCGTGTTGCCGTGAGCCCACAGCTACCGGGGGGGTCAGGCCCACATCGCGTGGAATCAGCACAATGCCCCCAGTGCCAGCCGCACTCCATGCCTGACATGCCTTGCCCCCGCAGGCACTGGTCGACGCCCCCTGCGCCGACCGCGCCCGAGGCCACAGACTCCTAGGGGGGGGATGGTGCTGCAAAGCCATCCTGGCAGTGCGCCGGAGGCGAGAGGTGGGGCGCTCGGCACGGGGCACCCCACGCAGAGTCCACCCCCTTAACATCGCCCATACCACGTAAGACCCACCCCCGCAGCGGGAGGAAGCCTCGGGCCCGCGGCTGGAGCGCCAGCCCCGAGGCCAGCCGCCACGCCGGGAGCCACCCGCGAGTACACCGGGGACGCCAGGGCCGAGCCGCGGCTCGCTGGCAGGGACTCCCGTGCCTGAGAGGCCCCCCCCGCACAGGCAGTCCCCTGCTGGTGAGTCTCCGTGCTGCATGGGAGGGAGTGGGAGGGGGGCGAACGTCCGCACTCTTGCGGGTACCCTTGCCATTGCACTGCTCACCCTTCCACACCAGTGACCGTGACCCCCCCTGGCTGCCGTGCTTCCCGCAGAAGCCATGCCCCCGGTCACAACCCTGTGCACTGCCCCTGAGGCGGCCAGTGGTCACCTGAGAGGCCCGACCCGCCTACACGCCAAGTCGGCCTACCTCACCGCAGCTGCCCTAGGTAACAGAGCCGAGAGGCCTTGGATGCACAGAGGGGGGCGGGGGAGCCAGCACGGGCCTCCCGCACGCCACCCGCCCACAGACCCCCATGACCCACAAGCAAGGCAGGGGGGACGGGGGCGCCGCACAAGGGCGAGGGGCCCCATACACTAGAACGGGGCGAGACGTGCGGGGGGGCAGCCTCCCCATCGCAGGAGGGCCCGGGCGAGGCCGGCTATGAGCTCGCAGACCCCGACCCAACCCCGGAGCTACCCTGCTCCCGCCCGACCCCATCCCCGGCAGCCTCCAGCATAAGCTGTACCGCCCGCCCTAAATCACCCGCAGTGGGGAGATACGGCTTTGGGGGGGTAGGGGGGCAAGGGCCGCACTCACCGCCTACAAGTCAGCGTGTTGGAGGTGAGGTGTCCACGGCGCATCCGGTGTGGGAAAGAGGCAGAGGAGGGGGTGGGGGATACCTATGTACCCCTCACCCCACCTCGCGCGCCGGACGTGACGCGGGACACCCGCGACCCAAGGTGGGACTCCTCCCTGGGCCAAGTTGCTCCCCCCCAAAGGAAAGGGGGAGGGAGGACCGACGAGGAAGGGGGGTGGATGCCCGATGCCACTACAGGGCCGCCCTCCTGAGTGGCCCCCTGTGGTGGCCTCGGGCAGCCGCATTTCATTCATATCCTCATCCACTTCAGTCATTATTTTGTCAATGTGATTCGGCTTTGCTCTGCCTGCCGGGCTCGTGGTGTCTTTGTTACTGGGCTTGAGGCATATGACATGCTTTTGGTTCCATGTCTCAAGCCCAGTATTCCACAGTGCGGCACTTGGTGTGAGGTGGTTCCCATGGCTGAGGTGGTCGGGTTTTGTTTGCGCTGTCTTAATTCTATAAACATTCCCAACCATTGCCGAAGACTCTGTTTCACTTTATAATACAGGTCCACTGGAATTATGTGATTCTGCAGCCGCTGCATCTTTCGCTTATTTATGAAGTTGCTGCATTTGCCTCATAATCTATCAAATGCTACATAATCTGCAGATTTTAACAAAAACAAATGTTGTTTCTAGCTCAAACAGATCAAAACTTATGAAAAGAGTGACAACTCGTGGTTCAGCGCACTGGAATGCCATTTGAAAACGTTGTTTGGTCAGCTTTCATTTGCTTGTTGCTGCATTTGGTATTTTGTTGATACTAATCAAGGTGCTAGCAGGATTCAGTTGACTAGCCAAATAGCCAGGTCTTCAGGGACTTTTGCAGCTCTGGAAGAGATGGGGAGGTCCGTAGAGGAAAGAGTAGCTTGTTCCATGACTTTTTTGATAGGTAGGAGAATGAGCAACCTTCACATATGCTATTTCGGATTTGAGGGGTGAGGTTTAAAGAAAGGTACGCGAATCAGAGGTGGGCTTATGCAAATTCAGGCGGTGATTCAAGTTGGCAGGTCCACAGTTGTGTAAGGCCTTGTATGCATGAGTCAGGAGCTTGAAAGTTCCCTGAGGTAGAGGGTGATGTGGGTTCGTCTAGAGCGGTCCAGGACGAGTCTGGCGGCACTTTTCTGTATGGTCTACAGTTGTTGGAGGTGAGCTGCAATCCCTGTGTAGAGAATGTTGCCATAGTCCAGTCAGCTGGAGATGAAGGCCTGGGTGGTGGTGTTTCTTGAGCGTTAGGGTAGCAATTTGAATATCTTATGTAGCATGCAGAGGATGAAGAAGCAGGAGGAGGAGACTGAGTTAACCTCATGGTTACCTTGTTGTTCATAATGATGCCAAGGTTCAGAGTATGATCAGGGTGGGTAGGAGCAGCTTCAGGTTCCGAGGGCCCCCAGGATGAGCCCCATGGGCAGCTTTAATTTTCGAAAATCAGTACCTCTGTCTTGTCAGTGTTGAGCTTCAAGCAGTTGGCCTTCATCCATATTACCGACGTCTGCCAAGCAGTTGTGGAAGTTGGTCTTAGTGTGGGTGGTGTCTTTGGAGAGAGAGAGGATGAGTTGTGTGTCATTGGTGTAGTACAGGATGTTAAGTCCATGGGTTTTGGCGATGCTGGCCGAGTTGTCATATAGGTGTTGAAGAAGATGGGGATAAGCGAGGATCCTTGGGGCACTCCACATATGATTTACTTGGGTTCGGAATGAAGAGGGAAAGGCAGACTTTTTGTATTCTTCCGGTGAGGAAAATGGTGATCCATCTGAGAGTGGCTCCTTAGATTCCTATGTTGTGCAGCTTTGTGATGAATGTGTGGTGGGAGACCATATCGAAGGCTGCTGAGAAGTGTAGGAGGATCAGAGACGTAGACCCTCCTCGGTCGGGTAGGGTTTGGATGTCGTAGGTAGCTGTGATGAGGGCTGTCTCAGTGCTGTATTTGCTGCAGAACCTGGATTGTAAGGAGTCAAGTAGAAGGTTCCGTTCCAGATTTAAGGAGAGTTGTTGTTTTTTTTCTAATACCTTGGCTGAGAACAGGAGCAGGGAAATCAATTGTTAGTTGTTGAGTTCACTGGGGTCTGCCGATGGCTTCTGTAGTAGACTGTTGACTTTTGCATGTTTCCAGTCCTCTAGGAAGGTGGCCCTGGCAATTGAGGTGTTGAACAAGGTGGTGAGTATGTGGTTGAAGATTTGGTGATGGCATGGGTTGGTTAGGGCCCATGAGTGGACTGAGTTCATGATGGAGGTGGTGTTCTGTGGAGCGGGCTGGCTGCATTCAGTTAGCCAGATGTTTGTGGTGGTAGCGGGGTCATTGTGTTGCTTGAAGCAGTTGGTGGCCTTAAGCTTGGATTTAAAGTTTCTGTAGATGTTGTTGATCTTGTTGTGGAGGAAGTTTGCAAGGTGGTTGCAGAGTTCCTGTGAGGGTGTGATATTGTTTCTTGCAGATGAGGGGTTGGAGAATTATTTGACGATGTTGAAGAGTTCTTTGCTGTTATTGGATATTGATTCAATGTGTGAGGCTACTGCCTTTTTCTTCGATTCTCTCGACTGTCTGGTAGTGGTTGAGGATTGCCTTGAAGGCAGTCTTGTCGGTCCTGTACTTGCTAGTGCGCCATCTCCTTTTCAGTTGTTTACAGTGTTGTATAGTGGTTCTGAGGTCTTCAATGTACCAGCTAGCCTGCTTGGTGGACCTTCTGTAGGTGTTGTTGCTGATCAGAGTGGCGCAGTTGGCGCAGTTTGATGATCCAGTTGTGGAGGTTTCTGACTTTATGGTCTAGGTTGTTGGAAGAAATGGGGTCGGTGGTGCTAATGGCGTTGATCCATGTGTCCTTTGCGACTTTGCTCCAGCTGTGGTGGGGGGTGTTGGGCAAACTGGAGGCAGATTTCCATAAGCTGGTGATGCTAATGTGAACAATGGAGTGGTTGATTGTGGTGAGTTATGTGGTGTAGATGTACCTTATAAACTCACTGGAGGTAAAGATGGGGTCTAGTGTGTGGCCTGTGGTGTGTGTGTGTGGGGTAGTGGATGAGTTGGATAAGTCTGATGTTGTTCATGCTGTTGAGGAGGTTGTTAGTGTTGAAGTCATTGTGGTCATCAAGATAGAAGTTGATGTTGCCGATGAAAATGTGGTTGTTGGAACCTTTAGTGAGGAGGGGCGATGAAGTTGGTGATGAAGTTGCAGATGGCTGGAAGTGGTCCTGGAGGATGGCAACAGGGGAAATAATGCAGTAATACTGTCACAAAATGTGTCGCATTATGTTGCATAATTTTCCTTTTCTTGTTGCACAATTTCAACCTGCCATACAATTTGGCCCTCCTCTGCCACCTAATTCCAGTGGCCCTGGAAATAATACATCCGCAGTTCAGTAGTGTCTCCCTTGTCCTACAAATGCTTTCCACACATAAGGATGGCACCTTTAAAGTATAGTGGAATTAATCACAGCTGAAATTGGGCCACTAGGGTGCTTCAGGTACCATAACATTTGGAGATCTTATCAAGGACTAGTCTGTATACACATTCCCATCATTTGCCCATCCCGGCCACATTCCGCATGTTTGCCCAAACTTTAACCAGTCTTGATGCCGTTGATATCATGAGTTAACAGATATTCTTGCAATAGGTCCCAGATGTCCCTGGGCCCCAGAACCTTAGGAATGGTGGAATGGCAGAGTTCAAATTGGTCCTTGCAGTATATCATTTCATACAACCAGGTCTTCACTGTTAGAATGAGATCCCCGCTCTACACACAACACAGGCCTCTCCACATCCTTTACTCCTCTTGCATCCCTTATCACTCCTTAACCCTCACTCATCAGTCCTTATCCATTACTCAACCTACCTCACTCCTGAGTTTCTTTTCATCCCTCAGCCCTTCCCTTCTTCTTCACTCCTCATTAGTTACTCCTGTACCATTACGTTTAGGGCCCGCTTTAAATTTTTGGTGGAGTGGGCACAGTGGTACCTGTCAATATTTGAAATGTCTGTCTGGGCAATAGACATTTCAAAATTTGACTGACAACATATGAAGGAGGCCCTAAAGGCCCTACTTCCTGCTCTTCCCTCACTCCTCGTTCCTCACCATCCATCAGCCATCCTCTATTCCTCATACATAAGTCATCTCTCACTTGTGATTTCTAACAATCACTTCACTTCCCTCACTCTGCATCACTCAGTCTACTTTTTATGTTTCATCCCTCACCCCTCAATTGTCCCTCCACATCCTTCATCCCTCATCCCTTATTCCATCTCTTTATTTCCCACTCTTTTCTACTCACTCTCCGTCACTTATTTGCCATATTCCTTTCCATGAATTTCATATTCATTTCAATAGATGTCATATTCATCACAACAATTCATAATTTTAATATGTCAAATCCATTTCAGCATAGGTCATATTAATTTGAATACATGCAATATTCATTTTGATATGTATCATATCATATCAATTTAAAAGCATAACATATTCATTTTGACAAGTTTCATTTTAATGTGAGCATTGGTCATATTCATTTAAAGGTATGTTGAAAATTAATTTGAATGGGGCTCATATTAATTTCAATGCATGTCATATTCATCTTAGCATGTGTCATATTCCTTTCGATGAATGTCTCATTCATATTAACACATCCTATATTAATTTTAACATGAATCATACAAGTATCACAATAATGTCAATGTGCATCATATTACTTTCAATGCGAGCTGTATTCATATTTAACGTTACTCGTATACATTTTAAAACATGTCTAATTCCTTTCAATGAAGCTCATATTCATTTCAACTCATGACATATTTATATTAAAAAAATGTTATATTCGGGGGTGTGGCCTGGAGATGGCAGCTTAGAGCGAGAGCTCCACCGGGACCGCAACGAAAGCCCAAGATATCCGGCTTAAATCCTGCAGTTGCAGCGCCACACGCACCTGAAGAGCAGCGGGACACCAAACGCTGTAGTTTGGTGTCTGGAGACGGGAGCCACGACCCGTACTGGCATAGAAAGACGTTGGCGAGCCAGTGAGGCCGAAGAATGTGAAGGCCTTCGGAGCGGCTGGGCGGTTTTAGAGTAGCACATATCCAGATGCCGGAACATCCTGGAAGCAGTGTTGTGTGTGGCCTGGGGGCGCTTAAGCCTAGCCCCGGAGATCCTGTGCCATGTGCCGTACCGGCCTGGTAAGAATTGAGGTGCTGGGCGGTGTCTGGTGGCTGCGGGATAGGTGAGTGGCTGCGGGAGTGTGATCGACGGCCCTCTACACCGGACCTGAGCGGGTGGGGCGGAACCGGGGACCCCCCAGCATGGATCGCTAACTCCGGTGACTTCGGGGACGTTGGCAGAGGACGGCCCCCATCCTGTGCCTGTGCTGCGCGGCGCCCTTTGCGGCTACTGCAATACCATTTCATCACGTCCTAGGCCTGTGTGGGAAGGAGATTCTGCATTGTGCTGCCATATTCGCCCGGTGAGCACTGAGGTGCCGGGTGGTATCAGGTGGCAGCGGATCGCGGTGAGTGGCCGGCGGGAGTGAGACTGGTGACCTTCCTGCACTGGACCTGAGCGGGCAGGGTGGAGGAACCTCCCCCGCACAGATTATTGAATCCTACGTCGTTGGGGACACTTGTGGAGGACAACCCAATTGAGTGGTTGTGCTGGGTGGTGCCCCTCACTAATACTGTGGTACTTAATCTACGATCTTGGGCCCGTGAGCAGAAGAGCATGGTTGGCGGTGCAATGACCCCGTCCAAGTCACTTAACTACAGTAAATGACCAGGTGCCCCCCTCTTCAGCCATTTTCACGGGCAATTCTAAGGCATTTACGTCAGATGAGCCCCCATTGAGTGCAGGCAGAGTGCGCCGCTCTCTTGTTGGAGCTTCAGTGCCATTATCCTGAGGCCCAAGATCCACAGGACACCCGGCTTGCAGTTGTATTGGTTAATGGGATCGAGGAGGTGATGAACCCTACGCATCGCTTCGCCTGTGCTTCGGCGGGTTGCAAATACGGACCTGGCGGCGGGTGGGGTACAGAAGGCCTCACCACATCCTGATTCACAGTGCAGTGCCATTTCCAGTGTGAGTGAAGAGGCTCCACCTCACGGCATTCTCCGGTGCCGGGCTTGTGCACATATCACTACTCGTGTGGACAGCAAGTGTGTGCATGGTGCCTTGGGAGAGTGCTTGTGGCTGCGCTGATGACCCCTCCTCAGTGGGTGTCTACCGCCGACGACACGGTTTAGCGACTGGCCCAATTGGAGCTGCAGAGACTCTCTGGTGTGCACTCGGTGTCCACCCTTCACCGATTCTATTGCGAAATAAAGCCTAAAAGAGCCCCGCAGGTGAAGTCCAACAAATTGGACAAGTATGCGGTTCAGAAACAGTCGTCCTGGGCTGAGGGAGCCACTGGTGATCGGGAGGAAGCACCCAAACCATCTTCAAGCTCAATAATGGTGGCAATTCATGTTCTTGTAAAGACGCTAGAAACAAAGATTGATAACGTCCCCATTGAAATTAACTTAATACGTGCTGATATGAACAAGACCTCGGAGAGGGTTACAATGGCAGAGACAAACATAACGGAACTGCAATCTATGACACGCAACCTGGAGGAGCAGGTCCAGCAACTAGTTCACCAACACAAACAGGTGGCCCTGAAGCTGGAGGACCAGGAAGGAAGAGCCCATCAGAATAACATATGGGTGGTAGGGGTCCCAGAGGGGGTGGCGGGCCCTAGTATGGACCTTTTCCTGGAGGACCTAATAGTGAATCATCTCAAACTCAAACGATTGTCCACAGTGGAGAGGGCCCACAGAGCTCTGGTCCCTCCGCCGAAGCCGGGGGCGCCCCCAAGAACAATCATTGCAAGGATTCTGAACTATAGGGACCGGGACGCTATTCTGCATGCTGCTCGGCTCCACGGTGATCTCCCTTATGAAAACACGACCGTTAAATTTTTCCTGGACTTTATTTAGAGGGTACAGCAAGAGCGCCGCACCTTTGATGGAGTGAAGCGCGCCCTAAGGGAAAGGGGCATAAAGTACATGATGTTTTTCCCGGCGAAACTTAAATTTATCAACAATGGTAGATCCTGGTTCTTCACAGCCCCATCGGAAGTGCAAGACTGGCTGGATGAGGGGCGACTGCAGAGGAACAACCAGCGCAGAGAGGACGGCTGGAGAGACACTCGTGATTGTTTGTCTGGCTCTTCAAGTGGACCTGAGGGGGTTAGACAAGCGAGAGAAATGATCTCGGCAGTCGCGATCATTGAGCCCAGTGGTCTCAGAGACTCTTGGAAAATAACCTCAGTGACATGGACTCTTGGTTTGTGTAACTTGCAGCTGAATCACGTAATATATATGGGCATGTCCAGTGCGTGGGTACTTGCAATCCTTATGTGGGGTGGCTCCGCAGCCTTTGGTGTTGCACTTCAACTGAACTTTATCGGACTTGGGCTGGGTTGGGGCCTTTCGGGGACATAGGGTGGTGACCCTCAGCAGCCCCTTCAATTTTTGAGTTTTTATTGGGTGACAGGCGCTCTGCTAGTTGGGTATGTGGATAGTTTTAGGCCTACGCAGCAGGGTAGCAGGGAGGGGGGTTGTAGTTCATGGGTTTTCCTTTATATAGTTGTGTTTTGTTTGCTTCAGAATATCACACATTCGAGGTGACCTGGGTCTCAGGACAGTAGGTACTGTATCGATATATAGTGGGTGGGGGCGGCGGGGTGAAGGGGGGTAAGGGTGGGTGGATTTTTGACACATGTTCCTCCTAGATGGCTTCGCAACACATTAAAAAACTAAAGGTGCTGTCGTGGAATGTGAATGGTCTGGGAGACAAAATTAAACGGACCATGGTGTTACAATATCTCTGTAGACACACTCCAGATACAATGATCCTGCAGGAGACGCACCTGGAGGGAAATATTGATCTATCGCTCAATCGATTTGGGTATATGCTTGTGACCCATGCAGGGTTTACAACTGGTTCCAGAGGGACAGCGATACTGCTCAAGAACGCGATGCCACCTGAGGTAACTCGCACAGGGAGTGATCATACGGGGCAATATGTGGCATTGTCGGGGACATGAGAGGGTTACACCCTTAACATATGTTCAGTATATATCCCTTCGAGCTGTCTGGGAGGTGGCGGCAGGAAGGGAAAGGGTCCTTATATACCCGCCTGGATTACATTAAACGATTCAATTAGAATCAGGTGCAGGGGCGTGCAGAGTATCCATACCGTCACCAAAAACACAGAGCGTGCGCCAACCCGGGACACTTGTTTCGAAGCATGCGCGTTGCACAGGCCGATGCGAATGAATAAGGCCGGTGTCACTGCCTCGCGCATGCGTATCAGTGAGCTACACTACATCAATGTAACTAACTCGAGTGCTGTGATTCTTCCGACCGTAATGGCAATGATGCTTCTTCTGTGACCATAGAGGATGTTGACGTCATGCTGGCAAGAATTGTGTTTATTTGTGATATCTGATGAGAAGACTCTTCAAAAGTTTGCAAAGGATATATTTTTAAAAACAAACACAAAAAAATAGCTTTATCTATTTCCTTCCATTCCTTTAAATTCATACGTTCAACAACTCATGTTTCAGAAGTTCATCGTCGGGAAGAGTTTTGCAAGGATATTTCCCTACATCAATGTAACTAACTCGAGTGCTGTGATTCTTCCGACCGTAATTGCAAGAGCGCATGCGTGTCGAGGATTAATTGTACAAGGCACACAGCGCGAGCCGCTAGTTATAATGTGTGCATAACGGCGAGAAATACCGCTGGTGTATCCCTAATAGTAAACCAAGGGGCGTGTTTGTAAACCAGAGTTAGGCGAGACAGATTGGTTGCTATCTACATAGATATAACATAGCCACAAGCTGTGATTATCCCAACCGCAATGGCAAAAGCGCATGCGCGTCGGAGATTAGTTATACAAAGCACAGAGCGCAAGCCAGTGGTTACAATATATGTATATCGGCAAGTATATGAAATGGCACTGGGGTATCCATAACAATAGACCAAGAGTCATGTTGGAAGACCAGAGGCTGGCAAGACAACTTAAATACTCATTACTGTGCATGTATATTAATGCACAATGGAAAACTAGTATCAAAGACACTAGTTCATTTCAATTCGTACTCGGTGAAAGGACCCTGAGGAGCTATATGAGGCTGACTGGTAATGGCCAAAACAGAGTCAGCACTAGTCAAAAAAGACCCTCAACACCAACAGTACCACACGGCTCATATAGTGGTTAATTGATTTTTACAACCCACAGGATTTGTTATTATGTCGGTAAATCTTAAACATTAATCATTATCTACATTGATTTAGATGTACAGCTACCTTTCTAGGTTATATATCTAACAAAGTCTATGAACAGGAGGGGTAGTTCCAAGAGGCCTGTCTGGCCGCGGACTACACCGCCAGGGAGTAGCGTTTTGTCTAATAAATGGATTGTTGTCATGTAATCTACAACACAAGCCACACTCATTGTAAGAACTGTATTGGCAGACATTGCTAGGAAGTATCAGAACACATAATGATAATGAACACCAGCAGTGCGTCAGAGGGTTCAAGACGCCTCGGTGTATAAATCTCTCTATGAGATGGATTGAGAATTCCCTGGAACATAGTAGGTGGATATCCGATAGGGTCAGATATTTTAACTACAGTTAGGGATATCAATATGTATAAGATCTCTGGAGGGTATCTACAATTCAGGAAATTTTCACACTAATGATTAGCAAACCAGATTTTAAATAGAGGTCCATGGTATACTGTCATTGAGACCATGTGTATCCGTCCTCAATTTGAAAATCCACCTCTGTTCTCTGGAAAATAAAAACTTTGAAATATCTGTGATGTGCTGGGGTATGAAAGGGCGTTCCAGCACCAGCCATCTCAAGTCATCGGCCTTATGTTTTTTGGCCAGAAAATGATCCGTCAAACAAGTGGACTGCTTCATGCACCGAATGGTGCTCCTGTGCTCGCTTATCCGGTGCTTAACTTTACGTGTGGTGTACCTAATGTAATGCAAAGAACAAGGGCATGTGATCCTATAGATCACACGTTCCGAGTTACAATTTGTGTGATTGTGTAGTATCCAAGGGCGGCTCGTCCCTATGTCCACTGATGTAGATTTAATGGTCTGGGGGCAGACACTGCACGAGCCGCATGGAAAATGGCCTCGTACCGGAGGTAGTGACCACAGGGTATTAGTACCACATGTAGGCTGTGACAGTGGTCGTGTATGGACCAAACTGTCTCGTAAACTTGGACCCTTCTTAAACGCAAACAAAGGTGGTGGGATGTTTTCAGATGCCACATTTAGTATATGCCAATGTTTCCGTACCGTTTTCTGTAGTCGGTTGGACGGGGTACAGAAAGTGGTTACAAAAGTGAGCCTGTCATTGGGGGTCCTGGGGGTGCTGTTGTCCAGCAAAGCATCTCGATTGTTGTTCGACGCTCTCTTCCATGCTTGTCGAACCAAGCGACTGGGGTACTGTCGTGACCAAAGAGACTACATAATCCTGTTGTCAGACAATATACTCACATTTCCGCGGCGCACGGTAGTGGGTCTCGTTTGGATTATATCTTCACACACACATTCTCGTAGTGATGCCGCCATGGAAAGGCATGAGGGAATTGCTTTGGGGTCCGTTGCAGGCCCCTGGGGGGTGGGAGGCAGCACTTGTGGGGTACCTATGGTACCCCACTAAATTGGCATGCACAAGGTGGCAGGCACCGTGCGGTGCCTGTCACGTTGTGCATGCCATTTAACATGCACATTTAACATTGTGGTGGGTGCTGTTTACAGCACCGCCCGCCACAATGTTAAATGTGCGGGATGCGACTGCCAGGGTGGCAGCCACATCCTAATGGGCACAGCGGGACCGCCGCACCTCTGGCGGTCGATCCCGTCCACCCGCCATCGTAATGGGCCCCTAAATATACTAACTATATAAATTATATATATATATATATATATATATATATATATATATATATATATATATATGTGTGTGTGTGTGTGTTTATGTATATGTGTGTGTATATGTATATAGTTTTAAAAATATGACCATATTAAAAGAATGTACAACAGCAATAATGATATATATAAATTACTTAAACATTTAAATTAACAAACATATTATGAAAACATATATATATTAAGAAATCGCAGAGAACTGAAAAGATAATGGTGCTCACTGCTAATACTGGATTATCAATGTGGCTGAAATGGGTGGGATGGGGAAGAATTTTATATCATATTATTTCAGTTTTGATAGGATACAATAGAGAATAGTATGTGAGTTGTGATACAAAGATTGTACATTACACCAAAATGTATATAATGACAACTTATGCAAAGAAGGTTTTTTTAAAGTTTTTTTTTCAAATGCGAAATAAAAAGAATCACATGTGAGCTGTTACAATAATGGGTTACATACTTTATTCAATGTTATATATTCAACACACATGCTAAGATGTAAAGTAACATAACAGTAATGATGATGTACAATTTACCTTTATCTTATAGTGGATATGAACAAAATCTCAATAAAATATGTTTTAAAACAAAATGAAAAACAAAATGAAAAACATATATAACACTTAAAGAATAAAAATACAACTAATATACAAAACATTACAATGGTTATAAAATACCAAATTTTGTAAGGAATAATATCAACATTAAAGAAAAAATACAAAGTATTAAAAAAAATAGCAATATTAAAAACTGAACAACACTTGCAAAAGTGTTGCACTTCAAAGGAGTCCCATTAACTAATCTAATTAAAGATTAGGCAAAATGTGAGCAAAAGCAGGGCAGTGCTGGACTTAGAAGAAGGGCTTAGATTTACTATTTCCACTCCAATGTCAACAACAGTAGCAAAAGTATCGGACTTTGGAGGGGTTTGATTTACTATTTTCACTCCAATCTGACATGAGTTAAGGAAAGTGCTGGACTTTGGATGAATTAGATTTTCCATTCCCAATCCAATCCAAGCAACAGTTGAAAATATTTTGCAGTTTGATAGGGTTAGATTTAGTTTCCCCGCTCCAGTTTGAGGAACAGTAGGAAAAGTGTTGAACTCTGAAGGGTCTAGAATAAGTATTCCCACTCCAACGTAAATGAAAGCAGGGGAAATATAGGAGTTTGGAGGGGTTAGATTTATTATTCCTTCTCCAACATAAGCAAAATCAGGGAAATGTTACACTTTGGAGGGGATACGTTTACTATTACCACTCCAATGTAAGTAACAGTGGGCTGTTGTTGGACTTTAGAGTGGTACATTTACCATTCCCACTACAATGTAAGCAGCAGGAGAGAAGGTATTCCACTTTGGAGGGTTCAGAGTTACTATCCTCACACTAATCTAAACAACCGTATGGACAGTTTTGCACTTTGGAGGAGTTCAATTTACCACTCCCACTCCAACGTAAGCAAAATCAAAGAAAGTGTTGGAATTTGGAAGCACTAAATTTACTATTTCCACTCCAATCCAAGTGACAGTTGGCACAGTGTTGGACTGTGAAAGGGCTAGATTTACCATTCCCTTTCAAATAAAGGGCACCAAAGGGAAGTGTCGTACTTTGGATGGTCTAAATTTACTACTGCAACCCCAATCTAAGCCATGGTAAAGAAAGTGTTGGGCATTGGAGGGGTTATATTTACTATTCCCAATCCAATGAAAACAACAGTAGGGAAAATGTCAGACTTTGAATGGGTTAGATGTACTATTCCAACTTCAAATTAAGCAGCAGTAGGGAATGTGTTAGGCTTTGGAGGGGTTACTTTTCCTATTCCTACTCCAACCGAAACAAACAAATGGAAAGGGCTGCTTTTATAGCATACCAACTCTATTTTTGAAAATAAACTTACAACATTTGAATACCTAACAACATAAAATTATTAACACATATTACAATAACATATATACTACATGAATAAATCAAATTACATGTACAAAAATAATGCAAAGATAATTTAACAAACAAAATGAATACATATTAAGTGAATACACTTCCCTCCCTACTGCCCAAGACAAAACCGCAAGAAAATTAAATACATTATAAATAAAACAATACTATTAAAATACTAATTAACTAAAACAAATAAAATCAAAACAAATAATACATATGAACTATATTTGAAAATGTTTAATATTAAATACATTTATGGATAAGTAAACAATTATTTAAAATATTATCTAACATAAATATTTTAATTTGTTAAGAAAAATAATAACCTATCACCCTTTTCCCCCTACAAACCCAACAACCTGCTACTAGAATATAAAGTAGTCAAATAACTACACACAAATCAAATATGCATTAAAAATAAGAAAATACACCTAAACGTTTAGAATAACAATTAACTAATTAAACAAATTACACATTATTTTCCAATTAAATATTTAATTAACATAAAGAATGTATTAACAAATATTCAATATTTTACTTTAAATAGCTCCCCATCCTATTAATCTATAAACCCAGCAACCAATACTTAACTATACATTACCAATTATAAGTGAAGGATGATTGAGAAGCAAAGCCTGTTTAGAACTCAATTCAAGAATTGACTTTTTGACCAAGATAAATCCTTGTGTCCTGTGGTTCATTCTTGTGTTCTAGCACAATACGCCAATTGGTAGCTGTGCACTCTACAAGTACAATGATTGATTGCTTGATAAGTTACTAATTAAATTTAGACAGATTTTATTAGCATATTCAAAACTATAAACTCCCAGTAAAACAATGTAAAACAGTTATGTTAATAATTCAAACACGTACAATTAATATCATTATTAATATAGATTTAAATAATGAACAAACAAAATGTATTAGAACTATATTAATGTAAATAATATCATATACAATATATTTACAAATAATATTATACGCCTAAAAAACAATATTCTTAGCTTCTATATTTTGTTTCACAATATTATTGAAGTGGCTATTTTAGATTCAATATTTTCATCATTCATGCATGCCCACACCATCACCCTGCCAGTGATTATGTTAGTGAATTACAAGGAAACCTGTCTTCTGTTCCCTTTACATAGTCTTGGGTATTACTGTAGATGGAGAAGTATTACAATCTTTTGCTTTTGTGCAATGCACACACCAAACTGATGTATTTCAAGGTGTGATGAGGGGAAAGAAGGCACTGTAAAAAAATTAATTGCCTAGGATCATACAATGTGGTCATGTGCAAGCTACTATAAAGTTATCTTATACTCCCTCTTGTTTCAGATCAAGGCTTAATGCTTTCTTTTAAATTTGTGAGTCCCCTAATCAGTGCATGGTCTTAAATACATTTAGGCTGTGCATGTTTCATTAGGACTGGTAATAGTAGAATTTTAGGATGGTTATGTTTTAACTCAGAAGCTAAAATGAAAACTGGAGCACCAACCCTTGGTCACTGCATTGAGACCATTTGTTCCATGTTGCTGAACGTTTTCATTTATTGTAATCTATTCTTGAATTATTTCATCCACCGACTCATAACCATCTAACTTAGTCATTCATGGAGCCATTGAGCCATGTCTTCAATCTCATTTAATGATTGGACAAGGTTTGATAATGAAAACTGTGTTGTAAAATATACCATAATTGCATGATTTTTTCAAAATGTCTTATGAGAGAATTCTACTGACCCCAAACCAAACCCCTCTTGCTATAGTCAGGCTTGCATGCTGCTCTTGCTAGCTGCAGGACATATTGGGGCTGGTCTGACAACATTTGCCAGGGCTGCCTTTGGTTCCCAGTCTTGCCCTGCAAAAGCCTTAATTTTAGGCTTTGACTTCAGAGTGCAGAACAGTCAAGGTTTACTCTTTAATGTTCGCGTGGGGGTAGAACTACCACTTCAAGCAGCAGAGGTATCACTCACAATTAATAGCTTGCCCAAGCAGCGTTATTTCTGGAATAAAAAGCAAGAGTTGTATTTAAATTAAACAAAAATACTTAGTAACCTTAAGAATTTGATAATTATCTCACTTTGCATCATAGGCTGTGGAGCCTGTTGGAATTGTGTGGAGGCATGGGAACCACAGAGGTAAGTGCAGGCCAGTTGTTGGTGTGACCTTTGCAATGCAAGTGCACAGGTGATAATTGTGGGCAGGCCTGTGGTGCTGCCACAATGCAGTTGTTGAGTGTAGCTAAGGAGAGAGATCACTGGCCTCGATGAAAGTCGCAACTGTGAAGTGGACATGTGAAATACTTGTAGACAGCGGTGACTTCAGCTGGAAGTTATTGTGGAAAAGCTACACAGCAGACAGGAGAGCTAGGCGAAGACACATTCAGCCCCAACAACTCTCATTACCATTTGAATGTCAGAACTCAACAATAAGGCAACTAGGCAACCCATCAACATTCTATAAGGAGAATATAATAACATGGAACAGTAAAATGCTGTAACACTAAAGTAATACAATAAAGAGAGTATAGCATATCCTCTTTCTCAATATACAAAGGAAAGGATAATAAGGGAAAATACACAACAAAACATAAAAATAAGAAGAGAAACACAGGAGATAAATGTATCATAAGGAAGCATAAAACAGAAACCTTAAAACATATCAAATGCAGTATAGCATAAGAAAGGAAAAAACATTTCAAATGCTGTATCTCTTAGCAATAATTTTAGGTCTTGAACTCCTTCTAAGAGACATAACCGAGGGTACAAAATTCTCAGGACTAAGAGGCAAAGGAGAAGAAATTGAAGGAACATTCTTAACTTTTACAATTTTACCAACATTCCACCACTTTCCCCCTTCAACTTGCACAGAGTTCCTACCCAACCTGGTGACAGAAATGGGAGAACCAAACTTGCTCTCACCTTTCTTTACATGCAAAGGGGACTTTATGCGAACAAGATATCCAACAACTACAGGTACAGTCTTGACACCTTTCTTTTTGTCAAACCAGGACTTCTGTTTGGACTGGGAGTTAGAAACATTTTCTCTAATCAAAAGCATAAGCCTGTCAATATCAGGAACTGCCTTGATCCACTTGTTCATCCATGCAGGCTTAAAGCTAGTGTTGGGCTTTCTTCCCCTTAATAAGTCAAAGGGAGAGACTTTGGTTGTGGAGTGGGGAGTGGTCCTGTAGAACCACAGCATACTGTTAAGTGAATTAATAATATCACAGTTACAAGACCTGGCCCACTTAATACAGTCCCCCACAACCCTGTTCATACGTTCTACACGTCCATTGGACTGAGGATGATAAAGTCAACTTTTAACGTATTGAATGTTGCATGATTTTAAGAAAAATTCAAATTCAGCACTCGTGAATTGAGAACATTATCAGTCACCATGGTTTCAGGAAACCCCTCCCTCAAGAATACATGTTTAAGAAATAAAATGATTTTATTGGTAGAGGCTTCCTTAATAAGCTTCATTTCGGGCCATTTTGAAGCATAAACAATTAACACTAAGAAAAAACGACACCCTCCAGGTAAAATTTCCAAAGGTCCCATAACGTCAAAACCTACTTTGGACCATGGTCCAGATGGACACTCAATGGGCAAAAGAGGTGGAGTGGAAACTTTTAAACCTTTTTCAGCAGATTTACAGATGCAACACGAATCAACCAAATCATTGATATCACTGTCCATCGCGGGCCACCAAAAGGACTCACGGACACGTCGCTTGGTGAGCGTGGATCTCAAATGACCCTCGTGGGCTTTGATAACAATGTTTTTCCTAAGACTCTGAGGGGCAATAAGCTTGTCACCTCGTAATAACACACCATCTTCCAAAGAAATTTCTGATTCCACCTTCCAAAAAGGCTGTATACATTGAGGAAGAGCACATTCTCTGGGCCAACCTGATCTAACAAACCCACAGACTCGTTGTAAGATCTCATCATCAGCAAGGGCTTTAACCAAACTGTCAACAGTATCAATCCCATCCTCGTCGCCATAAATTGTAGTGAAATACTCGTAGTCAGCGATGAGTTCAGTTGGAATTTATTGTGGAAAAGCTACACAGCAGACAGGAGAGCTAGGCATAGACACATCCAGCCCCAACGGCTCTCATTATCATTTGAATGTCAGAACTCAACAAGAAGGCAACTAGGCAACTCATCAACATTCTATAAGGAGAATAGAATAACATGGAACAGTAAGATACTGTAACGCTAAAGTAATACAGTAAAGAGAGTATAACAGGACACAACATATTTTTTTGCAGCTTATGATAACTCAAACTGAGGGTATTGTCTCTCAGGTACACCTACAGTCCAGCACTTTGTTATTGAGCAACACGTGACAGTCATGTAGAACACTGATCAAGAGGTTTGTGATGCATGCCTTCAGTACCAGAAAACACACTATGTCTGCCAGTATGGTAAAATGAAGAGTTGGATGTCATATGGACACTGCGCCAGGGACTTTTGACCCACAAATAGATAAAGGCTCAACCACCTCCGCCCATTATGCATTGATTGACTAGCCCTTGAGCCTTCCCATCCCCAAAATGGTGGCTGTGCCTACCAGGCACCCCTGTAGGTATTAGGATGTGCCTCCCCGCCACCCGTTCCAAGGCGGTTTATCTGCCATGGAAAGGCGGCGGCCCACCTTCACCCCTGCACCCTCCATTTGGGGCACTGGGGGGAACCCATGGTGCCCCCCTACATTTCCCAACACCATGTGTCATGCACGGCATGGTGCCTGCTATGTAGTGCAGGGAAATGTTACATGTGCCGTTTTTACTTTGCCAGGGATGCTGCAGCCAGCAGCACCTGCCGCACTGTAAAATAAAGGTATTGTGATCGCCACGGTGGCTGTCGCATCTTAATCCCTACTATGGGACTGCCCGCAGCATGTCGGGCGGTCCCATTCACTGAAACGATGGCGGACGGACCGTAATCACCTCCAATGTTCCTTAAAGATATGTGTTTTTAGTTTCTTTCAGAATTTCAGGAGGATTGAAACAGTTCTGATGTTGATGGGGATGCCATTTAAAAATTGAGATGCATTGATGGAGAGGGGCTCCCTTCTCTTTTTCCTTTCTTAAACTTATCGTTCTTCAGATGGGAGATCCCATAGCTCCTGGTGTGGGTCTAGCTCCCTGAGGTAGTTGTTTTTGTTAGCAGGAACGTAAGATGTTGTTGCCAATGCCCTTGTAGGTGATTTAGCTAGTCATTGGCATGATACTGACCTAAGAGGGGACCAGTTCACTTCTTTCAGTGTTGAAGTGATGTGGGGGAGCTTATTCAAGCCCCTGATTACATGTGCTGAAGAGCATTTGTTTCCTTTCAGGGGTGCCAAATCGATCACTGGAAGGTTGTTAAAAAGACTGTTGCTTCCATTCAGGTAAGAGATAACCAAGGCTTGCACTTTTGTTTTGAATCAGCTTATGGAAGGAAAGGTTCACTTTCTTCAGGAGGATGATTGACTGTCACTAGAAAGAGACAACTTTTTGCATATTTTTCCTATGAAGGGTAGATAGGTGAATGGATGTAATTTTGTGAGATCATATGGGTCCAAAGTTCGTCTCTATATCAGGTAGACAATCTGCCCTGTCCTAATGGCATCAAGTGAAGGTTCCTTAACTGCAGGAGGAATTGCCATTATTGGGGAGGTGGATGAGAGTATCCTCTTCAAGAAATTTGATGTTAAATGATGGAAGACTATTTCTTCCTAGGGGGTGCACTTGAGAGAGTTCAGGGTAATCCTACATTCAGTAAGTGTACCGTCCCCTTGGGGATAGAGAAATGGGAGAGAGGAGGAGATGTAGATGCCTTTTTTATGTTGGTGATGATCCTCTCTCCTTGAAGGACTGATTTGTGTTGTTGCATTTATTAACTGATTGTAGGATGAGAAGATCTAGATGTCTCTTTTCACAGTGCTTAATGCCATTATTGAGCACTTTGCTTGTATAAGTTGTTTAGTTGATGGTGGTCTTGTAGAAGATGGGTTTAGTTGTGGCGATGATGGATCTGCATGCAGAGTTAAATGCTTTGAAGTCCCTCAGGTCCTGGGGGGTATTTATCTGTCTCCATTTCTATTCCTGACTTTTGGTTTGTTTTGTCTGTGAGAGTTTGTGGGTATAGGGTATGGAGTGTTTAGAGTTTAAGGATTGTGTCTTTGATGGACTTATGAGTTCTACATAATTTTTCTGCTTTGTGTTGTAGACAGTGAGGAAGATGCTGATATCTGATACAGGCTGAAGGACATTTGGCAGGATTAGGCTGAAGAATATTGGGAAGGTTGATTAGTGCTTCTTGAAGGATGTCTATGGGAAGGTCTTTGAAGGAGCAGGCAGTCCGTATTTCTCTTCTTTCATTGACCTTGATGAAAAGGTGTGCTTTTTGGATGGAGATTGGTATCGGAATCTTGCTGTAGATTGTGGGTGATGCCAACAGGGTGAGTTTGCTTGGGCATACTACCTTTGGAGTGTGTTGGTGACATGCTGTTCAATTGTGAGGGGTGTGTGTAGGAATTCTTTCATTGTAATTGTGCTGGAGTCACCAAATAGTTTGAAGTCTCTGAGGAATGTGTTGTCCTAGTTGTGACTAAACAGTACGGCCAAGCCTGAAGCTCTCCTAGCAGGTTCTACCATACTTCTCATAATGTTCACCACAGTTCATTAAGAAAATAAATCATTTATATCACATTACAATATTATAACAGAATTAATTTTAGATGCTGGTATTCTTCCATAGTAAATTAATAAATCTATACATGGGGCAGGTTGTTATTCCAATTACCTTAAATGTCAAAAACATGTCTGACCAATTCTGCCCAACTGAGCTGTCATGCCTATCGAATAGCATACATCAATCATGCATCATATAACCTCAACAATATTCTTCAATTGTTAATGCATTATGGGATAAATATTATTCATAATTTTCTGCTGAACATTACCATTCTGTTGGCATTTACCAATTGTGACATAGATCTATCATAATCCCCTCTAACTCCAATTCATTTTCCTTCTTCTCCATCCATCTTTCATAAACATCTATGGACCATAAGCATGATACATAAGCTTTATCTAAGACCCAAATAAAGAGAAACAGCCATCATTATCTAATTTATAGTGTGAAACAGCCTATCTCAGTCAGAACACAGTCGGCACAAAGCACCATAGACTGGGAGAAAAGAATGTTCAAGTCCATTGTGGATGAACACTTGGGGTCTCATTCTATAAAAAAACAACAGACATGAATAGCTAAATAAACATAAGACCTACTACCAAGCAATGGTCGATTGATGTATGAATTCATGCAGAACATAGGCTTACCAACACAAGCTTAACCCCTTAACTGCTGGGACGTACACAGTGCTGAGCTCTTTTTTGGCTATTAAGGGTAGTTGGCTCTTAGGACTCCATAATTTTTGTACTCTATATGGCTTCCACACCAAATTTGCGTCCTTCTTTTCTAGTATCCCGGGGATTCTAAAGGTACGTAGGGTTTGTGGATTGCCCTGAAGGGGACCGAGACAATAGGCAAAATATAGCTAAATTGTGAGTTTCGGGGAAAAGTAGGAAAAAAGGTTGCCGGATAAAAGTGTCTGTATGTGTCCTACACATGTGAAAATATATAGGTGGTAAGCTGCACACCAATTTACTGAACTTCTATGGTGCAATTACTCAAATGTTCCACCTCTTCTCTACATATGACATCAAGTAATGGTTTGTCCTGCTAAAATCATCATCTTCACAGCTTTCAGAAACATGCAAAGCTGAATAAAAAAAAAGTTTATCAAGCTTTTGGCATTTCCAAAGAGAAGGACATTTTTCCTATTTTTGTGCTTTCACCCTACTTCCAGTTTGTCTCTGAATTTGTGGGTACACGTACTAGCACAGGATATTTAGAGGATATTTTTCAAAGTGAGTCCTTTCTTACAAACTGGCTTAGATTTAGCAGGCACCGGTGCAGAGAAATCAATCCAGTTGTTAATAACAAATGTTCTACTATTCTATGCTCCCAAATGTCTCCTGATAAAATGGTACCTTACTTGTGTGGGTATGCCTAGTGCCCAAAACAGGAAACGGGACAAAGTCCAACATGGATGCATCTCCTTTTTCCACTGAAAACTGATCATTTTTTTCAATTGTGGGTAGCTGTGGATTTTGGGCCACAGCGCAGCCGGCCCCTATGGAAACCTAGCAAACCTGCACATTTTTTAAAACTATATTCCTGAGGATATCCTAGGTGGGGTGACTTGCGAGGCTTTCACCAGGTTTTTTAAACCCATAATCTATTGCAGTCCTCAAACTTTGACTAAAAAACAAATTTTTCTTATATTTCTGTAATGGAAAGTTCTGGAGCCTGCGGGGAGCCACAAACGTACTTCCACCCAGCATTCCCCCAAGTCTACTGATAAAAACGATATTTCAGTTGTGTAGGCAGACCTAGTGCCCTTGACAGGAAATGGCCCAAAAAGACATAGTTACATCATATTTTTCCTCTTGAACTTGACCTTTTTTGCAAAGTGGGTAACCGTGGATTTTGGGCAATAACTCAGCAGGCACATAGGGAAACCTGGCAAACTTGCACATTTTTTAAAACTAGATAACAACTGGGGGAATCCATGGTGTGGTGACTCGCATGGCTCTCACCAGGTTTGTTTCCACCCAGATTCCCTTGTAAACCACAAACTTTGACTAAAAAACACATTCTCTTCAAATTTCTGTGGTGTAAATTTCTGGAATCTGTGGGGAGCCACACATTTCTTTCCACCCAGCATTCCCCCAAGTCTCACAATCAAAATGGTACCTTACTTGTGTTGTTAGGCCTAGTGCCCAGGACAGGAAACTGTCTAAAACACAACATAAATGTATCACATTTTTCCACTCAAAATGTACCCTTTTCTTGCAAAGTGGGTACCTGTGGATGTTGGGTCCTAGCTCGGCTGGCACCTAGGGAAACCTAGCAAACTTTAAAAATTTTCCATTCCATTTGATAACTTTATTTCGGCATCCATGCCATAAAGGTTTTCATATCAGCGCTGGCCATACAGTAATGTACAATAAAAAATAAATAGATAAAACATATACAGTACTCAAAAATACATTGTCGTATCACTCTCTTGTCCCAATTGATTGGAGTCTGCAATGAAAGTCTATAAGTTAATTCTAAAATTCCATCTATTATAGAAAAAAACATTAAGCAATTGACTATTGGGAGATAAAATCTATGTATGTTCAAATGTCAACAATAAAAACATAATAACACAAATAATACATTAAAACTTTTGAGTTTTTTCCTCCTGATGCCCCACATATGCCCTTAGTGCAGGTAAAAAAAGGGTCTGTCGTCCAATCTTAGTATGCGCAGACCAGACTTCTGGTTGCGTGTTCCCAGCTGACTGCAGATTGGTTTGATCCACTTAGCTCATGGAAGCGCGTAAACCGGACAGGCAAGGACTACGTGGGCGACAGATTCGTTTGCAGCATTACAACCAGAACATAACCGAGTTGGCAACGAGTTAGCGAGCCAAATACTGGTAAAAATGTTCAGCAGGAGTAGACCAATTCTTAATTGGATGTATAGCGTTCTATTGATTGGTACCTGGATAATGTCTAAATAATGTTCCAGTGTATGTATTGATTTAAAATGCAAAAACTCTCCTGTAAGTTGCCCACAAGATGAATTGCAAATCTCAATTTGTGCTACCCTTTCAAATAACCTTTTTTCACAAGATCATTGGAGGGAAACGAGTTGGAACCAGAATTGTCACATGTATCTCGCAGCCCAATGTAGGACAGCAGTTTCATCACATTACTTATCTACGCTATCTTGTTGGGCTTGCCCAAAGTGCTAATTTCCCTTAATGCATTAGCATACGGAAGCAATTCTGGTGTAGACATGATTCTCCTCCAATAATAACAGGGGGTGTAACTTTGTCTTATCAGCTATAGATATCCTGCCCATATCCAACTTCAGGGGATGGAGTTGAGTACTCGGAGGTAAGAGCACCAAGCTCCTCAAATACATATGTTCAGTTCTAGACAGGTCATCTATTTTTGCAAACTCCCACAATTCCACCTCATTAAGCGCAGAGCTTACAGCTTTGGAAAAATAGATCTGTAGGGCAGCTGCAACTGGTTTGCTGGTCGATGTGCGATGTTTCTTCAGTAATGCACCAACAAATTGCCTATGTTTTAAGGACCTCTTGGTCACGTGAGATTTCCAAGACATACTATCGGATAATTTTATGCTCAAACAGTCAAACGTGTTTAACCTCTCAAGCAAGACCGTGCCAAGGGTAGGTCTCCCCCTATAGGGTTTTTGGGGATTTATTATCATATATATTGCCTTTGTTGTATTGATCTCAAGGCCCCACAAGTTGCAGTAATCCTTGAGCTGGTTTACCAACAATTAAAGCTCCCCTGAGGTTTTAAATGCTAACAAGGTGTTGTCTGCAAATAAAAGGGTCCCAATCCCCTCCCCCAGCAGGGGGCACCTGCAGGATGGAGAGAAAAAAATTGGACTACATTATTCAAATAAAGGGAAAAGAGAGTTGGTACCAACACACACCCTTTACATACTCCGGTTTGACATTAATTGGGTCAGTAAGCTCGCCTTGATCTCCCCAACGCACTCTAGCATAGTTTAGCTCATGGAGGCGAAGGAATAAAGATAGAATCTCCTTGGGCATCCCCATTTCTTGCAATACATGCCACAACTTGCATCTGGGGACCAGATCAAAAGATGACATTTAGTAGAGTAAGGCAACATACAAACTTCCTTTGCCAATGGCAACCATTTTCCAGAACAAAAGGAGAACATGAAATACCTGGTTGTTTGTTCCGGTCTTCTATCTAAAGCCAGCTTGCTAGGGTGTTAGACTGTCATTATCGCTTATCCACTTCTGTATCTTGGAAAAAGGGCTCGACAAAACACTTTCTGGATTGAATCAATAAGGCTAATAGGTCTATAGTTGCAAGGTTGGTTCCTATCTCCCTTCTTAAATAGGGGAATCACCTCTACACCCGCCCAAGACTCAGGAATTGGAGTGCCTTCTGCTAGGGCATGTGAAAGAGACAGGATGTAGAGCAACCAGTTGGTCCTCTCAAGTAGACAGAGGTTGCTGGGGATGCCATCAGGGCCCGGGGCTCTAGCTCAGATATTTGACTCAATGGAAGCTTGGATGTTTTCCAAGGTAAATAAGTCCTTTTTAACAACCTGGGTTAATGCAATTGGGGCTGATAGGGAGGGAGTTGTACTGTTGGCAGAATAAAGGAAGTTGAAATTATGGTACCAAGCAGGGACAGAAATTTGAATTTCAGGAGAGGTCGCCCCAGGCCTCCACCCCACTCAACCAGTGACTAAAACCTTTCGGAATCTTTACAATTGCATGTTTCCTTGGTAAACCGCCACCTAGTCTCATCCCATTCCCATTTTGCCTTTGTCTGAGCATCCTTGTAGGACCTTCTTCGAGATCTTATGAGAGCTATGTCCTTAGATTTATTGTCCAGAGAAAGTTGAATTCTTAACTGTCCACACTCTTGGTTGAACCAAGAGTTGGGTTCCCTTTTATTAGTTCTAGAGTTGGACTTGTGCACAGGCACTGTGAAATGGAACACCAATTGCTCAAAAAAACGAAAATGGACAGCTAAAACTGCAACTAGTCCCCCTGGCACTGTGATCAGAGCAGCGATCTCTGATATACAAGCTAACAGTTCCTGCTTAATAGACAGACCCTCCAGGATTTTGGGATTTGGCAATTTGCAAAATAATCCCGAAATCTGCAGTTTTGCAAAAAGACCACACTTTTTACAAAAGTGCCAGCAAAAGTTGGAGAATGCTACTCTCCTTTTATTGGTACAGTTACCTTCTTGCCACTAGGCCAATAGAAGGAGGGTCTGACAGCCCAAAACTGCATACATAAAATGTCCACCTGGGCCTGCCACATGCCCCTTGGGTGGTGCGCCCTCCGCCCCAGATTTAAGTATCTGAAGGTGTCGAGGCATTGCATGACTCCCGTGACTTGGCCTGCCCCTGCTCCCACTCACTGTGAAGAGCCATGCATGGCTGATTCAGAGGAATGTAAAGCCATGGCGCTGACATCACTTTTCCAGTGGGTCGAAGCACTACAGCCTGCATGCCACATATGACCGGTCTTTAAACACATTGAGGGGATGAGGGGAAGACTTCCATTACTGCGTCATCGGAATAAAATGCTAAATAACCAAGCAAATAAGTCAACTACGAGCCATATTTTCATACAGTGGGTCCTTTTTCAAAAAAAGAAAATACCAAGTGAGAAACAATGCTTTTCCCCTGTAAAGTACAGTGTTCTGGGGAGACGACAAAATAAATTACCGCCACATAACTTTGCTAGTACAATCAATGCTTTGTCACTTACCTATTCCATTACCAACTCCAGATTTCAAACTCTTAACATACAATGAAATTACAATCTAGAGCATGGGCACACACTCTAGAAAAGTGGCATACTCTGTTATTTACTATCCAATAAAAGTTCCATTGTGTGGTGTTATATTTCTGTTACTTCACCACCAGAACTCCAAGGCATGCTCAGTTTTTCGGGTTAAAGTGCCTATTGTTATAGGAAGAATATAATATATATATGGCTGCCATGCCATTTCGATTCTAGGGGGCTCATTAAGATATCGGGTGAATCGCCACCGCCATCCGCCCGCAGAAAACCACCGCCCGCATGTGATTTCCCCCCGCCACATTACCATGGCAGGGGGGACCCCGGTGGACGGGAAGACCGTCCGCCGGTTTTCCACGGGTAGACAATCCGCCCGATTGCCTACCGAGCGGAAAAGCAGTTAATATGGTGGCGGAGTCTGCTAGACACTGCCATCCATATTAGTATGCAGGTGGGGTGTTGCCTTTCCCACCACGGAAAGACAGGCGGTTTTCAACATTGGGGGCCCGTAGCGGGCCCCCAGGGATTCTGGGGGGTGCACATGGTTCCATGCACAACATGGCAGGCACCGCGTGGTGCCTGCCACGTTGTGCATGGAAGTGCACGACATGCCTTCTTGGCATTGCGGCGGGTGGTGCTGAGAATGTCAGGAATGCAGGATGCGCCCGCCAGTGTGGCGGGCGCATCCTAATTTCACCAACGGGACCCCCGCACCAATGGCGGGCGGTCCCTTTCCACGACAGGATAGCGGGCGGACAAAGTCCGCCCGCCATCCTAATGACCCTCTAGGTTTTTTAGAAATCTCAGGCTAGCGAACATAACACTTTTTTCTGTTTTTGAAACACACAGTTCAGTAAAGTCACAATGACTACTGTGCTAGCTCAGCATCTGCCCCACAAAATGAAAAGTAATCTCCTATGTTCTATATAACTCCTCACTTAATATACATTTTCTCTGTATAAGTAGGAGAATATGCATCTTGATGACAGCTTTACCCCGTCTCACTTCTTTTTGTTGCAGTTTTACAAACTCGACTTGAAGGTATTGGAGTGCTGCACATGAGCATCAGTTACATTGCACAAGGGCAAGTTCACTTAAAAAAAAAATTGTTTTTAGGCACAGGAGGATTAAGGGCCTCATTTATGGGGATTTGGTGCATGGCAGTGCAGTAAGTCACCTTGCTGTGCTGCCCTATGTTGAAGTAAAAGGGCAGGAATGCACCACATCTATCCAATTCAGTGCATTCCTGTCCTTTCCCCCTGCAGAGGCCCTGTTTCTGCAGCCTAGTGCCAACACAGGCACCCTGAAAAGAAGACTGGAGCAAAAATGACCCAGATAGGACTAGCACTACCATTAATACTCAAAAATGAGTATAAAACATAATAGATCTCGTTGGTGAAAGGTTTAAGACATTTATACACAATTGAAGACAATGTTTGTTCAATTACACTTAGCGTGAACAAAATCAACCAAGGTAGAAGCAACTTCTTTCGTGCTGAAGTGATGTTTTAATCCCAAAACTTCCAAAAGCTCAACGATTTCAAATCAGTGTACAACAATCCAAATCATAAGTTGAAAAGAGCGTTGAAGCTTGAACTTGAGATGCGTTCCCAATGCATTTCGGGTGAAATTATCACCCTTCTTCAGGGGTTATCTGCGATCAAAAATTACATAAATGCGTTCATTATACATGACATTCTAATGTAAGCGTAAACAAACATAACAACGATATAAGGAGGGGAGAAGCATAGTGCCACAAGGGGAATTAGAGATTCTGCGATATGAGATGCAATAGTGAGAAATACAGGCCAGTAACCAGTGATTATAAGAGCAAAAAAAGGGAGGGGAGCCACACAAGCAAATGCGCAGGAAGCTAAACACCAAGTAGTCACCCTAGTGTGCAGTTATCCCAACACCGTGAAAACTGTGTGGCAGAACCTGTTCTACCTGAAAATGAACAGTGGGATGTAAATCTGAAAAGCCAGACGGTTTAGGATATCCAAAACTGCATATGAAATAAACAAGAATAGTAAGTAACTAAATGAATTTCCAGTGTTTTAACAAAGCTGTACCAGAAAGACTGTCAGCCTGCTTGCGCTGAACTAACTCACCTATCGTCGTATGTCGCTGTGCTGATCAATTAATTTTGAAGACACACTTGGAGACTCAAAACGAGATTGCCGTTGTGTATAAGAAGACCGAGGCTCTGAACCTTAAATGCCGTGGTAAGCGGCAAAAATAGCGCGTTGACTGTAAACAATGTCGTTTCCTAAACCGCAAGTGAACGAAAAAGAGACTCTGGAATAGGTCTACAAGCGTTACGAAAAAAAGTAAATCTTAGCTGTCACATGTTCTAAATGAAATTATTTACCTTAGTTCGCTGCAGTCTACTGGACCCGATATTTCCAAGTGCTCATGAGGGCACTGGAAACGTACCGCTACTTAAATGGTTTGGTTACCGGAACAGGCTAACCCAGACCAGTGTCATGAACAAAAATGAAGGACCACTGTGGAGGCTAAAAAGAGGGGATCGGCCAGTGGTAAAGTGCGTTAGTAAATATGAAGATAGCAACCAAACAGTATCAGAGGGTGTTAATAAAGCTTAAGACTTGAAAAAAGGAAAAGAAAAACAGCAGCAATATAATTAAGAACTGATTCCAGAATACTGGTGACATTGGCAACAGGCAAATAACTACATCCCACGAGCTTTTTGAATAAAGAGAAAAGAAAATAAAGAAGAATATCGAGGAAGAAAAATAATGAAGAATATTGAGGAAGAAAAATTAAGATGAAAATAAAAATAAATCAAGAAAAAGATATTGCAAGCGATACAACATTGGTGTATATAAATGTAAACATGATAACCTCAGTATTATGAGATTCAATGAAATTGCAATATCTGTTCAAAATGCTCAACAGTCAAACATTGTTACACCTATTATTCCCTGCTCAGATAACCAAATGCATACTGAAATGGTGAACTTAACTTCTACTTCATAGATGCACTGCAGAAGATATGTGTTAATAACAATGCTTGTACAGACAAATACTGTGGATAGAAATAATACAACAACATATCCACTTACAGTGTTAATGCTGGTTCAATATGCACGTACATTGCTAGGTGTAATCAATGTTCAGCATGAGGTTCTCAACTATACGCATGACACTGAAGTAACATAGATATGCCTACACTGTGTCCACAAACTATGAATAATATAACAATATCAATTGAAACCATAATCATTGAAACACACAGTGAAACAAAGAGATATAATGCATACAATTTTGCGTGCATCCTGGACAACCAGAACCCAATAAATGTGTAAATAAGGGTGCAGGTGAGGAAATAATAATCACAAAGTCCTAAATAAAGTGGTGAGACTAAACCTGCGATTTCTGTCGGCTCTGACTCCCATAGTTACTGAAATTCTATAAGAAACATGCAAATTCAATCTTGTCGTTCAAACCTTTAGGGCTCAAAGTATTCAAGTAACGGATCCAAAAAGATTCCCTCTGGGTAATAAACTTTGTCATGTCACGGTCGTTGTGTGTTTGTACTACTTCTAGCACATTGAACCTCAATTGAGCTATAGTATGATGTGTGTCGCACCAGTGACTTGCTAATGGTGAACTCAATGACCTGGTTCGAATTATGCTCTTATGCTCTGTGATTCGAGTCCGTAGAGACCTTTCGGTCTTTCCTACATAATACAAGCCACAGGGGCATCGTATTACATATATCACATTTTGTGTGTTGCAATTCGCGGTGAAGTGAAACTTGATTGGTTTACCCGACCAGGGGTGTGACATGGATGTACCGATGATGACATTGTTGCAGTGGGAACAGTTGTAGCATTTTAGCATGCCCTTTGGTATCTGAACTTCTTGAGATTCACGCTTCTTCAAGAGTTCCTTGAGGTTATTGGAACGTTTGTATGCAAAGATCGGAGGATCTTTGAAAAGGTTCCCAAAGTCTGGTTCTGTTTGTAACAGATCCCATCTGTTCAAGATGATTTTTTTAATAGCAGGTGAGTGGGTTGAAAATTTAGACACAAAAACCTCCCTGGTTTGTGCTGTCTTCTGTCGTTTATCTAGTAAAGAGGATCTAGAAACCTGCTCTACTCGTGTCATTGATGCTTCAACTATTGCACTTGGATACCCACGTTCCAGAAACTGTTGTTTTACTTCTTGAAAAGTCTTGTGTAGTTGAGAAGTGTCTGAAGTGATGCGCTTGATTCTGGAGAATTGTGAGTATGGCAAATGTCTCTTCAAAGGTTCAGGGTGGAAGCTACTGAAAAGTAGCGTGTTGTTGCGATCTGTTGTTTTTCTGTATAATTTAGTGGTAATCTTGTTAGATTTTAATTCGATGTGTACATCCAAGTACGAGATAGAGTGCCTATCTAATGAATGTGTAAACTTTATTGGCTGGTATTTGTCCCATTTGAAGCAAAGCCCATTCGATGGCATCGATGCCTTCAACATGGGGAATCGAGGTATATAAGGCTACTACATCTACTGTCAGTAGCCAGATTTCCTCATCAACGGGCAATTGTAGATTGTTCAGTATTGTACGGAAATGCGTTGTGTCTTGCACATACGAAGATCCTGCTTGTACAAACGGTTGCAGAAATTTATCTAAATGGCACTGTGGTGCAAGAGTGCCTGTGTTGTCGGCAGGATTGTTTTTGTGCATAAAAACAGTCCTGAGAGGTGTTTTCCTCTTTTTATGTATGCAGCACACATAGAAAGATGGAACAAACAAGGAGAAATACTTGTTGCGCCTCACCTTGACAGGCCCTAGATTTAAGTAACAAATATTGCCCCCTAGGCCTGCAATGTGCCCCTTGAGCAGTGGGCCCGAAACTTGATAAAAATAAATGCCTCCTGGGCGGCGGGCCTAGGGGGGCATTCATTTTTATCAAGTTTTGGGACTGGGCCTGCCGATTATGGGACTTGTGGCAGGCACAATTCAATCTAGGGCCTGCTGCCCATGTGGCAGCAGGCCCTATTATTTATACTTTATTTTGCTATGCAGAACAGCAAAATAAAGTGCCTAAAAAAAGCCACAACATTGAGGTGCCGCTTTTCGTTAGATGGCATCATATCCCGGGTTATCTGTCGATCTCAGGGCGAACTACGCATAGCACCCCAAGGTGACAACAAGACGAGACAGAGTGGGTTGTGGTCACTATCCAATCTTACACTCTTTGAACATTTTTGAAAACTATACATTTGGGGTAATCTAGGGTGGGGTGACTTGCGTGGCTCGATCCTGTTTTTTTTTACCCAGAATCCCTTGCAAACCTCAAACCTTGACTAAAAACACATCTTCCTCAAATTTCTGAGACAGAAAGTTCTGGAACCTGTGGGGGGCCACATTCCCCTAAGTCTCCCGATAAAAATGGTACTTCTCTTGTGTGGGTAGGCCTAGTGCCCACAAATGGGCCAAAACACAATACGCACGCATCACATTTTTCCCCTCAAAAATAACCCTTTTTTGCATAGTGGGTAGCTGTGGATTTCGGGCCCTAGCTCAGCCAGCACCTAGGTAAACCTAGCGAACTTGTGCATTTTTAAACACTAGACACCGGGGGTAATCCAGGGAGGGGTGACTTGCTGTGACTATCACCAGGTGTTTTTACCTATAATCAATTGCAAACCTCAAACTTTTAATAAGAAAGCACATTCACAATTGCAAGTGGGACAATAATAGGAGCTAACAAAACTCTGCTGGCCCATATGTAAAAACAGCAACCAAAAGAATCAAATGGGACCAGAAAGACTGTTGAGGCTTTAAGGGTGAGGGTGAGGCCAGATGCAAGGATGGGCCAGCACCACCCAATTGTTTTTATAAAAATATATATCCTGCCATACAGTGGGCGTTCCGCCAACCAAGGGCAAATTGGGGGTACACCTGTCTGATCTTGGGTGGTGGGGAGACTGGTTTGTCTGTTTTGAATTTGGGGTGTGGCCAATGCCAGATTACATCACCCTCAGCACCTTCTTTTGCCTCCAAAGGCAAATTCCCTGGTGTCAGGTGAATATTCTACACCTAGGGGGCAGGTTTGGAGCAACCTCCCCAATTGGAACAAGCCTCCTATCCCCATCCAATGGGGCAGGTTGACACTGTTGACCCCATTCGGTCAGGGGTGTGGTTTGATGCCAGGGTAGGCTACCCCATTCTTTTGTTTGTTTTGGTGCCATGCCTATGTTGTACAGCTCTTACCCTGTATTTTATTTTTATCCCCGATGTTTAGTAGGCTTTCTGCCCCCCTAGGGGACAGATTGTGAGTAATCCCCCATCCACACCCACAGGGCGGGCACAAAGACTGTCTGCTCTCTTTCGTGGTGAGGGCATGGCCATGCAGATGTTGGCCAGCCCCCACCACTATATGTATTTAGAAAAAGCTTTCCTTTGCATCTAGTGAGCTTTCTGTCCGGGGGGTGGGGGGCTGATCAGGTGTACCCATCTGCCCTTGGACTGATGACACATATAGTTGAGGTGGAGACATTCCCATGCCCACGGTGGGCAGCACCCACCACTATATTCTTTTAAAAAAAAAGCTTTCCCTGGTTTCTAGTGGGCTTTTCACCCCAGAGGGTGCAGTTCAGGGTAATTACCCCATACTCTCCTTGGGGGTCAGAGAGACTGATACCCCATTTAGATAGGGTGGGGGCATGGCCATGCCCATTCTGGGCAGCCCCCACCGCTATATTATTTTTTTTTAAAAAAGCTTTAACTGGTGTCTAATGGACTTTCTGGACCATGCTGGGGTGGATAGGGGTAATTGTACCAGTATGCCCCCCCAGGGGGGCAGAAAGACTGTCTGCTCTGCTTTAGGGTGGGGGCCTGGCCATGCCCATGGTGAGCAACCCGCACTCCTATATTTCTTTTTTAAATGCGGAGGCAAATCAAGGCCAACTACCCCATCCATGCCTCGGAGGGGACAGAAAGACTGATGCCCCATTTAGTTGGGATTGGGGCATGGAAATGCCCATTGTGGCAGTCCTCACCCTTATCCTTTTTTAATAAATGCTTTCCCTGGTGTCTAGTGGGCTTTCTACCCCCAGGTGGGCAGATCAGAGTAATTGACCCATCTGCTCCTCAGGGGGGTAGAAATATTGTTTGCTCTGCTTTGGTGGTGGGGGCATGGCCATGCCCATGGTGGGTGGCCCCACTCTCATTTTGTTTAAAAAAATCTTTCTCTGGCATCTAGTGAGCTTTCTGCCTGACCAGAGGGAAATAAGAATATTTACCCCCAGCTGCCCGCTAAGGGGGCAGAACGACTGATGCCCCATTTAGTTAGGAATGCGGGCATGGCCATGCCCATGGTGGACATCCCCCACCCCTTTATGTTTAAAAAAAATCTTTCCCTGGTGTCTAGTGGGCCACCTGCCCCTCCCGGGGAGGGCAGATTGGGGTAAATTCATCCTAATGCCTCCCACAGGCAGAAAAACAGATACCCCATTTAGTTGGGGTGGGGCCATGTCCATGGTGGGCAGCCCCAAACCTATATTTCTTTTTTGTTTCTTTTACAAAAAGCTTTCCCTGGCTTCTAGTGTTCTTCTGGCCCTTGTGGGCAGATCAGTGGTGATTACCCCCATATGACCCACATGGGGAAGCAGAAAGACTGATGCCACATTTATTTGGAGCAGGAGATGTCCATGGTGGGTTTTCCCACCACTATATATATAACAGGGGTAACAGCCACTGCAGCACTCCAGGGTCCAGGAAGGACCACATCAACCAGCCTGCCCCTTTTGCTGGCGCAACACACAGCGTCACGCCGTAGCGCCTGGAGGCGCTTTAAAACAGGGCCCAAACCACGCAGCGCGGGACGCGTGCGGGCGTGCCTGGGCTGCACCCGGGTGAAGCCCGGGCCAAGGGCGGGCCCGGCTGCGCCCGTCAGCAGCCGGCAACGGCAGGACAGGGCTTGGTCTGGTCTCTTCGGTCCTGGTTCTTTGGGTGCCTATACTGTCTCGCCCTCTGGAATACAACGGGACATCAAGTTCTTCATCTGCAAACTTGCAGCGCTCGAGTAAGCTTTCATCAGGTCCTAAGTAAACTTTTCGGGATGGTGGCTAGTTTGAAATCAGGGGATGGGAAGATGGCTACTCCAAAAATCCTTGCAAACTCGACACTTGACTGCTTTCTTCTTCGAGCTGCCAAAGCCATAGACAAAGAGATACAGGTCACGGAGCGTCGCCTGTCGGTGGGAGGTGTGCTGGCTAGTATCACTTCTGACCCATTGACTGTGGTTGGAACTCGAGTGAGTGACATTGAATGCAACAATTCCCCTGTGTTAAGAACCCCAGACATTGTACATATCACCCACAACCCCTGTCTAATATCACCAGTTCCCTCAGTGTGTGAAGTAGCTGCTTAAAGGAAAAAGAAGGTTAAACAGCCAATCCCTATCCGCTGTGCACTGACTAGATCTAATAAAAAGGCCCAGGATGTAACCACAGAAGTTACCACTGCTGTATCAGGAAGTCAACTCCCCACTACAGGCACAACTGGCCCAAACTTAACTGTAAATCAAGATAGTGTTGTATTTCCCACTGAGTTTGGGGTGGCATTGACAGCCTATTTAGAAGAAATTATAGTTAAAAACCTTCTTCCTATACTCACCAGACTTGAGAAATTAGAGTCAACAGTGACATTACTTTGCAACCTAGTCTCGGACAATCCCCCAGGGACAGGGGCGAGGGGTGGTGACACGTGAGGGGGTAGTTGAAGGTAGGGTCCCCCAGGGAGGCCTGAATATGGGGTCCCCGACATTGGGTGCTGTCCAATCTACTCGTGTAGTAGGCATAGCACAAAGAAGTAGTGCTACTGGTGCCACTAAAGCAGAGCACCAGAAACAAGCAGGGCCTACGCATATAAATCACACAAATTACGCAGGGAACCTAAATCTGCCTTCCGGATCTACAAGGCCAAGAAAATCACATGTAACCTCTGTGGGGGGGTTGGTAGATTGCAACACTATAATACCAGCTATAACACAATCAAACTTGCGGCCTAAAAATAATTTACCTAGCCAACATGATAGGATGACATTGCACCTTCCTCCGGAGTGTTGCCCTTATGTGGCAATCCTCACCAATGTTTCCCCACTGCAAGATGGTCAAAAGGAATCACACACTGAGCTGAAAAACAAAGTTTGCTACTGGCTAACAATACAATACAATTTTTTCTAACACCCATTATCGGGATATTCTGTTCTTAAGGCAGGTAGGCTGGGTTGGTCCATTGGCAAAGTCTCTTGATGGAGACTGTATTGTTATAAACTGCAGATCCCTATCTATTGCAGTACATCTGGTTGGTAGGGGGACACAATCAGCAAGACAGAAGCTGAGCCTGGGAATTAAAGTTCTACCTCTTGGGTTCTTTTACAGACATCTTGATTATAGAGGAGTGGGTATTCCAGTTAGCAGGCCCACCACACAGATGACTGCCACACATAGGGAGGCCCCCTTTTTGGAACTTAGCAATAGACATCAAGCATTGTCTGATCTAGATTCCCAAGATTGACCATTAGTAGCATTGTTTACATCTCCAATAACCCCTGAGGAGCCACATGCCGCACAGTTAGAGGCAACCCCAGTCCAGTTTTGTAATAATGCTGTTTCACCAAGGGACCTAAACAGAAAGAATCGACCTCACCAGCAACAAAATGATTCCATGGAACAAATTAATAGGGTTCACGTACAGGCACTCTCTTTTAATCCCCAAGATATGAAAATCCTATCATGGACTGTGGCAGGTATAAAAACTAAGTTAATTGATCCTGACTGGTGCAATCTAGTGGATGATTTCCACATATGCCTACTGCAGGAGACTTGGGCTGTAGTGCAAGTGCACAGGGTGGGGTTTACCACATATAGGGCCATATGTAGGTAGCATCACATTTACCGATTCATAAATACCGAATTTTACCGATTCGGTATTTATGAATCGGTAAATGTAATGTAGGTAACCAATCGGTAATTATTACCGATTCGGTAAATATCGGTATTTAACAATCGGTATTTACCGAATCGGTAATAATGCATCCCTTCCCATTCATTCCTATGGGCCTGGAGGCCCATAGGAATCAATGGGAAGCCATTCACCATTACCGATTTGGTAAATACCGATTCGGTAATGGGGGGAGCATATTCAAGGGTGGCAGGGTGTCACATTGACACCCTGTTGCACCCCTGATTCTACCATGTGTGCACATGTGGCGCACATACATGCCCTAAGGGCATGTATGTCTGCCACATGGCACTCTTAAATCTGCAAAATATTGCTTTTTGCAAGGTATTCGTTATTTATCACCAACCTGTATTTGGTGGTAAATAACGAATTCTTAATACTAATTTTCACTCTTTAGAGTGCTCCCTACATTCAGGATTCGGTATTTACCGAATCGGTATTTTACCGATTCGGTAATTTAACGAATCCTGAAATTATGCCTCCTACATCTCAAATAGCTAAATACCGGTCGGTAACGGGATATTTACCGAATTTCGGCCGTTACCGACCGGTATTTAGCTACCTACATGAGGCCCATAGTATCCAAGCTAAGCAACCAACAGTTGGTCACCCTGCTGGCGGCCTTCTGATATGGGTAAAAAACACACTGGCGTGTAAAATTAGGATCTTAAACATCTGTTCAGACGAAATACTTGGGCTTGAACTGTGCTCGTTGAAAGGGAACACTCAAATCAGGTTATTTAATATTTATAAACGCTTTAGTAGTGCACATAAGCTTTCTGGGACTATAACCACACTCACTAATTGCTTTGACACCCCCAAGGGGAACCATCGACTGATAGTGACAGGTGATTTTAATACAACATACGAACCTGTTAACTATATACAGGACTTACTAGCAGAAGGAGATGAAGCTAGAGAGATTGCTAAGCTCCAGATATCGCCAGTCAAGAAGCGTACTAGGGTTGGAGAATAGATTCCTTCATTTACTATTTGCTATGGGGTACGTGCATGCAATGGCAGGACACACTCTGATAAAGAAGCATGTCACACCTTTAAGAGGGGTGACAGAAAAAGTAGAATCGATTATATCCTTGTTGATCTCCAATTATGGGCAAACGTCAATGACATGGTCATTTTAAACAGGGAAGTGACCATAACGCTTTGGCCCTTACACTGTCTGGCTTATCACTACTCCAAGGCCAGTCACAGTACAAGAGCACTCCAGTTATTACCAGTAATTATGACAAAAGGGTCAAATGGCCAGTGATACTCGCCGATCAAACCGCTCTGCCAAAAATATACTTAGAAGTAGAGCAGGTTTTCCCTAGCGTGAGCAACAGTGATAATAGTAAAGATGACATTCTGGCGATATTCTTACAACTCAATGCCACACTTAGACCCTTCTTTTATAGACAGTGTAGTAAAGCCCAACCAGCTCTTAGAACCGGACCATGGTTCAACGAGGCTTGTAAATCAGCAAGGGATGATCTTTTCACAGCAGTGAAGTTAAGACTTCATTCAGACATTAGTGATTGTAGGAAGCTCTATAAATTTGCCCAAAACAAGGCCAAAAGAGAATGGGAATCTGAAAATTGGAGAATGCTTGTTTAGGCATCAATACAAAAGAGTGGCCAACTGTTCTGGCATCTTCTGTCAAAGGGGTCACCTAGATGAGAAGCAGCAAACGATTTCCACATACAGGCCCATGTGTGAGAAGAGTACTTCGAACACTTATATGCAGGACAGGGTGAGGCCTCTGATCTAGGTCTACAACATAGATTGGTAAACCCGTCATAAATGGAGGAGACTGCCATTACTCTAGAGGAAACGATAAGAGCAATAAAGTCACTACAGCAAGGGAAAGCCCTGGGACTGGACAAGCTTCCGGGAGACCTGTATAGGGCTGAGCCGGAAATATGGGGACCCCTACTACAAGTGGTTTTTAATACCATTTTGAGTGGAGGAGAGATACTGGCGTCGTGGCGAGGTGCCAAAATCATCCCCATTAACAAAAAAGGGGACAAATGTTCTCCTGAAAACTACAGGCCAATCAGCCTTATTGATGTTACCCAAAAGCTTTTCTGTAAAATCATCCTGAATAGGATCCAAAATTGGATTGAGGACAACAATCACCTGTCAGATCTACAGGCAGGCGTTAGGGCATCCACCAGCACAATTGATCAAGTCTTCAGATTTCTTATGCTCATATAGAAGGAAGTGACTGTGGGCAGAGGTCATCTGTACGTTGTGTTCGTGGATTTAAAATCAGCTTTCGATTCGATCAATCGCACCCAACTGTGGTCCACTCTGAAAGATATTGGCCTCCCACCGTACCTACTTAACATTCTGATCCAACTGCATCACAATACCTTTGCAAAGGTTAGGTGGAATCTGGATGGAAGTCTCTCCAAGTATATAAGAATAAATAAAGGTGTTCGACAAGGCTGTGTTCTGGCCCCAACATTGTTCACTCTTTTTATTAATGGGTTGATAGGGGATTTGTTTAATTGTGGTGGTGATCCTCCGAAAATATCAGGCAGTGTATTGCCCTGTCTGCTTTTCCCGGATGATACCCTATTCATTGCCAGGACACCTATTGGGATGCAGAACCTCCTGAACAAATTTGACAAAGCCTGCAAAGACAGGGGGTTAGTCATAAATTGCTCAAAGACCAAATATATGACATTTAATCCATACAATTCACACAAAGGTAAAATAATGCTACAAAGTCAGGCCCTGGAGCAGGTTAGGGCATTCGACTACCCAGGTGCACGTATCAGTGATAAGCTGGCTTGGGCACCACAAATTGTAAAAAGCACCTTGGCCCTCCAACATGCCGATTGTACTATAGTGCGAAGGACACTCTCCCCCATTCTAGAACTTCATAGGGCAAAAGGTTTAGATGCAGCCCTTTATGGGGCGGAGTTATGGGGTTGGAAAATTTGAAAGATATGGTCCTTGCCAAAAATAAATTCATTAGGGCAACATTGAACCTGCCTGTAAACACTCCCCTCCTGCCACTTAGACTCGATCTTGGCCTCAGACCTAACAGTCATTTTGCTATTCTTAGGGCACTCCTGTTCTGGGTTAGGGTTTGGACTAGTGACACTCAGGTCCCACTCAGGAAGGCCCTGGCAGAATTAATTACTCTGCAAAGACTAACAGGTCGCATTAAATGGCTGATTAAGGACTGGTTTCTAAGGCTAGGATTAGGGCCCCTATGGGAGGACCCGGGGTCCATTCTAAAATCAATGGTTCCTCACATGCATGGCATTTTAACTTCTAGTTTTCTTGATTTTAAAGGATGTGTTGGTGTTGAGCCGTTTATGGATGACATTGAACCACCCCAGGAAAGAGCCTTATATATCCAATTTAGGTATGGTTCACTGCCTCTAAGTTCAAGAAGAAGTATCTGGGAAAGCGCATCCATATTGCCAGTATGTCCCACCTGTTAAGAATCCCCAGAGACCCTTATACATTTTTTATTCTTTTGCCCGTCCTATGTTGATCATCGGAAAAAATTGATTTTGCCTGTATGTCGCTCCTTAAGCTTCACACGCCCAAATGATGCACTAAGACTTTTTGTGTCTGACTCCACTAGTTGGTTAGTCTTTGCAATTTCAAGATACTTATTGTTTGCTTGGTGGAAAAGATACAAACCAATTAAAAATGCATCCGTGATCAACTTACAACCTTAACAAACGACTTTTATTGAACTGCCCTATGAATTGTTTTTAATATGGCAAAATATTCACTGTTTAAAAAAAAAACTATAATGCTGCTATCTATGTTATGGGATGTTTTAAACCAATTCTATTTAATGATGTATTGTACTGTAATCTTAATTGCAAATGATCATATATTTGATCGAAATAATATATATATATAATATAACATAGCTTTCCAGCTTTTTCTGGTGTCTAGTGGGCCCTGTGCCCCCCGAGGAGCAGATCAGGGGTAATTACCCCAAGCTGCCCCAGTGGGTGGCAGAAAGACTGAAATATTTAAATGTGCTGGGGAGAGCACAAGCCCCTGTTAAAAGGACTGCTCTCCTCATCCCTGGTGTCTAGTGGGTAGATCCATGCTTGGGAATTGCTCTCCTGTGGTGATCCTCAAGCAGTGATCTACTGGACGGAGGTAGCATTTGGAAGGGGAGATTCTCCCCTTTCCCACAATACCTCTCTCAAAGAATCAATGTTCAGGGGGCTGAGATATGCCCCTTAGCACTGATTCAGTGAAAGTAAAATGGCCTCATTGGCTTGTTTTACTTTCATTTTGCTGTAATGACATCGATGCACCCTGTGCGCTGATCATCATTAGAGAACAAAAACAATCAGGCTGGTTGGGTAGCTCTTCCTAAACAGCCTGATGTAAAAAATAAATAAAGGTATACTTCCCCTGTGTCAGCCAATCCAATGGGCAACACACACACTTGGAGGATACCCATGGTACAACCCTGCATTCACATGCACAAGGTGGCAGGCACCGCGCAGTGCCTGCCACGTTGTGCATGGGAATGTGCAACATGCCATTTCACCATTGCGGCGGGTGCTGCTTACAGCAGCACCTGCCGCAATGTTAGAAATGAGGAATGCGACCGCCAGGGTGGCAGTCGCATCCTAATTAGCGGAGTGGAACAGCCGCACGAATGGCGGATGGTCCCAGCACCGCTAGGATATCCTAATAGGCCCCTAAGTGACCAAATGAGAATAAAGCTTACTGGAGAACAAAGGTGACATTATCCCATTGTATTTTTTCATTCAAACCAGAAATATGACTTCTCAAATTAAAAACTCAAAACGTCTCTCTTGTCAATGTCTTTGTAAGCATATTGCTACATCTCAAAACACCACTAATTTTGTCAATTAAAATCCATTTAAAATCCATCTAATTATGTTCCATAGCCAGGCAATGACTGACCATCAAAGCTGTCTCCTTTCTGTTTATAATCATTCACATGTGTTCAGTAAAGCTTACACATATTTCCCTCCTGGTTTCATTTACGTAACCTTATCCACAAGGGAAATAATCAAGTAGATGATAATGCCATTTGTCAAAGTATTCAAATTGAATTTTAATTTTTAATTGCCAAACAACTGGTTTCTACCGCTGCCATGAACATTGCCTCATCTGTGATTGCCTTTAAGGCTATCCTCACCTGCTCTGTCGGGTGGAAGAGTCCGCTTAAGCATGTCTCTTAAATTTGTGTTTCTCTGAAATGCAAAAATAGATTTCTCAAGTACAGTTTCTGAATGAACATTTAAAATATGCCAATTCAGTCAGTCAGTCAGTCAGTCAATACTTTATTTCGGCTAAATAGCCATAAAAGCCAAGTGTAACAATAATAAAACATTTACATACAAAGTCATGATATACAATTACATACAATAGACAGAAGGTGATTTTATCTCCATGATTAAGCAATACCAATTAAGATATAAATAAGAATATTAATTTAATTAAAATACCAGATTTAACATGAATAATACTATAAAACTGAGGTAGACTAGGTAATGTAATACAATACAGCAAGGGTGAACCATAAATTCCCCAATCTGCTATTTACAGTTTATAACCAGACCGTTTCCTAATAATGTACACATTAAATAGGAATCTGCTTATACCAAACACCACCAGTTGGGAGGTGTTAGATTTTAGTATGCGCTCAGCTGCTTTATATGACCCAGTCCCCATGTTTTTGCAAAGGGGTTTAATCCAGCAGAGCCTCGGTTTCATATAAGCCGGGCAGAAGAAGAGTGTATGGGCAACGTCTTCCCTTGCCCCTAGAGAACACATGGTGCACAGCTCCGAACCATTTTCCTCGACCCACCTACATGTATAAGTGCTAGTCAATAAAACCCCATATCTAAATTGTAAATATAATGATTTTGCTAATGGGGGAGCAATTTCATCCATAAATTCTTCAAAATTAGGTGTGTCTTTTATGTTTAGGAAATTCTGGGTCAATGTGCCAGTCATAGATCCAAGGATTAGCTCACCATTAACATAAGACCAGAAAGTATCCTTAAGAATTTTTTTGGAAGACTGAGTCATGTTCTGGGGCTCCTCCCAGAAATGTGAGAGCCCTAGTCTCTTGAACCACATGGATATATACTTCAGCCATGGGGTTTTCTGATACTCATCTATCTTAATTAGTTCCGTCAAACCAGACTTGTAATCCCTCAGCTCTGGGGTTGACCATACCCTAACCCAATACAGCAGTGGTCTCAATGATGCTAGGTACTCTGTTCTTTTAAGGTTAATATCCAAAAATACGGGAACAACGGGGGTTCTAATTGGTATTTTAAGTAGACCACGCACAAAATTGTTTTCTATTTTCCCGAATTTTTTGGTGTTACAATATCCCCATACCTCGGCGCCGTAAAGAGCTGCTGATTGGGCCTTTGCTTTAAATACCTCCAGTGCTGGAGAAATGGCTTTAGAATAACTTGCACCATGCACTTTTAAGATGGGAAGTGAATTTTGTTTGAGGGATAATATACTTTTATCCAACTGGCCTTTCCAAGTCAAATTATTATCCAACATCAAACCCAGATAATTAAAGCTTCCTACCTGTTCCAATATACGATTCTCTAGGAACAAGTTTTTTCTAAGGGTTTTTTTAGAGTTTATAGCCATATATTTTGTTTTAGATGGATTTATTTCTAACCCCTTCTCCACACAATAATTTTGGAATGAATTAACCAAATTTTGCAAACCTCTCGGGGTCTGGGAGATAAGAATAGTATCATCAGCAAAGAATAGAGACGTGATTATTTCACCATCTAGTTTCGGAGAGTCATGGACACAATTCCTCAGGTAGATTGGAATATCATTAACATACAGTGAGAACAATGTAGGGGCTAAAACCCAACCTTGGCGGACGCCTCGGTCTACAGGAATGGCTTTTGATAATTCACCAGCCTTCCCCCATCTGATTTTAGCATAGTTCCCTGTGTGTAATCTAATAAGTTTATTAAGTAGTTCACCTGGGACACTCATCTTCTTTAGTGTAGACCACAACAACTTACGAGGAACAAGGTCGAAGGCGGCCCTTAAATCCATAAACGCTACGTAGAGACTACCCTTCCTGATATTTATATATTTCCAGCATATGCACATAAATCTAAACACCTGATCAACTGTGCTGATTTTGGATCTAAAACCTGCTTGGTATTTGCTTAATATCTTTGTCTCCTCAATCCAGTCTAAAATCCTATTTAAAATATGTCTGGCGAAATTTTTTTGTAAAATATCTATTAAACTAATAGGACGGTAATTGCAAGGATCATGGCGATCACCTTTTTTGAAGATTGTTATAATTTCTGCCCCTTTCCACGATTCAGGTATCGGTAAGCCAGCCACAATTGAGTTACTTAAAAAGTTTATGTTTGGGTCCCCACACTTCCACATCATGTTTCAATAGGTCACCAGGGATTTTATCAGGACCTGGGGCTTTGCCCATTTTAACAGCTAATAGTGCCTGGTTGGTTTCTTCTAGGCTAAAATGTAATGGTACAATACTATTGTCTGGATTTATTTCTACATTGTCAGGGGACATATCATCCTTACTATTAGAGCAGAGTTTAGAAAAGTGGTCACACCAAGTAATTTCATCCAAAAAAATATCCTTGGGTGATCTACCCTTCTTATTTCCTTTGGCAATTAGATTCCAGAACATGGTTTGATCATGTAACTTAGCTGCACTCAGTAAATCCTCCCATAGATCAGCATCCCATGTTTTTTGGCTTGGTTCATAATGTTTTTATAGGCGAATCTTGCATCTTTTATATCGATTTGACTCCCACATTTTACTGCCAGAATCAGCCTTGATTTTGCTTTTCTACAGTCTTGATTATACCATTGGTTTTATAGTTCTAAATGATTCTTTTTACTGTTCCCTTCTTTTTTATAGACTTTGCTCAAGAGGGGGGTTAAAGCATCGACCAACTTATAATGTAATTCAAGAACACCCTGTGTGCCTAATAAGGGCAACTGGGGTGTTCCAATGATTTCATTGAATTTATTATAAATGTTGGTCAATGCTTCTTTTTTACCCAAAATGTATGACCATTTTATAGCACGCCTATTATTGGATATCTGTAACTCCCCAACAGGAGAGTTTAATGGGCCTTCAACATATGGTCTAGAGAGAAATGGTGCAGTGTCTAGCCATAATTGGAGAGGAAAGTGATCACTCTCCGTTCTGGAATCTACCTTAAAATCAATTATTAATCCCCATATATTCCAAGAGGCCATTACAAAATCTATGTGTGACCTAAGGTTTCCTTTAAAATAAGTGGGAACTGGTGGTCTATCTGAAAGAAAGCGACCATTACATGCTTTTAAGTCATGTGACACAGTCATCTGTAAAATCTGTGTGGCAGCTATTGAGCTTTTAACAAGACTCCAGGGGCATAATATCATTGGCAGGGTCTTGTTCATCGAATAAACTTTCTAAGCCCTGAATAGGTTAATATTTGCAACTGAAATCTCCACAAACTAAAAGCTGAGCATTGTGTCCTAAATCTGCTAAAGTGGAGTCCAGAATTTCTATCATCATTTGATTCCTTGTTAGATGGATATTGTCTATTGTAAATGTTTATTAAGTAGATAACTTCTTTCCCACTAGTCACAATTTTAAGAACTAACAGATCAGGACAGGGGATGGGTAACTGACTGACCTCTATTTCCAAGTTAACTTTGACCCAGATGACCAACCCCCCAGATGCCCTCCCTCTGTTTGATGGTATTTCTTTAGAGCTAAAGGTTTTGTAACCTAATCTGTGGGGGGTTTCTACCATCCAGGTTTCTTGCAAAAGGATAATGTCATAGTTTTCAATATATGAACACCATACTACATCCTTTAAGTTCCTGGAAAGGCCTGCAATATTCCAAGATAACAACCTAAAATTAGATTTAACATTTACACATAAAGGAAGTTTTCTTAATATATTGTCATCGCTGTCAGTATCATTCATAAGTGTGACTAGAGGATTTACTGCTTCTACTCTATAATCATCTATATTATTACCTAATGCCTCTGGCTGTACTGCATGGGGCTTCAGAATCATATCTACTCCAGCTTCGACTTGCTCACCCAGCTGGTCTTGGAAAATCTCAGCAGTATATGACTGATCATCTGTTGACACGACTAAAAACCTCGGCGATGCTATGGATTTAAGGCCAAAAGCTTCACTTCTTAAAGGGGTCCCCCTCAACTGGTTAGCTAATACTGTTACTGGGATTATGTTTTTATCATCCTCTGGGAGTCAATCATTTACATCAAGTGTACTCAGTACTGTATATCTATTCTCCGTAGGAATTTCAAAAATTGACGGGCTATTAGTACACAAAAATCTTTCCCTATTCATAATATGTACTGGTCTGTCTAGATGTCTATAGAAATAGCCCAAGGAGTGTACACCCACAATATTCTCCCCTGATACAAGAGACGCTGCTCTTAATAGGACTGTTGCAGCATGTTGTGGGTATCTAAAATTTATAATGACACAATCCCCCTGACATGTTTTCCTTGTATTGCCTACCCAGCAGACTCGTCTAGTGGAAAATATTTGATCAGAGAAGTTTGTAGGAAAGCCACAGTTTTTGTTTAACCAAGCAACTGTTTTCCGTTTAAGTGAGTTGTGAGTTTCCTCTCGGGAATTGGATGTTGCTGGGTCAAGGGGAGGAACGTTAGAAAGAACAATAACGTAAGGTTCACAGGCTGGTGGAAGATTAACACAGTGTAAATTTTGTACAAAAGCCCTAGACCCCACACTATTGGATTGAGCTATGTTAGTTCAGATACTACTGCCAACTGGTCGCGGAAATCTCGTAGAGCTGATGGGGTTCCCAACCTCAGGTATAGGCAGCAGAGCGGAGTTGGCAGAATTAGCACGATGTATTGGTGCCTTGGGCAAATTTGTGGGCTGTTTCATTTTGTCTAAAAGACCTCCCAATCTCAATACCTCAGTTGACAATGATTCAATTTTCTCTACAAGAGGCTTAATCATGAGTGCTAGTTTTTCCTCAAATATCTTGGCAATGAGCCCCGAGAGAGCAGAATTCTGGACTTCATTAATGGTCGGGGTTTCAATATGGACCACGCTGCTCCTCTGGGGATGGTCTGACAATGACTTGTGGTGGACACTTCCCCTCTTAGTTTGGGGCTTCCTGCATTTTCTAACAGCTCTTTTCAGGGGGGAAGGGGGTGGTACAGGCTCTTTTGGGGACACCAATACATCTTGACTTAAAGCGTCATCATCATCCAAGGGAGAATAAGTCAAATTTCCCAATAAGAGAGCTTAAGTTAGAGGGTCCACTGTGGTAGGAGTATTAGTACTAGCGTCTAAAGGTAACTCCATGTTGTCTGTGAAAGACTCCTTTCCCAACGACTTCCTTCTTTCGCTGTTAATCTTGCTAACCCTTTTGACCAAAAAATTATCCATTGTGAGTTTAGTTTTAGCCATGAAAGTGCAACAACCACATTAATAAACAATTACGACTCTAGATAATAAAACGGGAGAACCAGGAGAGTGGCAAATTTAAGGAACCAACACAGAGGCAATAGCTGCCACAAGTGTGTCAGTAATGACCAACTCACAACTGTTTCTTATAGCATGGGTAACAATAACTATAACAACGCTGCACAATATGACCTATTACTTAACAGTCTCACGATAAAATCAACAATTAGTCATGACTGACAGAATCCTTTTAAAATAGGAATGAACTTGCAGATGTAGCGTGCTCCTCAACAATCAAGGGGGTAGGCCCGACCCGACCTCCTCCGGCCGCCTAACGGCCACACAACAGCCCGCCCTTTGCCCGGGCTTAACACGGCGCCGCCCGCGGGGGGTGGCGTGTTCCTTTATGCGCCTCCGGGCGCGTGAGTTACGCCAGGCCGCAGGAATCCTGGGAGCTGTAGTCTCCCCCCGCTTCAGCCGCGAGTCGTAGTGGCAGCGGCGGGGGAGACACGCAGCGTGGGAGGCCCAGGAGCGGCGGCGACACACAACACAGCAGCGCGGTACAGCAGGGCAGCAGGTAGGACTCCCAGCAGTGAGTTCCTCATAAATTCAAGACCCCCAATGTCACATTTTTATTCTGATCAGAAACATAGCTACATTTAGTAAAACAGATAATGTTCTTTGTTTCTTTCCTCTTGGCATTGGATTCAAACATACTTTCCTGGTTGTAAATCCGCTCTCTTTTGTATGAATGGCTTATTAACCATTTCAGATATCCTCTATTGTTCAGTTTGCTTTTCAAAGAGGTAGAATGTTCAGTAAAGTCAATGATAGTAAAACAATTTCTATGAATACCAATGAACTGCCTAAAAGACAGGGAATCTTGCTAGCACTTAGAATCCAAATGTCTAAAAATTACGGGGCATATTATCAACGGCCAGTGATAATTTTCGCTGGCCGTGCTATCTCTGGAATTTATCGCCCTGGTAGCGCGTTATTAACAACGCGTTTCTCCAGGGCGATAAAAATTCCAGAGATAGCGAGGATATCGCTGTTTTGCAGGGAACATCGCTGGTTTTACAGCTATGTTCCCTGCAAAGCGGCGATAACCTTGCTGATACGACCCACAGGTTCGTATCAGCATAATCCACTCCAATGTTAGGGATAGGTAAGTCTGCATTTTAGCAGACGTTAGTTTTTAAAGAAAACAGGGGTTTTCTCCAAAAACAAACGTGTGCTAAAATGCTGGAGCAGCCTTGTAAATATTGCGATGTGAACATCAGCGATATTTACAAGGTTGTCCTGCCCAGTGACGCCCACTTTGCATCTCATTAGAGATGCAAAGGGAGGCATTGGGTAAAAGGGTGCTAACACGCGCTAATGCATGTTAGCCCCCTCTTGTTAATAGGGCAATAGTTTTATCTCCGCTTTTTTGGCTTTAAAAGCCAAAAAAGCAGAGATAAAGCCCTTGTAAATATGCCCCTACATTCTTGATATGCTCATACTGGCTGTAAATGTTACATTTGCATTGCCCAAATGTAACTATTGTAAGAATGTGTGCAGCATCTCCTCTTCTCCACTCTGAATTTTAAAAAAACGTAATCAATATAGTGTGACCAATGATGGATGTTTTCATTTAAGGGACCTTTATAATTATATATGTGCTTCTCTTCAAATGTAACCACATAAAGATTTGCTGTGCTGGGAGCACATGTGGCCTCCAAGCTAGTCCTGATCTGGTTGTTGTTCTCAAGTACAATCTCAATACATGGGGTCCGATTCCGATTCCGGCCGCAAGGGCTCTGACCGACGGTCGGAGCCCTTCCTACCGATTTGGATCATGTCATCCGGATTCCTTTCCGACCGAGCCATTCCGATGGGCTTGGTCGGAAAGGAATCCGACACGGATTTCCGGATTGCGGACGACAGGCTCGGAGAGCCCGTCCGCCCTCTGGAAATCTCCCAGTACTCCCCCGGCCGCCTCTTTGCGACCGAGGGACTACGATGGCAGCTTTTCACTGCCTTTTCGTGCCAGTTTTTCCGGCACGAAAAGACAGTCAGAAACTGTCTTTGGGGGCCCCCAGTAGGGCCCCCATGGGTGCAAGGCTGCCAAATGGCAGCCTGGGGGCACCTATGGTGCCCCTCTGTGGATCCCTGCACCCGGTGGCAGGCACCCTGGGGTGCCGCCCACAGGGTGCAGGAATGAACTGCACCCCTGCTTTCAAGGATGCAGGCATGCATTCCGATAGGAATGCATGCCTGCATTGTCTTGTATAGGAGTGCGACCAAACCCTGTTTGGTCGCATCGTACTAGCAGGGCCGTAACCGACGACAGCAGGTCGGTCAGTTACGGCTCCTGACCAATGTCGAATGGACCTGAGTCCGTCCGACATCGGAATCGGCCCCAAAGTGTGATGAACCGAAGAGAAAGAGAATTTTCCGTGTTAGATAAAGTTGGTGAGCTATTTTGTTAGCCTTGTTCCATGGGATATTCGTATAACATTACTCCACGTCAAAAGTCACCAAAATATGCCTCACTGTGTCAATAGAAGGATTTTCAACTTTCCAAATCATGTCGGTGGTATCATGAACATATGACTTCAGATAAGAAACAATCTGTTTCAAAAAGATATCTGCATATTGCGAAAGGGGATCTGTAAGGGAGCAAATGTTAGAAACAATAGGTCTGAATGGGGGGGGTCCTAAGAATTTTAATAGTTATTAGGCAAACCATTTTGTACTATTGCTTTAGGGTACTGGTTGTTGAGGCAATCACATTCTTGTTAGCGTAGATCACCACTCTCTTCTGCTATAGCTGTTATCCTGCCAGTTAATACTGCTAATTCTGTAGGCTTGTTAGAAAGAACCACAAGTTAATAATGTGATATTCCTAACATTTCTTCAATCTTTTTATTGTAATGGGCAGGTTCCGAAATAACAATACCCCCCCTTGTCGTTTTGGCTTGATAGTGACCTAATCATCTTTTATAAAAAATTCTAAATCTGTGACTTCTTCATAAGATGTATTACATCGTGCTTAGGCAAATATCTAAGGATTTTATCTAAATCCTTAGTTACAACTTCTTTGAATATCCTAAATTAGTCTGAACATTTTTCAACAGTGCTGGAAATATTCAAAGTGTTAGATCCCACACTTTTCATCAGCTCTGATATACGTTTGATAAACAATCACATCATTGCTCAGCAGGGTGGACTTACTTTTATTGGGGAGTACAAATACAAATACATTTTGTCATCTTTTTAATCTTTGGAAGAACCGTAGCAGGACTTCTCGGGACAGCTGCCATTTTATTGGTACGGTACAAGCATTCAGCTGAAGGGCTGCAATACAATGTTTGACAGCACTAGCACTACTCAGCAGGACAGCTGTACTGTATATGTGATGAAAATTTCTGAGTATCAATACAAGGTTTGCAGTGGAGAAGATGTTGTTGAATTATATCAAAGCTATTTAATCCATAGAATAACACAAATGGAGAGTGCCATACACATAGACCAATATTCTACCAAAAGTGTTGATTGTGGTGGTTTGGGATTAACCAATCAGAACACATCTATAGTACATAAGCAGATGCTGAATGTAATTTGGCCTCATAAAGAAACATTTGGGAAAGGCACCTCATCTGCAAACTAATTTGTCCATTAAGAATGCAATAGTAACAGTTGACGCTAGTGCACATGGTTTTGGGGCTATCCTAACACACAGGGAAAAGGGTACTGAATTAGTCATTGGATAGGCCTAAGAAAGAGGAGTTACACTTTTAGAAAAAGAGATGTTGGCATTTGTCTGTGTGTAGGGACAGGGTTGGGGTCACGAGATCCCATTTAATTATATGGGGACAATCATTTGATTTAAACTCTGAAACCTAAACCACTTGTTGATCACTTCGGTTGGAAAATAATGAATAGATTAATTCCTAGATTGTCCAGGTAAGCGTGCAAGTTGTAAGATTATAATTGCACAGTTGAATTTGGTGGTTTTGTGGGAGGTTAAACAGGAACAGAAAAATCATCTTTTAAAGAGGATTGAGATAAAAAGAAGAGTGCCAGTGAGATTCAGGAATATGCTGGTTGCATGACCGATATTACTTGTTTGTCTGCTGTCATTTGTTAATGTGTTTTTATTGTAGTTGTACTAGGTTTGGGTCATAATTAAACATTCTGGCTCCGATTCCGATCCGGGTCGGAAGGGCACCCAACGCGATCCGGCCGGAAAAAGTTTGAGCCGTACGCGTGTTTTCCACCCGACTCGTACAGCTGTACGATGCGAGCTACATGAAAATCACTGACCAAGTCGTTTCCGGGTCCAGACCGCTCCATACGTCTCGGTCGTAAGCTAACCGTGGCATGCAATGGATGCGATGCACTCGTCAGACAGCCTGTGTGAGCCGGAGTGTCCAGCTCGCAAAAGCTCCCGGAGTCAGACTTCGGGGTTCCGCGTCGGACCCCCCGACACCCGGACCCGTGCGACTCGCACACAGGGGGAGACCCATGGGTCTTCCCCATACAGGCATGTACGGCGCGATGGCACCAACGTGTACCCACTGTAGGGGGCGCACTTGTTCGAGATGTACCCATTCAGTCAATGGGAGCAACTGGCTCCCGTTGACTTCAATGGGAGCCCGACCAAACCGAGTCCGACAGCATTCGTGCACATCCTACTCGCTCGGTCGGACTGTAGGGGTCCGGTTCGGTCAGAAAACACTCTGGATCTGACTCGCTCGGAGTGCTTTCCGACCCGGATCGGAATCGGCCCCTCAATCCGTTTTGTCTAGGGGTCAGAATTGATATATTATTGTGACATTGCAGCAGAGTGATGGTCTTGTTTATTGTCCTTCCTCCTTTAGTTTTTGGTGTGGCAACTCTTTTTTGGACTATTTGTAATTGCTGTTCACTAACTGTATTGACATTTTGGGGCCGATTGCAATCCTGGAAAAAGGCTGTACGAATCTTTGTACGGAGCGTTTTCTCCGTACGACTCGTACCCAGTAAACTTTCCGTACAACCTAGGAAGTACGATTCGTACAGAAAGCCTATTTTCGTACGTTTCATACAAAAGACCGTACGGATACAAAAAAACAACGATTCAGATCCGGAACAGCTTGTACGCGACGTTCGGACGTATTCAAGCAGCGGTTTCCGGCCCAGCAAGTACGATTCGTCCCTACGTCACTCCGTACGGCTCTTTTTTTACGGGAGCCAAACACAGCCGGAAAAGCAGAGTCCTACGCGAACAGCTACGCAACGGAGCCCCGGTACACGATGTACACGCCATGAACCCCATCGTACGTGTCATCCCGGTCCTCCTAGCCTACGACCTGGTGCACCGGACCCGACGCACACGCCGCAGAAGGTGAGAACAACACCCAGGGGCCAGGGTGGGGGTGAGGGGCAGGAAACATACCCCATACCCAAATCCAAACCTATAATATGGAGCCCATACATTACCACCAGGGTCTGGGGGGGCGTGTCCAGCAACCCCTGCGTACCGCAACAACAGAAGTGGACGTGTACGGTGCGTTGCACACGTACCCCTACGGCACCAGTAGAATAGTGATACAGACCGTACACACGCAATGAATGCAAGGGTACGGTGTGTTTCACACGTACCCGTACGGCACCAGTAGAACAGTGATACGGACCGTACACACGCAATGAATGCGGGGATACGGTGCATTTCACACGTACCCCTACGGCACCAGTACAATAGTGATATGGACCGTACAATACTGATAAGGACCGTACACACACAATGAATGCGTAGGTACGGTGCGTTTCACACGTACCCCTACGGCACCAGTAGAACAGTGATACGGACTGTACACACGCAATGAATGCGTGGGTACGGTGCGTTTCACACGTACCCCTACGGCACCAGTAGAACAGTGATACGGACCGTACACACGCAATGAATGCGTGGGTGCGGTGTGTTTCACACGTACCTGTACGGCACCAGTAGAACAGTGATACGGACCGTACACACGCGATGAATGTGTGGGTACGGTGCGTTTCACACATACCCCTACGGCAACAGTACAACAGTGATACGGATCGTACACACGCGATGAATGCGTGGGTACGGTGCGTTTCACACGTACCCCTACGGCACCAGTAGAATAGTGATACGGACCGTACACACGCGATGAATGCGGGGGTACGGTGCGTTTCACACGTACCCGTATGGCACCAGTATTATAGTGATACAGACCGTACACACGCGATGAATGCAGGGGTACGGTGCGTTTCACACGTACCCGTACGGCACCAGTAGAATAGTGATACGGACCGTACACACGCAATGAATGCGTGGGTACGGTGCGTTTCACACGTACCCCTACGGCACCAGTAGAATAGTGATACGGACCGTACACACGCGATGAATGTGGGGGTACGGTGCGTTTCACACATACCCGTACGGCACCAGTAGAATAGTGATACGGACCGTACACACGCAATGAATGGGTGGGTACGGTGCGTTTCACACGCTTACAATGGTGATACGAGGCATACACACGCCAGGAATGGAGGGCTACAAGTCGCACAAGGATGTCCATCAAGTACTTGTCATTGCATACTTTCATGTGCAGGCCCTAGGTGTGTCAGCCAGTGATATTGCACAGGTCATCTCATCTAGTTGCACAATTGATGTGTGATGACCTGTGTACACATGTCATGTGTGATGGGGCACTATGTGGCACACATCACCTTGACACTTGTCACATGTGTGTCTGTAGTCCAACTGTGTCATGCACAGCAGCAGTGGGATGGCACAGTCATCACCACCTGCACCAGTCTCCTGATGCCAGGGACAGGGACACTCTATCAACTGACATGTCACGATCAGCGTGCCCCTATGTGACTACATCAGGTGTGTGTCATGTCTTCCCATGAGCTTGCTGTTAGTGTTCCGTCAACTGCATGTGCTGTTGGTGCATCCAACATGGGTCTGTGTGGAGATGGGCATGGCACACATCTACGCACACCATGCCACATGTGGATTCCCACGGCTGTAGGGTCTGTGTGCATCGGACATCATATTTTCCCAGGCACACATGTCTGCGTCGTCTCAATGGCTGTGTTTTTTTGTTGTCACGTGTACTCCTTCATCGCAATGTGTTTCATATGTACATTTGACATTCCATGTGACCTGTGCATGTGCCTTGCAGTCAACTGTCTGGATGAGATTACATCCTTCCAATGCAGCTATGTGGATGTGTGTCACTCCGGTGATATCTCTGGCTGTTCACTCAGACTTGCTCCCAGCTCATTTCAGGGCATGTCATGTAGACTTGACAATCAACAGGTGTATCTGGCTTTTCGTAGGAGTGCCAGCAAGCTGGCATATGTGTCCTGGATGTATTGCACACACCAGACTCCATAGTTACCTGATGTTTAGTAGCAGTTTAGCATGTGCTATGTTCATTGACATTGATGTTGGCAGACTCTCAATCTTCATTATTCCTATCAATGTCCTGCAGGGCACCGCCTGTCCCAAGACCAATGAGAGACTTGGCTGCCATGAGGGAACGTGCCTGCATCCGACGTTACAGATTCACTCGACAGCTGATTGAGGACTTGACCGACAAGCTGGCACCACACCTCCAACCGCGACACAGGTATCCTACTGCGCTGACCCCCAAGATGAAGTGATGGCAGCCCTACATTTGTTTGCCACAGGTATGTTTCAATTGACCATAGCAGATGTTGGTGGGATGTCACAGACAATGTTCAGCCGTGTCCTGCGTGATGTTTTGGCAGCCATGTTGGAGCACCTTGATGAATTCATCAAATTTCCTACTCCTGAGGAGTTGACAGATGTTAAGGGTGATTTCTATGCCCTGGGAGGGAGGGATGCCCCATGTCATTGGGTCCATTGATGGGACACATGTGGCTTTGGTACCACCACAGGCACAGGAGCAAGCCTATTGCAACCGTAAACATTACCACTCAATAAATGCCCTTGTGGTGTGTCTTGCTAACATGCTGATTTCCCATGTCTGTGCACGTTTTCCAGGATCAGCACATGATGCCTACATCATGAGGCGTAGCAGGGTGCCACAAATGATGCTGCGGTTGCATAACGAACGAGCATGTCTTTTTGGTGGGTATACTCTGTTTGTCCTGTGTGTTGCGGTATCTTTGGCTCTTACGACATCTCCTGACCCACGTATTTACATGATGTTTCCATGTAGGGGACTCTGGATATCCCAACATGCCATGGCTAATGACACCTCTCCACAACCCAAAAACAGCTGCAGATCACCGGTACAACAATGCACACGGGCAGACCAGGCGAGTGATTGAGAGGACGTTTGGCCTCCTGAAGAGCCGATTCTGGTGCCTCGACAAGACAGGCGGGTCCCTCCCATATGCACCGGAGAAGGTGTGCAAAATCTTCATTGTGTGCTGCATGCTGCACAACATGGCCGTTGAGAAGCCAGTGCCACTCATCCTTGATCCTGATGAGCAGCAACATCCCCCCGTGGAGGATCCAGGGCTTGGTCACGAGGCAAGTGATGAGGAGGAGGAGGATGATATCCGGAGTCAGCTCAGACGCAACTTCTTCTCATAATGGTGAGTCACTGGGTATGAGTGTGCAAGCTTGTAGCATTGAGTGGCATGTGTTGCAATGTGTGTGTCCAGCTGACTGAATGCAAAGTGACTTTGATGTGTGCACTGATGTGTCACTCGACTGATGATGTCATGCCACACAGTTTTGCGGAGAGACTTTCTTTGAAATTTGCATGTGTCCAACATTGTTCATGTTTCGTAACTGACCATGTGTGCGGCGAGATTTGTTTTAGGTGACTTCTTGTGTGTCTGTCATTCCCAGGTTTTTGCGCCTGTTTTCTGCTTGTGTCATCTTTGTCCTCCTGCTATTCCTCATGAGGATTGCAACGTGTGCTGAATCAGCGTTCCATGCACGGACATGTGGAAATGTCGGTTTGGGTAAGGATTGCAGCAAAGCTTTTTGGTGGTGGTACGGGCTGGGAATGTGTGGGGACTGCTTCTGTGCATGTTGTGGTACCATGCATACATGTCTTCTCACCATGGAGCATATGACATGTAGCATCACTCCCATGACATGATAGTCACCCTTCTTGACAGTCATCTGTAGTGGAGTGTGGAGTCTGATGAAGGCATCAATGTGCGTAAACCTTGCCTCTGAAACATTGCGGATGCTACGGGTGAACATAGTGTGGGACATCACAACAACAGGCTCTATGGAGAATTGCAGCCTCTCCGTGTGCAGCAGGATGTGTTTTGCTCATCCCCTTAACTTGTGTGCCAGTTCATTGAGATTTACAACATCCGTGTTGTGAAGGGGGGGTCCAGCGTATGCCCCACATGTTCTGTCAACTGACCTCTGAGTCTGTTCGTATGGATGCATTTCCCTTTGTGTGAGTTTGTGCAATAAAGGTGTTCAGCACAATCCAAAGTGCCTCATCTCTGTCACTGCAGATCTCTTGATAGTTTGCATGCGTCATCTATGGCATAATTGTCAAAGACTGAGCATATGAGTGTATGTGTACTTCGGCAACATGCATGCAGTTCTTCATGGCTAATAATCTCTATTATGCATGAAGTACCTGGTTGTGTATGTATTTGTGCAGGTTGCTCCCCACAACGGGACGTCAACGCCTGCTAACGGTGTGTTTCCTGTGCGCAGCTCCGCATTTTGTTGCCTGATCCTGTGGCCGTCATTTTTGGTGATTCTTCATACATATTTCTCGGAGTGACCCATGAGTAACCTGACACTCCTTCCTTTACATACACCTGTTGCACTGTGCCTTTGACCTCCTTGTCTTTGTGTGCTACTTTTGGCCTAGTCTCTCACCCCTTCCACCTGCTGCAGCCTCACCTGCGGTACCACCCCACCGAGTGCCCTGATTCTGCAACCCACACGCCTCCAAAATGCTTCTCCTTTCCCCCTCCACCCATTCTTAATGCATCCAGCAGCTTGTCTGTGCCACTGTTGCGCCAACGCCGTGCCAAAGGCAGGACCATCTGCGCCTGCAACGTGCACAGTGCACGACCCTCTGGTCCTTGCATGACCCACGTCACACAACAGGCTCATGCTGCAGCCACCCTCCAAGCAATGTCCACCAGACAAGCAACCGCATGCTATCAGGCAACCCCTAAGCGCACACACAACACCTTCGCATGCTGAGTGTGCAACTCCAACTGCCTACACAGCGCTGCCCCACCTACCAGACCCTGTCAGAACAACCAGGTCATGTGCCTCGTACTCCACACCCGCTCCGTCCACCAGCACGCCATTGGACTCTGTTACCTCCTCAACACAACAGCCCCACACATCACCTTCATGACAGTAACCTGGATAAAAGAATCCTCAGCACAAAACTTCTTCATTGCCATCTCTGACGGATACAAGATCACCCGCAGGGACGGCACCAACAATCCCGGAGGATGAATTGCACATTATTCACAAGTACACCCTCAGAGTCACAAATCCGGTTTTGCACCAACCCCCTGGCAACCCTCAGAGTAACACTCATCTACAGATCTCCAGGCCTACATCCACAATTCCGCAAAGCCATCAACATGTACATCTGCACGCACGCCCTCACCTCCACAGGCTACATGTGGCTGGGGGTCAGTAACTTCTTGCTGGAGGAGAACCACACCACCATCCATCATTGGTCCATCAACATTTGCATCCACGTCTCCGACAAGCAACACACTGCCCCTCACCCCGCTACCGATCCCCCAAAGATGCTTGATGTAAGTCACCACAGACAAGCTGTGTGGGACACTCGAACCAACACCCCCACCACACCCTGCAACCTCACACACTGGATCAGCAACTGATCCAACAATCTTGCCACATTGACGGACTTTCCTGTGAAGCACAACAACAGTTAAGCCACCTGGGACAAGGCAGACCTACTGGACTCATACAGATCTAGCCGGACTCTTGTGCAAACCTTGCAACACAAAGAACCATCAGTTACCTTACAGCCCTGGAAAACGCCACACACAGCCATCACCATATTATCAGCAAGGACAAGTGGAGATCCTTCAGATAGGGCAGAGGCACCAAAACACACGACATAAAGGAGCTCACCAGCATTGTAAGTGAACTGACAGCAGATCTCCATCCAAAAGACACCCCACCCTTGCAAGACAGATCAAATCCCTTGCAACTTTCTACCACTGCAAGCTCGTGGACATACACAATAGCCTTGGCACACAGAGGCAGACAGCACTATTATCCGCGGGACACACCCCCCTCAGGTTCTGGACTCCCATCAGCAGCAAATACACCACCTGGCTCATGTGCACCATCCACTCTGGCTCTCCATCAGGCCCCTTCCCACACAACATCTCAACCACATCATTCCCCATCCTTGAAGCCCAAGTCCAGCACGTCATGAATGTCTCCTTTGAGTTTGCCACATTCCATGGGAGCTGGAGGCATGCAGAGACCCAGGCCCTTCTTAAACAACGGACGGCAGTACCGCAGGATCTCCTGGAACATCACCCTGCTTCCCTACCCAGCAAATGTCATCAGGAAGACACTCAATGAGCAACTGCCAAACTTCCTCCACGCAAACAGCTCAAGGCAACCGGCACCAGACCATCTTCAACAGTAATCACACCACTGCAACCGTCATAATTGCCACCACCAACGACAACTTTGCCCTGCTCAACAATGGTGAGACCACCCCCTTGACCTCTCACCGGCATTCTACACCATGTGCTACCACACTGTCAGCTCACACATCTCCAACACTGGTGTCCAGAGGAGGGCCCAGGATTAAATCATCAAGTAGCTCACCAGCAAGGCCCAGGGAGTTGGCCTCCACCCTTCAGCATGTGGTACACTGGGGTCATCTGGCCCATGCCCCAGGGCTCATCTCTCAGCGTGACGATCTTTAATGTCTCCATGACCCCCCTCTCCACGGTCACATGCGCACACGTCCTCATCATCATCTTGTATGCCATTGACACCCAGCTGCTCCTCACCCTCACCAATGACCCAGCCATTGCCAGATCCAACCTTCAAGAAGGCATGACATCCGTTGACGAATGGCTGAACATCAGCCACCTGAGGCTGGACTTGGACAGGACTGAGGTCATCATCTGAGGATTGTCCCCTCACGGCTGGGTCAACTCCTTGTGTCCCACCGGCCTGGGCACCGCACCAGCACCCAGTGGCCACGCACGCAAGCTGGTTTTCATCATGGACTCATCGCTCACAATTACCGTGCAACTCAACACCATCTGTACCTCATGCTGCAACACCCTCTGCATGCTGCAAATGATCCACAGATAGATTCACTCCAAGGCAAGACAGACCGTCCCCCAGGTCCACGACACCAGCCGGGTCAACTACAGCAACGCCCTCTACGGAGGAACAACAGCAAAACTGCAGGAGAAGTTGTCCACATCCAGGGTGCATCCGCACACCTCATCTTCAACATCCCCCTCCCCAGCCACATCACCGTCCACCTGAGATAGCTACAATGGCTCACTGTCTGCTGCAGGGTCACCTTCAGACTCCTCATCCACACTCAGGAGGCAGTCCACAACCCCAGACCCAAAACCGACCTTGGACGTCTGTCATCCAACACCCCGATGGCCCAACTCCGTGCAGACAACCTTGCCCTGGCCACCATTCATCACATCCACAGAACAACTGCATGCAGGAGATAGTTCTCCCACCTCGCCAAACAGACCTGGGACTCCCTCCCCGGGCACCTCCATATGACCCATGACCTCTACGCCTTCATGATACTCTTCCAAATTGGTCTGTCTGAGCAGTATTGCCAGCCCCCCCTCAGCAGCTTGAGGGCATCACAGGTGAGTATTGGGCTCCATGTCTGTATTTGATGATACATTGTGACCCATGTGTGTCCTCGACCGGACTCAGATCCCAGTGTATGAATGGCTAGAGTTAGTTCCACACTCAGGCATACTTTGACATATCCCCACATGTATGTTGTGGACTCATGCAAAATGACTGCAACATCAAATTATTATTTTTTTTTTTATTATAGGTCTGGGGCGTGATTTGTCCAAGAAAAAGGTGCAATACAGGGACCATAGAATCCAAAGTTCCCAGGGGGAGATGGGATCCTTGGCATTTGAAAGCAGCAGAGTCCAGACCACAGTGTTTGGCATCATTGGTCAGATTGTCACCAGCAAGTCCATGTGGCAGAGAATGTCAGTCAATGAGGTGATGCTGTTGCACATGAAGGCCAGGTGCCAGGCCAGGTGACCTAGGAGATGTGGATGGGCCGCTGCCTCTCACGGTCTTTTCCGTGGACGACCCACCTTCCTCAGGGGACCCTCAGATGCAGGCCTTGATGATGCTTGGGACGCTCCGTCGGACAAATCCTCCTCCTCCTCCCTCCCTGTGGCTGGTGGTGGTCTTCACCCGGTGGCACAGGGAGGGTTGCCCATGTTGTCTGCGATCCGACAGAGTGAATGGCTTATGTCCCTTTGCACCACCAGGACCTCAGCCAGTCTTGCCTCCATCCGTCCTTGGTGTTCTTGTTGACTGGCGTGTTGCTCGGCCTGCTGGTTCTTCATCTCTGTGATGGTCCCCTTTATCTCTGTGAGTGTCCCAACTACCTGGCTGATCTCCCTGGTGTCACGCCGGTATGCCTCCAAGATGTTGTGTATGTGTGACATACCGGTCTCTTCAGCTGGCTGGTCAGGTTCTCGCCTCCGCCTGCCTCCACTCCCACCACCCCTGCCCACACGAGCCTGGGCTGCCGTTGTGGGCACATCGGGTCTACGGGACCCCTGAGGGATGGCAGTGGTGGTGTTGGTTGCCTCCTCGTGGTTGCCTGGCGAAACTTGTCCCTCCTGGTCAGACTGGCTCAGTTGTTCACTGCGGGCAGGGCTCCTTGGTGTCTCCTGGGATGTGGCAGGAATGGGGGTGGTGGTTGGCACAGATGTTCCTGAACCAGGTGCTGCAGGGGCTTGGACAGCAGAGGGTCCAGGTCGGTCGGGGTCATCCACGGAGTGTTGAGAGGCGTCGCTGCCGGTGGGATCAGGTTCCTCCCGAGCCTGGGACTGTGATTCTTCACCCCCATTGTTGGGGGGAGATTCATCACGTTGCCCTGTGTGTGAGAGACAGACAATGTTAATGCTGTTTCATGCAACATCCATGTTTCATACACATTCTAGTTGGCACTGTTCCTCCAGGTAGTTGTATGTGCCTAGCATTCTCCTCAATGTTCACTTGTGGATGGGTATGTTGCGGGGGACAGATTGATATGTGTTCCTGAGTCTTTGACTTGTTGAGTTTTGGCTTGGATGCTTCTTCGGCTATGTATTGGTCTTGTTGTGTTACATGTCCATTGTGACAGTGGGTAAATCCATTGCCTGTCCTGGGGGTGTCTGCTTGTGTAAGGGGTGTGTGTGACAGGGCCTGCTGGTGGGTGTAGTGTGATTTGGCACTGGGGCTCCCAGGTGATGTAGCTGTCCCCCAATGGAGCATGTTGCCATGACAGTGAGTGTGAGTTCCTGTCCTAGATATCTGACCTTGCTATCTTGGTGTTTGTGTTTTCACTGGTCACAGGAGGGCCTTGTGCTGCCTACACCAGGGCCCAGTGTCAGCTATCTTGTCAGTACTTTCACAGTCCCTGTGCATTGAGCATGGTGCATGGGTATGTACCTGGGCCATGTGGGATGAGGGCAATTGTGTCTGATTTGAAGTTCAACAATGCGTTTTGTGACACCCACCCTCCCAGCATACCGGACATCCATTCTTGAGTTAGTGCTTCGTGTAGCAAAGGACATGGCATAGCCTTGCTTTCTCAATGGGGCACACACATGTTAGTGGCATTAGCGTTGTTTTTGACTATGGTTCTGGCCAGTGAGTGTTTGGAGGTAGTTGCGTGCATTTTGTGTAGTTGGGGTGTGGATGCCATTACCCCCATGTTACATAAGTTGTTTGTGTACTCACCAGGCTCTGGAACTCCTTGAAGTCCATGTACTCCCACCGGCGGAAGCAGGGCCAGCACCTTCTCCTCCCTGGGATGGAAATGTACTGGTCTGCGGGGCCCAACACCTCCAGTGATGTTGCTCTGGGCGTAGTCGTCATTCATTTTTCGCTTGACTGACCTCTGCAGATCGTACCACCTGGCTTGGCATTCAGTCCTGGTACTTCTGATGGGTGCAACAGCATTCACCCTATCGACGATCCTCTGCCACAGGCGTGAATTTTCGGCTATGCTGGTCTGTCTGACCAATGTTCCAAACAGCTGTGGCTCGACTCTGATGACTTCATTGACAAGGATCTCCAGCTCCTCCCTTGTGAACTTTGGATTCTTGTCTGTGGGCATGGTGTGGGGTGAGGGTGTGTATGGTTGTGGGTGTGTGGGTATGAATGTGAAGTTGTGGGTCTGAATGTGAAGAGGGGGTATGTGTGTAGGAGGTTGTGTGAAGGTGTATATGTTAAGGTGGATGGGTGCAGTTGTTGGTGTGTGCTCTCTAGCTGCAGTGAGTCTGTTGCAAAGGCTCATGGATTGTGTGTGTGGGCCCTTTTTATTGGTCCATTTGTGGGTGGGCTTCAGTTTGAATTTTTGGTGGGTGTGTTATAAGGGGTGGTTGTGAGTTTGGCCCGCTGTTTGCCTGTTTGGATGTGGCCAGGTCAGTCATTTCCATGTTTTGTGCACTGTAGACGTGTTTTGTGGTGTTGTGCGAGTCGAATAGACCCTCCTTGTGCTGTTTTACATTGCCTATGTACGGTGCGTACATACACGATGTTGTTGTGAGGTGCAAACATACGCGATGTTGGGGTACGCACGGTACATACGCGATGTTGTTGTAAGGTGCGTACATACCCGATGTTGTTGTGAGGTGCGTACATATGCGATGTTGGGGTACGCACCGTACATACACGATGTTGTAAGGTGCGTACATACGCGATGTTGGCGTAGCACCGTACATGCGTGATGTTGTTGTAAGGTGCGTACATACGCGATGTTGTTGTAAGGTGCGTACATACGCGATGTTGGCATTACATACGCGATGTTGTAAGGTGCGTACATACGCGATGTTGGGGTACGCACCGTACAAACACAATGTTGTTGTAAGGTGCGTACATATGCATGGGGGAGGCCTGTACGACTCGTACCCCTGTACGACTCGCACCCCAGGAACAACTTTTCCCGGGATACGAGTCGTACAAAGTTTGCTTCGTAGCGGGTAAAGTCATTCCCCGTGTACGGGACGTTTTCCGTACAAATCCTAAATCGGAAATACGGTCCGAATCGTACTTGTACGGTCGGACTGTATTTTTAGGATTCGTACGGAAAAGTGTCCGGGTCCGTCTCGTACAACTTTTCTCGATCCGTATGTATTTTTCCCGTACGAATCGTACTTCACGGGTGGGACGGGACTTGTACGATTCGTACGAGAAAAATTACGGATACGAGTCGTATGGAAAAAAAAACACAGGATCGAAATCGACCCCTTTATAGGATGAATGTTAAAAAATAAAGCTGGTTTAGTACCTAGCTCTGCAGCAAGCTGTGTAAAGATTCTGGAACATCGGTGACTAAGAGATCTGTAGGTGACAGTTGATCAAACTCTCTCAAGAAGCAGCTACCACTATGATTCATAGGGGTCTATCATAATGGCGGGCTGATCACCACCGACTGTATGGCAGTGGCGATCTGCCCGCCATTATCCACTGCCCGCATGCAATTTACCCCCCGCCTGATTATGTTGGCGGGGGGTACAGTGGTGGACGGGAAGACCGTCCGCCGCTTTTTTGCCCGGTCGATGAGTCGACCGGGTGGAAAAGTTTTGAATATAGTGGCGGTGTCTGTTAGACACCGCCATCCATATTACTATGCATGATGGGATCAGCCTTTCCGTGGCAGCAACATGCAGATCTTGCAGTTGGGGGCCCGTTGCGGCCCCCGGGATGTGGGGGGGCACATGGGGGGTACGCATTTGCATGCACAATGTGTGCAGCCACAGCATTGTGGCAGGCGATGCTTTGTGCACCGCCCAACACAATGATGTGGATGGGGGATGCCACCGTGGCGGTGGCATCCTAATTGCCGGTGCGGGACCACCGCACCACTGGCAGCCGGTCCCAGCACCGCAAGGGTGGCCGGCAGACGTAAGTCCACCCGCCATCCTAATAGGCCCCATGTTGTCAATAAACCATCCCTCTTACCTTCACAAGAGTGTACCCTTGGTTCTTCACAGCCATCGACCCACATGCAGCAACAGTGCTATGGAGCGGTAAAGAGTCAGAATATTGAGTTGGAAATGTCGACTTGCACTAATATCAAGTGCAAAATATCGAGATACATAAATATCAACTGCAAGAATTTCGTGGTCAAGAATATCGAGTTTAAGGTAAGAAATATTGTTTTCTAACATATCAAAGTCATTAATATTGTTTGCAAGAATATAGTTGTAAAAAATATTGTTTTTTTAGTTAGTGTTATGTATTTTAGCATGTATTTTAAATGTGTGTGCTCTATTTCTTTGTATTGCATTTGTTTTTTAGTATATGTGTTACATTTTTCGAAGTTATTAATTTTGTTTTAAGTATATTTTGCCTTTTAGTTCTGTAGTGGTTTGCAGGTTTATAGGGGAATACGGTGGGAAGTAATTTAATTATATTGAATTGAATATTAGTTTTTATTTATTAGTATTTATTTATTTTTTGATTATATTCGGAAGGGTACCGAACGCGATCCGGCCGCAAAAACTACGAGCCGTACGCGTGTTTTCCACCCGACTCGTACAGCTGTACGAGCGAGCAAGTATGATGCGAGCTACGTGAAATTCACCGACCAAGTCGTTTCCAGGTCCGAACCGCTCCTTACGTCTCGGTCGGAAGCTAACCGTGGCGTGCAATGGATGCGATGTATGACCGAGCCAGTAAGATGCACGCGTCAGACAGCCTGTGCGAGCCAGAGTGTCCGGGTGGTTGCTTTTCCGGGTTCGCGTCGGACCCCCTGTCACCCACAGCCCTACGACTCGGACACATGGGGAGACCCAAGGGTCCCCCCAAAAAAGGCATGTACGGTGCGGATGGCACCGACGCGTACCCACTGTAGGGGGTGCCCTTGCGCGAGACGTACCCATTCAGTCAATGGGAGCCCATGTACGCATCGTACGACCGGCTCCCATTGACTTCTATGGCAATCCGACCGAACTGAGTCTGGCAGCATGCGGCCGCATCGTACTCGCTCGGTCAGACTGCAGGACTCAGTCGGAAAACACTCCGGATCCGACTCGGTCAGAGTGCTTTCTGACCCGGATCGGAATCGGCACCATAGTGTTAATTGTGGGAATTAATTTATAATTAATTAATTAATGATTGGCTGTTAAATTTTTATTGATTAATTAATTGGTAAATATGTTAATTGTGTCATTTTGTTAAGAGCAAGTTGTCGGTTTATAGAGAAACAGGGTGGGATGTCATTTAATTATAATTAATTTATTAATCTTTTTTTAATAATGAATATGTATTTATTTTATATTTTATATAGTTAATCGTAGAAATGTATTTATTATTAATTATTTATTAATTTGTTGTTGATTATTAATAATTGATTTATAATTATGTTAATGGTGTTATTTTTTTAGGAGCGGGTTGTGGGTTGATAGGGGAGTAGGGTGGGAAGTAATTTAATTTTAATACATTTAGGTGCCGATTCCAATCCTGTAAAACCCGGGTACGATTCGTCGTACGGAGCCTATTCTCCGTACGACTCGTACCCAGGAAATCCACCGTACAATCCAGCAAGAACGATTCGTACAGAAATAGCATTTCCGTACGATTCGTACAAAACACCGTACGGCTAAAAAATACCTACGAGTCTGATCCTGCACAGCGCGTACGCGATGTCCGTACGGAGTCAGGCAGCGTTTTACGGACCAGCAAGTACGATTCGTCCCTACGTCACTCCGCATAGCTATTTTTTTACGGCAGCCAAAAAATGCCGGAAAACTGAGTCCGACGTGAAAACGGAGCCCCGGTACGCGACGGACAGCCATGGACCCCATTCTACATGTCATCCCGGCCCTCTTAGCCTACGACCTGGTGCACCGAACCCAACGCACACGCTGCAGAAGGTGAGAACAACACCCAGGGGCCAAGGGGGGTGAGGGGCAGGAAACATACCCCCTACCCAAATTAAAACCTACAATATTGAGGACATACATTACCTCCAGGGTCTGCTCACTCCGTGGGCGTGTCCACCAATCCCTGCGTCCCGCAACAATGGAAGTGGATGTGTACGCGTACCCCTATGGCAACACTACAATAGTGATACGCACCGTACTCACACATCCATAGCGTGGGTACGGTCCGTAGCACTATATCAGTGGTGCCGTGGGGGTACGCGTGGTACGGACCGTGCACACGCTCTCAGAGCGTGTGTACGGTCCGTATCCCTATTGTAGTGGTGCCGTAGGGGTACGCGTGGTAATGACCATACACACGCCCTCAGAGCGTGTGTACGGTCCATATCCCTATTGCAGTGGTGCCGTAGGGGTACGCGTGGTGCGGACCGTACACACGCCCTCAGAGCGTGTGTACGGCCCGTATCACTATTGTAGTTGTGCCGTAGGGGTACGCGTGGTACGGACCGTACACACACTCTCAGAGCGTGTGTACGGGCCGTATCACTATTGTAGTGGTGCCGTAGGGGTACGCATGGTACGGACCGTACCCACGCTGTCAGAGCATGTGTACGGGCCGTACCACACGTACTCCTACGGCACATCTACTATAGTGATATGGACCACACCCACACAGACATAGCGTGGGTACGGGCCATATCACTATTGGATTGGGGGGAAAAGGGGTACGCGTGGTACGGACAGTACACACCCTATGAATGCGGGGGTACGGTCCGTATCACACGTACCCCTACGGCACCTGTACATTTGGGATACAAGGCGTACACACGCCACGAATGTTGGCCTACGGCCTGGTGCAGCATATTACCTTCATATTGGTGTGTTTGTAGGCCCAGGACAGCAGTGTACTGCACCAAGTAGGTGGGTGGCTGCATAGGATTCCCAGCAGTGGACAGACATGTGAGGGGTGGGTGCAGAGGACTCCCAGCAGTGGACAGACATATGTGTGTGGGTGCAGAGGACTCCCAGCAGTGGACAGAGACATGGGGGTGGGTGCATATCACTCCCAGCAGTAGACAGACATGTGAGGGGTGGGTGTATATGACCACCAGCAGTGGCCTGCAATATGAGGGGTGGGTGCATATCACTCCCAGCAGTGGACAGACATGTGAGGGGTGGGTGCAGAGGACTCCCAGCAGTGGCCAGAGACATGGGGGTGGGTGCAGAGGACTCCCAGCAGTGGACAGAGACATGGGTGTGGGTGCATATCACTCCCAGCAGTGGACAGACATGTGAGGGGTGGCTGCAGAGGACTCCCAGCAGTGGACAGACATATATGGGTGGGTGCAGAGGACTCCCAGCAGTGGACAGAGACATGGGGGTGGGTGCATATCACTCCCAGCAGTGGACAGACATGTGAGGGGTGGGTGTATATGACCACCAGCAGTGGCCTGCAATATGAGGGGTGGGTGCATATCACTCCCAGCAGTGGACAGACATGCGAGGGGTGGGTGCATATCACTCCCAGCAGTGGACAGAGACATGGGGGTGGGTGCAGAGGACTCCCAGCAGTGGACAGAGACATGGGGGTGGGTGCATATCACTCCCAGCAGTGGACAGACATGTGAGGGGTGGATGCAGAGGACTCCCAGCAGTGGACAGACATATATGGGTGGGTGCAGAGGACTCCCAGCAGTGGACAGAGACATGGGGGTGGGTGCATATCACTCCCAGCAGTGGAGAGACGTGTGAGGGGTGGGTGTATATGACCACCAGCAGTGGCCTGCAATATGAGGGGTGGGTGCATATCACTCCCAGCAGTGGACAGACATGTGAGGGGTGGGTGCATATCACTCCCAGCAGTGGACAGAGACATGGGGTGGGTGCAGAGGACTTCCAGCAGTGGAGAGAGACATGGGGGTGGGTGCAGAGGACTCCCAGCAGTGGACAGAGACATGGGGGTGGGTGCATATCACTCCCAGCAGTGGACAGACATGTGAGAGGTGGGTGTATATGACCACCAGCAGTGGCCTGCAATATGAGGGGTGGATGCATATCACTCCCAGCGGTGGACAGAGACATGGGGGTGGGTGCAGAGGACTCCCAGCAGTGGACAGAGACATAGGGGTGGGTGCATATCACTCCCAGCAGTGGACAGACATGTGAGGGGTGGATGCAGAGGACTCCCAGCAGTGGACAGACATATATGGGTGGGTGCAGAGGACTCCCAGCAGTGGACAGAGACATGGGGGTGGGTGCATATCACTCCCAGCAGTGGAGAGACGTGTGAGGGGTGGGTGTATATGACCACCAGCAGTGGCCTGCAATATGAGGGGTGGGTGCATATCACTCCCAGCAGTGGACAGACATGTGAGGGGTGGGTGCATATCACTCCCAGCAGTGGACAGAGACATGGGGGTGGGTGCAGAGGACTCCCAACAGTGGACAGAGACATGTGGGTGGGTGCACAGGACTCCCAGCAGTGGACAGAGACATGGGGGTGGGTGCATATCACTCCCAGCAGTGGACAGACTTGTGAGGGGTGGGTGTATATGACCACCAGCAGTGGCCTGCAATATGAGGGGTGGGTGAATATCACTCCCAGCGGTGGACAGACATGTGAGGGGGGGGTGCAGAGGACTCCCAGCAGTGGACAGAGACATAGGGGTGGGTGCAGAGGACTCCCAGCAGTGGACAGAGACATGGGGGTGGGTGCATATCACTCCCAGCAGTGGACAGACATGTGAGGGGTGGGTGAATATCACTCCCAGCAGTGGACAGAGACATGGGGGTGGGTGTAGAGGACTCCCAGCAGTGGACAGAAACATGGGGGTGGGTGCATATCACTCCCAGCAGTGAATAGACATGTGAGGGGTGGATGTATATGACCACCAGCAGTGGCCTGCAATATGAGGGGTGGGTGCATATCACTACCAGCAGTGGACAGACATGTGAGGGGTGGGTGTAAATGACTACCAGCAGTGGCCTTCAATTTGAGGGGTGGGTGCAGAGGACTCCCATCAGTGGACAGAGACATGGGGGGGGTTTACATCATTATCAGATGACTACAACTCCATGGGTGTAGGTACGCATCCCTAACTTTGGACAATGATGATAGTGCCATAACAACACATCACTGACAGCAGTGTCCCACTCCAGGGAGGATGGATGTCTTTCCCCCACTGCATGACACACCACATGTGGGTGTGAGGACAAATAACACATGCATACCCACCCCTGGCGGATGCAGCACAATACACACACTGAGATCATGCCACAAGACTGTATAGTCATGTCACTGCCTACTAAACTAAGAGAGCCAAAGGGAACACACACTATCACGCACATCCCAGGACTGATAGGAATGTACAGGTACTGGGCCAGCCACCAAGACGTTGTCTCTCATGGAAGAAATAGGGTGGAGTTCCCACAGATACAATGCCCACAATTTGAGTCAGGTGCCCAAATACCCTGCCTTACAAGTACCATATGTGTGCTAGGCCGGGAGTACACACATGCATAGTGCTGAAAAGGGAGAATTTCTCCATGAAGGCATTTCAACATACTCAATACACAAGTACAGTGACTAGCAAGGATGGCACAGACGATGCAGCCGGAGACATTGCTGAGCAGGCATGGCCATAGTTGAAGGGATCCGTCACCAACAAAGGAAATGTAGACACAGGTCAGCACAACAATTGTGCAACTCTTTGCAGGGAAGATGTCAGGTGCCACAGAGGAAGGAACACTCCTTGGGACAATGTCTCCCAACCAAAATAACACACACTACCAATTATTATTTGCAGAGACCTTGGGATGGCACGCAGATACCATGGTCCACCACATGACCATCAGACTAGAACATTTCTCAGAACCACAACACATTACCACAACACCAACTCCTGGAGCCTCAGCACCAACATCAATACCTGAATTGCAATAGTGTTCAAAGAAAAATAAAATGCTTTATTCAGCATAAAAAAGAAAATATTAAATCACACTATATACAAAGGCCAATGGCCAGTCCATAATAGAAGTCCTTGGGGGGACACATGGGCACGTGTCTCCCCTAGCTTGCCTGCACAGTGGAACCCTCAGGTTCGTCGACCGGGGGGGGGGCATAATGTGGGGAAGGACCAGGCACAGCAGGGACAGGAGGGGGAAGGGTAGGTGTGGTGGGTGCAGGGGTGGATGTCTCCACCACAGGGGGTGGGGCAGCGCTAAAGGTGGAGGTGAGCTCGGCACTGCACACTGCTGCCAGGGCGTCCAGGGTAAGCCCTGCACCGGAAGAAACCCCAGGGCCAACGGAGGGTGGGGTGGCCGAGGGATGGGGTGCAGCGCTCTTGGGGGAGGGGGTGTACAGGGGGGGGACTCGACTACCCTGCCCGGGGACTTCCTCGCCCGCTTGCGGGTGGTGTCACAGTGGGGGTGATGGGCAGCTCACCCATGTCGACCTCTTTGGGTGTCAGTTTGGCAGGGGAGACAAGTGGAGTGCTTTTGGAGGGACTGGGTTGTGAGGCATGCGGACTCAGACTGTGGCTGCGTGAATGTCTTATTGCCCCAGACCCAGTGTGTGTGCCTACATCCCCCTGAGTGTGCGTGCCAGGAGGTGTGCGCTTGCCCTTACTTGGTGGTGTGCTGCCTGTGTCTGGTGGGGTGCGTGCTTGGGAATGTCTGGGTGTGCATGGGACAGGTATGGGAGAGGGAAGTGTGGATGGGGCTGGGGTAGGGGGGGACGAAGCGCTGCAGCAGAGTCACTGCTGCCGTCAGGGAAGAGTCCATGGACCACAGAAACCTGCGTTGTTCAGACATCGTTGCTGACATGCCCTCCATGAACGACACCATCTGTGTCAGCAGTGTGGTGTGGCCATGGAGGACAGTCAGCACCGTTGCCTGCCCAACCTGCAACTGCCGCAGTATGTCCACAGACTCTGCACTGAGGGAAGCAGGGGTGACAGGGGTAGGGGGTGCGGTGCCTGTCCCGAAGGAGACATGGTGGGGCTCTGCACGGACAGAAGGGACCAGAGCAACTGGGAGGGCGGTGATGGGAATGGAGGAGGCGGGGACAGATGTTGGGCTGCTGCCAGGTGTTGTAGCAGCCTCCGCCCCCTCGTTGAGGTCAGCCTCGGACCCGTCTGCGTCGTAGTTGGAATCGCCACCAGACAGGTCCTCCGACTGACTCCCCTCGCCCTCCGTGCCACTGGCTCCCGCAGACTCGCCAGCACTGGTGGCACTGGTTCTGGGTCCCTCATCCAGGTCCATGCAGGTGTCTCCCTCGGTTTCCAATAATGATGCTGTGGGCAAGGTGAAGATACAGAAAAACATCAGTCACCTGTATACATCTGACACATGAGTACAAAACCAATAGGTCACAGTGCATATCAGGCAATGCATCATGAGTAACAGCTAGATTACTCCGCACATATGTAAGCCCTGTACTCCCCAGTTGGTAGACCCACCATGCCACTTGGACACAAGGAAAATAGGACACACCAGCCCAAAACTTGAATGAGAAATACACTGAGGAGCTAGTGTCTGGGAACAGGTGAGCACAGCAATACAATGAAGTCATGCCACCTCTTGTTTACCCTGAAAGAAACAGTAGTGGTGCACCCAAGGCAAAGTAACACACCTCAATACCAAAGGTGTCCCCACACTCCGAGACCTGTAAGTACTTTGGAACACAAAACGAAAAAATGTTGGTCCCTTGGGAATCACAATACTTTACACAATCGAAATGGTCAGAATGTGGAAATGTGCCATTTTGTGAACACAACACACATGTGCCTCCATAAAAGATGGCTCCCAAGGAGGTGCACACAAAACTACATTTACCCAGTCATTGAAGAAGCTGGCAGCCTTCTTTTAAGAAGCCACTGTTAGAAAGAAATGGTGTTGCAGAAAGTACATATACATGGGCCCACGGAGGTCTTGATGACCTGACACTCGTAAGTTGGTATCACCAACAACCAAGGACTTACCCAAATTCCACAACACTGGGGTAACATGTATATGTATAATCTGAAAAACAGTCTCATTAGAACAGTGCCTTCTTTTAAAATGTGCCAGCGTGTTCCCTGAAAGTGTAAAGGTGGTTTGTTGTGCACTTCCTTGGGAGACATCTGTCATGCAGGCACATTATTGTTCTTAACAACAAAACATCAAACTAAAGCATTTAAAACATGAAGACCTGTTGACAAGTGTTGTGAGTGCCAAGGTACAATACCTTTTGACTAACAACTTGAATTATGTCAGTTGTCACATGGCCATCCGTTACCTGATGACACAGTTGGCAACACATCTGACCCACTGCCTGTCATGTGGAGTGGCACACATGTCCAAACCCAGGACAATGCATAAGCTAATGGGCCTGCAATTGTGTCGTAAAAAGGCATACCTGCACTGAGAAGACACCCTCATGGAAAGCCAGAATGTCCACACAGATGTCAGCACACAAACACCAAACTACGTAGCATCTGGACCACACACTGGTGCAAAAAATGTATGAGCAGGAAACATGTATTTAAACAATTGACACATGCTGCAAAGCACAAACATTAAACCCTGCACAACATCACTGGGTCACTGTACGTTGAGTCTCTGTCCAGCCAATTATCACACACAGGTCAGACCTGGCAAGGAGACATAAGGTTTGGCCATGTAGGCCTCGCCCGCACAAATCCCCCATACCTGAGACAATGTGATTGAGACAGATCAAGAAGTGACACCTCTTAATCATGGTTTACAAAAATGTGCTGCAATAATTCTCTAATATACTCCACATCCCCTTGTGAGGCTGCCAACACATATTTGTGACAAACAACCATCGACAGATAGTTGTGAATAGACATACAGGCACTGCCCAGTGTGAGTATGCACAAGCCAAATGGGGTCTCCCTGTCCAGTGGACACATGTAGCACACTTTGGATAAATACAAATGAGGCCAAAGAACAATGCCACAGAGGCAAACATATGCTGAACACACTGAGAATGGACACAGTGTTGGATGACACACATGATTATGAGGCAAGGGTGTCTCAGGGGACTGTAGTGGGTACACTGCTCCTTGATCCTGGAATGATCTGACTGTAACATGAGCAACCGTCCTGGCACTATGCATATCTCCCACTCATGCACATCATGTCTGAGGCCAAAACATTGACATGTATGCTGCAAGTGTGTTCATTTGAAACCTCACACTCCCATGTTGAGACTCATCATCAGTGCCAACAAATATGGACCCCCAACAGAGTGAACAGGACAGGGCACAAGCAAGGTACCAACACATGTCACAGACCACCCTCACACATGATGCAGAAAGCAATGTGCACTTAGATTAACTGGAAGCCTTGATGACCATTTGCAATTATGATTACACACAGACCAGGGGACACATGTCAAGGAGGGGAAGGGACGAATAAGAGCACCGGTTGACTTTGGGGAACAGAATATGCACTGCACATATAAACCCTGGCAGTGTATCCAGGCTACAGAGCACTTCCAAAACCTGGGGACACACAACACAACAAGCAGACATGTACCTACCCCCTCCTTGCTGCTGTCTCTCCTGTAACTGCCGATCCAGGTCAGGGAAGACCACCGCCAGGACACGCATCATGTGGGTGGTCAGGCGTCGGCGCCCGCCGTGGGGGCGTGGAGGTGGGAGCCCCAGCTGGACCCGGGCGAGCCGTCGGATCCAGCACCGGATGTCCTGCCATCGTTTTCGAACTTGGGCTAGGCGCCGACTGCGACCCCCTGCTGTTCTCACGGCCCCGACGATCTCCTTCCAGATCCCCCCCTTCTCGTAGGCAGTTACCTGTGAGGATGACAAAGTGAGACAACATCACTACACCTGCTCCATGTCACAGAGACACACATTTTAACATCTTTGATATGTTGAACAGGGCATAGGATGCTGCCAAGGAATAGCATCTTTCTCATATAGACATTGGCCTCCGTGGAAGCCCCAATGCACTACATGGCATTAAAAATACACAGGTGGCAGGAGGGGTGCGACACACTCCCTGATCATGGCACACACTGTGCATCACATGCAACACTAGGCTGATGGACAGCACCTCAAAGCAGTTACATGCCCCAGGCCACTGACGCAACCTCAGCAGAGTACACAGACACACACAGGCACAGATCAATCACCTGCCATTGGCAACAGCGGATACAAACCTCACTCTGCACATGTGCCACTTGCCTGTGGGGTGTCACAGGTGTTGGGCTAGCTCAGCAAGTCAGACACACAGCACGGCTTACTTGTCACATCAGATGGGTAGAGCTGTTGCCTCCTTCATGCAGCTGTGGTGCAACACTTCACATAGACACTCACCCACATGACAAGGAACCTTCACACACATCAATGTCCAGGAGGGCGTACACATCACTTGGACACTCTCGCCACAGCTCCACTCAACTCATACACATCTGTGGGTACAGTCACCTGTCACACCGGGGGGAACACTGAATCACCTCAGGACAATAGCCAGAAAATGCCACCAAGGATTTGCCAGGCTGAATGTGTCATGCACTATACAGTGAATGTCACAGAAAACACAATGCAAGTGAGGAGTGCACACAGGACCTACATCATGCTCTGCATGAGAGACATAAGCCTTTACCCCCCCTGGGACCCACTTTAAACCACATTGCATGTCTGTCACACCTGGACACAATGCCAGAAGTGACAGTCACAAAAAAGGTGCACAGTCAAAGGTAGTGGAGTCAGAACTCACCTGCACCCCTGGTCTCCCATACAGGCTGGGGTACTGTGGGAGGAGCACATTCAGCAATGCCTCATTCTCCTTAAGTGTGAATGGCTGGGCCCTCTCCACAGTCCGCGACATGGTGCCAGAGGATGCACAGACAGCAGCAGTGTGGTCGACAGGAAAGTAGTGCAGGCAAGTGCCCTCTCATGGGTTCTGGCTGACTTATATCTGTCTTGCTGGGGGCTTTCATTTACAGGAGTACAGAGTGATTGGTCAGACTCATTTGCATCCTACGTTTCCTCCAATCACTTTAAACATACACCAATGACACGAATTTGCATGGTTCAAATTTTGAGCATCATAGCAAGGCAAACACCACTTTGCAACATTGTAATTTTTGGGCCAACTGACTTTTCAAGCCCACATGATGGCCACATTGCAACTGAAATCTTTGTATCCATGACAACCAGCATGCATTTTGGGCCTAATACTTATATCCTATGTAATTTTTTAATCTAAAAAACATGTACGGTGTGTTTCACATGTACCCATACACGTACGGCACCACTACAATAGTGATACGCACCGTACTCACACATCCATAGCGTGGGTACGGTGCATATCACTATAGTAGTGGTGCCGTAGGAGTACGCATGTGTGTACGGTCCGCAACACGTGGACTCCTAGGCACCACTACTATAGTGATACGGACCGTACACATGATGTGTGTACGGTCCGTACCACGCGTACTCCTACTGCACCACTACTATAGTGATACGGACCGTACACACGCCCTAAGAGCATGTGCACGGCCCGTACCATGCGTACTCCTACTGCACCACTACTATAGTGATACGGACCGTTCACACGACGTGTGTACGGTCGGTACCACGCGTACTCCTATGGCACCACTACTATAGTGATACTGACCGTAAACACGCTCTGAGAGCGTGTGTACGGTCTGTACCACGCGTACTCCTATGGCACCACAACTATAGTGATACGGACCGTACACACACTCTGAGAGTGTGATACGGACCGTACACACGCTCTGAGGGTGTGTTATGGTCCGTACCATGCGTACTCCTACAGCACCACTACTATAGTGATACGGACCGTACACACGCTCTGAGAGCGTGTGTACGGTCCGTACCACGCGTACTCCTACGGCACCACTACTATAGTGATACGGACCGTACACATGACGTGTGTACAGTCCGTACCACGCGTACTCCTACGGCACCACTACTATAGTGATACGGACCGTACACACGACGTGTGTACGGTCCGTACCACGTGTACTCCTACGGCACTACTACTATAGTGATACGGACCGTACCACGCGTACTCCTATGGCACCACTACTATAGTGATACGGGCCGTACACACGCTCTCAGAGCATGTGTACGGTACGTTTCACACGCTTACACTGGTGATAGGAGGCATACACGAAAGGAATAGAGGTCTCCGACTCGCACAAGGCTGTACATCAAGTCATTGTCATTGCAGACTTTCATGTGCAGGGTCTAGGTGTGTCAGGCTGTGATATTGCACATGTCTCCTCATGTAGTTGCACAATTGATGTGTGATGACCTGTGTACACATGTCATGTGTGATGGGGCACTATGTGGCACACTTTCCCTTCACACTTTGCACATGTGTGCCTGTAGTACAAACGTGTCAAGCACAGCATCACTGGTATGGCACAGTCACCACCACCTGCAACTGTCCCCTGATGCTAGGGACAGGGACACTAACAACGGACATTTCACGATCAACGTGCCTTGATGTGATTATGTCATGTGTGTGTCATGTGTTCCCATGAGCTTGCTGTTAGTATTCCGTCAACTACATCTGCTGTTGCTGCATCCAACATGTGTCTGTGTGGAGATGGGCATGGCACACATCTACACACACCATACCACATGTGGATTCCCACATAAGCAGGGTCTGTAGGCATCGGACATGATATTTTCACATGAGGACATATCTGCGTCATCTCAATGTCTGTGTTTTCTGTTTTCACGTGTACCCCTTCATCGCAATGTGTTTGATCTGTACATTTGACATTCCATGTGACCTGTGCGTCTAGCTTGCCATCAGCTGTCTGTATGAGATGACATCCTTTAAATGCAGCTATGTGGATGTATGTCACTCCTGTGATGTCTCTGGCTGTTCACTCAGACTGGCCCCCAGATCGTTTCAGGGCATGTCATGGTGACTTGCCAATCAACGGGTGTATCTGGCTTTTCGTAGGAGTATCACCAAGCTGGCATACGTGTCCTGGATGTATTGCACAGACCACACTCTGTATTTAGCTGATGTGTAGTAGCAGTTTAGCATGTGCTCTGTTCATTGACTTTGATGCTGTTATGCTCTCAATGTTCGTTATTCAATACAATTTTCTGCAGGGCACCGCCTGTCCCCCGACCAATGCCAGACTTGAGTGCCATAAGGGAACGTGCCTGCATCCGACGTTACAGATTCACTCAACAGTTGATTGAGGACTTTACCGACAAGCTGGCACCACACCTCCAACCGCGACACAGGTATCCTACTGCGCTGACGCCCAAGATGAAGGTGATGGCAGCCCTACATTTTTTTGCCACAGGAACGTTTCAATTCACCATAGCTGATGCTGGTGGCATGTCAAAGACAATGTTCAGCCGTGTCCTGCGTGATGTTTTGGCAGCCATGTTGGGGCACCTTGATGAATTCATTCATTTTCCTACTCCTGAAAAGTTGACAGGTGTCAAGGGTGATTTCTTTGCCCTGAGAGGGATGCCCCATGTCATTGGGTCCATTGATGGGACACATGTGGCTTTGGTACCACCACAGGCACAGGAGGTAGCCTATCGCAACCGTAAACATTACCACTCTATAAATGCCCTTGTGGTGTGTCTTGCTAACATGCTGATTCCCCATGTCTGTGCACATTTTCCAGGGTCAGCACACGATGCCTACATCATGAGGCGTAGCAGGGTGCCACAAATGATGCTGCGGCTGCACAACGAACGAGCATGTCTTGTTGGTGGGTATACTCTGTTTGTCCTGTGTGTTGCGGTATCTTTGGCTCCTACGGCATGTCCTGACCCACTTATTTACATGATGTTTCCATGTAGGGGACTCTGGCTATCCCAGCATGCCATGGCTGATGACGCCTCTCCGCAACCCAAGATCAGCTGCAGATCACCGGTACAACAATGCACACGGGCAGACCAGGCGAGTGATTGAGAGGACGTTTGGCCTCCTGAAGAGCCGATTCCGGTGCCTTCAAAAGACAGGCGGGTCCCTCCCATGTGCACCCGCGAAGGTCTGCAAAATCCTTCTCGTGTGCGGCATGCTGCACAACATGGCAGTGGAGAAGGCAGTGCCACTCATCCTGGAGCAGGATGAGCAGGAACATCCACCCGTGGAGGATGAAGGGCTTGGTCACGAGGCAAGTGAGGAGGAGGTGGAGGAGGAGGATATCCGGAGTCAGCTCATACGCAACTTCTTCTCATAATGGTGAGTCACTGGATCTGAGTGTGCACGCTTGTAGCCTTGGGTGGCATGTGTTGCAATATGTGTGTCCACCTGACTGTATGCTAAGTGACTTAGATGTGTGTTCTGATGTGTCACTCGAGTGATGATGTCATTCCACACATTTTAGCAGAGGCACTTTCTTTTAAATTAGCATGAGGACAACATAGTTCATGTTTAGTATATGACCATGTATGCGGAGAAAAATCTTTTAGCTGACTTCTTTTGTGTCTGTCATTCCCAGGTTCTTGCGCATGTTGTCTGCTCGTGTCATCGTTGTCATCCTGCTATTCCTCATGAGTATTGCAACGTCTGCTGAATCAGCGTTCCATGCACGGACATGGGGAAATGTCATTTTGGGTAAGGATTGCAACAAGGCATTTTGGGGGTGGTACGTGTTTGGAATGTGTGGGGACTGCTTCTGTGCATGCTGTGTTACCATGCATACATGTCGACCCACCATGGGGCACATAACATGTAGCATGACTCCCATGAATTGGTAGTCACCCTTCGTGACAGTCATCTGTAATGGATTTTGGATTCTGTTGAAGGCATCAATGTGTGTAAAACTTCCCTCTGAAACATATGACATGCTACGGGTGGACATAGTGTGGGACGTCCCCATAACATGCTCAATGGGGAATTGCAGCCTCTCCGTGTGCAGCAGGAGGTGTTTGGCTCATCCCCTTAACTTGTATGCCAGTTCATTTGGATTTACAACATCCGTGTTGTGAAGGGGGTGTCCAGCGTAGGTCCCACATGTTCAGTCAAATGACCTGTGAGTCTGTTCATATTGATGCATTTCCCTTAGTGTGAGCTGGAGTAATAAAGGTGTTCCTCACCCTCCAAAGTGCCTCATTTCTGTCAATGCAGGTCTCTTGCCACTTTGCATGCGTCATCTCTGGCATAGTTGTCAAAGATTATGCATATGAGTGTATATGTAGTTCGGCAACATGCAGGCAGTTCTTCATGGCTAATAATCTCTCTTGTACATGAAGTCCATGGTTGTGTATGTATTTGGGCAGGTTGCTCCACCCCAACGTGCCGTCAACGCCTGCTGAGGATGTGTCTCCTGTGCGCAGCTTGGCCTTCTGTTTCCTGATCCTGTGTCAGTCATCTTTGGTGATTGTTCATCCATTTTCTCTTGGTGAGCCATGAGTAACCTGACACTCCTTCCTTTACATACGCCTGTTGCAGTTGTCCTTTCTAACATCCTTTTCTTTGTGTGCTGCTTTCGGCCTAGTTTCCAGTACATGCCGCCTGCGGCAAGAGCCCACCAAGTTCCCGGATTCTGCAACCCACACGCCTCCAAGATGCTCCTCCCTTCCTCCCTGCACCCATTCATTAGGCTGTCATCAGCTTGTCAGTGCCACTGTTGTGGCCACGCGGTACCAAAGGCAGGACCGTCAGCACATGCAACGTGCACATTGCACAACCCTCATGTCCTTGCATGACCCACAGCACACAACAGTTTCATGTTGCAGCCACCCTCCAAGCAATGTCCAACCAAAATTCAACCGCCTGCTCTCAGGCCTACCCTAAGCGCACACACGACACCTTCGTATGCTGAGTGTGCAACTCCAACTTCCTACACAGCGCTGCCCCACCTTCCAGGCCCTGTCACACAAACCAGGTCATGTCCCTCCTACTCCACACCAGCTCCGTCCAACAGCACGCCATTGGACTCTGTTACCTCCTCAACACAACAGGCCCACACATCACCTTCATGACAGTGACCTAGATAAAAGCATCCTCAGCACACAACTTCTTCATTGCCATCTCAGACGGATACAAGAGCACCCGCAGGGACGGCACTAACAATCCCGGAGGATGAATTGATATCTATTCACAAGTACGCACTCAGGGTCACAAATCCGGTTTGGCACTAACCCCCTGCAAACCCTCAGAGTAACACTCATCTACAGATATCCAGGCCTACATCCACAATTCCGCAAAGCCATCAACACGTCCATTGTCACGCACGCACTTACATCCACAGGATACATGTGGCTGTGGGCCAGGAACTTCTGGCTGGATGAGAACCACACCAGCATCCATCATTGGTCCATCTACATTAGCATCCACGTCTCCGACGAGCAACACACTGCTACACACCCCGCTACCAATCACCCAAAGATGCTTGATGTAAGTCAACACAGACATGCTGTGTGTGACACTGGAACCAACACCACCGCCACACCCAGCAACCTCACACACTGGATCAGCAACTTATCCAACAATCTAGCCACGTTGACGGACTTTCCTGTGACGCACATCAACAATTAAGCCACCTGGGACAAGGCAGACCTACTGGACTCATACACGTCTAGCAGGACTCTTGTGCACAGCTTGCAACACAAATAACCATCAGTGGCCTTACAACCCTGGAAAACAGCACACACAGCCATCACCATATCATCAGCAAGGACAATTGGAGATCCTTTAGATGGGTCCGAGGCCAAAAAAACGCACAACATCAAGGAGCTCATCAGCATTGTGAGTGCACTGACATCAGCTCTCCATCCAAAAGACACCCCACCCTTGCAAGGCTGAGCCAATCCCTTGCAAGTTTCTACCACTGCAAGCTCATGGACATACACGCAAGCCTTGGCACACAAAGGCAGAATGCACTATTATACGCGGGACCAACCCCCCTCAGGTTTTGGACTTCCATCATCAGCAGATACAACACCTGGCTCATGTGCAACATCCCCTGGGGATCTCCATCAGGCCCCTTCCCACACAACATCTCAACCACATCATTCCCCGTCCTTGTAGCCCCCGTCCAGCACATCATGTATGTATCATTGGAGTTAGCCACATTCCATGGTAGATAGAGGCATGCAGTGACCCAGGCCCTTCTTAGACAATGGACGGCAGGAACGCAGGCTCTCAAGGAACATCACCGTGCTTCCCTAGCCAGCAAATGTCATCAGGAAGACAGTCAACGAGCAACTGACAAACTTCCTCCATGTAAAGAGCTCCAGCCAACCTGCACAAGACCATCTTCCACAGTAATCACCCCACTGCAACCGTCATCATTGCCACCAACACTGACAACTTTGCCCTGCTCAACAAGAGTGAGGCCACCCCCCTTGACCTCTCCACAGCATTATACACGATGTGCTCACACACTGTCAGCTCACACATCTCCAACGCTGGAATCCAGGGGATGGACCAGGATGAAATCACCAAGTAGCTCACCAGCAAGGCCATGGGAGTGGGACTCAAGCCTTCAGCATGTAGTACATTGGCGTCATCTGCCACATGGCCCAGGGCTCATCTCTCAGCGTGTCAATCTTCAATGTGTCCATGACCCCCCTCTCCACCATCACATGCGCACACAACCTCATCATCATCTCGTATGCCATTGACAGCCAGCTGCTCCTCACCCTCACCAAAGACACAGCCATTGCCAGTTCCAACCTTCAAGAAGGCATGAGGTCCGTTGATGAATGGCTGAACATCAGCCACCTGAGGCTGGACTTGTACAGGACTACGGTAATCATCTGAGGATTGTCCCCTTACAGCTGGGTCAACTCCTTCTGTCCCACCCGCCAGCACCCAGTGGCTACGCACGCAAGATGGTGTGCATCATGGACTCGTTGCTCACAATTGCCATGCAACTCACCAGCATCTGTACCTCATGCTGCAACACCCTCCGCATGATGCACATGATCCACAGATAGATCCACTCCAAGGCAAGACAGACCGTTCCCCGGGCCCACAACACCAGCCGTGTCAACTACAGCCCCGCCCTCTACGGAGTAAGTACAGCCAAACTCCCGCAAAACTTGTCCACATCCAGGGTGCATCTGCACACCTCAGCTTCAACATCCTGCGCCCCAGCCACATCACCGTCCACATGAGATAGCTGCAATGGATCACTGTCTGCTGCAGGATGACCTTCACACTCCTCACCCACAACCCCAGACCCCAAACCAACCTTGGACGTCTGTCATCCAAGACCCCGTTGGGCCAACTCCTTGTATCCAACCTTGCCCTGGCCACCATTCTTCACATCCACCGAACTACAGCATGCAGGAGATAGTTCTCCCACCTGGCCAAACATACCTGGGACTCCCTCCCTGGGAACCTCCACATGAGCCATGACCTCTCTGCCTTAATGATACTCTTCCAAATTGGTCTGTCCGCACAGTATTCCAAGCCCCCCTCAGCAGCTTGAGGCCATCACGGGTGAGTATTGTGCTCCATGTCTGTATTGGATAATACATTGTGACCCATGTGTGTCCTGTACGGGACTCAGATCTCAGGGTGTGGATGGCTGGAGTTAGTTCAACACTCAGGCATAGTTTGACATTTCCCCACACATATGTTGTGGACTCATGCAAAATGACTGCAACATCTAATTAAAGAAATTTATTTTTATTCTCGTGGGGGGCCTGTTTTGTGGGGAAAAATAGGTGCTATACAGTGTGCCTAGAATCCAAAGTTCACAGGGGGTGATGGAATCCTTGGCATTTGAAGTCATCAGAGTCCAGAACACAGTGTTTGTCATCATTGGTCAGTTTGTGACCAGCAAGTCCATGTGGCAAAGAATGTCAGTGAATGAGGTGATGCTGTTGTGCATGAAGGCCAGGTGCCAGGCAACCTGGGAGATGTGATGGTCCGCTGCCTCTCACGACCCACCTTCCTCGCGGGACCCTCAGATGCAGGCCTTGACGATGCTTGGGACGCTCCGTCGGACCAATCCTCCTCCTCTTCCCTCCCTGTGGCTGGTGGTGGTCTTCGCCTTGCGGCACAGGGAGGGTTGCCCATGTTGTCGGCGATCCGACGGAGTGAACGGCTTATGTCCGTTTGCACCGCCAGGAGCTCAGCCAGTCTTGCCGCCATCCGTCCTTGGTGTTCTTGTTGACTGGCGTGTTGCTCGGCCTGCTGGTTCTTAATCTCTGTGAGGGTCTCCACTACCTGGCTGATGGCCCTGGTGTCACGCCGGTATGCGTCCATGGTGTTGCGTATGTGTGACATACCGGTCCCTTTAGCTGGCTGGTCAGGTTCTCGCCTCCGCCTGCCTCCACTCCCACCACCCCTGCCCACACGAGCCTGGCCTGCCGTTGTGGGCACATCAGGTCTACGGGACCCCTGAGGGATGGCAGTTGCGGGGTTGTCTGCCTCCTCCTGGGTGCCCGGCGAACCTTGGCCCTCCAGGTCGGACTGGCTCAGTTGTTCACTGCGGGCAGGGCTCCTGGGTGTCTCCTGGGATGTGGCAGGAATGGGGGTGGTGGTTGGCACAGATGTTCCTGAAGCAGGTGCTGCAGGGGCTTGGACACCAGAGGGTTCAGGTGGGTTGGGGTCATCCGCGGAGTGTTGCGAGGCATTGCTGCCGGTGGGCTCAGGTTCCTCCCGAGCCTGGGACTGTGATTCTTCCCCCCCATTGTTGGGGGGAGATCCATGAGGTTGCCCTATGTGTGAGAGAGAGAGACAATATTAATGCTGTTTCATGCGACATCCATGTTTCATACATATTCAAGTTAGCACCGTTCCTCCAGGTAGTTGGATGTGCCTAGCATTCTCCTCACTGTTCACTTGTGGATGAGTATGTTGCGGGAGACAGATTGATATGTTCTCATGAGTGTTTGACATGTAGATTTTTGGCTTGGATGCTTCTTTGGCTATGGATTGATCTTGTTGTGTCACATGTCCATTGTGAGAGTGGGTAAATCCATTGCCTGCCCCGGGGGTGTGTGCTTGTGTAAGGGGTGTGTGTGACAGGGCCTGCTGGTGGGTGTAGTGTGATTTGCCAGTGGGTCTCCCAGGTGATGTATCTGTCCCCCCATGGAGCATGCTGCCATGACAGTGAGTGTGAGTTCCTGTCCTAGATATCTGAGCTTGTTGTATTGGTGTTTGAGTTTTCAGTGGTCACAGGAGGGCCTTGTGCTGCCTTCTGCAGGGCCAAGTGTCAGCTACCTTGTCAGTACTTTGCCAGTCCCTGTGCATTGAGCATGGTGCATGGGTATGCCCCTGGGCCATATGGGCTGAGGGCAATGGTGTCTGATTCAGAGTTGAACCATGTGTTTTGTGAGCCCCACCCTCCCAGCATCCCGGACCTCCAGTCTTGGGTTAGTGCTTCGTGTAGCCTGGGACATGGCATGGCGTTGCTTTGTGAATGGGGCATACACATGTGTGTGGCATGAGCGTTGTTTTTGAGTGTGGTTGTGTCCGGTGAGGGCTTGGGGGTAGTTGCGTGCATTTGGTGTAGTTGGGGTGTGGATGCCATTACCCCCATGTCACGTAAGTTGTTTGTGTACTCACCAGGCTCTGCAACTCCTTCGAGTCCGTGTACTCCCACCGGCGGTAGCAGGGCCATCACCTTCTCCTCCCAGGGATGGTAATGTACCGGTCTGCAGGGCAGCCCACCTCCAGTGATGTTGCTCTGGGCGTAGTCCTCGTTCATTTTGCGGTTGACTGCCCTCCGCAGATCGTACCACCTGGCTTGGCATTAATTCCTGGTCCTTCTGATGGGTGCAACAGCATTCACCCTATCGACGATCCTCTGCCACAGGCGTGATTTTTCGGCTATGCTGGTCTGTCTGACCAATGTTCAAAGAGCTGTGGCTCGACTCTGATGACTTCATTGACAAGGATGTCCAGTTCCTCCCTTGTGAACTTTGGATTCTTGTCTGTGGGCATGGTGTGGGGTGAGGGTGTGGATGGTTGTGGGTGTGTGGGTGTGAATGTGAAGAGGGGGTATGTGTGAAGGAGTTTGTGTGAAGGTGTATATGTTAAGGTGTATGGGTGCAGTTGTTGGGGTGTGCTCTGTAGCTGCAGTGAGTCTGTTGCAAAGGCTCATGGTTTGTGTGTGTGGGCCCTTTTTATTGGTCCATTTGTGGGTGTGCCTGAGTTGGAAATTTTGGTGGGTGTGTTATAAAAGGTGGTTTGTGAGTTTGGGCCTCTGTTTGCCTGTTTAGATGTGCCAGGTCAGTCATTTTGATGTTTTTTCTACTGTAGACGTGTTTTGTGGTGTTGTGAGAGTCGAATTGACCCTCCTTGTCCTGGTTCAGTACGAGTCGTTTTCGCGTATGTAAGGTGCGTACATACGCAATGTTGTTGTACCGTGCTCGCATACGCAATGTTGATGTAAGGTCCGTACATATGCGATGCTGGGGTACGGTGCTGGGGTACGGAGCGTCCAAGTAGGGGCTGGGGTACGGTGCGTCCAAGTACGGGGCTGGGGTACGGTGCATACAAGTACGGGGCTGGGGTACGGTGCGTCCAAGTATGGGGCTGGGGAACAGTGCTGGGGTACAGTGCGTGCAAGTACGGGGCTGGGGTACGGTGCATCCAAGTACGGGCCTGGGGTACAGTGCGTCCAAGTAGGGGCTGGAGTACGTTGCTGAGGTATGGTGCATCCAAGTACGGGGCTGGGGTATGGTGCGTACAAGTACGGGGCTGGGGTATGGTGCGTACAAGTACGGGGCTGGAGTACGGTATGTCCAAGTACGGGGCTGGGGTATGGTGCTGGGGTATGGTGCATACAAGTATGGTGCTGGGGTACGGTGCGTCCAAGTACGGGGCTGGGGTACGGTGCTGGGGTACAGTGCGTCCAAGTACGGGGCTGGGGTACGGTGCTGGGCTACGGTGTGTGCAAGTACGGGGCTGGGGTACGGTGCGTCCAAGTACGGAGCTGGGGTACGGTGCTGGGGTACGGTGCGTACAAGTACGGTGCTGGGGTACGGTGTGTCCAAGTACGGGGCTGGGGTATGGTGCTGGGGTACGGTGCGTACAAGTAGGGGATGGGGTACGGTGCTGGGGTACGGTGCATCCAAGTACAGGGCTGGGGTACGGTGCTGGGGTACGGTGCGTCCAAGTACGGGGCTGGGGTACAGTGCTGGGGTACGGTGCGTACAAGTACGGGGCTGGGGTACGGTGCGCTCAAGTACAGGGCTGGGGTACGGTGCTGGGGTACGGTGCTTACAAGTACGGGGCTGGGGTACGGTGCGTCCAAGTACAGGGCTGGGATACGGTGCTGGGGTACGGTGCGTCCAAGTACGGGGCTGGGGTACGGTGCGGACATGGGGGGGTACGGGGCTGACATACGGGGGTACAGTGCGGACATACACGGGAGAGGGGGAGGCTGTACGACTCGTATCCCGGGCACAAGTTTACCCGGGATACGAGTGGTACAGAGTTCGCTACGTACAGGACATTTTACATCCGCTTGTGTATTCGGAAGGGCGGTACGGATCGTACATGTGCGCTCGGACTTCAGTTTCACGATTTGTACGTAAAACTGTCCGGGTACGTCTCGTAGACCTTTTCCCGATGCGATTCGTATGTATTTTTGACGTACGAATTGTGCTTCACCGGTGGGACGGGACTTGTACGATTCGTACGTAAAAATATACGGATACGAGCCGTACGGGAAATTTTTTTACCGGATCGGAATCGGCACCTTATTGATGTTTTTTAATTAATTTTATTTTTTAGTGTTAATTTTGTGAATTAATGTATTAATAATGATTTATATTTTGCTTGTAAATTATTATTAATTAATTAATTAATTAATTGTTATTTAATTATGTTAATTTTGTCATGTTTTACGAAATGGGTGGTGGCATTTATAGGGTATATGGTGGGAGGTAATTTATTTATAATTTATTATTTATTTGTTATTTAATGCAATTAATTAGTTTAAATATGCCGTTTGTGTAATAATTTTGATGTGTGAGTTGTGGTGTTTATAGTGGTAAATGGTGGGAAGTACTTTTTAAAATTAATTTATGATTTGTTGTTCATTATTATTAATTTATTAATGTAAAATTAGTTATGGAAATTTTGTAAATATTTTTAGGTGTGTGTTTTGGTGTATATTGGGGTAGAGGGTGGAAAGTAATTTAGTTTAAATTAATTAATCATTACTTGATTATTAATATTTATTTATTAATTGATAAATATTTTTGGTAATTGTTCAGTTTTATTTTGTTTGGGGATTTAGGTTCAATAGCTGTAATGTTTGGTTTGTACATTAACTTTTACATTTTTAAATGTGCTTTATAATTATAAAAATGTGTTTCATTGATAATTAATTGTGTTAATTATGGAGGTGCACTTTTTTCTTTAATTGAGATGTGTGTTGTAAATTGTGTGGTGTTATAGGGTAGGAAAATAAATTTTACATTTATGCAATTTTTAATTAAAATTAATTTCTATTGTTTAAAATATTTGTTTGTAAATGTTTTGTTAAATTAAAAAAATAATATTTTTATGTCAGTTTCAGAGTTTAGCTACATTAAAATATTTTCATATGTTTTGTTAATTTTTATATTTTTATGTATGTTTTGTTTTGTTTTAGTGTTTTTTTAATTATATTTTATATTGTAGTTGATATTTTGTTTGTTTTAAAATTTGAATTTTGTTCTGTGGCAATAGTAATTTTTACCCCTCCGCTATCCAAGACTTTCCCTACTGTTGCATTTGCAGGAGTGGGGATAGTAATTTATACCCCTACACTACCCAACACTTTCCCTACTGTTGCACTTGCTGGAGTGGGAATAGTAATTTTTGCCCTTAAGCGATCCAATACTTTCCCTACTGCTGCACTTGCAGAAGAGGGAATTGTAATTTTCTCTCCTCCGCTATCAAACACTTTCCCTACTGTTGAACTCATTGGGGTGGGAATAGAAATTTGTACCCCTCCGCTATCCAACACTTTTCCTAATGTTGCACTCCCTGGAGTGGGAGTATTAATTTTATCCCCTTTGCGATCCAATACTTTCCCTACTGTTGCACTCCCTGGGGTGGTAATAGTAATTTTCATCACTCCGCTATCCAACACTTTCCCTACTGTTGCACTTGATGGAGTGGGAATAGTAAATTATTTCCCTCTGCTATCCAACACTTTCCCTACTGTTGCACTCGCTGGGGTGGGAATAGTAATCTTTATTCCTCCGCTATCCGACACTTTCCCTACTGTTGCACTTGCTGAAGTGGGAATAGTAATTTTTTCCTCTCCGCTATCCAACACTTTCCCTACTGCTGCACTCGCTGGAGTAGGAATAGTAATTTTTTTACCCTCCGCTACTGTTGCACTCATTGGAGTGGGAGTAGTAAATTATTCCCCTCCGCTATCCAACACTTTCCCTACTGTTGCACTCGCTGGAGTAGGAATAGTAATTTTTTTACCCTCCGCTACTGTTGCACTCATTAGAGTGGGAGTAGTAAATTATTCCCCTCCGCTATACAACACTTTCCCTACTGTTGCACTCTCTGGAGTGGGAATAGTAATTTTTTACCCTCCATTATCGAACACTTTCCCTACTGTTGAACTATGGGGCCGATTCCGATGTCGGACGGAATCGGTCAGGAGCCGTAACCGACCGACCTGCTGTCGTCGGTTACGGCCCTGCTAGTACAATGCGACCGAACAGGGTTCGGTCGCACTTGTATACAACACAATGCAAGCATGCATTCCGAGCGGAATGCATGCTTGCATCGTGGAAAGCAGGGGTGCAGTTCATCCCTGCACCCTGTGGGCGGCACCCCAAAGTGCCTGCCACCGGGTGCAGGGATCCACAGAGGGGCACCGTAGGTGCCCCCAGGCCACCATACGGCGGCCTCGCACCCATGAGGACCCTACTGGGGGCCCCCAAAGACAGTTACCGCCTGCCTTTTTGTGCCGGAATAACCGACACGAAAAGGCAGTGAAAAACTGCCATCGTACTCCCTCGGTCGCAAAGAGGCGGCCGGGGGAGTACTAAGGGATTTCCGGACAGCGGACGGGCTCTCTGAGCCTGTCGTCCGCAATCCGGAAATCCATGTCGGATTCCTTTACGACCGAGCCCATCAGAATGGCTCGGTCGGAAAGGAATCCGGCCAACATGATCCGATTCGGTCGGAAGGGCTCCGACCGTCGGTCGGAGCCCTTCTGACCGAAATCGGAATCGGCCCCTAAATGTAGTGTAAAATGTAGGTTTAAAACATATTACATATTTTAATATTTTATTTTATATTATAAAAAAATGTTGCCATTTGTTATCTTACAGGTGTATGTAGATATATTTTTATGTTTATTTTTAATATATTTCTAACATTTTATAATTAATTACAATTATTAGTTATTATTTATATCTAAGTAAATATATCTATATATATTGCATTTTATATATGTATGTTTAATTTATGTTAAATTAAATTTATTACTTATAATTGTTAAAATTTACTAAATGTATTATTTAGTTTATTTTACATTTTTTATAATACATATAAAAAAACGATATTTGTACTTCGATATTTTTAACAATGATATTTTTTTCCAATATTTTTTCTGCTCACCATTATGAAGATAGGAGGTCGGTATTTTTGACGATATTTATGTCCCGATATTTCTGTAGGTCGATATTAGTGTTGTTGATATTATGTCTGTGATCCATATGCACTAATAATACTGGAGCTTATATACCGCAAACAGCTACCTCAAACAGAGGTGTCCAAGCGCTCTAACAGCAGGCATTACGCGCAGAGGGGTTTAGGCAAAGAACCCAAGCTTAGTCAAGCCTTACTACTGCACTAAGTTCATGTGAACTTTGCCCAGAACGACCATACAGTAAAAAGCCATCCAGAACCCCCCAGGGCATACAGGACATATTGGGTAACAACTGTAGTTATCTCTGGTTTTCTGGGGGTATGACCTACTATAACTCTGCAGACTGGGCCAACTACTCTAATTCCACACTTGACTCTCAGGGTAGCAAGGGCAAGTAGACACAGATTTCTTAGGGAGATAGTGTGAGCGGCACACATACACAATATTTCACTGCCCAGCCCAATTCTTGTATTAAGAAAAGAAAAGTATTTTAACGTCGCAGGAAAAGAAAATACTATTCACACTAATGTGGGTTTCAGTACAAGGTTTGATATTCCTAACTATGGGTTTCTGCTGAGTGTCCCATCACCTCTAATGCTCTACACCTGGTTCCTATGTGGTCCAGAAAGTCTGTGGCATCTAATGGGGATAAGAGGATACGGGCAGAAACAGGCACAGATTTGAGTTCACGAAACAATCATCATGTTTAAGTAATTTGTAGGTCAGTTTGTGCGATTTTGAGCAAAAAGAGTTTGCACTGGTAATGTTATTTCTCTAACCATGCGCTTTGGGAGGCATCAGCCCTGGTTTCACAGCAGCGCATCAAGTACTCTTTGTTTATTATGTGTAGGACAATCTCCATACTCAATCACAGATGTTTTTTCAGAAATCTTTACAGCTTAGCAAAAATACCTATGCATAGCAGAATGTCATATTTTGGCATCTGCAAACTCCAGTTGCAGGATAGTATGCAAAACATTTCCATTGTCTAGAGAAGCTTTATCGATCTCAATCTTGTGCCATGCTAAACCAGAGGTCATCCAAAATGGACCCCACTGGTCCCAGTGATCATAGGGACAGTGCACAAGGATCCTTGCTACTACACATGTGCCCTACATCCAACATGCATACATACTCTCGACAGACACATGGAATGCCTGTGTAGGGGTCTGTGTTACATTTCAGCTGCACCTTACAAGAGTGGGTCTGCTAGCCCTCACTCCCCCCAGAATAGAAAATGCTCTTGTAAGGACTATTAATCTAAAAAAGCGAATCCGCTGCAAGCAATATTATGGTGCCAATTCCGATCCTGGAAAAACCAGGTACGAACCGTCGGTCGGAGGGTTTTCTCCGTCCGACTCGTACCCGGTTGTAAAACTTTACAAACATGGAAATACGATTCGCACGGAAACACCATTTCCGTACGATTCGTACAAAACACCAATCGAGGAAAATAAACATACAAATGACATCCGGAAAAGCGCCGAGGTGACGTTGGGACGCATGCAGCCTGCTTTCCAGGAACCAGGAAGTACGATTCGCACCGACGTCATCCCGCACGGAGAATATTTTCTGCCGGGAAATCAGGACGACGCGCACAAGGAGCACCTGTACGTGACGGACAGCCATGGACCCGAACCCACGTGTCATCCCGGCCCTCATAGCAGTCGACCTCCTCTACAGGTACCGACGCAGACGCTGCAGAAGGTCAGAACAACACCCAGGGGCAAAGGGGGGGGGGCAGGGGCAGGACACAAAACCCCCACCCAAGTCACACAGCACACATGCCCTGGACATACCAGACCTCCAGGCCCTGGTCACTTCGAGGGGGTGGGGGCGGGTCCAGCAACGCCAGCGTCCGCCACAACGGAAGTGGGCGACGATGCGAACCGGCAACACAACAATACAGGTACGTACCGTACCCACGCCTTAAGAGCGTGGGTACGAGTCGTACCACGCCCATACCCACGTCACCCCAACAATGGCGGTACGGCCCGTACCCATGTGCCAAAGGCCTGGGTACAGGCCGCACAAGCATTCCACAGCGTGGGCACGGGTACGTACGGACCGTACCCCCACCCGTGTATGTATGGAGCATACCCCCACCCCAACAGTGGATGTACGGACCGTACCCTCACCCGCGTATGTATGGAGCGTACCCCCACCCCAACAGTGGATGTACGGACCGTACCCCCATCCGCGTATGTATGGAGCGTACCCCCACCCCAACAGTGTATGTACAGACCGTACCCTCACCCGCGTATGTATGGAGCGTACCCCCACCCCAACAGTGTATGTACGGACCGTACCCCCATCTGCGTATGTATGGAGCGTACCCCCACCCCAACAGTGTATGTACGGACCGTACCCCCACCCGCGTATGTATGGAGCGTACCCCCACCCCAACAGTGTATGTACGGACCGTACCCTCACCCGCGTATGTATGGAGCGTACCCCCACCCCAACAGTGTATGTACGGACCGTACCCCCACCCGCGTATGGATGGAGCGTACCCCCACCCCAACAGTGTATGTACAGACCGTACCCCCACCCGCGTATGTATGGAGCGTACCCCCACCCCAACAGTGGATGTACGGACCGTACCCTCACCCGCATATGTATGGAGTGTACCCCCACCCCAACAGTGTATGTACGGACCGTACCCTCACCCGTGTATGTATGGAGCATACCCCCACCCCAACAGTGTATGTACGGACCGTACCCCCACCTGCGTATGTATGGAGCGTACCCCCACCACAACAGTGGATGAACGGACCGTACCCCCACCTGTGTATGTATGGAGCGTACATGGCCAGACGCAGGAGGGGTGGGTGCAGAGTCCTCCCAGCAGTGCCCAGACGCAGGAGGGCTGGGTGCCTATCACTCCCAGCAGTGCCCAGACACAGGAGGGGTGTGTGCAGAGTCCTCCCAGCAGTGCCCAGACGCAGGAGGGGTGGGTGCCTATCACTCCCAGCAGTGCCCAGACACAGGAGGGGTGTGTGCAGAGTCCTCCCAGCAGTGCCCAGACGCAGGAGGGGTGGGTGCCTATCACTCCCAGCAGTGCCCAGACACAGGAGGGGTGGGTGCAGAGTCCTCCCAGCAGTGCCCAGACACAGGAGGGGTGGGGGTAGAGTCCTCCCAGCAGTGCCCAGACACAGGAGGGGTGGGTGCAGAGTCCTCCCAGCAGTGCCCAGACGCAGGAGGGGTGGGTGCCTATCACTCCCAGCAGTGCCCAGACACAGGAGGGGTGGGTGCAGAGTCCTCCCAGCAGTGCCCAGACACAGGAGGGGTGGGTGTAGAGTCCTCCCAGCAGTGCCCATGGAACGCAAAGGTTGGAGTACCCACAGATACAATGCCCACAAATGTCAGTCAGGTGCACAAAGACCCTGCAGTACATGTACCACATGTGTGCGAGGCTGGGAGTACACACATGCATAGTGCCTAAAAGAGAACATGTCCACATGAAGTCATGTCAACAGTCTACATACACAAGTACAGTGACCACCAAGGATGCCACGAATGATGCAGGTGGAAACATCACTCAGCATGCATGTGCAAAGTTGAAGGAGTCCGTCACACACCCAGCTGATGTAGACACAGCTCAGCACCACATATTGGAAACACCCTGCAGGGAAGATGTCAGGTTACACAGAGGAAGGAACACACCTTGGGACGATGTCACCATGCAGTAACTGCTTACATGAACAAAGTAAATTAGCCAACAGCTTGTGATGGCACACAGATACCAGGGTCCACCCTATGACCAGCACAAGGCTACATTTCCCACACACCCAACACATTATCACCACCCAAAATCATGGAGCAGGTCCACCAACAGCAATACCAGATAAACAGTAGTGTTCCATGGAAAAAACAAATTGCTTTATTCAGCAGGATGTAAGTAATAATCATCATAAATGTCAATATATACAAGGCCCACAGGGCAGTCCATGACTCAAATCCGGATGGGGGACACAGTGGTACGTGTGTCCCCTAGCTTGCCTGCACAGTCAGACTCCTTTGTCTTCCACAGGGGGGGCATCATGTTGGGGGGAAGGACCAGGCACCGCAGGGACAGGAGGGGCAAGGGTAGGTGTTGTGGGTGCAGGGACGGACGACTCCAACACAGGGGGTGGGGCAGCGCCAAAGGTGGATTGGAGCACGGCGCTGCACACTACTGCCAGGTCGCCCAGCGTCTCCCCTGCACCCGAAGGAACCACAGGCCCCAAGGAGGGGGGGGGGTCACAGGGATGGGTCGCAGCGCTACCCGGGGAGGGTGTGGACAGGGGGGGGACTCAAACACCCTGACCGGGGACTGCTTTGACCGCTTGCGGGGTGGTGTCACTGTGGGGCTCAGGGACACAGCGGCCATGAAGGAGTCCTTGCTGGATTTGTGGCCAGGAGAGCTGAGGGGAGTGGATTTGGAGGGAGTGGATTTTGCAGAATGCGGACTCCCACTCTGGCTGCGTGTCTTACGTTTGCCCCTCGACCCAGTGGGTGTGCCTACTTCACCCTGTGTGTGCGTGCCAGGAGGTGTGCGCTTGTCCTTCCCTGCTGGTGTGGTGCCTGTGTCTGGTGGGGTGTGTGCATGCTGACGTCTGGGTGTACGCGGGACAGGCATGGGAGTGGGAAGTGTGGATGGGGCATGGGTAGGAGGTGGGACGAAGTGCTGCAGGAGATCCACTGCTGCAGCCAGTGTCGAGTCAATAGACCGCAGCAAGTTGCGTTGGTCAGCCTGTGCTGCTAAAATGCCCTCCAAGTATGCCTCCATGTTGTTGAGCACTCGGCTGTGGCCATGGAGGACATTAAGCATCGCAGCCTGACCAACCTGCAACTGCCGCAGGATGTCCACAGACTTGGCATTGGCGGCAGCAGTGGAGACAGGGGCAGGGGGTGCGGTGCCTGGCAGGAAGGAGACACGTGGTGACCTAGCACGCCGGGAAGTGACACGAGCAAGTGGGAGGCCGGTGATGGCAATGGAGGGGGCGGGGAGAGATGTTGTGCTGCTGTCAGCTGTTGGAGCAGCCTCCGCCCCCTCGGAGAGCTCAGCCTCGGACCCGTCAGCTTCATATTCTGTGGTGGCAGTGGACAGGTTCTCCGGCTCACTCCCCTCGGCCTCAGTTCCACTCGATGTGCCAGCTAAGATGTCACTGCTGGCACTGGTGCTTGGTCCCTCCGCACGGTCCGTGCCGGTGTCTCCATCCGTGTCCCCCGATGATGCTGTAGGCAAGGTGAATAAACAGGAATTAATCAGACACCTGTATACATATGTCACATGAGTCAAATCTACATAGGTTACAGTGCATAGCCTGAAAAGAAAGATGAGTAACATCTACAATACAAGGTACATATATAGGCCCTGCAACACACAGTTGGTTCACCCACCATGCCACTGAGAAACTATGGAGAACATGACACATTTGCAAATGACATGATATGGATTTGGACAGAGGAGCCAGGCTCTGGGGACAATCCAGCACTGCATCTGCACCACACAGCGTTGCCGTAACTAGGGATGAGCAGGGACCATCTCCATGAACTTGAGGCACATGCTGCAAAGGTAATACTTAAAGACATGCCCAACATGAATGGGTCACTGCACCTTGAGTGTATGTCCAGACAAACATCACACACTGGCCAGACCGAGCAATTAGATTTCAGGTGTCGACATGTAGGCCTTGCCCGCACCAACCACCCCCTACATGAGACAATTTGATGAGACACAGGAAGCACTTGCATCTCTTGGTCTGGGAGAAATACACATGGGCTGCCAGAAACCCATATTGGACCCAAAATACCCCATGTGCGCCTGTACAACGATCTCATGTACAAATGGCCATCATCAGATAATTGTAACAAGACACACAGGCACTGGCCACCGTGAGTATGAACGAGGAAAATTAGGTCAGGCTGTACAGTGGACACTTGTAGAACACGTTACGTAAATATACATGGTGCCAGGGGACAATGGCACAGAGCACATCCTATGCTGTAGACACTGAGAGTGTCCACATATTGTGATGACACACATGATACCTAGCAAAATATGCCCCAGGGGACAGTAGTGGCCACAATATTCCATAGTCCTGAATGGTAATGACTGCAACACAGGCCACCATCCCTGCACTCTGCGTATCGCACACTCATGCACATCATGTCACAGGCCACAACATAGGACATGCTTGCTGTAAGGCATTACACTTCAGAGACATACTCCTATGTCTGGACTCAGCATCAGTGCCAATTGACATGGACCCCACAAGTACTGAACTGGACAGGGCACAGGCAAGTTCCCAAAGCCTGTTACACAGCACCCCCACACCTGATGCTGCAAGCATTGGTCACGTGGATAAACTGCCAGCCCAGATGACCTTGTGAAAGAGTGACTACACACAGACCAGGGAACACATGGCAAGGAGGGGAAGGGAGGAAGGACAGCACCGCTATACTGTGGGTGACAGGACCTGCACCGCACATTTAAACACTGGCAGTGTATCCATGCAACTGCGCACTTACAAATGCTGGTGACACACAACAAACACACATGTACCTACCCCCTTCCTGCTGCTGCTTCTCCCGTAAGCGCCTGTCCATGTCAGGAAAGACCACCGCCAGCACACGCTTGTGGATGTGGGTCAGACGGCGACGCCCATGGTTCTTAGGGCCCACAGGTGAGTCCCCCAGCAGTACCCGTGCGATCCTCCGCGTCCAGCACCGGATATCCTGCCAGCGTTTTCTCACCTGGGCCAGGCGCCGCTTGCGACCATCCGTCCTCCTCACGGCACTGACGGCGTCCCTCCAGATCTGATCCTTGGCAGAGGCGCCTACCTGTGGGGTTGAAAAAGTGAGACTACGTCAATACACCTGCCACATGTCACAGAGACACACATTAGAACAATTTTGCTGATTTCAACAAGGCATAGTATGCAGCCAAAGCATTGCACCTTTGTCATAGGGACATTTTTCTCTGTGTAAGGGCAAATGCACCACGTGCCATTGAAAGTACACAGGTGGCATGAGGGGTACGACACAATAAATGATCCAGACTCACACTGTGCATCAGAAGGTACACCAGGATTATGTGCAGCACCTCAAAGCAGTCACATGCCACAGGCCATTGACGCTACCTCAGCAGAGTACACAGACACACACAGGCACAGGACATTCACCTGCCATTGCCAAATGCAGCTACAAACCTCACTCTGCACATGTGCCACTAGACTGGGGGGGCTCACAGGTGTGGGGCTGGCTCTGCACGTCAGACACACAGCACTGCTCCCTGCTCACATCAGATGGGCAGGGTATATCCATCCCTCATGCAGCTGGGGTGCTACACTCCACATATGCACCCACCCACATGACAGGGGACTTACACACATACCGATATCCAGGGTACGAACACATCATGTGGACACTCTCAGCACAGGTACACTGAACAAACACACATCTGTGGGTACAGTCACCTGTCACACTGGGGTGACCACAGAATCACATGAGGACTGTAGAAGCAACATTCCCAGGAGGATTAGACAGGCAGAATGTGGCATGCACCATGCAGTGATTGTCACAGTAAACACAATGCAAGTGAGGACAGCAGACATGCACCACAGCACACTCTGGCTGGGAGACATTAGGCATTCCCCCCCTGGGACCCACCCTACAGTACAATGCATGTGTGTCACACCTGGACACAATGCCAGAAGTCACAGTCACAAAAAAGGTCCACAGTCTGTGCTAGTGGACTCAGCACTCACCTGAAACCCTGGTCGGCCATACAGCATGGGGTACTGTGGGAGGATGACATCCAGCAATGCCACATTCTCCTCCAGGGTGAAAGGCTGGGCCCTCTCCACAGACCTTGACATGGTGCCAGGGAATCACGAGCAGCAGCAGTGTTGTGGAATCAAAAGATGTGCAGGCAAGTGCTCTCTCATGGGACCTGGCTGCCTTATATCTGCCTTGCTGGCCTGTTTCATGCACAGGAGTACAGAGTGATTGGTCACTCACATTTGCATCCTATGTTTCCTCCAATCCATTTAAACCTACCCCTGTGAGGGGGTTAGATTTTTTTAGAATTCAGCATGATGTAATTTCAACAACAACTTTGCAACAAAGTAGATTATTTCAAACCGACTCATTCAACAAATTCAAAGTTTAAACTCGGTCTCCATGGCAACCAGCATGCATCTCTGGCTTCATATTTTTCCCTCATGTGTCCCCTATGTAATTTGGAGATTCACATACAGGTATGGTGTGTTCTGGGGCCCTAGGGTACCCCAAATGCATAGCAACGGGCCGTACGGGCGTGTGTACAGTCCGTATCACCATGGGTACGCATACGCGAGCAAACCCATAGTGATAGTGAGCGTACAGGCGTGTGTACGGTCCGTATCACTATGGGTACGCATACTCGAGCAAACCCATAGTGATAGTGAGCGTACACACGCATGTATGCTCACTATCACTATGGGTGTGCTCGCGTATGCGTACCCATAGTGATACGGACCGTACACACGCCTGTACGCTCACTATCACTATGGGTTTGCTCGCGTATGCGTACCCATAGTGATACGGACCGTACACACGCCTGTACGCTCACTATCACTATGGGTGTGCTCGCGTATGCGTACCCATAGTGATACGGACCGTACACACGCCTGTACGCTCACTATCACTATGGGTTTGCTCGCGTATGCGTACCCATAGTGATACGGACCGTACACACGCGTGTACGCTCACTATCACTATGGGTGTGCTCGCGTATGCGTACCCATAGTGATACGGACCGTACACACGCCTGTACGCTCACTATCACTATGGGTTTGCTCGCGTATGCGTACCCATAGTGATACGGACCGTACACACGCGTGTACGCTCACTATCACTATGGGTGTGCTCGCGTATGCGTACCCATAGTGATATGGACTGTACACACGCGTGTATGCTCACTATCACTATGGTTTTGCTCGCGTATGCGTACCCATAGTGATACGGACCGTACACACGCGTGCACGCTCACTATCACTATGGGTAGGCCTACGGCAGCACTCCCATAGTGATAGGGAACGTACACACGCCCTCAGAGCGAATGTACGGTGCCTTTCACACATAACAGTGGTGACAGGCAGCACACAGAAAGGAATAGAGCTGACATACTTGTCCATGGATGGACATCAAGGCATTGTCTGTGCAGTACTACATGTGTGGGGCACAGGTGTGAAAGGCTGTGATGTGGCACATTACTCCTGAGTTGTGAAGGCAATAGATGTATGATGAGATGTGTACAGATGTTATGTGTGATAGTGCACTATGTGCCAGACATGCCCTTCACTCCTTTGACATGCGTGCATGTCGTACAGAACACTTGAGATAAGCGTCACTGGCATGGCACAGTCAACAACACACGCAAGTGTCCCCTGATGCCCGCTACAGGGGTTACCACACCTGACATGTGACTACCCACGTTGCACGATGTGACTATGTCATGTATGTGTGGTGTGTTCCCAATAGCTTGATGTTGGTGTTCCCTCAAATGCATCTGCAGTTGCTGCAACCAACATGTGTCTGTGTGTAGATGGCCATGGCACACTGTTACGCACACCAGGCCCCATGTGGTATCGGATGTAAGGTGTGTATGTATGCATGGGACACGGAGTAGCGTAACAAGGACCTGTCTGCATACTCTCAATGTATGTGTGATCAGTCATGACATGTACACCTTCATGGCAAGGTGTGTGGGCTGTCCTAGTGTTATGTCATGTGACCTGTGGCTCTAGTGTTCCGCTACCTGTCTCTGCAATCAACATCCTACATCTGCTGATATGTTGATGTATGTCACTCCTGTATTGCGTCTGGCTGTTCACTTACACTGGGACACAGCTAGTCCCATGCCATGGGAGGTGGAGGTTCACAATCCCCGTGTGTAGCTGGGTCTTGGTAGGAGTGTCACATGGCAGCCATACGTGTCCAGGGCATGTAGCACATACCTGACTCCGTATGTAGCATATGTGTATTGACAGATTAACATGTGCTCAGTACATATAAATTGTTGTTGTGGTGCACTCACTCTTCCTTGTCACTTCCAAATTACTGCAGAGCGCCGCCTCTTCCCCGACCAATTCCGGACTTGGCTGACATGCGGGAGAATGACTCTACTATACGCTGCTACAGCTTCCCCCAACCGTTGATTGAGGAGTTGACGGCAAGGCTGGCACCACACCTGCAACCGCTGCACAGGTATCCTACGGCACTGACACCCAAGCTGAAGGTAATGGCAGCCCTACATTTTTTTGCCACGGGTACCTTTCAATATACCATAGCTCATGTTGGTGGCATGTCCCAGACCATGTTCAGCCGTGTGCTGCATGATTTTTTAGAGGCCATGTTGCTTCACCTGGATGAGTTTATCCATTTCCCAACTCCTGAACAGTTGACATGTGTCAAGCGTGGATTCTATGCCCTGGGAGGGATGCCCCATGTCATTGGGTCCATAGATGGGACACATGTGGCTTTGGTACCACCACAGGCACAGGAGGTAGCGTACAGGAATCACAAGCACTACCACTCCATCAATGCCCTTGTGGTGTGTCTGTCCAACATGGTGATTTCACATGTCTGTGCTCGTTTTCCAGGATCAGCACACGATGCCTACATCATGAGGTGTAGCAGGGTGCCTGACATGATGACGCAGCTGCGCAACGAACGAGCATGTGTTGTTTGTGGGTACACTCTGTCTGTCCTGTATTTTGTGTAGACTTCCTGCCCGACTGCTTCTCCTGTCCTACTTTTGTCCGTGTTTTTTCCATGTAGGGGACGCTGGCTATCCCAACATGCCATGGCTGATCACACCTCTCCGCAACCCCAGCACGCCGGCCCAGCTCCGCTACAACACAGCCCATGGCCGGACAAGGCGAGTGATAGAGAGGACATTTGGCTTCCTGAAGAGCCGATTCAGGTGCCTACACAAGACCGGCGGCGCCCTCCCATATGCCCCGGTGAAGGTCTGCAAAATCTTCATAGTCTGCTGCATGCTGCACAACATGGCAGTTGAGAAAGCTGTGCCACTCATCCTGGATCAAGATGATCAGGACCATCCACCCGTGGAGGACGAAGGGCTTGGCAATGGGGCTAGTGATGTGGAGGATGTGGAGCCGCAAGAGGACATCCGGAGTCGGCTCATACGTGACTTCTTTGCTTAGTGGTGAGTACCAGTGTCTGAGTGTACAGGCATTGGTCCTTGTGTGGCATGTGTTGCAATGTGTGTGTCCATCTGCATGTATGCCACGTGAGTCAGAGGTGTGTGTGGATGTGTCACTCGAGTGATGGTGCCAGTGATGAGTGTATTTCCGTACTCATAATTGTGACCTAGCATGTTGTCATCCTTATATGTGTCGAGTACATGCACATGCAAGTGGATGAGCTTTTTGTGGCTGACTTCTTGTGTGTCTCTCATCCCCAGGTACTTGCGCATGCCGTCTGCTGGTTGCATTGTTGTGGCACTGCTATTCCTCATGGACACGTCATCGTGTGCTGACTCAGCGTTACACGCACGGACAAGTTTGGAAGTCTCCTTAGGGTAAGGTATGCATCAGGGGTGTATTGGGTGTGGCAGTTGTTTACGATGTGTGCACACTGCCCCTGTCGATGTTTGGTTCCTCTGCAGACATGTTGCATCACCATGGGACACATGACATGTAGCTGGATTCACCTGAATAGGTGGTCAGACTTGTTGACAGTCATCTGTAATGGGATAGTGGATTGTGATGAAGGCATCAATGTGTGTTACACTGCCCTCGGACACATATGGTTGGCATTGGCTTGACATGGTGTGGGACTTCCACATCAGAGGATCAATGGTGTATGGCAGCCTCTCCGTGAGCAGCAGGGGGTGTTTAGCTGTTACCCGACACTTGTGTGCCAGTTCCATGGATATCAAGCATTTGTGGTGCAGGAGGGGGGTGCCAGTGTTGGACCCACATGTTACTCCACATGACCTGTGTATGTGTACTCCGAGTTGCCTCTGCATTCCGGAATACATGACTAATAAAGGTGTCCCTATGCCTCCAAGGTGCCTCTTCTCAGTCAATGCTGGTGTGTTGCCACGGTGCATACGGCATGTCTGGCATGGTTCTCAGTGATAGTGGCTATGTGTCTATGTGTAGAGTAGCAAGATGCAAGCTGTTTGTCAGGGATTAGACTCTGTATTGTGCATGATGTCCATGACTGTGTGGGTATTGTGACATGTGCCATCCCCATGCATCCAACGTTGGCCAGGCCACCATTCTCTGCATCCACCTGACTCAAGCTTGCAGGACATGGTTCTGCCACCTGTCTACACATACCTGGGTGCCCCCCAGGACACTCCACATGATCCCTGACCTCTGCGCAAGACTGTTGCTGTACTCAATATGTCTGTCGGCACAGTTGTGCGGCCACCCCCTCAGCTGGTTGGACCCATCACGGGTGTGTATGGTGCTCCATGTCTATCTTGCCTAATACATTGTTACCCATGTGTGTCCTGTGCCAGACTCAGGCCCCAGGGTATGGATGGTTGAAGTCATATGAGAACTCAGGCATGGTTAGACTTTACAAGACACATGTAATGTAATAATGCAAAATGTCTGCATCATCTCTTGATCGTGTAAGTTTTTATTTGTGTTGGGGGGGGGGGTATGACAAGAGGGGCTTTCCGGGGGTGTGGAATCCAAAGTTCACTGGGGGAGTTGGTATCCTTGCCATTGGAAATCATCAGAGTCCATGCCACAGTGTTCGTCAACATTGGTCAGATAGTGACCAGCAAGTCCATGTGGCAGAGAATGTCATTTGCTGATGTGCTGCTGTTGGGCCAGTGTGCCAGGTGCCAGGCCAGGTGTCCTGGGAGGTGGTGCTGTTGCGCCGACCCTCACGGTCTTTTCCGTGGATGACCCGCCCTCCTGCGGGAACCCTCTGAAGCAGGCCGTGACGATGCTTGGGATGCTCCGTCGGATGTATCCTCCTCCTCCTGATCCCTCCCTGTGGGTGGTGATGTTCTTCACCTGGTGGCACAGAGAGGGTTGCCCATGTTGTCGGCTATCCGACGGAGTGAACGGTTAATTCCTGTGAGCACCGTCACGAGCTCAGCCTGTCTGTCCTCCATCCGTCCTTGGTGTCGCTGTTGACAGGCATGTTGCTCCGCATGTTGCTGGGCCTGCTGGGTCTTGATCTCCTCGAGGGTTCCCTTCATCTCGTTGAGGGTGGACACAACCTGGCTCATGCCCGTGGTGTCCTGCCGGTATGTGTCCAGGATGTTTCTTACATGGGAATATACCGGTTCCGCAGCCAACTGGTCAGGCTCGCGCCTCCGGCGTCCTCCACTCCCACCACCCCTGCCCACTTGCGCCTGGCCTGCCCTTGTGGGCACATCGGGTCTCCGGGATCCCTGAGGGGTGGCATTTGCGTTGTCGCCTGCCTCCTCCTGGGTGCCCGGTACACCGTGTCCCTCCTGGTCAGCCTGGCTGCGCTGTGGTGGTGGGGCAGGGATCCTGGGTGTCTCCTGGGATGTGGCAGGAGTGGGGGTGGTGGTTGGCCCAGTTGTACCTGACGCAGGTGCTGCAGGTGGTTGGACACCAGAGGGGGCAGGTTGGTCGGGGTCGTCCACAGAGTGGTGAGAGTCGTCGCTGCCGGTGGGATCGTCATCCCGCAGAGACAGGTCCTGTGAGTCTCCCCCCCAGTGTTGGGGGGTGATCCACGACGTTGACCTGTGTGTGAGAGAGACAATGGTATTTTTGTTCCATGCAACATCCATGTTTCATTTGTTTCAAAGTTGGCACATTTCCTCTGGGTATTTGGATATGTCTTGCATTCCACTCACAGTGCACTTGTGCATGGGTATGTCCCTTGGCCGCAGCTTTTGAGACTTTACCTATGTGTGACACAGTCTTACTTGCTGCATCAATTGTGACTGCAGTCAGCAGTGGAGTGAGCAGGTGTGGCGAGCCATGCATTGGCGCCTTCCGTGTTGCACTGTACGTGGGCAAATGGAGTTGTTCCACACACTTATATGATGCAGGTAGCTGGCGTTGTGCTCGTGCACAGGTTGACACATGGCCCAGTGTTTTGCCATGGAGAAGAGAGGGGGATTCAGGCACTGGCCACCCTTGTCTACATGCACGCAGTCCACCTGCTGACGAGCAGACATTCCCACACCACCCAAGGCTGAATTGATCTCCCTGTGTCTCCCTTTCTCACTCCCTCTCTGTCCCCCTCTCCCTCCCTCCCTGTGTCAGCCTCCTCCCTCTGTTCGTCTCCCTGTGTCTCCCTCCCTCTCTCTCCCCCTCTCCCTCCCTCTGTGTGTCACCCTTTGTCGCCTCAGCCCAGCTTCCTAGGCACACACTGTTTGCAGATCTTTGAATGGCCCTTGGCTTGTTCATGTGAGTTTGTTTCTGATCTCCAGGCACCCATTGGGTGTAGTGTCTGTGTCTGCGCTGCTGCTGTGGTGGTGTGTGCTGCCACTCTTTCACAGTGTTGGCTGTTCATTAGCTGCTGTCATGTGCAAAAAGTGCCTTCACCCGTATGTCTTCATGCAAGGCGTCCGCCATTTGCAGGCAAGTCTTTCCTGTGTGGGGACACACTGTTTGTCTGGCTGTGACCTAGGCCATATGGGCTGAGGGCATTGTTGTCTGCTTCTGAGTTGCACTATGTGATTTTTGAGGCCCACACTCCCGCCATCCGGGTTACCGTGTCTTGTGTTGGTGTTTTCTGTGGCCTGTGACTTGCCATTGTCTAGCTGGGTGCATGGGGCATGGTGGCGCTAGTGGCATGTGCGTGTTTATGGAGTGTGGTTGAGTCATGCGATAGCTTTGGGGTGGTTGCGTGCATGATTGTGAGTTTGGTTGTGGATGACGTTCCCCACATGTGAGGTGAGTTGTTTGTGTACTCACCAGGCTCTCGGAGTCCTTCTACTCCCTCCACTCCCACCACCGGCAGTATGGCCATCACCTTCTCCTCCCAGGAATGGTATTGTACGCGTCTGCGGGGCGGCCCTCCTCCAGTGGTGTTGGCCTGGTTGTGGTCGTCGGTCATTTTGCGGCGGACCGTCCTCCGCAGATTGTACCACCTGGCTTGGCATTCATGCCTGGTCCTTCTGGTGGACCCAACAGCATTCACAGCATCAACAATCCTCTGCCACATGGCTGATTTTTCGGAAATGCTGGTCTGTCTGACCAATCTTCCAAAGAGGTGTGGCTTGAATCTGAGGATTTCGTCGACAAGGACCTCCAACTCTCGGCTAGTGAACTTTGGATTCTTGTTAGTGGGCATGGTGAGGGGTGTGGGTGTGGATGGTTGTGGGGGGTGTGGCTGTGGATGGTTGTGGGTGTGTGGGTGTGGTTGTGCAGGTGTGTGTGTGAATGTGATAAAGGGGTGTTTGTGAAGGTGGTTGTGTTAAGGTTGCAGGTGTAAGGTGTTGTGGAGGTTGTAGTATGGTGCAGTTGTTTCTCTGTGTGGTCTGGCAGCAGTGGGTCTGTTGCAAAGGATCATGGTTTGTGTGTGTTGGGCCTTTTTATTGGTCCATTGGTGGGTGTGGCTGTGTTTGAACTTTGGGTGGGTGTGTTATAAGGAGTGGTTGTGTTTTGGGCCTCTGTTTGGGAGTTTGGCAGTTGCAGGTCAGTGAATAGGTTGTATTTGTGCTTGTTGGACATGTTTTGTGGCTTTGTGCGATTCGAATGGAGTCTTCTTGTGTTGTTTTCCTTTGTCCTGGTTGTGTACGTATGTTTTTAGCGTCTGTACGGTGCGTACATCGCCCATTTTGTTGTACAGTGCTGTCCTTGTCTCTGGCTTGGTACGACTCGTACATGCGCGATGTTGGGTGAGGGTGTTGGTGTTGGGGCCTGGGGTGCGCTCCGTACTTAGACTGGTGGGGTGTGTGTTCGCTCCGTACATACACGGGTGGGGGTACGGTCCATACATACACTGTTGGGGTGGGGGTGCACTCCATACATACGCGGGTGAGGGTCCGGTCCGTACATACACTGTTGGGGTGGGGGTACGCTCCATACATACGCGGCTGAGGGTACGGTCCGTACATACACTGTTGGGGTGGGGTACGCTCCATACATACGCGGCTGGGGGTACGGTCCGTACATACACGGTTGGGGTGGGGGTACGCTCCATACATACGCGGGTGAGGGTACGGTCCGTACATACACTGTTGGGGTGGGGGTATGCTCCATACATACACGGGTGGGGGTACGGTCCGTACATACACTGTTGGGGTGGGGGTACGCTCCATACATACACTGTTGGGGTGGGGGTACGCTCCATACATACGCGGCTGGGGGTACGGTCCGTACATCCACTGTTGGGGTGGGGGTACGCTCCATACATACGCGGGTGAGGGTACGGTCCGTACATACACTGTTGGGGTGGGGGTACGCTCCATACATACACGGGTGGGGGTACGGTCCGTACATACACTGTTGGGGTGGGGGTACGCTCCATACATACACGGGTGGGGGTACGGTCCGTACATCCACTGTTGGGGTGGGGGTACGCTCCATACATACACGGGTGGGGGTACGGTCCATACATCCACTGTTGGGGTGGGGGTACGCTCCATACATGCACGGGTGGGGGTTCGGCGCGTACATAGGAGGGCTGGGGGGGTGGTTCGGCACGTACATACGGGGGTGGGGGGGATGTTCGGTGCGTATGTGGGCACATGTCTCCATGGTTGCTATGGGAGTTCGGTGCAGACGGTGTTTTTTCCATACGGTTGTAACATCGGACGCACGGGATGGATCGTACTTGCGCGGTCGGACTTCACTTTTCACATTTGTACGGTAAATCGTCCAGGGACGTGTCGGACACATTTTCCGACCCGAGGACGTGTGGGGAATTATTCCCAATGCGATTCGTATGGACTTTTTCCCATGCGAATCGTACTTGGCAGTTTGTATGGTACTTGTACGATTCGTACGGTAAAAAGACCGGATACGAGTCGTACGGGGAAATTTTTTCCAGGATCGGAATCGCCACCTCAATGTCAGTAACACAGGGCATGGGCAGTTGTCACGTTATTACAGAGGTTACACTTGGTATGCCCTTCCATGTCACAGAACAAGTTCTGGACCTTGTCTTTACGATGGACAGGCCTTAGCTGCAGTGCACACTCAAGATTAGCACGCTGCTGAGTCAACACTAAGGGGCCGATTAGGAGGGCGGTCGGAAAACCATTCCGACTGCCGCGGACGCGGAAATGAACCGTCCGCATGTACCGCGGCAAAACCGGCGGTCCGATTACGATCAACCGCCAGAAAAATACGACCGTGGTGGAACGATGCCACAAAAGAGCACCAGCAGCGTGCGGAGCATGTGAAAATCCGTCAGCGGCAGTCGGATTCACAGCGGAAAAAGCCAAAACCGCTGCACGGCCAGAGGATTGACCGCACGCGAAATTAGGATACCATTGCGGTGACAGCTTAACGATCCGCTGTTTCTGACAGCCGCAATCGCAACCAGTGATGAATGGGAGACCCGGCAGAAGGGCGGTTGTATACCCACCGCCGCGGCCACTCCGGAACAATATTGGCGGTCGACAAAAAAAAACACACAACATGCCCACCAAGTATACCCATCAAACTGGCTCAGCCTCAAAATACACCTAACACACCCCAATTACACATCTCCATGGCAACTAAAAAAATACAAATCCCAGGTTTACCCACACAACACACCTGACATGAATACTCCATTTTGACACACCCACATAGCTGAGTATAAAACCAGACCCTTCCCTGACCAGAATCCTTTGCAATACTCCACCACTGAAGGAACCAACCCAACAGCACAAAGGAGAGGCAAATCTGCACACATCTCACCAGCACAACATACACATACACCACTTACATCACCACCACCACTCTCACACCTGCACCTTTAATCCATTTGCACATCACACGCACAGAAGAAAATGCCAACATTCACTGACAGTGAGTTGTCAGTCATGGTAGATGAGGTAATCAGAGCAGAACCACAATTGTTTGGAAACCTGCTTCAACAGACACCATTAGCCACCAGAACACAAATGTGGGCAAGGATAGCCAACAAGGTCAATGCAGTAGGGACTGTCCCACGCACCAAGAAGGAGATCATGAAGCGGTGGCATGACCTCAAGATCAAGGTGGAAGAGAAGAACAACAAGAACCTCAAGCTGGCTCAGATGACTGGCGGTGGCCCTCCCATTCCACTAAGAACATACACCGCATGGGAAGAGAAGGTGCTTGGCATACTGCATCCAGAGAGTCTCACAGGAGTAGCCGAGGGAGTGGAGGCTGGTAAGTACAAACAAATGTCAACCATTACACTGCTATGTACTGTCTTGCACAACTACAAACCTACACCTCCTAGGCCCAAATATATACATGTGCACCACACACTCCCCAACACATGTCTCACAGATGTAACATTCACTCCCTCGGAATCACCCTAAAGGTAGCTAGCAATATTTCCAGACTTGCATGTGTACAGGCAGCCAGCACTACAACTCCCACCAGGCCCCCTTGTCCCACAGCTCAGAAAGATGGAGCAGTCCCCTACACCCAGAAGCATGTGTCAGCCATTGCATTGTACACTGTCAATTAACAGGTAGGTAGCCATTTTCACAGGGAGGGGTGTTTGGGGGTGGCAAGTCAGTACTACAACTCCCACCAGGCCCTCTTGTCCCACAGCTGAGCTGCATTGGATAGCCCCCCCCCCAACTATGTGACAGACATTGCATTGCTCCCTTCAAACTTACAGGTAGGTAGCCATCTTAAGAGGGAGGGGTGTTTGTAGGTGGGACACCAGTACTACAACTCTCACCAGGCCTCCTTGTACCACAGCTCAGCAAGATGGAGCACTCCCCCACACCCAGAAGCATGTGGCAGCCATTGCATTATTTGCCTTCCCCTAACAGCTAGGTAGCCATCTTAACAGGGAGGGGAGTTTGTGGATGGGAAGCCAGCACTATAACTCTCAGCAGGCCCTCCCAGCTTGTCCCAGAGCTGATCTGTATTGGATAGTCCCCCCAACCATGTGACAGACATTGCATCGCTACCTTCAAACTTACAGGTAGGTAGCCATCTTAACAGGGAGGGGAGTTTGTGGGTGGGAAGCCAGCACTACAACTTCCACCAGGCCCCCTTGTCCCATAGCTCAGGAAGATGGAGCACCCCCCCCCCACATCCATAAGCATGTGGCAGCCATTGCATTGTTCACCTTCACCTAACAAGTAGATAGCCATCTTAACAGGGAGGGGTGTTTGTGGGTGGCAAGGCAGCACTACAGCTCCAACCAGGCCCCCTTGTCCTAAAGCTCAGCAGGATGGAGCACTCCACCTCACATCCACAAGCATGTGGAAGCCTTTGCATTACCCTCATCAAAACAACAGGTAGGTAGCCATCTTAACAGGGAGGGGAGTTTGTGGGTGGGAAGCCAGCACTACAACTCCCACCAGACCCTCTTGTCCTACAGATAAGCTGTATTGGATAGTCCCCCCACCATGCGACAGACATTGCATTGCTCCTTTCAAACTTACAGGTAGGTAGCCATCTTAACAGGAAGGGGTGTTTGTGGGTGGGAAGCCAGCACTACAACTCCCACTAGGCCCCGTGTCCCACAGCTCAGCAAGATGGAGCACTCCCCCACACCCAGAAGCATGTGGCAGCCATTGCATTATTTGCCTTCACCTAACAGCTAGGTAGCCATCTTAACAGGGAGGGGAGTTTGTGGATGGGAAGCCAGCACTATAACTCTCAGCAGGCCCTCCCAGCTTGTCCCAGAGCTGATCTGTATTGGATAGTCCCCCCAACCATGTGACAGACATTGCATCGCTACCTTCAAACTTACAGGTAGGTAGCCATCTTAACAGGGAGGGGAGTTTGTGGGTGGGAAGCCAGCACTACAACTTCCACCAGGCCCCCTTGTCCCACAGCTCAGGAAGATGGAGCACCCCCCCCCACATCCATAAGCATGTGGCAGCCATTGCATTGTTCACCTTCACCTAACAAGTAGATAGCCATCTTAACAGAGAGGGGTGTTTGTGGGTGGCAAGGCAGCACTACAGCTCCAATCAGGCCCCCTTGTCCTAAAGCTCAGCAGGATGGAGCACTCCACCTCACACCCACAAGCATGTGGAAGCCTTTGCATTACCCTCATCAAAACAACAGGTAGGTAGCCATCTTAACAGGGAGGGGAGTTTGTGGGTGGGAAGCCAGCACTACAACTCCCACCAGACCCTCCTGTCCTACAGATAAGCTGTATTGGATAGTCCCCCCACCATGCGACAGACATTGCATTGCTCCTTTCAAACTTACAGGTAGGTAGCCATCTTAACAGGGAGGGGTGTTTGTGGGTGGGAAGCCAGCACTACAACTCCCACTAGGCCCCGTGTCCCACAGCTCAGCAAGATGAAGCACCCCCCCACACCCAGAAGCCTGTGGCAGTCATTGCATTGTTCACCTTCACCTAACAAGTAGATAGCCATCTTAACAGGGAGGGGTGTTTGTGGGTGGCAAGGCAGCACTACAGCTCCAACCAGGGCCCCTTGTCCTAAAGCTCAGCAGGATGGAGCACTCCACCTCACACCCACAAGCATGTGGAAGCCTTTGCATTACCCTCATCAAAACAACAGGTAGGTAGCCATCTTAATAGGGAGGGTTCTTTGTGGGTGGCAAGGCAGCACTACAACTCACACCAGGCCCCCTTGTCCCACCCCTGAGCAGGATTGAACCCTCCCCCATCCAAGAGCCTTGTGTAGCCCATTCCCTTCCTCTGCTCCACTTCACAGGGAGGCAGCCATCTCAACAGGGGGGGTGGATTGGCAGCCAGCACTACAAGTCCCACCAGGCACCCTTGTCCCACAGCTGAGCAGGATGGAGCACTCACCCCACACCCAGAAACATGTGGCAGCAATTACCCTCAACTGTGTCACAGAACAGGCATGCACCCTGTCATTCCTCTCAAAAAACATGGAGCCATATGACCACACCAGCCCTCACATCCCACCCAACTTGGCAGAGATCCAATAGCCACTTCCAGTGTGCAGACAGCTAAGCATATGTAACTGTCACAGAAATTAAAGTTTGACTCACCAAATTACATGTTGAAGAAATTCAGGGCACAATCATGTACAGCATTGAATGCTATGTGTAAGTGCCAAGGGGGCAGAGCATCAAGGCCCATATGAAAACAAAACAAGCATGGTCAGTTTTAAAAATAAAGCAAAGAACATGATATGACAGAGGGGTACATGAGATAACAATAACTAGTACATGTTCAGAATGAAGGTGTTCAATGCAGAGTAAACAAAAAAGACGCTTAACATAAAGTTGTTGTGCTGCTAGTCGTTAGATGACGACATGTCCTTGTAATCACACAAGCTGTACGTGGATCATGGTATCTATTGACATATCACACCATGGACAAGTAATGTAGGTACCTACACATCATGTCATAATGCCCAGTACCGTGCAGCTATACAAAGTGATCTCAATGTAAACTGTGTGGTGTATACCATGTAACATCCAAACACTTAACACCAAGCTTGTGGAGTGCACTTCAATGACCATTTCTTCTCTGTTCTACAGGTGACCAAGAATTGACTGCTGCAAATGGCAACGCCAACCTGCAGAGCCAGTCTCCCCCCACCCCCCAACATGGACTCTCGGATGCAGACTCCTTAGATTCCTCGGATGAGGACACAGGACCTGGCCCGTCAGACCTGCCAGGGCGCACAAGGTCCCAGGTCCCTGGCTCCCACTGTCCCCACAACCACCACCTCAGCAACAACAACTGTGCTGACCCCTGCTGTAACGACCTGTGCGGCTCTGGAAGAATCGCATGAGCTCCGGCGGCTGCTGAGGTCCATAGACAGGCGTATGGGTCAAATAGTGAACCTGTTGGGCCAGCTTGTGGGTGTTATGAGGGACCGGCCTGCGGCCCAAAGAACAGCTCAACCTCCCTCCAGTGGCCCGCAGGATGACAGTCCCACCACCTCACCAGCGGCCATAGAGAGGGGTGAGCTGGACCAGGATGAGTCCTCAGACACCTCTGAGCCCGCAGCAGAGGCCCCCCTGCCAAACTCTCAAGGGGACATCTGAGGAAAAACAAGGGAGGATCACGTGGCAAAGCACCAGCCAAACGCCAGTCAAAGAGCTAGCCATGATGGCACCTCTCTTCAACCTTGCCATTGACTTTGTTGAGTATCCTTACTCACACTGCCATGCTGATGGCAGGCGTCTGTTGGACTGTGTCACCACATCAATGTGGTGTCTACTCTACCATCACTGACAACTCATTTATTCACTTTGCACCTTTTTGTAAATGATCACTTCCCTGTCACATATACTTATTGTAAATAAACACCCTTTACACACCTATGTTTTCGTGTCAGCTCCATTTTTATCACAGGATGTACAATGTTGACTCTGATTACAATGTACCAGGAGCACTGATTGTTTTCAGGCATTGAGAGGCTGAAGGGACCTAGGAAAGCACAAGAGAACAACATTCACTTGTCAGACGATGGCATCACATCCATTACACAACACTTGTTATCAGTGCACTCAAACCTGCACACATTACAATGAGCAACAATATTGACATAGACATCATGTAGCTGTGCATAACTACCCTGTCCCAGAAACATTAACCCTCTGCACAGATCCAACAATAGGCAGCAGTCACAAAGCTCCCCTAGGCCTTTTCAACAACAACAAAAACAGCAGACAATGGCACCGTCATACAATGTCACTCACCTTCAAGGGAAGTAGCGGTTGATGAGCTGTTGATGCAGGTTGACACCTTCGTCCTCTCCACTTTCCTCGTCACTTGACATGTGTGGGTTTGCAGGCGGGGGCCTCGGCTGCTCGTCATCGTCCAGGAGCAGGGGGATCTCTTTGCGCAAGGCCAGGTTGTGGAGCATGCAGCATGTAACTACGATCTGACACACCTTTTGGGGAGAGTACATCAGTGCACCTCCGGTCCTGTCCAGGCACTGGAACCGAAACTTCAGGAGACCAAAAGTACGCTCCACAACACGACATGTCCTCCCATGGGAATCATTGTAGCAAACTTCACTTGGGGTCCTGGGATTCCTCAGTGGGCTCAACAACCAAAGCCGGTTGGGATATGCAGAGTCACCTAGGTGTGAGATACACAGACCAATTTTGTAATATAACTGTGACAGAGGACAGCATGTCACACATACAGCACGCTACTTCACTCTGCGTATTTACCCACAATCCACGCATGGTCTGGATGCAGATTTGCCATCGGCTGTGGTACGATGGTGTTACGCAGGATAAACGAGTCATGGGCTGATCCTGGATATTTGGCACAGACATGTGAGATTATCATATCCACCTGGCATACCACTTGCACATTGATGGAAGGGAAATGCTTCCTATTCCTGTAGATGTGCTCACATGCCTGTGGTGGAACCAGGCCAACATGTGTGCAGTCAATGGCACCAACAACATTAGGGATGTGGGCAAGGGCATAAAAATCACCCTTCACAGCCGCCAATTCATACCTCCTGGGGAAATGGATGTATCTGTCCTTGTAGGTCATCATAGCGGACAGGACATCACGTAGCACCATGCTGAACATAGATTGCGACATCCCACCTGCGCTGGACACCGTGTACTGGAACGAACCAGTAGCAAAAAAATTCAGGGCCGACATCACCTTACACGTTGGTGTCAAAGCAGTCGGATAGGTTCTGCGGGTCCTCAGATGGGGCTCCAACAGAGCACCTAGGTCTTGAAGGGTAGGTCGATCCTGACGGAATTTCCGTATGATGAAGATGCATATTTGGCCGCCTCCTAGGTGAGATGAAAGGGGACACATGTCAATTCAATTCCCCGCTGAGATGGGTACAACATCTTACGTTTTGACTGACACAGCGCCAACAATGACTGGTATGAAACTACAGCTTTCACCACAAGTAACACCTTGTTACACCTTAATCTAAACTAGTCGTACACTTGTCCAGTATTCACACAGTGAGTACCCCAAAAACAGATTCAGACTATGTGAATGCCAAAAGGTACATTTCAACATCTTGTCTCACCAACCCTGAGAGTAGTTCACACAGCACACGTGTGAGACAGCAACATTGCTAGCTTCTACGTAGCTGCTGTACTTGCCACATCTTCTTGCCTAAGTCGGACAGGGCGCACATTGACAACACAATGAGCACAGGGTGTGCACAAAGATCTAGTATGTTCAGGAGCTCAGCAATGTACACAGTGAAATAGGCACATTATGTAGTGAGGCCATCATTACTGTGTGTTGCTTAGCCATCTCTCACATTGAAATGTGTACACATTTGAAAGTCCATCACACCACAGATCTGTGTACATGCACAACAATATCTTTAGTGACATGGGAGGGAGTACATGCCAATGCATGTAATCCTGTGCACTGACATGGCATGTGTAGTCATCAGTGAGTTAAATGTTACACTAGCACTGGTTTGTACTATATGGTGGCATGATTCATAGTAAGTGTATACTGTTCAATGTTGAGAACTGGCCATTGCCACTGCCACAGCATGATGTGTCCTTAGGTGCCATAAGCGTGCACTGCCACCACAATCATGTCCATAGGCACCAATGTCAAGTGGCCAAATCGCAGTAGTGACCGCCTGGGCACCGCGGTGTGTCACCGCCAATGCGCAGCCCTTACAGCCAATGGGATCCGCAATCGCGGTAGTAATATACACATTGGAAGATGGCAGTTGGCGTGCTCTGCCACCACAGTCACGGCCATAGACACCAATGTCAAGCGGCCAAATCACGGTAGCGACCGCCTGGGCACCGCGGTGTGTCACAGCCAATGCCTATGCCCTTACAGCCAATGGGATCCGAAATCGCGGTAGACAAATGCAATTTTGAAAATCGCGGTAGGCATGCTCCGCTACCGCGCAGCAGGTCATTAAATGCAATTGTAAGATGCACGATCGCTGTAGCAATCGTCTGGCCCCTGCAGTGTGTCACCGCCAATGTCCATGCCCTTACAGCCAATGGGAACCGCAATCATGATAGACAAATGCAATTTTGAAAATCGCGGTAGGCGTGATCCGCTACAGCGGGACCGGTCATTGGATGCCTTTGAAAAAAGCTGACCTGGAACACCAATTGCAGCAGCTGAGTTCCACTGAAACAACCCCAGGGGGCTATATATTTGTGGGAGAGAACCACATATTTCCATTGCTTCCAGACTCTGCTGACTGACACTCTTCACCCCCAATTGCTGCTGTTCCTGTCTCCTGGACCAAGTGATGGCAAGAACTGAGAACATCAGGGCCTGGCAATTCACCACAGAGGAGCTGGAGGTCCTTGTGGACGAGGTGCTCTCACAGTATGGGAGGCTATATGGTGCTCCAGATGCCATGGTAAGTGTTTCAGAGTGGAAGTGAGAGTGAAGGGAGTGCACAAATGAAGTTGATCTGCTGCAGTATGTGCCTGAGAGTGTGGGTTTGTGTGATACACTGCCTAGCGTGCCGACTTCAGTAAAATGGGGTTTGTAGCCTATTTTACACATTTCCTGGGCTGCATTTCAGGATGGGAGGGACATGCAGTGTTTTTGCGACCATAAAGTGACACTGCAAGTTTGGAAAGTGGGAGACAGGACAGACATTGCCTGTGCTAATGGATGTTTGAGTCCATGAGGTTTTCACAGGCTCAATTGTGACATTACAAAAACACTTTCCGTCCAGAGGGTACGGATGGAAGTGTGTTTGACATTGTATTGCCCCAATGGATCTGTGAGCAGTATGCACAAGAGTGAACTGCCCAAGGGTGACACTCTTGGTGGAAATTACCATATGACACAGCAGATTGTTGTACTTCAGAAATATCCCCTTCCACTATTTTCATTATGTGTACTGACTCGCATGTGTAGGCACTGTTTTCCCTCTCATATTGTACATGCATGTGACAGTTCATATGGCCCATGTTAATCCTCAGTGTGAGCCCCACTGGCCTGCATAGTTACTGCCCAATTAGACAGGGAGCCATCACTGAATGGACAGAGTGAGACATATGTGTTGTCTGCCACCCTATTTCTCAAAGAGCTATTTTAGGCCTGTGGATTGCACAAAACAGACCTTGTGAGAAGGGTGTGAGATTGTAAGATAATGTCCCTAAATGTGACCTCCATGACACAGTGAGCCATTCACAGGCCAAGGACATTGAGGATGTGTAGTGTTGGACACAGTGAGTCTGCCCCAACACATCATTTACAATGTAAAGTATGTCTTGCTCACTCACAAACTGCATCGCAGATGTGGGCCTTCCTCACATTGCTTTCTGTGCTGGTGTTCTGCATGTGTATGAGATGGCCAGGTACTGTGTCCATCCTCATACCTGCATGCATTTAGGTATGATTATCTCATGCTAATGTACTACTTGTCATGCTGTATGGCCTCTGCTAAACGTATCTGAATAGCTGTGCTGAGTTTGTGCATTCTCCTGTACTGAGGCACGGTGGTACAAAACCCAGTGTCACCGAAAAGTCCTCCTCTTGTCTCCTATGCCTGCAACTCAAAGTCCACCAGCGTAAGGCTGCATGGAGGGCCATTGCATGCAAGGTGCGGGCTCTGGGTGTCTCCAACCGATGGCACACACACTGTCACAAGAGGTGGGATGATATCTGCCGGCTGAGCAAAAACGTGGCAGAGATAATGCTGGGGCTGCTCCCTTCGACTGGCAGGTTGGCACGCAGGAGCAGGACACCACTAATGGCCCCCATCTTGGCAGTGACACAGCCAGAGCTGGATGGACGCTTGAGGACCCATCAGCAGCAAGTTGGGGGTGAGTGTTCTGGGAAGGGTTACTATGGGTGTGAGTGACTGCATGTATTCCAACCCTGAGCCAGTGCGGAGCTCTGTGATGTTTCTAGTGTGATGCAATGGCTTGTACCTGGCCTCTGTGTTGGGTGCAGCTATCATGCATTTACGGTACTTCTACTTTCTCATGTCTTTAATGTAATGGCCCTTGACATTGCATGCAGAGATGTGGCCTTATGGTATTGGCTGCATTAGGGGAGTCATGGACATCCCCTGGCAGTGAACAGCAGTGTACCTCATCTTAGTGTGCTTTCGTCGATGTGTGCAGTGCCTGACCTCGAGAACTACACATCTGACACCATTGTGCAACTGTAGTTGTGCACCAAAGCACAACATGGTGGATGGCAGGAGCTCATGGCCATTGCAAAATAACATTTTGGAGTCTGTATCTGTGTTGTCCCCTTATGGTGACCCAATATGTGACTGTGACAGCATGTTGAGATGTACATCTTTTTCACCTACAGGGACCTAGGCATGCTCACAGAGATCTGTATGTCAGGTTACACGGAGGCAAGGGCAAGCTATTTGGCTGTGTGAACACCACATTGGTCATTAATGTCAAGTGTGCATGTTGCCATGCATCTTTTGAGTTTTGAATTAAGGTTGCATAATGTGACTGCACAGGATGGTGTGCATTATGGGGATATCATCATCTTGTTGTGTGCTTTGCTTGCATATGATGTTTGTGTGTATGGCACTAAACTGAACCTATATCTCTATCTCTTGCAGCATCTACCGAGGGAACAGAAGGACAGGGGACGAACATCAGTGGTGAGGCATCTTGCAAGACTGCTACACATGAGCTCAGCGCCTCGGAGGGGGACAGGAGTGCCCTTGATGAATCACTCCCAGAAATACCAACCTCAAAGTCATCTGACGCCAGTGGTGACTCCTTGATGTTGGCAGGCACAGGGAGTGGGAAATCATCCACCACACATTGACCAGTGCCCACCCTCCCAGCTACTTCCACTAGTGCTGCCCGTGCCCGCAGCAATAAGAAGGGTAGAGTGTCCTTCCCCACAGGCACCGCTGCCCCTACCCTTGTCTCCCCTGCTGCCCTCAGTGTTGAGGCGGTGGACCTTTTGCGCCAGCTGTGTGTGGGTCAGACTACTCTCCTGAATGCCTTTCAGGATCATGACAAGAAGTTGGCACAGGTAGTTGCCTTCATGGAGGGCATTCATTCTGATGTGGGTGGGATACACAGAACTGTCCAGTCTTTGTCCTCCACAGTGACGGCAGCCATTCAGCTGTCACAGGCTCATAGTCCAGCTCCAGTCCCTTCGGCAACCACCCTGCCAGTGGCAACATCTGACGAGAGTGACCACACACAACAGCCCTCAAGCTCCAAGTACTCCACACAAACCACAAAACAGCAGCACTCCAAGTGGACAAGAGCGCAGACACCATCCCCAAAACCCAAAAAAGTCCCACAGGAGCGCAAAAGCCCTTCAAGTGACACTCAGGGGCATGATGCCAAGAAGCAGGGCTCAGGCTCACATGCATCCAAATCAGCCCCATCCAGGGACACTCCCATCCCAAAACGTGCTCCCAAAGACAGGCAAACAGTTGCCGTGCTTGCTGTGAAGCTGGTGCCTGCAAAGAGTTCGCAGTAACAACTCTCTAAGGCAGATTCACCCACAACCTCAACTCCCACCCACACCCCTGTGAAGCTGGGGCAGGAGGGCATTGTGGGGGGTTCACCTGGTCAACAGGGGATGGAGGTTAAAAGGCAAGGCCAGGCCAAGCATACCAGCAGATCACCAGAGGGAGGGCCACCACCTGCACCTGATGCACCTTTGGTGGAGAGTGAGGTTGTTGTGCCCGCCCCACTTCCCACTCCTACCAAGACAATTATTACCTATCGAATTCCCAAGAAGTGTAAAGGCAGCCCTCCACATTCTCCCTCACACACTGTCTCATGGCAGCATGTCTCCGCCTCCCTGTGCCACCATACCACCCGCTCCAAGCAGCCCTCCAGCTCACAAAGCCACAGATGCCTCTACCTCAGCTGGTCCTCCCTCTCCCAGGTCCAGTCCTCCAACTAGCCCAGACAATCAGCCACCGCCCAGTTCAACTGACAGCCAAGTCTGAGGCAAAGCCCCCCTCCCAAAGCCATCTCTCCCACAGCAGTGCCTGGACTGCCCATCTGTATCCCCTGAGTGAAGTACTGGGTATTTTAGTCCCAGCGGTGCAGGGGCACACACCCTATGACTTCTGGGTTCACCCTGTTCCAGACCTACAGAAACACAGAGTCTTCTGGGTGAAGTCAAAGATTCGTTTATTGGCTGCAGACCAATTACAGGTATCCTAGAAGTACAACAGCGTGTATGTTCTCAGGAGACTGCTGAAAATCATAGGAACGGGCTTCTCCTTAAGTACAAAATATCATGCTCCAGGCACACATTCCTTGGTTTACGATATGGCCATTATAAGTATACATTACAAACGAAAAAGCAGAGTCATGATGACCATCCCACATTCCAGTTCGGCCAGCCCACAATGATTTACACAGTAAGGTTCAGATCCCACATTTGATGTCAATAGACCCCCCAATAAACATGAGCATCTCCTGTTTTGGGAAACAAGTCATAAAGCAGGAACAAGCAGGTGTGGAAGAGATTAGCCGGGGGATTGTATAGAATGAAAGGGTTTTATGACGGGTCAAGCCCTGATGCTAATCACAGGTGGACGGAGGAAGGGGAGCTCGTGAGACCGGTTTGACCTGGGGCAGCAGAGCCAGCTGCCCAGGTCACAGAGAAGTCAGAGGAGAAGCCCATGTACTGTGAGGCCCGTATTTACTCCATTATAGCCTATGTGAGGGCAATGACAAGATGGCCACTGCTTCCAAAATGGAACCCGCGTAGTGAAGCAGAATAACGTGTACACAGTGCATTCATAGCTAGAACGGTATATAAAGCACTCGTACATGCCGCATTTACCATTTGCGGTTTGCTAATACCAAGATAGACAGGGGTAGGGCCCTGTCCCCTACGCGGTCCCGAATATTAAAGTACGACAGACCCTCCTTTTGCCCTTACATAGGCAATCACTATACTCATCTTAATCCGAGTCTAGGTCAATGTTCACAAAGTCATGGAGATGTTGCTGTAGCATCATCCTATTACTTAGTTCGTCCCTCGATACAGGTTTCCTTACACATAAGGTAGCACAGAGGCCACATATCGCAGGAGCACACTGTATGCACAGACAGAACAGGAAAAGAATGGCTAAGATCATTCCAATGACCATCAGAACTTTCCAACCCCAGGCAGATATCAATTCCCAGAACCACCCCACCAGTGACCAATCTCCCTTATCCACGTGTATGGATTCAGATATTTTATGGAGTTTGGAGATGGCTTGATACACTGTTGGAGCATTATCTGGTATGAAAATGCAGCAACTGGATTGGATGACCTTGCATACCCCACCGCGGTCTGCTAGAATAACGTCTAGAACCATGCGGTTCTGCAGAGTCATAAGGCGATCCGCTTGGAGCTCAGCTGTCAGATTACTAAGGGCACCAGCCGTTACATTGACAGTGGATTCAACCACACGAGTCAGTTGTCTCAGGTTCCTACTATTGACCATAGGTCGCCAAAACGGCAGGAAACCCAAGAAGAAGTCTCCCGCTTCCTGACCGGCAGTATCCTCCTTACTAATCACACCTCTCACAACTCTGGTCTTGTGATAGTCAGAGGCAGCAGTAAATGTCGGCGGTAGCAAGTTCGCAATATAACATGTGCCCGAGAAATCAGGGGGCAGCCATGTATATGCTCGGTCATTACAGATGAAATATGTGCCCTTGGCAGCCAAAAACGCAGGGGAAAACTGTGACAGGAAGGTGTACGTTTCAGTACAGTCACTTCTTCCCAGTTGAGCTCTAGGATTCTGACCATTACCCTGTAAGCAGAACCGACCCATGTGGGGTACGACCCAGATTGGAGATGAGATTTTTCGCTGTCTTTCACCCAGACTAATACTATACCCCGTCGCGTTCCATCCTACATAAGGTCTCAACTCTTCTTTGGGAATGGATGAGTATGCATCGATATCCCTACTCATATCGGCAACTCCTTTCATCAAAGCCTTATTATTGGTGATAGGTCTGATGGAACGTGGTTGGCGAGGGGAATATGTATCTAGAGCATAGAGAAACATGGTTTGGAATGCCCATGACGATCCATTGTAACTATACGGCAGCACCAGGTAGGGAATACCCTTGTTAATGGTATGGGGCATTAACCCACATACCCAGCAATTGGTCGTATTCATTACCAGTTGGTGCTGGTGCAAGAGTTGGATAAACGAGTTATTTACGAACTCTGATCGTCTGGTCTGTTCGTGCTCAGGCAAAGGGTGAAAAGAGTGAGAGGAGGCAGTAGAAAGAGGTATAGGCTGTTCAGTGGGTTCAATGGGCTTTTGAGCGGAGAAAAACACAAATCCTACAATAAACATTATGATACTACACAGTGTAAAAAGGCACAAAAAGACAAAACATTTACTTTTCATAATTTTACATATCCTTGCGTTAAAGTTCATTTCCTCAATCGGTCTCTCCATCTTAAAAAACTCCATCCTCTACTCGGGCCGGTCGCGGTGGATGAGTGTCTTCTGCTAAGGAGTACGCCTGTCAGTCCAGGGAAACGTCCTAGACCAACCAGAACCGTTGACCTAGCGTCTTCGGCCTGTACCCCAAAGTCTTGGCACCGCGACCCTGCGGCAGAACCCGGATGGTGGTTCGAAAAACAAAAAATCAAGAAAGTCTTTCAGATGGGAGAGCAAAAAATGTTAAAAAAGGAAATAGTGAGGAAATCTTTATTTGTCCATGGGCCTAGGTCTCAAATTATAGCGGAGACGGCCAGGTGCTGTTTGGTCTTGAAACAAAAGTTCAGGCTCAGTGGTGTCCAGTCGATTTGATGGTGGCACAGCTTCCTGCAGAATATTGTCACTCTCTTGGTCTGAAACTGTGCCTCTTATGCGTGCGTCACTGAATGGTACAAAACGAGGTACAGTGTCTGTCTCAGAGTCGGCGATACCCTCCTTGACCCACTGGTCATATGGCAGAGGCAAGGGGACTACTTTACAGTGGGTACCATGGATCCAGTGCTTCTTCCCTTTCACTCACACTGCTGATCTTGTCGAAAGAAGAACAAGATGAGGGCCGATCCAGCGAGGCTCGTCGTTGCTCTTGCGCTGGAAATTTCAGACTAGCACCCACGTACCAGGGTTGATAGGGTGTCCAGGAGGTTCAGAAGCTTGGGGAAGAGTATCATGTACCTGTTGGTGCAAAACACGCAGTTTAACAGTCAAATCATACAGGTAATCGAGCAGTACTGGATGCTCTATCTCACTGAACTTCATGGGCCTCGGTACACCCCATACATTGGCCGGACGGCCACAGACAACCTCGTAAGGGCTAAGCCCCACTCGTGAGTGTATGGTCATTCTGGTGGACAGGAGTGCTAAAGGCAGGGCGTCAGGCCATTTAAGACCGGTGCTCGCCTGGATTTTGGCCAGCTTGAGCTTTAAGGCTCCATTGTAGCGTTCTACCAATCCAGCTGATTGGGGGTGATTTGCAGCGTGGAACTTCTGCTTTATTCCTAGCCCTTCACATACATTCTTCATCACTTTACCCACAAACTCACTTCCGTTATCACACCACACCATTCTTGGCATCCCAAACCTAGGGAAAAACTCTTTCACAAGGGCTTTGGCTGTGGATAGGGCAGTGTTATCTTTCAGAGGATAAGTGTTGTGATCTCTGTAGAAAGACACCTGGAGCCAGGAGGTATTCTTAAGCCATCTTTATTCAGTCTCCAGTTCAGGTTACATCTGTCTCTACTCCAGCCAGCCAAGTGTGGTACCAGCCCCACCAGGAGCAGCCTCCCTAGCTGCTCAGCCCATCTTCAACTGCCAACACTCATCCACTCAGACACCCAGGCATTCCATGCATCACAGGCACACCAACATTCCATGACCATCTCACGCTCTGGCTGAGCAGCTAGTGGCAGCAGTGCTGGACTACAATGTTAAACAATTAAGTAGGATATAACATTATCCCTTTTTCTTCAACAAAAACAAACATGCAAGTGATAAACATCAAAGAAGAACTATCCACAAGAAAAATGAATAGTGGTACAAGTCCCACGGATGCAAACATAAAATAAAACATCGCAGGAGAAAGAACCATTATACAAAGAACGGATAAGATAAATACATTTGAAAAACAATATCTCCCATCCCTTCATTAAAGATAAAAACATTATGAAGCAAGAATAACATTACCCGAAATACATTTGAAGCATTTTGCATTAAACACTGTGACATAATGCACTACAACTCAAAGGGTAAAAGACCCCACTCAACCAATGCCCAAAGTACTAACCTAGAGTAGCACTAAAGATAGCATACTCTACTACAACAATCCCAAAAGAAAGGGAACCAAACATGTATATGGGTCGTCACCCATAGAAACTCCCGTGAAGGGATGTACATTAATACTGCGCGCAACTATTTATGGACTAACCCAAAACCCAACCCTGTGTGAGGGTTAACCATGAAAAGATGTACATCAATACTGCGCGCAACTAACTATGGACTAAGCCATAACTCTAGCCTGTGTGAGGGTTAACCTAGGTACCATGCATGTAAGGGAACTGAACCAATGTCCCAACCTCCTTGTGGAGATTACGTACCCCCATGTAGGAGTAACCAAACGAAACTGATAAGAGCTCCTGACCCCCTTGTGGAGGTTACACACCCCATGTAGGAGTAACAAAACAAAACTGAGCAAAGGGATGTTACCCACAACCTTCCCTCGTGTAGGGAAACAGTGTGATGACCACCCACAGGACTAATGGAAGACCCTTCCTCAAACTGTAATCCTGTGGCATCACGACATCAACTATACTGTTGAAGAAAATTACAAAAACTAACCTCTAAGAGATAAGAACTCTATAGGAGTAAACACAGCACACTAGGCCAAGTTGCGAAGATAATGACATAAATCAACACTGTGAACATTTAGATAGGTAAGCAGTACCATAAGTCATAGGTTATAAACCACACTGTAGTCAAAATTAATGGAGTACGTTCTTGTGTGTGGAAAACCCCTCCCCCCACAAATTTGTTGATACAGACTAACCCAGTCAGATGACATAACTTGCCAGAAATACGGCACAGAATTTTTATAGTCAGCCAGTCTATGACAGAACATATTAAGCACACTTTTGAAAAAAAAATGAGTTCAAATACAATAGTAGCTGAGACGTGAAGTTACCGCTGAAAATGTCACTAAGTAGATTAGAAATACAACCTGTTATTTAAAAGGAAGAATCCATTCAGCTTTGAAATTGTAAAAACAGAACCTTCCGAAGAAATGCTGCACAGATGAGATGATAATCAATTACCTTCTCAGAGCGCCACAAACTTGTGTCCAAATGCTGCTCAGCTGATCAGTGTAATTATTTCCTTTTCTGCGCGCCGCTCAGCTGTGAAGAGAAATGAAGAAAGCTTTCCGTGCAAACAATCTTTTAATGCACTCACACGCAGCATTGTGAAGATAAACGGCATTCCAGAAAGAACTCAGAGGATTGATGATTGAATGAAACACGAACACCGTGGTTGGCAAAAGGAAGCTGAGTGGACGGCCAATCTGCAGCATACAGGAACCACCAAATTGGAAAGCAATAGCGGCCGCCAGCCACAAGATGGTGGCACGTTTTCAGACGCAGAGCCGAATGGCTAACAGGACGTCTGAGCATACAGGGCATGGAAGCAAGCAGCATAACACGGGTAACTTGTCCCCGGCGTCACAAAGATCCACGGAGGCATCATGGGTGAAGGTAAGACTGCGCGCGGGCTGGAGACAGCGTGTGCCTTCATTTTCAAATCACAAGAAGGCAGTTGAACTGCCAAACGTTGAGGGACTGTGAGTCAAAATATTATAAAATTGACTTACTTGAGCATGAAAAAAAACATTTTGGCAGGGAACGTCACCTCACAATTGGCATCCAAACAAACTCGTAAACAATAAGAGCTTCGTTCTCAAAAAAATGTACACAGCTGCCCCTGTGCTAGCGAAAACAAGTGCCCGTGTGGGGATATCTATTCCAATGTAGACAGGAGCTAATGTGTAGATGCCACAGAGTGCCCGAAGACATAGAGCTGGCACCTTGCCTCTATAGCAGACATCAAGAGGCTGACAGACTTGAAGCAGGTCGGTCCCTTGTCTCTCCAAACAATCTGCTGCACAGTAGTACATTTAACAAAAAAAAATGTAGTCACTTTCATTGAAAATCCATGACTCTCACAATGGTCATAAGTCCTTAATGGAGCATTCCATGAATTATCTATGCCCAATTCTTGTAATACCACACCACAGCAGTGTAGCGCTAGTAGGTACTAACATTGCTTCAGATTCCAACATGCTGCAAATGTCCCAAAGCACCAAAAATTCTCCATCTGTGCACTAACGCTGTTTTTCTGACCTCTTATTGACGAGGAATCACAAATTGTGCCTTTATCTTAAAAACACTGTAGACTCTGTAGAGCGCTGTGGCTGGAACCCCAACAACTGGCTGTAGAGAAGCTACTCATCCAACTCTCCAAACCTTTTTGAAGGTAACAACGTGGCTGGAACACCAGATGTGGCTGTAGTGCAACTACTCCACCAACTCACTGTAATCCTTTATGTGGCTGTAGTATTCCCAGGCTGTAGTGTCCTTTGATGAGGACACTGCTCTTTGGGGCTGTCCGTTGGTGAGGACACTGGTGGGGCTGGCGCTGGCTTTCCTGGGAATTCTTTCTTTATATATGTAGTAGCTTGTAGGATCTCTTGGTTTCTCCTTGTTTCCTTTGTAGTTCCTTTGTTTCAGTGGTTCACCAAGAGTCTCTAGGGTTCAAGTCCGCTCGTCGCCAAAATAAATGTTGTGATCTCTGTAGAAAGACACCTGGAGCCAGGAGGTATTCTTAAGCCATCTTTATTCAGTCTCCAGTTCAGGTTACATCTGTCTCTACTCCAGCCAGCCAAGTGTGGTACCAGCCCCACCAGGAGCAGCCTCCCTAGCTGCTCAGCCCATCTTCAACTGCCAACACTCATCCACTCAGACACCCAGGCATTCCATGCATCACAGGCACACCAACATTCCATCACCATCTCACGCTCTGGCTGAGCAGCTAGTGGCAGCAGTGCTGGACTACAATGTTAAACAATTAAGTAGGATATAACAATAAGCCTCTATCCATTTTGAGAAAGCACAAACAACCACCAGTACATATTTCAGGTTGTTGCATCTTTCCATGTGAATAAAGTCCAGCTGCAAAACTTCAAATGGACATGATGGGGGTGCAAAATGACCAGCTGGAGTTGGGGTTCCCCTACCAGGGTTGTACTTCAAACATACTATGCAATTCTTGACCACATTCTCTGCACACTTGGGAATCCCAGCATTCTGCCATACTGGAGCCAACAACTTGCATATACCTTTCGTACTGATATGTGCCATTCCATGTGCCATAGTAACCACTGGAAGCACATATGCATCAGGCAACAACCATCGCCTATGTTCTGTCAGATCAATCCAACAACCATTCTCATCCAACTTACCCATACTTTCTCTCCACTTCCTTAACTCTTCCTCTGTGGCTTCAGCTTGAAGCGACTTCACACTCTCTATTGTGTTCTCACACATTCCCACATCATTAACCCATCTTGCGGGGCCTGCAACATACATTCTAGTCTTCACATTCTGTGCTGTTTCTCTCGCGGTCTCATCAGCAAACGCATTCCCACGTCCAACATCATCTGTGACTTTCCTGTGCGCACTGCATTTCATGATCGCAACTTGCAACGGTAGGGTCAGTGACTCAAGGAGATCATTCACCAACTTGCCATTCTGAATTTTAGCTCCATGCGACGTCAGGAACCCACGCTCCTTCCACAGTTGCCCAAAATTATGAGCCACGCCAAAGGCGTACTGGCTATCTGTGTATATATTCATTCTCATTCCTTCAGACAACACACATGCTCTCGTGAGGGCGATTAATTCTGCTGCTTGGGCCGAATTATGTGGCACTCGTGCAGTTTCCACGACCGTGTGCAAAGTCGTGATAGCATATGCAGCAGTCGTGTCACCATTAGGGAGCTTGAAACATGAACCATCTACCCATAAAGTGCCATCACACTCAGTCAGGGGAGTATCTTTTAGATCCACTCTCCCTTTCGTCTCTTCTTCTGTTCTGAACAGACAGTCATGTTGCTCAATCTCATCTGAGTCTTCTGGAATTGGCAACAATGTGGCTGGATTCAGCGTATTGCATCTCTTTATGTGTATGTGATTTGCTAACAGTGTAAGTTCATAACCTGATAATCGCGCACTAGTCAAGTGTTGTGTCTTGGTCCTATTTAATAATGTGTCTACAGCGTGTGGAACCATAACAATCAATGTATTGTCCATTACCAAACCAGCAGATTGTCGGATAGACATCGCTGCAGCAGCTGTCGCTCTCAGACAGCTTGGCAATGCCCTTGCTACAGGGTCCAAGGTTGATGAGAAATATGCGCATGGGCGCGGTCTGTCGCCAAAAGGCTGTGTTAATACTGACAACGCACATCCATCTTTCTCGTGAACATACAATGTAAAAGGCTTACTGTAGTCAGGGGTACCCAACACAGGTGCTGAACATAATGCATTACGCAATTCCACAAAACTTTTCTGGCACTCTTCAGACCATGGGATAGGATTCGGTGTGTCTTTGCATGTTAAGGCTAACAAAGGTTTTGCCAATAAAGAAAAACTAGGAATCCAATGCCTACAGTATGAGGTTGATGAATACAGGCCCCAGCTAGGCCCGCAAGGCACAAGGGTTCGCTCTCCTGTAACGGAATCTATAAGGAAGTTGGCACGGAAACTGCAAAGTACAAAAACAGCATTTATTAACCCTTAAGGGTGGTCCTACAATCCACACAACACCCTTCAGTATTGCATGGAGTAGCACACAGAACTTGCGTACACAGTCCCCTTTTATACACAACAGAGGGGCTCATAAGTGGGTGGATACAACATGAGGCCGAAGAACATTACCATTTATGGTCATTCTCGATACTGAATCAATACATGGGCGGAGCCAACACACTCCTTGAGCCCGCGAAACACATGGTCAAGCAAGGCTAATTATAACAGATGTGGTCAAGTCTGGACATGCGCCAGATGGACAAGAGAGAGCTATTTATAAACTGTTACTAGGCAGATTACAAGAGCAACTAACACAAAGGTCGGACTCTCCTCGTGGCGAACACGTGGCACATGATAATACAAAATGGATTCCGAACTTCGGTCAACATAACGGAGAAAACATGATCTAAAGGGAAAGCATTAATGTCTTCAGTAAATGCTTAATCACATTGCTGTTTTAATTTACAACAGACGACCCTTTCAGCATTTACTGAAGACATCCGGTTTCCAAAAATCATCGTATATGTCAATTATCATCATTCCTTTAACCTCTTTAGCTAGACGCTTCTGATGAGCAACATCGGCAATAGCTTTCTTATCCGGGATGCAGAATGAAATGCATACGGAACAGAACAATGGTCCACATTGAACACACATACAGAAAAAGAACAGAATTGCTATAATAATACAGAGACCAGTTAAGACCTTCCATCCCCAGGCAGTAACCAATGCCCAAAACCATCCAGAAAAGGACCAAGTGCCGTTTTCTGTGTGGATTTCAGCTGCTATTTTATGCAGCTTGTTAATAGCGTTATAAACGGATGGCGTATGATCAGGGATGAACACACAGCAACTACTTCCAATAATTTTACAGGCTCCACCTCGATCAGCTAGCATTACATCTAATACCATACGATTCTGCAATGCAACAATCCTAGTTATTTGTAACTCTTCCGTAAGATTCCCAAGAGCAGCAGCAGTCTGATTTGTCACAGCTTCTACCACTCTTGTTAATCTTCGGATCTTCCTACTATTCAAAGCGGCTCCAACAAAGAAAAACAGTCCTAAGTTAAAATCAATATACTGCTGCAAGCTGGTATCAGTCTGATCCACATCATCAATCGATAAAGTACGTTTATACCTATTTACAGTCACATTATTCAACAATTTCAAATCCTTATGGTAAGATGCTGGTGCTAGGAATACAGGAGGTAATAGGAAGGATACATAACATACCCCAGACCACCCAGCCGGCAAACGGTAATAACCTTTATTTCCGCACACAAAATAGGTATTATGGGACGCTAGGAAGGTACTGTTATTCAATCCATCAATGTTCAAGACAGTTAGGCAATCACTGACACCAACAGGGATAAAACCCACACTCTGGACACACAGGTCCGCTTGAGCCTGTGCCACTTGGATCACGAATTTGTCCTTCCCCACAGTGTCTCTGGTGTTCGTGAAGATATAGGGAATGGATTCATTGTCTGGTCGGTACTCTTCCCATTCCCAAATTGTCCCATTCGCTTGCGGATATCCATTTTTATCCTGATGACATTCTTTATTAAGTCTGAAAAGCAATCGTCCCACTGTCGGTTTCCGAGTGGCAAACAGTAAGGTGTACCATGCTCTACAAGAGCCATTATGAGAGAAAGGAAGTGGTATGAATGGCGTACCTCCTTTCTTCTGATGGGCCGGCATCATCCCACATATCCAACAGTTCGTAGCGTTCGTAGCAACGTGGGTATGATGCAGCATCTGAATGAAAGTGTTATTCAAATAAGACTGTCGATGCTTCAACTCTTGATACGGCAATGTATAGAAGTAGTGCTCCGCAGGCACCGGAGTCGTCAACACAAGTGTTTTCCGAGCAGGAGTTACCTCCTCTACAAACCATGTTGTTATTCCAACAATAGCTACTGTTAGCATGAACCCCAACGCACAAAGGATTTTCTTCTTCTCCATGTCAAAGGAAACAATACCCTGATATCTTCCTGAAACTAAAAAGTCTGTCAGAACTCTTCCCCTTGGGCAGCGGTTGATTTCTTCACCAGCGGGCCAAGACGGGTGTCACTACACTAATGCAGGGCTGATCCCCCCCCCTTGCCTCATCGGCTCTCCGTTTCACTAACCCAAGGGCCGTTCTGACAGTATGTCCCGGTACTGGAAACCTCACTTCCTCGGTCGAAGATGATATCGCCTTCCTCCAGAAGTCGCGTGGTCCGGAAAGAGCTCCTCAGTGTCACCCGGCTCCGCAGCACAGCCTGTCTCTGCTGCCAGGATTTCTCGTTGATCGGTCAGCACGGCAGACTCCACCAATCCGGGCGGTACCTTTCGACAGTGCAAGGAATGGATCCAATTCTTCCTGTTCGAGACTCGCACAGCCGTCCTCGTTGCAAGGAGGACTTGCTCAGGGCCCACCCATCTCGGCTCCAAACTGTTCGTTCTGTCGAAGACTTTCACCATGACATGGTCACCAGGCCGTAAACCATGTCCTTCACCGGTAGACCGATCAGGGAGCGCCTCTCGGACCTGTTGATGAATAGAAACCAAGTTATCCGTTAACTGTGCCAGATAATCGCTCATCATTACACAAGGTACATCATACACAGCCTTAGGCCTTGGTGGACCCCAAATGTTCATTGGGCGTCCAAATACTATTTCATACGGCGTAAGGCCGGTTCGAGAGTGTGGCACTGATCTAATTGACAATAACGCCAGTGGCAGGGCGTCTGGCCAAGTCAAAGACGTTGACGCTTGGATTTTGGCTATCTTAAGCTTCAGTGTACCATTATACTTCTCGACTAGTCCTGCAGACTGAGGGTGGAACACGGCGTGGAACTTCTGAGTGATGCCTAGGCCCTTCAAGACATACTTTATAACATCCGCTACAAAGTGAGGCCCATTATCACTCCACAGAAGTCTACAGACGCCGTATCGAGGGAAAAACTCTTTTAGCAGTAGCTTCGCCGTGGTCATTGCAGTATTGTCTTTCGTAGGGTACGCCTCAACCCATTTACTGAAGGCGCAAACCACTACTAGAACATACTTCAAATTGTTACAGCGCTCAAGCTGGATATAGTCCATCTGCAGAACCTCAAAGGGTGCAGTGGGCGTCGCAAATCCTCCTGCTGGAGTTCGAGTACCCTTTCCTGGGTTATACTTCAGACAGATCATACAGGTCTGCACCACCCTCTTTGCCGTGCTAGCAATCTCTGGATGCTCCCAGACTTGGGTAAGCAATTTCACAATTGCGGAAGCTCCAACATGTGCTAGCCCATGTGCCATCTGAACCATAGGTTGTACGAAAGCCGTGGGTAATTTCCATCTATCCATCTGCTTATTTCTCCAGCAGCCCTCATCATCCAGTTCTCCTTCACTAGCCCATTGTTCCCGCTCTTTGTCAGAAGCGGTCCTTTGCATTTCTCGCACTTCCTCCTTCGCATCACGCCATCTCTCCACCTGTGACTTTACTACATACATGGCAGTAGCACCGGGCTGCATCGCAGTCTCCCGCGCTACTCGGTCTGCTAACGCATTCCCTTCTCCAACTTTATCAACTACTTTCCTATGGGCGCTACACTTAACAATGGCAATTTTCTTTGGGTATGTCAATGCGGTTAAAAGATTGTGAACTAACTCTCCATGCATTATCTGCACCCCATGTGACGTTAGAAACCCTCTCTCCTTCCAGAGTAGGCCGAAGTCGTGCGCTACTCCGAAGGCATAGCGGCTATCTGTGTAAACATTCACACACAACCCTGTACTGAGCTCACATGCTCGTGTTAATGCTATCAGTTCCGCTGCTTGAGCTGACTTCTGTGGTATGCGTGCTGTCTCCACTATCGTTTGCAACGTGGTAATTGCATATGCTGCTGAAGTCGTACCATCTGGTAGCTTCAGACAGGATCCATCCACCCACAGTTCTCCATCTACATCTGGAAAGGGCGTATCCTGGAGATCAATACGACCCTTTGTTTGTTCCTCAGTCACAAGAATACAATCATGCGCTTTCCGCGCCTCAGGCTGAGTTTCGGGGTATGGCAACAATGTTGCCGGGTTTAGTGTTACGCACCTTTTCAACGTAATATGAGGAGCCAAAAGCGTCAACTCATATCCCGTCAAACGGGCACTGGTCAAATGCTGCGTCTTTGTTTGATTAAGCAGGGCATCAACAGCATGGGGGACTAATACCAACAGCTTATGAGATAACACAATTCCCTCGCTTTGGCGTATTGACACAGCTGTCGCCGCAACCGAGCGAAAACACCCTGGTAATGCTCGGGCGACAGGATCAAGTACAGCCGAAAAATATGCACAGGGGCGCTGCTTGTCGCCGTGCATCTGCACTAAAACTGACAATGCACATACATCTTTCTCATGCACATACAACGAAAAGGGTTTTGCATAATCAGGGGTCCCTAACACTGGTGCTGAACAAAGGGCCTGTCGCAGTTGCTGAAAAGCAGCATCACACTCATCTGACCAAGGGATTGGGATAGGCGTATCCTTTGTCAAAAGGGCTAACAATGGCTTAGCTATGTGTGAAAACCCCAATATCCACTGTCTACAAAAAGAAACAAGGCCCAAAAATGCACGGACATCCTTCTGTGTGGATGGTCTCGGTGTATCCAAAATTACTTGGATACGATCCGGTGTGAGTGCACGTCCCTCCTTAGACAAAAGGTGACCCAAATAAGTCACCTTTGGTCTACAGAATTGCAATTTCTTCCGAGATACCTTATGATTGTGGGATGCTAAAAAGGAAAGTAAGGATAGCGTGCTTTTCTCACACAATTCCAGGGTGTCAGCCGCCAACAAGATGTCATCGACATATTGAATGAGGGCGACCCCCTCGAGTAAAGCAAAGGAATCCAACTGTCGTTTCAAAGCCTGACTGTAAATACTAGGGCTTTCTGTGTAGCCCTGGGGAATTCTACAAAAACGATAAGATCTATTGTTTAATGTGAACCCAAAAAGAAATCGGCTATCGGGGTGAATGGGAATAGAAAAGAAGGCATTTTTCAAATCAATCACTGAGAACATGGTCGCCGTAGGCGGGACCAAGGTAAGCAACGTCGTGATATCGGAAACCACCGGGTACTGAGGTATCACGATCTTGTTTACCTCCCTCAAATCAATTATGAACCGATAGACCTTTGCATCCGTGTCCTTTTTCAGAATAGGGAGAATCGGACTGTTACAGATAATATAGGGAACTTCTTCCACTACTCCCACTGCGATCAAATCTTGCACAATCTGTATGAGAGCCTCCTCGCCCTCCTGGGAAATACGATACTGCGGGAGGCGCGGTAACACCGCCCCCTCCTGGACACTAATGTGGACCGGAGGAATCACCATTTGTCCCACATCTGTGTCCGAAGTCGCCCATAAAGCTCGAGGGAGGGTGGCCAACAACGCATCCTCTGATATCGTACACATCCGCCCTGACCGGGGGTAGTTGTCATTTAAGATCACCCTCACACCCTCAGGGGAGCAGCGGATCGTAGCCCTAAAGTGCTTTAACATATCAAGGCCCATAATGTTATCCGGTGTATACGGAGCAAGCAGAAACGGACAGGGCGCAGAAAAAGAATCAACCTTAAATGTAAGGGGCTGTGAAAGAGGGCTTCGGGAGAGTGTACCGTCAAACCCTACCGATGTAACCACTGAGCCGGATGGGGGAGCCCCCGGAACCAAGTACCTAGACAATGCACTACGTGTCGCTCCTGTATCTACTAGGAACTGATCAGTAGAACCTAAAACCTCAGCCGATACATAAGGACCCGTCTGATCGACCGGCACCTCAACTGATTCAGACCCCCATCCAACGCATTCCTATGCATGCTGAGAATCATGATATCCTGATCGATCAATCTCCGATACGTGATACTGATGCTGGCGATCGAAAACATTTGAGCTATCTCGGTGCTGCCCAGCGGTATCGAAACGAACATGATCGTTAGAATTCCCTCTAAAGTTCGAGGAACCCCCTCTACCTCTCGGGCCACCCGGAGTATGCCCCTGACGCGAAGCACGCAACACTGGGCAATCCCTGGCCCAATGGCCCAATTGCTTACAATACGCACACTGGTTCCTATTCAAATCAGATCGGCCCGAAGGGGGACCATAAGATCCTCCCCTTCCTCTATTATTACCCCGTCGGGGCGGGCCATATACTTGTGCCAACATTACCTTAGTCTTAAGATCTTTCGATTTCTTTTCCTCCTGGCCCTTCGCCTCGTGCTCCTGACGCTCATAATACTGAGCGATAGTCAGAAGGGCCGTCGGCGTCGCGGAGGACCAGGAACTCTCGCTCGCTTTTAAACGGGCCGCAACTGCCGGTAGCAGATTAGCCACATATTTGTCCGCGAAAAGGTGGCGGCCCGTGTCGTCAGTAAGCGACTGGCCACTAAAATCATGAAACGTTTCCTCAAAGCGCGTGAAGAAATCTGCAACTGACTCGTCAACTTTCTGTTTACATGCAGCTAACATATTCCAGTCAATCTTTTTAGGGGGAATAATTGTTTTCAACTTAGCCACAATAGCAGCAGGGAGATCTAAAATATTCTGGGGTGGTTTCTGTGCGGGCTTCCTCTCCCTGTCTTCATCCTCAAGCTCAGACCACCGGGCCTTGAAGGCAACCGCATCATCTACCTTTCGGACAGACCGCCACGTGTCCGGTGGTAGAATAAGACCAAAGAACAGGTCTATATCCGCTAAGGTCATAATGCAAGAATTCAAGGCCCCCTCGACTTCTTCATAGAAGGCCGCTGGATTCTTGCGGGGGTCAGGCAATGCATTCTTTAACGCCATAACATCGGCCCTATGCCATGGAGTATAAACCCAATTATACACAAAATATCCCCTAGCATCGGCAGAGTTAATGTCCGAGCTAGTCCCCGCTCCTTTAGGAGGAACATACAAAGGCGCCGCCTCTCGCATTGGTTTAGCATGCACTACGTCATCCTTATCTGACTGGGAGGTGGATGGGTGGCCCCCTGCTGCAAACGAATCCGACTGCTTCTCCTCCTCCGTTTGTTGGCGTGCTTTCTCTCTAAGGGCCAGCACCTCGTCCCGCAAAGCGAACAACCGCCGAGCCGCCTCAGGAGCCTTAGGGGGAGAAAAAACACCATTACGTAATGCTCCGGCATCCGAAGACACTTCGTCAGGCTCAAGGACACTAGAATATTTTCGGAAAGCAGTAATTACTTCATCCGCGAAATGAGACAGAAAATACACCCTCTCTCTATCTTGCCACGACCCCCAAGTATGGAACAACTCCTCCTTAGACATCTTGCCCTTAAGTGCACGGAGGGAAAGTTTCCGAAGCTCAGCCATATGCTCGGCCGATAACATGGACCGTGTGTCTACCTTACCCGAAGCCGGGCCAGAATCTTGCGGCCGCGGAGCAGATGCGCCAACATAAGGGGGCGGAGAGCGATCTAGCAAATAAAAATCATCATCAGGATTATTAAGGACAGGATAAAGTGGCTGGCGAACAACATATTGACCCGAAACTTGTAGCCTACGCTCTTTCTCTTGTCTGTCCGCCTGCTCTTTGTCCTCCCGACGCTTCGCTTCCTGTGCTCGCACATGATCATTCTTCCGTTGGTCTTTATCATACAGCGCTTTCTCACGCTTCTCTCGCTCACGCACTTCCTTCACCCATAATCGCACACACTCAAACATATCCTGACGAGCACGTCGCTTACACATACACTGTTCCACATACTCAATCTTACGTATATCAAACGATCCATACAAAGGCCATCGCAACTCAGGATCCTTCTTCGTGTATTTCCTCCATACTGTGCTGTACATTATGGAAGAAAGACCATGCTTCACATACATATCCCTATTAGGCGTCCCCTCTGGGGGAGCTGGAGCAGATTCCTCGAGGTTCAACCGGTTTCCAAAGCAGCAGCACCACTTACGGAGTGCGCTGAAAGCAGGCATGCTCAGAAATAATGCAAAATATGCAATATTATAAAAAATGGCACTTAATCGTTGCGCCGTTCAAAGTTACACAGCTCTGGAGAAATCTCTCCACATTACCTGCCTATATGTGTTGCAACGCATATATTTTCACAAAGACAAATACAAAATATGACTAGTCATCATCAATCAAACTCAAGTAGCCAACCCAGGCTTCAAAAACTCGGAGCAAGTACCGTACAACGGTTCTTACCAATCAAGAGTCCAGATTCCAACTGCCAAGCTCCACAATCGCCCAAACGGCTCTCACGGCAGGACCGACAGAAGAGGTCTCAGTCGATGACCGGCGCCACCCAGACGGTCAGCTCGGAAGGGAAGGAAGAAAAACCTCGGGATGCCAGGGCTAAGACGCCGCTGGCAGTGATCACGTCCCCGGCCAAACTCCTCACCTTCGTCGCGACCAGTCCTTCGAGCATCCGAGTCGCCGATGAGCCCCACGTGACGGGCGCCAATTGATGAATACAGGCCCCAGCTAGGCCCGCAAGGCACAAGGGTTCGCTCTCCTGTAACGGAATCTATAAGGAAGTTGGCACGGAAACTGCAAAGTACAAAAACAGCATTTATTAACCCTTAAGGGTGGTCCTACAATCCACACAACACCCTTCAGTATTGCATGGAGTAGCACACAGAACTTGCGTACACAGTCCCCTTTTATACACAACAGAGGGGCTCATAAGTGGGTGGATACAACATGAGGCCGAAGAACATTACCATTTATGGTCATTCTCGATACTGAATCAATACATGGGCGGAGCCAACACACTCCTTGAGCCCGCGAAACACATGGTCAAGCAAGGCTAATTATAACAGATGTGGTCAAGTCTGGACATGCGCCAGATGAACAAGAGAGAGCTATTTATAAACTGTTACTAGGCAGATTACAAGAGCAACTAACACAAAGGTCGGACTCTCCTCGTGGCGAACACGTGGCACATGATAATACAAAATGGATTCCGAACTTCGGTCAACATAACGGAGAAAACATGATCTAAAGGGAAAGCATTAATGTCTTCAGTAAATGCTTAATCACATTGCTGTTTTAATTTACAACAAGGTAATGCCCAAGAAAGCACGTACTTCTCTCTGTGTTTTTGGCACACTCAACTGTGCAATGGCTTGAATTCTTTCTGGGGTCAGTTTCCTTCCCTCCTTCGATAAGAGATGACCTAAGTAGGTCACTTCTTGTCGACAATATTGCAGCTTAGAGAGAGACACTTTGTGATGGAAAGCGGATAAATGGCGCAACAGTGACAATGTGGCTTCTTTACAGATCTTCTCAGTATCCGCGGCAATTAGTAAATCATCCACGTACTGAATCAGGATAGCGCCACTAGGTAAAACAAGTGCATCAAGCTGCGCTTTCAAAGCTTGACTGTATATGGATGGACTCTCACAGTAGCCCTGGGGAGCGCGTTTGAAGCGGAAGCTTCGGCCTCCCAGACTAAAACCAAAAATGTCTCTACTCTCTTCTGCAATTGGGATACTAAAGAAAGCATTCTTTAAATCGATCACTGAAAACCATGCAGCAGAGGCTGGAATCATTGTTAACAAGGCAGTTATATCAGGGACAACCGGAAACTGTGGCACAACAATCTTATTAACCTCTCTGAGATCGATCACAAATCTGTAAACAGGTGGCTGTGAAGGATCCGTTCATTTTAAGACAGGTAAAATCGGACTATTGCAAACGTTGCCTCTTGTCTCTTCAATCACACCCTTATTAATCAAGTCGCTGACAATGTCTAACAATGCTTTCTGCCCTTCATTAGAGATCTTGTACTGGGGAATACGTGGCAGTCTGACATTAGCCTTTAAAGTCACCACATATGGCGGTATCTCCAAGAGGCCCACATCATTGGGACCAGTAGCCCAAAGGGCATCCGGAAGGGATGACAATTCAGGTGGCATTGTATTTTTAGACAAATACATTGGGGAAATCACTTTCTTGCCTAATGTAAGTTGTACTCCTGAAGGAGAACAATACAGTGTAGCGTGCAATCTTTTCAACAAATCTAATCCCAGCAAATTCTCACCACAACCTGTTGTCAGAATCAGGGGTGCTTTCAGCTCGCAAGGTCCAACAGAAAGTGACATGGGACTAGAAATCGGGTTCCTAACTGGGGTGCCAGAAAAACCTACTGAAACATTTATATCGCCAGACAAAGGTGCGCCAGGGAGTTTTGAATGCATGATTGAACTCTTTGCAGCACCAGTGTCTAGCAGAAAAGGCTCCGTTACATTTGCTGTAGTCACCTCAACATACGGTCCACTCTGATCCACTGGCACTGAAACAACTCCCTCTCTCTGTCTACGGCTGTCCTAGTAGTCATTACTTTCTGCATCACCGTCCTCTGCATAATAATCATTATTGTAATACTGGGCCGTATTACTAGTCGCGTTAGCTTGCTGATCAAAGCTATTGATGGTACTCTGAGGCGGCAGAGGACGCGCGTTCTGGGGAACACTTCCACGCCCTCTGCCTCTAGGAGCTTGCTGACCACCCCTTCCTCTGGCGCCATACATATTGCCGTTACGCTGCATCAATTTAGGGCAACTGTATTTAAAATGACCTTCCTCTTTACAGTATGAACATTGGTTGGGACCTACAGGGACACGTGGTTGGTAATACCCATTCATTTGCTGATTGTTCTGAAACTGTTGGGGTTGGTGATAGACACCTTGGGGTTGCCTATAATTATTCTGACCTCCACGTGGCGGATAGGCCTGCTGTAAAAGGACCTTTGTCTTTAGTTCCTTCGTTTTCTTTTCTGTTCTATCTTTCTCGTCTTTATCTCTATTTTCATAATACTGTGCAGTAGCCAGTATTTGCGCTGAAGAAGAAACAGCCCAAGAACTTTCTGAATCTTTTAACTTTTTACACAGGTCAGGAAGTAGATTCTGCACAAACTTATCCACAAATAACCGTTGGCCACCCTCAGTACTCATATCCTGCCCACTGTGATCAATAAACGTTTCTTCAAACCTAGTAAAGAAGTCTGACACTGTCTCATCTTTCTTCTGCTTGCATGCAGATAACTTGTCCCAATTTACGCGCATCGCAGGCATTATTGTCTTCATATACGTGATGATTCTACCAGGCAGTTCAGCTACTAAAGGTTCTGGTTTCGCACCACCAGTTTGTCTAGCATCAGCAGCAACAATGTTAGCCCATGTATCCCCTAGTTCTGCATTGTGATCTACATTACGAATTGACCCCCATAGAGGCTGTGGAACAACATTACCAAACAACATGTCTATGTCGGCCAGATTCATAATGCATGACCCTGCCGTCTGTGACAACTCTTTATAATAACCTGCTGGGTTTTTACGGGGATCAGGCAAGGACTGCTTAAGCGCTAACACCTCAGAGCGCTTCCATGGAACATGCACCCAAACACGCTGGAAATGCGCTGCCACAGCGGGGTTACCACCGGCAGCTGCAACCGCTTCCTTCCATACCGGGGGAACTTCTCTCATAGGGTATTGTCGCGCTTTTACCTTTTTCCCCACAAGGACATCTTGTTCGAACAATGACTGTTGGCAATCATCATTCCTAAAGGACAATACAACCGCAACTGCTTTGTCTACTCCACGGTCCACAATTATACCAGTTCCAAAATCGAACCTCACTCTACACAATTCCTGCGGGTTCGGATTTTTACCACTATCCTCCAATTCTTCACAGAGAATTTCGCACATTTTCTCAAACACATATCTCTGTTTCGGGGCATCCCATTGATGGAAAACGTTGACAACTGATTCCACATCATACAGTGAAGGAAAAACAATCCATCTACGCGCCATGTTATCTATTACCTTTTTCTCATCGGGGTTAGGCAATTGGCTACGCAATTGCTTACGCTGTAAACCAGGAGTCGCACCAGATGACTCAAAGAGAGGAGACATTAATGTAGTAACCACATTAGCTAAGCGCTGTCGCGCTGAAGGAGAAGCTGAGGCGAGAACAGGGGGAAAAACAGAGGGAAGAAAAGAGGATGTAGAGACAGGTACTGGAGTGGTGGAAGGAAGAGTGTCAGGGGAGGCAGCTGCTGTATTAGGCAAAGTCGCAGGAAGTGCGGGGGCAGTTGGAAGCACAACCGGCGGTCCTTGAGAGGGCTGCGCTACAGGGATAGGAACCGGCTGCAAAGCAGCTGGCGGTAGCGGCAAGGCTTGCAGTATATGCACTGGAGGTGGCATATTTACAAGCTGGGGAGGCGCCGTGGCAGTTTGGGCATACGGGGGTGGCGAACTCAACAAATGTGACATCAGGGGATCTTTCTCCTTTTCTTCGGACTCATTCTGCTTAGAATGTGGTAAAGCTGGGTAACATTTGTCAATCCCTAACTTGCGCTGCCTGTGCAATTGCTCACTCATTTGCTCCTCCTCATTGTCTTTAAATTGTACAGCTGCTTGCATCACTGTCATACCTTTCTCTCTCTTATTCTTTTTCGCTAACTTAATTTCCTTTTGTTTGGCTTCCTTTCGCCATAAGCGGAAAGAGTCAAACATCGCCGGCCGGGCTTTCTTCTTAAACAATTTAATTTCCAAATTATCTAAATATCGGTATCAAAACTACCATTTTGGGGCCATTTTAAAACACCCTCTTTCCTGGTGTAGTGGATCCATACTTCGTTATATGCAATGGGGCCTACGCCATGTTTTACATAGAGCTCATAAGTTGGAGTTCCAACCGGAGGAACCGGACATGATTCCTCTAGCTGGAAATCTTTTCCACAACCCAAACAGAATAATCTACCAAATAGTCCAGAACCAGGCATCTTTGCTCACTAGTCTAGATCCAAACGTCAAAGGATTATCGAATACGATATTCTCGTGAATACACGAGTCCTCTGGTTTTGGCGTTTGCAAACTCCAAAGTACCAAATTACCAAATCAAACGATCCCGAAGGATACCAAAAACAAATAGGAGACGCTCCACTTATACTTAACTGAATATTGTTGATCGATGGCGTCACCAGAAGACGCTCTCGATTGTTTCGCTCTCTCAGACTCGTCAAGGGTCCAAAACAGGTCGATTAATTAGGGCAGCAGTCCTTCGTAGCCGTCGGGACGCGGAGAACCTCGCAGAAAAGACTTTCGGACCACGTCGACATGCAGGGGTCGATGAAGTGGCGGCCTTCCTCCGGAATTTCCACACGAAGCTCCTCACGAACCTCTGGCTTGGACTGGTACCGCTGAAATCGTCCCGAGTTGGGCGCCAAACTGAAGTACTGGGTATTTTAGTCCCAGCGGTGCAGGGGCACACACCCTATGACTTCTGGGTTCACCCTGTTCCAGACCTACAGAAACACAGAGTCTTCTGGGTGAAGTCAAAGATTCGTTTATTGGCTGCAGACCAATTACAGGTATCCTAGAAGTACAACAGCGTGTATGTTCTCAGGAGACTGCTGAAAATCATAGGAACGGGCTTCTCCTTAAGTACAAAATATCATGCTCCAGGCACACATTCCTTGGTTTACGATATGGCCATTATAAGTATACATTACAAACGAAAAAGCAGAGTCATGATGAGCATCCCACATTCCAGTTCGGCCAGCCCACAATGATTTACACAGTAAGGTTCAGATCCCACATTTGATGTCAATAGACCCCCCAATAAACATGAGCATCTCCTGTTTTGGGAAACAAGTCATAAAGCAGGAACAAGCAGGTGTGGAAGAGATTAGCCGGGGGATTGTATAGAATGAAAGGGTTTTATGACGGGTCAAGCCCTGATGCTAATCACAGGTGGACGGAGGAAGGGGAGCTCGTGAGACCGGTTTGACCTGGGGCAGCAGAGCCAGCTGCCCAGGTCACAGAGAAGTCAGAGGAGAAGCCCATGTACTGTGAGGCCCGTATTTACTCCATTATAGCCTATGTGAGGGCAATGACAAGATGGCCACTGCTTCCAAAATGGAACCCGCGTAGTGAAGCAGAATAACGTGTACACAGTGCATTCATAGCTAGAACGGTATATAAAGCACTCGTACATGCCGCATTTACCATTTGCGGTTTGCTAATACCAAGATAGACAGGGGTAGGGCCCTGTCCCCTACGCGGTCCCGAATATTAAAGTACGACATGAGCTGTGTTGATTCCCATGGCCGTGTACGGTGTCACCCATTCCCTGTGCAGGTTCTCATGCACACATGTCCCTCCTTTGAACTATGGACTGGCTACTGGCCTTGCTGTTTGTAACTTTGGATGCCCATTCCCTGTGCAGGTTCTCATGCACACATGTCCCTCCTTTGGACTATGGACGGGCTACTGGCCTTGCTGTTTGTAACTTTGAATGCCCATTGCCTGTGTAGGTTCTCATGCACACATGTCCCTCCTTTGAACTATGGACTGGCTACTGGCCTTGCTGTTTGTAACTTTGGATGCCCATTGCCTGTGCAGGTTCTCATGCACACATGCCCCTCCTTTGAACTATGGACTGGCTACTGGCCTTGCTGTTTGTAACTTTGGATGCCCATTACCTGTGCAGGTTCTCTTGCACACATGTCCCTCTTTTGAACTATGGACTGGCCAGTGACCTTGCTGTTGTCTACTTTTCATGGCTATCTTGGTGATATGTAATAAAGACAGTTACTCCTGTTTTCTGATTTGTCAGTGTCCTTGCAAAATAAAAGTGTTTTCTGTATGGGTATGATTACATGAGACTAATGCTATGTATGCCACTTTAACATTGCCAATAGCTTCTTTTACATTTTCAGGGTTTGCCAGTGGTGAGGGGCACATTAGTTCTTCATTTTGAGGCTTGAGGGTGCAATGATGGGTGTTTGTGATGATCTACTATTATCATACTCATTATATGGTCATGTTATGATGTAATACCAAAATAGAGGTGAATTCTATCCACAGGATTACTTGCGGTCTGGCCAGGGTCCATCATATCTATGTGATCTTTCTTGATGTGTGAACAGCAGTGTTGATGTATGGTCATCTTGTGATGGCCTGTCTTCCTAGTCACATGAGTGCATTTGTATATGTGCACTTGTGTGGTCATAAAGTGTGAAGGGGTGACTTTTTCAGTGGTGTTGATGTGTGTGTGCTCCTCCAATGCAAACTGCACACATGTATGACATAGAAGCTGAATGCCTGTTTGTTTCAAGTGTCTGCCATGTGCTTCATATTGTGGGCACATGTGGGAGTTGTGGGTTAGGCACTGTGCAGTGTGTGTGTGCACTCCTGGGGGACACCTACTTGTTGTTGCTGCCAGTTGTGAGTATGCAGAGTGTGTGACAGCCAAGTCTGTGTTGTGTTGATCAGCCATGTGTCTTGTTACTGGTTGTGCATACTGTGCAGACCTGCTCAGCCACACTGACATTATTTGTGAGTTTTCTCATGCATTGCTGTCACTTGACCCTTTGTTCCCTCCATAATGGCATGTGGTATGTGGAGTCATGTCATCCCCTATAGGTGCTTTTGATGCATACACATTGTGAGTAACTCCTCTATGTATTTGTGTACTGTACACTGCTCACCTGTCCACTACTGAAGTACACACCACTTGAATCTCATGTCTCCCACCCCATGGCTTGCCAGTGTGTGAGCCTCCCCACCACTTATAGTGTGATACTATGCTGTGTGAGGCTGATCTGTGTACAGGAGCAATGTGCTACTCAGGACAGTTTCCCAATTAGTTATGTGTTATTTTCTTGTACTTGTTTGCTATCATGGTTGCTCATGTGCTGTGCGGATATTTGGGAAGCACAGTCCTCTGGTCATGTTGTTTGCACCTGGATGTCCCTGAGTTGTGCATCTGTGGGTGTTGGGTGAGCTGTATGTGTGTTTGCTGAGGTGCTGCTACCCTTTCTGAGTGTGATGTTCTCTATGTGCTGTGATGATTTGTGTTGTGGGAGTACATGGTGTGCACTGAGATGTGTGTGCTACTGATTTGGTTGGTGTGCACACACTGCTTGGTGTGCATGCAGTGTTGTCTGTGTATTTTGCTTTGTACTTGCCTTGTGTGCATCTCCCTGATGTTCAGCTGAGTTTGCAATGTGATGGATTGGTGTGTGCATCTGTTGTGTCTTTTTTGTGGATGTATACAGTGTTTGGCCTGTGTTGGCTCTTTCTACTGACAGCTGCTATGTGTGTGTGATGTTCTATTTAAGGGAGAACTTAAGAAATTGCACTGGCTTCCAGTACCATTAAGATCACGCTTTAAAGCACTTTGTATTGTCTTTAAAGCCGTGAATGGAACAGGTCCTGAGTTCCTTAAATCCAAATTTTCATGGTATATTCCAAACCGAACACTAAGGTCAACTGGGTCCAAACGAGTAATAACTCCCCCTTTTAAGAAAACTAACTGGGGAGGCAGAAGCTTTGTTCACTGCGCCTCCAAGGCATGGAAAGAACTCCCGTTCCAACTGAGAAATGCCCCAGATCTTATTTCTTTTCGGAAGGGTTTGAAGACATGGTTCTTTTCTGACCTCTAGGCCTTATGATCCTCAGGCAATCAGTGCTTAGCGCCAGGACACCCTAGGGTAACCGTGCGCTCTATAAGCATAAATAACATAACTTAACATATTTGCATGATGTTGTGTGTGAGTGGTTGTTGCTGTGAGATACATTCAGATGTGTGTTGCAGGTGTAGTGTGCATTACCTATGTGTCTGTCACATGCAGCGAGGTGGATTTGTGTTGCTGGGCTTGTTTTGAGTGCACATTGGTGGTTTGTCCTCCTATTTTTGACATGTTACTTTTCAGAATTGTGCATGCTTCTGGTCCAATATGGTACCTTGTCCACTTGATGAGTGGTGTGGTGTCTCTGTCTGTGTTAGCTGAATGTCACATTGATCCCAGTTGGTGCTCATTGTTGATTTTTGATGATGCACCTCTTGTTTGTGTTGAGGTATGGTGTCTGTGCATTTGTCCTGAGTGACAATGTTGTGTATTCCTGCTCTGTCTAGGGTCACATTGCCTTTCCACTGTTTGGCTGCCCATGTGTGGGCTTGTTGTACTTCTGTGTATGTTGTTTGTGAGTGTTAGAATCCGGGTTCTCTGGTTGCAAGGTAGGTACTTGTGACAAGCAGGGAACCTTTCCTCTAGTCAGGGAAAGGGGTTACACTACTAAAACAACCCCTGCTCACCCTCTAGGTAGCTTGGCACGAGCAGACAAGGCTTATCTCAGAGTGTTATAGGTTAAGCATCCGTGAACACATACAGTAACCAAGTGACAACACTCCAAATGGGCACCACACAGGTATTTATATTAAAAATAAGGATTCTTTATATAGGATTATCACAAGACCATTAAACGATTAAAAATACACAATACAGTTGCTTAGTTGGTAGAAGATTGCTTAGTTTCTCTTAAGTTCGTAAATGCGACACTTTAAGTCAATGTACCTTAGATGCGACACGCAGGGCAACGAAAGTGTTGCCGCGATGCAGATGCGTTGAAGTTCTTGGTGCAAAAGAAATAAAGACGGGATCTTCCAGATGCGTTACGCTTCTCCGATGTTGCAAGAAGACTCGACTCGATGCATCAGCTACAGCGGCGTCACCTTTGGCAAGATATGACGACAGCGGCCTTGGCAGCGGCACTCTTCTCCGACGTTGCGAGACGCTTCCGCTCGATGCGATGCTGCAGTGGCGACACCCCTTCTGCGAGATGCGACGACAGCGGCTCCGACGGCGGCACGCTTCTCCGTGGATGCGAGGTGCTTTTCTGGTTGCGGTGCAATGCGACAATTACGATGGCTGCGATGGCGACACGCTTCCTCCTCGATGCGAGACTCTTCTCTCGATGCGGTGCAATGTGACAGCTACGATGGCTGCAATGGCGACACGCTTCTTCGGCGTTGCGAGACACTTCTGGAATGATGCAAGACACTTCAGCTCGATGCGATGCTGCAGCGGCGACACCCTTTGCGAGATGCGACGACAGCGGCTCCGACGGCGGCACGCTTCTCTTCCTTGCGTCGCGCTTCCAGCTCCTTGCGACACGCAGTCCCTCATAAGGCCCAACAACAGCAGCAGGCACTTCCAAAAGACTCTGGGGAGCTGGGGGTGAAGTCCACTGGTCCTGGGACTTCGTTCAGGGGGCAAGCTCAGTTCAAGCCCTTGGAGATCTTTTCAAAGCACAAGTTGAATCAAAGTCTTTAGTAGTCTTTCTCCTCTCCTTCAGCAGCAAGGCAACCACTGCAGGCCAATCCCCCAGGTCAGGGACAGTACTCCTCCTACAGCTTTCCCAGTTCCTTTTCCTCTGGCAGACGTTCTTCTTGTTTCAGCAGGATCTAATTTCTTGGGAGCAGGGTCCCAATACTTATACCCCTAATTCCTTTGTTCCTCTGGGGTTGAGGGGCCTTTGCCCAGTCCAAACCAGTTCTTGAGCACTCTGTTGACATGACTCTGCCTTCCTATTCAGGGTGCAGGGCAGAGACATCAGCCGCTCCGCAGGAGGTGGAGCCAGCATTGTGGTAGCAGAGCACAACCCTATTCAGAGCCCAGGTGTACTCCTCCCACCCATCTGACTGCCAATCTTCCTATTCACCACCAGGCTACCTAGCCCTGCCCCTCTGGGTTTCCCCAGCCCTGTCACTCACACAACCAGACAGGCAGATACACATCATAGCAGAGGCGGGCTGAAATGGTCAGGCAAGCAAATACCAACTTCCTAAAAGTGGTATTTGCAAACACAGAATATTAAAATAAACTTTACTAAAAGATGTATTTTATTATTCTGAGTTCAGGCATACTAAACTCGAACTTCTACCATGTTCCCTGGGTCTGTTAGGATCATAGAATGTAACAATTCTAGCAGCCCATTCTGGCCTATGGAGAACAGGTAGCCTTACAATAGTGAAAAACGAAAATGGCTGTAATTCACTATTAGGACATGCCACACACATCAGGGCTTGTCCTACCTTATGCTTACAATGAACCCTGCCCTTGGGCCTACCATAGGGGTGACTGATATGAAGTTAAAGGAAGGTTTAGAGACTGGCACGTGTGTGCACTTACCAAGTCAGCATGACAGTACCAGACTGCACGCAGGTTCTGCAATGGCAGACCTTAGATACATTTTACCAGGCCGCTTCTGTGGGTGGCACAACCAGTGCTGCAAGCCCACCAGCAGCATTTGTATTTACAAGCCCTGGGCACTCCTGGTGCACTTTACTGGGGTCTGACAGTAAACCAAATAAACAAACAATACAGTTAAAAAACGAGAGGGTCTTAGGGAATTTTAACGACCACAACAAGATTTGCTCCCCATAACATGTGTCAAAAAACAGTACGAAATCTTGGGGTCAAATAATAAATGAAGTGTTATCAGAAAAAGTTTATCAAAGCACTATTACCGTTCAATCAGCCACCCAGCTCTGAAACATTGACTAAACCTCACAGCAATAAAGTGTGGGCATATCCCTTTACAGGACGAAATCCCTCACTCACCATAGGTGACATGCTTCATCATTTGAGAATCTCCTCCCAGAGGAAAAACCTAGTTCCTCTGGGGGCTACAACTCCCTCTCTACGAGGAAGGAGCTCAGGGATGTTTTGCAAATATAGGTGGAGTTTGCTAAATCCACAAATGATGGGCAAAGAGAGATGTGAGGAAGGGCGCAGCGCAAAATATAAACAAATGTGAAGGAAATGTGATTAAAACTAGCTAGAGAACGCAAATTGTATATTTTATTCTAATACATTCTCTGCCAGAGTTAAAAAACAGTGCACCAGCAGTATAGATTTAAACCGCTTAGGTGAGGTGAAAAATTATGGTCGACATGTTTCAGCAAAAAGCCCTATCGTGGACTACGCTTTCATCAGGACCTCTAATGATGCTGCTGCAAAAGTGTGTAAGTGAGATAAATATAAAAGGATACACGAACAGGAACTTGAATCAGTCAGTCTGTTCTCCTAACAAGTATTACCTAAAGAAAAAGATATAAACACAGAATAATATACAATTCATCCGTGCTTATGCTTAAAACGTGCCAGTGAGACAGTGAGGGAATGGCAAAGCAACATCCTAACAAGTATTACCTAAAGAAAAACATATAAACACAGAATAATATACAATTCATCCGTGCTTATGCTTAAAACGTGCCAGTGAGACAGTGCTGGGAATGGCAAAGCAACATGAAAATAAGAAAAACCAAGTCTGCTGGGTAAACAAAACACCTCAACCTGGCAACAGCTCAGGATGGGGCACCGCTCTGTAAAAAACGATATACAAACCAATATTAGGTATAGCTATATAAAGGTCTCAGGGAAAGAAATATTCTCATTAAAGACCTGATATAGCTTTTAGTAAAAGAATGGGGAGCTCCAAAACAAGAATCAAAACACAGTAACCTGATGGCTAATCATTGTCAATCGCAACCAAACAACTAAAAAAATAAACAATATCCAGGAGCAAAATGGCTCCATACAGTACACAAACTTAAATTCTAAAAGCAGAATAAACAGCTGATGACCATGAAAAACACCACCTAATAACCTAATACTAATATACTGAGTGGCCACATGTACATCATGCCATTTGAGTTAACGCCGTAACACCTGTATTGCCAAAAAGCTCGTAACTCTAAGCATGCGTATTGACTAAACAAAGGACGCATACCCAAAGGTGTTCTACAAAATGCCTGAAACTATGTAGTCCCATTATGTGTGTTAATGATGTGTGTTAATGACGCTATCGCGGAAATAATAATGAAGAGCTAACGTATTTACTGTCACACACACCATCAATGGGTCCCTACATCAAAGGACTCATCACTAAGTTACAGTGTCTAAACAAGAAAAATCCACAGAAGGCTGCAAGCAGGGGCACTCACCTCTCCGTCGGTACTCCAGACATGAAATGAGCTTGTACCCGGAGGTGAGTGTCCTACGAAAGGCTGCAAGTTTATACCGGAAGGAGCCTTGTCGGATGAAGATCCGGTGTGATGCATTGGTAATCCAGGAGCTAGCGAACATGCGCGATAGCGGTGACACTTATCAACCGCACATGCGCTGAATCAACACGCCGTATGCTCTCATATATGGCCCGCGTAGAAAAAATAATAGGGATGATGTGACCCCAAAGTTGCATGGCAACAAATCGGCAGCTTACATTTCGGCAATTGAAACACAAAGTGCATCATGTGCACTCTTACAAGAAAAACAAGGAGAAAAAGCAAACCGGGTCATGTTGTGGTGCAGCTATATCAAACCTATTGGGACAGCGCTAAAAACACACACAAACAAGCCCACAAGAGCTATTCAGTTATCTTGTCATGGGTAGGGGGTGACAAAAGAAAATAAAATAAAAAATAAAAAATAAATGCCTCGACAGACTGAATAAATCGAGGTCATGATAACCTATCTGTAATAATGGGGAGACACAGAGGTCAAATCCTTATGCAAAGCAGAATTTCAAAGCAAAAATTCACAATAACGTGAACAGAAATAGTGTAAATAATGAAAACAGGACTACACATCCTCTTCAAAATGGTTATAGGGAGACCCACGGAATCTCATCATTCAGACCTATAAGGTCTGTCTTGAGTTTGTGTACCCACCATTGTTCACGTCTAAAAAGAAAAGTGGATACATCGACAATGTGTCTAGGAATACATGGTTTCTCCAAAACAGACCAACGAAGATCTTGGGGACCATGTTGAGCTGTCAGAAAATGATTAGTCAACCTCGTTGCGGTCTTTTTGCACCTGATCGTGCTCTTGAGCTCCAAAATACGGGTCTTGACCTCGCGTGTGGTCATCCCTACGTAACGGAGGGAACAAGGGCATGTTATTATATAAATCAAGTCCTCACTGTTACAATTAGTATGTGTCATCAGAACCCATGGTCTGGGGGAACCAATCTCGACCTCAGTTGTATGGGTCATCTGGAGGCAAACTGAACAAGACCCACAGGGAAAATTACCTCGAACTGGGGGCAAACCCCATAGAGTATCCTGTGTGTCTTCTATGTCATTGCGTGGACGAGTATGTACTAACCGGTCCTTGATGTTGCTACTCCGCTTGAAGGCGAAGAGCGGACGGGATAGTGGCCTCGTATCAATATTCAAGATCTTCCAATTGGATAGAATGCTTTTCTTTATTTTGTGAGAAAAACTACAAAATGTGTTAACACAAGTTAGTCTTTCGGATGGCTCCTTAGGAATTGTAGGCTCTAGAAGAGCTGCCCTGTTATTATTAGCTGCACGTTTCATAGACCTCTTGATTAACTTTTTAGGATAACGTCTGATTTCAATTTGGACCGACAGATTCTGAGCATGCTCTTTGTATTTAACCATAGTAGAGCAATTCCTTTTAACTCGCAAAAATTGCCCAAAAGGTAGATTAGCTCTCAAGGCTTGCGGATGAAAACTGTCAAAAGCCAAGAGAGCATTCTTAGCCATTGGTTTTCTGAACAGTTCAGCACTCAAACCACCTTCTGAAGGAAAAATCATAATGTCTAGAAATGGTAAATTTGTCTTACTGTATTCGCAAGTAAAATTCAAGTAAGCATTCCTAGCATTAAGCCATTCTTTGAACTCCATAATGGATGGAAGTTCACCCCTCCAGATCACCAGCACGTCTTCAATATACCGTCTCCATAGACGGATATGATCTTTGTATGGATTATTAGTGCTGAATATATGTTCCTGTTCAAAAATGTGCACATAGAGATTAGCCAGGCTGGGAGCAAAAACGCTCCCCATAGAAGTTCCGGACACTTGTAGGAAGAACTGGTCCTCGAACTTGAAAAAATTCTCTTTCATAGCTAACCTGGCGCAGTTAATGATGAAAGAAACAGGGGTAATGGAGTCCGGTGTCTTCTCTAATAATAGAATTTCAATGGCAATAAGAGTCTCATCCTGGGGAATGCATGTGTATAGAGATTCCACGTCAAAAGAGACGAGGAAGTCTCTTTCCGTGTCAAAATCAATGTTATCAACTAGGAGAAGAACATCTTTAGTGTCCTTCAAATAGGTGGGCATCTCAAATACCAAAGGTCTAAGAAAATGGTCTACAAATGTGGAAAGTGGTTCCAACAAAGACCCTATACCTGAGATGATGGGACGACCCGGTGGAGGCCTTTGATTTCTATGAACCTTAGGGAGCGTGTAAAAATAAGGTACAACTGGGTAAGGCTTCATTAGGAAAGAAGATTCCTGAGTAGTTATCCACCCATTGGTATGTGCTTCTTCCACTGCAATTTTGATCTCTAGTTCAATCCTCTTCGTGGGGTCTTCATTCAACCGCTTATAATGGCGGGTGTCATCTAGTTGTCTGAGACACTCCGTGCGATAAGCTACAGTGTCCATGACTACAATCGCTCCCCCTTTGTCAGCGGGTTTGATCGTAATCGTGGCATCTGAAGCCAGACTTTGCATTGCAGGACTTTCATTCTTGGTATGATTCTGAAACTGTCTGTTGTTACCGGCACAGATTTTGGTCACTTGTGCATTGACAGCCTTTTCAAAAGTCAGCACCTGTGGGGGAACTTGACTAGACAGAGAATGGAAAGTGGATTTATTTCTAAGACCTGTGTTAATGTCGAGTGTATCTAAGTTATCTTCTTTCCTGTCTCTAAAGAAAAAATTGAGACGAACCTTACGGAAAAATTGAGCAAGTTCCTGCTTTATCTCAAAGGTGTACAAAAGGGGGTGGTGATGGACGGAGCATCAGAACCAATCAAACACTCACACCCAGTCAACAGATCTGGGTTTGATCCATCACCATTCTTTAGCCCACTCTGCCACCCCAGTTCAGACATGGCCATATGCAAATCAGTCTGACCCTGTGCCTCATGGGAACAGTCCAGCCCGAACTGCCAAGCCATGCCTTCCCTGGACCAGAATCAAACTTCCTAGGACCGGTATCTGGCATTTCAGCCGTCTTCAGCCAGGCTTGCTTGAATCCAGTGGCAAAGTGAGCAAGGGACTCACGTCTGAGCATACCCTGCCAACTTATGGCGAACAAAGCAGTACAAAAGGGGGTGGTGATGGACGGAGCATCAGAACCAATCAAACACTCACACCCAGTCAACAGATCTGAGTTTGATCCATCACCATTCTTTAGCCCACTCTGCCACCCCAGTTCAGACATGGCCATATGCAAATCAGTCTGACCCTGTGCCTCATGGGAACAGTCCAGCCCGAACTTCCAAGCCATGCCTTCCCTGGACCAGAATCAAGCTTCCTAGGACCGGTTTCTGGCATTTCAGCCGTCTTCAGCCAGGCTTGCTTGAATCCAGTGGCAAAGTGAGCAAGGGACTCACGTCTCAGCATACCCTGCCAACTTATGGCGAACAAAGCAGTACAAAAGGGGGTGGTGATGGACGGAGCATCAGAACCAATCAAACACTCACACCCAGTCAACAGATCTGGGTTTGATCCATCACCATTCTTTAGCCCACTCTGCCACCCCAGTTCAGACATGGCCATATGCAAATCAGTCTGACCCTGTGCCTCATGGGAATAGTCCAGCCCGAACTGCCAAGCCATGCCTTCCCTGGACCAGAATCAAACTTCCTAGGACCGGTTTCTGGCATTTCAGCCGTCTTCAGCCAGGCTTGCTTGAATCCAGTGGCAAAGTGAGCAAGGGACTCACGTCTGAGCATACCCTGCCAACTTATGGCGAACAAAGCAGTACAAAAGGGGGTGGTGATGGACGGAGCATCAGAACCAATCAAACACTCACACCCAGTCAACAGATCTGAGTTTGATCCATCACCATTCTTTAGCCCACTCTGCCACCCCAGTTCAGACATGGCCATATGCAAATCAGTCTGACCCTGTGCCTCATGGGAACAGTCCAGCCCGAACTGCCAAGCCATGCCTTCCCTGGACCAGAATCAAGCTTCCTAGGACCGGTTTCTGGCATTTCAGCCGTCTTCAGCCAGGCTTGCTTGAATCCAGTGGCAAAGTGAGCAAGGGACTCACGTCTGAGCATACCCTGCCAACTTATGGCGAACAAAGCAGTACAAAAGGGGGTGGTGATGGACGGAGCATCACAACCAATCAAAAACTCACACCCAGTCAACAGATCTGGGTTTGATCCATCACCATTCTTTAGCCCACTCTGCCACCCCAGTTCAGACATGGCCATATGCAAATCAGTCTGACCCTGTGCCTCATGGGAACAGTCCAGCCCGAACTGCCAAGCCATGCCTTCCCTGGACCAGAATCAAACTTCCTAGGACCGGTTTCTGGCATTTCAGCCGTCTTCAGCCAGGCTTGCTTGAATCCAGTGGCAAAGTGAGCAAGGGACTCACGTCTGAGCATACCCTGCCAACTTATGGCGAACAAAGCAGTACAAAAGGGGGTGGTGATGGATGGAGCATCAGAACCAATCAAACACTCACACCCAGTCAACAGATCTGAGTTTGATCCATCACCATTCTTTAGCCCACTCTGCCACCCCAGTTCAGACATGGCCATATGCAAATCAGTCTGACCCTGTGCCTCATGGGAACAGTCCAGCCCGAACTGCCAAGCCATGCCTTCCCTGGACCAGAATCAAGCTTCCTAGGACCGGTTTCTGGCATTTCAGCCGTCTTCAGCCAGGCTTGCTTGAATCCAGTGGCAAAGTGAGCAAGGGACTCACGTCTCAGCATACCCTGCCAACTTATGGCGAACAAAGCAGTACAAAAGGGGGTGGTGATGGACGGAGCATCAGAACCAATCAAACACTCACACCCAGTCAACAGATCTGGGTTTGATCCATCACCATTCTTTAGCCCACTCTGCCACCCCAGTTCAGACATGGCCATATGCAAATCAGTCTGACCCTGTGCCTCATGGGAACAGTCCAGCCCGAACTGCCAAGCCATGCCTTCCCTGGACCAGAATCAAACTTCCTAGGACCGGTTTCTGGCATTTCAGCCGTCTTCAGCCAGGCTTGCTTGAATCCAGTGGCAAAGTGAGCAAGGGACTCACGTCTGAGCATACCCTGCCAACTTATGGCGAACAAAGCAGTACAAAAGGGGGTGGTGATGGACGGAGCATCAGAACCAATCAAACACTCACACCCAGTCAACAGATCTGAGTTTGATCCATCACCATTCTTTAGCCCACTCTGCCACCCCAGTTCAGACATGGCCATATGCAAATCAGTCTGACCCTGTGCCTCATGGGAACAGTCCAGCCCGAACTGCCAAGCCATGCCTTCCCTGGACCAGAATCAAGCTTCCTAGGACCGGTTTCTGGCATTTCAGCCGTCTTCAGCCAGGCTTGCTTGAATCCAGTGGCAAAGTGAGCAAGGGACTCACGTCTGAGCATACCCTGCCAACTTATGGCGAACAAAGCAGTACAAAAGGGGGTGGTGATGGACGGAGCATCACAACCAATCAAACACTCACACCCAGTCAACAGATCTGGGTTTGATCCATCACCATTCTTTATCCCACTCTGCCACCCCAGTTCAGACATGGCCATATGCAAATCAGTCTGACCCTGTGCCTCATGGGAACAGTCCAGCCCGAACTGCCAAGCCATGCCTTCCCTGGACCAGAATCAAACTTCCTAGGACCGGTTTCTGGCATTTCAGCCGTCTTCAGCCAGGCTTGCTTGAATCCAGTGGCAAAGTGAGCAAGGGACTCACGTCTGAGCATACCCTGCCAACTTATGGCGAACAAAGCAGTACAAAAGGGGGTGGTTATGGACGGAGCATCAGAACCAATCAAACACTCACACCCAGTCAACAGATCTGAGTTTGATCCATCACCATTCTTTAGCCCACTCTGCCACCCCAGTTCAGACATGGCCATATGCAAATCAGTCTGACCCTGTGCCTCATGGGAACAGTCCAGCCCGAACTGCCAAGCCATGCCTTCCCTGGACCAGAATCAAGCTTCCTAGGACCGGTTTCTGGCATTTCAGCCGTCTTCAGCCAGGCTTGCTTGAATCCAGTGGCAAAGTGAGCAAGGGACTCACGTCTGAGCATACCCTGCCAACTTATGGCGAACAAAGCAGTACAAAAGGGGGTGGTGATGGACGGAGCATCAGAACCAATCAAACACTCACACCCAGTCAACAGATCTGGGTTTGATCCATCACCATTCTTTAGCCCACTCTGCCACCCCAGTTCAGACATGGCCATATGCAAATGCTTTATCTCAAAGGTATCACCCCGATATGAGGGTACAAATCCCAGACCTTTGTTGAGAAGAGATAGTTCATCTGAATTCAAACTTCTACTGCTCAGGTTGATAACTAAGTCATCTGGTTGCTTGGGCCTGTTAGTGTGTCTGTCAGGCTCCGAGTGGAATGTGCGGGTGGATTGTCTGCCCAATGTACCTGTGACTGCTGATTCCGGCATCTGCCCCTGGACCGACCCTGGCCAAACCCTAAAAAAGGCTGGTTGTGATACAACTGGGGTTGTGACTGGTAAGGGAAAACAGGTCCGGGCGGTTGTAAAGGTGGATAGCCGAAAGGTGCTGGGGGCCACCATTGGGGATGCGGCTGGGGAGGAAAACCCCCTCGATAACCCTTCCAATTGCCTCTATTCTTACGACCATATCTATTGGTTGTTTGATCCCCTTGATTTGGAGTATCAGAGTCACTAGACCATTCCTCACTACCCGATGATGAGTAGCTTGACCCATATCTCCGGCCCTGTCGATTAAATTGAGGAGGTACATATTGTGCACTCGTATATGGATAAACCTTCTCCATCGAGAAACGTGCAAGGTCTTTGTTGAACTAGTTGATTTTAGTCATCAAAACTGAGTCCTTTAACTCTTTATTGTTCTTGTTGTTTTCTTCATTCTGTTTTTTGAAAGCAGTGGCCGATAGCGTGATCTTGATCTGTGACTCTAAGGTCTGTATTTCAATTAGGATGGTATCAGCGATTCGCTTGGCTGTGCTAATGATTAAAATCAGCCAGTCACGAGTGCATCTCCAGGCTATTAAAGACCAGTCTTTAAGAAAGGTCTTATCATCTAAAAATAGACGGGGAGCATTCGTGACAATCAACCCAGTGGGTGCACAGTTACCTCTCAGGTATTCCGTCATAATAGCCCCATGAATATAAATTCTAGAGTGGGACTTTTTAAGTGTTAACAAACTAGACCAATCATCACCGATGCATTATTACCCCCTTGAAAGGTGTCTATGATGCTTGGTGTATTCAAAATGGCCTGAGCCATCGAGTCGTCAAAGGCTAAACCTTGCTGTTCAGCCATATCTGGTTTACAATATACAAGAAAATGTCCAAACAAATTACTCAATGCCTAAAAACACTTGCACGAGAGGGGCTCACCCATCCACTACTAACTCTTTCACGCAAAAAAGGAAGTCACCCTTAGTGAAACTCCCGCACAACAGACCCGCAGCCAAACAGCTGCTCAAGCAATCAACAAACAATACAGTTAAAAAACGAGAGGGTCTTAGGGAATTTTAACGACCACAACAAGATTTGCTCCCCATAACATGAATCAAAAAACAGTACGAAATCTTGGGGTCAAATAATAAATGAAGTGTTATCAGAAAAAGTGTATCAAAGCACTATTACCGTTCAATCAGCCACCCAGCTCTGAAACATTGATTAAACCTCACAGCAATAAACTGTGGGCATATCCCTTTACAGGACGAAATCCCTCACTCACCATAGGTGACATGCTTCATCATTTGGGAATCTCCTCCCAGAGGAAAAACCTAGTTCCTCTGGGGGCTACTACTCCCTCTTTACGAGGACGGAGCTCAGGGATGTTTTGCAAATATAGGTGGAGTTTGCTAAATCCACAAATGATGGGCAAAGAGAGATGTGAGGAAGGGCGCAGCGCAAAATATAAACAAATGTGAAGGAAATGTGATTAAAACTATCTAGAGAACGCAAATTGTATATTTTATTCTAATACATTCTCTGCCAGAGTTAAAAAACAGTGCACCAGCAGTATAGATTTAAACCGCTTGGGTGAGGTGAAAAATTATGGTCGACATGTTTCAGCAAAAAGCCCTATCGTGGACTACGCTTTCATCAGGACCTCTAATGATGCTGCTGCAAAAGTGTGTAAGTGATATAAATATAAAAGGATACACGAACAGGAACTTGAATTTTCCAGAGCGGTGCCCCATCCTGAGCTGTTGCCAGGTTGAGGTGTTTTGTTTACCCAGCAGACTGCGGGTAAGCCTTGGTTTTTCTTATTTTCATGTTGCTTTGCCATTCAAAGCACTGTCTCACTGGCATGTTTTAAGCATAAGCACGGATGAATTGTATATTATTCTGTGTTTATATCTTTTTCTTTAGGTAATACTTGTTAGGAGAACAGACTGACTGATTCAAGTTCCTGTTCGTGTATCCTTTTATATTTATATCACTTACACACTTTTGCAGCAGCATCATTAGAGGTGCTGATGAAAGCGTAGTCCACGATAGGGCTTTTTGCTGAAACATGTTGACCATAATTTTTCACCTCACCCAAGCGGTTTAAATCTATACTGCTGGTGCACTGTTTTTTAACTCTGGCAGAGAATGTATTAGAATAAAATATACAATTTGCGTTCTCTAGCTAGTTTTAATCACATTTCCTTCACATTTGTTTATATTTTGCGCTGCGCCCTTCCTCACATCTCTCTTTGCCCATCATTTGTGGATTTAGCAAACTCCACCTATATTTGCAAAACATCCCTGAGCTCCTTCCTCGTAGAGAGGGAGTTGTAGCCCCCAGAGGAACTAGGTTTTTCCTCTGGGAGGAGATTCCCAAATGATGAAGCATGTCACCTATGGTGAGTGAGGGATTTCGTCCTGTAAAGGGATATGCCCACACTTTATTGCTGTGAGGTTTAGTCAATGTTTCAGAGCTGGGTGGCTGATTGAACGGTAATAGTGCTTTGATACACTTTTTCTGATAACACTTCATTTATTATTTGACCCCAAGATTTCGTACTGTTTTTTGAGTAAACCAAATAAGCCAATCATGGAATCCAACCAACATATACATTTTAAATAGGGAGCACTTACACTGTGGCACTGGTTGGCAGTGGCACAGTGATCTGAGCAGCCAACAAGTGGGGAGAACCACCCTACCCCAGGGAGTTCCTCATTACTAAGGCGGAAAAATCTGGACAGACCGTCAGCATTGGCGTGATCTGTACCAGGACGATGTTCCACCGTGAAATCCATACCCTGTAGGGAAATGGACCACCTCAACAGCTTTGGATTCTCACCCCTCATATGCATCAACCATCTGAGGGGCCTGTGGTCTGTCTGAACCAGGAAGTGAAACCCAAACAGGTAGGGTCTTAGCTTCTTCAGCGCCCAGACCAATGCCTCACGCTCAATAGCACTCCATCTCTGTTCCTGTGGTAGTAACCTCCTGCTAATAAAGGCTACAGGTTGATCTAGGCCCTCTTCATTAATCTGTGAAAGAACAGCCCCCACACCATGCTCTGAAGCGTCTGTCTGAAAGATAAACTCTTTGGAGAAATTGGGAGCCAAAAGCACGGCCGCCGTGCACATAGCAGCTTTCAGGGCCTCAAAAGATTTCTGACAGGTGTCAGTCCAGATCACCTTCCTGGGCTGCTTCCTTGAAGTCAGCGCTGTCAAGGGGGCAACAATGTTGCCATATCCCTTGACAAACCTCGTGTAGTACCCGGTGAGACCTAGGAAGGCTCTCACCTCTGTCTGGGTTCTGGGCGACTCCCAATTCAGTATGGTTTCTATCTTGGGTTGAAGGGGTGCCACCTGGCCACTCCCAACTTGGTGCCCCAAGTACACCACTGAACCCTGCCCGATCTGGCACTTACTCGCCTTGATCGTGAGGCCTGCCCTCCGCAGCGCCATCAACACTTCCCAGAGGTGGCGCAGGTGTTCCTCCCACGTGGAGCTGAACACTGCAATGTCATCCAGGTAGGCTGAACTGAACGAATCCAGCCCAGCCAACACCTGGTTAACCAACCTCTTGAAGGTGGCAGGGGCATTCTTCATCCCAAAGGGCATGACCCGGAACAGGTAATGCCCATCAGGGGTGGAAAATGCTGACCTCTCTTTGGCCCCATCGGTCAAGGCGATCTGCCAATACCCAGACGTTCGATCAAACGTGCTGAGGTAGTGGGCAGCCCCTAGCCAATCTATGAGCTCATCAGCTCTGGGGATGGGGTGTGCGCCAGTCCTGGTGACTGAATTGAGTCCTCTGTAGTCCACACAGAACCGGAGTTCGGGTGTGGCTCCCGGCGCTGCAGCCTTTGGGACCAAGACCACTGGGCTGGCCCAAGGACTGCTTGAGGACTCAATCACCCCAAGGGCAAACATCTTGGAGACCTCCTCCTTGATGCAGGCCCTTACCCAGTCAGTCACCCTATAGGCCTTGTGCCTCACAGGTGTACTATCTCCAGTGTCCACATCATGGACACACCAATCAGTGACACTGGGGACCAGGGAAAACAGGTCAGAAAATTGTCCCAGCAGCTGGCGACAATCATTCTGTTGCTCAGGGGTCAGGGCGGAAGAGAGGATGACACCATCCACTGACCCATCTTGCTCCTTGACTGACAGGAGGTCAGGAAGAGGCTCGGTCTCCTCCTCCATCCCAGCATCTGTCACTAAGAGCATGCCCACTTGGGACCTCTCCAAGTGGGGCTTGAGGCGGTTGACATGAAGGACCCTTAAGGGGTTCCTTGGAGACCGCAAGTCCACCAAATAGGTAACCGGACTCTTGCGCTCCACCACCTCAAAGGAACCGGTCCACTTATCCTGGAGCGCACAGGGCTCCACGGGGGCCAAGACCCATACCTTCTGTCCAGGCTGAAGCTCTATCAGAGTGGCATTCCGGTCGTACCACCGCTTCATCTCCTCCTGGCTGGCTTCCAGGTTTGCCTCAGCAAGTTCCCTGAAACGCCTAGTCTGGTTACTGAAGGCCAGCATGTAGTACATTCTGGGGAGGTTTCCCGGGAGATTGCTCCCAGCCTTCCTTGACCAGACTTAGAGGTCCTCTCACTGGGTGTCCGTACGGAAGCTCAAAGGGACTGAACCCTAGAGACTTCTGTGGCACCTCTCTGTAAGCAAAGAGAAGGCATGGTAAGAGGACGTCCCACTTACACCTCATGGGTCCTTCCAGGCCCATTATCATGCCTTTGAGGGTTCGGTTGAATCTCTCAACCAACCCGTTTCCTTGGGGGTGGTAAGGTGTGGTGAACTTGTGGGTTACACCACACTTTTGCCAAAGGGATTTCATATATTTAGATATGAAATTGGTACCTCGGTCAGACACCACCTCTAGAGGGAATCCCACTCGGAAGAAAATTCCCATCAGCGCACGTCCCACCACGGGGGCCCTCACTGTCCTCAGAGGGATGGCTTCCGGGTACCGGGTGGCATGGTCCACCAGGACCAGGATGAACCTATTGCCATCCAGTGGCCCTACAATGTCAATCCCCACTCGCTGGAATGGGGTACCGACCACAGGGAATGGTTGGAGTGGAGCCTTCTGCTTCCTTCCTCTCTTCCCACTTGCCTGGCAAGTTTGGCATGTTCTGCAGTGAGTATCTGAACTACTGCGCATTTGGGGCCAAAAGAAGTGGGTGACAAGCCTTTCAAAGGTCTTGTCCTGCCCCAAATGTCCTGCTAAGGGTACATCGTGAGCCAGCCCCAGTAGGAAGGCTCTGAAGCGCTGGGGTACCACCAGCACACGGGCTGACCCAGGCTCAGCAACCTTAGGCTCAGAATACAGGAGGTCGTTCTCCCAGTAAATGAAATGTGTTCCGGACTGATCACCGTTGGCCTGGTCTGCAGCCTGCTGCCGCATACCCACAAGAGAAGGGCATTCTTTCTGCTCCCTGCAGAACTCTTCCCTGGAGGGTCTTCCTTCTTGCTGCCAATGGGTCAGCTCAGGCAGGTCCCCCAGTTCAGCAATCTGTTCCCCTGTAGGTTCCAGGGCATCCCCCTCAAGGTCTGCTTCCTCCTGGACCGTGGGATCTTCAGGAGCCGGTTTCCCGCGCCCCCTGCTTCTTCTCTTTAAGGCCGGTCCCTGGGCCTCCCTCTCAGGCTCCAGGACCTCTTGAGCACCTCTACTAGCTGCCATGGACCGTGTGGCGACACACGCCCAATCCGGCATACCCAACATCTCCAGGTGAGCACTCCGCTCCACCTTAGCCCAAGGTGAGCTCTCCAAGTCGTTCCCTAACAGACAGTCTACAGGCATGGCGGGCCTCACAGCTACCTGAAGAGTACCAGAGACCCTCCCCCACTGAAAGGTAACCTGAGCCACTGGGCAGTGACTCTCGGTGGCAACAACCGGATAGAATGCTCCTGGGACAACCTTCTCCTGAGACACCAGGTGGCGCTTGACAGCCGTCACACTGGCTCCTGTGTCTCTGAGAGCTTCAACCCTATGGCCATTTATGGTCACCCACTGCCTGTATTTTTTAGTGTTCTCAGGCAGCTGGGTTTGGGGGACCACTTCACAGTCTCCTAATGAGACAAGGGACATCTCTGTAGGACCCAACCCACCTTGGTCACCCATCTCCTCCCCCAGGGCTACACTAGTCACCTGCCGGGAGGGAGCACCAGTGGGTGCTGGTTTACCAAACAATGGACACTTCACATCAGAGGCAAAATGCCCCATGTTACCACACTTGTAACATTTGATGGGCCCCTTCTGAACAGGTGTACCTGTCGGGGCCCCGTCGGTTTCTGTGGTGGGGGAGGCTGAGAACCTTTCCCTTGGTTCTCTTGGGGATTACTTTGGAGCCTCTTCTGGAACTCCCTCTGTTTACCCTGTCCCCCCACTCTTCTGCTGGGGACCCTGCCCACCTTTGGCGGAATCTCCCACTTGACCCTTGTAGACCCTGGTACTGATCCAGCGGTCCGCCTCCTCAGCAAGCTTCCTAGGGTTAATCAGCCGACTATCAATCAGGTGCTGGCATAGCTCGGGAAAACAATTATTAGACAAGTGCTCCCATGCCATTAAATCAAGAAGCCCTTGAAAATCATTAACTTTGCTACCCTTCACCTAACCATCCAGTGCTCTGCAAAAAAAAGTCACATACTCAACATATGTACTGTTTGGAATCTTGGTGCAACCCCTGAACGTTTGCCTATACAACTCAGGGGTCAACCCATACCTAGACATCAAAGCAGCCTTCATATGGGGATAGGAATTATAATCATCTGAAGGCAAATCAAGCAGTGTATCCCGCCCCTCACTAAGGAACCGTCCCCCAAACCCCGCTCCCCAATCTTTCTCAGGGACCCGGTGGGGAGACATGGCTACCTCATAGGCCTTAAACCACTGCCCTATGTCATAATTTAAAAAAAAATCCTTTACTACATCCTTAGGTATGTACACCCTTGACTCCACCTGCACTGACGGTGTGCTGCCACCAGAGGGAGCCTTTTCTAGACTCTGGGCTTTCAGCTCCATCTCCCTCAAAACCTTTTCATGTTCATATTGTAGCTTCTTTTCTTCCAGGGCTAACTTTCTACTCTGCATTTCCAATTCTAACTGCCCACTTAACTTGAGCTTGGCCAGCTCCAATTCATGCATCCTACTCTCTTTTCTATCTGCCAGCTCCTCTGGAGATAGACTGTGGTTAGAAACACTGCTACCAGCAGGGGAAGGGGTTCTCCTTCCACCTGGACCTTCTGGCCCATCTAACTGTTCCTCTGCATTATCATCATTAATGGCATTCCTTGCTTCTACCCAGGCCCTCAGCGCCTTGTAGAACTCTGGCTTGTTTTTACATCCAGGAAAGAAACCTTGAATTTCCTGCAGAAGGACTTTAGCTGCTTGGCAGTGTAACTGTCTATTTTCTCTTCTTCCCATTCCAATTCTGTATTGACAGAGACTATGGATGCTGCTTTCTCCACCATGGTTAAGTTGGCAGTACTCAAAAATAGAAAGTCCCAAAAAGAAATCTACCAACAAGTATTGGTTGCGTTTAAGGTCTGCACTCACTAAGTAGTGTTCACCTATCACTGTACATGAGTCACAAATGCAAGTCCAGAATCCTCACCGCTGACCACCAATGTTAGAATCCGCATTCTCTGGTTGGCACAGGTAGGTACTTGTGACAAGCAGGGAACCTTTCCTCTAGTCAGGGAAAGGGGTTACACTACTAAAACAACCCCTGCTCACCCTCTAGGTAGCTTGGTGCGAGCAGACCGAGCAGACAAGGCTTATCTCAGAGCGTTATAGGTTAAGCATTCGTGAACACATACAGTAACCAAGTGACAACACTACAAATGGGCACCACACAGGTATTTATATTAAAAATAAGGATTCTTTATATAGGATTATCACAAGACCATTAAACGATTAAAAATACACAATACGGTTGCTTAGTTGGTAGAAGATTGCTTAGTTTCTCTTAAGTTCTTAAATGCGACACTTTAAGTCAATGTACCTTAGATGCGACACGCAGGGCAACAAAAGTGTTGCCGCGATGCAGATGCGTTGAAGTTCTTGGTGCAAAAGAAATAAAGACGGGATCTTCCAGATGCGTTATGCTTCTCCGATGTTGCGAGAAGACTCGACTCGATGCGTCAGCTACAGCGGCGTCACCTTTGGCGAGATACGATGACAGCGGCCTTGGCAGCGGCACTCTTATCCGACATTGCGAGATGCTTCCGCTCGATGCGATGCTGCAGCGGCGACACCCCTTCTGTGAGATGCGACGACAGCGGCTCCGACGGCGGCATGCTTCTCCGTGGATGCGAGACGCTTTTCTGGTTGCGGTGCAATGTGACAACTACGATGGCTGCGATGGCGACACGCTTCCTCCTCGATGCGAGACTCTTCTCTCGATGCGGTGCAATGCGACAGCTACGATGGCTGCGATGGCGACACGCTTCTTCGGCGTTGCGAGACACTTCCGGAATGATGCGAGACGCTTCCGCTCGATGCGATGCTGCAGCAGCGACACCCTTTGCGAGATGCGACGACAGCGGCTCCGACGGCGGCACGCTTCTCTTCCTTGCGTCGCGCTTCCAGCTCCTTGCGACACGCAGTCCCTCAGAAGGCCCAACAACAGCAGCAGGCACTTCCAAAAGACTCTGGGGAGCTGGGGGTGAAGTCCACTGGTCCTGGGACTTCGTTCAGGGGGCAAGCTCAGTTCAAGCCCTTGGAGATCTTTTCAAAGCACAAGTTGAAGCAAAGTCTTTAGTAGTCTTTCTCCTCTCCTTCAGCAGCAAGGCAACCACTGCAGGCCAATCCCCCAGGTCAGGGACAGTACTCCTCCTACAGCTTTCCCAGTTCCTTCTCCTCTGGCAGAGGTTCTTCTTGTTTCAGCAGGATCTAATTTCTTGGGAGCAGGGTCCCAATACTTATACTCCTAATTCCTTTGTTCCTCTGGGGTTGAGGGGCCTTTGCCCAGTCCAAACCAGTTCTTGAGCACTCTGTTGACATGACTCTGCCTTTCTATTCAGGGTGCAGGGCAGAGACATCAGCCGCTACGCAGGAGGTGGAGCCAGCATTGTGGTAGCAGAGCACAACCCTATTCAGAGCCCAGGTGTACTCCTCCCACCCATCTGACTGCCAATCTTCCTATTCACCACCAGGCTACCTAGCCCTGCCCCTCTGGGTTTCCCCAGCCCTGTCACTCACACAACCAGACAGGCAGATACACATCATAGCAGAGGCGGTCTGAAATGGTCAGGCAAGCAAATACCAACTTCCTAAAAGTGGTATTTGCAAACACAGAATATTAAAATAAACTTTACTAAAATATGTATTTTATTATTCTGAGTTCAGGCATACTAAACTCGAACTTCTACCATGTTCCTTGGGTCTGTTAGATCATAGAATGTAACAATTCTAGCAGCCCATTCTGGCCTATGGAGAACAGGTAGCCTTACAATAGTGAAAAACGAAAATGGCTGTAATTCACTATTAGGACATGCCACACACATCAGGGCTTGTCCTACCTTATGCTTACAATGCACCCTGCCCTTGGGCCTACCATAGGGGTGACTGATATGAAATTAAGGGAAGGTTTAGAGACTGGCAAGTGTGTGCACTTACCCAGTCAGCATGACAGTACCAGACTGCACGCAGGTTCTGCAATGGCGGACCTTAGATACATTTTACCAGGCTGCTTCTGTGGGTGGCACAACCAGTGCTGCAAGCCCACCAGCAGCATTTGTATTTACAAGCCCTGGGCACTCCTGGTGCACTTTACTGGGGTCTGACAGTAAACCAAATAAGCCAATCATGGAATCCAACCAACATATACATTTTAAATAGGGAGCACTTGCACTGTGGCACTGGTTGGCAGTGGCACAGTGCTCTGAGCAGCCAACACCAGCAAAACACATGAGGCACAGCGACAAAAAGTGGAAGGGAGACTCACGCCAAGGTGCAAGGTCTAACAGTGAGGTTTGTGTTTCACTATTGTTTTGGTGTCAGCATTGGTTTAGGCATTCCTGAGTGTGAGTGTGATGTTTGTGGGTGCACCCCAGGGCGTGTGATTGTTTGTCATTGAACTCACAGGACATCATTTTGACCATTATGTGCATTTCTCTAAGGTGTTGAGTGCTGCAGGTGTGAGGTGGGTAGAGGAGGGGTATGTGTGAAGGTCCTACTTGTGTCTGACAGTCAGGGAGTGTGACAATGAGCCATGAGTGTTGTGCTGATGACATACACATGGCAAGTAAGTTGACATAGATGTGTGGCTGTTCACTGTATAACTTCAGACACTTCCTCTCATTCCTGTGCATATGCATGGCTTGCATCCTTCGCTTGCATGTGATGTACAGATGCTATGTGGCTTGCTCCATGGTTTTCCATCACTGTCCACTTCACTTTTGGCTGGCCCATTTATTGTACTCCATTGCTGCTGACCTATGGTATGTGTATGTGCCTGTGTGTCAGTGTGGGGTGTGTCTGAGTTACTTGAGAGGCAGTGTGGACAGTTCAATGGATGTTCATATGCAGTGTGAGTCTTCATTTTATAATTAGACTCAGTTTGCTTGACATGACTGGAAGGTCGGTGTGATGAGAAGGGTTGTCCAGCCCCTAATCTTCTGTGCAGGGTGTTCCTCTTCACCCCCACCTTCCAAGACAGGCTCCCTAGTTGTTTGGTGTGTGAGGTGCTAGGTCTGGCTACACCTGGCAGATGAATTGTGAAGGGGGCACAGGAGGAAAACACAGCATGTCCCCAAATGGGTGTGGGAAGTGTAGTGTGTGAAGGGTGGAGGTGGAGCCCTGTACATTTTTATGGACTAACCATGCCTGGACACCGGCTCTGCCTACTACATTGTGCGCAGGTTTTCCAGCGTCTGCGCCACTGCAGTGGCATGTCCGGTACACTGCAGTGATTTCGCGGTTGATGGGTGACTCAGATGCGGAAGGGTGATTTTCTTACAGGTAGGACATGTGTGGGTACACTTGGGGATGGGTTCCTGTCCCACCAGAGTGTCTGATGTGGACAGGAACCGTGTGTCAGCACAGGAGTTGTGTGTTGTGGTTGTGTGTGGAGTTGTGTGTTTGCGTACCTGTGACGTTGTCCACAACGGTGAATTACTGGCTGGTAGTGGAGGAGGTACAGCACCGGAGAGGCTTGTAGAGCTGGATCCGTTGCGTTCATGACCCGGTGGAGGGAACCGGGAGTCTGGTTTTGTGCTCCGCTGTCGTGCTTCCGCCGTCTCTGGTTGGGAGGATTCTCCGCTGCGGTGTGATTGGCTGTTTGGGGCATCCTGATTTGTACGGCGGACGAGACGTCATTCCGCACAGTTGTGGGTCTCTATTGGCTCCCACCGCGGTACTGAGAGCATATTTATGGCGGTTCACGTCGCTCAGCGGTGGACAGGAAATGGGCTATGTTTGCCCATTGTAATATGGCGGGGGCGAAGACCGCTGCTGGAGTGCGGAAAAGGTCATTTTCCACCAGCACCACAGTTGTGCCTCCGCCCGCCATCCTACTGAGCCCCAAAGTAAGGATACTAGTCACTCAGGGCAGGGGTACATAAGCGAATCTAATGCATCGACATTTCCTTTCCAACACATCTCATCTGGTGTTAACATGTCTCTTCACCTCTCCTGCACTGTACTCTTTGGACAAATGGACTTCTTCAGTCATCAGCTTTCAGTGGCTTCTGCTTAAACTAATGAAATGAACGTGGAACAGATTGAAATATGATCTATTTGCAGAACTTGAAAAGCAACTAATAGATCACACATCTGCCGAATGGCCCCACGTTATAGGGGTAACCTTGACCCAAGGGCGTAGTGAAGCACCCGCTATATAAGTTTAAGCTGATCTGTGGCTCGCAGTACTGGGAGAATAATTACCATGACACAGGTGTGTGATATGGAACAAAGGTTGTAACAGTAGCCAAAAAATAATGCCAGGCAGAAAGAGAAATTATGTAAATGGAAAGAAAAAATAAGTGATAGTACATAGAGTGAGAGAGTGTGAATGAAGGAAGGAGAATATAATGCAAATAATGAGAGAAAGATGGAAAATAAAAAGGAAGCAGACTGGAAAATGACTCAAAAAAAGAAAGGAAGATGAAAAGGAATTTAACAAAAAGAAGGAAAAAGATGGAAGGAACAAACAAAAGCGAAGAATGGAAGGGGGAAAGAAATAAGGAGAGCTGGGAAATAGAATCAAATAATGGAAAGAAGAAATGGGAGACAGAAGTAGAGGCAAAAGAAGGAAAAAAGAGAAAGTATTGATAAATAGAGGGAATACAAACAAGGATAGAATCAAGGGGTGAAGGAAGGACAAGAGGATGATAAGAAGAACGGAAGGGACAAGAAAATAATGAATGAATTAGAAAAAGGATGAGAAGAAGGAAAGTAAATGAAATTTAATATAAAGAAGGTCAGAAAGGTAAAAAGCAATGAGAGATGGAACAAGAAAAGGATGAACAGACAGAAAGAAAGATGAAAGAGGAATGCAAGGAGAATGCAAAAAAGTAAAGAAATGATAATTGAAGGCATAAAGATGGACAGAAAGGAGGACAGGATGAAAGAAGAATAAAACGAAAGAAAGAAAAAAAGGAAAGAATGAAAGAAAGGTTAAATGCAATATTTTTTTCAAATTTCTTTAAAATCATGTTTGTAAAAGCAATGTTTTACAAATTTTCCTTGAGTGAACAATATTCACTGTGCTTTTTAAGCAAACATTTGAGATCGCCCACTTTGATCCATTATTTGACTTCATAGTGCTCAAAGAGGGGGTTATTTTATTCTCCTTTCTTCACCCTTGCCTTAGCGTAGGCCTGGCTTAGCCAACAGCACTTTACATGCAGAGACTTTTAGTTTTGGTTTTCGCTTAGAAACATGGGCCTACAAGTCCCATCCTGTACATTGCTGCTGGTTAAAAAGGCTAGACTAAACTGTACGCCTAGTCTAGCTGTTTATTTAAGCACAGGGGGGGCGATTCACAGAATTAATTTGAGATAAAATCCTAAACATACTACTTTTGGTATTCACAGAAGGCATTTAGTAGTAGTAAAGTTAGGATTCCTAACTTTACTACTACTAAACTGAGACAAAATCCTAACTTTCTGACTTTCGGTATTCAGAAGAGGCATTTAGTAGTAGTAAAGTTAGGATTCCTAACTTTACTACTACTAAATGCCTTTTGTGAATACCGAAAGTGGTGAAGTTAAGATTTTGTCTCAGTTCAGTGATAGTAAAGTTAGGAGTCCTCACTTTACTACTACTAAATGCCTTCTGTGAATACCAAAAGTAGTAAATTAGTGATTTTATCGCAGATTAGTTCTGTGAATTGGCCCCGCATTGTTTATTCCCCTGAGCGGCATCAGTGGTTCCCTCTCGCCCTAGACTGTAAAACCATTTTTCTGAATAAGACAAAGGAAAGTTAAATAAATCATGCAGACTAATGAATTAAGGACATTGGTTCATTTATTCTTGAATTTTTGAGAAACAAGGGAACTAGATATCTTGTTAATATAAAAAATAGAAGTGGTCCTATCTAATTTGCGCAAGGACCCAAGCCTCCCTTTAGTAACAAGCTTTTCGTTAGATGGCATCACATCCCGGGTTATCTGTCGATCTCAGGGCGAACTGCACATAGCACCGCAAGGGGACAACACGGTGAGGCAGAGTGGGTTGTGATCACTATCGTTCTTACACTCTTTGAACATTTTTGAAAACTATACATCTGGGGTAATCCAGGGTGGGGTGACTTGTGTGGCTCTCACCTGTTTTTGTTTTACCCAGTATCTCTTGCAAACCTCAAACCTTGACTAAAAAAACACATTTTCCTCAAATTTCTGTGACAGAAAGTTCTGGAATCTGTGGGGAGACACATTCCCCAAAGTACCCCAATACAAATGGTACTTCACTTGTGTGGGTAGGCCTAGTGCCCACAACTGAACATGGGCCAAAACACAATATGGACACATCACATTTTTCCCCTCAAAAATAACCCTTTTTTGCATAGTGGGTAGCTGCGGATTTTGGGCCTTAGCTTAGCCAGCACCTAGGTAAACCTAGCAAACTTTTTAAAAACTAGACACAGGGAGGGAATCCAGGGAGGGGTAACTTGCTGTCGCCCTCACCAGTTTTTTTGTTTTTAACCTATATTCCATTGCAAACCTCAAATTTTTATTAAAAAAACATTTTCCGTTCACAATTGCAAGTGGGACGATATTAGGAGCTAACCAAACTCTCCCGGCCCATATGTAAAAACAGCCACCAAAAAAATCAAATGGGACCAGAAAGACTGTTGAGGCTTTAAGGGTGAGGGTGGGATCTGATGTTAGGATGAGCCAGACCCACCCAACTATTTTCTAAAAAATATATATCCTGCCATACAGTGGGCTTTCTGCCAACCAGGGGGCAAATTGGGGGTACACCTGTCTGTTCCTGGGTGGGGGGGACTGGTTTGTCCTTTTTGGGGTTCGGGTGTGGCCAATGCCAATTTGCATCACCCTCAGTACTTTCCTTTGCCTCCAGAGGCAAATTCCCTGGTGTCAGGTGAATATTCTACACCAAGGGGGCAGGTTTAGAGGAACCTCCTCAATTGGAACAAGCCTCCTATCTCCATCCAGTGGGGCAGATAGACACTGTTGACCCCACTAGGTCAGGGGTGTAGCTCGATGCCAGGGTAGGCCACCCCATGCTTTTGTTTGTTTTGGTGCCATTTTGAAATCCTAGGTGTCCAGTGGGCTTTCTGCCCCCTAAGGGTGCAGATTTGAGGTGAATAATCTACCCATTCCCAGGAGGGGCAGAAAGTCCATTGGGCCCCCCAGAAGGGGACGAGCATGGGCTTGTGTCCCGGGGGGCTGCTCCCCCCATAAAATATTACATGAATGCAACTCCTACAGTCTAATGGGCTTTCTGCCACCTGGGGACTGACTGGGGGTAGTCGCCCAATACACCCCCAGGTGGGGCAGAAAGACTGTTTGCTCTGGTTTGGGGGCATTGCCATGCCTATGTTGTACAGCCCTTACCCTTGATTTTTTTATCCTCAATGTTTAGCAGGCTTTCTGCCCCCCAGGGGGACAGATTGGGGGTAATCCCTCATCCAACTCCACAGGGCGCGCAGAAAGACTGCCTGCCTTGTTTCGAGGAGAGGGCACGGCCATGCCCATGGTGGGCAGCCCCCCGCCCCTATTTGTATTTTGAAAAAAGCTTTCCTTGGCGTCTAGTGGGCTTTCTGTCCCCGGGTGGGGCAGATCAGGGGTAATTACCCCCATCTGCCCCCGACTGATGACACATTTAGTTGAGGTGGAGACATGGCCATGTCCAAGTGGGCAGCCCCCACCACTATATTTAAAAAGAAAAAAAGGTTTCCCTGGTTTCTAGTTGGCTTTCCACCCCAGTGGGGCCACCACCCCCATTTTGTTTAGAAAAAGCTTTCCCTGGCATCGAGTGGGCTTTCTGCCTGACCGGAGGGAGAGGGGAATCAGGATAAATACCCACATTTGCATGCAAGGGGGCAGAAAGACTGATGCCCCATTTAATTGGGGTGGGGGCGTGGCCTTGCCCATGGTGGACATCCCCCACCCCTATATGTTTAAAAAAATATATTTCCCTGGTGTCTAGTGGACTTTCTTCCCCCTTCCTGGGGGGCAGGTCAGGGTAGTTTCATCCTAATGCCTCCCATAGTGCAGAAATAAAGATGCCCCATTTAGTTGGGGTGGGGCCATGGCCATACACATGGTGGGCAGCCCCGAACCTATATTTCTTTTATGTTTCTTTTACAAAAAGCTTTCCCTGGGTTATAGTGGCCTTCTGGCCCTCAGGGGCAGATCAGGGGTGATTACCCTCATATGACCCACAGGGGAGGCAGGAAGACTGATGCCACATTTATATGGAGCAGGGGCTGACCATGGTGGGCTTTCCCACCCCTATATATATATAATATAACATGGCTTTCCAACTTTTCCTGGTGTCTAGTGGGCCCTGTGCCTCCCGAGGAGCAGATATGGGGTAATTGCCCCCATCTGCCCCAGTGGGTGGCAGAAAGACTGAAATATTTAAATGTGCTGGGGAGAACATAAGCCCTTGCTGAAGGGGCTGCTCTCCTCATGGTGTTTAGTGGGTGGATCTCTGCTCGGGGGATTGCTCTCCTGGGGTGATCCCCAAGCAGTGATCCACTGGGCGGAGGGAGCATTGGAAAGGGGGATTTCTCCCCTTTCCAACAATACCTCTATCAAAATAATCAATGCTCATGGGGCTGAGATTTGCCTCTAGTACTGATTCAGTGAAAGTAAAACATCCTCACTGGCATGTTTTACTTTCATTTTGCTGTAATGACATCGATGCACCCTGTGCACTGATTGTCATTAGAGAGAAAAAACAATCAGGCTGCTTGGGTAGCTCTTCCTAAACAGCCTGATGTAAAAAAATAAATGAAGGAATACCTCCCCTGTGTCAGCCAATCCAATGGCCAACACACGCACTGGGGTGGTGGTGCAGGCATGGGCGATTGGCCGAAACCCACAGGTTACCAATTCATAGAGTGAAGAGAATATATAGACTGTGTGTGCAGCCCCACATTAAGGCAAAGTCAGTGACAGCCAGGAAGGCCATGGACTCTGTACACATGGAAACTGGCTAAGAAAGCGTAAATACCTGTGCTCTAAAAAAAGAAACACAGGCACATAAGTTGCCCAGAATCTGAAACAGAAGGACTGACCAACACAACAAGATTGTATCAGGGAAAAACATACCTAATTTCAGAGTCACAAATTGCTGCTGTATTCCGCCATCAAAAACAACAGGGCTCATGAGAATCTCGTTTAAAGACCACCAATAAGCATCTGCATGACTTCGGGGGGATATCTGACATCTAGCTAACTCATATTGTGTAGTGGCCTCATCATGGAAGATAGTGATTCTTACATTTATGACAACAAATCTAAAGAAACAAACCGAGGTAGTTCGCATTTATGAATGTTGCAAAGGGCCAGTGACCCGTTAACACTGTGTTCTGTCATAAGTTTCTTGAAATTTGCACTAAGATTAAGGGTGACCAGAGGTTAGAACCACTTGTGAACCTGGCAGGATTCCCCACCCGTTATTTCCATTAAGCTACTAAGGTGGACTCACTGCGTATTATGAATTATTTTTATGTATATAGATCCAGTCAGTGTTTCTGTATGATGATTTAATACTATTTTAACTGTATATAATGTGTACTCTTTTATGATGGTTTTTAACCACCGAATAAAGAATTTACTGACTGACTGACTGAATGTTGCAAAAGAAGTTGGTGATAATCAAACACATGATTAGCTGAAGTGATATCAACACACATGTTCTAGGCTAAATATAGTAAAGGGTTGAGAGTTTAAAAACATATTCAAGACCAAGCCCCTCAACAACTGGTTTCTACCTCTGCCCCACATGCATGACAATTGTCGCATCTATGGTTGCCTTTAAGTCTATCCTCACCTGTTAATGTAAGTTGCTTGCTCTGTCTGGTGGAAGAGCTCTCTTAACCCTGTCTCTTACGTTTTTGTCTCTATGAAACGCAGAAATAGGTTTCTCAACTACGGTTTCTGAATGAACATTAAAAATATGCCAATTCAACAATGTCAAATTTGTAATCTGATCAGAAACACAGCTACATTTAATAAAACAGACTATGTTCTTTGTTTCTTTCCTCTGGGCATTGGATTCAAACATACTTTCCTGGTTATAAAACCGCTCTCTTTTGTATGAATGGCTTATCGACCATTTCAGATAACCTCTATCGTACAGTTTGCGTTTGAAAGAGGTAGAATGTTCAGTAAAGTCAATGATAGTAGAACAATTTCTATGAAGATGCAGGAACTGACTAAAAGGCAGTGAATCATACTGGCATTTAGAATGGAAGTTTTCAAAATGGAGCAAGATGTTCCTTGCACTGGGATTCGTAAACAATTCCACTTGTAATCTACTTTCATAGACAAAAATCCAAATGTCTAAAAATTATATTATTGATATGCTCCTACTGGCCGTAAATGTTAAACTTGCGTTGCCCAAATGTAACTGCTGTAAGAATGTGTGCAGTATCTCCTCTTCGCCACTCTGAATAAAAAATAACTTCATCAAAATAGTGTGACCAATGATGGAGGTTTTTATTGAAGGGAGCTATCTAATTATATATGTGCTTCTCTTCAAATGTAACCACATAAAATGTTGCTATGTTGGGAGCACATGTGGCAACCATGCAAGTCCCTATCTGCTTATATGTACAACTACTAAATACAAGGTAGTTGTTCTCAAGTACAATCTCAATACATACTTTGATGAACCGAAGAGGAAGAGAATTTTCACTGTTAGATAAAGTCGGTGAGCTATTTTGTCAGCCTCGTATAACATTACTCCACGTTAAGAGTCACCAAAATATGCCTCACTGTGTCAATAGAAAGATTTTCAACTTTCCAAATCATGTTGGTGGTATCATGGACATATGACTTCAGAGAAGAAACAATCTGTTTGGAAAAGACATCTGCATATTGCGAAAAAGGTTCTGTAAGGGAGTCAATGTTAGAAACAATAGGTCTGAATGGGGGAGGTATTCAGAATTTTAATGGTTATTAGGGAAACCATATTGTACTGTTGTTCTGGGGTACTGGTTGTTAAGGCAATCAAATTCTTGTTAGCGTAGGTCACCACTCTCTTCTAATATAGCTGTAATCCTGCCAGTTAATACTGCCAATTCTGTAGGCTTCTTAGAAAGAACCACAAGTTAATAATGTGATATTCTTAAAATTTCTTCCATCTTTTTATTGTAACGGGCAGGATCTGGTGTGTAGTTCCTATATTACCTATACAGAATCTGCGCGTTTTGGATAACATAAACTGTGGGTTTGGTGGCAGACTGGTTCCAAGCCTGCTTGCGATAGCTAGCTCACAATTCCACTAGAATCTCCTCTTATCGGGGAGAGAGTAGTCTCTGGCAACCTCAGAACATGACAACCCTGATCCCTCAGGATCGTGGAAACAATGCACTACTTTTCACTCAGTCACTCGTGCTCACTGAGTTTTTCTCAGAGATACACAGAATAAACAGTCTGGGCATTTCAATAAGGATTTATTGAACAGTTGTTATTCTAGTGTAGAATATATGAGCTGCAGCAACCATTAGACAGTAGCAGAGGTATATGATTAGCAATACTACAAGAGTAACGGGATGGTATAGTTCTACCATATTGCAATAATCATGAAAACATACAAGTATATAAAACACATGATCCCTTTATCTCCCTTTAAAATACAGCAGGCGCTGATACTTGCAACATTAAAAACCAATAGTTCACACTCACAGAGTCCCTGCTCCCGGCTGTGCCTCAGGAGTAATAGCTAGAGACGCTGCGCTCCGATCCAAACGCGCATTTATACAAGATAGGGGTGCGGCTGCTGGCAGTGGGCGTGCCTATCAATCTGGCCAATGACGTGCGGTCCTTGGGAAACACCCGCCCGCGTCGGCGTTCTACTCGCTGGGCGAGGGGATGGTGTCTATCTCCCTTTAAAATACAGCAAGCGCTGATTATTGCAACATTAAAAACCAATAGTTCACACTCACAGAGTCCCTGCTCCCGGCTGTGCCTCAGGAGTAATAGCTAAAGACGCTGCGCTCCGATGCAAACGCGCATTTATACACGATAGGGGCGCGGCTGCTGGCAGTGGGCGTGCCTATCAATCCGGCCAATGACGTGCGGTCCTTGGGAAACACCCGCCCGCGTCGGCGTTCTACTCGCTGGGCGAGGGGATGGTGTCTATCTCCCTTTAAAATACAGCAGGCGCTGATAATTGCAACATTAAAAACCAATAGTTCACACTCACAGAGTCCCTGCTCCCGGCTGTGCCTCAGGAGTAATAGCTAGAGACGCTGCGCTCCGATCCAAACGCGCATTTATACAAGATAGGGGCACGGCTGCTGGCAGTGGGCGTGCCTATCAATCCGGCCAATGATGTGTGGTCCTTGGGAAACACCCGCCCGCGTCAGCGTTCTACTCGCTGGGCGAGGGGATGGTGTCTATCTCCCTTTAAAATACAGCAGGCGCTGATACTTGCAACATTAAAAACCAATAGTTCACACTCACAGAGTCCCTGCTCCCGGCTGTGCTTCAGGAGTAATAGCTAGCGCCTGCTCCCTTGAAGCATATGGAAGCATATGGAAAATAAGCACTCCACCAAGGGAAAACTTAGCAGTGGACTATTAAATGTTAGATCCCTTCCGAAACATGCTACGGAAATCCAACTGCTAATCGAGTCCAACCATTTGGACATTCTATTTTTAACCGAGACATGGACTACGATGGGAGTAGATTCAGAATTAGGGCCGGCATGTCCGGTAGGATACAAGATCGCTCATAAACCTAGGCCCACGGGGCGAGGGGGAGGAATAGGAATCATCTTTAGGGAAGAGCTAAATATTGTAACTCTGTGTACTGATACCGTCTCATGTGTTGAAATCCTCGGGATATCGATCAGATATGACTCAGGCCACTGCATCACGGGCCTAATCTGCTATAGGACGCCGGGGCATTTTAATGCAGTGCAACAACAGGAACTGATCACTGTTATCAATAACATGGCAATATCACACAGCAGGTTATTGGTATTGGCAGATTTCAATTTGGGGGATAACGAGCAATCACACACGGCCTTACATAGTATTACACAATCCTGCAATAACCTGGGCCTGAAATAATGGATAACCACTCCCACACACAGGCAAGGGAACGTACTGGACCTAATATTCGCTGTAGAGGATCTTGTTACTGTGGGACCAACTCTACCAGTAGACCGGTCAGACCACCATCTTATAACATTTAACATCCACACTCTGATTAACACAGAGTCAACAAACACACAGACTAGGACCTTTATCAGCCGTGACTGGAAGGGTCTGCTAAAAAGGAAAGAGGAAGGGAAGTCCGAATTCCGTCTAGTTGGGAATTCGTTTGATGTTGCGAACGATATCACTACCAACTACCATCTATTATGTAAAGAGGTAACCAGGCAACTTAACGATATTGCACCATTGAAAGTTATTAGAAAAAGAGGGAAACCCTCCGCGCACTGGTATACGGACAAACTGAAAGAACTGAAAATGTTCTGTAAAAAGGCGGAGAGGTGCTGGAGAATAAACTATCTAGAACAGGAGAAGCTGACCTGGAAGCAGACAATTGGGCTTTATAAGAAGGAGATTAAGATCGCCAAAGCTAACTATTTCGCAGATTTAATACTTAATACTTAATAGCTCCAATAAATCCCGTGACACTTTCAGGTTAGTCAAAGAGCTGTCTCATCCTGAATGTGCCAACAGTCAAATTAGACCTTCACAAGAGCTATGCGATGGTTTAGCTTCCTTCTTTCAGGAAAAAGTCGCAAAAATAATCGAGGATATGAAGGATGCCTCCCTCCCCCCAGTGCAGGGCAACAGAGAGAAGAGCGTAGGAAATACAAGATCCTTCACGCCAAGGGCCACCTTAGAAAATTTCGAAACCCCGCTGGACCCCCTCCCGCACAAAATTATAAAGGAATTTGGGAACGAGTTTTTCCCAGTACTTCGACAGCTGTGCATGCAGTCTTTCAACACTGGCATTGTACCAAAGGACTGGAAATTAGCAGTCGTTACTCCCCTGCTGAAAAAATCTAATCTCGACCCAAGCTGCCATAAAAACTACCGACCCATATCACTCTTGCCTTACCCAATTAAGATCATGGAATGGCTGGTCAGCAGAGGCCTGGCCCTCTTCCTGGAAACTAACAACATCTTGGAGGAGGAGCAATTCGCTTTAGACCTGCTCATGGGACCGAGTCAGCCTTGCTGACGGTATTGGACGACCTACGAATGCGGGCGGACAGGGGAGAATCAGCAATTTTAATCCTGCTTGACCTGTCCGCCGCTTTCGATACAGTGAACCATGACATTCTGCTGACCAGACTGTAGAACATCGGAGTCGGGGGAGCTGCGCTTGGCTGGTTTCACTCCTATCTAACAGACAGATGGCAGGCAGTAGCAATTCCTCCGTACCAGTCAGAGTTTGCTCCAGTTCCTTTCGGGGTCCCACAGGGGTCCGCAATTAGTCCAATACTTTTTAATATTTACATGCAACCCCTGATGGGCATCATCAAGACTCACGGCATCAGCGTGGTCAACTATGCGGATGACACGCAGCTGATGATCTCCCTTGACGGTGCCCAGGCAGACTCACTCGAAACTTTTCACACCTGTATGCGGGAAATGGCATCATGGCTCAAACAGAACTCTTTGCAATTCAACAGTGATAAAACTGAAATAATGCATTGCAAAGCAGGCAGAATCACCAGAAGTCTACCTTTGGACTTCTGGCCTCTGGAGCCTAGGGAATCGGTAACCCCGGTAAAGTCAGTGAGGAACCTCGGAGTCAGTTTTAATGAAAATCTGAGTCTTGAGACTAACGTCAACAAGCAGGTAGGTAGCTGCTTTGCTCTAATAAGAGGACTGCGTAAGCTGCTGCCTCTTCTACCAACACAGGTTAGAGCCACTATAGTAAGAAGCACCATCCTCAGCCGCCTAGATTACTGTAACTCTCTGTTACTGGAGTCCCCTGCCTACTTGATCTCTAGACTTCAGACCATTCAGGCAGCTGCGGCCAAACTGACTCTCTCTCGAGGGCGAAGAGCCTCCCCTACCCTTGCCTTGGCAGATCTTCACTGGCTACCTATACACCAGAGGATCCTTTTTAAATCCCTATGTACTGTCTTCAAAGCAGTACATGGGATGGGCCCCCGTCCATTTCAAAATAAATTTAAGTGGTACGAACCCACTCGGTCCCTTCGATCCTCCTTTTCCAACCTCATCGATATCCCAAGGATCAGGAAAGCCACCTGTGGTGGGAGAGCCTTTAGTATAGTGGCGGCACATCTGTGGAACAGACTACCTATGGATATCAGGAAAACAGATGAATTGATGGCTTTCCGAAAAAAGGTGAAAACCTGGCTTTTTCCTAAAACTTAACCATCTAGACTCATAAGCTGTCCCCCCCCTGATGCACAGAGTTCTCAGCTATGTACACAGCGCCAGGATGCCCGTAGGGTTACAGAGCGCGTTATAAATGCCATAAATAAATGAATAAATAAATGATAAAAGTGCAAACAAAAAGTGCGTACTCCTATGATGTCTCCCCAACTAGTTGTACCTAAATGTACCTAGCATCTGTGTAGGTGTTATGCAGAGAATCCCTCTAAGGTCTAGTCCACTCCATTACCTGAGAGTTGGAGAATGTGGGACCCCGTCCAGGTCTCGAGTTTGACACCCCGCGAGGGATGTTAGACAACTGCTAGCTGGAGCGTCTGCATGCAGGAACCTCAGCGTCTCTGGTCAGTGTGTCAGTCGGGAAGTCACGGTCTCCTCTATCTTTCTAAGCAAGATGTAATGTATTTATACCCATAGGTCTCCCCAGGGGTCCTACCTTGCAGTGTTACTGTGTCAGCCTAAAGGATGACGTTGGGCTTGAACTTTAACATAGATATTATACAGGAAATGTCCAGCCTACTGTGAGTCCTGCTGTGCTTCAAAGAAGTCTTGTGCATAATGTATGAGCATCAACCCAGGGAAAAACCCCGCGTTCTGAATGCAGTGTCGTATATAGGTAAAAGGTCAGTCCCTATGAACTGTTATGTATGAAATGTAGGAAAGGATATATATGAAAGGTTATAGTGTTACCGGCGCCTATATAGGGTACCTATATGAGAATATAACAGATCCAAAATAACAATGCTCCCCTTGTCATTTGGGTTGATAGTGACCTAATCATCTTTAACTAAAGATTCTAAATTTATGAGTTTTTCATAGGATTTATTAAATCGTGTTTTTGCAAATCTCTAAGGATTTTTCTAAGCCCTTAGTTACAACTTCTTTGAATGTCCTAAATTAGTCAGAACATCTTTCAACAGTGCTGGAAAATAGTCTAAGTGTTAAAACCCAAACTTTTTATCAGCTCTGATATACGTTTGATGAACAATATTATCATTGCTCAGCAGGGTGGACGTACTTTTATTGGGGAGTACAAATACATTTTGTCATCTTTGTAATCTTTAGAAGAACGGTAGCAGGACTTCTCGGAACAGCTGCCATTTTATTGGTACGGTACAAGCATTCAGCTGAAGGGCTGCCTTACAATTTTTGACAGCACTAGCACTACCCAGCAGGACAGCTGTACTGTGTATGGACATTATTAAAATTTCCCAGTATTAATACAAGGTTTGCAGTGGTGAAGATGTTGTTGAATTATTACAAAACTATTAGATCTGTAGAATCAGACAAAGGGAGAGTGCCTTACCCACAGACCACTATGCTACCAAAAGTGTTGATTGTGGTGGTTTGGGATTAACCAGTCAGAACACATCTATAGTACATAAGCAGATGCTCAATGTAATTTGGCCAGATAGAGGAACATTTGGGACAGGCACCTCAACTGCAACCTTATTTATCCATTAAGAATGCAATAGTAACAGTTGACGCTAGTGCACATGGTTTTGGGGCTATCCTAACACACAGGGAGAAGGGTACTGGATTAGTCATTGGATTGGCCTAAGAAAGACAGAGAGGAGTTACTCTTTCAGAAAAGGAGATGTTGGCTTTTGAGTGTGTGTGGGGACAGGGTGGGGGTCACAAGATTCAGGCACCTTAACTGCAACCTTATTTATCCTTTAAGAATGCAATAGTAACAGTTGACGCTAGTGCACATGGTTTGGGGGCTATCCTAACAGACAGGGAGAAGGGTACTAAATTAATCATTGGATTGGCCTAGGAAAGACAGAGAGGAGTTACTCTTTTAGAAAAAGAGATGTTGGCATTTGAGTGTGTGTGGGGACAGGGTGGGGGGTCACGAGATTCCATTTAATTATATGGGGACAATCATTTGTTTTAAACTCTGATCCGAAACCACTTGTTGATCTCTTCGGTTGGAAAGAATTAATAGAGTGATCCCTAGATTGTCCAGGGAAGCGTGAAAGTTGTTAGATTATAATTACACCATTGACTTTGGTGGTTTTGTGGGAGGTTGGGGGAACAGTAAAATCATCTTTTAAAAAGGATTGAGATAAAAAGAAGAGTGCCAGGGAAATTCAGGAATACACTGGTTGCATGACTGATATTCCTTGTTCGTCTGCTGTCATTTATTTATGTGTTTTTATTGTAGTTCAACTAGGTTTGGGTCATAATTAAACAGTTAATTTGATTTGTTTAGGGGTAAGAATTGATATATTATTGTGACATTTCAGCAGAGTGATGGTCTTGTTTTTTGTCCTTCCTACTTCATATTTGGTGTGGCAACTCCTTTTTGAGCTTTTTGTTTTTGCTGTTGACATTTTATATGATGAATGTTAAAAAATGAAGCTGGTTTAGTACATTGCTCTGCAGCAAGCTGTGTGAAGATTCTAGAACATCGGTGACTAAGAGATCTGTGGGCTACTGTTGATCAAACTCTCTCAAGGAACAGCTGCCACTATGATTCATGTTGTCAATAAACCACCCCTCTTACCTTCACAAGAGTGTACCCTTGGTTCTTCAGAGCCTCTCTTTCCAATCCATCTACCCACATGCAGGAACAGCGCTATGGAGCTATTGCACTAAGTTCATGTGACCTTTGTCCAGTACAACCATACAATCAAAAGCCATCCAGAAGCACGCAGGGCATGCAGGACCTGTTGAATAACAAATGTAGTTCTTGGGGTTATTTCTGGTTTTCTGGGGGTCTGAACTACTATAACTCTGCAAACTGAGCCAAGTACACTACTTCCACACTTGACTGTCAGGGTAGCAAGGGTAAGCAGTCACAGGTTTCTTAGGGAGGTAGTGTGAGGGGCAAAGATTCAGAACACACATACACAATATTTCACTGTCCAGCCCTATTCTTGCATTAAGAAAATAAAAGTATTTTAATGTCACAGCAAAAGAAAATACTATTCGCACTAATAGGATTTCAGTACAAGGTTTGATATTCCTAACTATGGGTTTCTGCTGAGTGTTCCACCACCTCTAATGCTCTACACCTTGGGGGTCATTAGGATGGCGGGCAGATCCCCACCGCCGGCCCGGTGGTGGCGATCCACCCGCCATCCCAACCTGATCTATCCCCGCCATATTACAATGGCGGGGGTATTGCGGCGGACGCAAAGTGCCGATTGCTGACCGGGCGGACTGGGGCCATCCATATTAGGATGCTGGGTTCCACAGGATCCGTTGTGGGCCCCCGGGGGGTGGAGGGGTGGGGGGCTGCACTTGGAGGGTACCTATGGTACCCCCCTAAATTGCCGTGCACAAGGTGGCAGGCACTGCGCGGTGCCTGCCACATTGTGCATGGCAATGCACAACATGGCTCCTTGGCATTGCGGAATGCGACCTCCAGGGTGGCGGTCGCATCCTAATTGGCGGTGCGGGACCGCCGCATGTCTGGTGGCTGGTCCCAGCACCGCTACGGTGGCGGGCAGACTAAAGTCCGCTCTCCATCTTAATAACCCCCTTGTTCCTATGTGGTCCAGAAAGTCTGTGGCATCTAATGGGGATAAGAGGATACGGGCTGAAACAGGCACAGATTTGAGTTCACAAAGTGAGCATCATGCTTAAGTTATCTTTAGATCAGTTTGTGTGATTTTGAGCAAAAAGAGTCTGCTCTGTTAATGTTATTTCTCTAATTATACGCTTTAGAAGCATCTGCTCTGGTTTCACAGCAGCGCATCAAGTACTCTTTGTTTATTATGTGGAGGGCAATCTCCATACTCAATCAAAGATGATTCCAGACATTTTTACAGCTTAGCACAAATCCCCTTGCACACTAGAATGTCATATTTTGGCATCTGCAAACTCCAGCTGCAGGATAGCATGCAAAACATTGCAAAACATTTCCATTGTCTGGAGAAGCTTTATCCACCTCAGTCTTGTGCCATGCTAAACTAGAGGTCATCCAAAATGGACCCCACTGGTCCCAGCGATCATATGGACACTACACAAGGATCTTTGCTACTACACATGCGCCCTACATCCATCATGCATTCATAATCTCGACAGACACATGGAATGTCTGTGTAAGGGTATGGGTGTTACATTTCAGCTGAACCTTACAAGAATGGGTCTGCTAGCCCTCACTCCCCCCAGAACAGGAAATGCTTCTGTCAGTGTAGAAAATAAAACCTTTTTAGGGGTTCACTGATGCACCTGGTCCTTAAACCAACAAAGAAGAGATTGGCACGGAAGCTGGAATAGTAAAACACAAGTTTATAAACCTCACATGAGGGAGACTGACCTCACATGAGGGAGACTGCGTCAATACAATACGGTACCCTCAGGCCACTGTAATGAGACAGTCTAAGGAGTACAGAGGACATGGGTCTTATATATACATTTGTTGCATAGTCAGCATGAGACCAAGGGCAGGTACTGGCACATACAAGAATAGTTATTGACTAATATGGGTATACAATAATTGCTTGCTCAACAAAGTGGGAGTGGAGACATTTCTCCTTGCTTCAGTAAAAATAGCCTGACAGTTATATACTAAGAGCAGGTGCATTCTGGCAGCTACTGGTCTTTCTGAGCATGTGCAAGGTCCTGGCTCAGTGCTGAAAGAGTTAACTATTATATCACATGACACAAGCAGAATACAAGGGCAGTCAACAGTGAAGAGGGAGAAAGTACATGGCGAGCACATGGCTAACTAAAATGGCTGCCACAAACAAAATGGCTTCAGCTGATGCTAACAGCCATTGCAGCTAGTTTCAACAGATGGCCGTATTAGCATTAGCTGAAGACATCCACTATGATCTATAAGGAATATAGGAAAGATTTTGCACATTAATTCTCATAAATTAATATCTTGATCCATTGCTAGGTGAGCATTTACATTCTAAACATTTCATTGAACGAGTATATATAAGGTATAATCAGGAGGACAAAGGGAACAGAGCATTGGGTCATAATTAATACACAGATATCAGGAGAGAATAATGACTATTATAACAAACAGAACTATCAATATTTTCCAACCCCAAGCAGAAAGCTAATCCCAAAACCATCCAGTCCAATTCTATGTTTCAGGGCTCCTATGTATTTCAGTGTTGTTTTCATTTTTTTTTTTATAAAACCGTTTTTATTGCAGAACAATAATAGCAGCAGCATACATTCTTACTTTGCCAGCATCGCTGTTAACAATGCCACATGCCCCGTGGCCATTTGGCTAGTGGTACACAGCTCATGAGCCCACATCCCGGAGGCCGGGCAGCGATGTTCAGGGTATCATTATACTGGACTGTATGTTGAACTTTACTTTGTTGCTAACACAGTAAGGTGGCTACGTTCCGCTTTAGAGTTTTCCTCCTCCCCGTCCCCCGCCCCCCAACACTGCCCCTACCCCATCCCAGTCTCCGTCCCTCTCCCTCCCGCTGCCCGTGCCCACGCCCGCGACTGCGACTGTTCCCGGCCCTCACATCTAGTCTGGGGTACAATTCAGAAGTATATAACTATTCACTGTGTTTGTGTGGTTGGAATGCTTCGGGGGGCCCCGTCGGGCTCGGACGGTGGCCCGTCCTCCTCCAGCATACTATTACGCAGGGCTTGTACCAATCCCTCCCATGCCGCTGCCGCCTCCAGCGCCCTATCATCAGCCTTGCGGGTCGCTAGTTGACATCGGAGCGTGCTTTCACTTGCCGCCCATTTCTGTAGCTCCTTGGCCCACCTCCCGTGTGTGGGGCCCGTTTTTGACTTCCAGAGTCTTGTCACCTCCCTTTTAGCTAATAGGAGGCCCATGTCGATAAATCGGCTTGTATTTTTGTTTTTGGGTGTGTGAGGAAACCGGTGTAGGACACAGACCGCCTTGGTGTACTGTAAGTCCCTGTCCGTCACCTCAGTCAGCGTTTCACCAATCGCCCTCCAGTAGTCTTGCAGGTGGGGGCAGTCCCATAGCATATGCCCCAGCTCCACTCTCACCTCCTCACATCTTGGGCACGCCGCATCTGCCACCCCGAAATACTTCCTAAGGTTACCCGGTGTAAGGTAGGCCCTGTGGAGGATATAAAAATGTATCAGCTGAAAGCGTGCGTTCCTGGTACTTTTCCGAGCTCGCCGCACTAGCCCCGCCCACGTAGCGTCAGGGATCTCAGTCTGCACTTCCAGCTCCCATTTTGCCTTTAAGGCCGCCAGCGGCCGCAGAGTCTCACGCAACATTCTGGCGTACAGGCAAGTCACCGCCTTATAAGTGCCAGCAGACATCATGGTGTACTGGCAGGCTGCGGATGTGGCGGGTTCTACGAGCCCCGTTCCCCAATGCGCCTGCATCGCACGTGTCACCGCCGCATGCATCAAGTAGTCTCCCCTCGGAAGATCGAAGCGCTCTTGCAGCGTTTGGTAAGGGACCAGCGCTCCCTCTTCGTATAAGTCACCCAACATGTGGAGGCCCGCCTCCTCCCACAGCTGCAGGCCCGACCAATCTCCGCCATGGGGGAGCGCCGTTACCATTCCCAGCGGGATCTCTGGCGCATATGGTCGCCGCACCCCGGCCCGACGTTGCGATCGATTCCAGCATTGCCGGAACGTTTGCTCCTCCAGAGACAGGTCTCTGACAACCAGCCGCTGCTGCAGCGTAATATACGCCAGTACATGGCGAGGGGTGCCCTCCTCCCGGTCCTGCTCCGGCCCCCGATATACTCGCGCCACTTCCTGCGTAAAAACCTGCAACTGCGCTGCCAGGTAATAAAGCTCAAAATCAGGCACCGCCAGGCCCCCTTCATCTTTTGGCCGGGTCAGGGTCGCCATCGCAACCCTGCGCCGTCCCGTGCCCCACAAGAAAGAGATCACCAACGATCGCAACTGTCGGAAAACAGAGCCCGGTATCCACACTGGGAGTGTGCGAAAATAATACAGAAGCCGCGGTAGTGCAATCATTTTCAGCAGCGAGACACGCCCCGTTACCGAGAGCGGGAGGGTGGACCAGAAGGACATGTTGCCCTTCAGTGCCCGGATACACCGCCCCACGTTGCCATCCAGCAGATCCTCTGCCGTGTGGTAGATGTGTACTCCGAGGTATTGAAGGCAGTCAGGCTCCCATTTGAGCAGTGGCCGGATCACTGGGCGCGGCTCGCCGCGCCGCAACGGGTATAAGCAGGTCTTGGACCAGTTCACCTGTAGCCCAGAGAGCCTGCCAAAGCGCGCAAGGAGCCGCTCCGCTCCGTCCAGCGCCTCCGCCGCGTTCTCCAGGAACAGGAGCAGATCATCCGCATATAAGGAGATGAGTTGCGGGGCTCCTCTATAAGCCAACCCCCTATAATATCGGCCTGTTCTGGCCTCCGCCGCAAGGGGCTCCACTGCTAGTGCAAACAAGAGTGGGGAGAGCGAGCATCCCTGCCTGGTTCCCCGGCCCACACAGTACCGGCGCGAGACCAGGGGCCCGACCCGCACCCTTGCCACCGCCAAGGCGTATAGGACCTTCGTCCAACCGATGTACCCCTCTCCAAGGCCGAAGCGCCGCATGGCTTTATACAAATATCCCCACTCTAGGCTATCGAAAGCCTTCTCTATATCTACGGATAAGACGAGCGGTGTGCGAGCGTTCACCTGCGGCTCCCCCATCAAGCGAACAAGTCGTCGGATGTTAGCCGTGGTGTTCCGCGCGGGGATGAACCCCGATTGGTCCTTGTGTATCAGCCCCGGCATGTACCTCAACAACCTAGCCGCCAGTATGGTGCTCAATATTTTATAGTCCGTCGTCAACATCGACAATGGCCTATAAGAAGCGGGGTCCTGTCCTTCCCTTCCCGGCTTCAGCAGCGGGATCATCAGGGCCTCACACATAGATTGGGGGAGCCTACCCCTCGACTTGGCCTCCTTATAAACCTCCTGCAGCCGCGGGGCCAACTTGTCCAAGTATCTATCATAAAATTCTATGGGCAGGCCGTCGAGGCCCGGGGTTTTGTTGCGGGCCATCTGGCGCACTGCCCCTCTGATTTCCGCGAGGTCAATATCTCCGCGTAGGGCCTCTGCGTCTTCCCGGTCAAGGCGCGGCAGTTGTAGGTCTTCTAGAAAATCGTCAATGTCCTCCTCCCACCCCTCCGGCGCGCTTTTGTAGAGCGTCTCGTAGTACGAGCCGAACCTCTCCAATATATCCATCTAGGCCGTGACCACCCCACCTCCCTCCCTGTCTAAGGCCACGATCGGTGGACTACGTTTGTTGGGGTTGGCCAACCAAGCCAGCAGCGTTCCCGCCTTGTCCCCCTCCGCGTGCGCCCTCACCACGTAGTTCTTATAATCGAAGCTGCGGAGCCTCTCCACCTCGACCGCCACGGCCTCCCTCGCCTCACTCACCGCCTCTTGGAGCTCGGGGTGGCCAGGCCGCGTCATCTCCGCCGCCCTCAACGTCCGCTCCGCCTTGTCCAAGTCCTCCAACAGAGTGCGCCTCACCCCGGCATATTTCCCTATGCAGTGCCCTCTAACAGCGACTTTGAAAGCGTCCCACTCTAGTGCTCTAAGCGCCGTGGACCCAGTATTCTCATTAAAGTAGTGGGTAATCCTGTCATCAAGTGCCGCCCGGTAAGGTGGGTCGTCTAGTGTTTCAGGCCTTAGCTGCCATGTCGGGACCCTCGAAATCTCAGTCATCCAGTCCAACGTCAGTAGCAAGGGGTTATGGTCGGAGAGTGTTCGGTTTAAATACTCTGCATGTGCAACTGATTGTAGTACAGTCGGGGATCCCAAAAAGGTGTCCAGCCTAACATGCAGGTCATGTAGTGACGAATAATAGGAGTAGTCCCTCAGTGTTGGGTGCTGCGCCCTCCAGGCATCCTCCAGGCCCCACCTCCCCTGCCATGCAAGCCTGCGCTTCGCTAGCCGGTGTACCGGGGATGTCTCTAGAGGCGGGTGGGATCTATCCAGCACGGGGTCCGCTATTGAATTAAAGTCTCCCCCAGTAGGATAGGACCTCCCGACAGCCGCGCAAAGTATGGCCCCTGATCCACGTTAGGTACATATACGCTACATAGCACTATGTCTCGGCCCTTAAGTGTACCCTCGACCACCACATATCTGCCCTCTGGGTCTATCGTGTGCCTAGTGACCTGGAAGGGGGTCCCCGCCCGGATCCAAATCAAAGTACCCCTCGCAAAAGCGGAGTACGTGGTGTTAAATAACTGTCCGCGCCACCTACGCTGCAGCGCTACGCCCTCTTGTTTTGTTAAGTGCGTCTCCTGCAAGAACGCTATCTGAACACCCCTGCGCAGCAAGTAGGCGTGGATCTTATGTCTCCGTGCCATTGTGTGCAGCCCCCGTACATTCCACGTCACACATTTCACCATCCCAGTATTAACCATAGTCCCCTGTCCAAATCCAGGGTGCCATGCCCCTCCAAGTCCAGTCGCAGTCCGTAGCTCTATCCCTCCCTCCCCTAAAAGAACCCCGTACCCCCCACCAACTCCCCCGCCTCGAGTCCCCCCAACTACTCTCGGCTCCACCCCCCCCCAGAACAGGACCTAACTTCGAAAAAGCAGCTCCCATCCAAACTGCAAGGTAGAGCAACCGCGCTCGACCACCCACCGAAGCCGCAGTCGACACTGTGGCGGCCTTAAGGGCCTCTAGGGTGCGACCCGGCACCAAGGGCGGCAGCCACAATCCCGTCCCCCCGCCCCCAATCCCCCCCAGTGTCACTCACGAAAATCCAGACATCTCAGCAGCCGGATTCCTCCTCAGGAGCAGCCGGCCCCCCGACCCCTTCGCTCCAGCCGTGCGGGAGGGCCTCTCCTTCAGCCTTCCACTATTTCCCCCGAGGTCTGCGGAGTCACCACCGGGCCCCTGGCCCCCGTAAGTTCCGACTGGTCAGTGTCCGAGCTGGTAACACGGCTTTCCGAGCCCGACCCGCGGGTCGACTGGGTCGCTGCCGTTCCCGACAAGTCCACCACCGCCTGCAGGGCCGCCTTCCTCTCTTCTTCAGTTTGCGAGACCGTGGGTCGCCCATCTCTCCGCCTCCTCTGCCGGAGCCTCCGCGATTTCCGCACGGGTAGGAACCGTTGCTCCTCCGCCACTCGGGGTTTCGCACCGTCGGTTCTCGCCTTGTACTCTTCCCACCACGCCCAGGCGTCCTCCGCCGTGGGGAAAAACAGCGTCTTATTGTCGACCACCACTCGCAATTTGGCCGGGAAAAGGAGCGAGTACTGGATTCCCTCAGCTCGCAGCTCTCGCTTGAGCGGCAAAAAGGAGGCGCGCAGCTTCTGAGTCTCAAAGGTATAATCCGGGAATAGTATAACGTTACTGTTGGCCACTCGGAAAGGTCCCACATCCCGTGCCCGCTGCAGCAGCCAGTCCCTGTCTTTATAATGCAGCAGCTTTATCACCACTGGGCGCGGCGGTTGGCCTGGTCTGGGGGGTCTTGCCGGCACACGGTGCGCCCGCTCCAGCGTGAAAAAGGGCGAGAGTCCGTCCGGAGCCACCTCTGTTTGCAGCCAGGCATCCAGGTATTGCACCATGTCCTCCCCTTCTGTTTTCTCCAGCAAGCCCACCAGGCGAACATTGTTACGCCTACTGCGGTTTTCCGCTTCCTCCGCACGCCGCTCCAGGACTTGTATGCGGTCCATCGCTTGTACCAACCTCCCCTCCATAGATTTGTGCGTTGGCACTAGCTCCTGTAGAGTATCTTCCACGGCCGTGACCCTGTCCTTCAGCTTGCCGTGGTCAGCTCGCAGGATCCCCAAGCCGGACGCCACTTGAGCTATGTCCTGTTGTAATGCGTCTTTTATGTCCGCTATGGCCTCCAGAATGCAATCGCGCATCTGCTGTAGGTCCGCAGGGCTCTGGGTGGGCCCATCTCTCGCCTCCGATTCAGGTACCGCGTCCCCTCCTTTAATCTTTGGCTTTCCCATGGCGCAGGGTCTTCCGCCTATCGCGGTTCTCTCCCAGTGCGGTGCTTTCTCCAGGTAGGACTTCCTCTATGTGCACCGGGGGGCCCGCGGGCGCTCGCCGTCCTCTACCAGGCTCGTTATGGCGCCAAGAGCACCGCCGCTGCACCGTTCGCCGGCGTCCCCACGCAGGGTACCACTTCTAGCGCATGGGCCAACGCAGCTCAGCCCCACTCTCCCCTCAGGGCCTGCTCACCGGTAAACATCTCTCCATTCGCTCCACGTGGCCGCTGCCTTCGTCGCAGCTTACTGGCTCCTCACAGCCGCGGGGCGCAGTATTCCATCTTTAGGGCGCTCAGCGCAGTTCGGCTGACCTCCGCCGCAGTCACTGGGGGGCCCCGCCACTCACAGGAGGCGCACTCCGGTGCCCCCCCTCGCCGCCTCCCTCAGCCACTTTTGCACCGGTCCAGGGGCCGCAGCAGCGTCAGCGCCCTCCAGGGCGCGCTTCCCCTCAAGCTGCCAGCTGGTATCGCCCACCTCAGGGCCTCAGGATCCCCCCAGCGCAAGGAAGCTCGGCGGTGGAGGCCCCCGGTCTCTCACCTCCAGCGCGCCTTCATAGGCCCCGGCCGCCTCGTCCGTCACTCACCGCCAGCCCCTCTCGCCAGGTCCATCGCACCTCCGTGGCTGGGAGCGCGGGCCCGCTGTTTCGGCGCGGGCCGTCCAGGCCGGCAATCTGTAACCGGGGCCACAGTCGGGGTCCGCCACTCCTCGCTCACCCGGGGGCAGCCTCCTCCTCCGCAGTCCGTCACACTGGTAGGCCACGGCCCTCAAGGCGTTCGCCGGGGCAATCCTCGCTCCTCACCCCCGAGACGGCCGATCCGCCGCCCGCTCAACGCTCGCCAGCGGGGCCCAGGGTCGCAGCTCCTAGCTACCCCCCGCAGGCAGGGTCAGCTCGGGTGGGTCCTCCTCGTGCCGCCTCTGGCCCCACCGGGTCGTCGCGATCCCGTCCGCCTCTAGCTGTACAGGGTAAGATCCGCGGCCGCCATTTTGGGCTCCGTCGCTCGCCAGGTCGGCACTCGCCAGCTCCGGTCAATCGCTTCCGGATCGGCACCCGATGGCGTCCCTCGGGTCACTGCCTCCCGCCTCGCATCTAGCGCTGCCACAGGGGCCCGGTGAGCGCTGGATTCTGTGCTCTCTTCAGGATTCTTACGGGGATCGGGAGCGGAGCTCAGAGCTCACGCCGCCATTCCCATCGGCATCCAAGCCACGCCCCTCAGTGTTGTTTTCATGAGGGCTAGAGTACCAATTAATATATTCAGTAAGAGGGCAAAGAAGAATTTATCAACTGTTCAACAAGACGTTTCTCTTGCAGAATAAACATTATTCCTAATGCAAATATTAAAGAAAATACAAGGATCATTACAAAAACTATCTTGGCTGCAGGGGACCAGGAGGACCAAACAGGGCCATGGGAATTAGGACGAGGAGCCGCAAAGGGCTGCTCCTCCTCAAAAATGGGACGACCAAACCGTTACATTGCTAACAAAAAGTCATTGGGGAATTTAAGCCGCTGTACAACCAGCTAGAGGGGAGCCTTCTCCCTGTGTCCCTCTGAGCCTCACAGGCAGGCTCCTATTGTTCATCCAACGGTGGAGCTGCACAACTTGCAACTCAAGAAAACAATCACGGCCCAGTTATAAGGGAAAAGTTTCTTCTTTCAGGATAGGGCAATCACCCTCCGGGGCAAATACCCTCAATGATCATGTCCAGTGTCTCAGGCAGTGCACCAGCTTTCTTCACTTTAATCTAACAGGTACCAAAGGCACAGCACCTGTACCCTGAACTCAAGTCCTTCCCTAACTCCTGTGTTGCTCCGCTGGCACACTGCTCTTTTGTGGGGGCCACAGATTGTATCCAGTGTGCTCAGGCATCCCTTGATCAACAAACAGAGGTGCAGACTTGCATTCACTCAGGGACAAGGACTCAAGCAACCCTTGTTTCAAAGGGGGTCACCTCAAGCAAAAGCCTCCTTGCCGTCCTTGTCGGTCTGTGACTCTCTCAGCTGGGCATCAAAAACTGGATCCACACAAATAATTTTCCATCCTGATTTGTGACCCCATATTTTGCCCAAGACAGTGGAAGGGGCACACACTTCACGTCCCAGTGCTTCCGGCCTTCTATCTTCACTGAGGTCCTAGTTGCCAGCAACGCCTGTACTAGTTCCCTTCACCTTGGCTTCAAGCTGGACTGGCACTGACTCCCCAGGCTGGATCTGATGTCTGGGCCGCTCTGGCAATGGTTATAGGGCAGCAGATATCTACTGGTGGACAGAACAAAAGGTCTTTAGACAAGGCACACAAATAATCTATCAACAGAGAGGATAGTCTCAGAATACTTCCTTGGTCTTGGGGCGCCCCATACATTAGCAAGGCACCCAAGAACCACTTCATCTATCTGAGAGTAAAAAACACCCTGGACCTACTAGCGAGTATAAAAGGAACTTTTTGGTGAACTGACAAGAGTAAAATGTTACACTATTTGAAGCAGCCAAAGAAGTCTATGTTTATTTACTAAATTCTGAGGGAAAAAGAAAAACAATACGGACATACTCTAAATCCTTAGATTTGTGTATTCCTATATTATTCAACTGAAGAACCTCAAGAAAGGGAAGTTTTAGAACAAGCATTCTTTTGTGCTTCTTGTCTTAACAAGCTTGTGTTTCATAAGTCATAATCTTTCACTCCTTGTACAGGACTGGAAACACTTCTAAAATGATTTTTCTTACATAAAAGCACCTATATTTTACGCTTAGGACCATGCTCCCATGTTATAGGCGCAGCAGGAAAATCTAAAAAGTGCTAATTTGCAAGGGATTCTTAGTACATAAATAACTAACAAAACCTCAATATAAAGGCTGTTAGCTCAATTACACAGATTAGTAATGCCTTTGCAAAACTGTATGTAGCATGAGAATAACATAAACAATAATGGTATTATCACCTGAGAATTTTAGAACAAAAACTACCCACATATAGTTCTCCTTTAAAGGTCAAATAAGGGAACAGCAACCTAGACTACTCATCCTTTCATAATTTCATCAGACAGGATGGGCAGTAACATGACGTATTTATTTATTCATTTTATTAATTCTAACAATAATTTTAAAACAGTATTACTGAATAGACAATTAAATATATCATGGCCTTTCCCAGACAGCTTAGACAGGCTCAAAAGAGAATGAGAAAAACAGAGAGAGAGAGCACATAAATCAAGAAAAAATTACAATGTGGTACTTAATTTTAGTTACCTTTAATTTGCCCAGGAGCTAATCTCCCTAATCTCCTCCCCCTGCGACAGTAGGTAACCTGCAACAGGTAACCTTCTGTCAACACTATCTACCCCTAGTTTTGGCAAGTGGACACAAACAAACTTCTAGGAGGTAAATAGCACATTGAACTAGCTAGAAAACATTAATAACCAACTACCAATTCCTTTAGCAATTCTACTAGTGTAACATGGCGCATGAATGCAAACTGAATTTCATTGCCTCCTTATTGTAGCCCTTGCACAGTAATCTTTAAACTAAAAGCATTAGTGCTATATACATGGCAGAGCTATTCTCTGCATATGGCCTACAGACGCTGCTATCCCTTGATAATGTTATTCAATAGAATAAACCCCACCTGCATATCTCCTACACTTGTATTATTGCACAAGAAAACAGTGATATCCCCATGTTTTCCTAACAGAATATGCATTATTTCCTTTAGCTAATGCTACCTAAAACATTACTTGTAGTGCTTTACCCTACAATGTGAGAATCAGGATATTTAATTAATACAAATAAATCAGTTGATCAAACTACTCTTCAACATTACAAGCCTCCATAGTGTAATGTAGAAATCACATACTGACAGTGGCTCCCTGCGTGGAAATTTCATGTTCAGTAGGGCTGGTCAGTTCTAAATGCAGAACTTGGCCTCTGACCCTTAAACCTGTTGTCCCCTGTCAGTAAGGCTATTCCATGTGGTTTTTCCAGTTCAAAGTAACTCTGAAGAATCACAGCTGAAAAGCAGTCCCGTGCCATGCCTGTGAGCTAATCATTTTAAAGGTAGGATAATAACTTCTGCTGTTTTTTATACTTATTTTATTCAGGTGCAGTGTGTGGTGTGCTTTCTAGCAGTTTAGAGGTCAGCTGCTTGTTCTATACTTGCATGTGTGCACTGCTGAACCCTGAGATCAGTTTGAAACCAGCCCTTGGGTGCCAGAACAGCTTTTAAAAAGTAAATTGTGCCCACATTCGACTTTGGTGGTAGGGGTACTTAAAATGGATAACCTACAATGCTTTTGCATATTAGGGACCCCCAGGGTCTCCCCTAGATATCCCAGGGGTGGGGGATCAGAAATGTATAATGTACACTCTTATAAAATGAGTTTTTATACGCCTGGGTAAAGCGAAGTTTCACATTTCACTCCCCACATTGTGGTAAAGTGCTGCTTGAATTCAACTTTGATGCTAGGAGCTTATATTTTTCACAGTATGATTATTAGACATTACAAAGATCAAAAACAATTTGAGTGCAATTATTTCAAATAAAAATGTTTTTTTCATATATTCAAAATTCTTTTTTAATAATTATCACTAACCATTTTGATGTTTCCACATATGAAAAGCAAGCCTCATTCCTTTCCTTTCGCCTTTAAATGCATTTATTTATAACACTAAGCACAGAAGCTTTACTGAAACATAAAATAGCTTGCGCCACTTTTTAAAGGGCAGTCATTAGTTTACCATCAGACCCACAGATCTACTTTTGTAAAAAGCAACAAGAAAGAAAGTCCTACACTTTTAATCCTTTCTATTTTATCCAAAATAATAAAACTGTATTTCTAACTTTTCAAAATCAGTAGCCTTTAATGCATGTGCCTTCATACAATGTTGCACTAACTTAAGATCTAGTTGACCCAGCATTTTTCCTCTGTGGCTTGTGGCCAGGAATAGCCATGTGTTATATACTCAGCTGTGTTTCATGGCCAGCAGGTGTCAACCTCTTAAGCTTTTTCAGGAGAAAACCCCTTTTGCTGTATTGTAATGTCCTGAAAAAGTTTGCAAACCATTTCTAACCTCTGCTATTCAGACAGCTTCCTTTGGTACAGACAGCTTTGAACAGCTGTTTAAAAGCTCTTTTTTTTCTAGTGCAGGGAATGAGCACAATGCAGTCTTATTTAAAACACAGGCATTCCAAGCCAGGCAAAATCTATCATCTTGTAATGTGGTACAAAAAAGGCGCTTTTATATGAGCAGCAACTAATTACTCAGATAATGTGAATGCCTTTTAATATTAATATCTAAGGATAATGCTGTAACATTTTATATTGAGTCCTAGGTGTGTAAAGCACACAATTTCGTTTTTACTTCCTTTCTATGAGGCCTATTTGTTCCCTATTGAGTGTTAATTTTAATTTTTCTTTTTACCATTGTGGCAATTGTCACACATCTATGGTTTGTTACTATTTCAGTTTTAATAGTAGCGTGCAGCTATTTAGCATATGTTACATAATTAATTTCTTGAAGTTTAAAATGTAATTCTTTCAATGACATTTGCATAACAGAATAACAACAACAAACAAAATGAGCTCATTCCAGAAATTTTCAAGAAGGGGGTCATACACCCAGAACACACAACACTGCTGGTTAAAGCAAGCCATTCTCACACAAAAAATATGGTCTACTTACTGAAACAAGTACTTTCAAGCATGGCAGTCCACAACCATATACAACAAAAAAAACAATCAACCCACAAATCAACACTTAGGAAAAAAACAAGAGACAGCCCACAGACTGTACTCAAACCAAACCATTTGTAAATACCAATTGTAAGTCATATTTACAAAAAGTGCTCTCAAACGTAGTCCAAAAGACTGCACCAAAACAGCCCAAAGACTGTTCCATGTTCAAGAAGCCACCAAATTACCAATTGGGCTGGCAAAAAACTCAAACGCGCTCCATATCACCCCTTATTAATTTTACTAAGTGCGCAGATCCGGATCCTTTTTATAGATATATATTTATTCCATAGGGTACTATACATCATGGAAGAAATATGTTTTTTAATAAACCTAAACCTATTTAGGTATCCCTTCTAGGGGAATCAGCTGAGTACTTTCTAAATCCATATTGGTACCTCCAAGACAGCAACACTTTCTACGAAGTGTGCTAGAAACAGGCATGCCAAGAATATTGTAGCATATACAATATTATTTGCCAAGTGACACTTAACACAATGTGTGCGGTTCAAGTTTTCAAAATTTAGAGAAAAATCTCCTCATTACCTGCCTTCATTTGCTGCAGCAAACAAACAAACAAGAGCTTGGCCAAATCATTCCAAAAAGTGTTGCTACAGCAACCTTACCAAACCAAAGTCTCCAACCTCCACCTGCCAAGTTCTGAGGGACCTAACGGTCGTTTTAAAATACTCACGCCAAAGAAAATCTCAGTCGGGAGCGGCGAACACCTGGAGGGTCAGATCGGGAAAACCAGAAAATACGTTGGTCTACAAAGACAAAGAGTCTCCTCATGCAGGGTACCTTCCTTAGTGGATTCCTGCCTTCCGTAAAGACCACTCCCGTGGATGGCCTCTTCTCCGATGAGTTCCACGTTGGGCGCCAAATTGGAGAAAATAAAACCTTTTTAGGGGTTCATTGATGCACCTGGTCCTTAAACCAACAAAGAAGAGATTGGCACGGAAGCTGGAATAGTAAAACACAAGTTTATTAACCTCACATGAGAGAGACAGACCTCACATGAGGGGGACTGCGTCAATACGGTACCCTCAGGCCACTGTGATGAGACAGTCTAAGGAGTACAGAGAACATGGGTCTTATATATACATTTGTTGCATAGTCAGCATGAGAGCAAGGGGAGGTACTGGCACATACAAGAATAGTTATTGACTAATATGGGTATACAATAATTGCTTGCTCCACAAAATGGGAGGGGAGACATTTCTCCTTACATCAGTAAAAACAGCCTGACAGGTATATACTAAGAAGAGGTGCATTCTGGCAGCTACATGTCTTTCTGAGCATGTGCAAGGCCCTGGATCAGTGTTGAAAGAGTTAACTATATCACATGACACAAACAGAATACAAGGGCAGTCAACAGTGAAGAGGGAGAAAGCACATGGCGAGCACATGGCTAACTAAAATGGCTGCCACAAACAAAATGACTTCAGCGGATGCTAACAGCCATTGCAGCTAGTTTCCACATCAGGACTATTAATCTAAAAAAGTTAATAAGCTGCAAGCAACATTTTATGTCAGTAACACAGGGCTTGGACAGTTGTCATATGGTATTAAAGAGGATACACCTGGTATGCCCGACAAGGTTATAGAACAAGTTCTGGACCTTGGCTTTACCATGGACAGGCCTAAGCCGCAGTGCACACTCTAGATTCTAGTCACTCAGGGCAGGGGAACACTTTGGAATCTCATGCAGGGACATTTCCTGGTGTTAACATGTCTCTACAACTCTCCTGCATTGTACTCTTTGGCCAAATGGACATCTTCAGGCATCAGCTTTCAGTGGCTTCTTGTCAAACCCATGAAGTGAACGTGGAACAGTTTGAAATAGGATCTATTTGCAGAACTCAAAAAGCAACCAATAGATGACATATCTGCCGAATGGCCCTAAGTCATAGGGGTCACCAAGGGCGCAGCGAAGTACCCGCTATGTAAGCTTAAGCGGCGGTTGCAAGTAAGGCAGAATGCATTGGTTTATGGCCCCTCCTATCATTGATCTGTGGCTCGCAGTACCGGAAGAATAATTACCATGACACAGGTGTGTGATATGGACCAAAGGTTGCAAAAGTAGCCAAGAAACAATGCCAGGCAGTAAGAGAAATTATGTAAATGGAAAGAAAATATCAGTGATAGTAAATGAGAGAGAGTGAGAGAATGCGAATGAAGGAAGGAGAATAGAATGCAAATAATGAGAGAAAGATGGAAAATAAAAAGGAAGCAGACTGGAAATAGGCTCAAAAGCAGAAAGAAAGATGGAAAGAAATAAAAAAGAAAGAAGGGGGGCGTGGTTTCGGCGCCGGCCAAGATGGCTGCCTGATGGTGAAGCTCCGTCACACCGGAACCCGCTGCGTTTCTTAAACGCATTTTTCCGCACCTCTTGGCTCCGGACATCGCGTCTACTGACAGCGGAACACCCCAAGAACATGGTGAGCCGTTTTTAGACTTGAAGCGCGCTGCACTTAACTTCAATTTCACGCCGTTCTGAATACCTCAGATCGGGCGCCATTTTACCTTCGAAAGCTGCGTATGCTGCACTAACTTCTCTACATGTCAGGCCATCAAAAGAAGTTATTCTTCAGTCACTTGTACTTCATGGATTCCTGAATGACTCTCCATGATATGCTCTGTAATTTCATACATCCACAGTGCTTTTTTCACTGAATTTCTGTGGAGTTTTTTCAATGGGACTCCTTATGCTTTTCTAGGAACCAGGCTCCTCCTCTTCTTATTTAATAATGCTGGACTGTTCTTCCCTAGATATTGATTATTCATGACACTGTTGCAGGTTGTCCCTTTCATGAATTATTTCCAACAACTGCATAGGAATTTCCTATAACCACAATTATCTTCTCTTTCCACACTTATTGTGTATTGCTTTATCTGGTAAATGTTTATGGGAAAGTTACGCAAGCCAAAATTTTTCTTTACACCTAAAGGCCACACAAAAACGACGCCTACATCTTCTACATTAACTACAACTTCATTCCCTTCTGCAGACATGTCTGGAGTAACTACTGCACTCCTTCGTCGCAATCTACACTGCATAAATCCTCTCCACCTATCTCAACTTCTAAGCGTTTGAAACAAGATCCTTCCTCTCCTGACAAGGCACCATCTTCCATCTCCTTGGAGCTGCTGTTGGAGGAAATTTGTGCTTTGCGTCCGTTTGTGGAAGAAACAAATAGTAAAATGCAACTTCTGGAGGAAAAGTGGTCTTCAATGGAAGATAGAGTCTCAACAATGGAGCAACAACTTTCATCTATTCATGGTGACTCGCAAAGGCTTTCCTCTCTGGAGAAAGAGGTCTGTAGACTTCAACAACATACTGAAGATTTGGAAAATCGCAACAGGAGGAATAACTTACACATTTATGGCTTGCCTGAAGCTTTGGAGGGTGAAGACCCTGTCACCTTTTTCTCTTCATTTCTTCCGAAGCTATTAGACATGCCTCCTTCAACGTCTCTTAGTTTCCAGAGAGCCCACAGACTTGGTCCTTGTTCTTCACTTACTTCATCCTCGAACAGTCCCAGAGGAGTCATCATTCTATTTCTGAAATTTACTGACTTACTCTCCGTTCATTCTGCAGCTAGAGCTAAACGACAAGTTTCCTGGCTTGATCAAAAGGTTTTTCTATCTCAAGATGTCTCCAATGCTACAGCAGCCAGACGGAAACAATTCCTTAATCTTCGACCACCACTTCGCTCTCTTGGAGCTCGCTATGTCCTTTTTCACCCCTGCATTTTTAAGGTGACTCCAAAACCAAACTTTGTCTTTTGAGGACCCTGCGGAACTTAAGAAATTCATTCGCTCTCATACTACTAGTGACATGGAAACTGTTGGTTCTTCCAATGGTTGACAAGTTTTATCTCTATTTGTGTGATTCTCAACTCTTTTCCATTATTGTGAACGTATAACTCCATTACGTTTATACTTGCTCCTCTTCTCCCTTCTCCACTTCTTACGTTTATTAACATAGTAACTTGTTTGTACTTTTCCAGTACATAATCTAGTTTTCCTTAACTCTTCTTATAGTTAATTACCTTTGTACTCTCTTGTGTCTCTCTGCAATTTTTCCATTATTGTTATTTCTCAAATCTTTCTCATTATCATTGATCTATGTTTTATTAATATAGTTCCTATTCATTTTATGTGTTTCCTAGTTATCTCAAATGTGTTCTTCTTAATGTCCTCTCAATATTTATGTCATTTACTTAAGCCTCTTTTTTTTATATTCTAACAGGTTTCGTCTATCGTGTTTAACTTATTTGGTCCGTACCAATTTCCACTTCTATTCCGGTGTGCTCCGGACATCGTGGTTCGGGCATCTCATCTTCCGTACGTTATCATTGCCCCTGTGTTTTCTTGTTCCTTTCCCCTTCAGGTATGTTCTTTCAGTTGTCCATTTTGGATATGTACTGTCTCTCCTTGCTCTTGTTCTTTTTTATCTAATTCCTTTTTTCTCTTTCCTAATTCTCTTTCCCTTATCTCCACTTAGTTCTTCTTTCATGTTCCTATTTTTGCATATTTTGTTCTATTTGTATCTTTAATGTTGCATTCAGAGTTATTTCCTGGAATGTGGAAGGTTTTATTGATCCAATTAAAAGACAGAGAATTATTTCCCACCTTGCATATTATAATCCTGACTTAGTACCCTTACAAGAGACCCATCTTACAGAAATTGAGGCGTTAAAATTAAAAAGAGGTTGGGTAGGTACAGTTGTATTCTCTCCTTCTGCTAATAAAAAAAATTGTGTTATAATTTTATGTCATAAGAAATTGAAATGTAAAGTGTTATCGCAAGAGACTGATACAGATGGTAGATGGCTACTAGCCCAGTTGTTAATTAACACTGTTTCTTTAACTGTTTTTAATGCTTATGTTCCTACACATCCTGATTGTCCCTTCTGGCCTCCAATTACGCAAAAATGTATCCAATTTGAAGATGATCTTTTCATACTAGGAGGCGATTGCAATCAAGTTGTGGATCCATTTCTTGATCGTCAATCTCAGGTTCGTTTTGTTCCCCATAATACTCATAAACACTTTCTTGACACTATTTCCCAAGCACATCTTCTAGACTCTTGGAGACTTACTCACCCTGACTCTCTGGATTTCTCTTTTTCTCTCCTCCTCACGCATCCCTTTCTCACCTACACTATATCCTTCTCTCTCAATCCTTATCCCAAAATTTGCTATCTTCCTCTATTGAACCTATTGTTATTTCTGACCACGCCCATATTATAACAGATCTTGATTTGCTCCCTCCACATCCCAGATCCTCTCGTTGGCGGTTTAACAATTCACTTCTTTAAGACTCTTTTTTTTCTTCCTCCTTTCGCTCCTTTGCATGTGATTTTTTTCCCCTTAAATTCGACCCCAATTCCTCCCCACATATCAATTGGGATTCTTTTAAGGCTACTGCGAGAGGCTTCATTATAGACTTTGTCTAAAAAAAAGAAATGTTTTCTTCAGCAACCAAAGGCCACTTTGGCGCATATTAAGCTCTTAGAGCATACATTTTATACTTCTTTGATTAATTTAGTCTCGCCAGAGTTGATACGTGCTAAACTTGCTTTTAATAAAACTACCACTGATAAAGCGTCCTCCATGCTTCTTCGTAGCAGTGCTCGTTACTACGGTGGTCGCAATAAAGCAGGGAAGCTCCTGGCGAATTATCTCGAAACACGCAAAGATCGCACCCTTATTGACTCTATTTATTCTTCAAATGGCTCCCTCTTGCATAAAGACCAAGAAATACTTAATGAATTTAAACTTTTTTACCAAAATCTTTATACTCCAGAATCTCCTCCTTCTTCTTCCCTCATTAAGGCGTACCTTGATAAACTCCTTCCTCCCTCTAATTCTCTTTTTTTTTTTAAATGAAAGCTCACGTTGACATTCACAGCAATACGCCTACAACCCTGAGGCCGACTGCACTGGCACTTAAGGGACGTCTCATTACAGCGTATCCCACATCCCGGAGGCCGGTTAACGCTGTGCTCAAAAATTACAATGCCAGTCATTCACAAACATTATTTTGTTGTATGTTAGTACTATTATATGATTCATAAAGAGGAATACAAACTTTTCTTTTTGCAACTAAAAAGGGAACCGAAACCCACCCCCCCCCTCCCTCCAACAAACAATGAGGTGTTTGGCCAGTTGTTTGCCTACAGGACACTAGTTATATACCGTACCACAGTTATTAGGTTCTAATTCAGAAGCCAATACATTCCAGATCCCCCCAGTTATTCTTGCTTCACGCAATCTATGTCCACTTTCCATTCCAGCCCCACTATCTGCTTGTACACGGCTAAATCCTTTGTCTGTGGAACCTATCCTGCCCTTCAAAAATTACAAACACCTCAGGTCGTAGGATTGTTAGTACCTGCCTCGTCTCCCGTCCTAGTCTCTGCCGCTATGTCCCCTCCACCTCCTCTCAGATATGCAGTGTATAGTGCCTAGAAGTTCTTAGGCCTGCACCACAGCGGGAGGAGTTCACTAAAGTTTTCAGATTGCGTGCAGCAGTAGAGAACGTCCTGCGACCATTGCATCACCGTGGGTATGGGTCCTCTCAGCCAGCACATTGCTACCCTACGCTTCACCATCAGTAGTCCTAAGTCTACCAGTCTGCGTGCAGCCTTCAGCAATTTTCACTGTCTCGACCTCCGGGTGCAGAATACTATTAACGCCCCACCACCAATCCACAATTGAATATAAAACATATCAATATGTGACCCTCGTCGCAGTATCGTGTACCTGCTGACATTGCACTTACTGATGGTTACATCCTGTGACCCACAAAGAAGCTATTACAAAATCTCCTGATTACTGTCCATCGACCTCTTACCTGATGGCAGTGGGCAGTCTAACGGGAGATCCGCACAGTGGTGCACCAGTAATTGTCCGCTTCTGCACAGCATTATGTAAAATACCAACAGACTACCCCCCCGCCCCCGACCCCTCAGCTCACAAAATACGTAACAAATGCTTGCCGTCGAACTGGTCTCAGTCTTGTTCCTCCAGCGATCCCCCAGCGGCCTCGTCCTGAAGCTGTCGCTTCGGGCTCTGCTTCTGCTCTTTGTTCCAGTCTTTTAGCGCCCTCTGCAGAGCTTTTGGTTCTACGAAGATGTGGGACCTCCCTTGTCTATTCACCCACAGCTTGGCCGGATACAGCATCGCATAGTCTAAATCCAACTCCCGCAGCTGCTTCTTCATGGGGACAAATTGCCGACGAGCCTCCTGCACTCGGACGGTGAAATCCGGATAGAGTGAGATGTACGACCCTTCATATGGCAGCGTCTGTTTGTCCCTCGCTGCACGTAGAGCTGCATCCCTGTCCCGATAGTTCAATAGTTGTGCTATTATTGGACGCGGCGGGGCGCCAGGCTGGGGTCGGGGTCCCAAGGAGCGGTGCGCTCTCTCCACCACAAACATGTTTGAAAACACATCCGCGCCCAACAGGTCAACCAGCAGCTTCTCCACAAAGTGTACCATGTTCCCAGTTTGTGTTGTTTCCGGCAGGCCCGTGATCCGTAAGTTGCAGCGTCTTGAACGGGCCTCAAGGTCCTCTGTCTTGCCCTGCAGCACCTGCATGATCCTGCCAAGCTTTTTATGGTCCGTGTCCAATGTAGTCTGTGCTTCTTCGACTTCTGTGAGTCGTCGTTCGGACATGTCAAGCCTTTCGGCATGCTTGTCTAGCCGTTACCCCATCCTATTCATCCGATACGAGAGGGCCTCAATCTTTGTGCCCAGGGAAGAGATGCCGCTCTGCAAACCTTTCTCCATTGGTAGTAACAAACTATGGATATCCTGCTTGTCTTCTGCCGGGGGAATAGGTCTGTTTTCCTCCCCTAAAGCAGGGTCGTGGGATTTAGGGCGCTTCTGGTCAAAGGTCAGCTTAGACTGAGTCCTGTCCGATTTGCCCATCTTCCGTACTGATGTAGCTCGATTATACACAAGACCGTGCGGACAACCCCTGCAGTTGCCAGACGACACATGTTGACTGGAAGTCCCCTCTTGAGTTGTAGTCCGCAGGGCTCGCCCGACCCGAAGCTGCTGCGCGATATATAACCGCAGCGCCGGTATTATTGCTTGCCGCTCCTCCATACCCCGCGATACCTTTTCCCCAGGGATTGCCGGGCTATGCCACTCCACTTGCAGCCGTGCGGTTGGACGACCAAGATTGTCCCACAAGGAGCTCTGTGCCGTGCTGCAGTCCAGTTACACCACCCGGCAGGGGCCCAAGGCAAGAACACTATGGCAGCCAGGCACGTCTCGGTGAGTGGAGGAAGTCCAATTCACACTGTGCGCCCCCACTGTGGCACCCACCTCTGTCCTGCAGAGCTCGGCCCCCCAGGCCTCACCCCAGAGCAACTGTTATGGCTGGGCACGCTCCCTGTTTTTGTCAGGTTAGGACCTTTACCGCCTTTTCCCCAACGCTGATTTTGGTCAGAGCAGCTCTCTGCAGAATCATTGGCCCCGTATCTGCCACTGTTTCCTGAGTTGATCAGTGTGCAAATTCCAACTAGGAGTACACCTACCAGCCCCTCCAGCCGAGTCACCCTCTCTACACGATCAGTCTGTGTCCCAACTTCTGCTGCCACAATATTCCACTCTGCGCCACGATGCAAGCAGACAACGTAATCTATGGGAGCCTACCGGGTTCCTGCACTCTGGCGCTGCGCTCTTACCGTTCTCCACTGCTAGCGCCTGCCTCCGCAGTATGCTGTGCAATACAGGCCACCCCGGCCGTGAAGAGACACGTGTTGGTTGATTTTAGTGACTCTCCTGGCGGCTGGTAAAATGGCGGCTCCGCCCGACCGCTAAACTGCGCCTCGGTCTTCAGAGCGCCAGCGAGACGCCTAGTTTCCTCGTGCCCCCAGGCGCGCTCCTCCGCTCTGCACTCTACCTCCTCTGCCGGCTCCCCTCTGTGCTGATCGCGGCTCTGGTCGGCCCGTTCTCGTTTGGGAGAGTGGAGGGGGGGAAGAGGGTGGACGGGCTCTCTGCTGCCGCCAGGAGAGGCAAACAAGTGTTCTCTTCACCCGGGGGTCGACGGCCTCTTACTCCGCGGCAGTCAGCTGCTGTATCTTCGGCTCAGGAGGGGCCACAGGGTCCGGGGAAAAAAAATCCCGAGTTGCTGCGAAGTTCCCACTACTGGGTCACCGTCGCCAGCCTAAATTCTTTCAGTGTGAGGCAGGATATTATCAGGATAGTTGATCTGCGCTCCGGAGCTCGAGGCTCAAGCAGCTATTATCTCCACGAGCCAAGCTCCACCCCCTCCTCCCTCTAATTCTCATCTTAACCTTTCTGATCTTGAAACAGATTTATCCCTTAATGAATTATCCATCGCCTTAAATAAACTCACTAAAGGGAAGACTCCCGGTCCAGACGGTTTTTCTGTTGAATTGTATTTGCACTTTTCTGATTCACTACTGCCGAAACTCTTAACACTTTTCCACTCATTCTTTTTTACCCCTTCGCTGCTAGGCCTTTCCCCCGCCCCCCCCCCCGCCCCCCCCCCCGTGCTAAGCCTTTTTTTGGCTATTTGGGGTAGTGCGCGCTTAGGCCACTGTAACTTTTTGACCACATAAGTTATCCACGCCAAATTCGCGTCCTTTTCTTCAAACATCATGGGGATTCTAAAGGTACCCAGGGTTTGTGGATTCCCCTGGAGGGGTCCCAGAAATTAGCCAAAATACAGCAAAATTAAATTTTTGAGGAACCAATGGGAAAAACGGGCTAAAGATGAAAGCGTCTGGGTTTTTCCCTGCAAATGTTATCAAAAAAGGGTTTGTGGGCCTGAAATCACCATTTCCCCAGCCTTGAGGAAATGACAGACTTTTGTCAGAAAACCAACATTTTTTACACAGTTTTGGCATTTTTCTGGGACATAGCCTATTTTTGCTATTTCTTGTGCTTTCAACCTCCTTCCAGTTAATGGTAGAAATGGGTGTGAAAGTAATAATGGATCCTGGAAAACTATACATTTCAGAAAAGTAGACAACAAAATTCTGAATTAAGCAAGGGGTCATTTGGGTAGATCCATCAAGGTTGCTTTATAGAAACTAACAGTTAAATAAAGGAAAAATTGAACATTTGTTGAAAAAAACAGCCTTTTGTGTCAACGTTTTCACCTGTAACTTCTTCTAATTATGACAGATCTTTGACAGCAATATACCGTTACATCTGCTGGACGTTCCTGGTTGTGAGGATATATAGGGCTTGTAGGTTCACCAAGAACCCGACAATCCCAGAGTCAAAAACTGAGCAGCAATTTGCAATGGTTTTTTATAAAGTTCCGGGTATATAGCTATTATTGTGGGAAAATGTATACATGGAAAAATCGGTATGAAAGACACCTATATATTTCTGAAATGGGAACAAATTATAGAGTTTAGAAACAGTACATATTTGCACATTTTCGAAATTGGGAATACTCATACTAGCATGAGAATTATCGGTCATTTTTCAAAATGACTTCTTTTTTACACAATGTCTTTCATTTGGAAGGCAGAAATGCATCAAAATTCAATAGGTAATAACAGTTGCTTTACTAATCTGAATTTACCCTAAGTCTCCCGATAAAAATTGTACCTCACTTGTGAGGGTGGGCATAGTGCCCACGACAGGAAATGAACACACCACATTTTCACAATGCAAAGTGTCTAGCTGTACTTTTTTAACACTAGCTCTGCCGGCACCTAGGGAAACCTAGCAAACCTATACATTTTTGAAAACTAGACACCCAGGGGAATCCAGGATGGGGTGACTTGGCTGCCTCCCACCAGGTTCTGTTACCAAGAATCCCTTGCAAACCTAAAAAATTATTTAAAAAACACATTTTCCCCACATTTCTGTGGTGGAAAGTTCTGGAATCTGCGTGGATCCACAAATTTCCACCCACCCCGCGTTCACCAAAGTCTTCCGAGAAAAATTGTACCTCACTTGTGTGGGTGGGCCTAGTGCCCGCGACAGGAAATGGCGCAAAACGCAACGTGGTCACACCTCAATTGACAAAGTGCCTAGCTGTAGTTTTTTAACCCTAGCTTTGCCGGCACCTAGGGAAACCTAGCAAACCTATACATTTTTGAAATCTAGAAACCCAGGGGAATCCAGGATGGGGTGACGTGACTGCCTCCACCAGGTTCTGTTACACAGAATCCCTTGCTAACCTAAAACATTGTCTAAAAAACACATTTTCCCCACATTTCTGTGGTGGAAAGTTCTGGAATCTGTGTGGATTCACAAATTTCCACCCACCCCCCGTTCCCCAAAGTTTTCCTGAGAAAAATGGTACCGCACGTGTGTGGGTCGGCCTAGTGCCCGCGACAGGAAACGGCGCAAAACGCTACGTGGTCACACCTCAATTTCACAGTGGAAAATGACCCTTTTTTGGCAAAGTGCCTAGCTGTAGTTTTTGAACCCTAGCTCTGCCGGCACCTAGGGAAACCTAGCAAACCTATACATTTTTGAAAACTAGACACCCGGGGGCTTCCAGGGAGGTAAAGCTTGCGTGGATCCCCCAACATTTCCTCACCCAGAATTCTCTGCAAACCTCAATTTTAGCTGAAAAAAATCACTTTTTTCACACATTTTTGTGTGGGAAAGTTTGGCATCACACAAATTTCCTACCACCCAGCGTTCCCCCAGTTCTCCCGATAAAAATGATACCTCACTCGCGTGGGTGGGTCAAGTACCCACGACAGGCAAGGGCCCAAAACCTATTGAGGCGACATCAAAATGACCTATCACAAAACAACCTGGTTTTGCAAAGGGGGTCCCATGAATTTTTGGCCCCGGGCTCGGCGACCATCTAGGGAAATGTTAGAAGGCGACCTCAGAGGGGCCCGTAGGGGGCCCTGACTGTCCTGAGACCCACCCTCGGGGTATCATAGCCGGGCACTGGCGGGAGATTCCTCAGGGGAGCAATCTCGTATCTAGGATCGTACACTCGGCACCACACGTCAAAGAGACACCACACCGAGAGTTCTTAAGGATAAATCTTTATCAGATCGGAGTTGTAGGATCTTTATGATCAGCAAGGCAAATATATACAAGCGGAGCGCGGGCTCACAAAGTCTTGGAGGGGGGGTAGGAGGTAGCGGGACAGTCTTTGGGGATATGGATCAGATGCAGGAGCGTACCCGGCGCACAGCTCACAATCCTCGAGCTGGGGGATATGCTTGTCGTCGTGGGGTCCGGCGGAACCAAGAGAGTCTGTGGGAGCCGCGAGTCACTCAGCAGGGCTCAGGTACAAAGTCGGAGGTCTTACGATCTTCAGGGAGCCGCGAGTCACTCAGCAAGGCTCAAGCACGGGTTCGGAGGTCTTACGATCTTCAGTGAGCCGCGAGTCACTCAGCAGGGCTCAAGCACAAGTTCGGAGGTCTTACGATCTTCAGGGAGCCGCGAGTGACTCAGCAGGGCTCAGGTGTTTCCAAGGCGGATCTGCCGGACAGTCCCAGAGCACCCCTTGTTATAGGCCGACTCCTCTCTGATGTCCGGAGTCTGTGCAGGCAGGGGTCTTGTCACCTGGGGGTCGCTTGTTGGGGTTTCCTGCCATTGTCCTTTGATCCTTTCAGGGCCGGGTCGGGAGGAGTCTCAGACACCCAGCAGGCGTGGAGCCAGCCCTGGGGGAGGCCGGCAGGTCGTTCGAAACCCACCTTCCCAGGGAAGCGCAGAGGCGTGATGGAAACTGCTCCTCCCTTTCTCATCCCAAGGGGAGCGCGATGTCCTCCAGCCGGAGTGGCGCCTCTAGGCCAGGGTCGCACTGGGGCCGGGCGGCCATCTTGGTGCATGAAGTGGGCACGCGGGCCCGGTGTCGCCGAAGGGAGGAAGGCCACGGACGGGGAAGTCCGGGTCGGGTGTGTGTGTTCTGGGGGGAAGGATCGGCTAGGCTGTGGGCTCGGGGCTGGTGTGAGGTGCAGGGGTCAGGTCTGGCTATGTTACGAGGGCCGGGTCTAACAGGAAACCTACCAATCCCACACATTTCTGAAAATCAGACACCTGGGGGCTTCAAGGGAGGTATGGCTTGCTTGGGTCCCCCAACGTTTCCTTACCCAGAATTCTCTGCAAACCTCAATTTTAGCTGAAAAAATCACTTTTTTCACACATTTTTGTGTGGGAAAGTGTGGCATCACCGGGCTCACACAAATGTCCTACCACCCAGCGTTCCCCCAGGTCTCCCGATAAAAATTATACCTCACTCGCGTGGGTGGGTCAAGTACCCGCGACAGGCAAGGGCCCAAAACATCAATATTACCTATCACAAAACAACCTGGTTTTGCAAGTGGGGTCCCATGAGTTTTTGGCCCCGGGCTCGGCGACCATCTAGGGAAACCTACCAAACCCACACATTTCTGAAAACTAGACACTCGGGGGGAGTCCAGACAGGTATGGCTTGCGTGGGTCTCTTAAAGTTTTCCTACCCAGAATCCCCTGCAAATCTCAAATTTAGCTGAAAAAATCTGTTTTTTCTATAATTTCTGTGTGGGAAAGTTCTAAAATCTACATGGATCCACAAATTTCCTCCCACCCAGTGTTCCCCCAGGTCTCCCAATAAAAATGATACCTCACTCGCGTGGGTGGGTCAAGTATCCGTGACAGGCAAGGGCCCAAAAGCTATTTTTAAAATAAGTTTTTAGCCAGTTCTGCCAGGTAGTTTTGCTTTAGGAAATTTTGAAGTCTCCACAATACAATTTGGGCCATTTCCTGTTTCAGACAATTTGCCTACCCACACAAGTGAGGTACCATTTTTATCGGGAGACCTGGGGGAATGCTGGCTGGGAGGAAATTTGTGGATCCACCCAGATTCCAGAACTTTCCCACACAGAAATTTGAGAAAAAAGCGATTTTTGCAGCTAAATTTGAGGTTTGCAGGGGATTCTGGGTAGGAAAATGTTGGGGGACCCACGCAAGCCATATCTCGCTGGACTCCCCTGGTTGCCTACGTTTCAGAAATGTGTGGGTTTGGAAGTTTCCCAAGATGGTCGCCGAGCCCGAGGCCAAAAACCCAGGTGACTCCCCTTGCAAAGCCAGATTGTTTTGTGATAGGTCATTTTGATGTCACCTCAATAGGTTTTTGGCCATTGCCTGTCACGGGAACTTGACCCACCCACACGATTGAGGTATCATTTTTATCGAGAGACCTGGGGGAACGCTGGGTGGGAGGAAATTTGTGTATCCACGTAGATTCCAGGACTTTCCCACACAGAAATTTGACAAAAAAGGGATTTTTTCAGCTAAATTTGAGGTTTGCATGGGATTCTGGGTAGGAAAACTTTAGGGGACCCACGCAAGCCATACCTCGCTGGACTTCCCCGAGTAGCTAGTTTTCAGAAATGTGTGAGTTTGGTAGGCTTCCCTAGATGTCCGCCGAGCCCGGGGCCAAAAACTCATGGGACCCCCCTTGCAAAACCAGGTTATTTTGTGACAGGTCATTTTGATGTCGCCTCAATGGGTTTTGGGCCCTTGCCTGTCACGGGCACTATGCGCTACCCACACAAGCGAGGTACCATTTTTCTCAGAAGCCTTTGGGGTACGTGGTTTGGCTGGAATTTTGTAGATCCACGCAGATTCCAGAACTTTTCACCACAGTAATGTGAGAAAAATGTGGTTTTATTTGGACAAATGTTTAGGTTTGCAAGGGATTTTGGGTAACAGAACCTGGTGAGAGCCAGTCACGTCACCGCATCCTGGGTTCCCCTGGGTGTCTAGTTTCCAAAAATATATAGGTTTGCTAGGTTTCCCTACGTGTTGGCTGCACTAGGGCCCAAAATCCACAGGTAGGCATATTGCTAAAAACAAATCCCTGCCTAGTCAGATTTCTGCCGCCATGGGGGGGATATCGGGGGTGGGGTTGCCCCGATATGCACACAAGGGGGGCATAACCACTGTGGCTATTGTTTTGGGGCGTGGGGGCATTGGTATGCCCATTCTGGGCAGCCCCCACGCATAAAAAAAGCTAGCGGAATCGTTGGCATCTAGTGGGCTTTTTGCCCCTCCGGGGGGCAGATTAGGGGCTACTGCACCCATCTTCCCCCCAAGGGGGCAGAAAGGCTGTAATTTTTGCGGGTGGGGGATGGGGGCATTGGCATGCCCGTATTGGGCAGCCCCACCCTAATTAAAATTTGCCCCAAAAAATCCCTGGCGACTAGTGGGCTTTTTGCCCCCCCCAGGGGGGCAGATTATGGGCTACTGCCTCTGTCTGATGCCAAGGATTTTTAGGGAACATTTTAATTAGGGTGGGGGCTGCCCAAAACGGGCATGCCAATGCCCTCACCCTAATTTTTTTTTCCGAATTTTAGAACCCGATTTTCCCCACCTCACAATGTGCCAGAATAACCGAGAATACTTTCTGTCACTGGCTGCCTTTAACTTAGACCAGTGATGCTCATCCCAAGCTTTCTTTGCCTTAAGTATACTAATTTTGTAATCCTTTCTGGCAGATTGAATTACCGTGAGTTGCCCCTCCTTCATAGCTTTGCCTAAAGCTAATCGTGCTGCTCTACACTGAACATTGTACCACTTAGCAGGCTTAGGGGCTCTGACTCTTTTGTTTTTCACAGGTTTAAGGAAGTATTCTTTAATTGTACAAAAGAGGGTGTTATGTATTCCTACTACCTTGTCAAAGCCAATACTAAGTGAGTTAGAGCACTCTATAGCCAAAATTGCTTTGTCGACCTGTCCACTGATTTTAGCAATAGTCTGATGGTTAGTTGCTATGTTTTCCCACCTTAGTCTACGCATATCATTAGTGGGAACGGTCAGGGGAGGAACAAACTCAGAAGGATCTATGGGCCGATTGATGTGGGACCACCATTTATGGATTGCGCACAGGGGATTGTGGTCGCTTTCAATCCTCTCAACAACCTCCATGTCGCAGATTAGGGGCCATAGTTTAAGACTACATAAAACGTAGTCAATTCTACTATTATATCGCCCATTATCAAATGTACTGGTCCCCTTTCTACCGCTGCAAGTCCTTCCATTTAGAGCTCTTAGACCCTTTTCATAGCAAAGGGTGTTTAGACCAATCACATCATCGGTCCAGCGCACAACCGGAGTGAGCTCTAATTTAGGAACTCCCCATTGCCGATCCTCTTCATCGCCGAAGAGATCATCTTCATTGAGTAGGGGTTCAAATGTTCTATTGAAATCACCCGCAATGACGATGTTGTTGTTTGAGGAGTGGATATCAAGAAGACTACCCAATGCAACTAAAACCTCAGACCTCCCCCCCCCTATTACTCCGGACATAAACATTGTAGATATCCAACATTCCTAAATTATCTAGGTCCATTCTAATTAGTTGGATATCTCGATTGTTAGGATCAACAACTTTGATAACCAACTTTAGACTCTGACGGACCCAAATGGTTAGGCCCCCCATAGGTCTCCCCCTTGGGCCCTTTAGTGCAGGCACAAAGTAATTCAAATATCCCTGTACAAAAGAGGGTTCACATGACCAAGTCTCCTGGAATATGCATAAATCAAGGTTATTAACAAAACTTGTCCAGTCCTCAGATTCTAGTTTAGAGGATATCCCTGCAATGTTCCAGGAGAGTAAGTTCCCCGTGATAGCCTCAGTATTGGCCAAACCGTTGACAAATGGTGGAAAGTCAGGGACAATAAGATAATTATTACAAGTGTCTGCACTTGCATCTGGCACTAGATTTCGTAACTCACTAGGAGATGGAAATAAATCAGGCAATGGCTCATCATGGACCACTGACGGGACCTTGGGGTTATTAAGTCAATCCACGTCTTCTAGATTTGCTAATGCCTCAAAACGATTTCTCAGCGGAATAGAGGGGTTGGGTTGAATATGAAAAGCCCCAGGATTAATAGTGGAAACTACCTTAGGTCTGGGAAAAAAATAAGTTAATTCCCAGGTTGTAATAGAAGACCTAGTGTGATTTGAGTGCCAGTTAAGAATATGGCTAACAGCTCTAGGGTCTCTAAAATTGATTAAAATGATGTCCCCATTTATATTCTTTGGTGTATTTCCCAACCAGGGTAAACGCCTAACATGTAAGATTTCCCCATTAATATACAAGGGGAGAGGGCGATTTTGTCCTAGCCAATAGATCACCTTGTTTTTTAACTGTAAATATCCCTCTATTACGTCATCCTTTAAAGTTGGAACACCCGCAAGTACAACTACAAGAGGGACAGCTTCTGGTGGCAAGTCAATAGAAAAAGGCCCGCGTGTCTTTGCATTAGAAAGCGAATTGCGTCTTTTTCCATCACACACTGGACCCCGACATATTGGTATGTTTTCTCTCACGGGATCTCTGTTCTTGTTTAAATGCATTGACTTAGGGATAATAGTTTCTCCTACATTGTTTCTAGTTACATTGTTAATGCTTGAGTTGGCTTGAGAGGTCGACTCTTGTGGTAGTGCAATAGAGGGTGGAACAACAGGAGCTAAAACAATAGGAGAAACTGTTGTTGACTTTGTGGAACTCATAGTTGAATCCCTATTGTTACCCATTAGAGACTCTATTTTATCTAGCCTTTTTTCAATAGCTTTTAAACTCTCAACAATAGGTAACATAAGAGATTTCAATAACTGATCAATGTTACCCGATAGTTCCGTGATAGTTATATCATTTGCAGGACATGATGTAGACATGACGGAAAAAGAAGTATTATCAATAGAGCCTTTGTTAATATGAGTCAAGTCAGGGTTACGACTGGGTTTTTTATTTACTCTTTTGGGACTCAGAGTCTATCTTTCTCTTTTTTCTAGGTAATAGGCCTGATAATTTCGGTAGCCTAGATGAGTTAACCTTTTGAGGCACAGACTTAATAGCTTGTGATAATGATCCATTCAAAACAACTGGTTCAGTTACTGAATTAAAAAATAAAGGTAAAGCAGTTGAAGACAGATCATTAGATAACTCAACAGAAATTGGGTTTCTAGGTAGTATTAGGGGGTCATTATTACCCAGGAAATGTGAAATCTCTTCATGAGAAAGTCCACTCGTGTCTAGGGAAGGGGCCGTGAGTAAAGGCGTACTTTTAATAAGTTCAATAGAGCTTCGGCGCCTCGCCCTTAATTCAGCAAGTGTAACTTCACGATCTAGTCCCGAGTTAACTTTAAATAAATAGCCATCAAGGGTACCTTTGTTGGTACAATCAGCCATGTCAGTGAGACTCATAGAATACACCGCTAGCTTAATGCATACAACAGAGCTAAAGGGAACAAAACAGACATGACAATGATATACACTAAAATTGAACCTAACCACGCTACATAATGATCAAAAGGGAACAGTACAGACCAAAGTCAAGGGGGTGTGCCCGGCCCGGCCTCCTTCGGCTCCTGAGGTCTACAGAGGGCCCGCCCTTTGCCCCGGCTTGGCCCGGCGCCGCCCGTGCGCGTCCCGCGACGCGGGGCCTCTGCTCGCTCTTTATGCCTCCTGGCGCAATTGGCTATCGGCGTCTTCCGGCCAATAAGGATTCTGGGGCACGTAGTCCCCCCACACTGCGGCCACAATGATTGTTACTGCTGCGGCGGCGGGAGGGACGATGGTTTGAGGTAGCCGGGTATCAGGGTCAAGCAGCTCAGCCCAGGGCAGGAACACAGGCGGAACACAAGCGGAGAGTTCGTTTCCGATTTGAAAACACCCGCTCCGTCGGGCCTCTGCTCGCTCTTTATGCCTCCTGGCACAATTGGCTATCGGCGTCTTCCGGCCACTAAGGATTCTGGGGCACGTAGTCCCCCCACACTGCGGCCACAATGATTGTTACTGCTGCGGCGGCGGGAGGGACGATGGTTTGAGGTAGCTGGGTATCAGGGTCAAGCAGCTCAGCCCAGGGCAGGAACACAGGTGGAACACAAGCGGAGAGTTCGTTTCCGATTTGAAAACACCCGCTCCGTCGGGCCTCTGCTCGCTCTTTATGCCTCCTGGCGCAATTGGCTATCGGCATCTTCCGGCCACTAAGGATTCTGGGGCACGTAGTCCCCCCACACTGCGGCCACAATGATTGTTACTGCTGCGGCGGCGGGAGGGACGATGGTTTGAGGTAGCCGGGTATCAGGGTTAGGCAGCCCAGCCCAGGGCACGAACACAGGCAGAACACAAGCGGAGAGTTTGTTTCCGATTTGAAAACACCCCTAATTAAAATTTGCCCAAAAAAATCCCTGGCGTCTACTGGGCTTTTTGCACCCCCGGGGGCAGATTGGGGGCTAATGCCTCCATCTGCCCCCCGGGGTGGCAAAAAGGCTGTAATTTTTGTGGGGGAGGGGTGGGGGCATTGGCATGCCCATTTTGGGCAGCCCCACCCTAATTCAGATTTGCCCCCCAAAATCCCTGGTGTCTAGTGGGCTTTTTGCCCCCCCCAGGGGGGCAGATTAGGGGCAATTGCCCCCATCTGCCCACCAGGGGGGCAGAAAGGCTGTCCTTTTTGCAGGGGGGGTGGGGGCATGGGCATGCCCATATTGGGCAGCCCCCACCATTAATTAGATTTTTTTTTAAATCCCTTGTATCTAGTGGGCTTTGTGCCCCCGGGGGGGGGGGCAGATTGGGGGCTATTGCCCCATCTGCCCCCCGGGGGGCCAAAAAGTCTGTACCTTTGTGGCAGGAGGGGTGGGGGCAATGGCATGCCCATATTGGGCAGCCCCCACCCCTAATTATATATTTATTTTTAAATCCCTGGCATCTAGTGGGCTTTCTGCCCCCCCGGTTAGGGCAAATTAGGGGCTCCTGCCCCCGTCTGCCCCCGGGCGGGGCAGAAAGCCTACTAGATGCCAGGGATTTTTTTGGGAAAATTTTAATTAGGATGGGGGCTGCCCAAAACAGGCATGCCAATGCCCCCACCCTATTTAAAATGTGCCCAAAAAATTCCCTGCAATTAGTGAGCTTTTTGCCCCTGGGGGGGCAGATTGGGGGCTACTGCCCCATCTGCCCCCAGGGGGGCCGGGAAGGCTGTAATTTTTTAAGGGGAGGGGATGGGGCATGGACATGCCCGTTTTGGGCAGCCCCCACCCTAATTCAAATTTGCCCCCAAAAAATCCCTGGCGTCCAGTGGGCCTATTGCCCCCCCCCGGTGGGGAAGATTGAGGGCTAATGCCCCCATCTGCCCCCCAGGGGGAGCAGAAAGTCCACTAGACCCCAGGGATTTTTTGGGGCAAATTTTAATTAGGGTGGGGGCAGCCCAAAATTGGGCATGCCAATGCCCTCACCCTAATTAAAATTTGCCCAAAAAAATCCCCGGCGTCTACTGGGCTTTTTGCCCCCCGGGGGGCAGAAAGGCTGTCATTTTTGCATGGGGGAGTGGGGGCATAGCCATGCCCATATTGGGCAGCCCCCACCACTAATTATAATTTTTTAAAACTCCCTGGTATCTAGTGGGCTTTCTGCCCCCCCGGGGAGCAGATTAGGGGCTACTGCCCCCATTTGCCCCCCAGGGGGGGCAGAAAGACTGTATCTTTGAGGCTGGAGGGGCGGGGGCATTGGCATGCCCATTTTGGGCAGCCCCCACCCCTAATTGAAATATAAACAACAATCCATGGTATCTAGTTGGCTTTCTGCCCCCCGGGGGGGAAATTTGGGGGCTACTGCCCCATCTGCCCCTGGGGGGCAGAAAGACTAAATTGGCCCAAATTTTATGGGGGGGAGCAAAGGCCCTTGCCCAAGGGGCCGCTCCCCCCTCCCTGGTCTCTAGTGGGTGGATCCCTGTTTCCTATGTTATATGCAATGTAATATGCAGTCTTCTTTTATCTCAAAGTGTTAACATTTTTTTCCCCTTCCCCGCCCCTGCTCTCCTTCCCTTCCCCTTTACCCTTCCTACCTCTTATAAAATCTCAAAAATAACTTTTATTCTTTTCCTCAATGTACTAGCCAAGTATCCGGTTATTCCTCTACTGTGACATTTTGATTCTGTATTGCTGGTATTTATATCTTTATTGAATGTCTAATAAAGCTTTTCAAACATAAAAAAAGAAAGAAGGAAAAAGATGGAAGGAAAAAGAAAACGAAGAATGAAAGGAGGGAAAGAAATAAGGAGTGCTGGAAAATAGAATGGAATAATGGAAAGACGAATTGGGAGACAGAAGGAAGAGCAAAGGAAGAAAAAAGAGAAAGTGCTGATAAATAAAGGAAATAAAAACAAGGGTAGAATAAAGGGGTGAAGTAAAGACAAGAGGATGATAAGAAGAACGGAAGGGACACGAAAATAATTAATGAATTAGAAAACGGATGTGAAGAAGAAGGAATGTAAATGAAATTTAATATAAAGGTCAGAAAGATAAAAAGCAATGAGAGATGGAACGAAAGAAGGATGAACAGACAGAAAGAAAGATGAAAGAGGAATGCAAGGAGAATACAAAAAAAGTAAAGAAATGATAATAGAATGCATTAAAGATGGACAGAAAGGAGGACAGGGTGAAAGAAGAAGAAAATGAAAGAAAAAAAGGAAAGAATAAAAGAAAGGTTAAATGCAATTTTTTTTAACCAAATTCCTTTAAAATCTTGTTTGTAAAATGCAATGTTTTACAAATTTTCCTTGAGTGAACAATATTCACTGAGCTTTTATAGCAAAAATATGAGATCGCCTACCTTGATCCAATATTTCATTTCATAGAGTTTACAGAGGGCGGTATTTTATTCTCCTTTCTTCACCCTTGCCTTAACTTAGGCCTGGTTTAGCGCTTTACTTGCTGACATTTTTAGTTTCGGTTTCTCCTTAAAAATATGGGCCTACAAGTCCCATCCTGTACATTGCTTCTGGTTAAAAAGGCTGAACTACTTTCATCGTGCGCAGCTTCGGGCAATTTATTTAGCAAACACAATTGTTTATTCCGCTGATCGGCATCAGTGGTTCCCTCTCGCCCTCGACTCCTCCCAGAGTTACTGTGTATACCCTCCCCTCGCTGAGTCCCATGATAAGCTTCGACGTGCAACTACAGCATGATATAACCGGGTTCTAAAAGGCAGCGTGCAGGGTTCTCGTGCAGCTCTCCGTGACGTTCCTTTTTCCCGATTTCTGACATGGATTCCGCTGAAGTTCAGAAGCAACAAATAGCTGTTGTAGGAGGAGGCTTGGTAAGACTGAAGTCTGAATGTTTAAGTGGAATCTGCGTTTTTTATTTAACTTGGTGTAATCTGCTAAAGCCTGACCAAATATCCTTTGAGTGTTGTGTGCATTTTGCCTGTTGAGTTTCAGTGAGTATTTAAAAGCCCAGAAAATATAAGAGGCGGGGTCATTCAGGTTCCTTAACGAAGAATAATGTCTGCACGTTGTTCTTTTCTGGGTTAACATCACCTTGTTTTTCTCGTTCTGCACACTTCGTAATTGGAAAGAGTGGTCACGGTGTTGGAACATTACGGCCGCCTTTTGTCCCACGATTTCCAGTCTGACTCTCGGTGCCCAGGCGCTTGAACTAATGTAATAGAAGACAGTGTACCTGGCGTAATTCAGAGCCGAAGTGGGTACGTTCAGTGCCTCCCAACGAGTGGGCACCAGCAACATAAGCGTCCTTTAACTTTTGTTTAACGATCAGAGAATATGTACTCATAAAGGTTAATAGTATTGTATTTCTATGTACTGCTTCTTGCTACATACTCGTAGTTTGGAAACACAATAAGTAAATTGGGACGCATTTTCATCATTTTTACCTTTAAATGCCTAGATAAAACAGTAAGGTAATGTACGTGTGGGTGGCATGTTACGTAGAAAGATTCACAGTATTAATTAATAATTATTTTTAATGCCTTTCTTCTACAGCCCTACTCTTTCTCTATTTTTATAACATCCTTGATAAAGTGCAGATGGAGAATTAACAATATAGGAACATTTGTTTATTGGTATTGGGACATTTACTGTGCCCTTCAGTACAAACTTTCACATGCCATGTCGCATTGTGTCAAGTGCTGATAATTGTTTTTATATGCAGAAGAACTGTGTTTGCTGTTACTTTCTCTGATTGCAAATGTACATTATTTTGTAATTTTGAGTAGTTACACTCATGCTGAGGTAAAGCTGAAAATAGAGAGGCATATGTTCAAGGAAATGGCGCAGAGTGTCGCGTTTGGCCAATTTTGCAGCGCCACGCAGTGACATTTCCAAAACGCAAGGATGAGACATATTTACAAAATTACGGTGCCTGTGTTTTCCCTAGCACTGGCGCTAAAAATAGCTGCCTAGCGCCATCACCATTGTGCATGGGTGCCTGTGTTGCATGAGTTGCAGGAATATTTGTTTATGTTCAAGAAGGTATCCCTTCCTGCACATCAACAACCAATAATGGAGATTTTCTTTACTGCCAAACACATAGAAAAAAGCAAAAACGAGGAGAAATAAAAGAATTTCTCCTCGTTGCGCGGATCTAATGCCTGTTTTTGGCCCTGCCTCAGACTTACTGATCCGTGTAAATCTGGGGCAGCATCAAAAAGCAGTGGGTGTTGCGGTGGAAGGCCCACAGCAACACCCATTGCACCCCCCTTTCACGCAGATTCCTGTGTGAGAGGGTACCATAATTACAAAGTGTCGCTAAACTACAAACTTAACGCCACTTTGTAGATATGGAGCAGGGCATTGCGCCTCCGGAACGTCGGTAAAAGTGACATTCCGGTGGTGCAATCCCCTTGTACATATGAATGTCACAGTATTCTCAAAGTTTTCTAATATAGATAAATATATGTGCTTGCTTTAAAAGTAAGGTACAGTTATCTCAAATTAAATAGCACAATTGAAAGTACAGACAAAGCACTAATCCCCTCAAAAATATCCGTAATATTTGCAAAACTACACATATTATCTGAAATCCTCATTGCCAGAATGGTTAGAGCACACCACACGTGTAAAAGTCACACAACATGCTTGCGAGAGACTTATTTGAACAGAAAATATATCACAGCCACACATCAATTTCAGAGTTCTCTTAAGGCACTCTTGTAGGCAAATATTTAAGTTAAAGCGTCTTAGCACCAAAAAAGAACTGTATGAATTACTCAAGATTATCCTCGCATAATACTTTTTTTGTTCCAGCCTGGCTGGTACTCTCATTATGTAAGAGATTTTGATCTGTATTGCTGATTACTGTCGGCTTTTTGAAACATAAAAATTACAGTTTCTGCAAGGCTATTTCGAGAGCGGGGGATACACAAACATGTTGAGGTGCACGGGTGCGAGGTTGAACCACATATGGGAAGAAGGTTTTTTTTTCAACTAAAGCACAAAGTGTTTCATGAAAGCTGCTCTATTTATTTCTTTATTTGAAAGTTTTATCCAGGTGGATATCAGAGTGCTTCACAATTTGGATAGGTATTACAAAAGTAAACATTATACAACAAGATAGTCGTGCAACATAGTTAAGGTATGTGGGATACAGACCATGGAGAAGAAAATTTGATAATCTTTGCTACATAAATGAGCGTGGCAGGCGAGTACTGGGATTGAAAGGTGTCCAGCAATCTCATTTTTAATCAGGTGGTAAGCAATGAGCAGTGGGCCAGAGCTGATGTAAGGCAAGAACTTGGCCATTAGGATTTCTGTAACTTCCTTTTTAGGTCGAAAATTTGAGACCACTTCTATATACTTATATGTGTATGTACTTTGTGGGCTCTTGGCCCTCATGCTGAAGGATAACGGTCTACATTTTTTTTAGGTGATAAGATTTGATCCACTTAATGACAGCAGCCCACAAAGGCAGGTCAGGATTTGGAGGAAATTAGCAACATATCAGTAAAAGGCACCTGACTTTTCTCGAAAGTTGAATGGGAGTAGTGTGGAATAATGCTAATGGGGCAGGTCATATTTTAGTGAGCTATCGACCACCCACACATTTCAAGAAAAACCTCACATGTATGCTGGGCAAAAGACTTGGATCCCCCCCGCCCTCCCCCCTAGATAATGGTGGGGCTTAGGTGCTCCGTGTTGATTGCTGTCTGGGGTTTTGGCTTAAAAAACAAGCTCAATAAAGGCTGTGATCTGCAGCAGAAATGGTGCACAATAGATATTGAGCCTTTAGAGATTAAGCTGTTGGCCCAGATGGCGGGGATCCCAGATTGAGCAGCTGTTTCTCTAAAAGACTGTGGAAATGACGTGGACACACCTTTGAATTTGTCTGTGGAACATTTGAACACACCAGATCATTGATAGTGAGGAAGAACAACTGTGGGGAATCTGTAGAAAGAGCGAGATGTTGGTTGACATCTCGCAACACTGGCGTAGAGGCAAGCTAGGAATTGCATCTGAACAGACCCTGATTGGCCATAACCTGTACAGTGAGCTGTGGAGCAGGGTACACGTAACAGGAAAGATGCTGTGGAATTTTACCCCACAGGGTGATGGCCCATCCCTATGTAGGGGAACGGACATTCAGTTTGCACTTACAGTCGACTGCATCATTTGCATCCTTGTATTGAATAACGCTGCTGCTCAAATCTTTCACACACTGCATATTACTGATCACTTGGAACATTTCCTTCAGCGGCCGTCATGCCTCTTAAGAACTAAATAAGCCCTTCAAATGTAGACAACAAGGACACGAACAAGTGAGCAGCGCACCTTCTTTTTAGTGATGCAGTTTATTGATCAACCTGAATGCCGTAAATAATGCGGCTCAATATCATGGGTTTTATTTGATGTTATTCTAGTTCCAAGCATTATGTGCAAGTGTCTGCAACAGCAGACGCTTCTCGGAGCCTATTGAGAATTAATTAGGCCTTTCAAATGCAAATGAAGGGCACCAATGATGCCTTTTAAGCAGTGCTTTGAATGGGAAAAAATAAGTGCAGGTACTCATTAAAATGAGCTATGAGTGTGGCAAGTGGGCGGAGCTAGGGGCGGGGCTAAGGACAAGACATAAGACACTGCTACTATGGAGTACATATATTGCCCTTGATAGTAGTCTTTAATTCCCCGTATGTGCAGATTCTCTCTGCACATGTGGCACAAGACATATATAGTTCAATGGGCATGTACACAGAGTCCCTTCCATGAGACAGAGGCAGCGATCACTCAGAAGATTCAAGCTCCACTTTGACCGAGCCGGAGCACCTCACGGGCTCTGTGTATATGCCCATTGAATGAAGACTCCCTTATGACTGCTTGTTTGGAACCTTATGGTCCTATAATTGGTTGATTGCCTAACCAGTCGGAAGGGACATACTGCGCTAGATTGACTCTCAGTGGCTGCCTTTGGTCTCGCTTTCTGTCTCAAGGAGCCTACAGGCCCATCCCTTGAATAGCACTCATGGTTGGAGTGGCTCATGGTGCCCCCCTCCCTCACCTCACAATCCTGATGAAGACCCCTCCGTAAGGGATCTATTAACCTACAATCCTTCTCTGGGGGTCGAAACGTCGACAACTCTTCAACCTGCCAGTCTGATCAACAGTGATATGTCACTGTGATATTTGTCTCCAGACTATGGCATTGTACTCTTGTGTATAATCAATTTCTTGACTGAGGGGCTTAAAGTGAAGCCAACCACCAATGTAAATAGTGATGCTTATAATGTCACCAGCCTATCTGTACACTTCTTTAACCCTCAATTAAATACACATAATTTTCCTTCTTATCCCCTGTCTCCTCCCCCTCGGGGCACTGATTTGTGGTAAGTTTCGGATTGTATTTATGGATTTATTACCCATACACAATGTTCAGTGTGATTAAATAACATTGAACATAATTGTATCTAATATCTTGATTTAAGTTTCTGTTTATTATATTATGACTTTCATGTTACATGTTTGTTGAATATGTGTCTATTTCTTTATGGATATGAATTATGGAGTGTTAAACATTGGTCAAGTATGGGACCACACTTTACCTATGTTGTGGACATTGTCTACTCAACTCTACCATTTTGATTACATTACATGAAGCAGTCGTGATACCCGGCAAAACTCATTGTAGCTCATAACATTATACCAATGTTGTTGGGCATTCCTTGACTTTTATATAGGCTCCTGTTGACCGGTAAGCTTATTCCAGAATTGAGACAATAGAGCCATGATTGGAGTGATTATAGCCGGCTGCCCCTAGGCTGCAGGCAGTCGGAACTGGTCTGGTCAGCACTCAGAAAATTCCTGCTTCTAATGTGGGTGATACCTGAACAAGAGGAAGTGGCACAATGAGGAATTGTGCTCCGGTACTGATCCCCACACCCCAGTACATGCAGTGAGGGGTCGTGCATTTGTTTGTCTCACAGGGGGAACGTATGCATACCGTAACAGGTGGTAGGAAAATTAGAGACGGGTGAGAGGAATGAAATAAATAAGAGAGTGGAGTGGAGTGGGAGATAAAAAACAAAGAAAAGAACTGAGAAAGACCATCAAAGCAGTGCTGCTAAAGGAGAAGTAAGAACCAGGTATCAGGAGGGCAGACAGAACAGGAAAAAAGAGGTGTAAAGAAAGAGACAAGGATCGAAAGAGGGAAAGACAAAATAGATGAGTGAGGGGCCAAGGTGAAAAGGAAAGGATCGGAAGGAGAGAGGGATTGAGGGATAAAAAAGGGAAAGGCAGTGGCAGAGTCACTGAGGTCAGCGGCCAGGGCTAATGAGAGAGGGAAGAGATATGAGGGAAATAAAAGAGAAAAGAGAGAGAAAAGATGACAGAGAAAAAAACAGGAGTGCCAAGGGAGGGAGATAAGGAAATTAGGTTCAAGATAAAACAGAAGGGAATGAACACAAGAGGGATAGAGAGAGGGATTGAGGGAGAGGTGGAAAAGAAAGGGAAGGAATAAGTGACCCACTAGAGCTAGTTAACAGCTGGTTGGACTGTGGAGGAAGTAGAGCACTATGCAGTGGTAGAGAAGAGAGCGAATGAAGAGGAGAATTGTATAGAAGAAGAGAGAAAGACAGAAGGAATAAGTATTAAGGAAAGAAGGGCAAAAAAATGGGAAGCGAGAAGGTGAATCGACAGGGAAGAGTGATTCCTTTCCCCTAGCCTTTATTATGATTTTCTATGATGCCATTGTTAGACTCAAAGGTTGTTTGTTGCTATATCCAGTGACATCATCATTATACAAATGAGTTATTTTAGAACTTGTAATATCATACGTCCTTTTAATCATAGAACGTTGGCACATATCTCGTTAGTGGCTGTCAGCTTCTAAACTCCTTTAAAAGTAAAAATAAGGCATTTTGAATGCAGTGTCTGTGTGTGTGTGTGTGTGTTTTTGTGTGTGTGTGTGGGTTTGATGACACACTCCCACTGTGGGGACTTGATTGCACTGTGGGGACTTGAACCCAGGTTCTCACAATGCAATGCCTTCTAAATGATAAAAAATCACTTCAGAAACACTGCTGAAAATGTTTACATCTTTTAAAACTTTGACTTGTGGGGACCTGTGTTTCATCATGTGTATTTATTTTTGTGCTCAGCTATGCCCCTGTAGACAGGAAGTGTTGATCATTCACTCTAGACAGTCACACAAAGGGAGCTGGGATGTGACCTGCATATCCTGATGGCTCATCACCAGGTTGATGGGTCTTTCTGAGCTAGAGTGGCGGGAGGAGTCACTGACACCTAAATAGGACTGTGTTTGTCCTCACACAAAGCTGTCTCCACCCCCTGTTGTTTGTCTGGAGCCAGGTCACGGAAAGGCAGGGTACTACAAAGACTTTTCTTTGAAGTTTGCCTACTCCAAAGGCAGAAACTGGTATAAGTACTGGAGCTGTGACACCATAACTTCAGGAGTAAGAGGAGATTTTTACTACTAAACATAAGAGGGCCCCTGAATATTCAATAATGGGGAGAGGAGGACAGGGGAAATCACTAAACACAAACAACAAACCTCCCCCTATTCAATCATTAATAGGTAATATATCCAAAGATGATTAAAAACATCATTGTCCCACAGAAAATATTTTCATCTTGGATTTATTTTATCAAAAATAGTATTAAGAAAGAGTTATATTTATGTATATTCAATTTAAACAATTCCTAGAATTTCTATACATAAATATCACATGAGCAACCCCATCAAAACAAAATATACAATAGGTACAACAATAATAGCCTCAAGATACACACACACAACATGCATACCAACAGTACTTACATAAAAAAAGAAAAAGGAGAAAATGCATCTACTGTACAGTAATGACAATAATCACTATTAAAGTCTTTTCACAAACATAACACTAAAGATGGCAAATAGGAACCGTCTTTTCAAAATTATCAAACTGTGAATAGTTGACACAAGGCGCCGATGCGCTTTTCAGAGTGGACCTAAAGTCCAACAGTTCCTTCGTCAGGGCACAGAAGATAGAGATCATCAGGTGGTCAAAAGTCCCATCCAGAGTTTCTTTTTATATGTGTACATACATATAGCGTGATCAGGGGGCTCCTTAATGACACAGTTTATGACCGCATATATATAATTTTATTAATGACAGGCCAAAATGAGCCAGCAATTAAAGGTAGATCGAATCAGACGTAAGATGCAATGGTAAGAGGGCCCAAAAAGTTCTGTGGGTCATCAGCATGTAGAAATTCCCGAAAGTTAGATCCTATGGTAATTGCCCACGAGTCAATATACAGAAATACCTTAATCAATGTATGTTTTTTTAGATGTGCCGACAGAGTCCACAATTAGTTCGTGGCCATACGGTATGGGGGCATCTTGAACCAAATAAATAGTTGAGGCTGGTGAGTCCTTTCACAAATCCGACGTGTGAGTTTCAAACGTCCAACTCACGCGTCGGATTTGTGAAAGGACTCACCAGCCTCAACTATTTATTTCCCGATGCAGCACTGCCGTGCGGTTGAAAATACAACACATCGTTGCAGTGCAGCCAAAGAATCGAGGCAGTGCCTGCCGTGTGGCTGGAAGATTGCTGCAGCCTGAGTCCAAAACACTGTCTCACCAACGTCCGGGGCACCCGCTCCGATTCGAACCCAGGCCCTGCTGTGTGGCTGAAGAAATGAATGCTTCACCTGCTTCGTGGCTGAAAAATCTAAACAGCGCCTGTTCTGCTTCTGCTGCAGTGGCCCAGCACGTCAGGATTTTTGACACTTTGTCCCTGTGTGCCAAGTTCTTCATCAACATTGCCATGCAGTTAGGAATCAAGGCCGCATTTCCGAAGATCGATGTATCACCTTCCCTCGCAGTAAGGAATCAACACACCACCTCCCCTGACAGTAAGGAATCAGCGCATCACCTCCCTTGCGCTGCAGTAAAGAATTGATGCATCACCTCCCCTGGCAGTAAGGAATCAACGCATCACTTCCCCTGGGAGTAAGGAATCGACGCATCGCTTTGCTTTCCCGGCACCTCACCGTTCCCTGTGCCTGTTTTCATCTTTGATTTTGACGCATTCCAGGTACTTTGTGATAAGAGGGATGAAAGAGGAAAAAAGGAAAAAGCTCCCTACAGCTGTACGCCGCACAACTACTTATGAAGGAAGTGGCACTTAAGGGCCACTCAGGTTTTTTACAACCACCTGCTATGCCTTCCCAAGAATGAAGAGTCGGTCAGACAGTAGAGAATACAAACTTACATGTTTATCAGAAATACTCAGCAGAGGACTCCCTCATGACCTGCACCCTAAGATGTCTGCCGAGGGACTGACTCCCCAACAGTCTACAGTGAGTAGTAATCCCTCCTGAGACGCCTCCACCATGCCCCCTTGGAAAAATACTGGCCTGGGCCGAACACAAACAAAGAGGCACAGTGGGATGAGCTAACACCTGCCAGATGGGTACATATTATCAGGAGCCCAATGCCAGGGCGCTGGGTCTCAGCTTGTCCTAACATGGGAGCAGAAACTACACATTCAGATCGGTATGCAAAGACAGAATGTCCCTATTATTAGTAAGTCGAGAAACAGCCTTGAACAAGAGAGAAAATAAGTGTTCTGCTGAAGTAAGCAATGCGAGCAGTGAGGCCTAACTAACTCAAGCACAGTTCAAGCAGCCTAATAGGGATTACGAAATGCAAAATGGAGTCACACTCGCTAACTGAAGCCTGTACATTACGGGGATAACTCAGCAGGTAGCATGACGTGAATTCAAAAGGCATCTATTTAGCCAAGCACGGCTAACCTAATATGGCATGGAATGGGAGTTTCAAACCTAACACTTATACAAACAGTCACTGGGTCCCTGCCTACCTTAAGGGAGAGGGAGACCTTTATGGTGACTGGGACCTTTTCCCTCATGTTTATATCTTACTATTGAAACTAATGGTGACTGTCATTCCTGGTTTCCCCAAGGTACTATTTCATTTGTTGCATTTGTTTTTCCATTCCTTTTTTCATTTCAGTCCTTTTTGAGGTACTTTTTAAGTCCCCTGATTGTAAAAGCAGATTAGGTTTATATGGAATCACAGGGATCGTATCTTCATAATAGAAATGCCCACTCCTCAAGTGTTTAATGGAGCGATGCCAAACGCCCCGTTATTTTACATTGAGTTTACTTTCATAATAAGCGTAAGGGCACAAGGCAACACGGTTCCTCTTTTTTTGAGCAAGTAATAGATCAGGTTTTTATTTCCATGACACCGCGTCCATCCCGCTTGGAGGCCTGGTGGCAGCAGGGACACGATTTCCCATCATACAATCAAGGCGCTAGGAGACTTGATGTGATGACACAGTTGAGCGTCACCACGCAATTATGGGCCCTTCACTTGGAACTGCCATGAAACATTTAAAATCAACGCCAGACTGTGTACAGATCGCCTTGAGTCAGGTGTGAGTGATACCACACTAGGTATACTGAGGCTTTGTACCCATGACGATGTGAGTACGGGACTCCATCCTTGAGCTAACAAGGTATACTTCATGCTGATTTGACTAAACTTTCTATTATACAGATGGAGGTGTTTATTAACTCTATGACTATTCTATCCCTACCTCCGGTGACATTTTAAACAAGTAGTGTGTGAATAGAGGGACACGCTCCCCTGCCCTGAGTGGTTGCACTGTTACCCTAAAGAGGGTAGAGGTGGAATTTAGCATACTCTTTAATAAAAATGCATTATCTGGTGTTTACGATATCCCCCATGGCTCTTTTTTCTCGTTTTTAAAGCATGGCGTGCTACTGTTGGGTGACTAACAAGGAGTACAAATTAGTGGATGTGAAAGTGACAAAGGTCTGAATATTCTTTATTGTGTGAACTACATGGGATGCAGGAGTGATGAGAATGGCTTGGCATATAGTACACATAAATAAGCATGGCGTTGCACGTTAACAGGAGTCGGTCGCTAACACCTTCATTGCGTGGCTTAAAAGATAGTTGTTACTCCTTCTGGACACCTTTCCATGTGGTGTTTTGGCATGCACAGGGTGTACAGGGATACACATAGAGTGAGTGGTAATGTTCTATCATTCTCATGCCTATTAAATACAGGAACAGTGGGCCTACAATGTGGTGAGTAAATATACTCACATTGCATGTAAAGTAGAGTTGCATGCTAATACAAAAATTCTAATATATCATTCCGGGGCATTTAATGTAGAGTGCATCCTGATGAAAGCCCTGGACCAAAGAATCCATAGGATAGGGGTTGAAACATGTAGACAATGAATATAGGGTCATTGGACCATTATATCCTAAATAAACCCTGGAGAGAAGTTTTAGCCATACCCCTAGCAAGACCATTAATAAAGGGATACTGTGAGGATCTGGGTGTACTTATGATATGACTGTGGGGCCTTATCGTGGAGTACACTCACAGATGCAGTCTTGGGTTCAGTCAGTATCGCTTACTTAACCTGAGCTCAACACTGGGTAGCTGTGTCTGTATACAGTAAGGCTTGGCAAAGGAACTTAGTGTGAAGCATTTAACAGCACCAAACAACAGAATAAGATAATCACACACCAATAAAAAGACACAACAACAATTTATAAAAATAGACCATATTTTTTATACATTTTTAGAGACCTTGATCATTTTCTATAGCAACAGATTTTAATTGTTTTAATCACTTTTAGATGCAACTGCAAACAAGCATTGGCAAGCGTGAAGTTTGAAAACCTTTGAAAAGAGTTAGTGTGAGTACTCTGGCCCTGCTTGGACGACCAAATCCAGCAAGAATAACGTCTAGGTTGGCCAGAAAGATTACTTTGAATAGTTACCTGGCCACCAGAGCGTTTTTGAAGCCAGTTACAAACTTTACAGGACAACCACGATAGAAGTCAATGAAGTGATCCCTATGCTAAAGGTTGCAGGCAAAGATGCTCTAAATTATGCTTTAGTTGTGATGCAGTCGGTGGGTCTCATCTGGTGGTTCCTCACACCACAGGTGATATGGGGTAACTTTCGCCATGGTAATCGGAGTCCCTCGAAGTCTCTATGTTGCAGTAGTCAGACAGCCAATGCTGTACTACTGATTCCTCTGCCCCGTGGTTGGATGCAGACTATTTGGTGGGGGCTGGTGTTCCTTGTGAACAACAAAGCCAAACTTGGACAGCACTCCCAGGTCTGCCAGACTTGCATGCAGGTTTTGCCTATTTTGTATTTGTCCTCTGTAATGCCCTGCGACTGGTAGCGGAAAAACTTCTGCAGTAGCTACCACTTTGTCCGTTTGGGGTCTTTCAGCTCTTCTTATACTAGAGCTGAACCCAGGAGATCAGCCACCTGGTCCTCAGAACCAATGGTCTTATTGAAGTGTAGTCCTCTCAATGGTACAGCCTTCCTTTGCTCTGTTCAAGGGCAGCACAGGCCTAATACAGTATATGTTCCATGTTGATGCCCTAACCTATCTAAAAAAAAAAAATAATAATTTTTATTTGACACTGTAGTTGTGGCATGCTTTATCATCGGGTCTCACCCAGGCCCCTAACAACCAAGATGGATTCGACCATGTTCCGGGGAGCACTTTAGATATATTTTGTCACCGGGAATCCAAAAGACTAAAAATACCTCCACCAGGTTACTACTTCTAAACTGAGACAAAATCCTAACTTTACAACTTTCGGTATTCACTAAAGGCATTTAGTAGTAGTAAAGTTAGGAATCCTAACTTTACTACTACTAAATGCCTTTTGTGAATACCAAAAGTCTTAAAGTTAGGATTTTGTCTCAATTTAGTAGTAGTAAAGTTAGGAATCCTAACTTTACTACCACTAAATGCCTTCTGCGAATACCAAAAGTAGTAAGTTTAGGATTTTAACTCAGATTCGTACTGTGAATCGGCCCCTATGTTTTGGTTACTCAAATGGAAATTATCTCCCAGAACACTCTGCTGTATCCAATGTGAACTTTGTCCTGAAACCTCATACATCGTCTCATTGTGAACAAAGAGACTTGTTTTCCATGAACATTATGGCTGTTCCAATTCCTGATGGTATAGTTTGGTACAAGGTTGATTATGATGTATTTGGCCCTACTGAACTTTTAAAAATACCACATTTATTTAAAATATCTCTCAATGATATCATTACCTCCAGTGCATTTTCTGATGATTGGAATTTCGAAACAGTAAATAATATGTTGCCTGATTTAGAAAAATCTGCTGCATTTTCAAACAATGAAATGCTAGAAGACACACCTGACTTTGGTAGCATGTACTGTTACCATCATTATGGTCATCACTTTGTTTTACACAAATCCAGTATCCCACTTAATGTTTTCACACACCACCAATGGGAACATTGCCCAACACCACCAAAATTTGTTCGAAAACTTTTACACAGAAATTTTCATATTTTTCAGGGTTTAACACTTATGACCAGACCTCATTATACAATGAGGTTGCACCTACATCTTCACTGAAAAATATGCTGACTAACACCAAACAGATTTATTCTGCATCTTCTACTGCCCAACTGTCTGAGCGTGCCTCATTCCGCAAGAAATTATATTTCTGAATGAAACTGTGCAACAGACTTTCTGTCTTTGACTAGCCAAGAACAAGGATTTGAACATACCATGGTTTCCGACACCTTCACACATCGATTTTACATCACTTGGAGGGGATACAATAGATGCCATCATGCAGTATGATACATCAGACTCCAATTGGAAGGGTTGGTTAGTTTGGCCCACAGACACAAATGGATATCAATCAAGATTCAGGGGTACAACTGAAGGGTTCAGTATTCATAGGCCAGACCCACAATATGTACCAAGAGAACATCCGGGGGTAGTGACATCATACAGTGTTGGGAAGTTGTGTCTCGAGTGGCTAAAAACCTTGACACTGTCCCAGGTGACTTTCAGATGAAGTGGATTTAAGGGATTTTTTACTAGGTCCCCGAAAGCCACATCGGAAACTTTTCTATTACGCTGTCTATAATGAAATTTGGAAAATCTCTCAACAAGAAGCTGCAGAGAGACTCCGTGAAATAGATAGAATTAACCTAGAAAAGGCGTTAGCTGTAGTTAACAATGGTATGACTACATTAACATCCAGGATTTATTCACTGGGCAACATTGTATCTTCTGCTATTGATGTACTAGAACAAGACTTGTCCATACTACAACATGAAAAATCTCAGCTATGTTCTACTATGTCACTGAGCTGGATGCTGCAATCATTGCACACTGGTTATGTGCCTTGGCGATTTATCAACAGTACATCTCTATTTTCAGCATACAATCTAACTGAAAAACAGATTACAATGGCACAAAGGGGAGCAAAGTATACAATGCTGCGCATTGAAAAAGTTTACCAATTACCTTTTACTGTGGCATGGTCACCATCCACAGAATGGTTAATTTATGGCCACATAACATTACTGGTCACTACTTTCCAGTTTTAGTATAGCCTAGAACAACACCAGGCAGGCAGATATGATATGATGGGTAGGAAATTCAGCGGGAATCTTGGGAATTGACGTACAGATTTCGATGTAGGAATGGGGACATGGAAGTGTTCCTTAGCGGTACCAACTTCAAGAATTCCTTAAGTGGATCTCTCATATGCCAGGATATTATGCATCATGGGGGCTGTAATGGTTCAGTTGTTAACTTATCCTGCCACTTGAAAGGTTCCCCAGCTGCCGTGATTAGTCCAGTATTCGAGTTACTTTCAAATGGGAGTTACTTGATGCTGAATGATCAAAGTTGTTGCAGGTGCTCCAGGGCATCGCATATCTGGTCACTGTAAGCTCCAGGGTTACTTGCTGTATGCAAGTATTGTTTCCACCGACCCTCTCAATAAGGGAGGTGCCGTTACGGCCTTCATTGAATGTTTCCTTTGTATGGTTTGATATTCTGAGCCCATTGAAAGCCATGCTTCTTCAGCACACCCTGCCCTTATTCTCCAGCCGAGAAACTTATGATCGCCTGGTTGCAAGGTCCTCGGCTGGGATACAGGCACTGATACAAACAAACTGCCCTTTCCATTACACAGAAATGGTTCACCGTATCTTTAACATGTCTGATACAACGGGTACTGTCCACCTATTTAAGACCATAGGTTCTGGACTGTTAAGCACCTTTCAGACAATCCTTGGAGTTGTTCCCAACTTTATACTCTCTGTATTCGGAAGCATTTTTGGAGAGTTTCCGCTTATCCTGTTTCTAATTGCAGGTATCCTGATTGTCTTTTTTCTGCTACGCAATGGACATCCCAGTCACCAAGGAGATGGAACTCACGCTCTTGTAGCGCCAATATCGTCATCGCATGGTTATCCATCTGGACACACCTCGTCTTCGAGGACTGAGCAAGTCTTGGTTCTTGTCATTTAGACCAGTCTGGATTGACTTTATTCTGGCTGTTCTCTGATGCCTGTTATGCAGACAAGAATACGTGTTGCATCTCTGTCTAACACTTAGAAACAATTTCTCCACCGGACGTTGATGCTTTACTGGACCAGATAACGGCCCATGTTCTGCAGTGTCCTCAGCGTATTCCAATGTTGATGTCTGCATTCCTAAAGCCACCACGGGATGCTTCAGCTCCTGTTGGGAAGGATACCGGCTCCTCAACAAGTACTCAGGCCTCGGATGACACTAGAACATCCCCAGCAACGGCTGTTGTGAATACGGAGGAGCATCTGTGCTCGATTGACCTGATCTGCGAGGTGTTGCAGGAACCGTCGTCTGCGATTGCAGGCAACAGTGATGTTGCGTCTCTTAGCCAGGACACATAAACAGTTGGCTCATCGTGTGCTGGAAAAATTTGGAATTTTAGAGTAAACACTTTTTCTAAACTGCATGGCTTTCAGTTTCTCATTGTTTGGACTTCATATACGAACTTATTTAGTACAGACTTCTATTGCATGCATTATTTTGTATTTTTTTACATTTTTTAGTACTATTTTTAATGAACTTATGAATAGTTGCATACCACGCCTAGCCGTACATAGAATTCTTAGTATGTTGTCCAGTCCGATGAGGAGTGGGTGTTATGTTCCATATAGGTACCCTAATATAGGCTCAGGTAGTCACCTAACCTTTCACCTATATTCTCCCTACCATTACACAACATAACGTTCTTAGCAATGACCTTTTACCTAGTTACGGTAATGTCCAAAAATGACATGGGGCTTTCCCCGAAAAGCTTAGGCCTTATTCATTATGCATTAGGATTCTTGGAATCACAGCAGGACAGCAAGCCTACAATCGCCTGCATAATAACTATGTATAAGGGTCATTCCTTCTGTCATCTCAGTCCGAAATGACACAGCAAGGTATATCCCCAGGAGGTACCACTTTGGGTATATATACACCATCTCTTGCTGAGATAGTCAGAGGAGAAAAGGACTTCCATGCTTACACACTGACGCGAGACGCTGAGGCTCCTGCACGCAGACACTACAGCTCACAGTGGTCTGACAGCCCCTGCAGGGTGTGCATCTCGAGACAAAGACGGGGTCCCACAGTCTCTCACTTAAGGTAATGGGGCTGACTTTATCATAGAGGGATTCTTGGCTTTTACATCTACATACATGGTAGGTACACTTAGGTACATCTAGTTAGGATTGCATCGTAGGAGTACACATTTACTACTGTGATGTATTTTATATACTTGACTGTATTCATTGTTTTAGCAGAATGGTAGAAATCTACCATCCTTTTACGCTATTAGTGCTTATAATCATTAATATCTGTTACTGTCTAATGGTTGTTTCAGCACACCTATTTTACACTAGAATGACGCTGGTTCAATAAATGTTTATTGAAAAAACTTCCCCACCATTTATTCTGTGTATCTCTCTGAGACGAGGCAAGCACGAGTGACTGAGCAACTAGTAGCTCTGTTTCCATGATTCTGAGGGATCAGGGTTGTCATGTTCGATAGTTGCCAAGAACTATTCTGTCCTTGGTAAGAGGGGTTTCTAGTGGCACTGTGAGCTAGCTAGTGTACAGGCAGATATGTTTTGTAGGGGTGCCTACAACCAGTCTGACTCCAATCCTACAGTATATGTTGTCTAAATGCGCAGATCCTATATAGGTTTATAGGAACTACACGACAACGGAATACCCCAACTGTCGTAGTATTGTGTTCTAGGGAGAGTATATGCTTTTGGCCTTTTTTCAACATAAAGGTCTACCTCTCCCTTCAGGTAGTAAGGGCCCTAGTTGGAGGCGTGACCTACTGTTTGTTTAAATGTGCGCTTGTAGCAAAAATTGATCCAAGGATGCATTATGGGCTAAAATATAGTGTGAAATGACAGATTTTCATTTCACTTAATTATGCATAATTTCTCATATTGTTTACGTAATTTTGCATAGATGTGAATTTCACACAACCCTAGTCATAATGATATAAAGTTCTCATGCCAAAGCATTCAAGCTCAAATATTATTTGTGCTGGGCATCTGTGGGTTTTTACACCTGATGTACACACAGAAATAAAATATGGGAGTATGGTGCATAAACTTTTATGCTCCAGTTTTGTGCATAGTTCTATAGTATTTTCTACTGTTTGTAAAATCTGGTAGCAACATCAAAGAGCTGATGACCCCACCATGTGCAAAATGTGAGCAGCACAGTTTGCACTCTGCACAACAAACCAAGTTCAAATTATGTTTGTGTCTATTTTTATACTAACGTTCAGAGTCAAATGAACCTTTGTAGGTGTGCTGTTCAAATTTATGAAATGCCATATCATTTTGCATGCCCCCTCCCCAGTGTCTTAGTAATATTGAAACTAAAAGATGCATGATAATAATGTAATTGAAAGGTATCCTATTGATAAGAAAAGAGTCCGTAAACTCATTACACATATTGTCCAAAAAGTATATGGATTATTTTAAACATCTGCTGTTTGAAGACATTTCTTAATGGTTGCTGAAAAAACAATGCCTGATTTGTTTTAGACTTCGCAAGCACTTCATGCTTATAACGCGGAATTTTTTAGGAGTCTGCAAGTTAAAAACACTTGGCCTTCCTTGAAATGCTAATTAGCCAGGAAACCAGCTGACAAGGGTTTAAGTTCTGGCATGAAAAAATAGCCCATAACAAATCGCTAATGTTGCCCTCCTTCACCTGGCATGGGCTGCATGACACTGTTTTTACCAGCATAGGGAAGCACAATTTGATTAACATATGTATGGTTACTTGGCAACAGCTTCCATCCCCCAAAGCCCTTTTGAGTCTCCACTTATCTCCCTACGGAAAGCCCACGTTTAGAAATAGTGAACCCTTGATGTCTTGAGCAGCGTAATGTGAAGTTCATGATAAAGTTTGTATGAAAGATATGGTGAGATTATAGGGGAATGCATCTAGAGCATTCACAGATCTATAGTTACACTTTTGGGAAAATTAATTAAAATATTTTGACCATCATAGAATTATACACATATTGTGAGAACATAATCTAAGAATGAGTTGTAGATTGTCTGCCTAACTATTTTTAGGTCGAGCCTAGACAGCGCTTGCGCTGTCTCTTCGAGGCACGTTGTATTCTGTTTTGCGGGTTTACAGCCGGCCCCTGCTTTTCATTTTTCATTGTCAGCGTCCTTTAAAAACCCTTGCTTCTAAGTGGTTATTTTTCCAATTTACAGTGTTTAATTTAAGCAGGTTGTTTCCAGTGCTCAGCACCGGCACTTCATCATCGACACCGGTGCTTTTTATGAGCGCCAGTTAAGGACACAATAATTTATGTGAAGATAAAGTGATTTTTCCAGAGTTATAGGAGTTTGCCGACTCTAAGACTTGAACTTGGTTTCCCAGCTCCTAAGTCATCTGCTCTGGCCATTACACCACATCCTCTCCCCGCATTCATGGTTAGTAGTTTGTTCTGTTTTGGGTGGCGCTAACAAGAGAAATGGTCTGATGCAAGCTGCCTCCTAACGAGAGCCTCAGCACTTGTTTTTTTACAAATTAACTGCTGCCTATTTGTTCCTCCTTTTTCGCTGTTAGTTCCCTCCCATGGAGCAGGCCTCATTTCTTATAGGCTTCCACTTGTCCCATCTTAGTTACTGGCTCTGGGGCTTTTTTTTTACATCTGAAAGAGCATTTCTCCCGAGTGGTCACGATCTGACTAGCTACAAGCTTTTCTGACTGTACATTTCTGTCTTATCTCTGACTTCAAAGTGAGAGGATTTCCCCCATCCCTTAACCCTCTTGCACCTTGCTGCATTAGCCGTTCCCCCATCCCCTTTTGTTCTGTGTGCATCAAGTTAGGCAGCAAGAAGCCTGTGCACCAGCTGAGCACCGGATCGCTTTTGGTTTCCATTCACTGCTCTGCTCTTGTTTCCTTGTTTCATCTTGGATCCAGGGCGGAGTTACAGTGACTGGCAGCGGGTGGCATCTTGAGAATGGAAGTTTTTACAGGACAGTCTAATTTCTCTTCTTTTCTATCACCGGATTATGTTTTTTCCCAGGTTCCTCTGGTTACACTGTCAGTACTGCAAAGCCGCAAAACGACGCCAAAAACTTTGCAACCCATATCGCTTTGTTGGTGCACATGCAAACGTTTACCCTGGTGCTGTGGTTAATGCTGCCATGGTAAGATAAAGGAGCCACTCAGCTCTGCATACTCTAGTACACACTCCACATTGTAGTTTCGTAGCAATGAGCGAGATGGAAAATGTTTGCGACCAAATAAATTGCTTGTTCCAACACATACTGTTAGCTTGTTAATTCTATTGCATTCTCTTAGATTTTGAAGGATAAACTGCCTGGCAGTGTGTCCGAAAAGTACCAGTTTGTATTTTTAAGTAAACTTTGCAAAAGTTTGGACCAACAGGAGATTTTTTCGGGGAGAGCTTAGCACTGAAATATCTGTCTCAGCATCCTTTTATTGTTTGAAAGGCTATATTTTACAGCAATTATTGTCATAGGCTAACCCACACTCCCTGTTTTTGCATAACACGTGTAACAAGTTCAAAGTGAGTAGAAACTAACTGAAATGTATTTCCTGATCTATTTTTTGTGGTGCATTAAACAATTTTCACAGTTCAGATGTTCTTATTTTGAAGTTCAAGCATATTTCATTGTTTACATTTGCACTGAACACGGCTCTCGTTGGTGTCCATTCTTTTCCATGTGCTCTGGGATGCTGTTAAATATGAAATTGTTTGTTAGACTTTATGATCTTGGTCCTAGCATCTCCTACTGACTCCGCTATCACTTTACCTGTTGTATTGTAAAATTGTGTAGCGCCTTTCCACGCGTTTACACCACCTCTATGCACTTTCTGGTTGGTTGAGCATGCAGCTCCTCAGTTTATGTATGGGTGGTAGAGTGTTTATTAGCGCAGTTTGTGGGAAGTATTTTGGTGACACACTTGTGGCCAGGAAGAGTAGTGGCCACTTTGGAAATGTAGTGGTAGGGCAGGGAGGGTCCTCGATTTAAAATGAATAAATAAAAGTTCACTAACCTGAAGGGCCACCACCCCTCCTTTGTCGTCTTCTCTTCTGCCAGAAGCGGGAAGCCCACAGGCTCCCAGACTGCCCTTAGCCAATCACGACACTGCTGTCAACAGAATGACAGCAGCGTCGTGATTGGTCTGAGTGGCCTGGTTCAGTGCTGAGACAGAGAGTGGGAACCTGTGCATGTTCTCCACCCAGCTGTGCAATACAGCCGGGTGGAGAACATGCTAATTGTGCATGATGGTTTGGCCGACCCAAGATGGCTGGCCAGACCATCATACACAATACCACTCCTACGCCCTCGCCCTGTGAGACAGCCCAACCCACACTGTTCTAACCTGGCTCAGACTCTTTACGAAAAAACAAAATGATAATAACTTAACTTTATTAACGTTGCGTTATTATCATTTTATTTGTCCTTTTATACTCAGTAGGGTAATGCTCCTCCGCCTTTGCAGAGGAGCCGCTGCTGGCCAGGAGACGTGATCCAGACGTGATGCAGCCGATCTCAGTTGCACACATTTTTTGGTGAACTTCAATCACTTATATTTAGCTGAACTTATTAACCTCATTTCTTTTTTAACAGTGTACTTGCATGTTATTTTAAGTAATTTCACATTATCAAATACACATTGATGCTCTTCAGAATCACAAAGAACGACTAAAATGTATGACACCATGGAAGTGATCAAAAACTTCCTATAAGAATAAAGCAAGCGGAGGAGGGCAGTATTGTACTGTAGCTTTTATATAGCGCTTACTAACCATATGTGGGGCACTGAAATGCTTAGCCTCACTTGTGTCAAGCTTCACTGTGTACCTGAGCCTATATTGGAAGTGGTTTCATGCATGAGGACCACGAAGTGCGCCTATGGTGTTATGGAATGCAGAGCCTGGTGGTGTGATGGGTGAGTGTATGTGAGATGTAAAATTTAATAAGGACTAACTAGCTTAGCCATTGGCCAGTGGTGTGCTGTGGGCACGTCCTTTAAAACCGGGGATAATCGGAGAAGGCCTAGTTCTGCCTTGCAATGATAAACTTCATTTCATTCAAAACTGTTTTGTTAAGAGTTTTCAAAAAAGTTGTTTTTGGGAATTTAAGAGGGGAAATTCTTAAACATTTCCAAAGACTGAAAGGGCATGGCAGGCTATGGGTGTCAGCTAAGACAGAGCAACGTGCAAGTATGGTGTATGCTGTTAAATTAGGAATGGACATGGGCAGACGTTATTGCCACCTGTGGACAGAACAAAATCATTACATTGCATCGGAAACAAGACTATGAAAATGTCTCATTTTAAAATGTTATTCCGAAATGGTCAGTTTAGAGAAAGTGTGAAATGTTAACAAAGGTGTGTGGAAATTATCTTGTGTGGCCTTGTTGGTGAGAGCCTTGAGAAATAATCTCAAAATCGGAATCTGTACACAAGCAGTAATGGCAGCTGAATGATAGATAGCACATTGAAATCATGCAAATTTCAAGCAAATGTGACTGCTGTGCATTCATGCAAAAGAAGTGTTCATTTCAATGCTATTGTACTGACATTTGCACCATCAGCCCTATTCCTAGGACAGTGCAAATGCAACCACCTTTTTGTGATTTTCTTCCATTTATAGCTGAACCGGAGTGCGCAGTTTGTTTTTCCTAAATTTGCTTATTATGTTCTCACGTCATAATAGCAGGAGTGTTTTTTATTTTTAGCTTCATATTACCTGCTTTCTCCAAAGTGTCATCTAGTTCATCTATCCACCATCCACTATTATCATGGTAGACTGTGAACTGACACTCTAATCAGGACATGTGTCAAGGGTCTAATTCTACTTACCACTGCCTTTGCTTGGTAGATTATCAAGGTTACATTGTCCAAAAGCTGTTGAGGGAACGCAAATATGAAAGTTCACTGATGGTTGTAAAGTTTTCTATGATTCACCTTAAAGTTAAGTAGATTAAGGGATCTTTTGGCAGAGTTTGGCAGAGTGAGGGACCCACCTATTCAGTCCAAATTGGCAATTCCGAGTAACTCATAATGAGTGCCTAATTCTTGTACACGAATGAACTTTGACCGTAGGTCAGTAAATAAAATGAAAATTGCCTGGTCTGAGAAAGTGAAGCTTTGTTCCTCAGGCATTTCTCACAAAGTTATGTATTGGTATTTATACAGCGCAAATCTAGCTAGGAAGCAACAGAACACTGCACATTATTTGGGAGGAATGGGAGACAGTATACAAGATAGTGTACATCAGGTGGTGATTACACAAATGTAATTTACACATTACATATCCAGATTCACACAATGTTGAGGCAAGTGCTGAGACTGGGATTTAAACCTGGGTTTCCAGGTTCCAAAGTCAGCTGCTCTAATCACTAGGCCATGTCACCTCTAGAAAGGTTAACATTTAAAACTATTTACTGCAATGAAGATGTGTACGTTTTTCATAGGTTTTTCGAAGGATGCATATCTTATTGAAGGACAAAGACACAAGCCAATGAAAAATATGGACGGGGAGTGGGCGGAGCTTCACTCAAGTACTGAACTACAGCAGATCTTCACCATAGCAGTGCTTGCGCGCTGACTCTAAGCTAGACCCAAAACAGTCCTTAGAGGCTTTTTTCTCTTTCTAAGTGTGCTGCTGAATACAACACTCTTAGAAAGAGGAAACCCCAATGAGAAATAAAGATATTATTTCTCGTTGTGCGTTCCCTAGGAAGGCATAGCATTTTGATGCATTCACAGGTTTAACAATTTTGGTAAATGTGGGAATGCCCCAAAATCTATTGGTGGGTTTGTGGGAACACCCACGCTCCAGTCATAGAATGTCTTCACTGTTGGCATATAACAGGATTCTCCAGCCGTATTGCCCGTTCCCCAGGAGCGAAGAGAGTGTCCCTTCCTTTCCCAGAGATACAACCTCCCAGTGCTTGAGTAGAATACACTAAAGGGAGACAATGTCCCTAAAAAATGAAGGGACCAAGAAGAACCACCAAAGAAGTCCCAATAACAGCTAGCAGGGAGGAGGTCGAGCCCAATAAGAAGTGGAAGTTCTATAGTGGAAGAAACACAAACACATATGTAAATGATGATAATAAACACTGTCTGGCCAAGCAATACTTATAAAACACTTGAGTAAACTCTATAGTTGTACACTCTTCCACACTTACTTGTTATAGAGAACAGGTAGATCGTAAATAAGATGGTTTCTTGAAATCAAACGAAAGGTTGAGATGATTCTCTCGTATCCCGTAATTGAAAACATAGAATGCAATAAAAAATAGAGCATACATGTGTGTTGTATCCCTGTGATAATCAGTAAAAGCCTGCTGACAGCTCCGGGATTATATTCACACAATGTCCAACACAAAATAGAATTTGGGAAACATGCGCACTAGCGCGTACTCACAGAGCAATATATCACCCTCGTGAAAGTCAGCAAAGGAAAAAAAGGGCGGAACGAACTGCTCCTGAAAGCGGAGCTCAAAACTGAAAGGTGGGACGTCCCCCGCTGGCGTCGGTTTTTGGAGAGAAAGCAACACGCATTAGTGTTGCGACGTGAATAATTTAACGGGCAAAAAATGTCCAAACGAAATACACTCCAGGAAAGCAACAAGTCGTCCCAACAACACACAGCGAATGTAGATGGAGAAAATCTCAGCACGAACTGAGCACGCTGGATAAAAGCACAAGGGGAGTCTTGAAATTCACTCGGGAGGGGTCTCAGCTGAGAGTTACAGCGCGTCCTCGCACTACGGGGTTGTTGAAGGGTAGAAACTACAGTGCGTCCTCGCGCTTAAGGAAACGTCCACAAAGGATGGTTCACGAACAAATAAAGGTCTACAGACCGGGTTTACTCTCCACAGGAATCAAGAGTTCAGCGGTGATGTCAAACAAGGGAAGCAGGGCACAATACCAATCGAGTAAAGCCAAGCACTGAGGCATTGCAGCTGCTGGCTTAAATCTGTACAATCACCTAACCAGTCCCAGAGCAGTGTGGGAGAGCGCACAACCCACCCCTTCCTCTAAGCCTTCTGGGAGATGTAGTCTCGCTATTGTACATGAAGTCTGACTTCTAACATTCACGGGGCAGAGTAATGAAAGACACCGACTTGGGCTGCCTTGCATTACTCCAATTTACAAAAGCAATACAGGTCCATGTAAGGTGGCCTTGCATTGCTTGGTAAATTTGGCTTAAGTAATTTGTTGCCCTTGCGGCCAGAAATCTCATATCGCATATCTAGGTGTCCTTTTCTTAGGATGAACTTACACATGAGGGTAAGAGTCTTGCCCCTCACTTTTCAGATAAGTGTACCCAATTGTAATCTCCACATACATTTAAGAAACTACAATCCTTATTAGGACTTCTTAATTTTGCCAGAACATGCATATCTGATTATGCTGAACACATTAAATAACTATAGGAATTGATGCATCCTGATTTTTCCAACACAGTTTGGACATCAGAACACACAGATACACTAAGATCTTTACAATCTGACTTGCTTGCAACACATCAGTTACATACACATGTAAATACCACAAACCTAGTCATCTTTGTTTTATCGGCTGCAGTTGGATTCATATATAACACTTTTAATGAGGGTGATACAGTGCACATGGCATATAAATTGCATTTATATTCCAATGCGTAAATGTGTTTTGCCTCCACTGTAAAATACTGACTACTGTGCAGATGGCTATCCTTAAAAAGCAGCCACATGCACAAGGGAAACACATTATTATTGTTATTCCTGTGACAACCGTAGTAGCTGTCACAAAAGCCAGCATTCCTAATGCTTAAACACTTCATCTGAGATGGATACATTAGGCTACATCCTTATCTGCTGTTGATGGTACCTTAATGTTTGACCCATCTTTACAGGCACAATAATTTCTACAGTATGAGCATGTTTATCCATGCCAAGCAGTTTTACCTCTTAAACAGTATAAACATATTGTTTACACTGCTGGTTCTGCTCAGCCTGCTTTAAATAGCAATATTCAGAGGTACGCGGCACGCGCCACAGTTGTTGGTGTAATGTTGGACGGCAACTTCCAACCACAAAAAAATCGCACCCGGTCCTTAGGGGACTGCAGTGCACAGTTATCTGAACTAAACACTTAGCTTCTTGAACTCGAACATATGGATCCTGAATTCCCCACACTTATTGTGTGTTATCCGTATTACTGTATACTATCCTGTAAAGATAATTTACATTATTCGCATCAAAATGGATTCAGAGGTTCTACAGGCAACACAATCAAGCATGTTGCAGTTACACTGACACTGTTGCTTCAATTACTTATTCTAAAACAAGAATATACTCTGATATTTTAGCTGCCATTAATGCTAATAAAGACGGTATGCTTTTACTTAAGGGATTCCCCTTTAAATAAACATACCACTTAAGTGCATAAAACATTCCTTTTGTAACCACTCCAGGAGTTGGTGATCGATTAATTACCAACCATGACCGCAGACTAGCTTTAGTGAAAGCAGCGCACAAAGGTGTTGCTTTTGCACATGCAAGTGTGACAGCCATAATTTCACTTCAATAGCAACAGCAACGTTATTAGCTGCATGCCTTATATCAACAGGCCAAAAAATATGTCCTTTGCTGTGACATTTGTCAACAAATTAAAGCCAATGCCGTGAAGTGTCCACTGCAGACACACCTGTTAATTTCGAACCAACATTTTGCGTGCATTTATTTGGATCACTGTGGTCCTCTAATTTTGTATACAGTGTTTAAATGTATCCTATTTGCTATTGATTCTTTCTCCAGGTTCCTTTGGGTTTGGCCACAGCATTCAGCTGATGCTTGCACTGTTCAGGAAACATGCATGCAGTACATTTCACCTAGACTAGGGCCCAACCTTCGCTTCTAAAGCATACCGGGATACTATAGCGTCCTCGGGTGTACAGGTGCAGTATTGTTCTCCATAAAAGCCCAAAGGTAATTCTGTGGTAGAGAGGTTGAACCGTAACTTAGAGCAGTCCTTAACAGCTAGAGTATTAGGCACATGGCAAAGTTGGCTCCACCACCTATATGGGGTTCTATGAGCACTAAATATTCTCCTCAAAAGATCTCCGGGCGGCCGGACCTCATATTAGGTCTTCTTTGACATCAAAATGTTTGTTCCAGAACTTGATGGTCAAGACATTGTGGGGACAGCCACACCATTTGACCTAAAAGATTGCTGTGCTGTCTTACAGGACCTACAAATGTTCTGTGACACCCAATCTAACGAGCAGTTGAAGATATATGTCTCAGCAGAATCAAGGAGAAACCAGAACCTTTCAGCTGCATTCCACAAGTTGGGGATTTTGTGTGTGAAAAGGTAGTGATAAAAAAGGAGTCTGGCTCATTATACCGAGCACTGGTGCCAGTCCTTGGCATTCAGGGTCCAAGAACTGTAATCTTACCACCGGTTCCTGATTCTAAAGACAATTATTTTGTCTCCATTGATAACATCAAGGTACATTATGTGGCCAATTCTAAAAAGTGGGCCACAATAGTCCTTGGTAGTTCCCTAACTCCTCTTGCTACCATACAGATTCCTCTTCAGGTAGTGAGCACCACAAACACAGTTTTTACCCGACTGGGGGACAGAGAATGCACTTCTATCCATACCTGCATTCACTACAACTTCCAACAGTCTCAACTGAAGTGAGTACTGAACTTACTACTACATCTTCTGCAGCTGATGACATTAATACCAGGGGTGAGTGGAGTGGGCAGAGTTGCACTACGCGGAATTCTGTGGACTTGCATGAAAACTCTGTGGAATTCCGCGGAGTTTCGCTCCGCCCTAGCACAGGGGATGTACATGGGGGACGGTCTAAATAATATTATATTACCAAATACCTGCACATGCAGTTCTGCTTTCTTCATTGTAGTAAATCCTCGCAGTCGCAGCTGCAGGCAGAGCAATTAGTACACAGGTAAGCCAGGCAGACTGAACAGGAAGCGAGGACCACACATGGCTTCACGGGCCGGCAGCACGTAGATAATATCCGGATCCAGTCGTAGAATGAAAAGGCTAGCAAGAAGGTTCTGTAAACTCGCGTGAATCGCACAGACTGGGATTCTGCTTCGCCCATGGGTAGTGGGTGCGTTAGAGCAGAGGGTAATGCAATTGGCTAGAGTTGGCAGTGAGGCAGGCAAGAGTGGAAGTGGGCTCTGCAGGGTACTCGCCATGGCACATACCAGCAGAGTTGGTTGTGACAGTGAGCTATGCCTGGACAAGATCGAATTGGTGGGACTCAAGAGGATTTTTTGGTAAGAGTCTTCGGCTCCTAGTTGTGTATTTCATAATTTCCATTTGCATCCGGCAGCTCTGTGTGCTGCGTTACCACTCGCAAATCATCACAAATGCACCGCAGCTAGAAATGCGAGAAATGCTGGAAATTTAATCGGATAAAGTGGACATTTTCACATTTAACCTTATAGGAAATTAAATCAGCGCGCCCGCCTCCGACTTTTCCTTCACTCGCCTCTGCAATTAGTAAATAAATACTGGACTATGTGAGTGTTCCTACCGTACATTGGGTGGACAGTGGGGGGAAACACCACTACACTTGGGGGTTTTTCCCAAACTCTGCTCTCCCAGCGAAGCGCAGAGTTGGAAACCTCTGCACACTCCCCTGGCGGAGCAGAGTTCACCGCCCACCCTTATTTTATACAGATCCACCACTCTTGGATTTTTCCGATTATTTACACATACCAGCGGCACCAGTTTTTCGACAAACTGCTTCTGGGTATTATGTGGGTCGAGATGATTTTTTTCAGGATATTTTTGATGATTCTTCCATTTTAGACACTCCTGCTGCATGGATCTGTGTTTTCTTAACATGGCTTAAACACACTTATCTGGTCCCACCTTGGATATATGTTTGCATAACACTTTCCTTGGTTTTTCTATTCCTGTGGATTTGATTTGGGACAGTTTTTTTCTTGCTGATTAATAGCCCCTATCTTCCAGAACGCTCTGCTACAGAGCTGGTCAACAGAGTGTTGGTCCTCCACTCTTCTTCACATAAGATAAAAAGAGACATTGTCCCTAGTAAAAATGTTCTGCTTTTCCAGTAACTGATGGAGTTGTTTGAGTTAAAGTTCATTATGACATATTCAGTCCTACAGAGATCCTGCAGATACCTCATGTATTTAGGGTTTCTATAGGAGATCTAATTGTACCTGGGTTACATTCTGATGATTTGGATATTGAAACTGTAAACTCCATGCTGTCAGAGCTGGAATATTATCCTATTTTTGGAACAGAGGATTTGTACATTAATTCTACTAACTATGGTGAAATATCCTGTTACCACCATTATGGACATCATTATTTACATTGAGCTAGTGTTTAATTGAACTTCATCCATCTCCCCATTAAGGGAGTCCCAAAACATACAAAGATAAATTTACATATTTTTCAGGATATGACACATCTGATCCAATTTCCTTTTATTTCAAACTTAACCCTACACCACTGAAAAAATATATGCCTACACAACTAAGCTGATATATACAGATTTATTTGTCACACAATTGGCTATGAAAAGCTATGATTATTGTAAAGATGAAATTGACATAAAATCAACTTTGAGTACTATATCCTGGCAGGTCCAGGGTATGGATAATTTATTTCGAGCCTGCTTAACTTCAACTGAAATGATTTTTTTAAATGACACCGTTCAGCAGACGTGTCTAAGATGAGCTAAAATGAAAGACATGAATGCACCAAAGATTGCTTCAGTTGCCCAATTTGATAATTGGCAACATTTAACAAATTTCACAGCTAAACAACTCAGTAGTATGTTACAGAATGTTACATTTAACACCACACTTTCAGGTGCTCACAGGTGGTTATGTTGGCTGCTGTACCCAAATGTTTGTCATGCAAGTTGTTTGAATTCCACACCGGGGTTTAAAGCTAGCAGACCTGACCCTCGTTATTCCCAATCCCAACACTCAGGAATTGTTACTACCTATTCAGTGAGGAAATTGTGTGAACAATAGTTAGAACACTCCACACTATCTGCAGTGAAACAACATCTTTCTTTCTTATCGGAGGAGATTGACCTATCTGGCTTTCTATTAGGTCCTAAATCTCGTGTCCTAAAAGATTTATTTATGCTTCATATATTGAAATTTGGGAATTGACACAAATGGAGTTCTTGCGGTTGTTGATAATACTATTTTACATTGTCTTCTCGCAATTAAAATCTGAATAAACTTGTGTCATTTGTTATTGATATCATGCAAAGTGGCATGTCTTCATTGTACCATGGGCAAAGTCAGCTTTGATCCATCATGCAGTTTAGCTGGACTTTTAAGAATGGTTGCGTCCCTTGGCATTACCTTAATTCTAGCCAGCTAGTCAAGCCTTTCAATCTGACACGTCAACAACGACTCATGGCAAAAAAAGATGCAACTTGCACGATGTTTAATCTTGAGAAGTTAGAACAGCTCCCTTTCACTATAGCAGAAACGCTTTTTGCTGTATGGTTAATACATGATGTAATATCTTTGCCAATTTCAACATTTCAATTTACTGCTTCTATTAAACACTTCCCGGTCATAGATAAGAGCCCCTCGGAGGCAGCTTCATTCATGAGTTATGGTCCCTCCTACTTTCTTAGCGCTGTGATCGCATGATTAAGGAGGTCTTCCTTACTGGAAAGGAATGTGACTCTTCTGTCAGACATTCACGTATTTGTAAACACGTTACCATTCATGTTGCCTGTAAAACGTTGGTAGCAAATTTGGCCTGTTTTCTAAAAGGAATACAAGTCCCTTCAATAGTTCTCCTTATTCAAATTCTTTCAAGCAGAAGCTATTCAATGATAAATGATCATAAATGTTGTGGAACGAAAGCCGAATCCCATAGATTTTATCAGTTTCCCAGATAGTGACATGCTGCAATAACGTACTAGTTCCCCCTCTGCAAGGAGAAAATGATAGCTCGTTGTGGCCTTCCATTTCATTGTTCAAGACAGAATTCAACAAGCTAAGCTGGCTCAAAGCACTGTTGTTTTAATTAGATGTAGCACTAACATTTGCTCAAGAAACATTTGAATTACAAGTTGCAAGGACATCCAGTGAAATACAGTACTTGTTAAACACAAACCTCCCAATACATTTCGGCAAATTAGTTCATCATATTTTAAATGCATTTAATACTACCAGCCTTGCTCACTTTTTAAAAGTTCTTGGTTCCAGCATAGTCAGTTCCTTCCAAAACGTCTTTGAAGTAATGCCAGCTTTTATTTATTCCCTCATGTCCAGTGTGTTCGGGGGCATCCCATTGGTGTTATTCCCCATTTGCGGCATTTTGATTCTATTTTTGTTCCTCTACAATGGATGTTCCATCTTGAAGCCCTCTGAAAGCCAGCTATGTTGTGGGTGCATGGTAAGGTTCGTCGGAATCCTACTGCTCCAAGAACTGGATATTGACTGGTCATTCACATTCCGACCTGAATGGTTTGCCTGCATCCAGCCCATGTTCCATTGCCTATGGTGCCCATTTAATTGGGCACTGGATATTTGCCAGGCTATGCAAATGCTGGTTCCTGTGGACATGAACATGTTGAGTCCTTTAGCAACCCATTTTCAGAGTTATTACCATTGGCTTGTAGCTGCTGCGCAATGCAAGGTATGAGGCCCTCCCTTCAGAGGAGATGAGTTCTTTGGCACATGACTCATTTAACTTTATCTCTAATAAAACGGAAGCAGGTTGCCCGGATACTTCCTCAGCATCCTCTGATACCGAAGATCATGTCTGTTTTCTGGATGATTTGAAATGGGCTATGGTCAATTCATTGTCTGTGGAGATGGAGTCTATCTTGGATTCACTTTCGATTGAACTCTTGGGAGACATTATGGAAACCTCCATACCACCTAATCTGCTCACGTTTCCAAATTGACATGTTATGATTTTTTATTATTAACATTATAATTCTTTTTGTATAGCCTACCTGTTAGCAAAGCATTGAATTTGCTTAGCTTGCACTTTATGGTGTCTATTTAGTGGCTCCGTTACTTTACCAACCAAAGGGGCGGTGTTTTGAGTAACCCTGGGCATAGTTCGCGTAGTAGCGCTACGCGTAGCTACGCGAAGTGCACTTCACACTACGCGAGCTACTCGTAGCTTCACAAACTGCGTAGTGCACTGTGCAAGATGCTGTTCGCACTGATTGCACAGTGCCGGATGCTTGTCCGCACTGTGCAATCAGTGCAAACTGCATCTTGCACAGTGCAAGCGGTCGTTTTCTGCCGCTCGAGTAGATTTCTACTCGAGCTGCAGATTTCTCAACGTGGACTGGTAGTTTCTCATCGCGAGCGGTCGCGAGCATACGCGACCACTCACAATGAGAAACCTGACATCCCCGCATTGAGAAGCTCACCGGGAGGTTTATTTTCCACGCTCGCGATCAGCAACTTGATGTTGCTGATCGCGAGCGAGCAAAAAGTCTCGCCGGGATGTCATTTTGCTTGCTCGCAGTCGCCAACTTGATGTTGAGGACCGCGAGCAAGCAAAAAATGACCGCTGCACTACGCTACGCTACGCTACGCTACTCTATGCTTGTTTGCACTGTGCTACATGCAATTCGCGTAGCGTGAAGTAGCGCAAAAGTCGCAAACTACGCGAGCGTAGCGTAGTGCTTTGCCCAGGCTTAGTTTTGCGTTCCCTTTAGGGCCCACTTAGTCCTCCCTTATTTTAGCCAAACTACAAGTTGTAGGCTGTTTTGCACACGTTACACACAGCACATTGTGTTTGTACCATGATATTATTTTAGAAATATTTTGCACATGTTTTTGTTATTTGGTTCTTTCTCTGGGACTCTGTCTGAACACTTTCTACAAGGTCGAACAACACCGGGACCCTGTTTTTCAGTGATCGCTTAGCAATGTAGCTTGGCATTTAGACACAACACAGAAGAACATCTGCTGTTTTCAGGTCGAGCACCTCTTATCATATACACCAAGACTTGCCTTTTGCAAACAGAAAGGGGAATTCTTGCAGAAAAAAAGATCCTGAGTTGAACGCACCAGCTTTGCGCAACCTGAGATTCAGATTTCTAATTACAAATGCCAAGTATGGGGGCCGGTTCTAATTCCAGAGATCTCTGATATATCACTGTGTCCACATAGTGAGGATAGGATAGAGCATATATATCATTCACCATGATGGGGTTTCTCATTGTATATAGTTTACTTGTAATAATAATTGCTTTGCTGGCATGCATATGTCTTCTAGTTTCAACCTAGGTATTTCTTAATAGAGCACAATAGTTTCAATAAATATTGTAAACCTTCCTCGTATCTTTCTGTTGTTTATTAAGGACATGTACACGTGGGAAAATGAAAGGTGATGATCTGTTTCTACGGTTCACCGGGGGGCTAAAGAGTTGTGTTCTGGGGTGCCAATTTACCTGTTATTCTGAGAAGGTTAGGAGGGCAGGTAAGGCACTATGAGCTAGTTGGATTTGGGCCAATAGATACCGATGTGGCATGGCGACTCATTCCCTACATTCGGACGTCCTGTAGTCCCAGGCATAGTTCTGTTTTTAAAAGGAATGCCTGCATTAATTTCTGATAACTCTCCCGGGAATCATCATCATTCCAGTCTATTGTATTTTAGCTCATCTGTGCAACTACAGAGATCAACGTATGTGAATCTGTTTTGGTCAACCCACCCAGAAACAGTATAAAACAAAGTGCCAGGCGATGTTCTGTCTGAACGACGGGCACACAAGCAACCACACACCAGTTCTGGCCTTCCTAGGCTTCATCAGTGAACTGCAGCTTGAGTCCTTTGACACAGTGAACTTGGAATCTGTATCTGGGCACACTCATCCTACTTAGAGCGACTCATTTAGACAGAGCAAAAATGATACATGGTATGCTTGAATTGCTCTCAGCCACTGTTGGTTATGCTGGGCCACATTCCAGTCCATCTTTTTAGATTTTCTCTTTTATTTCAGATTCGCCAGACATATGCACTCCATGCCACTAGTCTTGGCACAACCTACATGGGACTTTCCAGACTGAAATGTTAGTCCATATCCTCTCTGAATGGGAACCCAAGTAACCCCAGACTGATTTTGGCATCAGTGAGTTGCAGCTAGAGACCTCTAGCACAGATGGCTTTAGGCCCATGTGTGAGCTTACCCATCCCACTTATGTAGACTAGCGTAATTGCCCAGATTGCTTACCAGTGGCTGAATTTATTATTTAGGCATTCTACCCATCACTGTGTGTAGTGCTTTCAGTTGTATACATTTGTCTGTGGAATTGTTTAATTAACCTTTAGAAAAAATTAATAATAAAGTAACACATATTTCCTTTGTAAAAAAATATGATTTTTGAACAAAAGCTGTAGGCAGAATCGAGATGAAAGGTGAGGTGGGTGGCACAATGTTGTGTTGAGTGGTGCCTAAGTGTTGTGTGTTCTAAGGGTCAAGATGAAGAAGTTGTGTCCCTTAGCTGTCATCGGCTTGAGGTTGCCGTAAACAGGAGGCACCTTTGTATTCTTTGCCTTAAACAGAGGTCACCAGCCACTATTTTATAGAAAGTGCCCTTGAAACAGAACAGGTGTGTGTGGCAGTTTTTTTAACTCTTGCAGAAGGGACCATAGATGAATTTTTTGCCACTTCAGTAATATGTATCACGCAGATGCAAAATGTAGTCCAAAATGATCACAAGCCGGTTTCCCTTATGTGCATGGTGCTGTGGCCTCACACAAATAAGGGAACCCTTTGTCCTTGTGCCTAGAGCATATTAAAGATTCAGGGACAATGTCAAAAAAGCTATCAAGAGGTGCATAGATGTGGTGCTCAGTCACTGCAACTCTGACGGAGTCTTTTGGAACGAGGACTGGGGGCCTAAGAATCCTCAAGGCATACATCCTGCAGGTTGGGGCAGTCGGTCACTGCATCTGCCCACAGCGGTAATTCTTAGCCCCTTCAAACGCAGGCCAAATGTCTGCCTGCAGTGGAAGGCAGAGTGGTGACTTTGAACAGTCAGTCTGAATTTTGATAATGAGCTATTTATAGTGCATTTTTGGCTGCACTCTGAACAGACCATTGACTCAAATAAAAGGGGCTCTCCTAATCTATTAAATGTGCATTGGGATGCAGAGTGGGACAGTGTGCCATGTTCATACTATGACTCCAGCTGAGGATACCTGGGATCCACCAGAAGTGAAATGTGTTGTTGTGGAGTGGAGGGTATCTTGGGCATATATCACCAGCATTTCTGGGCTCATAGTCAGCTAGTGGGATTTTGGTTATTTTCTTTATGTAGGTTGCTGTGAGGGTAAGAAATCCCGGTACTAGAACGTATGGTTGGTTGTGGAGAATCAGGTTCACATCATCTTAGATAACTCAAATTATGTATTTCAGACTTTTGGATTCTAAGATCGAGTAGGTGAAGCAGAGGTTTGTTTTTCTGGGATATTATTTGATTTCCTGACAGCAGTATTCACTATCCTAGATTGGCGTGGTTAATCTAATATATTTGTTATTATGAGATTTAGGTGCAAGTTGATTTAATGATGGATGTTTACAATAACCTGGCAAATCTTCCTTTTAGAGGATTCTCTGCAAGGAGAGTCTATCTGCTGAATTACTGCAGTAGTGACCCTAAATCTGGCTAGTATTTGGTTAATAACAAGGAATCTGTGCATTGGAGAAAGCTCTAAATGTAGAGGAGACGTCACCATTGGTAGGTCCTCAACCATATTAACAATATAGTTGATAGCATTCTACAGCAGATTCTCATCCAGGTTCAGCCCCTAATTTAAACATTGAAGGATTTTCCATCATGACCTAGCTCTAAATCGAAATTGTATTTTTTAATTTTTAAGCTACTTTTTAATATGCCAGAAGGTATATTAAGATAAAGGGGCAACAATATCTAGAGCACACGCCAAAATATCACGTAATTATGGTACACAATTGATACACAATCTTCTCTCGTTCTTTGTCTTCAATTTCTTGACTTCTTATGCCCAGTGAATACGTGTTTCGTCATCAGGTGAGTTCCTCATGACTCCATGAGGGTGTATTCCACCAATTTATCTTGGCATATCGAAACTCCAAGCCGGTTTTAATTCCGTCCCGGCCGTTCAATATGTGTCTTCCAAAGTAGCTGTTCTCTGTATCTGGTGCCGCACCGTAATTGCGTTTTTGTCAATTACTACTCATATGTCGGGTCCAATTAATAATCTCGACCAGTCTCCAAATCTGTTCGAACCTGTAAGCGAGTATGCTACCGAAGTGTAATGTCTCCCAGCTGTGTTGTCCGTCCTCCTTCCTGCAGCACTGCACACACATATAAGGCATTCTTGTCACTAGTACACACACTTAAAGCGCCACAACTCACCCAGGTTTGTATTTACCCCACATTACTTAAAGATTAAGGGACTGTTTGAAAGCTGAGTAGTAATGGAAAATCCTCCACGTTGCGGTGTAAGTGGTATGCTCTTCATTGGAGATTTCTTGGCATGTGCAGAGAGTTTTTGGCCTTATAGTTAAAGCATGAAAGATGTAATTCTGTTGACAGATTTTCAACTGGTGCAATCTTCTGAAATACATGAATTTCAACTTCCTTGTCATGTACGAATGTATATATGTAAATGGTACTTCTATAGTGCAAACCTAGCCTAAAGGCAGTTCAACAATTTTACATGGTCATAGATACAAATAAAGTCAACTAATAAGAAGAAAAAAACCTGTTTTTTGGGGTTGTTAATGCATTGTGATGTATTGTTCTTTAAAGAGGTGAGACTTCAACCCCCTCCTAAATTGGAGCAGCTTTGGAGCAGGCCTGATGGATACAGGAATGCTGTTCCAGATCCTAGGTGCATAGCTGGAAAAGGCCTGGTGTCTTGTTTTTTTCTTCTTTACACTCATGATGGTGTCCTGCATATGGATGTCCCAAGATCCACCAGAGAACACAAATTTTACTTCAAAATAAACAGTAGTGGTTATAGCTTTGTGAATGATGCACCAGGTTTTGAAGATGGTTTAGGCTTGCAAGGGGAGCCAATTGAATTCCATCAGGATGGGAGTGATGTGTTCATATTTCTTCAGACTGCTGCTTGTAGGACTCCTCTAGGGGAAGACAGTGTGGAGTCTGGGAGGTCATGGAGCAAGTCATTATCACCATCCAGATTCAAGAGTCTGAGGGCTTGAACAGCAGTTCTGAAGTCACTTTCTGGAAGAAATGGGTTAACGTTCTTTAGAAGGGAGAGATGGTATTGGATGGTCTCTGGTTTTTTTCAATGTGTTCCTTGAGGTGGGGTTGGTTTCCAGGGTATGAAAGTGACTTAGCATTCGGTGAAAGCTGGGGTTTGAAGCCATCAAGGTATATGCAATGGAGCCAGGTGTATGGTTTATTTTGTTTATTATGTTTGGCAAATACCAGGAATTCTGTTTTGATTGGTTTGAGCTGTGGGCTGGTCTGCATGATGTGCAAGCAGTTTTTGGGGCATTGGATATCTAAAGTTAAGGGCTGACAGAGTTAATTTTACCACTCAACTCTAAATCATCCCAGATGCATAACACAAAATAATGTTCGTGAAATAAGTGCTAAAAATAGGAGAATCCACTGGTGGAATTTCCAGCTCACTCTTTAGAGATTGTATGGAAAATGTATAAGATGGTTAGCGTGGAGTATTCAGCATTGCTGTCTCCTCCACCTTACTATCCATATGTTAGCAAAATACCTACTGGTGGATTCACCCAAAGAAATTGCAGTTACTCCATAAAAGTCAATTATCAGCACCCTCAAAACCCTAAACCAGCTATTTCGTGCAGATTTTAATTTCTTCAATTTTGGCAGATTATGGAACTGAGACTTAATTAGGGTCCGGCCCATATTTAAAGATGGGTGAGTTAGAAAATCTGCAGACTTGTGAAGGAACTCATAAGGCCATTTTTGGAGAATTCTCAGCCAATGGTGGATGCAGCAGCTGAATTACCATGCCATACGATTCCTATGTTGGACTTAATTCCACGGGCAGATTCTCTACTGGCAGCCAGTCGCCAAGCTGCATATGAACTGGGCCAGAAGAGAACATATCCTGTGTGTCCTTGCTGCACAGCACAGTCAAAACTTTCACCACTCAAAGACTTTTCCTTCTTACCTTAATTCCGCCTTCATAAGAGCAGCCAGCACAAAAATGAATAAAACCCCTGTTAAACGCACAGACAAAAACAATTAATGCACTGAAAGCAATAATACACTGACCTCGAACAAATAGGCATAAACGGAATATCACAAATCAGTTAATGAGAGTTTGTATTTATGTGAATTTCAAGCGTGGAAATGCAACTGCAGCAATTTAAAGCATGGCTAGTCTAAAACATACTTAAAGTACCCAACATATCAAACAATTGTAACTGAGCAAACTGAAAAGCTTAAAAATTCAAGACCTTTCTGCAGCTTATTTATCATTTATTCCCCATAAATAATTGATCTTGTGGCTCTTAATATATGCTAGTTCTGTTATTTGATGTGTGCTGAAATTTGATTTATAATATAATTGCGTGGTTCATTCGATTCTTGTTTAGAGAATCCCACAGTGTTTGCCCAGTGTTACTGTGCAAAGAAAAAGAAAAGGTGTCAGGGCGTTTCCATGGTCGGCCAAAGATATGAGAATACATATATCTACATAACGAGGAGATAGTTACCTAACATTGATGAAAACACCGCCAGGGTATGGCGGTCAGAGACTGGGAAATAGGTCCTCCTTCAACATTGTAAGCACTGTAAGCACACATCAGTTAAGTGAGATGACAAGGCAGGAGGAAACAGCAGTAGTTGCGACTCGCCAGAAACCTAAGCGCAGCCACAATGAGGTTGAGCACCACAGGCTGAGGATATGTCCTAAGCGTTTTTTTTCGTGCTCGCACCAAAAACATATAAAAAGTATACTTTTTAAGTGCTGCAAATGCTGTGGTGCATTATTTTTATAAAAGCTAAAGCAGCCGACTTTGGAATTCAGGTTCAAATCCTGGCGTTAGCTCAACTTCCAGTAATTCTGGGCAACGCGCTTTGGGCCAGATTTATCATTTTTTAACGCAACGCAGCAAGACCACTTGCTGTGCTGCATCGCGGGAAATGCATCTTATCTAACAAGATATGGCGCGTTCCTGCCCTCTCTCTATGCTAGCATAGAGTCAGCAGCCTAGCGCCAAGTCCGACATCCCTGCACCATGGAGCAAGGTTGCTTGCGTTACAGGCAGGATTGTTTTTGTGCAGGAAGGTACACCATTATGCACACAAAAAATCCATAGAGTCATATTCCTCTTTATGAGTGTGCTGTAGACTGCAGTATACTTAGAAAGAGGAAACACAGAAGAAAAGTAAAGACATTTCTCCTTATTGTGCCTCTGGTGGAAGGCATACAATTCTGACGTATTCCCAGGTCTACCAGTGTTGGTAAATCTGGGAATGTCTCAGAATGCACAAGTGGATGTATGAAAGCACCCATGTCCCACCCATGTAAAGCCTCTAACACGTAGACTGACGCAGGCCAGAGCCTTGCACTGTCTTGCGTTACTCCATGTTGCTAAGCCACTCAGGGCCACGCAGGGTGGCCTTGCGTGGCTTGGTTAATCTTTTCTAGGTTTTGTGTCACCCTTTCGTTACCTTGTGTGGTGGAAGGGTGCTGCAAATGTTTGATAATTCTGGCACCTAATCTCCCTGTGCCTTACGAAAAAATCTGACCTTGTGTAATGTAACATAGTGATCATGTAAAGTGCTCAAATGCCCTTGGCTCATGTTTGCGCTACATTAAGAAACAAGCATTGGCATAGCCAATAGGTCTCGCCTTTGGGACCTTATAAGTGGTTAGTCATGCAGCATATTATCCTGGGTGCTCTGCCCCTCTGCAGCTCTGCAGAAATAGTGATCAGAGTCACGGTGTGGGGTGGCTGATAGAGCAAAGGAAAGGCAGACAACGGGAGGGGCGGGAGCATAGTGAACAAGGCGGGAAGGGGGCAGGAGCAAAGTAAAACAACAGGAAATTAGGAAACAAACAGTGTGCTTAGATACACCTGTCATATGCTGAACACCACTTAGAAGCAAACCAGGACGGATATCTAACAGCAGTTCGCACAGCTCAGTTCTGAAGCCTTCAGCTCTGCAGAAATAGCGTGAAATGCTCATGTTATTCTGCACATAATGTGAAAGGAAAGGGACGCTTCAGGTACAAAAAGAGTCAGGGCTACTCCAAGCAGCATTGAATTGCAGAAGTGAGCAGGGGCGGCTGGTGGCATTTGAAAGTGGTGGGCGTAAAGTTATCATGGTAGTGCACTGAGGCGAGCGAGCGAGCCCTAAGAACTCCTCCGAGAAAATTTCGAAAAAAGAGTGGATAAATGGAGCATTTTCAAGCAAATTTGAGGAAGCAGGAAAGTTGATAAAGCACTTGCGAAAGTATTATGACAGGATCTGTAATAACATCCTTATATCCATCAACTTTACCCCAACACAAGTACAAACACACACTCAAACTCTTTCAAGTACACACATAAAGCACGAGTCACAAACATTTGTTTAGGCTTAAAGACCTATAAACAAAAAAGTATACAGAGACCACTGCAGCTGCAAGCAGACGTGAAATACTCGATTTACTCACAAAGTGACAAACACAAAACCCGCAGCCAGACATACTGGGCCCGGTGCCACCTCATAAGCACCCCTGGTCACACCTTCCCCTTTCTGGGAGCTTCCAGGAGACGAAATCAAGGAGAAATTTAAAAAACAAATTGTTTCGGGGTTCTCATAAGTGCTGCATAAGGGGTTAAAATGTTAAAGACATTCTTCTAAATGCTGGTCTGATTTGTAATATCTCTTAGACTAATATCAGTACAGTAGCCATCCCAGTATCTTGGAAAGGAAGACTGTTTTGAGGAAGGCAGTGCCTTCCAATTAGAACTTGTGTTATGTTATTTATAGAATATCCCAAATCGTGGAATCCTAATAAACATCAGCCACAATTTGTATTAAAAATGCTTCATAATATGTAATTGACTCATTTCATTTCTGTTCTGATTCAGTATAGCTGATCTATAAATAAAAAACCGCCAACACTTGTTTCACAAAAAGTCAACTTAGGGCTCACTTATTTCTTCTTCAAACATACTGTGTTTCCACCATAAGAGTTATCTGTTTGCGTTCCAGAATAGCTTTAAATTGAGAAATGTATTTGCTTTGAGAACTTTTGCCTGTCCCTGACCTGTGCTAATACAAGTTATAGGCAATAACTTCTGGCACGAGTCGAGGGGTCATATGCTCTGCAAATGGAAGCCTTATAGTAGAATGCCTAGAAAACATTGCACAACTTATGTATATTCTAAAAGTTCAAATCCAGGTCTATTGCAAGCTTTTACTTCCCCACTGCATGTATGTGACAGGGGGGCGCCGACCCGGGACACTTACGAGTGGTGGTCGCCTTCAAACCTTCTGTTTCCTCCCCGTCAGGACGATTGGCGTGAAGACCTGGATGACTGGGAGCCGGGGACTCAGCCCGAGGAACAGCAAGGTCCCTTTAACAGGAGTGTGAGTCTATCGGTAAACCAACCCTCCCACGACGTCATGGCCCTTTCATTGGTCACTCGCCCGGAACTTGGAGAAGAGGCGGGATATATGGACGGAAGACGGAACTCAGGAGGGAGAGCGAAGGAGGAAGCGGTGATCGTTGGAGAGGAAAAAGCAGAGGCGGCAGAGACGAGGAATACGGGAGCCGATTCGGAAGACGGAGCCACAGCAGGCGAGCCAGGAGGCCAACGTCCCGGCGAATCCCCGAGCCACGTACCAAGGGGTGCGTGGCTTTTCCAGGTACGGGAGCGGATGTCAAGGGTTTTGGGAAGGCGGGAGCGGGCACAGGTGTAGGCACGGCGTTTTTGCCTCGAGAACCGTGTTTCTGCACAACCTTGTTGTCCATCCCCTCTCCCCCTCCCTCAACTGTCACAGTCGGCCCTAAAGTGCACATTTGAAGCACTTGTTTGTTGTGTTCTTTGGTGATCCCTCCACTCCCGGTCCCTTGGGTAACGTACTCGATACACAAATAGTGAGAACTGACCCCTCCCTATATCTCCTTTTCTTTCATCTGACGAAACCCCGGAGAAGCACACCGGCCCAGACGATAGAAGGGAGCAGCTCCATCCCCAGCCCGGGAAAGAAAGGTTCCTCACCGCAAAGAACAGAACTGAAACCCTCTGGGGAGAACAGGAAGACGGATTCCCTTTTCCCTGAACTAGACCTTCGTAAACCCTTGTATGAAAAAATCGAAATACAAAGGAATAAAACCGTATATCTGCAGACCTGGTTTCCGACTCCTCACTACCCCATCCCGACAACTGGTGTCAGAAGTGGGATCTATTCCATCATCCATCAGTACGCCAATGATGGAGGCCGTCGTCCAACAACTGATAGTCGGACAGGAAAAGTTAGAGTGGGCCGTAAACCAACAGCTAACATTGGCTCAAGCAGATCGGGATGCGTTTAAAGAGACCGTTACTACACAGATAGCCGGTTTGCAAAGAGTTGTGCAGGCCGCCCCTGTTGTCGCATCACCTGAAGGGAGATCTGCACATCCGCATCACTCCGGGGTCTCCTTGCAAAAGTATATTCCGGGAGAGGACCCGGACGCATTTCTCTCTAATTTCGAAAGAGTGGCCAGGGCCTGTGGCTGGCCTGATGAAAAATGGCCCTTCTTTCTGGCTCCACTCCTAAGCGGAGATGCGCAGGCCGCATATCAAGTGGCCAACAACACCGGTAATACCCCGTATGCCATTGTGAAGGAAGTCATCCTGGATCATCTTGGACTCGACCGTGAAGCATATGGAGTCCGCTTTCGAAAGGAGAAAGGGACCCCCGGAGAAAACCCTAAAACTCTTTTTTTTAGGCTCAAGATGGCGGCGGACAAATGGCTTCGGCCTGCCTCTAGTACGAAGGAAGAGATAATGAACCAAATATACATGGAACAATTCATAGAGGCCCTCCCGTATGGTACACAGAGGTGGCTCAGGCAGCAACCCACTCTTTCCATGGAGCAAGCCGTGGAAGTGGCAGCAAATTTCTCTCGTGCTCAACCAAGACTTATGCCATGGGACATAGAGAAAAAGATGGGAAAAGGGGGTGTTCCCCACTATAGACCGGAAAAAAAATCGATAAAACCCCTGCTGGAGGTCCCAAAAACCCGCTTTAGCAAAACTGAGCCTTTGCCGCTAAAAGGTCCCCAATGTTTCGAATGCGGGGAATGGGGCCATATTGCCAGGATGTGTCCTCACAGAAAACCAGCGGAGGAACCTATGGAGGTTGGGTACATCCCCCGAGCGGTGTTATATACCGCTGAAATGGGACCATCGTTCTATGTAAGTGTCTTGGTTAATGAAAAATTTATAAAGGCCCTATTAGATTCCGGGTGTAGGCAATCGGTGGTCCAGAAAACTCTGGTTAAACCCGAGCAAGTCCTACCAACCCAAATGGTCCACATAAAGTGTGTTCACGGGGACATTAAGACCTATCCCGTGGCACAGTTGACACTGAAAACACAAGAGCAGGCCCCGTGTGTAGTAAGGGTGGGGGTGGTAGACACACTTCCCGAGGATCTAATAATAGGTGTCGACAATCCTCATTTCCTTTCCTATTTTCATTCAGAAGTCCTACCCCGAACGACAGAAAAAAAAACACCAGTGGCGTTTACTACAGCAGAACCCTGGGTTTTGGATAGTAGTTTCAAATTCGCACAGGCTAATGACTCCACCCTATTTAATGCCTGGGAAATGGCCCACCTGACCCAAGACTCTCCAACCCCTGTATATCCAAGGTTTTTGATCAGTAATGACTTGTTGTATAGAGAATCCAAAAAAGGGGAACCCTTGCAGTTGTTAGTGCCCAAAGTATTCAGGGACCAGATCTTGTTCTACTCCCATGCCCACCTAGTCGCCGGACATACAGGAGCGGAGAAAACGACGAAACATCTTTTACGTTTCTTCTATTGGCCCGGTATCTATAAAGAAACCCTACTGTATTGTCAAACCTGTGACGTCTGCCAGAGGGGTAACACCCAACGACCCCCCAGGGTTCCGCTCCAACCGTTACCTGTGGTTGGGACCCCCTTCGAACGAGTAGGCATGGACCTGATAGGACCACTCCCTAAAACTGCCCGAGGTCATACATATGCTTTAGTCGTGGTAGACTACGCCACCAGGTTTCCTGAGGCCTTCCCGTTGAAAGCTCCCACCACTAAAAACATTGGCGAGAAATTGATAGAACTTTTCTCCCGGGTGGGGTTCCCAAAAGCCATCCTAACTGACCAAGGTACTCCGTTCACCTCCAGACTCATGAAGGAGATATGTCAGACGTTACACTTGGATCATCTTAAAACGTCAGTATATCATCCACAGACGGATGGACTGGTTGAACGTTATAACAAAACAATCAAAGGAACTTTGAAGAAGATGCTGGAGGTGGAAAAAAAGGAATGGGACCAACTCTTGCCCTTGGCCCTCTATGTGATACGGGCCCAGGACCAAAGCAGCCTCGGCTGCTCCGCCTTTGAACTTTTATATGGAAGAACCCCTCGTTCGTTACTTGAGATCACACGGGACGCATGGGAAAACGAAACAGACACAGACAGAAGGACCCTTCTGGATTACACCTGTCGTCTCAAATCCAAGCTGGGGAAGCTACGGGACCTGGCCCACGGTAATCTCAGGAAAAGTCAAGAACGACAAAAGAAAGCATATGACAGGGGGACCACCTGGAGAAAACTGGAGATCGGTGACTGGGCCCTCGTCATGCTACCAACCACGGCGCAAAGATTCAAGAACAAGTGGTCGGGTCCTTATCCTGTCGTCAGCACCATAGGAAAAACCACCTACCGGTTGCAAATGACGCCATCCCGGACGCAATGTTTCCATATCAATCTACTAAAAAAATGGCTAGGATCCCCGCCGAAGGCTTCCCAGTTAATCTTCCCCACCTCCTCCGGGGACACGACGTTGTCTCTACTTCCTGTGAATGAAGAATTGACTGACAACATGAAGGAAGATCTACAACAACTCCTCCGGAAATATAGCCTGATTTTCTCGGATGTTCCCGGCCGGACGACCCTTGCAGAACACCACATCGAGACTCAGCCGGGGAAGCATGTCAAACTGAAGCCCTACAGGATTCCCGAAGCTCAGAGAGCGGACGTAAAGAGGGAAGTGCAAGACATGCTTCGCCTGGGTGTGATTAGACCATCTCACAGTAACTGGTCATCACCCATTGTCATGGTACCGAAACCCGACGGGAGTACCTGTTTCTGTATGGATTTTCGTGCCCTGAACGCCATCTTGAACTGTGACGCCTACCCCATACCCAGAGTAGATGACCTCATCGAGAAACTGGGTGACGCCAAGTTCATCACGACCTTTGATCTTACCAAAGGATATTGGCAGGTGCCCCTAAGAGAGGAGGATCGAAAAAAGACAGCCTTCGCGACAGAGGAGGGTCTCTTCGAGTTTAATGTCCTACCTTTTGGCCTACATGGTGCACCTGCAACATTTCAGAGGCTTATGAACTCCATCCTGTCGCCCCATTCATCTTTTTGTTCAGCCTACCTGGATGATATCGTCATCTTCAGTCCAACATGGTCAAAACACCTACAAGATCTGCAGGTCATCCTACAAACGCTCCACCGTGCTGGACTTCACATAAACTCGAAGAAGTCAAGAGCAGCCTTTCACAAGGTTAATTATCTGGGTTATGTTTTGGGCGATGGGATGATAGCTCCTCAAGCGGAGAAAATAAGAGCCATCACTAACACCCCCTTTCCGACTTCTAAACGAGAGTTGAGATCCTTTCTTGGACTGATTGGGTATTATCGTCGGTTTATCCCTGGGTTTTCAGACATTGCATCCCCGCTGACGGATGTCTTGCGAAAAGAAGCACAAACCAAGCTCCTGTTACACCCTTCCAGTGACATGCAAGACGCATTTCGATCCCTGAAGCACCTGATCACATCCAGTCCTATACTCATTTCCCCTAATTTCCAAAAGCAATTCATCCTCACAACAGACGCTTCCAACATGGGGCTCGGGGCGGTATTATCACAGGAGGGAGAAGACGGGATGGAACACCCCATACTCTTTCTTAGTCGGAAGTTATTCCCCAGGGAGCGTAACTATTCCACAATTGAGAGGGAGTGCCTAGCGGTGAAATGGGCGATAGACAAATTGCGATTTTATTTGGAGGGCCGCCCTTTTCTCCTGTACACAGACCACGCTCCTCTGCAGTGGATGTATAGGAATAAATCCCAGAACCCTAGGGTACTTCGCTGGTTTCTGTCCCTACAACCCTTTTCCTTTCAATTGCGACACAAAAGAGGGAAGGACAACGGGACGGCGGATTATCTCTCTAGGTCCCATACTCTCCCCGATCGGGAGAGTCCGAGGGGGGAGGTATGTGACAGGGGGGCGCCGACCCGGGACACTTACGAGTGGTGGTCGCCTTCAAACCTTCTGTTTCCTCCCCGTCAGGACGATTGGCGTGAAGACCTGGATGACTGGGAGCCGGGGACTCAGCCCGAGGAACAGCAAGGTCCCTTTAACAGGAGTGTGAGTCTATCGGTAAACCAACCCTCCCACGACGTCATGGCCCTTTCATTGGTCACTCGCCCGGAACTTGGAGAAGAGGCGGGATATATGGACGGAAGACGGAACTCAGGAGGGAGAGCGAAGGAGGAAGCGGTGATTGTTGGAGAGGAAAAAGCAGAGGCGGCAGAGACGAGGAATACGGGAGCCGATTCGGAAGACGGAGCCACAGCAGGCGAGCCAGGAGGCCAACGTCCCGGCGAATCCCCGAGCCACGTACCAAGGGGTGCGTGGCTTTTCCAGGTACGGGAGCGGATGTCAAGGGTTTTGGGAAGGCGGGAGCGGGCACAGGTGTAGGCACGGCGTTTTTGCCTCGAGAACCGTGTTTCTGCACAACCTTGTTGTCCATCCCCTCTCCCCCTCCCTCAACTGTCACAGTCGGCCCTAAAGTGCACATTTGAAGCACTTGTTTGTTGTGTTCTTTGGTGATCCCTCCACTCCCGGTCCCTTGGGTAACGTACTCGATACACAAATAGTGAGAACTGACCCCTCCCTATATCTCCTTTTCTTTCATCTGACGAAACCCTGGAGAAGCACACCGGCCCAGACGATAGAAGGGAGCAGCTCCATCCCCAGCCCGGGAAAGAAAGGTTCCTCACCGCAAAGAACAGAACTGAAACCCTCTGGGGAGAACAGGAAGACGGATTCCCTTTTCCCTGAACTAGACCTTCGTAAACCCTTGTATGAAAAAATCGAAATACAAAGGAATAAAACCGTATATCTGCAGACCTGGTTTCCGACTCCTCACTACCCCATCCCGACAATGTAATGTTTATTTTCTCCACACCTGAATACCTATTAGGCTACTTTCAACATTTGTTTCGTTGAGACAAGAATGGCCTCTCAGGAAAGCTTGCCTGGCACAGCCTCGTGCCCTTCCCTGCATGTCGATTTAACGTAAACTTTATTTATGTGTACAAATATAATGATGTTTTCCAAGTTGGTTACTTAAACATACTGTCCAACTTGTTTATAAAGGCACAGTGTGAAAAAAACAGAAAGCTTAGGTTTTTATATTCTTAATAAACAATACTCGGTAAAACCATCAAAACGTGTGTTTTGGAATATTGTAGCAAGTCAGACCAGATCTTGCATTTCACTGAAGCAAAAAGCAACAGCTCTTAATTGGGCACCATCACATGAATTGTCAATATCTGAGCAGACGCTGCAAATAACTGCGTAAAGTTCAAATTAGATAGTACAGGCCAGGGTAAATGTTTATGCGCAATGGGAAAATGCTCATATGCCGTTATAGGTTGCAATGTGATATAATCCCTACTCAAAAAAATCAAAAAAAGTCAAACTAATTTGCATGCAGTGATTTTACAGGGACCCTCCACGGACAACCACAGATACCCATCGAGAGTCACTAACAGTCAGCAGCATCAAAACATGACTTTGAGCTTGGGCACTTTTGAGACCGGCCGGCCTTACTTTGAACAGGCACGTTGTAGTAGCTTCACTTGCAACTCTGCGCACACTAACAATATCCCGGAGCTTCTTAACGAATGCCTAGCGGCAAGAAACCTATGTCACTTGCAAAGAGCACTTTAAGCAACGTTCCTCCTTGGAAAGCACCATCAAAGCAGCAAATGCGGATCGAACACCTGACCGCCTGGTAAATGTGTATCGGTGGTTAGGTATTCACAACTGCACATCGGGACAAAGGACAGAGTACACAAATAGAGAAACATCAACAAGTGAGAGGGACTCCGAGTCGGGGACTGCAATCAAAACTAAATATTTTCCACCAACACTGCTAATTAAACAGCTGAGTTTATCGCCGATGGCGAGGTAAGTCGGCCTCCTACACAACACTCCAGGTAGTCATCGTCTCTGTGCGCCGGCCCAGCTCCCTTCGCCGCATAATATCCTGGCCTTAGATAGCACTTCGAAGCGTTATAATTAATTTTAATTAACAAAGCGACCAACTGAAGGCTGAGTTGCCTTAGCTAGGATTCCCACTCCAGAGCTGAAGATCACTGCAGGCCCAGGGCCAAGACGTGCGCGCGGCAAAAAATACCAGGGAGAGCGGAGTTAAGGTTCTGGCTTGACTCCAAGGCAGTCGCGGGGTGGGGGGGGGGGGTCGCGCACGGGGGGGAGAATGAAATATTTAATTAAAAAAGCTTACCTCACAGCCGGTCCACGGGTCCACGCCACCTCGCTCTCAGACCTCTGATCCCCTGGGCGCCTTCAGTAACAGTACTGGAGGAGGGGCCTGCCAACCCCTCTCAGCCAATTCTGGCGCTGCCAGCAGCGCCAGGATTGGCTGAGGGCACAGCTTACGCTACGCCCGCCGCCTGCCCATTAGGAGACCGAGAGGCTCGTAATGGGCATGCGCAAGGCAGTAAAAACACAAGTACGCATGACTGGGCACGGAGTAAAAATTAATCTCCATGCCCACTCATACGCACTTGTGCTGCCTTTCCCTGGCTTGTGACAATGCATGTCAGTCAACATGACGCCGGACCGCCCACGGTCCGACGTCATGCTGACTGACATGCATTGTCAGTTAGTTCTCCCCACCCTCGGCGTCTCTGAACTTAAGTAAACTGAGTTCAGAGACACCGACGGAGCTGCGGGCGCGGGCGGGTGCGCGGGGTGGGGGGGCTACGCCCCAATGGACGATCCGCGCCTGGAAGTGAGTTCTACAGGAGGAGACTATAGAAAACAGATTTATTTTCGATGGGTGTCCACTTACGGGTTTGGGCGTCTGAATGCAAGCTCGAATTCAAGGGCATGGTGGGAATTGATTCATGGCTATTAATGGAGCCAACTGCTACTGACAACAAACCACACAAAATATAGCCAGTTGGCAGCATGCCTGCACAAAAAAGCGCTGACGGATTACTTTTAAATCTTAAAGTGAAAAGGGTCACTATTTCTTTTAATTGTAAAAGCTTCAAAAAGACGAAAGGAAATGAGAAAGTGACATCAGGTGAGAAGGAGATTAAAAAAACAGCACAGAAACTGCAGAGTGAGAGATGCTGAGTACCATAACAACAATCAGGTCACGAGATCCAAACTCTACAGCCTATCATTAACTTAACACATAAGGAAAGTGCGCACTTCCTGCATTTGAAGTGAGGAGGATCTGCAGCAACACAGGCAGGCGTGCATCGCACGCCATCGCTATGTGTAGGCAGATCTTGGAGAACTGACTCCATTGCGGGGAACTCATCTTGCTGCCTGCACAGCGGTTGTACCCATCTTCTGCCTTCACTTAACCTGCACCCTGCACCTGGTCTTCGTTCCAAACCAGTCCCTGGGAAGGGGAAGGCATGACAACCCTAATTTACCTCAGAGCAGACAACATGACAGCAAAGCTCTGTGGTGGAAAGTTTCTGCATGTGTTGCACGCGCACCTTCTTGGGTGCCAGCACTGCATACTCTTGGGGAGAAGGGGTGTTGCAGGAGCACGTGCTGACTGGCTATGTCAGCCTGGACCAGCACGGTGCTGCAGTGGCTGTGGTGCGACGTGGGACGTTCACTCATTAATGCCGGAGTCGGCTGCTCTAACCCGGGTGGACACTTACAGGGAGCTGCTGGACGTCTCAGTTGTATTTTTTTGTATTTTCAGATGTAGTTTGAAAAATCCACAAAGTTCAATATGCAAACAAGCGTGGTGCGTGTGCACGGCAAGGAATGGGAGGTATGCAGCTGGCACCCGATCGCGCTTCTGCTCGCTCCCGAGCTCCCTAGCCAGGGAAGAAAGAAGGCGGGACATGCACCCGCCTTTGGTCAATTGCATACTGTCTTTCTTAGAAAAACGCGCGCAAAGGTCAATGGCATGTGAGCAAAGAAAAAAGCTCACGCACGAGCGTGTGCTCCGAGTTGAAAGTCCTTACTAGAAGCCTCGCAGTGCAACACATGCGCGCTGACTCAGGCGAGACCTAAAAATGGCTATAGCCCAGGAAATGTCACGATTAAGAGCTAATTATCCTGTATGAGTGCATTTAGTGAACTGCAGTGAGTTCACCTGCACAAGCGCGCAGAAGGTTTCACATCAATGCTTATATTGTGTTATTAAGGAAAACCCTTTTAAATTGATATTTTAGCTTCTAGGCATTAGTTTTCCTTGAACATTTCGTGATCATCGACATCTTCTATTTTGTATTGTTTTTTAGGTTGGATGCATTTCTGAAAATAACCAACCTCTCACTTGATAAAAGCTTTTTCTATTTAAAAAAAAGCATTCTTTTACTTCAAAGAGTGGAGCTTCAGCATTGTGTGTGAGCAGTGTGTGTGTGTGTGTGTGTGTGTGTGTGTGTATGTGCGTGGGTGTGTGTGTGTGTTTGGGGGTACAGTTAAAAAAAGTAAAAGGGTGTACTGAAAAAAACTAAAACGTGTGGCTTTGCCATAAGATCTGACAGACGCATATGCATTTGGTCGGAAAGGGCCTTGAATCTCTAAGCTCGCTGTACAATGTAAGCCAAGGAACCCCAAGAAAAGTTGTTTTCTCTGTAGACTGCGGAGCATACCCCAACAAGTCAGTTTCTTGCAAAGAGGAAAATGCTTCAAATGCCTAGAACAGTACGTGACATATTAGCCAAGTTCAATTTTATGTAAAATATTATCTTGCTATGTAAATGATTACTGCAAAAACAACAATTGATGGACAGAATGCAGAACAATGTCATACATTCACCCCAGTACAGAGATCTGGGCCTAAATCCATCGTTTTTTTGCTCACCATGCCGTTCCAGTTTGAACCCAGCCATATGCAAATCAGTCTTGACCCTGTGCCTCATGGGAACAGTCCAGCCCGAACTGCCAAGCCAGGTCCTCACTGAACTGGAAACAAGCATCCTAGGACCGGTTTCGGGGTTTCACCCCTCTTCAGCCAGGATAGCTTGATTCCAGTGGCATGGAGAGCAAGGGACCCACGTCTGGGCATACCCTTCCCACTCGGGGTGACAAATGCAAAAACAACAATTTATGGACAGAATGCAGAACAATGTCATACATTCACCCCAGTACAGAGATCTGGGCCTAAATCCATCGTTTTTTTGCTCACCATGCCGTTCCAGTTTGAACCCAGCCATATGCAAATCAGTCTTGACCCTGTGCCTCATGGGAACAGTCCAGCCCGAACTGCCAAGCCAGGTCCTCACTGAACTGGAAACAAGCATCCTAGGACCGGTTTCGGGGTTTCACCCCTCTTCAGCCAGGATAGCTTGATTCCAGTGGCATGGAGAGCAAGGGACCCACGTCTGGGCATACCCTTCCCACTCGGGGTGACAAATGCAAAAACAACAATTGATGGACAGAATGCAGAACAATGTCATACATTCACCCCAGTACAGAGATCTGGGCCGAAATCCATCGTTTTTTTGCTCACCATGCCGTTCCAGTTTGAACCCAGCCATATGCAAATCAGTCTTGACCCTGTGCCTCATGGGAACAGTCCAGCCCGAACTGCCAAGCCAGGTCCTCACTGAACTGGAAACAAGCATCCTAGGACCGGTTTCAGGGTTTCACCCCTCTTCAGCCAGGATAGCTTGATTCCAGTGGCATGGAGAGCAAGGGACCCACGTCTGGGCATACCCTTCCCACTCGGGGTGACAAATGCAAAAACAACAATTGATGGACAGAATGCAGAACAATGTCATACATTCACCCCAGTACAGAGATCTGGGCCTAAATCCATCGTTTTTTTGCTCACCATGCCGTTCCAGTTTGAACCCAGCCATATGCAAATCAGTCTTGACCCTGTGCCTCATGGGAACAGTCCAGCCCGAACTGCCAAGCCAGGTCCTCACTGAACTGGAAACAAGCATCCTAGGACCGGTTTCGGGGTTTCACCCCTCTTCAGCCAGGATAGCTTGATTCCAGTGGCATGGAGAGCAAGGGACCCACGTCTGGGCATACCCTTCCCACTCGGGGTGACAAATGCAAAAACAACAATTGATGGACAGAATGCAGAACAATGTCATACATTCACCCCAGTACAGAGATCTGGGCCTAAATCCATCGTTTTTTTGCTCACCATGCCGTTCCAGTTTGAACCCAGCCATATGCAAATCAGTCTTGACCCTGTGCCTCATGGGAACAGTCCAGCCCGAACTGCCAAGCCAGGTCCTCACTGAACTGGAAACAAGCATCCTAGGACCGGTTTCGGGGTTTCACCCCTCTTCAGCCAGGATAGCTTGATTCCAGTGGCATGGAGAGCAAGGGACCCACGTCTGGGCATACCCTTCCCACTCGGGGTGACAAATGCAAAAACAACAATTGATGGACAGAATGCAGAACAATGTCATACATTCACCCCAGTACAGAGATCTGGGCCTAAATCCATCGTTTTTTTGCTCACCATGCCGTTCCAGTTTGAACCCAGCCATATGCAAATCAGTCTTGACCCTGTGCCTCATGGGAACAGTCCAGCCCGAACTGCCAAGCCAGGTCCTCACTGAACTGGAAACAAGCATCCTAGGACCGGTTTCGGGGTTTCACCCCTCTTCAGCCAGGATAGCTTGATTCCAGTGGCATGGAGAGCAAGGGACCCACGTCTGGGCATACCCTTCCCACTCGGGGTGACAAATGCAAAAACAACAATTGATGGACAGAATGCAGAACAATGTCATACATTCACCCCAGTACAGAGATCTGGGCCTAAATCCATCGTTTTTTTGCTCACCATGCCGTTCCAGTTTGAACCCAGCCATATGCAAATCAGTCTTGACCCTGTGCCTCATGGGAACAGTCCAGCCCGAACTGCCAAGCCAGGTCCTCACTGAACTGGAAACAAGCATCCTAGGACCGGTTTCGGGGTTTCACCCCTCTTCAGCCAGGATAGCTTGATTCCAGTGGCATGGAGAGCAAGGGACCCACGTCTGGGCATACCCTTCCCACTTGGGGGTGACAAATGCAAAAACAACAATTGATGGACAGAATGCAGAACAATGTCATACATTCACCCCAGTACAGAGATCTGGGCCTAAATCCATCGTTTTTTTGCTCACCATGCCGTTCCAGTTTGAACCCAGCCATATGCAAATCAGTCTTGACCCTGTGCCTCATGGGAACAGTCCAGCCCGAACTGCCAAGCCAGGTCCTCACTGAACTGGAAACAAGCATCCTAGGACCGGTTTCGGGGTTTCACCCCTCTTCAGCCAGGATAGCTTGATTCCCGTGCTCACTACGCCACTGGAGTCAAGCTATCCTGGCTGATGACGGCTGATAGCCAGAAACCGGTCCTAGGATGCTTGATTCCGGTCCAGGGAAGATATGGCTTGGCAGTTCGGGCTGGACTGTTCCCATGAGGCACAGGGTCAAGACTGATTTGCATATGGCCATGTCTAAACTGGGGTGGTGTAGTGGGCAAAAGAACGATGGATTTAACCCAGATCTCTTGACTGGGGGAGAATGTCTGCATTGTCAGCATTCCGTCCATCATTTGTTTGTTGTAACGCTTTTCGCCCTAAGTGGGATGGGTATTCCCAGACGTGGGACCCGTGCTCACTACGCCACTGGAGTCAAGCTATCCTGGCTGATGACGGCTGATAGCCAGAAACCGGTCCTAGGATGCTTGATTCCGGTCCAGGGAAGATATGGCTTGGCAGTTCGGGCTGGACTGTTCCCATGAGGCACAGGGTCAAGACTGATTTGCATATGGCCATGTCTAAACTGGGGTGGTGTAGTGGGCAAAAGAACAATGGATTTAACCCAGATCTCTTGACTGGGGGAGAATGTCTGCATTGTCAGCATTCCGTCCATCATTTGTTTGTTGTAACGCTTTTCGCCCTAAGTGGGATGGGTATTCCCAGACGTGGGACCCGTGCTCACTACGCCACTGGAGTCAAGCTATCCTGGCTGATGACGGCTGATAGCCAGAAACCGGTCCTAGGATGCTTAATTCCGGTCCAGGGAAGATATGGCTTGGCAGTTCGGGCTGGACTGTTCCCATGAGGCACAGGGTCAAGACTGATTTGCATATGGCCATGTCTAAACTGGGGTGGTGTAGTGGGCAAAAGAACGATGGATTTAACCCAGATCTCTTGACTGGGGGAGAATGTCTGCATTGTCAGCATTCCGTCCATCATTTGTTTATTGTAACGCTTTTCGCCCTAAGTGGGATGGGTATTCCCAGACGTGGGACCCGTGCTCACTACGCCACTGGAGTCAAGCTATCCTGGCTGATGACGGCTGATAGCCAGAAACCGGTCCTAGGATGCTTGATTCCGGTCCAGGGAAGATATGGCTTGGCAGTTCGGGCTGGACTGTTCCCATGAGGCACAGGGTCAAGACTGATTTGCATATGGCCATGTCTAAACTGGGGTGGTGTAGTGGGCAAGAGAACGATGGATTTAACCCAGATCTCTTGACTGGGGGAGAATGTCTGCATTGTCAGCATTCCGTCCATCATTTGTTTGTTGTAACGCTTTTCGCCCTAAGTGGGATGGGTATTCCCAGACGTGGGACCCGTGCTCACTACGCCACTGGAGTCAAGCTATCCTGGCTGATGACGGCTGATAGCCAGAAACCGGTCCTAGGATGCTTGATTCCGGTCCAGGGAAGATATGGCTTGGCAGTTCGGGCTGGACTGTTCCCATGAGGCACAGGGTCAAGACTGATTTGCATATGGCCATGTCTAAACTGGGGTGGTGTAGTGGGCAAAAGAACGATGGATTTAACCCAGATCTCTTGACTGGGGGAGAATGTCTGCATTGTCAGCATTCCGTCCATCATTTGTTTGTTGTAACGCTTTTCGCCCTAAGTGGGATGGGTATTCCCAGACGTGGGACCCGTGCTCACTACGCCACTGGAGTCAAGCTATCCTGGCTGATGACGGCTGATAGCCAGAAACCGGTCCTAGGATGCTTGATTCCGGTCCAGGGAAGATATGGCTTGGCAGTTCGGGCTGGACTGTTCCCATGAGGCACAGGGTCAAGACTGATTTGCATATGGCCATGTCTAAACTGGGGTGGTGTAGTGGGCAAAAGAACGATGGATTTAACCCAGATCTCTTGACTGGGGGAGAATGTCTGCATTGTCAGCATTCCGTCCATCATTTGTTTGTTGTAACGCTTTTCGCCCTAAGTGGGATGGGTATTCCCAGACGTGGGACCCGTGCTCACTACGCCACTGGAGTCAAGCTATCCTGGCTGATGACGGCTGATAGCCAGAAACCGGTCCTAGGATGCTTGATTCCGGTCCAGGGAAGATATGGCTTGGCAGTTCGGGCTGGACTGTTCCCATGAGGCACAGGGTCAAGACTGATTTGCATATGGCCATGTCTAAACTGGGGTGGTGTAGTGGGCAAAAGAACGATGGATTTAACCCAGATCTCTTGACTGGGGGAGAATGTCTGCATTGTCAGCATTCCGTCCATCATTTGTTTGTTGTAACGCTTTTCGCCCTAAGTGGGATGGGTATTCCCAGACGTGGGACCCGTGCTCACTACGCCACTGGAGTCAAGCTATCCTGGCTGATGACGGCTGATAGCCAGAAACCGGTCCTAGGATGCTTGATTCCGGTCCAGGGAAGATATGGCTTGGCAGTTCGGGCTGGACTGTTCCCATGAGGCACAGGGTCAAGACTGATTTGCATATGGCCATGTCTAAACTGGGGTGGTGTAGTGGGCAAAAGAACGATGGATTTAACCCAGATCTCTTGACTGGGGGAGAATGTCTGCATTGTCAGCATTCCGTCCATCATTTGTTTGTTGTAACGCTTTTCGCCCTAAGTGGGATGGGTATTCCCAGACGTGGGACCCGTGCTCACTACGCCACTGGAGTCAAGCTATCCTGGCTGATGACGGCTGATAGCCAGAAACCGGTCCTAGGATGCTTGATTCCGGTCCAGGGAAGATATGGCTTGGCAGTTCGGGCTGGACTGTTCCCATGAGGCACAGGGTCAAGACTGATTTGCATATGGCCATGTCTAAACTGGGGTGGTGTAGTGGGCAAAAGAACGATGGATTTAACCCAGATCTCTTGACTGGGGGAGAATGTCTGCATTGTCAGCATTCCGTCCATCATTTGTTTGTTGTAACGCTTTTCGCCCTAAGTGGGATGGGTATTCCCAGACGTGGGACCCGTGCTCACTACGCCACTGGAGTCAAGCTATCCTGGCTGATGACGGCTGATAGCCAGAAACCGGTCCTAGGATGCTTGATTCCGGTCCAGGGAAGATATGGCTTGGCAGTTCGGGCTGGACTGTTCCCATGAGGCACAGGGTCAAGACTGATTTGCATATGGCCATGTCTAAACTGGGGTGGTGTAGTGGGCAAAAGAACGATGGATTTAACCCAGATCTCTTGACTGGGGGAGAATGTCTGCATTGTCAGCATTCCGTCCATCATTTGTTTGTTGTAACGATGTAAATGATTACGGCACGCCAATATTCATGCCAATAAAAGAAATCTTAGAACATCAAGGCAAAGTTGCATTACTGTGCTCAATATACAAGAACCAGGAAAACTCTCACCATAATCTCATACATGGCAGCGGTATCTCAATAAAACTAGCATATTTTATACTGCAAGTAGGCTTTGCAATGTGGGAGATACTTTGCAGTTCAGATGTATAACAAAAGGCCAGCAGAAGGGGTTTCTAGTGCCAAGATGATGTCAAAAGTAAAAAAATGCTAGATATGGTCATCCGAGAAACAAGATAAGAGACATTCGTGAAATGACACTTTCTACTGTGGCTCCTGCAGGCATATAAAAAATTTACAAATATTGAGCACATATAGCTCACGCCTATAAATACAGTTGCCTGTGGGCAAAAGTTATAATGCCAGTCATTTATTATTAAGTATAGAAAGATGCAAGACTGAGTTGACCCTAAAGGAGTGTTTAAACCTGTGACCGAGTGTTACACCTCTGTCTATAGCAAAAAGCACCATTATCCCCTGAGCTATCTTAACAACTGCTGTACAAAATGGGGTACTTATGGCTGAGATGGTGGGGCCTACATGACGTGATGTGGTTGAAATTTGGAGTGTGCAAAATTGCATCATCTTTTTGGTAAATTAGAAAAAAGTGCGCAAAATTATGATTTTAGAGTGTAATTACATAATTTTCACCTTTGAAAAATATCCCCCATGGCTAGACAAAACCAGAGCTTGCCTGATCTGAAGAGAACTGAAGAGAACTGCAGCTGCTCAGGAGGACAGCAGGCCTCCTGGGGCATATCTTCCAGTGGTGCAGTAGGTGCAGTAGTACTGGGGCCCAGAGACCTGGGAGGCACACTTAACTGTGAATTTTGTATTTTATCAAGAGCAGCCTGGGGCCCATATCCCTCTTTCCTCTACTGCCCATGATAAATTGGCTATACTGCTGCAGGGTGTTTGGTCAAAATATTGAGTAAAAAATATTGGAAGAGAGATATATTGGAAATTAAATTAAATATTGTGACACAACTAGTGTGATGCACAAAAATTATTGAGAAGAAAATAGTTTTTTGAGGTAATATAGTTTTAAATATTATCAGCATTTTTCATATTGTTTTCACCAATGGGTGGTTAAAAATACAGTTTTAAATTATTTCCGTGTGTTTTAGTTGATATATTAATTTTCTGTAGTACTATTAATATATAAATGTTATTATTTGTAAAATATAGCTTGTAATTTTAAGTGATTTAGAATTTTTTCATAGTGTTGTAGAGGGTTGTTGGGCTTATGGGGGATAGGATGGGAAATTAATTAGGTAACATTAATTAAGAATTATTAATGCATTTTATTTAATTTTATGATTGATATTTTGTAGGGGTGTAGAGTGGAAAATTAAGTAACAATCAATTAACAATTTATCATTAATGGACTAATTACTTTTCTAGCTGTGGGATACTAGACATGTAGGGTATAGCATGTAACGTTAATTAAGTAATACTTAATTAACTATTAATTATTTGTAAATGATTTAATTGAATTGTAAATATGTAAATTATTAAATATGTATCTATTTTCATTTTGTTTTAGTTGCAGGATGCTGGTTTGTAGGGGTCTAGAGTGGGATGTTAATTAATTAATAATTAATTTATCAATGAATTATTATTTAATTGATTTTAAATATGTAAGTTATGGAATAGTTATTTTTTCAGTTATATTGAAGATTCAGGTTGCTAGTAAATATAACCCTTCGAAATCCTACGCTATCCTTACTGTTGCACTACTTGGAGTGGGAATAGTAGAATAGTAAATCTAACTCCTCCGAAGTCCAACTCTTTCCCTCTCCGAAGTCCAACACTTTCCCTATTGCTGTATAAATGTGAGTGGGAATAGTATATTCAATAGTCGTACACATCAATTGTTTTCATAATATTAGTTAAATAGATTGTATAGCATTACTTGTTATTTTTAGTGTTTTATATTTGTTTCTATTTGCACATTTATTTTAATGTTTATAGCATTTTTGTAAATGTGTTTTTTGAGTTTTTCAAGATTTAATATTTTATTTATTGTCGACATGAATATCTATATTTTCTTATTTAGTTAGTCTGGACAATGACTGAATAGGGTGAGTCACACCTGTGTATTTTCTGCTTTTTTTAATAGGATTTCCACATAGGTGAGTAGTCACGTTAGCTCACCGTGGGGATTCACCACTATTTGTTTTTAAGTGCTGATGTATCTCGCGACGCATCAGTAATCACCACTTTTTAGTCAAGACAAGAGTGTGAGTGACACTGAAGGCTCCCTTTCCAACTGTGCTGTACAATACATACCTATGTATGTCTCTTTAACCTACCTTCTTTCATTACAGGTAGTTCCTGACTCAAACAGGTATTATGTTTTGAAAATAACACTCAGTTTGACAGAAACTTCAGCACAAATAGTTTTTTAGATGTAGGTAGTTTTTGTTCTAGGTCCTGACGAATCACGAGTACACTTACTCCATGCGAGAAACACGTTGACCCACTTTCTATAAACACATGACACTCTGACACGTTTTTAATCAGAGTAGGAGGCCCCCAGAATAAAATGAATTCCCACCAGGCACTCTTAACCTTGTTTTAACTCACCAACACATATCTACACTATCCAGGCCCCACACCCGCACTTCACCATACGGCAGTTGGATAAAAGATCTCCGACAAAGTGCCCCTTTTAAGGGAGCCCGTTGGGCATTGCACCGCCGGCCCGACGAGGAGCAGCCCATATGATGAAGCATGACACCTGAAAGGGTGTGTGAGGGCACCATAATCCAACATATGGATTCCCAACCATGGACACATGGTGAATTAAGTTGGATCCAGCCTTCTCTTTGACTTCACCAACTCTACTTTCGAGGAACAGTAGGAACACCTTTTTTGTAATCCTTATTTAGTTGTCCACATTTTTTATGGTTTCATTGTGGAAGTATAATGTGTGTGCGGGAGTGTACAAAAATACATGCGCAGTAAAACAATATTTTGCGTCCAAATTTGAAAAAAACAGCAATTTTTGCTGTGATCCCACGGTATTTAAAAATAAAAATGGTGACTTTGGGTTGCATAGTGCCATATATATATATGCTAGTTGGACCCCAGGGACCCTCAGGATTTAAGGGGACTTAATCTCCCAACTTAAAACGTGCCACGGGCGCTTTTTCACAGTGGTGAAGAGAGGGGGCGGGCCTGAGGTGACATGTGTGCAAACACGCCCTGTGGCGCGTTTAAAGTTGGGGAATTAATTCCCTTTCAATCCTGAGGGCCCCTGGTGGCAACTAGCCCACCAGGTGCTTCTAGTAAGTGCCACTGGGCTGCGTTGCAGAGAGGTGGTCCAGGCCATGCCCCTTTTTACACCTCTCTGCAACGCAGCTCTGTGGCGCTAACTGGAGGTACCTGGTGGGCTAGTTGGACTCCAGGGACCCTCAGGATTGAAAGGGAATTAATTCCACAACTTTAAACGCGGGGGACACCTCTCCCGCCAAGCCATAGTAAACATTGCTCCTCTTCATGGAATCGAGAGCTATTGGCATTGTAATGACAATTCCTTTTATTTATGTTTTGAAAACGAAAACCAAAATAAAAGGCATTGTCATTTAGCTGAAACTCGAGTAAATACAAGACCTATTGCATTGCAAATGCTTGTTTTAAGAATGGACTTTCTTAGACGGAAAACAAGACACTCCTAGATAGTCTGGTGTCTCTGAAAGGCAACAGGCAGGAAGCAGAGATAGTCACATGTCATATTTAGCCTCTGATCTTTGTGTTACGTCAGGACCTACGTGACCATGTTTATTTGAGCCACTACTTTCCACAAGAAAGTATTAAATTATGCTTCCACTAGTACTACAAAAACATCTGGAAACTAAAAGAAAAGAGGTTGTCATTGAAAGTAGATGGATTTTTGTAAGACCGGTATATACTGTCCCTAAAAGGCACAAAAAATAATGGTCACTTAGGGGCTTGTGGCCATACGTTTTACTGCGTGCTGTCAGGGTTTCACACTTGACAGGCTTCGGGCAGGTCTCTCCTTGTGACGTGAAACTGCTCTACTGCAGGGGCTTCCATTTTGTACAGACTGTAATGCAGATGTAACGTATGGCAAGAGTGACATGGGACCTAATTCAAGCATAGAAAATGAACTTGCTGTCCTCTGTTTGGTAGTGAAAAAAATCCACAGTTAGAATATAGAGGGGGTTCTCACAGACCTTGGCCCGGTGGCCCAGCACCTGATTCGCCATTGACAGCTGCGCCCCAGGATACAATGCTTCTCGGGCCTTATTAGGAGGGTGTCTCGTCAAGATGGTGAAACAGCAATTAAAGGGTTTGAACTTTTAACTAACTCCCCTACCTTAAGGTCCATTGACAGGCATCAGCCTTTAAAATGATATCACTATTTTCCCCTTGGGTCGGTCAGGGCCTCTGGAAGGCACGGACACAAATGTGTCAAATTTACACAAGTTTTGTGTAATCTGTAACAGAGTCTGAATTTCCTAAGAGCTGAGCATTAACCGAGAATGATTTTATTAAAAACAAAAGGCCCCTGGTGTTTTTTGCAGTCAAACACATCGATATTTCAGTGAAAAATGCTGATGTTCAAAGGTTGGGTGTAGTGAGCGTCCAGCGCCACAGGCTCTGAGTGGGATCATTTTTTGCACGCCAGGGCTGCCAACCCGGCCTGGGGTGAAAATGAGCACGAATGAAATTTAATTGGTCAAGTGGCCGACACTGAAGGAATTCCTGGTCTGATATGTCTGAAATGACTTAAAACCAGCTGTCCGTGCACTACGGAAAGGAGCTAGAGTTCTTGCATGGCACAAACTCTCGTGCCTCACCAGCTGCCCTTACACTTGTCCTTGCCTGGTGACACTGGCGCCTCTGCATACTGTCTTCCTCAGTAGTTAAATACGTGCCGTTACTCGTGGCATGCCACACACTGCACGACATAGACGCACCTGTATGCACAACTGTGTCAGATGTGCTTCAGTAGTGTGACGTCTGGTCGGAGCAATCAGAAGAATCGGGCGTGAGGTAACAGATTGGCGCTTACATCTCCCTGTGTATGAATAAATGACCGCTTTCCAGTTTCTGTTGTTACATGTAACCATTAACATGCAGCTCAAGAGGAGTGGTGGAGGCGGGCACAGGGAGACAAGGGGGAGTGGTGCAGGCTGGCAAAGATGGCACAGGGACACAGGGAGGAGTGGTAGGGCCGGGCACACAGAGACAAGGAGTTACTGAAGCTGCTGCCCTGCATGCCGATGCTCGCTCCCGCAGCAAAACGCCATGGGATTGCCAACTACCCCTCTGGTTACCGCCAGGAAGTCCCACACAGCGGGATTGCTATGAGGTCTTCAAAGACCACGTCACCTTTCTCCACCACTTTGCAAACGCAGCTAACGATGCACATGGTTGGGGGATGAAGTCCACTTTACTCCTCAGGGACCGTGGGCACCAAGAAGCCCTCCAGGTACCTCCTGTAAGTCCTACGCTGTGGAATTCCAGAGAGCTGGTCAGAGGCTGAGCCCATTTTCTTCACTACTCTGGAAAAGCAATTACTAGTTAAAAAACATAAAATTTCACTGAAACAAACAAAATATTACAGAGATGTTATAGTTAGGAATTAGCTCTTAAAAAACGTTAGAAATTCACGGAAAATTCAAAGGTTACAGGGATGATATAGTTAGCAAATAAAACTAAAAAACATTACAAATTCTCTGATAAAAAACAAAGGTTACAGGGACATTATAGTTAGGCTCAGGTTTCACTTGTACAAAACCAGTGAAATTCAGCAATTAGCTGAGTTAACTATAACTTGCGCCCCAGCAATGCACTGCTTATGACCACACATATTACATCACTCATGACATGGTCAGTGACATCACTGATGACATTTCAAATATCACTGATGACATCATCCATAGATTCACTGACGCACCCACTCACACTCCAATATAACCTTTAATACATCCACTCTAACTTCCACGCTACAATGCTCGAAAGCATTGAAACACACATAGCAGAACTTACGCACCCACTTACTGATTCAGAAGTCTACATACACATCCACTCAGTCACCCATACAACCACTCATCCATCAACTCGCTCACTAATACAACCACTGATATATTCACTCATATACCCACTCAGCCACTCACACAGTCAGTCACCCACTGAGCTCGTCACACACCTACTCACTCAACCATAGAATCAACCACACAGTCACATACTCACCTATACAGTTATACACACTTACTTATTCATACATATGCTAACATATACTCACTAACCTAGACAGTAACTGACACGAGCACCCAGTCACCTATACAACCACTCCCACAATCACTCACTCACACATACAGTCACTCGTATACTCCAACACTCACCTATCCTGCTTTTCACATATGCAATTACTTACCTATATACCAGTGACATATCCATTCACTCCCCGACACAGCAATACACACACTTAGTCACCCATACAGTCCCTCACAGATGCACTCACTAACCTATACAGCCACTGACTCACCTATTCACTCATCCATGCAGGCAGTCACACACCCCCTCACCTACCCACACAGACACTCAGACACCCATACAGGTAGTGAGATAACCAATCACCTCTACAGCCACTCACATACCAACTCACCAAGCCAAACAGCCTCATAGACACCAACTGACAGATTGCTACGTACATTAACAACACCTAGTCACTCACCCATACATTCACTGAGATATTTAATCACTCACTTATACACACCCACTCAATCATCCATACAGGCACTCATACACCTACTGAGTCACCAATATGCCTTGGTATATATATTTAACACTCATTAACCTTTTAAAAACACTCGCACTCACTGGAGGATGTCATCAGTAATGTCATCAATGATGTCATTTGAGATGTCATCAGTGATGTCACTGACCATGTCATGAGGGATGTAAAATGTGAGATCAGAAGCAGTGCACTGCGGGGTTGCAAGTTATAGTTAGCTCATCTAACTATAACTGTGAATTTCACTGGTTTTGTACGAGTGAATCTTGAGTCCACTATAACATCCCTGTAGCCTTTGTTTTATGCGCAAAGGCCGGTCGCCAGTAGGTAGTTATAGTTAGGACCTAGTTTCCATAGGAAAAGCGTATTTGTTTTGCCAATATCTTTGGTGCCTTTTAACATATGGGAGCGTGTTTGTAGAGTGGTGGGCAAAGGATATGTGGCTTGCTATGAGACCTTAGCATTACTGCTGTGTGGGACTTACTGGAGGTAATAGGAAGTGTAGTTGGCCCCTAGGGACGTCCTTGGGGGCCAACTACCCCTCCTGTTAGCTCCAGTAAGTCACACACAGTGGGATTGCTAAGAAGTCTTCAGAGGCCACGCCCCCCTTTCTCCACCACTCTGCAAAGTGCCTCCTGGCACACTACTGGTTGGGGGATGAAGTCCACTTTACTCCTGAGGGACTTTGGGGGTCAAGAAGCACTCCTGGTACCTCCTGTTAGTCCTACGTAGCGGAATTTCTGAGCTCTGGTTAGAGGCCCAGCCCCCTTTCTCCACCGCTCTGCAAACAAGTTAAAGAAGCATTTGCAATGCAATAGGTGTCGCATTTGTGAGAGTTAAAGCTATTGTCATAGTAAATGTAAAAGTTTTTTTAGAAATGTTTTTTGGAGCGGAGTGGAGTGGAGTGGATGTAGGTTGTGTGTCGTGGAATTATTCGGTATGTTGTGCAGTGAAATTATGTTGATAGAAAGCATGTGATATTTAGTGTATAGGAATGATGTGGCGTGGGATTATGTGTTATGGAGAGTAATTATGTGGTATGTTAGTCTGTGTTGTGGAGTGGTAACCTCAGGTTTAGTCTTCCTTGCTTCCATAGAAGCTAAACTATAAGTTCAAAAAGACACAAAAAAAGAAGCAACCACAGAGGAGCACTTGTGGACCTAGTCAGAGGTATGAGGAAGGCTACTGGAATTATGCAACTTTTCAGCTGCGACGATTTTCACATAATTATACATTTTCTACATTTGCCATATAATCCATCATCTGCCGTATAATCTGCAGATTTGAACAAAAAAACATTGTTTCTAGGTGAAACGGCTCAAATGTTACCAAAAATACAGCAACATGTGTTACAACATGGTGGATAGGCCCTTTGGAAAGCTGGAATGGTCATGTGTTACGTATTGCTAAATGTGGGTGTTGAATTGGTACTAATGGTGGGGAAACTTCTCTTGCTTGTTTCTGCACTTCTCTTGCCTCTTTCTGCACATCTCTTATGCCTTCTGATTCTTTGTGTACCTCTCTTGCTTCTTTCTCGTGTACCTTTCTCGCCTCTTTCTGCACATCTGTTGTTTCTTTCAGTACTTCTCATGCCTCTTTCTGCACTCTTTTCCCTCTTTCTGCACATCTCTTGCCTCTTTCTGCAGTCTATTGCCTCTTTCTGCAATTCTCCTGCTTCTTTTTGCACCTTTCTTCCTTTTTCGGTACCTCTCTTGCTTCTTTCTGCACATCTCCTACCTCTTTCTGCACCTTTCTTCCTCTTTCTGCAGTTCCCTTGCTTCTATCAGCACCCCTCTTGCCTCTTTCTGCACCTCTGATAGCTCTTTCTGCACCTCGCTTGCTTCTTTCTGCACTTCCCTTGCTTATTTCTGCAGCTCTCTTGCTTCTTTCTGCCCCCTCTTGCCTCTTTCTGTACTCTTGCTTCTTTCTACACCTCTCTTTCTTCTTTCTGAACCTCTCTTGCCTCTTTCTGTACTTCTCTTGCCTCTTTCTGCAACTCTGTTGCTTCTTTCTGCACTTCCCTTGCTTCTTTCTGCACCTGTCTTGTTTCTGCCTGCACACCTCTTGCTTCTTTCTGCCTTCCTTTTCTCTCTTTCTGCACATCTCGTGTCTCTTTCTGCACTTCTCTTCCATCTTTCTGTATTTCTCTTGCCTCTTTCTGTGCCTCTGATGCTTCTTTCTGCAATTCTCTTGCCTTTTTTTGTACCTTCTTGCCTGAGTCTGCTAATCTCTAGCCTCTTTCTACACCTCACTTGCTTCTTTCTGTACCACTCTTCCCTCTTTCTGCCCCTCTCTTGCCTGTTTCAGCACCTCTCTTGCCTCTTTCCGCAGTTCCCTTGCCTCTTCCTGCACCTTTGTTGCACCTCTCTGCACTTCTCTTGCCTTTTTCTGCCCACCTGTTTCCTCTTTCTGCACATCTGTTGTTTTTTTCTATACTTCTCTAGCTTCTTTCTGCACCTCTCTTCTTTCTTCCCCCTCTTCCCGCTTTCTGCACCTCTTGCCTCTTTCTGCACCTCTCTTGCCTCTTTCAGCAATTCTCTTGCCTCTTGCTGCACATCTGTTGCTTCTTTCTGTACTTCACTTGCTTCTTTCTGCACCTCTTGCTTCTTTTTGCACCACTCTTGCCTCTTTCTGCACCACTTTCCCCTCTTTCTGCACCCCTCCTGCCTAGCCTATTCCTGCACCTCTCTTGCCTCTTTCTGCACTTCTCTTGCCTCTTTCTGCAACTCTGTTGCTGCACCCCTCTTGCCTCTTTCTGTACCTCTGCTGGTTCTTTACAGTGACGTTATAGTTAGGAATTAGCATTTAAAAAACCTTAGTAATTCACTGAAAAAAACACAGGTTTCAGGGACCTTATAGTTAGGAATTAGCATTTAAAAAACCTTAGAAATTCACTGAAAAAACAGAGGGTGCAGGGACATTATAGTTAGTAATTAGCATTTTAAAAACCTTAGAAATTCACTGAAAAAACCACAGGTGTCACGGATGTTATTGTTAGGGGTTAGCATTTAAAAACCTTAGATATTCACCGAAACAAACACAGGTTTCAGGAACGTGGTAGTAAGGCTGGCATTTCACATGTACAAAACCAGAGAAATTCAGCCGTTATAGTTAGCTGAGCTAACTATAACTCACGCTCCTGCAATGCACTGCTGATGACGTCACATATTACATCACTCATGACATGGTCAGTGACATCACTGATTGCCTCACTGATGACATCACTGATGTCACATAATTTATTGTGTGGGGAATGCAATGTTTTTCTAGACAAGACAAACCACACTAATAGAGAATATAGCATAACAACAGATGATACATACAGCCAACAATGACAGCTATATATGCTGAATTGCAGATCCCTACTTAAGCACAGTGAAGATCTTATGACCTTTTTAGTAGACCAAAAGCCCACAGCCCTGTTCCTAGCGGAAACATGGCTCTGAGAGTAATCAATGCCAGATACTGCAATGACAATACTTTCAGGATACGCAATTTCCAGGCATGACCGAGAAGGGCATGGGGTTGGCCATTGTCTATGAAGAAAACTTAAAACATTACTTTACCACATTAGCTATCCCATTCAGTGAATGTGTGTCATTTGCTCTAGAACTATCCCTCACCTTTATTTTCCCAGGATTTGTCATATATCGCCCTCCTGGCCCTGCCCTGCAATTTATACAGTCCCTCCCTGACATAGTAGCAGAAAATAGCATATTAATGGCCAACTCCACAGTGATTGGGGACTTTAATCCTCATCTGGAGAACACTAACTGTGAGGTCACCAAAATGTTTTAATGGACTTAGCAGCAGTCTAACTAACACAACGGGTTAGATACTCTACTTACAAGCATGGTCACCTACTTGACACCATATTTTTTAATATGTCGGAACTGGTGATAGTGATCCATATGAGATCACTTGGTTAGACCACAAAGTAATCCGATCTCACATAAAATCTACTAGAATTCAAATCATTACATCTAAGTGAAGGAAACCAAAAAATAAATGGTCTAAAATATTTATAGGCACTTGAAAAAGTATGCTTACAAATACCATTCTTGAAATAAATGAGGAGAAAGATAAGATATATAGTAGATTTTACACATAGATCCAGAGCATCTCTAATGAGCTAGTCCCTCTTAAGAGATATATTTGCTCACAGAATGGAATGAAAGCCCCATGGTTCTTATTATAACTCTAAGAATTAATGAAATATTGTAAAAAACTAGAGAGAAAAACTATGAAGCTATGGAGAAAGAGACCTATAAGAGAGCAATAAAAAAGTACCACTACGCGATTAGGACCGCAAGAGTAGACTTCTTTGCATCTAAAATTAACTATGCTGCCAGGTCCTCAAAAGACCTATTCAATGTGGCAAATAGTCTAATGAAACCTACAAATTAAAAACAAGTCCCCTACTATCAGAATTACGATGCAACATGTTTGCCATTTCTTTTTTAAGAGAAGGTGAATAATATTCTTTTTATGTTAGAAGACAGAAATTGATTTAAAACCTCACATACATGAGGGGTAAAATGAGACTAACTTCCAGAAACTTCCCACCCAGGAGGACACTGAAGAGATTTTGAAGTCTCTCAAATCAGGCTACCCCTAGATCCTGCACCTCCTGATATTATGCTAAAAGAAGGGAAAACAGTTTTCTCTATTCTGACTGATATGTTCAACTACTCACTAGGCTTAGGTACTGTGCTAAGCATTTGGAAACATGTTATTGTAAAGCCAATATAGAAATAAACATTGGCGGATCCTAACATTTTTTACATCTGCAGGCCAATCCCACCCTTACCAGGACCTTGTAAAATCTTTTGCGAAATATGTCAACAAAAAGCTCTCATCATACCTGGAATTCAATAACATTTTACATCCTTCACAAACCAGTTTCCGTCCAGGCGGTAGCATGGAAACGGCTTTGCTTGCAGCCACAGAAGGCCTTAAAGCCATTTTAGATCAAAGTGGTACCACAGCTCTTATCCTTTTGGATATGAGAGTGGCTTTTGACACCGTATCACATCATGTGCTAACTACAGGGCTGTAGGAAGTTGGTATTTCCGGAACAATGTTAATGTGAATGTGTCTAACCATGTTTCTTCATAGTAGAACATTTCAAGTCTGCAAGGAATTTACCTTATCAAAATCCTGCTCTCTTGCATGTGGGATCCCGCAGGGGTCCTCACTAAACCCAACACTATTCAGTCTGTATGTCATCTCATTGGCAGAAATCATAAACAGTCATGGCTTTTCCATTATATCTTAAGCAGACGACACTCAGATTATCATCTCCCTCTCCCACCAATCGGACAAGACTTTGACCCCTCTTAACACCTGTCTCAAGCAGGTTGCAGAATGGATGGCTTCTAGCAACCTTCAACTCACTGGGGAGAAAATGGAGGTGACAGTATTAGGAAATAACCTCTCCAGATGGATGGAATTGAACTGGCCTGAATCCCTTGGCAATCAACCAATCCCAAAATCAGAAATCATAAGCTTTGATGTTTGGCTCAATGACAAGATGACTATGGCAGTGCAAGCAAAAAAACTGACATCAGCATGCTTTGACAAGTTAAGGACATTGCAGAAACTGCTCAGATGTCTGCAAGAGCCATCATGGAAGATAGTGGTACAGGGTTTTTTCATCTCGAGACTTAACTGTGGAAATTCATTGATCCTGGGCAGCCCGAAGTCAGTCATAGAAAAACGGCAAGTTATACAATATGCTACAGCACATATCCTACTTAAAAATCCCAAATGCCACTCCGCCACCTCTGCACTGGCTGCCAGTAATAAAAAGGATACACTTTAAGGTATTGCACGTGGCCCTTAGAGCAATGCACAAAAGAAGTCCCAAGCTAATTAAAAATGTACTTACTCCTTACAATCCCATTAGATGGCTACAATCTAACACACCGCAACTGTTTGCAATGCCTGGGATAATGAGAGCCAGGAGTGGAGAAAGATATTTTGCATTCCTAGCACCTAAACTTTGGAACACACTCCCACATAACCTAAGGCAAATTAAATCTGAATTAGCTTTCAGGAAATTGTCAAAGGCCACCCTTTTTTAACCATTATTTTATCTACCCTCTTTTACTCTGATCTTTTCCACATAATACTTGTTTGTCATAGTGCTGGGAGGCCCTTTTGGGTTGCCATGCGTGTAAGAAATCTCCATGAATGAATGAAAGAATGAGTTGCATACAGTGGAGTAGAGTGTTGTAGAATGGAGCGATGTAAAGTGCTGTGCCATACAGTGATGTAGAATGTCGTAGAGTATCATACAGTGAAGTGGAGTGGCATAGCATAGAGTGGAGTAAAGTGTCATTGAGTGGAGTGTTATGTTGTAAAGTGGAGTGGTGTGGAGTGGAGTAGAGTAGACTGACATAACATACATTTAAGTGTCATAGAGAGGAGTGGCTTGTCGTACAGTGGAGTGTTGAAACGGTCATAGACTTAAGTGTCTAAACTGTCGTAGACTGAAATGCCACAGAGTGGATTAGAGTGCTGTAGTGTGGAGTAGAATAGAGTGTGGTACAGTGTGGAACAGTGGGGTGGCATAAAGTGTCACACATTTGAGTGGCATAGAGTAGCATAGAGTAGAGTACTATGTCATAGAGCAGAGAGCAGTAAAGTAGGGTGGAGTGGTATAGAGAGAGTGGAGTGATGGGTTACTATGTCATAGAGTAGAGTGCAGGAAAGTGGGGTGGAGTGGCGTCTTGGAAGTTGCATAAAGTGGAGTGGAATGTCATACAGTGTCTTAGAGTAAAGTAGAGTGTGGTATACTTGCATGGACTGGAGTACAGTGTTGTAGACCAGAGTACTCTAGAGTGGACTATTGTATGGTAGAGTGGAGGGCCCTAAAGTGTGGGTGAGTGGAGTAATGTGTCATAGAGTAGAGTGGTGTGGGTTGGGTAGAGGAAATTGGTGTACACAGGAATAGTATAGAGTGGAGTGGCATACAGTGGTGTTCAGTGCAATACCATAGAATATAGAGGCTTACAGTGAAGTGGCAAGGAGTGCAGTCACATACAGTAGAGTGGTGTAGAGTGGACTAGCGTAAAGTGGAGTGGCATGCTGTAGACTGGAGTTGTGCATCTTACAGTGGAGAGGCATGTTGTACAGTGAAGGCGTGTGTAGTACACTGCAGCGTTGTTCAGTGGAGTACAGTGTGGTAAAGTGTCATACAGTAGAGTAGAGTGGTGTGGTGTAGTGTAGAATGAAGTAAAGTATCATATAGTGGAGTGGCCTGTTGTAGAGAAGTGTGTCATGGAGTGCAGTAGAGTGAAGTGGTTTAGTGTGGAGTAGAGTAAAGTGTCATATATTGGAATTGCGTGTTGCAGAGTACAGTGGAGTGGTGTGGAGTGGAAAGTCGTGGAGTATAGTGGAATTGCATACAGTGGAATGGCATAGACTGGAGTGGTATAGACTCGACAAGGGTGCCATACATTAGAGTGGACTGCCGTGCAGTGGAATTCAGTGCAGTGGAGTAATATAGAGTAGAGAGACCTACAGTGGAATACCATAGAGTGGAGTGGCATACAGTGAAAAAGTATAGAGTGGAGAGTTGTAGAGTGGAATTGCGTAGAGTGGCCTAGCGCTGAGTGGAGTGGAGTGACATAGAGTGGAGTGGCATAGAGTTAAATACTGTTGAGTGGAGTTGCATACAGTGGAATTGCATACAGTGGAGTGGCGTAGAGTGAAGTGGCAAACAGGAGAATACCGTAAAGTGGAGTGTCTTAGAGCAAAGTGACATTCAGTGGAATACCATGTAGGGGAGTGGCATATAGTGGCATGGCATACAGTTGAATGGCGTATAGTGTAATGGCGAAGACTGGTGTGGCATACAGTGTAGTAGCATGTCATAGAGTGGAGTTGCGTAGATTGGAGTGGTGTGTTGCAGAGTAGAGTGGAGTGGCATAGACTGAAGTGGTGTAGAGTCAAGTAGCGTGTCATGGAGTGCTGGGAGTGGAATAGTGTAAAGTAGAGTGGTATAAAGTGGAGTGGAGTGGCATACAGTGTAGCAGCATACAATGGAATAAAGTAAAGTAGTGTGGCGTAGAGTGGAGTGGTGTAGAGTGGAGTGGCATACAGTAGAGTGGCATAGAGTGGAAGTAGTGTACACTGGAGCGGCGTAGAGTGGCATGGAGTAAAGTGTATTTGGATTGAGTGGAGTGGCATAGAGTGGAATACCATACTGTGGAGTGCGTAGAGGGGAATGGCATACAGTGGCTTGGGGTGGCATACTGTGGAGAGGCGTATACTGAAATGTCGTAGAGCTGAGTAACATATCATACAGTAGACCAAAGTGGTATAGAGTGGAGTAGAGTGGCGTATAGTCAAAACACTTACAATGGAGTAGCACAGACTGGAGTGCTGGCAAGTGGAGGTGCATTGAATGAATAGCATAGAGAGGAGTTGCATACAGTGTAATATCGTAGCGTGGAGTGGCATAGAGGGGAATAGTGTACAGTGGAGTGGCATGGAGTGGAGTGGTGTAGGTTGCAGTGGCATACAGTAGAATACAGTAAAGTGAAGTGGCATAGAGTGGAGAGGCGTAGAGTAGAGTGGCATACAGTGGAAGGGTGCACAGTGGAATACCATAGAGTTAAGTGGCGTAGAGTGGAGAGGCATAGAGTAGAGTGGAGTGCAGTTGAGTACTGTAGACTGGCATAGCATGGTGTGGCATAGAGTGGAGCAGTATACAGTCAAATAGCGTATAGTGAAGTGGCAGTTGAGTAGTGTATCAGAGTAGAGCGAAGTGGCGTAGAGTGGAGTGGCCTGTTGTTAAGTAGAGTGGAGTGGTGTATAGTGGAATGGCGTAGACTGGAGTGGCACAGCGTTGAGTAGCATGTCATACATTAGAGTGAAGTGCCATAGAGTGGAATACCACACAGTGGAGTAGTTTAGAGTGGAGAGGCTTACAGTGGAATACCGTAGAATGGAGTGACATGAAGTGGAGTGGAATAGCGCAGAGCTGAGTAGCATAAAGTGGTGTGGATTAGACTTGAGTGGCATAGAGTTGAATAGCATAGAGTGGAGTTGCATAGAGTGAAAAAGCCTGCAGTGGAGTGGCATAGAGTTGAGTGGCGTACATTGAAATCCTGTACAGTGGAGTAGCATGGACTGGTGTGACGTAGACTGGTGTGGGGTAGATTTGTGTAGTGTACAGTGGAATAATGGAGAGTGGAGTGGCATGGAGTGGCATTGAGTAGAATGGCATATAGTTTTATAGCACATAGAGTAATGGTGAATGTATGATCACAGTACCAAAGCACTACCAACAGTAGTAAAAGACAGTAGTTTCAAAATGTTATATTCACATGATTCTACATATAAAATTAGACGACAAAATTCAAATGGTTATAGACCTTAGCGTGTATTGAGACCAAGGAAGAACAGCCAACACGTTTTTCATTACGCAGTGACTTCTTCAAGGCTAGGTTCACAATCACTATGGTCTACAACCATTTGAATGTTGACATCTATTTCTATATGACGGATCATGTGAATATTTCATGTTGAAACTACTATCTTTGACTACTGTTGGGAGTTTTTTTTTCAGTACTGTTATCATACATGTTTGCACAGAATTACTGGTACCAATTTGTTTTACGTATCTGTGGTAGTAGGAAACGTCTATACCAGCATAGCACCACATAATTACTTTTCGATATTTTCTCACAATTGTTGCACATGACATAAGATGTGCGGTTGATGAAACTACTACTACCTGTTCTAAATTTTAGAGTAATGGTGTAGACTGGAGTGGCATACAGTGTAGAAGTGTGTTGTAGAGTAGATTGGAGTGACATAGAGAGGAGTGTCATGTTGGAGAGTATAGTGGAGTGGTGTACAGCAAAGTGGCGTACACTGGAATTGTGAGGAGTCAAGTAGCATGTTGTAGAGCGGCGTGTTGTAGAGTGGAATAGCATAAAGTGGAGTGATGTAGAGTGGAGTGGCATAGAGTGGAATATTGTAGAGTTCAGTGAAGTAGAGGTGATTGGCTTAGAGTGAAATAGCGTGCAGTGGAGTGTCATATGGTGGACTGGTGTAGAATGGAGTGACTCCCAGTGGAATAATGTAGAGTGCTGTGGCATAGATGGAGTGCCGTACAATGGAAAAGCATAGAGTGGAGTGTATACGATGAAGTGGCATAGAGTGGAGTGGCGTAGAGCAGAGTGGCATAGAAGGAAGTGAAGTGGCATTGATTAGCAAGAGTGGAATGGCGTGGAATGGAATGGAATACCGTACAGTGAAGTGCGTAGTGTGGAATGGCATATAGTGGAGTGGCATGTCATGGAGTAGAGTGGAGTGGCGTATTGTGGAGTGACGTAGACTGGAGTTTTGTTTTAATCGAGTAGTGTATCGTACAGAAGAGTGGAGTCCCATAGAAAGGAGTGCCATAGATTGGAGTGGGGTAGAGTGGAGTGGAGTAGACTGGAGTGGCTCAGAGTGGAATAGCATACAGTGGAGGAGTGTGGAGTGGCAGAAAGTGGAGTTGCATAAAGTGGAATAGAGTAGAGTGGAGTGGTATAGAGTGGATTGGAGTAGGGAGTGGAGTGGCATATACAGGAGTGGTGTAGAGTGGAGTGGCATTGGGAGGAATGGCATAGCATGAAGTGGTATAGAGTGAGTAGCGTGCCATAGATTAGATTGGAGTGCTGCAGAGTCAACTAGCATAGAGTGGAGTGAAGTAATGGGGAGTTGCAGAAAATGGCTGCCTATACAAAAAAAGCAGATATTTTTTTTTTACTACACTTTTGCTGTGTTCTGGGTTAGGTTGTTAGATATAGTTAATTAGTAGGTTTTATTGTTGTTCCCTACCTACTACCACTAAGTCAATTTGGTAATAAGTAGAGAAATGTATTTATACTTTTCTGTTTTTTAAAAAAGTTTGCGGAGTACCACATTAGTAACTAGAAAGTACAGCAGTTGTTATAGAAGTCCTCCAAAAATAAAAAAATAAAGTAAAATACACTATAGTACACTATATTAGTGAAATGTAGTGTGACACAATGTATATTTTAGCTTTTTAACAAATATGATTCTTTTTTATTTAATTTTTTTAAGTAGTGTGGAAATTTGTAGGTATTAAAGCAGTACTCCGTAGCAAATAAATATGTCAAAAATGTTACATGCACTGCAGCCACTATATATTTGTTAAATATCATGTAGTACAGTGTATTTTTAATTACTTTACATATTTAATATTGTTAAAATAGTTTTTAAGTACCACAGTACATCTTAGGTAGTACCGTGACACTCCAAAACTATAAAAAATACATATATAGAAAAATATAATGAATTTTCCTACCTATTGCCACTCTAGTAAAAAGCAGTAGGTCTGCAAAGGTTTGTGGATGTTCATCAAATGCCATCAGACGGGTGCAAAGTTCAGTCACAAATATGAGGAAATCCCATCTCTGGCTATAGTGGGGCTACTGCAACTCACTGAAAAAAAACAAATGGTACAGAGATGTTTAAGTTAGGTTCACATTATACACACACAAAATGATAGAAATGTATCAATTATAGTTATATTTATGTTAAGAAACTATAAATGTGGCCTAAAGTTACTTTACGGCTCGAGTCATAGTTTCTTCAAATAAGTATAACGATAACTGCTGAATTTTTTGTGTGTGTAATATAGGAACCTAACTAAACCATCCCTGTAAAGTTTGTTTTTTTCAGTGAATTTCTAAGGTTTTTTAAATTCTATTTCCTAACTATAACGTCCCTGTAACCTTTGGATTTTTTCAATGAATTTCTATGTTTTTTCCTGTAATGTAATACTTTTTTGTGGGCCTTGAGAGTACTCTTTCTTTTTATCTCCCCCTCCGTCTTCTGGTGGGAACACTGACCACACTTTGGGAGCCCCCCAGATGCCTTCTTGGACCCTCTGGTGCTGACCAAGAGGTCTGCCTCCTCAGCAAGCTTCTTGAGGTCAGTCAGCTTGCTGTCTACCAGGTGCTGGCGCAGCTCTGTAAAACAGGTATTGAGCATGTGCTCCCTCAGAATCAGGATGTACAGCCCAACTAAATCATCCACTTTGCTGTCCCTCTCTGACCCCGTCAGTCCCTTGCTGGAGTTATCTAAGAAGACCAACCATGACTGGCTTGGAAGTTGTTGTCTTTCCCTGCGCCTCTGTCTATATTTCTCAGTGGTCAGCCCAAATTTGGTCAGAAGAATGGCCTTCATAGTGGCATACTTGGTTTGATCCTCTACCTCAAGTGTAAGGAGTGTTTCCCTCCCTACCGTGGGCATGGATCTCTACAAGCTACCCCCCCGAACTCTTCTGGGTCCTTGTGTACTTTCAGAGCTATCTCATATGATGACAACAATTTATCTATATCATCTCCCACCACATAACTGGGATCCAGGTCCTTGGGTATGTGGACCCACACCTCTTCAGTGGGCACCACTGGTATGCTGCCACCAATGTTGCTAGCATCAATCTGTTTTACTCTTAGGTCCAAATTTCTGGGACTGAGTTCATGGGCCTTCCTCCTGTCCTCCACGGGCAGTCTCTTTTCCTCCAAGACTCTCTCAGCCTTCTCCAGTTTTAACTAATCCTGTTGCAGCTTGAGTTTCGCCTCCTCTTTCTTGTCCTCAGCTACTGTGGGGCCAGGCCTCTGGTAGACACACTGCTCCCTGTTCCATCCTGGGCATTTGTGGCGTCCTGGTCATCTGCTGGGGTCCAGATGGGCTCTCCTGGTAGCTCAGGACCCTGTGCTGGGTCCTCTCTCTCCTTATTCGCTCTCTGTTCTCCCGCCTCCTCATTGCCATCACCATCTTACTCTACTGAGGTGGACTGCCACCTCTGCACCTCTTCAAAGGCCCTGAGCCCTACCTGGAGATCAAGATTGGTAGCACTCTTGTCTGCTTTCAGATCCCTCTCTTTGCAGAGTTTCAGTAGCTCAGCCCTGCTGAGGGTGTCAAAGTTGTACAGCTCCATCTCCATGATGCAAAAAAGGATGCTAGGGCACTAGAAAAGGGAGAAATTAGCCACTGGAAAACTAAAGAAGAATTTATAAAGGGGTCACTGTGATTTCAAATTATTTATTTGGGATTTTTGTGTAACGCAAATCACTGTATGGTACTGCACAAACATAGGTTCTGATCCCACTGCTGCCCCCACTGTGAGGATTTGGATTTTTGGTTGACTGAGAAGTGAGCCCTGGTCAAGCAACAGCCACAATCCCTTGCAGGGTGAACCACAAAAAGTCACTAAATTAGAATGTGCTTAACCCTTGAGTAGCTCGGCACAAAAAGCAGTCAGGCTTAACTTAGAGGCAAATGTGTAAAGTATTTATGCAGCACACAGAGGAATAAAGTGAAAACACAACACAAGAAAAAACCCAAACCAATTTAGAAATGTAGAGGACATTTTATTAAATTATTTGATACCAAAACAACAAAAATGGAATCATTAGAACCGAAGTAATGACTTTTAAAGTTTTAAAGCTTTCCAGCTACAGCAGGTCACAGCAGCAGGCAGTCCTAACTCTCTTGCCCTGGCTCCAAACTGGCTGCAGTGACAATGCAGGGTTGTTAGGCACGTTCTGTAAAGACAATGCATTCGCTATTCAGTTGTATGTGGCGCTGTGCTCAGCTCTGCCCCTCCATCCTGCTAGCAAATGACTCATTGAGGCATATTTGATCCCTCTATTGGGTGACTGTCTGGGAGGAATTCACAAAGTCTAACTGTCAGCTACACCCATTCATATGACCAAAGACTGGCTGCAGGCCAAAAGGGCTAAGGGCAGGAAATGCCAACTTGCTAACAGTGGCGTTTTCAAATTTGTAATGAAAAATCCAACTTTGGCATTAAGTAGGATTTATCATTACAATTTCATAGATACCAAGCATGAAATAGCTCTCTGCTCCTCATTAAATGTAATAAGGAATCCCCAATGTTATCCTACGTGAGACGTAGGCCACACAGTAGTGAAAAACTAATTTAGAAGTTTTTCACTACTAGGACATGTAAAACTTAAACGTACATGTCCAACCTTTTATTTACACAGCACCCTGCCCTATGGGCTACCTAGGGCCTACCTTAGGGGTGATCTAAATGGAATACAACAAGAATTTAAGGCTTGGCAAGGGGGTTTAAATGCCACTTTGACATGTCATTTTAAAACTGCATTAAGGCTGCAATGGCAGGCCTAGGCCATGTTGTAAAGTGCTACTGAAGTGGGTGGCACAATAAGTGCTGCAGGCCCACTGGTAGCATTTAATTTACAAGCCCTGGGCATTGGGTATTCCACTCTGCATGGGACCTATAATTAAATACAATATTTCAATTGGGTGTTTGTCTACAAAACCATGTTAGAGTGAGTACAAACACTTTAGCTCTGGTAGCAGAGGCAAAGTGCACATAGTCCCAAGGCCAGCAAAAATTAATTTCAACAGAAATTGGAGGTAAGTTGGCAAATGATTTTGGGGGATGACCACTCTATGGCTGCCAAGTCTAAAATAACTATACTGTTATCAAATGTTTTTGAGTATTATTTTGCCATAAACCTTGAGTTTGTGCAGTGACCTTAGATGATGTACTGGCAAGGAGATCTCCAGATAATTGCAACTCATGTATCAATATAGGCTATCATCAGTAAGTCAGCAACCATTATTTCAATGGGGATGGCGTTGACTTTCCGAAAGTCACTACACCATGCCAATTAAGAATACTTGATCCCAATTAGAGGTCTCACCTCTTCCCTCACCCAACATGCAGTAGGCAACACCCTCAGTTGTCTACTCCACTTCCCACCTCTAGACTGAACACCCAATCTACATGCCCTTACAGAATGTAGATGGTGTCCAGGAACGCACGTTTTAAGCTTATCAGTTATTATGTCCTCCACAGATTGTACTTAACCCCAGAGCGCATCATGAGATACTTTCACTTGGCTGATGAGGATTGCTCCCTTTGTGGAGAATTTGTAGCCCAATTTTTCCTTATGTTCTGCTCCTGACCTTTGCTTAGGGCTTACTGGGGGGAAATCATAACCACAGTTGCAGATGTCCCAGGGAAGGAGATTCCTGATTTCCCAGGCCATTGCCTCCTAGGATGGTTTCCATACACAGCCAAAAACATAGCCATGAGTACATTTCAAGATTTGGCCTTTATCTCAGCCAAGTGAGAAATCGTGAGGAAACGGAAGGCAGCTGGAGGGCCCCCGAGTAACATCATGGAGGAAAGAGGTGGAAAAAAGGGTGGAATGTGAGAAGAGGTTGCTCCTATATGAAGCCATGTGCGTACCGTGGACATGGCCAGAGCCTGGGGTAGCCTAGTGGATGCCTTCACATCCCCTGACTCTGACACTCCTATACCCCCCACGCTGGGATTCCCCATCGCCAGTTTAGCCTGAAACCCTATTGCAGGTGGGAATGAAACCAGGACACAAAGAGTAAGGAGGGGACCTGGATCACCTGGCGGCCAAACGGGCCCTGTCTGCTTCTTATTGCCTACCTAGTGACACCCAGACAAAGTCACTCACTGGTATGCTACATGTACAACTAAGTACTGACTCAGGGAAGGAGGGAGTGAAAGGGTTTTTATTTCCCCAATGCCTATTTCTTTACAATGAGAAGTTTGTACACAGTTCATAAACTTACTGTTGGCACGTATTCGTGCTGAATGGTTGATGAAAAAATCTCAATAAAATCTGTTTAACAAAAAAAACAATTGCTGTGAAATAAGCCAAGACCCCATTGGTCTTTTGAGTGCAGCTTCTTCACCACAAAGTAATTTCCTCTTGTTAGAAACTGAGCAGAATTGTTTTTTTAAACATCCTGGCATTGAATCAATCATTGCTTTAAGTAACATGGTGCATCATGTGCAATGAGCGGTGGAATTGGTTCCAGAAATGACAAAGTAGACTATGGTCTTGCTCGTGCCATCATTGGTGTACTAATCCCTGTATAGTCACTACTGTCTAAATATGACCTGTACATGGTGATTCTCCTAGGACTGTCTTCACAGTAAGCGAGATCATGAGGGGAAAAAGCTAACAATAAGTTGTGGGAAGTATCTAGTATGTCCTCCGGAATTGTACTGCCCATTACAAAGTGTACTAATAATTCTTGAAAAAGCATTCTTGAGGTAGGTCCTGGTTTATTTAGGCTGGAAAACTGTATTAATAATAGGCTTAACTTGGATTTGTCTATTGCTGTTCTGTTGACCTCAATCAATATTTATAGACAAATGATGATACTCTCGCTCATTACGACATCACAAAATAAAATAATAATAATAATAATAATAATAATAATCTTTATTCGGCTTTGCACATAGGAAAACCATAAAAGCAACAATTGACATTACAGTTTCAAAAAGAAAGAACGTCTTATATGATAAAATTTCAAAACATACAGGAATTAATGTTCTGAAATCATAAAATCAAGTTATTTCATGCTAAAATCAATATGATTTTTATACATTTTTCCTATGCTTCATAATAGATTTAAAAAAATTAAGAACATGGAAACAAACCGATTCACATTCCAACAATTGAAGGCGTAACATTGCAGGGCGACATTGTCTGAGACCCCATCGCCTTAATAGTGGTAGTAGCCATATTTTCCGGTGTGGATGATGGAATTTACAAAACAGTATAGTGTATAAATTAGACTGTATTGATTCCTCATCACAAGGACAAACAGTAAGAGCTAAGTCCCAGTTATTTCTGTCGGGGAAAGCTACTAGTCTATAAAAGAAGTCTAATCTGAATCTTGTTAGTAGCATTCTGTCATAAGTACTGATTTGAAGTGTTAAATAAGGGTGAATGGAAAAGGTAGTCTGGATACTGTTGGTGTGGAGGACCGAGGATTTTGTTGAATCAGAGGTCAGTCTCAAGGACTCTAGGTGACTCAGAGCCAGTTGTTTCAACTCTCTCTTTGGTAGATCAACAATATCCTCTGGTTCAAGATAATATTTCTCCATACCAAGATCTTTGAAAAAGTTTCTGACATACCGGAGCCAGGTTATTTTTTTTGATTGGTCAAGAGCCATTGCATCCGCCACGATTGCCTGTGTCAACGCATTTTTATCGGAGGTCCAAATGCGGCGCCAAAGCAATAATGGTTGAATTATTATTAGGTCCTTTAAATACGGAATTCCTAATTCCAAGTGGGATGCATAAGTTGATGTGTGTCTTGGTGTTGCTAGAAGGAATCTGAGGAAGGTATTTTCTGCCACCTGGAGGGCACTAACATCTACATGTCCCCAGACACCTGCCCCGTACAGCGCAATAGCCTGACACTTTGCGCCATAAATTTTTAAAAGTTCCACCGGTGCCCTGCTCCCCAGTCTCTGGGAGAAGCCCATCAGGGCCACTATGGCTCTTTTAAAAAGATGACACCTAGCTTCTACGGCAGGCCGCCAGTTCAACCTTTCGTCGATCATAATACCCAAATACGGGTACTGAGCAGTTGTCTCAAGTTTTTGATCTTTGAGATAAATATCCTTTGCTCGTTTTTTCCCGCTACCTACTACCATAACGAAAGTTTTTTTCACATTCACGTGTAGGTCGAGGCCACCCATGAAATCCACGTACTTATTCATGGAGGACTGTAATTCACGCGGGGTACGCGCCAGAATGACAGCGTCGTCTGCATAAAGCAGAGCGGGAATCGGGCGCTGTTTTACCCGTGGGAGATCCAGGCCCCCCCTCAACATTTCATCTTCCAGACCATTAGTGTACAGAGAGAAAAGAAAGGGGGCCAGGACACACCCTTGTCTGACTCCACGCTCCACTCCAAAAGACGCTGTCAACTCCCCCTTCACGCCGAAGCGTACCCTCGCCGAGGCTTTGGAGTAAAGCTCTCTTAGAAAATCTAAGAGAGGAAGCTCCACACCCATTTGTCTCAGGACCATCCAAAGTTTAGCGTGTGACACGCAATCAAAAGCAGCGGACAGGTCTACATATACCATGTAGACCGTGTCCTTCTTTGCTTGAAAGTATTTACCCACTATTAAGCTGAGATTAAGGGCCTGCTCCACTGTTCCAAAACCCTCCCGGAATCCGAATTGGAAATCAGAAATGATACCTCCCGTTTCAGCCCACTGCCGTAGTCGCTCAAGCACAACCCTGCCAACGACTTTGCCCAGGGAATCCAGTAGCGAGATGGGACGGTAACATTTAGGGTCTTGACAATCCCCCTTTTTAAAAATTGGGACCATTATAGACTTAGTCCAAGATTTTATCAGACCCACTTTTGCAGCTGCAGTGCACACTCTAGTAAGGATGGGGGCCCAGAGATCCAGATTGAATTTAAAAAGATCCACTGGGACCCCATCTGGGCCTGGGGCTTTACCATTTTTGCTTGATTCCAATGCTACTATTACCTCAGAGATGTCAAATTGCAAGGATATTGGATATTCAACTGTTGGATAAGTGATGTCTGTTCCCACTGGGTTTGCTGTATTTTTGAAAATGTAGGCAAAGTGGGACATCCAGATGTCTTCCTCTATGGCCACTTCTATCTTGGGGCTGTTGTTGTCTAATAAATAGGGGGTTTTAACTATTCGCCAAGAAGCCTCACTATTTTTAGAGAGAGCACTAGTGTGCAGGTCATCCCATAGTTTCTGCTTTAGTTCTTGTATTCTTTGTTTACGAGCCTGTCCATAATGCTGTCTAAGAAGCCGGATCTGGTCCGAATCTCTGTCAGGTTTATTTAGGGCCACCTTTAATTTGGTTAAGGCTGCTGTACAACTATGGTTGAACCACCCTCTGGTAGTTGGATTCGAATTCTTCGGTTTTACTGCGAGAAGTCCCTTAGTTTTCTCTAATATCTGTAAAAAGTTTTTTAGGACTTCCTCGTCTGTTTCTGAAAGATCAAGGCATTTGATTATATTTGAATATGCCGCTTTTACCACTTTGTCAGTAATATCAACAGGATTAATCTTCTCCCACTTTAGGGTGTATCCATTTTGCTTACCTAACTCCAATTTGTTCTGGGCGAGAGTTTTAGCTATGACGGCGGTTAGGGGTTGAGAATTAGTAAAATAGAGATCCATCCTCAAAGCGGAATGATCACTTAACGTGTTAATCAGAACCTCAAAGGAACTGGCTCTAGACGTCAATCCAGACGACAGAAGAATAAAATCGACTGTCGTTTTGCATCCCCTTCCCACATAGGTTGGTTGCAAAAGATATGAGCCTAAAATTGGCTTGTTTGCTATTGAGAGTTCCAATGCGGATAGCACGTTATTCATCGCAATTCCGACCTTAGTGTGGGCAAAGTGCATGAGGGGAGCTTCGTGTTCGTCGACTATCCCACAGCGATTTTTTCCATTATGTGGGCATGGATGCAAATTAAAATCTCCTCCCCATAAAAGATGAACCGCCCCTTTTCTTGCCTTGATTTGAAAATATTGAGTTAGTTTCGCCTGGATGTTAAAGAGAAGGGTCAAGAATTGATCCTTCTCTAGGTTGTTGTAGAGGTTAAGCACAAGAATAGTCTCTTTCTTTTTAAAAGATAGAGAAAGTAATTGAAAATTCAAATCAAAATCAACCATTGATACTTTCAAGTGGTTCAAGGTATTTGCAATGTACATAGCCAGCCCTCCCTTGGGTCTGCCTACACCACTGCCCAAGGCTGGGACGAAATAGGTTTTATAGCCCAAGAGGTGGAGCTCCATGGTGGACCACGTCTCCTGAAGACAGATGATATTACCCAGCTCCAAGATGTTCAAAGCAGTCCCGACTTCGATTTTAGGACGAAGGCCCGCAATATTCCATGATAGAATAGATAGGGGCTGTAGTTCTTTGTTCATCGCCAGAGATTTATCTGCTGGACAAATGATTTTTGCTTTAGGCACTAAAAGGGGTAACTTAGGGTTGATAGGTTCGGTCTCCCTTGATGGTCAATCGACCATTTCGAGGCCACTAAACCTGTTCGTTGTCGGAATACTGAACCATGGATCCCTACGAGGCGGCTCTCTATAAGCCCTCCTCTGCCTATTCGGGCCCCATTCATCCCAACCTCCTCCCTGATGACGAGTCCCCACTGTGTGCCATGAACTATCATAATCGTAAAGACAAACTAAAGAAGAATTTATAAAGGGGTCACTGTGATTTCAAATTATTTATTTGGGATTTTTGTGTAACGCAAATCACTGTATGGTACTGCACAAACATAAGTTCTGATCCCACTGCTGCCCCCACTGTGAGGATTTGGATTTTTGGTTGACTGAAAAGTGAGCCCTGGTCAAGCAACAGCCACAATCCCTTGCAGGGTGAACCACAAAAAGTCACTAAATTAGAATGTGCTTAACCCTGAGTAGCTTGGCACAAAAAGCAGTCAGGCTTAACTTAGAGGCAAATGTGTAAAGTATTTATGCAGCACACAGAGGAATAAAGTGAAAACACAACACAAGAAAAAACCAAACCAATTTAGAAATGTAGAGGACATTTTATTAAATTATTTGATACCAAAACAACAAAAATGGAATCATTAGAACCGAAGTAATGACTTTTAAAGTTTTAAAGCTTTCCAGCTACAGCAGGTCACAGCAGCAGGCAGTCCTAACTCTCTTGCCCTGGCTCCAAACTGGCTGCAGTGACAATGCAGGGTTGTTAGGCACGTTCTGTGAAGACAATGCATTCGCTATTCAGTTGTATGTGGCGCTGTGCTCAGCTCTGCCCCCCCATCCTGCTAGCAAATTACTCATTGAGGCATATTTGATCCCTCTATTGGGTGACTGTCTGGGAGGAATTCACAAAGTCTAACTGTCAGCTACACCCATTCATATGACCAAAGACTGGCTGCAGGCCAAAAGGGCTAAGGGCAGGAAATGCCAACTTGCTAACAGTGGCGTTTTCAAATTTGTAATGAAAAATCCAACTTTGGCATTAAGTAGGATTTATCATTACAATTTCATAGATACCAAGCATGAAATAGCTCTCTGCTCCTCATTAAATGTAATAAGGAATCCCCAATGTTATCCTACGTGAGACGTAGGCCACACAGTAGTGAAAAACTAATTTAGAAGTTTTTCACTACTAGGACATGTAAAACTTAAATGTACATGTCCAACCTTTTATTTACACAGCACCCTGCCCTATGGGCTACCTAGGGCCTACCTTAGGGGTGATCTAAATGGAATACAACAAGAATTTAAGGCTTGGCAAGGGGGTTTAAATGCCACTTTGACATGTCATTTTAAAACTGCATTAAGGCTGCAATGGCAGGCCTAGGCCATGTTGTAAAGTGCTACTGAAGTGGGTGGCACAATAAGTGCTGCAGGCCCACTGGTAGCATTTAATTTACAAGCCCTGGGCATTGGGTATTCCACTCTGCATGGGACCTATAATTAAATAAAATATTTAAATTGGGTGTTTGTCTACAAAACCATGTTAGAGTGAGTACAAACACTTTAGCTCTGGTAGCAGAGGCAAAGTGCACATAGTCCCAAGGCCAGCAAAAATTAATTTCAACAGAAATTGGAGGTAAGTTGGCAAATGATTTTGGGGGATGACCACCCTATGGCTGCCAAGTCTAAAATAACTATACTGTTATCAAACGTTTTTGAGTATTATTTTGCCATAAACCTTGAGTTTGTGCAGTGACCTTAGATGATGTACTGGCAAGGAGATCTCCAGATAATTGCAACTCATGTATCAATATAGGCTATCATCAGTAAGTCAGCAACCATTATTTCAATGGGGATGGCGTTGACTTTCCGAAAGTCACTACACCATGCCAATTAAGAATACTTGATCCCAATTGGAGGTCTCACCTCTTCCCTCACCCAACATGCAGTAGGCAACACCCTCAGTTGTCTACTCCACTTCCCACCTCTAGACTGAACACCCAATCTACATGCCCTTACAGAATGTAGATGGTGTCCAGGAACGCACGTTTTAAGCTTATCAGTTATTATGTCCTCCACAGATTGTACTTAACCCCAGAGCGCATCATGAGATACTTTCACTTGGCTGATGAGGATTGCTCCCTTTGTGGAGAATTTGTAGCCCAATTTTTCCTTATGTTCTGCTCCTGACCTTTGCTTAGGGCTTACTGGGGGGAAATCATAACCACAGTTGCAGATGTCCCAGGGAAGGAGATTCCTGATTTCCCAGGCCATTGCCTCCTAGGATGGTTTCCATACACAGCCAAAAACATAGCCATGAGTACATTTCAGGATTTGGCCTTTATCTCAGCCAAGTGAGAAATCGTGAGGAAACGGAAGGCAGCTGGAGGGCCCCCGAGTAACATCATGGAGGAAAGAGGTGGAAAAAAGGGTGGAATGTGAGAAGAGGTTGCTCCTATATGAAGCCATGTGCGTACCGTGGACATGGCCAGAGCCTGGGGTAGCCTAGTGGATGCCTTCACATCCCCTGACTCTGACACTCCTATACCCCCCACGCTGGGATTCCCCATCGCCAGTTTAGCCTGAAACCCTATTGCAGGTGGGAATGAAACCAGGACACAAAGAGTAAGGAGGGGACCTGGATCACCTGGCGGCCAAACGGGCCCTGTCTGCTTCTTATTGCCTACCTAGTGACACCCAGACAAAGTCACTCACTGGTATGCTACATGTACAACTAAGTACTGACTCAGGGAAGGAGGGAGTGAAAGGGTTTTTATTTCCCCAATGCCTATTTCTTTACAATGAGAAGTTTGTACACAGTTCATAAACTTACTGTTGGCACGTATTCGTGCTGAATGGTTGATGAAAAAATCTCAATAAAATCTGTTTAACAAAAAAAACAATTGCTGTGAAATAAGCCAAGACCCCATTGGTCTTTTGAGTGCAGCTTCTTCACCACAAAGTAATTTCCTCTTGTTAGAAACTGAGCAGAATTGTTTTTTTAAACATCCTGGCATTGAATCAATCATTGCTTTAAGTAACATGGTGCATCATGTGCAATGAGCAGTGGAATTGGTTCCAGAAATGACAAAGTAGACTATGGTCTTGCTCGTGCCATCATTGGTGTACTAATCCCTGTATAGTCACTACTGTCTAAATATGACCTGTACATGGTGATTCTCCTAGGACTGTCTTCACAGTAAGCGAGATCATGAGGGGAAAAAGCTAACAATAAGTTGTGGGAAGTATCTAGTATGTCCTCCGGAATTGTACTGCCCATTACAAAGTGTACTAATAATTCTTGAAAAAGCATTCTTGAGGTAGGTCCTGGTTTATTTAGGCTGGAAAACTGTATTAATAATAAGCTTAACTTGGATTTGTCTATTGCTGTTCTGTTGACCTCAATCAATATTTATAGACAAATGATGGTACTCTCGCTCATTACGACATCACAAAATAAAATGATGGATGGAGGGTTAAAAACACTCATCCCTGCCACAGATCTGGGTGATACCTCGAAACTGGTTTCAGGTTGCTTGTTTCCTGTGCAGGGAGGACCTGGCCTGGCAGTTCTGGCTGGACTGCTTCCATGAGGAGCAGGGTCAAGACTGATTTGCATATGGCTGGGTCCAAACTGGGGTGGCATAGTGAGCAAAAGAACAATGTATTAAACCCAGATATCTTGACTAGGGATGAGTGTTGAAAAGTTTCAGACCTCTATCCATCATCTTGTTGTGTTCGTTACCCTAACTCATTAAACAGTGGCATGATTGATTCCTCCTCAACATCATCAGATTTCTTGGTTCATGAGGGATTCTGTTGCAGCTCTTCAGCAAAGTTTTTGTATCATAGAATCCTGCCTATACTAATCAAAGAGAAGACCTGTTTCTCTTCTAACATGGACCAGTATTTCTTTCTTCTTTCCCTGATGTTGAACGAAGTTAAAAATGTGTAGGGAACAGCGAGTATTATACCAGCTATTTTTATGAACCTCACATTACTAAAAGAGCTAACATTATTGTTTTGGGAGTTTCTTTAATGGCATTTAAATGTTTTTACCTTTCTTGGTGCCCTCATAGGTCATGAACATTTTTCAAGAGAGATCCCACTTAATCTTTCTCTCTAGCCACTGCACCTTAGGTTCCATCTTGAGTGTAGTTTGGGGAAAGTCAAAAACCCTTGACATACAACTTATCTGATAGGATATATCTCAGAGACAATCATCCCTTACACTCTGGCTGCTTAAACAAGCTCAATTGGTATCCTAGTGAGTGGTGCTAGTGTATGTTCATGCTCCTCCCCACTGTTTAGTGGGTTTAGGCTCACTGTGCCAAGGACCTCTGACTTCTCTGCTAATCCAATCCTATTGTTTGTCCACATTAGGTAGACCGTGAGTAATTTTGGAGAAGTGGCATCTTGAATCTTCAGATCAGATCAGCATGTCGAGATTAAGTTGGATGAAAAGGAATTCTAGTATGATGCCACAGCCCCCTGCAAAAATGTATTACACATTTTCTATCATGTACTGTGGAAGGATGCCCACTGAATACTAACTTGTTTAGATGTAATAACTGTTACATAGGAGTTCATTTTGCAATCTGTCATTTCTAGACAGTGTAAATAACATGTTATCCTAGAACCCAATGCTAAGATATTCAGTTACCGACCTCGGAAGATAGAACGCTGAGTCGGCCTTGCCAGGATTCAAACTGGAAAACTGCCAGCCCCCATATATCTCTTCCTCATGCGTATACCTCACTAACCCACTTTGCCAGCAGTGGCATAACACAAAATGATGGGGTCCCCCAGGAGAATGTGATGATGGGCCCCTAAGTCTCCCATATCTCTCAAATATTCATTGGTTTTACACTGAATTGGATGCTCTTGAAGGGTTGGGGGCTCTTGGAGGGTTAGTCACCTCCTGCATCACAGAAGCTGCAGGAGCCTGTGTGACACCCCTGTTTACCAATTGTACTAGTTTTGTGAATAAAGAAATGATACGTACATATACGCACATAAGGGTTTACCACCAAAATATTGTTGCTAAAATTATTGTTGGCAAAGTATTGTCAAGACAAACACAATGGGATTCATAAAGTAGTCTAATCGTCAGATTAACACTAAAGTAAGCGTGAGGTAAGGTTTAAGTTCCAATTTAGGGTTAGATTCAGTGTTTTCGAAAGGCTTTAGTTCAAGGCTAAGATTTGATTCAGGGGGCTGCTAATTGGCTATTGGCTTTGGTTAGGTTCAGGTCTAGGGTTGGGTTCAGGGCTAGGGTTAGATTGAAGGTTAGGTAGAGTGGCTATGTGTGGCAAGGAGGTCCTAAATGTCTTCTGCATGCACAATGGCAGCATGAGCACTGATCATCATCAAGTGACTTTTGCTTTTGTGTTCAAAAAGTAATTGAGAGATGTTAGGATTTATCCTGTAATGTATAGGTTACTTTAATTTCCATGTACCAATCTTGAAAGCATGGTTGCACAAACAATACTAGGAGTCTCAACCATGGGAGACCAAGTCCTTCTTCTGTACGATAAAGATACACACACCATATCCTTATAAGAATGATCCTTGTATTATGCCCCAATTTTCATTTTTAAACAGATTCACAATTTTGAGCCTTAAGCAGTAAGGGCCCGATTCACAGAACTAACTTAAGACAAAATCCTAAACTTACTACCATTCTGTAATTCACAGAAGGCACTTACTCATTTTGGTATTCACAGAAAGTACTTACTCATTTCGGTATTCACAGAAGTTAGGAGTCCTAAGTTTAGGACTCCTAAATGCCTTCTGTGAATACCGAAAGTCTTAAAATTAGGATTTTTCGCAGTTTAGTAGTAGTATAGTGAGGACTCCTAACTTTAGGACTCCTAAATGCCTTCTGTGAATACCGAAATTCTTAAAATTAGGATTTTTCTCAATTTAGTAGTCCTAAATTTAGACTTAGGACTACTAAATTGAGAAAAATCCTAATTTTAAGAAATTCGGTATTCACAGAAGGCATTTAGGAGTCCTAAAGTTAGGAGTCCTAACTATACTAGTAGTAAACTGAGAAAAATCCTAATTTTAAGACTTTCGGTAGTCACAGAAGGCATTTAGGAGTCCTAAAGTTAGGAGTCCTAAACTTAGGACTACTAAATTGAGAAAAATCCTAATTTTAAGAATTTCGGTATTCACAGAAGGCATTTAGGAGTCCTAAAGTTAGGAGTCCTAACTATACTACTACTAAACTGAGAAAAATCCTAATTTTAATACTTTCGGTATTCACAGAAGGCATTTAGGAGTCCTAAAGTTAGGACTCCTAACTTCTGTGAATACCGAAATGAGTAAGTGCCTTCTGTGAATACCAAAATGAGTAAGTGCCTTCTGTGAATACCAAAATGGTAGTAAGTTTAGGATTTTGTCTTAAGTTAGTTCTGTGAATCGGGCCCTTTCAGTTTCATATTTTGTTTATTCAGACCATCTTTTAATTATAATATTTACCAGTTCAAAATACTTAGTTCATCTTTTGATTTTCTCCAAATTTATTATTTCAGTCCCAATTTCTAAATGTTGTGCTGCATCCACTCGATTTGTATGCAAATCCAAACTTTTCTTTTATAAGAGTTTCTGAGATTATGGAGAGAAAAAATACAATGAGTGGAATTCTAAGAATAAGCTCAGTTTCTGATGACACCTCTTGGAATCATCATACTTCTAGTCATTATGTTTCAGCTCACCTGTGTAGCTACAGAGATCAACCTATGTGAATCAGTTTTGGCCAACACAGCCACAAACAGTATAAATAAAATGCCAGGCGATGTCCTATCTGAATGGTCACAGAAGCAACCACACACCAGTTCTGGCATCCTTATGCTTCATCAGTGAAGTGCAGCTTTAGTCCTGTGACACTGTGAGCTTGGAATTTATATCTGGGCACATTCGCCCTTCTTAGAGAGACTATCTTAGGCAGAACAAAAATGATAGATGGTATGCTTCAATTAGACTCATCTACTGTTAATCTGGGACATATTTCAATCCATTTTTCTTTATCTTTTGTGTGTTATTGCAGTAATATACAAACCATGCAACCAGCCTTGGCACAGCCTACATTGAACTGTCCAGACCGAAATGTTGGTCCATAATTTTGGCATTGCTGGGCCTCATCAGTGAAGTTCAGATTCAGTCCTATAGAACTGTTGTGTAGTTCCTACTGATCCGTAGGATCTGTGCATTGTGTGAACAACATAAACTAGGGACTTGGTGCAAGACTGATTCCGGTCACCCCAGAGGATATTTTGGCCTATAGACCACCTAGCTCACAGTGCCAGCATAAGCCCCCCTAACTGACCAGGGAGTGAATGGTTTCGGGCAATCACTGAACATAACAACCATGACCCCTCAGGGATCATGGAAACAGTACCGACCCTTTCACTCAGTCAATCGTGCTCATTTATTCTCAGAGAAATATACAAAGACTACACAGTGGGACATTTTCAATATTATTTAATGAACCAACACTATTCTTGCATAAAATACATGCAATGATCAATAGACAGAAGCAGATGGACGTGATTACAAGCACCAACATTGTAAATAGTAGATATGGTTCTAGTATAGTGGTAATGTATATATGCAGGCATAAAAAACAAGGCAGTAATGGAGCGTACTCCTACGATGCAAACCCTACTCTATGTGTACCTAGGGTGTGTGTAATTGTAAAGCCAAGAATCCCCCCAGAGGACGATCAACCCCATTACCTTATGGGAGAGAATGAAGGACCTATCTTGGTCATGAACTGGACACCTCTCATGAGATGTTAGGCCACTACAAGGACCCTCAGTGTCAGCTGAAGGGCCTCCTCTACAAATCTATCGGGATGCTCATTATTTATAATTAAGGCTCCCTGTTTTCCATTTTTACGGATTTTTACAGATAAATACAGACAGAAAACAATGTGTTTTTTGTCCGCATTTGTTTTTAAAAGTGAATAAATACAGATAATTGTGCTTCTTTTGAATGACTCGCCGTGCTGTCTTTCATGAATTGTAGCTCAATAGCTGAGCAGATGGACAGCATGGTAAATTAAAAAACAGGATGATATTTCTTTAAATAAAGGCATATGTCAACATACATTTGTGGTATAATGCTAGTATTTAGTGGCTGTATTGTTACGTAATATTTGGCAACTTAAATAGCTTAATCATGACAGACATCAAAGTATGAGTGCATCTATCAGTTATATAAATATGTAAATGTACAGTTTTGTAACTTCCTTTATACACAAAACACAAAATAAATATGGATAAATACTGAAAATATTACCCCAAAATAAATATGGATAAATACAGATAGAAATGTTAAAAAAATAAATACCATGCAACTGGGAGCCCTATTTATAATAGAAATCAGCCTTCATTGGTACTCCTTAGATTAGCGATGTTATGGATATGTAGATAGGCCTGTTGCCCTGTGGATGAAGATAGGACGACCTTTGTACATAGTGCGTAAAGAGGCCTAGTACATGGTGTTCGAGGCATTTTGATAATGTTGTGCAAAGCTAGATGTGTAAACAAAGTAGTTTCAGAGAAACTAATCCAACATTGTTGTGCATGCACATGTGGGCAAATTTTACAGCTAAAATTTTATTTTCTAGGACAATGTAAGAAATAAGCTGCTTAGCTACATGGTCCTAACCTGGGAATATAACACCCACTCCTCATACTAAGGTTCAATATATAAAAGCTATCTGAAAAAAACAATGGACCATAATGGAATAAAAGTATAAAAACGTTAAACCTACTCCGAGAATCATCTAAAAGCAAGCTTCCCTTTAAAAATTCATAAAAGCTTTAAAGTCGTTATACTATTTGAAATTCTAAGTACTCCAAAAAACATGGTGCCTAAGAAAAAACAAAACAAATTTTTTTGAATCACTTTGTTTAAAAACTAGCCGAATTGTTTCCCACACGGAAAAAGTCAATTATTTTATGTGTCTGGGTGGTAGAAGCAACATTGCTGTTACCCACAACCTCAGACGACAATCCTAGAGTTGTGCCTCGAAGCATGTTTATGGAGCAGAGATGATTCCATCCTGTTCTCACAGCAGTCGCTGAAGGAGGGACTGCATCCTGTAAGCATATCGTATAGCTGATGTCCATTTCACTAGGAGCCAAGACATTCCAGGGCGGCACAAAGAATTAATTCATCAGCAACGGAATATGATGGGGACAACAATACCCATAGGCCTTTATGGGGTCCAACATTACTTCAATTCCCAAAGCAACCAAGTGTGAACCTAGGCATAGATCCAATACACATTTGTGGTAGCAAAGCAGGCAGTAGAATACGGGTTGTATGCAGTGAAGCCAGACAGGCCTGAAGGACAAGAACCAGTTTTTGTCTAGTTCTCAGAGCAAGGTGTGCCAAAGCAGTGTACCATGCGCCCCCGGCAATGCAACACAGGCTGTTCTGTATCCATTCGGAGCTGAACTGGGACATCCATTAACACCAGGATTCCTGCCACAAGTAGTAGGACAAGAGGGAGCCCTCCAAAAACGCTTCCCAACACAGAGTATATGAGAGATGGAATAACTCCGAAGATCATCTGAAAGGTGCTAACCAGTCCAGAGCCGATACATTTGAAATAGTGCACTACTACTTTCGTATCAGAAATTTTAAGGATACAATGGGCTAGCTCCCCATAATGCAGCGGGAAGTTAGTGTGAAACAGTGTCTGTATCTCAGACGAGTACCTTGCAACCTGGCTGGAGTTGAGACCACATCCTTTTGAAAAAGAATGGCTTTCGGTCTTCTCAGAGAATCAAAGCGTATGTTGGAAACATTTATCAAAGGCCACAGCGTAGCCTCCCTAATTTTGCGTTCAGGTGGAAACAGTACTTGTGTACAAAATGTGACTAAGGATTTAACCGTCACTAGATAAGCGATGCCCTTTTCCAAACTGCAGCAACCTTCATCATTCAGCATCGAAAAGCTCCCATTTGAGAGCAGTTTGGAGACCTGATGTTTCATGGCAGCCTGGTAACACTTCAGATAACAGGACAAGTTTGCAACCAAAGCATTGCATGCTCAATGAAGAGAAATGTCCTTGCAAATCAAGGACCCACTTAAAGCATCCTCACAGTTAGAACCACTAAGGAAAACATCTGTGTCCATTCCTGCATCTAAATCTGAAAGGTTACTCCCAATATTCGTGCACATAACCTTCTCATAACGCTTCATACCTGCCTACCTGTTGGTATTGGAGAAAATATTGGAATTGGAAAGTCCAGTTCAACAAGGTGATATAACCATGGATTATCCAGTCTGTGGATGGTGTATCAGCCATGGTAAAAGGTAATTGGTCTAATTTTTCATTGTGCAACATGGTGTACTTTGCATCGCTGCGTGCCATTGCTATCGGCCTTCTGTAAGATTATATTCAGAGAACAGGCTAATACTGTTGATGTAACGCCACGGTACGTGGCCAGAACATAATACTTGTAATGTCCAGCTCAGTATTATGATTAGGTCTCCTGGTTTAAAGAATTTAATTTTTTAATGTATTTATCCATATTTATTTTTTGGCCATCTTATTGATATTTATCCAGATTTATTTTGTGTTTTGCGAATATATGAGTCTTAAAATGTTATATTTCCACATTCATTTAACTGATAAACATGTACTCTTATTTTGCTGCCTGTCATGTTTTAGCCAATTAAGCAGACAAATTTAGCAAAACACTACACCTACAGGCAAATATCAGCAGTATAATACAATTATATGTTAAAAGACGCCTGCATTTAGGGAAATCTCAACTTGTTTTCAGCTTCCCATGCTGCTCAACTGCTGTCCCAGAAATTATGAAAAACAGCATGGAGAGTCGCCAAAAATAAGCACAATTTTCCACTTTTAAAAATAATTACAGACAGGAAACACATTGTTTTCCGTCTGCATTTATCTATAAAAATCAGTAAAAATGAAAAACTGGAGCCTTAATTATGATAGACCGTAATTGTGACTGTCCATGTTGTAAAATAGACATGTCTTGCTGTGTTATGTCAATTGCAGAAGACACTATGTTGCCCAGTAAATTAATTCTGGATGATAATGTAGTCATACCATTGTCAACCACAGCCAAAGCCTTCTCTATATTAGGCCTGTCGATCTCGTGCAAACAGCTTCCTGTTGAGAAATGTTCCACAGCTCATTGTATATTCCATGCAAAAAGCGCTTTTTATGTGGGCTCATGGCCCCATCCAATTGTAGGGGGCTGCTGTGGTTCAAATAAACACATGCCAAGGGCTTGTCTGAGATCAATGAAGGTGTCAGTGCTAGACGTGTTACGGTGGAGCCTTTCATCTGCTGGCAGATGTTGCATTTAAGGACAAAGTTCTTGGTCTGTTTTGATAGACCTGGCCACCAATAGTGGTGCTTCAGTAATGAAAGTGCGGCAGTAATCCCTGCATGAGCAGATCCCAGACACTCATGTACAGCTAGTATCAGTCCTAATCTGCGATCAGTGTTTGGTATTATTCTATCCCCCCACTCTTGCAAACTTGGCATACAGAATGTTTTGTGAATTTAACTTGCAGGGGTACTTGAGTGGCATTAACTGCACCCATTGTTCCGTCAATCCTCGTACTTGAACGAGTTATTGCAGAACAGCAGCAGTGTGTACTGTTGCCTTTGTGGCTTTATCAGCAATTGAATTCCCTTCAACGTGAATGCCAGCACGCTGATGACTCAGTGTGTGGATAACACAAGTCCCTAGTAAGCTTTCTTTCAGCTTTGCCACCTGTTCCCAAAGCATTTTGTGCTTTATTGTGCTACCCTTGAAATCTCGAAATCCATTTTGGCCCCAAAAGTGAAGACATTCATTATAGGACTGGACACAGTAAAACTAATCACATACAATAAGTGGGGGGAATTCGCGATTGGTATTTTGAAATGCCAATATCAGGGCTTTTAATTCTGCCAGCTGCGCTGTACAGTCCCCTAGGGACTGATTGTGTGTTTTCCCTGGACGGAACTTTCAGCCATGCATGTGCCCTTTTACAGTAGCACATGCCGCAGAATATTTTTGTTTTGTTCCTATGGCATAAATGATGCATTCATATCGATCTAGAGGCATAATTTCATTCGGCAGAGGACATTCTTGTTCGTAATGCAAGAATGCTTGTGTTTGTAATGTAGAGTCAAATCTATTATTTACACCTGTTGCAGTGAAAGAGTTACCCCATTAAATCAATTGTGGATGTAATGCTTTGGCATTTGGGAAGTTCGCCTTTGTAACGGCCTCTAGGGTCGGGACTGAGGTCACGACAATTATGCGATTCCCCTGTGCCAGTGCTCTCTCTCTCACTACAGCCGTCTGTACCGTAGTGAGTATTTTCTCAGTTGGCATTTCAGCGTTTGTGTACAAATGTGACTTGCATGCAATAGGGACTGTAGTGCCATCATTGAAAGTGATATATTTGTACCCCGTTGGTCCAGCTACTACCCGAATCACCAGGTTAGTTGTGTTAACATGTGTATGCAAATGTTTTGAAGCTATCATGTCAGCTTGCACAGAACATGGAATATCTGTATGTTCCTGTGTCCTCTGTTGTACTGAAAAAATTGGTCTAATTAAGTCGAAGAAAGGTTTCACCCTTTTATGCTTAATCCAAGTTGTATGTCCTGCCAAAATCTAATAAATCCTAAAATTGATTGTAGTCTCTTCAGAGTTGTTGGAGGTTGGAGCAGTGCACATTTTTCAAAAAATTGTGCTGCCAGGCTCTTGCCTTCACTTGTTAATTCATAGCCCAGGAACAGGACATTGAGGTGGGTGATTTTTGATTTTCTGAAATTAAATGTGTAGCCCAGGTGAACAAACCAAAGAATTATATGGTTCACTTTAGCCAAATGTTCCATTAATTCATCATCCGTCAGATAACTATCATCCTTGTAGGACAGTGCTCCCTAATCAAAATGTTGAAGTAACTCTGTCACTGTGACTGAAAACAGTCCAGGGCTATTCTTAAACCCATGTGTTAAATGACAAAATTGGCGCTGTGACCCTAGTGCCGAGAATGCGATCAGATTTCTACCTCCAGGTGCTATATTTTGGAAAAAAAAAACCATATGAGATATCAAGTGTTGTTTTGTTTTCTTCCGCAGTGTTATTCATTAGTGCGGTACTATGTGCATTTTGTACTGCAAATGTACGCGTGGATGCGTTTAAATGTCTTTAATCTAAGACTAGACAATATAAATTATCGTGTTTCATTACAGGAAAAAGGGATTATTCATAGGTGAGGGACAATTTTCTATCACACTCTGGTACTCAAGTTGATGAACAATCTCCCTGACTTGTTTCTTTGCTTCATGTTTTATTGAGTACTGTCTCTGTGGAGGAGGAATGGATTTTATTGGGATTTTGTGATTTGGTGATGTGGAGGTAGGTTTTATCTAAAACCCACTGGTGCAGGGTCACCCTTTGTCCACGGGTTCAAAACAAGTAAGTAGGAATCGACACTGGAGTGAAGTACAAATCCAGGATCATTTATTAACATTCATGAATGGGAGCCTCGTCCGACAAGCACCATAGAGATACTCAAGGAGGAAGCACACAGAATAATGGTTACATGGGTTTTTATAGCAAAAGATTACAAACAAGCGATGCCCAGTGGTATAAACTGAGCTTTGAGAAAAACACACAAATGAGGTAACTGTGAGAATCGACAGCCTTGGTGTTTTGAGCAATCTTCGTGTCTTGAGGCTGCACAACAAAATATACTATCTGTGTAAACTTAATTCAGGACTTAACTATTGTCTGGAAACTCCGAGCAGACGGTAGCTGTTCTTTTGCGCTGACTCGGTATGTATACACAGCCTGCAATACCCCAATCTAGATTCTTTACAAATGTTTGTGCAGGTGAGGTGTCAAGGATAGAGCCGGGTCTGGAAAGGAGGGCAGAAGTAAAATGGATGACGTATAGCTCAATTAAAAAACGAGAAGGATCGGATTTTATATTTCAACAGTCCTTTCTTTTTAGCCTATGCTAATCCATTTTAATGTAAATATATTAATCTTGCATATCAATCCTCATGAGATCATCAATTTCAAGTTGCATCATCATTTGTCTATTTGATTCATGAACATAATTGGGGGTGGCGTGATACTGTTACAAGTAGCTATACAAGCTGTACATATCACAGGGGCACATTGAACGCAGCAACAGCAAGTGAGAAAGATGGCTCCTATAATTACTATCCCCATTAATAATTTCCAGCCCCAAGCAGAAACAATACCTCACAACCACTTGGATCAAGTCCATGTTCCTTGTTCCTGATGTATTTCTGCCGCTATTTTATGCAGTTTGGAAATAGCGTCAAAGACAGAAGGAGTGTTTGTCAGGGATGAACACACAACAGCTACTTCCGAGGATGCGACATGCTCCACCACGATCAGTTAATATCACATCTTAAACCATTCCATTTTCCAAAACCACAATCCTGGTAATTTGGAGCTCTTCAGTAATATTTTCAAGACCCATTGCTGTTTGATTAGTCACTGCCTCTACCACTCAGGTCAAGCGTCTTATTTTTCTGCTAGTCAGGGCTGGACTGACGAAGAAAAAGAAAATTATTTAAAATCAACATACTGCTGTAATGAAGTGTCAGTTAGATCCACTTCATCAACATTTATAGTTCTTTTGAATCATTTTAAGGAAGTGTCATTAAACAGTTTTCGATCTTTGTGATAAGATGCAGGTGCTAAAAACACAGGAGGAAGCAAGAAGGACACATAGCATATTCCAGACCATGTGATTGCGAAATGATAGTAGCCTTTGTTGCCACAAATGAAGTAAGTGTTATATGATGATAGAGAACTGCTATTATTTGTTCCAGTGATATTCAATACTGTAGCACAGTCACTTTTTCCCACAGGAATACTTACACAGAGACTTGCACGGGCTCTTGTAACAGCGATAACAGAAGGCCCATTCCCCTTGGCTGTTCGAGTGTTGGGGAAGACGTACCTTGTGGAGGAACTTCCTTTGCTGTATTCCTCCATTTCCCATATAGTTCCCTTGGCTTTTGGGAGGCCATCGTCATCGGGGTAACACACCTTATTAACCCCTTCGCTGCCAGGCCTTTTCCCCCTCCTGTGCCAAGCCTTTTTGTGGCTATTTGGGGTAGAGCGCGCTTAGGCCCCTGTAACTTTTTGACCACATTAGGTATCCACGCCAAATTTGCGTCCTTTTCTTCCAACATCATGGGGATTCTAAAGGTACTCAGGGTTTGTGGATTCCCCTGGAGGGGTCACAGAAATGAGCCAAAATACAGCAAATTGTTTTTTTTTTTTTTTTAAATTGGATAAAAGGGCTGCAAATGAAAGCATCTGGGTTTTTCCCTGCAAATGTTATCAAAAAAGGGTTTGTGGGGTTGAACTCACCATTTTCCCAGCTTTTTGGGGATACCAGACTTTTGTCAGAAACCCAACATTTTTTACACAGTTTTGTCATTTTTCTGGGACATAGCCTATTTTTGCTATTTTTTGTGCTTTTGACGTCCTTCCAGTTAATGGCAGAAATGGGTACAAAAGCAATAATGGATCCTGGAAAGCTATACATTTTCGAGAAGAAGACAAAATTCTGAATTCAGCAAGGGGTCATTTGTGTAGATCCATCAAGGTTTTTTTATAGAAACAAACAGTTAAATATAGGATAAATTGAAAATTAGTTGAAAAAAACAGCCTTTTGTGTCAACGTTTTCACCTGTAACTTCTTCTAATTATGACAGCTCTTTGAAAGCAATATACCGTTGCATCCGCTGGACATTACTGGTTGTGGGGATATATAGGACTTGTAGGTTCACCAAGAACCCGACGAGCCCAGAGCCAAAAACTGAGCAGCAACTTGCAATGGTTTTTTATTATGTACCGGGTATATAGTAATTATTCTGTAAAAATGTGTACATGGAAAAATCGGTATGAAAGACACCTATGTATTTCTGAAATGGGAACAAAATATAGAGTTTAGAAACAGTAGATATTTGGACATTTCTGAAATTGGGAATACTCATACTAGCATGAGAATTATCAGTCATTTTGTAGAATGACTTATTTTTTACACAATGTCTTTCATTTGGAAGGCAGAAATGCATCGAAAGTCAATAGATAATAACAGTTCCTTTACAAATCTGAATTACCCTAAGTCTCCCGATAAAAATTGTACCTCACTTGTGTGGGTAGGCATAGTGCCCGCGACAGAAAACGGCGCAAAACGCAACGTGGTCACAACTCCATATCGCAGTGAAAATGTACCCTTTTTTGGCAAAGTGCCTAGCTCTAGTTTTTTAACCCTAGCTCTGCGGGCACCTTGGGAAACCTAGCAAACCTATACATTTTTGAAAACTAGACACCCAGGGGAATCCAGGATGGGGTGACTTGACTGCCTCCCACCAGGGTCTGTTACCCAGAATCCCTTGCAAACCTAAAAAATTGTCAAAAAAACCACATTTTCCCCACATTTCTGTGGTGGAAAGTTCCGGAATCTGCGTGGATCCACAAATTTCCACCCACCCCACGTTCCCCAAAGTCTTACAAGAAAAACGGTACCTCACTTGTGTGGTTCGGCCTAGTGCCCGCGACAGGAAACGTCGCAAAACGCATCGTGGTCACACCTCAATTTCGCAGTGAAAAATGACCCTTTTTTGGCAAAATGACTAGCTGTAGTTTTTGAACCCTAGCTCTGCAGGCACCTTGGGAAACCTAGCAAACCTATACATTTGTGAAAACTAGACACCCAGGGGAATCCAGGATGGGGTGACTTGACTGCCTCCCACCAGTGTCTGTTACCCAGAATCCCTTGCAAACCTAAAACATTGTCAAAAAAAACCACATTTTCTCCACATTTCTGTGGTGGAAAGTTCCGGAATCTGCGTGGATCCACAAAATTCCACCCACCCCACGGTCCCCAAAGTCTTATGAGAAAAACGGTATCTCACTTGTGTGTGTTTCGGCATAGTGCCCACGACAGGAAACGGCGCAAAACGCAACGTGGTCACACCTCAATTTCGCAGTGAAAAATGACCCTTTTTTGGCAAAATGACTAGCTGTAGTTTTTGAACCCTAGCTCTGTGGGCACCTTGGGAAACCTAGCAAACCTATACATTTTTTAAAACTACACACCCAGGGGAATCCAGGATGGGGTGACTTGACTGCCTCCCACCAGTGTCTGTTACCCAGAATCCCTTGCAAACCTAAAAAATTGTTAAAAATAACACATTTTCCCCACATTTCTGTCGTGGAAAGTTCCGGAATCTGCATGGATCCACAAATTTCCAACCACCCCGCGTTCCCCAAAGTCTTACGAGAAAAACGGTACCTCACTTGTGTGGTTCGGCCTAGTGCCCGCGACAGGAAACGTCGCAAAACGCATCGTGGTCACACCTCAATTTCACAGTGAAAAATGACCCTTTTTTGGCAAAATGACTAGCTGTAGTTTTTGAACCCTAGCTCTGCGGGCACCTTGGGAAACCTAGCAAACCTATACATTTTTGAAAACTAGACACTCAGGGGAATCCAGGATGGGGTGACTTGACTGCCTCCCACCAGGGTCTGTTACCCAGAATCCCTTGCAAACCTAAAAAATGTCAAAAAAAACACATTTTCCCCACATTTCTGTGGTGGAAAGTTCCGGAATCTGCGTGGATCCACAAATTTCCACCCACCCCACGTTCCCCAAAGTCTTACGAGAAAAATGGTATCTCACTTGTGTGGTTCGGCCTAGTGCCCGCGAAAGGAAACGTCGCAAAACGCATTGTGGTCACACCTCAATTTCGCAGTGAAAAATGACCCTTTTTTGGCAAAATGACTAGCAGTAGTTTTTGAACCCTAGCTCTGCGGGCACCTTGGGAAACCTAGCAAACCTATAAATTTTTGAAAACTAGACACCCAGGGGAATCCAGGCTGGGGTGACTTGACTGCCTCCCACTAGGGTCTGTTACCCAGAATCCCTTGCAAACGTAAACAATTGTCAAAAAAAATACATTTTCCCCACATTTCTGTGGTGGAAAGTTCCGGAATCTGCGTGGATCCACAAATTTCCACCCACCCCACGGTCCCCAAAGTCTTACGAGAAAAACGGTATCTCACTTGTGTGGTTCGGCCTAGTGCCCGCGACAGGAAACGGCGCAAAACGCAACGTGGTCACACCTCAATTTCGCAGTGAAAAATGACCCTTTTTTGGCAAAATGACTAGCAGTAGTTTTTGAACCCTAGCTCTGCGGGCACCTTGGGAAACCTAGCAAACCTATAAATTTTTGAAAACTAGACACCCAGGGGAATCCAGGATGGGGTGACTTGACTGCCTCCCACCAGGGTCTGTTACCCAGAATCCCTTGCAAACCTAAAAAATTGTTAAAAAAAACAAATTTTCCCCACATTTCTGTCGTGGAAAGTTCCGGAATCTGCATGGATCCACAAATTTCCAACCACCCCGCGTTCCCCAAAGTCTTACGAGAAAAACGGTACCTCACTTGTGTGGTTCGACCTAGTGCCCGCGACAGGAAACGTCGCAAAACGCATCGTGGTCACACCTCAATTTCACAGTGAAAAATGACCCTTTTTTGGCAAAATGACTAGCTGTAGTTTTTGAACCCTAGCTCTGCGGGCACCTTGGGAAACCTAGCAAACCTATACATTTTTGAAAACTAGACACCCAGGGGAATCCAGGATGGGGTGACTTGACTGCCTCCCACCAGGGTCTGTTACCCAGAATCCCTTGCAAACCTAAAAAATGTAAAAAAAAACACATTTTCCCCACATTTCTGTGGTGGAAAGTTCCGGAATCTGCGTGGATCCACAAATTTCCACCCACCCCACGTTCCCCAAAGTCTTACGAGAAAAATGGTATCTCACTTGTGTGGTTCGGCCTAGTGCCCGCGACAGGAAACGTCGCAAAACGCATTGTGGTCACACCTCAATTTCGCAGTGAAAAATGACTCTTTTTTGGCAAAATGACTAGCAGTAGTTTTTGAACCCTAGCTCTGCGGGCACCTTGGGAAACCTAGCAAACCTATAAATTTTTGAAAACTAGACACCCAGGGGAATCCAGGCTGGGGTGACTTGACTGCCTCCCACTAGGGTCTGTTACCCAGAATCCCTTGCAAACGTAAACAATTGTAAAAAAAAATACATTTTCCCCACATTTCTGTGGTGGAAAGTTCCGGAATCTGCGTGGATCCACAAAATTCCACCCACCCCACGGTCCCCAAAGTCTTACGAGAAAAACGGTATCTCACTTGTGTGGTTCGGCCTAGTGCCCGCGACAGGAAACGGCGCAAAACGCAACGTGGTCACACCTCAATTTCGCAGTGAAAAATGACCCTTTTTTGGCAAAATGACTAGCTGTAGTTTTTGAACCCTAGCTCTGCGGGCACCTTGGGAAACCTAGCAAACCTATACATTTTTGAAAACTAGACACTCAGGGGAATCCAGGATGGGGTGACTTGACTGCCTCCCACCAGGGTCTGTTACCCAGAATCCCTTGCAAACCTAAAAAATGTCAAAAAAACACATTTTCCCCACATTTCTGTGGTGGAAAGTTCCGGAATCTGCGTGGATCCACAAATTTCCACCCACCCCACGTTCCCCAAAGTCTTACGAGAAAAACAGTACCTCACTTGTGTGGTTCGGCCTAGTGCCCGCAACAGGAAACGTCGCAAAACGCATCGTGGTCACACCTCAGTTTCGCAGTGAAAAATGACCCTTTTTTGGCAAAATGACTAGCTGTAGTTTTTGAACCCTAGCTCTGCGGGCACCTTGGGAAACCTAGCAAACCTATACATTTTTGAAAACTAGACACCCAGGGGAATCCAGGATGGGGTGACTTGACTGCCTCCCACTAGGGTCTGTTACCCAGAATCCCTTGCAAACCTAAAAAATTGTCAAAAAAAACACATTTTCCCCACATTTCTGTGGTGGAAAGTTCCGGAATCTGCGTGGATCCACAAAATTCCACCCACCCCACGGTCCCCAAAGTCTTACGAGAAAAACGGTATCTCACTTGTGTGGTTCGGCCTAGTGCCCGCGACAGGAAACGGCGCAAAACGCAACGTGGTCACACCTCAATTTCGCAGTGAAAAATGACCCTTTTTTGGCAAAATGACTAGCTGTAGTTTTTGAACCCTAGCTCTGTGGGCACCTTGGGAAACCTAGCAAACCTATACATTTTTGAAAACTAGACACCCAGGGGAATCCAGGATGGGGTGACTTGACTGCCTCCCACCAGTGTCTGTTACCCAGAATCCCTTGCAAACCTAAAAAATTGTCAAAAAAAACACATTTTCCCCACATTTCTGTGGTGGAAAGTTCCGGAATCTGCGTGGATCCACAAATTTCCACCCACCCCACGTTCCCCAAAGTCTTACGAGAAAAACGGTACCTCACTTGTGTGGTTCGGCCTAGTGCCCGCGACAAGAAACGTCGCAAAACGCATCGTGGTCACACCTCAATTTCGCAGTGAAAAATGACCCTTTTTTGGCAAAATGACTAGCTGTAGTTTTTGAACCCTAGCTCTGTGGGCACCTTGGGAAACCTAGCAAACCTATACATTTTTGAAAACTAGACACCCAGGGAAATCTAAGATGGGGAGACTTGACTGCCTCCCACCAGGGTCTGTTACCCAGAATCCCTTGCAAACCTAAAAGATTGTAAAAAAAAACACATTTTCCCCACATTTCTGTCGTGGAAAGTTCCGGAATCTGCATGGATCCACAAATTTCCACCCACCCCGCGTTCCCCAAAGTCTTACGAGAAAAACGGTACCTCACTTGTGTGGTTCGGCCTAGTGCCCACGACAGGAAACGTCGCAAAACGCATTGTGGTCACACCTCAATTTCGCAGTGAAAAATGACCCTTTTTTGGCAAAATGACTAGCTGTAGTTTTTGAACCCTAGCTCTGGGGGAACCTTGGGAAATCTAGCAAACCTATACATTTTTGAAAACTAGACACCCAGGGGAATCCAGGATGGGGTGACTTGACTGCCTCCCACCAGGGTCTGTTACCCAGAATCCCTTGCAAACCTAAAAAATTGTAAAAAAAACCACATTTTCCCCACATTTCTGTGGTTGAAAGTTCCAGAATCTGCTTGGATCCACAAATTTCCACCCACCCCACGTTCCCCAAAGTCTTACAAGAAAAACAGTACCTCACTTGTGTGGTTCGGCCTAGTGCTCGTGACAGGAAACGCCGCAAAACGCATCGTGGTCACACCTCAATTTCGCAGTGAAAAATGACCCTTTTTTGGCAAAATGACTAGCAGTAGTTTTTGAACCCTAGCTCTGCGGGCACCTTGGGAAACCTAGCAAACCTATAAATTTTTGAAAACTAGACACCCAGGGGAATCCAGGCTGGGGTGACTTGACTGCCTCCCACTAGGGTCTGTTACCCAGAATCCCTTGCAAACGTAAACAATTGTCAAAAAAAATACATTTTCCCCACATTTCTGTGGTGGAAAGTTCCGGAATCTGCGTGGATCCACAAATTTCCACCCACCCCACGGTCCCCAAAGTCTTACGAGAAAAACGGTATCTCACTTGTGTGGTTCGGCCTAGTGCCCGCGACAGGAAACGGCGCAAAACGCAACGTGGTCACACCTCAATTTCGCAGTGAAAAATGACCCTTTTTTGGCAAAATGACTAGCAGTAGTTTTTGAACCCTAGCTCTGCGGGCACCTTGGGAAACCTAGCAAACCTATAAATTTTTGAAAACTAGACACCCAGGGGAATCCAGGATGGGGTGACTTGACTGCCTCCCACCAGGGTCTGTTACCCAGAATCCCTTGCAAACCTAAAAAATTGTTAAAAAAAACAAATTTTCCCCACATTTCTGTCGTGGAAAGTTCCGGAATCTGCATGGATCCACAAATTTCCAACCACCCCGCGTTCCCCAAAGTCTTACGAGAAAAACGGTACCTCACTTGTGTGGTTCGGCCTAGTGCCCGCGACAGGAAACGTCGCAAAACGCATCGTGGTCACACCTCAATTTCACAGTGAAAAATGACCCTTTTTTGGCAAAATGACTAGCTGTAGTTTTTGAACCCTAGCTCTGCGGGCACCTTGGGAAACCTAGCAAACCTATACATTTTTGAAAACTAGACACCCAGGGGAATCCAGGATGGGGTGACTTGACTGCCTCCCACCAGGGTCTGTTACCCAGAATCCCTTGCAAACCTAAAAAATGTAAAAAAAAACACATTTTCCCCACATTTCTGTGGTGGAAAGTTCCGGAATCTGCGTGGATCCACAAATTTCCACCCACCCCACGTTCCCCAAAGTCTTACGAGAAAAATGGTATCTCACTTGTGTGGTTCGGCCTAGTGCCCGCGACAGGAAACGTCGCAAAACGCATTGTGGTCACACCTCAATTTCGCAGTGAAAAATGACTCTTTTTTGGCAAAATGACTAGCAGTAGTTTTTGAACCCTAGCTCTGCGGGCACCTTGGGAAACCTAGCAAACCTATAAATTTTTGAAAACTAGACACCCAGGGGAATCCAGGCTGGGGTGACTTGACTGCCTCCCACTAGGGTCTGTTACCCAGAATCCCTTGCAAACGTAAACAATTGTAAAAAAAAATACATTTTCCCCACATTTCTGTGGTGGAAAGTTCCGGAATCTGCGTGGATCCACAAAATTCCACCCACCCCACGGTCCCCAAAGTCTTACGAGAAAAACGGTATCTCACTTGTGTGGTTCGGCCTAGTGCCCGCGACAGGAAACGGCGCAAAACGCAACGTGGTCACACCTCAATTTCGCAGTGAAAAATGACCCTTTTTTGGCAAAATGACTAGCTGTAGTTTTTGAACCCTAGCTCTGCGGGCACCTTGGGAAACCTAGCAAACCTATACATTTTTGAAAACTAGACACTCAGGGGAATCCAGGATGGGGTGACTTGACTGCCTCCCACCAGGGTCTGTTACCCAGAATCCCTTGCAAACCTAAAAAATGTCAAAAAAACACATTTTCCCCACATTTCTGTGGTGGAAAGTTCCGGAATCTGCGTGGATCCACAAATTTCCACCCACCCCACGTTCCCCAAAGTCTTACGAGAAAAACAGTACCTCACTTGTGTGGTTCGGCCTAGTGCCCGCAACAGGAAACGTCGCAAAACGCATCGTGGTCACACCTCAGTTTCGCAGTGAAAAATGACCCTTTTTTGGCAAAATGACTAGCTGTAGTTTTTGAACCCTAGCTCTGCGGGCACCTTGGGAAACCTAGCAAACCTATACATTTTTGAAAACTAGACACCCAGGGGAATCCAGGATGGGGTGACTTGACTGCCTCCCACTAGGGTCTGTTACCCAGAATCCCTTGCAAACCTAAAAAATTGTCAAAAAAAACACATTTTCCCCACATTTCTGTGGTGGAAAGTTCCGGAATCTGCGTGGATCCACAAAATTCCACCCACCCCACGGTCCCCAAAGTCTTACGAGAAAAACGGTATCTCACTTGTGTGGTTCGGCCTAGTGCCCGCGACAGGAAACGGCGCAAAACGCAACGTGGTCACACCTCAATTTCGCAGTGAAAAATGACCCTTTTTTGGCAAAATGACTAGCTGTAGTTTTTGAACCCTAGCTCTGTGGGCACCTTGGGAAACCTAGCAAACCTATACATTTTTGAAAACTAGACACCCAGGGGAATCCAGGATGGGGTGACTTGACTGCCTCCCACCAGTGTCTGTTACCCAGAATCCCTTGCAAACCTAAAAAATTGTCAAAAAAAACACATTTTCCCCACATTTCTGTGGTGGAAAGTTCCGGAATCTGCGTGGATCCACAAATTTCCACCCACCCCACGTTCCCCAAAGTCTTACGAGAAAAACGGTACCTCACTTGTGTGGTTCGGCCTAGTGCCCGCGACAAGAAACGTCGCAAAACGCATCGTGGTCACACCTCAATTTCGCAGTGAAAAATGACCCTTTTTTGGCAAAATGACTAGCTGTAGTTTTTGAACCCTAGCTCTGTGGGCACCTTGGGAAACCTAGCAAACCTATACATTTTTGAAAACTAGACACCCAGGGAAATCTAAGATGGGGAGACTTGACTGCCTCCCACCAGGGTCTGTTACCCAGAATCCCTTGCAAACCTAAAAGATTGTAAAAAAAAACACATTTTCCCCACATTTCTGTCGTGGAAAGTTCCGGAATCTGCATGGATCCACAAATTTCCACCCACCCCGCGTTCCCCAAAGTCTTACGAGAAAAACGGTACCTCACTTGTGTGGTTCGGCCTAGTGCCCACGACAGGAAACGTCGCAAAACGCATTGTGGTCACACCTCAATTTCGCAGTGAAAAATGACCCTTTTTTGGCAAAATGACTAGCTGTAGTTTTTGAACCCTAGCTCTGGGGGAACCTTGGGAAATCTAGCAAACCTATACATTTTTGAAAACTAGACACCCAGGGGAATCCAGGATGGGGTGACTTGACTGCCTCCCACCAGGGTCTGTTACCCAGAATCCCTTGCAAACCTAAAAAATTGTAAAAAAAACCACATTTTCCCCACATTTCTGTGGTTGAAAGTTCCAGAATCTGCTTGGATCCACAAATTTCCACCCACCCCACGTTCCCCAAAGTCTTACAAGAAAAACAGTACCTCACTTGTGTGGTTCGGCCTAGTGCTCGTGACAGGAAACGCCGCAAAACGCATCGTGGTCACACCTCAGTTTCGCAGTGAAAAATGACCCTTTTTTGGCAAAATGACTAGCTGTAGTTTTTGAACCCTAGCTCTGCGGGCACCTTGGGAAACCTAGCAAACCTATACATTTTTGAAAACTAGACACCCAGGGGAATCCAGGATGGGGTGACTTGACTGCCTCCCACCAGTGTCTGTTACCCAGAATCCCTTGCAAACCTAAAACATTGTCAAAAAAAACACGTTACCCACATTTCTGTGGTGAAAAGTTCCGGAATCTGCGTGGTTTCACAAATTTCCACCCACCCCACGTTCCCCAAAGTCTTACGAGAAAAACTGTATCTCACTTGTGTGGTTCGGCCTAGTGCCCGCGACAGGAAATGTCGCAAAACGCATCGTGGTCACACCTCAATTTCGCAGTGAAAAATGACCCTTTTTTGGCAAAATGACTAGCAGTAGTTTTTGAACCCTAGCTCTGCGGGCACCTTGGGAAACCTAGCAAACCTATACATTTTTGAAAACTAGACACCCAGGGGAATCCAGGATGGGGTGACTTGACTGCCTCCCACTAGGGTCTGTTACCCAGAATCCCTTGCAAACCTAAAAAATTGTCAAAAAAAACACATTTTCCCCACATTTCTGTGGTGGAAAGTTCCGGAATCTGCGTGGATCCACAAAATTCCACCCACCCCACGGTCCCCAAAGTCTTATGAGAAAAACGGTATCTCACTTGTGTGGTTCGGCCTAGTGCCCGCGACAGGAAATGGCGCAAAACGCAACGTGGTCACACCTCAATTTCGCAGTGAAAAATGACCCTTTTTTGGCAAAATGACTAGCTGTAGTTTTTGAACCCTAGCTCTGTGGGCACCTTGGGAAACCTAGCAAACCTATACATTTTTGAAAACTAGACACCCAGGGGAATCCAGGATGGGGTGACTTGACTGCCTCCCACCAGTGTCTGTTACCCAGAATCCCTTGCAAACCTAAAAGATTGTCAAAAAAAACACATTTTCCCCACATTTCTGTGGTGGAAAGTTCCGGAATCTGCGTGGATCCACAAATTTCCACCCACCCCACGTTCCCCAAAGTCTTAGGAGGAAAACAGTACCTCACTTGTGTGGTTCGGCCTAGTGCCCGCGACAAGAAACGTCGCAAAACGCATCGTGGTCACACCTCAATTTCGCTGTGAAAAATGACCTTTTTTTGGCAAAATGACTAGCTGTAGTTTTTTAACCCTAGCTCTGCGGGCACCTTGGAAACCTAGCAAACCTATACATTTTTGAAAACTAGACACCCAGGGGAATCCAGGATGGGGTGACTTGACTGCCTCCCACCAGGGTCTGTTACCCAGAATCCCTTGCAAACCTAAAACATTGTAAAAAAAACCACATTTTCCCCATATTTCTGTGGTGGAAAGTTCCGGAATCTGCGTGGATCCACAAATTTCCACCCACCCCACGGTCCCCAAAGTCTTACGAGAAAAACGGTATCTCACTTGTGTGGTTCGGCCTAGTGCCCGCGACAGGAAACGGCGCAAAACGCAACGTGGTCACACCTCAATTTCGCAGTGAAAAATGACCCTTTTTTGGCAAAATGACTAGCTGTAGTTTTTGAACCCTAGCTCTGTGGGCACCTTGGGAAACCTAGCAAACCTATACATTTTTGAAAACTAGACACCCAGGGGAATCTAAGATGGGGAGACTTGACTGCCTCCCCCAGGGTCTGTTACCCAGAATCCCTTGCAAACCTAAAAAATTGTCAAAAAAAACACATTTTCCCCACATTTCTGTCGTGGAAAGTTCCGGAATCTGCATGGATCCACAAATTTCCACCCACCCCGCGTTCCCCAAAGTCTTACGAGAAAAACGGTACCTCACTTGTGTGGTTCGGCCTAGTGCCCACGACAGGAAACGTCGCAAAACGCATTGTGGTCACACCTCAATTTCGCAGTGAAAAATGACCCTTTTTTGGCAAAATGACTAGCAGTAGTTTTTGAACCCTAGCTCTGCGGGCACCTTGGGAAACCTAGCAAACCTATACATTTTTGAAAACTAGACACCCAGAGGAATCCAGGATGGGGTGACTTGACTGCCTCCCACTAGGGTCTGTTACCCAGAATCCCTTGCAAACCTAAAAAATTGTAAAAAAAAAACACATTTTCCCCACATTTCTGTGGTGTAAAGTTCCGGAATCTGCGTGGATCCACAAATTTCCACCCACCCCGCGTTTCCCAAAGTCTTACGAGAAAAACGGTACCACACTTGTGTGGGTCGGCTTAGTGCCCGTGACAGGAAATGGCGCAAAACGTACTGAGGTAACATCAAAATTGCCTATCTCAAAACCACCTGGTTTTGCAAGGGGGGTCACTTGGGTTTTTGGCCCGGTGCTCGGCGGCCATCTAGGGAAACCTACCAAACCCATACATTTCTGACAACTAGACACCGGGGGCTTCCAGGGAGGTATGGCTTGCGTGGATCCCCCAACGTTTCCATACCCAGAATCCCCTGCAAACCTCAATTTTAGCTGAAACAATCACTTTTTTCACACATTTTTGTGTGGGAAAGTTGTGGCATCACCGGGCTCACTCAAATTTCCCACCTCCCAGCATTCCCCTGGGTCTCCCGGTAAAAATGGTGCCTCACTTGTGTGGGAGGCCCAAGTACCCGCGACAGGCAAGGGCCCAAAACGTAGTGAGGTGACTTCAAATTTGCCTATCTCAAAACCACCTGGTTTTGCAAGGGGGGTCACCTGGGTTTTTGGCCCGGTGCTCGGCGGCCATCTAGGGAAACCTACCAAACCCATACATTTCTGACAACTAGACACCCGGGGGCTTCCAGGGAGGTATGGCTTGCGTGGATCCCCCAACGTTTCCATACCCAGAATCCCCTGCAAACCTCAATTTTAGCTGAAAAAATCACTTTTTTCACACATTTTTGTGTGGGAAAGTTGTGGCATCACCGGGCTCACTCAAATTTCCCACCTCCCAGCGTTCCCCTGGGTCTCCCGGTAAAAATGGTGCCTCACTTGTGTGAGAGGCCCAAGTTCCCGCGACAGGCAAGGGCCCAAAACGTAGTGAGGTGACTTCAAATTTGCCTATCTCAAAACCACCTGGTTTTGCAAGGGGGGTCACCTGGGTTTTTGGCCCGGTGCTCTGCGGCCATCTAGGGAAACCTACCAAACCCATACATTTCTGAAAACTAGACACCCGGGGGCTTCCAGGGAGGTATGGCTTGCGTGGATCCCCCAACGTTTCCTTACCCAGAATCCCCTGCAAACCTCAATTTTAGCTGAAAAAATCAATTTTTTCACACATTTTTGTGTGGGAAAGTTGTGGCATCACTGGGCTCACTCAAATTTCCCACCTCCCAGCGTTCCCCTGGGTCTCCCGGTAAAAATGGTGCCTCACTTGTGTGGGAGGCCCAAGTTCCCGCGACAGGCAAGGGCCCAAATGTAGTGAGGTGACTTCAAATTTGCCTATCTCAAAACCACCTGGTTTTGCAAGGGGGGTCACCTGGGTTTTTGGCCCGGTGCTCTGCGGCCATCTAGGGAAACCTACCAAACCCATACATTTCTGAAAACTAGACACCCGGGGGCTTTCAGGGAGGTATGGCTTGCGTGGATCCCCCAACGTTTCCTTACCCAGAATCCCCTGCAAACCTCAATTTTAGCTGAAAAAATCACTTTTTTCACACATTTTTGTGTGGGAAAGTTGTGGCATCACCGGGCTCACTCAAATTTCCCACCTCCCAGCGTTCCCCTGGGTCTCCCGGTAAAAATGGTGCCTCACTTGTGTGAGAGGCCCAAGTTCCCGCGACAGGCAAGGGCCCAAAACGTAGTGAGGTGACTTCAAATTTGCAATTACACATAAGACTATGCAAAACACATTGCAAATAATTTCATGCTCAAACCACTAACTAAATATGCCGCCATTATGACATCACTTACAAAAAAATTTATTCAGACATTACAATATTACTCATTTGGAGTAAATACAACAAAAAAAAAATTCTTACCAAAACAATGCAACTACACAAAACTGCAGAACAACCACTGTCGAAACTGGAATCAGGAATCAAAAGCTTTAGACTAGAATAAAAAGGAGAAAAAAACTTTATTGTCACATATGCATATAATGCTCTAGACCATCACGTACTGCGCAAAATTTATTACTTGAACCTCCCACTTTCAAGAAGGAAAGATCGATGGCCCAATCCTTTACAAGCAACGCGGCGAGAATGTGGAACACAGCCTCAGCTCCGGACCACCCCCTCCCTCTTCCCAGTCCTTCAAAACTGACCTCAAAGTTCTCCTCCTGCAAAGACACTTCCAAACTTAATTCACACCCTCTCTATTGTCTGAAGGAAGTCTTTACATTATAGGAAATTCTGTTCTCCATGCCCGTAGAAGTGCCTTCCCAGTGCGTTCCTGTGTTTTGAGTGTCTGCCATTTATTGTACTTTTTTACCTCTACTTGTACTTTGTACTCTTTTGTAACTTGCTGACATGTCACTTTTCCTCTTGTAACGTATTGTTTGCTACCTCTTGTATTTTGTTTGCTTTTGATACATGCACAATTACCACCATTGCCTCATGTAACATAACGTTTGCTCTTGTTTTCAGTGTCTGCCATTTATTGCAGTATTTTACCTCATGTGACATCCATCTGAGAGCTGCGTGAATAATTACCTGGTAATCCCCTCAGCACAATGCAAACACCCACCCGAAAGTGAGGTCACACCGTTCACATCGCCCTAACCTGCTCAAGGTTCATGTGACCTCAGTGACAGTCACAGCGACTGGATCACTGTTGCTCTAGGGTGTGCTGCTTCGTAGGCCTGCCCGCAAGACTGGAGATGGACTTCAGTATGGATTGTTGTGGACAGGCCTTCAAGGTTAACCCACAATTGACACCACTAGGGTACACCTGCTTGTGCTAAGACATCAAGCCTTCTAAGGTCTAGTGGGGCCTTCTACGGTCTAGCATGGGAATGTGCTCCCTCAGTACAGTGGTGTGGTGGACTGGTCATGAATGCGGAACCCGGTTCCCCAGTTCCAAATTCCACAGCTCTGGCCATAGTGCCACCTCCCCACTGAACACCATACTTGCCCACTGAGAGAAACTCGCACTGCCTTCAGCTATAACCTAATTGTGCCCGCTATAAACACTTGGATGTGGCTCAATTCAAATTATGCACTTGATAAGAGTAATATGCTGCCTAAAAAAAAAATAAAAAAAACAACCACTCATAGGGAATGCAAAGCATGTGAAATGTAAGCAGAAACAACATGGTTACCTAAACGATCTCTCACTAACTATTCAGAAATCAGCGAGTGGTTTCACCTGAAAAGTTATGGACATGACTAGAGGGCCCTGAAGGGAACCGTTTCACTGTCCATTGCTTACATCCTTACAAAACGTAAGCAGTATGGTATAAAAAGACCACATCCATAAACACAGAGCCATGGTACACATTGTGTTTTCCAATCCACCCATCATCCAGGTATTGCAGTACCTCCAGGAATGGTGCACTCTCCCAACCTGGAAACAACAATGCTCTTCAAAGAAAGACGAGAAAATGAAAGTAGCACTTCACTGGCAAACTCTGTAAAGTGATGCTGGTGTATTTGGATGTAAAAAAAAACAATCTGGCCACTTTGCAACCCCTCTGTCTTGCTATTAGTTAGGTATTTAATTCTCATATAAGAAATTCTATTTCTCTACATGCTGCTGCACTTTGGATTTGAAAAATTAAAAAGAAGGGCATTTCTCGGCATTTTTGGATCCATTTCACAGGGAAGCAACTAGAAAGACGAGCGTTTTTCATATTTGGATCCATTTCACAGGGAAGCAACAATAGGCACACACAAACGAAGCCGAGCCTCGTGGCATGCCTGGGCATACCAAAGTGCCCCCACCCTAACCCAAACCCACCAATGCAAAAATCATGCTGCTGCACTTTGGATTTGAAAAATTAAAAAGAAGGGCATTTCTCGGCATTTTTGGATCCATTTCACAGGGAAGCAACTAGAAAGACGAGCGTTTTTCAAATTTGAATCCATTTCACAGGGAAGCAACAACAGGCACACACGAACGAAGCCGAGCCTCTGGCATGCCTGGGCCTTCCATAGTGCCCCCACCCTAACACAAACCCACCGATGCAAAAATCCCCCCTCCCCATCCCCAAAACTCACCTTTACTCTCCGACGCGCAGGAAGCAAATGGCATCCTGTGTCTCGGAGAGCAAAGGGGAAACCTCCAATGACGTCAGCGCGCGAGCCGCGCTGACGTCATTGATGACGTGGGGGGGCGGGGGGAGGCAGGGGAAGGTCTTCCCCTGCCTTCCCAGTAAAAAAAAAAAAGATCGACCACTCACGGGGGGAGCGCCAGTGCTTCCCTGTGGGTGGGTGCCATGATGAGCTGGACTCGTCATGGGCACAGCGCGACTGTGCTCCATGACGAGTCCAGCTCGTCATGGGCACAGAAGGGGTTAAATTGCGCATTAGTCCCCCTACATCAGCTGTAGTAATATTACTGATTTCAGAGGCCCACAAAAGTTCAAACTAGGCTCTACAGGAGCCATTACATGAAAAGGGCAAGGGAATGAGAGGTGTTCCTCCCTTCTTCTGATGCGCTGGCAACATTCCACATACCCAGCAGTTGGTAGTATTTGTAGCATTATGAGTATGATGTAACATTTGTATGAAAGTATTATTGTGATATGACAATCTATGCTTCCTTTCATGATAGGGAAGAGTGAAATAATAATGTCCCATGGGGACAGGAGTAGTTGTAGCAGATAGTACGTTCCGGGCCGGAATTACTTCCTCCACTGTCCATAAGGCTGTTGCCAATTTTATCAACAATATGATCAGAGTCTGTTGCAGGGATTCTGCACATACACAGAACTTTGCGCAGGAAACCAGGACCTCGGTGTGTAGTGGTGTACCAAAGAACGCACCTCAGTGCCCAGAACCCCAATCCGACTAGCTATAGTGTCTCATTTGTTCTCCGCACTACAGCGAAGCTACCAATGATTAGACATCCTAGAACACATCACTCTGTCCCTCTCAGGAATCGTGGGAACAAGAACACTCTTTCTTCTAAACACTCATACTTGTCCACAACGTGAGTATACAGAGACACAGTATAGTTTAAAATGTTTATTTACACAATCGTCTCGGCTCAAAAAGGCGAACACTTTTTGAGCCGAGACGATTGTGTGGAGACGGATGCGTCTATTTACTGCCATATGGTTATCACTGCAAACCTCTGAGTGGATACAACTTTACCGCCCAGAATGTTCTTCTAAATCAACTGGCCCTAATACATCGGCATAGGAAAAACGCATTAAACATATACTGTGAGCCCTGAAGAAGTCCGATTGTGGACGAAACGCGTTGGCAGTTGCAAAAACGCTTTTAAAATAATTGAGAAAAATGAATAAAGGATGAAATCAAAAAGCACAAGATGACATCGACTTTTCTTTGGGAAAACGGTTTTGTCAAAAATTACTTTCTGTGTATTATACATGCTTGATTTTTATAAGTGTGCAGGGCTGTCTGTTTGTTGTATGGTATTGGGGAGACCAAGTGGGTAGTCTTTGGTCTTTTCACATTGGGACCTAGGGGATTGTGTCTCAAGCCCTTTTTGCACCTTTTTCTGTTTATAAAAGTAGGGTCGTCAAGACTGGTGCAGGTATCTATGCTTTAATCCCCAACACTGTTACATACATTAGAGGAAACTTCCTTAATGACTCCTGTGAGTATCATGTCCTCAATGATATACATTAGCGCATCTTCACCTTCTTTCGATATTTTATATTGCGGGTTCTGTGGCAAGGAAGAACCCTCCCAAACCTGTATATGTACTGGGGAAATGTCCATTCTTCCGACATCTGTGTCTGCAGTAGACCAGACACATGGGGAAACAGAATCAAGATCCGGGAATGGAGAAAAATTATATTGTTTATGCAATTTCTTTTTCCCAAAAATGACAAGCACTCCAGATGGGTAACAATGTATAGAAGCATGAAAATATTTTAAGAGATCAAGTCCCAACAAATTATCAGGGGCATGCGGGGGAAGCAGAAAGGGGGCTGAAGTAATGAAATTTTTAACTTGCAAAGGTAGTTTTTGGGACACAGGGCTAGGAGTTGGTGTTCCATCAAACCCTATTGATGAAATTACTCGGCCAGACAAGGGTGTCCCAGGGACTAATTTTTTAGATATTGTGCTACGTGTCGCCCCTGTATCCACTAGGAATTTCTGATCCTGCCCAAGTATGGTGGCTGTTATATAGGGTCCTGACTGATCTACAGGTATCTCAACTGGTCCTCCTTGTCCTACGCTGTCCTAGGCAAAGTGCATTCCCACAGTCTCTTCTGATTCATAATCCTCAAAAGAATATTGATTATTTCGATGATCAAAATAATTATCTGACCTATTTCTTCCTGGAGCTTGAGCTTGTTGTGGCTGCTGTCGGGGAACTTGAGTTCCCCAGCCACCACTTACTTGTCCCCTTCTCCTCCCACCAGAGGCTAAGACAGGACATTCAGAATGCCAATGTCCTTTCTCTTTACAATAAGCGCATTGATCCAGCCCTAGTGGCATCTGTCTATGCAGTGGCCCTAATTAAGGTACTTGTCTATAATTTTGACCATAATTTTGACCACGGCCTCGACCCTGGGGTTCATAGGCCTGAACCATTATTACCTTAGTTTTTAACTCTTTTAGTTTCCCTTCTTTTCGATCATGCTCAGTTGTCACCTGATTCTGATAATACTGAGCCATATCTAATGTAGCCTTAGGGGATACTGAAGCCCATATACTGTCAGATCCCTTTAGGTGAACAGATATTTCGGGAAGTAAGTTTCCCACAAATCGATCTACAAATAGATGCGCGCCCGTGGGTGTAGATGTATCTTTGCCACTAAAATCGTGGAACACTTCCTCAAAGCGAGTAAAGAAATCAGAGACGGCCTCTCCCTGTTTTTGTTTACAAGCAGTAAGAAGCGCCCAATCTATTTTCTTGCCGGAATCATCCTTTTTATATAGGTAAGCATATTACCAGGGAGATCCAATATGAGCAAATTCGGTTTCTTGCCAGGCTTCCTATCCGCTTCGGCTGCTACTATGGCAGCCCAATCTCCTCCTAGCTCAACAGCATGATCCTGTTTCCGGGCAAGTCGCCACATATCTGGTGGCAAGATCATGCCGAAAAACATATCAATATCAGCTAAGGTTATGACGTAGGAATCAATAGCTGCCTGTACGTCATCATAAAATCCTCTAGGATTTTTCCGTATGTCAGGTAAGGAAGCCTTTAAACTGAGTACATCCGTCCTTTTCCAGGGCGTATGTATCCAATTGTACATAAAGTGGCCTCTAGCAACGGCACTATTAGGATCATCATTGAGTGTCGTCGAGGAATATTCAAAAACAACAATTGACGGACAGAATGCAGAACTATGTCATACATTCACCCCAGTACAGAGATCTGGGCCTAAAGCCATTGTTTTTTTTCTCACCATGCCATTCCAGTTTGAACCCAGCCATACGCAAATTAGTCTTGACCCTGTGCCCAATGGGACAAGTCCAGCCTGAACTGCCAGGCCTGGTCCTCACTGGACTGGAAATAAGCATCCTAGGACCAGTCGAGGAATATTCAGCACTAACCATGCTGCAGCATTCTGTGCCCTCTTCAAGCTGTTTATCAGCTCTTGTGAGGACTTGAGGAGCAGGTTGTTTGCATAATCCAGCCTTAATGTGAGCAGGGCATGGTTGATTTCTTTCTGTGTATTTTCAGGCAAAAACTTAAGAGTAATTTCAGAGCTTTTAATAAGTAAAACCAGCCTCCTGCAGTGGTCTTCACTTGGGACTTAAAAGAGATTGGTGTCAGTCTTAAGCCCCAAATTATTTGCAATATCAGTAGGGGAGGGAGGATTTCTCATTCATTTCCTATGGACAAATTCTAGTCATGTCAAGTGTAGTGGGTGTGCAAAAATCTCATGATCTCAGATTTATATGGGTTAAGACAAAGGCAATTCTGATGCATCCATTCAGCTACTGCCAAAAGGCAGCCCTGAAAATTGTCCATGACTGATTTGACCAAGTGGTTAAAAGCATACATCAATTGAGTGTTGTACGCATAAGACACAACATTGAAACCCCAGGCTTGTACTATTGAGGCAAGGGGGACCATATAGATATTGAGTAAAATTGGGTTTAAGGCCAAGCCCTGCAGGATCTCACACTTGACCTCCTGAAATGCTGGCATAAAAGGGGGTATAGAAACTGCTTGTTTTTTGCCAGAGAGGAAAGATTTTAACCAACTCCAAGCAGTGCAGACAATCCCATTCTCTTTAAGTCTTTGTAGTAGAATGTCATTAGACACCTTATTGAAAGTGGCAGATAGATCAAGCAGCACTACTATGAATTTTTTGCCAATATCAAGTCACGTTTTCATAAAATCTGTCATCTCTAAGAGGGCTGATTCAGTACTGAAGCCAGCACAAAAACCAGACTGTGAGGGGAGCAGACAACTATTATCATCTATGAATTTGGTGATTTGAAGACTGCCCAAAGATTCTTGCACCTTTCCTAGCACAGGAAATAGGGAAATGGGTCTCTAAGTACTCGGGTTTATTGGACCCAAGCTAGTCTTTTTTAGCAGTGGAAGCACCATTGCCTTTTTCCAGCTTGCGAGGATGGATCCATATTCTAGAGAACAATTGAAGAGAGAACTGATTTGAGAATTTAGGGAATTGCTCACACACCTCAGAATGTGTGGAGGGCATACATCTAAAGAGGAGTCCTGTCAGGCTTTATGACTGATCATTTCAGAGTCTTTCAACAATATCTTATTGAAAGAGGTAAGTTGGGAAACAATTTCAAATGCCATTGTCTGTGATCTCATGGGGACATAATTCTTGCTGTCTTTAAATTTGGAGTAAATGTTGTTAACTTATTCATGGAAAAAGTTGAAAGATTATCAGTGAATTCTGGGAGCAGCGAGTTGATTGTTTTCCAACTTTTGAGTTTAATAAAGAATCTACAATTTTGAATATAGTTCTTTGTTTTTTTCAGTGAATTTCGTTTTTTAAAAACAAAAAGTAATATTTTATTACCATACATTAAGCCAATCCGTCACCATACTTAAAGCCAACCCCACACTATGCACAGCCTTTGGTCTTGCACAGCAAGGGGGTGTAGGTCCTGGCTTGTAGCCAAGCCCTGCAGAAACCCCCCAAAAGCTGCTAACCCCATGCTGCGCACAACCTTAACAGCCGTGCAGGCGGAGGGGTTGGCCACGGGACTTTGGTCTGCCCCCAAGCCCTATTGCCATACCACCAGCAGGCTGCCAACCCAATGCTGCGCACAGGCTTTGGCCATGTGCAGCAGGGGTTGGCCACAGGGCAAGGCCTGCCTCCAGGCCCTGTGTCTAAACCCCCAGCAGACTTTCAACCCCATGCCACACACACCAAATGTTCAACTTTGGTCCCTGATATTCCCCATCCCTTGAGGATTGGGGGCAGGCAAAGCCCTATTGGTAAACCTGCAGAAGCTACCAAACAAATCCTGCACACACCCTTTGGCCTTGTGCAGCGGGGGTTGGCCACAGGGCTTGGCATGCTGCCAGCCTGTCAACCCTACACCGTGCGCGCCAAAGGTTTGACCTTCAGGCCCAGGGACCCCATCTCCCAAGAGCACAAGATATATATTATGGGGAGAGGGGGAATGCAGGCTGCCTATCCAAGACCTAATAGGCCAGGAGATCCCATCCCCCAAGGCCGAATATAATAAAAAAGGGGAAAGGGCCACGTAATCCCTCTCACTGAGCTTTAATAAGCCCCAGGAACCCCATCTCTTGGCACCAAATATATTAAAAAAGAGAAGGGGGCCCATGCAGCCACTCTCTCTGAGCCTTCATTGCCCCTGAGACTCCATCTCAGGGGCGTTTATTATGAAAAAAGTAGAAGGGGCCACATGGCTTCCTTCCATGAATCACTTCGGGCCCCTGGGCCTCCATTCCCCGGGGTCTATCTTTATAAAAGTTTGGTGGCCTGGTGCAAACCTAGGACACCCACCAAGCACATGTTGGTGCTGCTGGGGGAACCCTAGGGCCTCTCTGGCCCCATCCATTTCCCTGCATGGTACGGGAGCCGGTTTTGCTATTGCCCAAATGGAGCAGCTATTTATGATGCTCCCTCCGGGTGGGAGTAATATGGGTTCTGTCTCCCTGCCCACATTAGTGCGAGCAGGGAAACAGATCACAAGTCTTCTTCCAGTCAAGGGGAGCATTTTCAAGTCTCCTGCTGGCTGGGAGCAGACTTAAGGTGCCATTCACAAAGGTAAACTGTGATGAAAGTCTAAGTTTGCGACTTTCGGTATTCTCAAAGGGCATTCAAGAGTAGTAAAGTTAGACTTTTGTCTCAGTTTAGCTTAAGTTTTGTCTCAGTTAGACTTAAGACCAAAACTTAAGTTAAACTGAGATAAAAGTCTAACTTTACTACTCGTAATTGCCCCTTTGTGAATACCAAAAGTCGTTAAGTTAGACTTTTGTCTCAGTTTACCTGTGTGAATCGGGCCCTTAGCGTTTGGTCCAATTTTTCAGCAGATTTAAAAAAATGCTCCCGTCATGGGGGCAAACACATGTTTCCCAGTCCACGGTGGTGAGGGCATGGAAATTACAGTGTTCCAGTGGTGGGCTCCCTGGGGCTAAATATGGCTCAGTGAGAGGGTTGTATGGCCTCTGCCCTTAAATATACCTCGCCTCAGGGGATAGGGTCCCCGGGGCCCTAAATGGGCTCGGGAGGGGGGCCTACTGATGCCCCACAAATACATTATAAAAAGACGGCTGGCATTTTCTTTTTCTGCGATCCTGTTGGACTTCAAGACTTGCTGATATCCGTATTCTGCCCCCTTTTATCTTTTATTTTAAACTTCAGGACAGGGGACAAAGTCCCCTAGGGTTGCAATGGCTGCCAGCAGCATTTTTTCATGTTACTGCCAACCAATCAAATCGCTTGCTCCACAAGAGTCTGACTACCGCAGGAACAAGATGGCCCAAGGAAAAAAGCTCCCTAGGCCAATCAGAATGCTCTATTTTTAAATTGCCACTCCCACAAACATCCAGATATACAAATATTTCTTATCTTAATTTCTCAAAAACTAATGAATCACAACAAGTACAATCTGTGGACAAAGTTCTAGCTTCCTGCAAAATTTGATGTAGTCCCGTTTTTTGCGTAGCACTTCTTAAAACAATCTATTGAAAGTACATGGGGATTTTGGGTTTTGGGCCCCCCTTTTTTCTCGGCTTCCACTTGATGGATCACCCCAAAACTTGCCAAGAAGGAGATGATGTGATTTTGGAAAACTTTGTGAAGATTCGTCAACCGGCACCAGAGTTATTAGCAAACCAAAAAATGCCTTGACTACCCAGACACGTGCCGGGTGGGAGTTTGGCTTCAAGTACGATAGCAAAATAGCACTTTACCTAAAAACATAGAAACTCACTATAAAACCCAAAGGTTAAAGTTACATTATAGTTAGGTGTGATGAAAAGATCTGTTTTTGTTTGAGAAAAAACCTTAAAAATTCTCTGAAAAAAACAAAGTTTAAAGTGGCGCTATAGTTAGGTGAATATGTCAATAGCAACATTATTGTTTTGAACTAAAAAAAAATCACAGAAATTCACCAGTTATAGTAAGAAACACAACTATAAGTTGTGCCACCACCATACACTGATTATAACCTTACATATTACATCACTCAAGACATGTTCTATTACATCATCTATGACATCTCTGATGATTTCTCAGATGACGTAATTGATGACATCACTGACAACATCATTCAAACTTCTTTTGTACACATTCATCTTTTAACTAGTATGACATTAGAGGCCTGAAAGTAAGTAAAAAATAGCTCAGAATAATATTAAGCATCATTAATGCCATCGCAGATTCCGCCTCCCACCGCTCGCCTCGGAATCCAAGAAGATCCTCTGCAACATCCCACAATGATCTTTCCTCAGCCCCAACATCTTCAACATGTACATGACAACCCTAGTCAACACCATCAGATTGACCGGTCTAAACATCCTCTCTTATCCCATCTCATCCTCCACCACCAGAGCCAACTCCCACAAATGTATGAGGAATGTCACCGTCTCGATAAAGGAGAAATGTCTCAAGCTCAACACAGATGAGACAGGGATCCTCATCTTTGGAAACAACACCTCACCATGAACAACGCCTGGTGGCTTGCTGAACTAGGCCTGTCCCCGGGCCGATAGACCACGTCTGCAACCTCGGCATCATATTGCACAGCAAGTTATCTATGCAGAAACTGTTAAATGCAGTCTCATCCTCCTGCTTTCACACTCTACGCATGTCCTGAAAGTTTTTTAGGTGGCTCCAAATCAACACCAGAATGACTGTCACTCAGCTACTCTTCATCAGCAGGCTGGAATACGGGAACACCTTCTACGTTGGAATCACCACGAGCCTCCGTATGAGACTACAGACAATGCAAAACTCAGTGGCAAGACACATCCTCGACCTTCCCAGATGGAAACAGAGTTCTCCGCACCGCAAGAAGCTACACTGGCTCCTAATTCAGAAGAGATGCCAGTTCTAGATGTTTACACAAGCTTACAAAGACCTACACAACGAAGGACCAGCATACATCAACAAACAAATGACCTCCGAATCACAGACCATACACCTGTGATCCGCCTCCCTCTTCATTTCCAACACTCCCCTGTTCCGCCGAGCCAACAGCAGAGGGCACTCCTTCTCTCACCTGGCATCCAAAGCCTGGTACGACCTTACCCTGCACCTTAGGACCTTCTCATCACTATGCAAATTCAGGAAAGGACTCAAGATCTGTCTGCAAGAACAGAGCACCGCGAAGCAGCAAGCAACTCCAGTGCGTTTAGACCCTTACAGGTAATTTGCTGTGCTATATAAATCTTGATAGTTTGACAGATACAACTCCCTTAGGTGTAGCAAGCATGTGAAATGTGCAAGATTAACCCTATTACATGCACTTCATGAGTAGCCTAGTTCACATTAACAGTCAACCTAAATTGAGAAATGAAGTTGATATGAGTAGAGTAGTGGTTACTTTAAACAGTGTTTACCATATGGAGAAAGTTTACTCTGTACCACACTGTTTTCAATGAGAAATTCACCATAGTGTATTAAAAAGTACATTGTACACACTATGCTTAACTTGCCCAAAGAAACACTATTCACTTACAATAGCCAATGTCTCAAGGTGCTAAAGGTCATACTATCTGCAGCCATCATTTTTGCTGAAAACCTTAGAGATGGCCCATCTACTGAAGCTAAGCAAGGACATGTACATAGTTTAGTATCTGGTGGACACAGACTTCTGTGTTATGTATAAATTCTCATACTGAGAGGATTTTGGCAAAATCCTGAGGTACTCACCACTTCTGTGAGGCTATTGCAGGGTTTGTGTACCCCCCTTATTTTTGGTATAGGTCATGGGCTACGTTTTACCTGGGGTAGTGGAAACTAAGGGTGTGCAGATAAGCTATATAGTAATGGGATAATGTTTGCTAAAAGGGGAGGTACAGACTTTAGTATTATTTATCACTGAGACCAAGGTGTCTGACACTAGGATATGGTAAATGGTACTGCATGGGAATTTCGACCTTCCTTCCTGCCAACCCATTCATGGCGGGGACCCTGACATGAAAACGTTGGTAGAGAGGAAGGTAAGGGGCGATTGTCAGGCCTCCAGACTGCTCAACAAACTCAGTCTGTGTATTACAAGTCAAGAAAATCAAGAAGAGATAGAATTGAACTCCAGGTCCCGCTTGGAATAAGTGTTGGCACAAAAGGAACTCAAACATGGCCACCGATCTCCCAATCTAAATCGCGGTCTAGTTGTTTTTCCAAAGAGCGATTTAGAATCTTTATGAAACATGCGTTAGCCAAAGTCTGTGCACTTCACTGAGGTAATTTTCAGAGTTCGTACCTTTCTAGAATTGCTCGGTGCGTCTTGAGGTATTTCCTTATTTGAGGCGGTTTAGTTGCTTTCGGGAATTCCTGTTCGTCCTTGGGCCCGTCGGGTATTAGGAGCCCCTAGAGTTCAGAGTTTGAGCCCGCGCACTTCACCTGAAGGAAGAATTTCATGCGCGTTTGCTTATCTCCCAAGTGCTCCTCAACATACAAGGTTACGCCGACTTCACTGAAGGAAGAGCTGTATCGGAATGAAGGCGGAGTCGGTAGTCTTGCGACAGTTCATCTTGAAGAAACTTTATTCGCAGCTAAATGGCATTCTCAATTGCAGCTAAAGCTGCAAACTTATTTCGCAGCTAAGTGGCATTAATATTGAATGTATATAGTATACAGGTCTATGTAAATTCAGGTTGATATTTGGAAATTAAATTAACATTATAAAAACGAACTTACCTTGGTGTGAAGACCTTTGCGCTGAATCTAGAAGAAATGAAAATACAAGTTTAAAAATACATTTATCCATTCCTTTTTTACAACAAAATGTAACCAGTATAATACATCAATAGTAAGAATAGAACTGTACAGTAAAAGAAGAGAAGCTCAGTTTTCAGGAAGTTTGGAAGGTTAAATATATTAAGGAAAATAATAGAAAGTGTTAGAATAGAAATAGAGTAGAAATAAGCAGTAATTGCTGTGTGCTTAGTTTCCTCAGGTTTCTCTGTCTGAATCCTATGCAGAAGAGTTTAGTACCAGAGGGAGAATCTGGAAACCAGAAGTTCTGGATGACCTGTTCTATTGTTTGTTATTTTATCCACTCCCCTTTCCCCCTTGGGGGTCATTTGGAGGCTAGGTGAAATATCGGGACTCCTGAGTATCTCTGAGAGGGAGTTGGGAAATAAGCAACTTCTGTTCCCGTGCATGTTCCTGGTAAGAACGCTCTGCTCCTTGATGGCGATTCAATCCAGTGGGAATAGTGGCTGGGGGCACATGTTGTACCCACCTGTGCCTGCACTGTCATGTACGCACTGTGTGCCATGCACGACATGGGGCATGGCAACAGTGCACCCCACATGATGCAGGCACTGCAGTGTGGCAGCATGACCTTCAGGCTCACTGATTGAGCTGAAGCATGCCGTTGTCAAAAGACCTCCGCTGGCACACAGCCACCCCTGCGATGAACTTGTGATGCATCGGTCGGGATGCTGCCGGCTTAATGGTGTTCTCCCGACCGCCGCTATGGCGGGCTGGTGGTGCGCCCGCCAACATCGTAATCAGGCCCCTGATCAGTTAATGCTGCATTTGGGTTTATTAGATCAATAAGATAATTCTGGCCAGCTCCTGTATGGGCTTGAATACCACTGTCATCACATCAGATCACATCAGGCCACGCCACATCATTTCATCAAAAATTGAAGACCTTGAAAGAATTGGACCTTTGAGATCAGGATGAATAAAAATATTTACAAATAAACCATCCAATTATGCCTACTATTTTTTTTTTCCTAAGGTCCACAAGAACATTTTAAATCTGTTAAGATGTCAAATTGTTAGCTCATTAGCTCACTATTAGAGAACATTTGCAGGATTATTGATATCTTCCTATTCCCCTTCCTCCTAACATTACCATCTCATCTAAGAGATCAACAGCATCCCCAGGCAATCTTATGGCGTGGTGTCTCTATACACAGTAATGCAACATACTCATGGCAATAACACATATGAATACTATTTAAGATCCTGATCAGTTAGCCTGTGGGAACATTCCAGGATTTTAATAGAAATGTTGGAATTTTGTTTGAAGTATAATGTCTTCATTTTTGATGGCAAGTGTTTTTGACAGAATGGAACCTGGAACTATTAGAACATGTGACACTCGGGGTTCATTATATTGATGGTCTCTTTTTAGTCTGAAATTCACAAACGAAATCCGTGAACATGTGATAATCCTCTTGGACATTGAGATTACGATTAAAGATCATGGGGCATGTTCTAAGATTCATAGGAAAGCTACCAGATGTAACAGCATACTTCATGCTAACAGTGGACATGTAAAAGCTTTCAAATGGAGTGTCCTTTATGGTGAATTCCTTAGAGCCTGACGAAATGACCCTGAGGAAAAGGATTTTGAGGTGGAAGCCATGGTAATGTTTGAAAGATTCAGATAAAGAGGTTACCCTTCAGGAGTGTTGGAGGATGCATTATGGAGAGCACAAAAGAAAAATAGGGATAACCTACTCATAACAAAGATGTAGGAACACCCCAGTGAAAAAGGAGACTGTATAAGAAATTTAATGAATTGTGATGGATACCATTATAATCTGAAGAAACTATTAAAGGAAAATTGGAAAATTTTAGGAACATCTGAAGGAAGTTCTACCAGACCAGTCACAAAAACTTAAAAGGAAAGTAGCTTCCTTAGGTGACTTACTTAAACAAAATTATATGTTAAACTTAAAATCGAATATTTGTGGCTAGATCAATAGGATTCAAAATGGCTTTTTGGCAGTGTCTTTGATGCAAACTGTGTGTACATGGTATAAATAAATCATATTACAAGCTTGAGAATGGGTAGAAAAGGAAGATCAATGAATATATCATATGTGAAACAGCCTATGTAGTTTACACATTGGAACGCTGCTGCGGCAAAAGATATGGTGGAAGCACAACAAATAAATTAAAATTAAGAATATTACAAGATTTCTGTGCAATAAACAACAACACTCTTTTCTATGTAGTGGCAAATCATATCTGGGAAACATATAATGGTAACAGAGAGTGTTTGACTTAGTGTGGTATCCAGGACATTGCCAAAAGAATGAGAGGGGGAATCGAGGAGTTGTTGTTTCGTAGAGCTGAGTCTAAGTAGATTATACTAATGGGTACAAAGACCCCCAAAGGGGTGAATGTAGATATAGTACTTATTGTTCATCTTTAGACAGATTTATAATTGAGAACCTGGTCAAATTGCAATTGACCTTTGTTGAGAAAGTCTTCTGACTCTCCTTTAAGCATTGGTGCGGAATTAGAAATGGTACAATTTTACATCAAACATATATAATGTGGTCTTTATTTATTATTTTTGAATATAATGTTCTTCCTTGGGTTTTAATGGATGCGTACTTTACCCAATCTCAAGTTATCATACATATCTTACTTTTGCGATTAGGGTGTTAAAACTTCAGAGGCTGAACCTCTTTATTAATTTAATATGGATCGTCCCAAGAGGTGTGTATTAATTGATGTAGGAGGTTTCGGAACTGGGGAGCAAAAGAGCAAAAAATCCATAGACAAAATATTTAATTGAACATAACACCTTGATACAATGGGTTCAAACAATGTATACAATAACTGATGCAAGTATTTTATATCTTTAGACACACATGCACTTCAGAGCCGACACTTTATCCTGTATCTATTGAACATGCACTTTAAATTAGGCACCGTATTTTCTATTCACGCAATATGAAATGTCAGCACATGCACTTTATATTAGGTAATCTAGCGGACCCAATATTTTAATGCCATGGTTTTAAAATATGCGTGATTCTATGCCTGAAAGTGTTTTGTTTTGACTTATACTGGGTGCTCCCTTTTGTCTGGACAAAGCTATACCTCTCTGAAGAGCTCTAATGAGAGCAAAACAAGTGTCAGGGGTTGCTTTTATTCATTTCAGATTGGCTTGGATGGTATCGTACCAATTCAAAGCTGTTATACTGTGCCTGGAGTGGTAAAAGGCTTTGGTCATTTTACAGCTCTTCATGGATAGCACTGTGCTAATCCTGTGCTTAAAGACCTTGCTGTAGAAATGGCAAAATACTTTGTTCCTTTCTATCTCAGTTTGGATAGTAATGTGCTAATCCTATGCTTAAAGACTTTGATAGAAAAACAGACATTTGAGGTGAGCAAATTTAGAGGGTCGCTGGAGTTGAGAGTGCTTTATACTGGAGAGGCTTTCCAACTAAACTTGAGAACTACCTAGAGTTCTCTGCTTCTTTTTTGCATAATATATGCATCACTCTATACCTAAGTGTTTTGTTTTGATATATAAATACATTCCCATTGTTAAGATGGGAATGTATTTATATATCAAAACAAAACACTTAGGATGCTTCTCTCGACTCTTCAATTTGTAACTGTCCACAGTAAGCACGTTGTTATATAAATATACACTGTGGAACTGTAATACATGAGCAGATCTATGATATGTCGGCGCAGAGGTTTTTTACCAGTACTTTCTTTTGTAAAGAACATTGAAATCTTTAGCCAAAAAAAGTCTGGTTTTGGTGGCGGTTAATTATGTAGTCTTTTATATATATTTATTGAAATAATGAGCACAATGTCACTTTACATAGCAATACACCTTTCAATCTTTCATGTAATCATAGCCTTCTGGGCCAAAACACGCCATGGCGGATGTGCAAAAAATAAAACAACTTGCATTCAAAATCAGGGTCTGTGTCCGGACGTCTCCTTCAAGATTGATGCAACAGGTATCTTAAGATATATATATACATATATAAATTCCCATTGTTTTGATGGGAAAACTTTTCCTGACTCTGCAATTTGTAACTGTCCACAGCAAGCACGTGTTATATAAATATACACTGTGTAACTGTAATACACAAGATGACCTCTGATATGTAAGCACGGAGGTATTTACAATTGTCATGTATGCGAACATTGAGACTAACACAGCTTTCGCATTGATAAAAATTATGGCCGACAGTACCAGAGAGCAAATGGATACAAAACTGACTCTAAGGGAAGGGCGGCCTTGGTGGCTTTCATTGAGCCATTTGTTTGGCTTAAAAGACTTAGGGCCTGATTACGATGGCGGTCGAACCGACCGTCCAACCACCATGCTGCAGTCCATTTCTGACCAGAAAGTCTGCAAAGTTACCCAATGATGCATGCAGGCCAAATCACAGACCGCAGCGGTCGGAGTGTTTTCCATATGGGCCACGGTGGTTGGAGTAGCCTTCGCATGGGCTGTGGCAGTTGGAAATGTTGCCGATAGAGACTCCAATGCCGTCAGGGCTGTGCTTCCACCGCCGAGAAGATTACGATGAAACCCTTGTACTGGCGGGCCCTTATCGGCGGTTTCACAATTGCGCTCGACCGCTGCGCTCCTGCCGCGGTGAACCACCACAACAGTGCACATTGAATGCTGAAAAAACACAACACAGCTGATAGGCATTGCCAAACTGGACACACCTACAAATCACACTATGAAACACATCCCATCCCAGACCATGATCCTTTGCCTCTACACTGCAGCACAACAAGTCCGAGCAGCATTATTGGTCACATAAGGCAGCCATTTTCACATAATCGCATCACACACAACCCACACACGTTTTTCACTTTTTTCTACATATTTCCTTGGTGTAAAGGCATTTTTCGTTTTCTTCACCTACTCCTATTCAGTTGATTTAATTAACATGTCAGTGGCCAAAAATCCACGTTTTTCTCACACCGAGTTGTCAATGATGGTGATTGAAATCATTAGAGTAGAACTACACATTTCGGAGCCCAAGTCCAGAAAACTTCTCTCGCTAGGAAGAATGAAATGTAGGACTGGATTGTCAACAAAGTGAATGCTGTAGCTTCTATCCTGCACAAAAAGGAAGACATCAGGAAGAGGTGGCACGACCTGAGGACAAGGGTGAAGAACCTTGTCTCTAGGCTCCACCTTGTGGCCCAGAAGACTGGTGGTGGTCCTCCCAGCCCACCATTAGAACTCACACCCTGGGAGGAGAAGGTGCACACCACCCAACATTCTGAGGGCTTGACAGGAATACTTTGGGAAATGATGACTGGTAAGTAATACCACACCAACTGTCACAACATATCAATGTTCTGTTTGCACCACAACAGTGTGCATTAGATGCAGAAAGACACAATGCAGCTGATGGCCATTGCCAAAGTGGACACACCTACAAATCACCCTATGAAATATGTATTGGTCACACAAGGCAGTCCTTTTCACACAATCCCATCACACATGTTTTTTCACTTTTTTCTACATATTTCCTTGGTGTAAAGGCATTTTTTGTTTTGTCCACTCCCTCTCACTCACTTTATTTAATTAACATCACTGACCAAATATCCATGTTTTATCTCATACAGAGATTGTGGATGAAATTCTTAAAGTAGAGCCACAAATTTTTGGAGCCCAGGTCCAACAAACTTATCCCTTGCTAGGAACAATGAAATGTGTGGGGCAGCATAGTCAACAAAGTGAATGCTGTAGGTACCACCCTGCGCACAAAGGAAGACATCAGGAAGAGGTGGCACGACCTGAGGACAAGGGTGAAGATCCTTGCCTCCAGGCACCACCTTGCGGCCTAGAAGATTGGCGGTGTTCCTCCAGCCCACCATTAGAACTCACACCATGGGAGGAGAAGGTACACACTATCCTGCATTCTGAGGGCTTGACAGGAATACCTGGGGAAATGGAGAGTAGTAAGTAACACCACACCAACTGTCACAACATATCGATGTTCTGTATGCACACATCACAGCTCTTGCTATCATGTTTCTCATGCGCTGTAGCCAAAGTATCAGAGATGTATGATTGTCAGTTCAGTCTGTAGCCCTGCACATAAGTTCACATGTACCAACCTCCATTACATTCCACATGCGGTAATGCCGTCTTTAAGGGCATTGGCATCAAATCATAATCATAATCCTGGGACTCAATATATGTGTAAATGTGTAATAGTATGACCCACCACAAACAGGTACGTAACATAAACCAGTTTTGCTAGTATTGACAAGTCGAAATTAAAACTACTATAACTACCATGAGGCCCTGTGACTTGAACACTCAACAGGAAGCACCGGTGTTGTTTGTCCTTACTCACTTGTCAGCCATGTGACTACTGAGGTTCACCGCGCAAGTAGTTCGCCATTGGTCAAGTGTGGGGTAGGAAAGTTTGAAATTACTACAGCTACCATGAGGCTTGCTACCTTTAACTCTGACCAAGAGGCACCAGTTTTGTTTGTCCTTACTTCCTTTTCAGCCATGTCAACGCTGATTCCCAGTTCATATGGACTGAGCACCTTACACACAATGCTCTGCTCATGCACGTTTGCATACTCAGCCTGAACTTACCCTGATCTCCATAAATGTAAGTGTGTACCTGATATATCAGTAATGCATGAAGGTAACCCAGCTGATTTGAAATGGCTGGTGACCCATTGATGCTGCACAACACATATGATTTTCAGTGTTAAATCTACCATCAAGTAGTGTGTATAGGCCTGTATTGTACACACCTAAGACTTGGAATGTACTAATACACATGTTACACTGACACTGTGTTGGATTCAAGTTATTGGGAGATGCCGTGTCCATCCCTTATGTCAACATGAAGCATAAAAGCCAAGCAAATGATCAGGTCAATACCACTTTATGTAATGGTTGTCTCTCAATGTCTTGCAAACGCATCAAAAACAACAGGGATAGTTCACAATGTCAACCTCCACCCCTTTTGTCCCTTCCAGGCCTGAACTCACTGTGTGGCAAATGACGTGGATGTACATACTACACTTACAACATTAACAATCTGCTCTATGTCTGAACAGGTCGATCCAGCATAACATCTGGGTAGACTCAAGACACCGCCTAGACTCCTCCTCCCCTGGATCAAGCCTTTAGTGATGCAGAATCTCCTGGACCCATGGACGAGGATGACCTACCTGGCCCATCTGGACAGCCTGGGCAGACAGGAACAGTGAGTCTCACTGTGCCCACAACCACACCTCCCAACCCAGCTGCAACATCTCAGCTGATCTCTGCCCTAACAACCAGTGGTCTTAGCACGGGCAACAACATCTCTTGCACCCCAGTCCCACTTCCGAAGGTGAGGATTGAAAACACTCTTACTGAGGATGGAGGAGATGGTAGGAGGGGGCAGGCTGGCCTAAGGTCACAGGCTCGTGGGGGCAGGGGCATTAGGAAAGTAACTGTGTGCCTGTAAAGTGAGGCCACTGTTACCACTGACACCCAGGCCAACATCGCCCAAGTCATTGAAGCCTATAAGGACTCCAGAGGAGTGATAGGCCAGGTACTTGAGGAACTCTGGGAGATGAAGCAGCTGCAGATAGTCATAGACCAGAGGTTAGACACCCACAATGATAACATGGGCCACGTCGAGGGGTACCACACTCTGCAGGACTCTTTCTCCGCGACCTACCCCTTCCTGTGGTCCATCCACATCGGGCCCTTCTACATCTGCGTCAGCCACAGGAAGAGAGGTCCTGGCAAAGGACGACTCCTAAGACACCCTCTGACACTAGCAGTGGATTTGAACACCCCCCACCGTGGGCAAGAGGATCCAAGAAAATATTCAGGTGGTTCGATTGGCAAGGCACCCACCATTGCCAGGAAAAAACGTCGCACCTGATGTCCTCCTTTGTGTACCACTCGGTCACTTTGTTGACTATTACTGTAGACTTTTCTATTTCTGATGTGAGAAATATGTTGGACTTTGCATTTAAGTCAATTTGGTTCCTACAAAAAATTCTCATCCACCAATACTGACTACTACACTCCTGTTTTGTCACTATTAATCTGCAATAAATTCACTTGTCACAAAATAATTAGATCTTGTACTATCATTCACAGCTAGCAAGGTATGAAGTTATCCCCTTGTGAATTACTAGATGTAAGTAGAAGCTACTTGTGTAAGCATGGATATGTGGCATGTCAACAACGTGCAACTGAGTATAACAGCAATGTCACCCCAACACATACAAGTGCACTGTCTCATGACATCTTTATTCAGTAGTTTCAAACTTAGGCTGGCATAATGTCAAAAATAGAGCTCAATAATAAATCACTGAAATGATCTGTTAGTGACCCCAAATGTCATGTGCTGACCTCTAAAAAATGGTCAGAAGGGATACATCTGCCTCACAAAAGGAATTACACTTCATTGAAAACAAGAAACCAAAACATGGCAGCACAACTGTTTCTGAGCACAGGTTCATTCCAATCCAGTATTGCTGGATCTGGCGGAATGTCACAAACATATGTCAGTGGTGTGTCACAAGCACTGTGGCATAAAACAATGAGACACATCAACAGCTACATCCAGTTCATAAATATTGAGGAAATAGCCAATGCGAAGGAGGATAGCATGAATTGGCCCAACAATAACATTGTTTTGGAGAACAACATATTGCTAAAGAACCAACACACGACATGGGACAAGACCAATGGAGTCTTAGCATCTTCCATCCTATAATGTTCAAGCTGGCTTCGTATTGGAGTTGAACACCCAAAGTCTGTGCCAGACATTTCCAGGAACAATCCATGTAAAATTCGTACTTCAAAACAACATCATGTACCTGCTGATGTCACAACTCTGAAATGTTGAAGCTACCTACAACAGACCAATACAAAGAGATTAGCTAGGAAGCCATACATATGACAACATACACAGTCCTTCGGGAGTGACAGTACATGAGTAAATGTCACCTACACAAAGCCACATCAACAACGTGTGCATGTGTCTAGACCGTCCTCCGCAAACAGCTGTACTTACCTAACATGTAACCATGAACGTCCTCCTCAGAGCATCACAACAGTCACTGTAACAGTCAGTCATTACATCTCACAGCATACTTACACTCATGAGAAGAAGTTGTTGATGAGCTCTTGATACATGTCAACTCCTTCCTCTTCGCCACTATCATCATGTCAGCTTATGGCTCCTGCCGGTCTCCATCCTCTGCGTTGAGAGGGATGTTCTGTCACAGTGTGAGAGGTTGTAGAGCATGCATTAGGCTGCAGTGATCTGGCACACCTTCCCGGGACAGTAGAGGAGGGCTCCCCCAGGTATGTCCAGAGATCTGAATCTTTCCTTCAGGAGGCCAAAAGCCAGCTCCACTGGCCACCGTGTTCTTCAAGGGGCCTCATTGAAGCAGAATCCCAATGGGGTTGTCAGATTCCTCAGCAGTGTCAACAAACATGAGCAGTTGGGATAGGCTGAGTCTCCCAGATGAAAGACAGACAGAAGTACAATATTGAGTCACACACTTTCAGAAGATACAACCTGACATCACACACACAATGGTTGGACATATCATACAACAAGCCAGGCCCTCTACGGTAGTTGTTGGGACATCAGCTGGGGTATGGTGATGTACTGGAGTACAAAGGAGTCATGGGCAGATTCTGGGAATCTGGCACAGACGTGTGAGATGTATAAATCGAATACACAAACCACCTGCATGTTGATAGAATGGTAGGCCTTCCTGTTCCTATAAACCTGTTCTCTGATTTGTGGTGGCACTAAGGCAATATGTGTGCCATTAATAGGTCCAACCACATGAAGGATGCCACCAAATCCATAGAAGTCACCCTTCACATTGGCCAAATCTTCAAGCCTGGCGACCTGGATGTAGTTGTCCATGTGTCTCATCATTGCTGAAAGCATATCACGTGGTATGCCACTAAACATAAACATAGGTTGTGACATTCCACCAGCTATAGCCACAGTGTACTGAAAAGAACCTGTGGCTAGGAAATGCAGAGATGAGGGATTATATCTTTGAGGACGCAAATGAGACTCCAACTGGTCACATAAATCCTATCTTGTCTTCCTATTAAGACAAAACTTCCTGATTATGTCTCTTTCTTCCAAGTTTGAAGGTCTGGAAATGCCCAGTATACTGGAGCCTGTTGTCTCCTCCCTCTACCAGGGTACCTATGTGTTGAGTCTACAGACATATGGATATTGGTCACAGTGTCCACACTAACATTTACCAAGACACACCCAAAAGTCATGTGATCACACATAACAGCATTTGTTAACACTACACAGCAACTGCCATCATGCTTGCTTAAGATACAATTGCATACATATCAACATTTTGGATGAGGAAAGTTGAATAGATGATGGGCAATGATCTGGGGGAGGGATTTAACCCATTGACCACTGTTGTAGAAGAGGCCAATCCAAGCGGAAGATTGCCTTACATAAGACTGATTGTCCTGAGAAATACGGGAGTCACTCGCATTAATCAAATCGATTCCCATTACTGCAAGTTCTACCTATCATCCCCAATCTGGACTCTACATATGTCCATAACAGTGCTGCTGACATTATACAAATCTATATTGTATGGTGCACACGTCATGTTGTGGAGTCTGCATTGCACACATAACTACACTCACCGCCGGTGTACAGTGCACCGCGGTAATCGTGTGTTCATGCACAGTAATGTACAGAACTGACATTTGATTATTGTTATAGGCAGAAAAATGGTGTCATATAGTAGGGCACATGTTCCAACATAATCTTACTGGTGGAGACGCACTTAGAAATGTGTTTTTATGTGATTTTCAAAACTGACATGACCTCACTATTGGGACATGCTGAATCGCCGATCGCTAGCGGATTAAACTGCGCAGTTGGCGGCTTCCTACACAGTGGTCAAAGCCATAGGCTAATGCTGGATACCCTGATCACCTCAGTCCAAGAATTGTATCTGTCTACATAGAAGACCACCTGTGTGGATGCCTGACCTTGTATTGGGACATGCTAATTTGCTGCCTGCCAGCTGATTTGAACCGTGCGGTAGGCCGCATGCACCAAAACGGTGACAGCCATAGGCCAATGTTGGATAATGTGACCGCCACGGTCCTATTGCTGTGGCTGTCTACACAGAAGACCGCCTATGTGGTGCACATGTTTGTTGCGGTTTGAAAATCAAATCACTTGTCTCCAGACACTGCTGCTTATCATACCTCCTCAACGTCAGCTGTTGTTTGCCATCTCTGGAAGCTGTCATGGCACGCTGTACAGGGAACAAGCCCCTACCTTCACACCAGAGGAGCTGGAGACCCCTGTATCACCAGCTTTATTGCTCCCTGAGAAGCAGTTGAGTACTGCTAATACAGTCTGTACTCTGCAACAAATGTCCTGTCCTATCCCATAGGCCACCATAAGGCTCAGAGACCCAGACTGACATCAGAGTTTTTTAGTTTTTTTTCAACAAATTTTATTGAGTTTCTGATTATTACAATATTTTGATCTGTATCGTTACATGTATATGCCTTTGATTATATGACACATATGTTAGACATTACATCATTTACAGAGGTATCCATAAAAATATCACATTAGTTACCTAGTTGTATACATTTGCATATGCAAACCAATACATTACAATTACTTCTGGTTCTTTCTGTTTATGAATAAAGCTAGCTATAATCTTCCTAACATGTTGCAAAACTTCAGCTTTTACATGTAACTGGCTTTGATATAAACATAACTCTCCCCTCCCTCTTCCCAACATACTCAGTACTGTGTCTCATAGCAATTGCTGCGGGTAGCACCTTATTTTCCTTCTTTTACCCCTTTAAATAAAAAAACGGACACAACCGTAGCAGTGTGTTTCGTCTATTGCACATCACACCTTCACATCCTGGATTTTGCCAGCGCCACATATTACCATGACAGTTACATTGACAAGTTTCTGTTTGTTTCATATCTGCTTCATGTTATTGGCAATTCAGTTGCTACAAATTCCTCTTACAGTATATTCCATTCTAATGATATAGGCTTTTTTCTCAGACGTCTACGCTCTTCTTTCTGTAACTCTGCACTTTCAGCCCTGCCCAAAATAACCATCTCATTATACCAGTCCAGTACCATAGGTGCTTTTGTTCGCTTTCCAGCGGAAGGTTAGTGTGTACTTCGCTAATATCAGTGCTAAATTGACAAATCTGTATGTGGGGTTCCCACTTTTGGCTTTGGGGCCTAGCCCCAATATATAGTATTCTAGAAGCTCCCCTGCTCCCCAGGGCTATTGTGTTTAATACTGTATGTATTGTAGCCCAGTAAGGTATCTGTCTTGGGCAGGTCCACATCATGTGCATGAAATTAGCATCAGATCCTTGACAGCGTGGGCATATATCTGCTATATCTGGGAACATAACACTCAATCTGTGGGGGGTCATATAGGCACGGTGCACTATCATGAGTTGAATGAATATAAACTTCGGGTTTCGCGATATCTTTCTCGGGTATTCTAGGATTGTGTTCCACTCTTTGTAGGTATTCTCCCTACGTCTGTATGCCACTTATCTCGTAGCACCTGCAGTCGCACTGCTGTATGTGTTCGGATCCCATATGATAACCATCTAGTTAAATGACTCCCATTTCCCATTAAATATTGCATATGTACAATTTTGTGTGTAGAGGGTTCAGTTCCCCCAGAGCCCACGTGTTTCTGACATATCTCACTATGTTCGCATGCAGAAGGAATAACGTGTTCGGTACTCCCTGTTCTCGTACGGTGTCGTGATTTATCAGTGTACCATCCATATATAACATCCCCACTGTGGCCACACCAGCTTCTGTCCATGCATGTATATGCCTATGTGTTACTAACTCGAGTGGTAAAGGAATATCCAGCAGCGGGATATTGGGGGCGTGAGGAGTCTGTCCTTTAGTATAACTCAGCGCCCTCCTCCAATACAACAATGCTACTTGCAGCTACAGGGTGCTTGTGTTGGGATCCTACTATTCGGTAACAGGAGTGTATGTAACCTTCCCCGATACCAATCGCGCCGGGGCATGTCTATCTCTTGCAGGTTTCGCTCTGTTATCCAATATGCTAGCCATTGTAACTTTCCTGCGTAGCAATATGCCTTAAAGTCCGGACTACCATCCCTCCATGCCTAGTGTCTAGTCGAAGTTTTGATAGTCCTATTCAACGTCTTCCTGTTCCCCATATAAGTTCCACCAGTAGCGTATCCAGTGTTTTAAACACCTGCGTTGGGAGTAAAAGTGGCAAATTTGTAAAAAAATTGAGTAATCTGGGGAGCATCACCATCTTAGCAATGGCAATCCTGCCCGCCACTGATAATGGTAAGGAGGTCCAAAACCTTACTTGTGATTTAAGTGAGTTAATCGCTCTTGTTATGTTTCCGTCCAGTACATCTTCTGCCTCTCTGTAGCTATCAATGCCAAGATATTTGAAGGTAATCGGCGCTGTTTGAAACTGCCAGTGCCCGAAGGGCAATGGGTCTTGGCATACAGAATCCGTAAATGAATACTCATAGGACTTGGCGTCATTTATAGACAGCCCAGATAGTGCTTGAAACACGGTGAATATTGAGGGAATTGGTGTGTGGTCACCTCTACGGTTTCCAAAGTATAGTATAATATCATCTGCATAAGCCGATACACTATGTGTTTCCTGTCCCACGTGTATCCCCTGGTTTCCAGTTAGAGTGCGTATTTTGATGAGGAGAGGTTCCAGGGCTAGAATAAATATTAAAGGGGAGAGCGGACAACCCTGTCTCGTACCTTGTTCCTCCTTATACTGTTTGGAGACATAGATCCCCATGCGGGTGCTCCAGCGCGGAGTGCAAAATCCCTTTCTACCGTCACGGACCAAAAGATCTCACATACACACACTATCCATACATTCGCTGGTGGGGCCCATAACACCAACATTCACTCACCATCAGTCCGTGTGGGAGGCGATTATCCTCCCAAGCGCTGGAAATGAGAGGGAAAATACCACATCTACTCTAATGAGTGACAAATCTACACAACCTTCTGATACTCATTAGGCCTTAAACTTCACCTTTAGTATTCCTCTCATAAATTGGAATGGATCAGTTAGTTGTAGGTTTAAGTGAATTTCTAATTCTCTAATTAACCTTTTCATTAACACATTTCAATGAATAAACAACCCAACTCATTTCTGTAGATGTTCAAATTCAAATTTATATTAATATAGCAAATTAAATAATTCATTTGATCAAGTTGCCATTCATATTTACCTATTCTGGCAAAATGTCGTCCTCTATGTCAAATCGGGCAGTCTCGCAAATCTATGCCCATCAATTTTAGTAGGTTCAGTTCATCAGGAGTTTGGGCATTAATTCAGTCCATCAAAGATTCAGGCTAACAGCTGTCCTGCAGTGTCACCGTCCTCTTCGTCAGCATAACGTCAAGAAATAGAGAAAGGCCAGAAACGAACCCGCACCCACCTCTCTATTCTACCATAATTTATAGTAAAAATCATTGACAATTTGTATCAAAAACGGGTCTTCAAATGTTCTGATTGGTCCATTGAAATCGTCTGACAGGATTCTCATCAAAATAAAGACTCTGATGTCATTGAACTTGAATTATCCTTTTTTTTAGTAGCACATTATTGTTCATTCAGAAAAGCTGGCTTGCATCCCAGAGCAACCTTGAAGGGTACATATTCAACTGGGGTCAGATTGAGGCCACTGTGTAGCTGTTGTCAGCGCAGGCGCACTTCACCCAAGCCCTGTTCAGCGTTGGCAGTCGGGTTAGGCACCAAAGGCAGCCATCTTCCGATGGGCCAAAATGGTCAACTTAAGCAAAGAAACACAAAAACGTAATTAATACATAGAAATGACTAATCAAATGTTATTCCCTCGCTAATACTCATATGTGTATGTATTTATCTAGCCAAAGCAACACTCAGTGCGGTTTATACTTACTAAATAAAGCACAAATCACAATTACATCACAAAAGCGACATATATCATGCAATATTCTAATTGTCTATCATTAGTATGCGTACGAAATTTAGTTCACGTAATTAGTTAGGCCATGCAGATGCAAATCCCACATGTAATTTATATATTAATAAAGGTTGGTAAATATTTTCCACATCACTCCAATCCATTAATTCGATTATAATTAATTAATTAATCTAATTAATAAAACGACATGCAAAATGGGGTGGGTATTCCATTTCGTGAATTTATCGGGCATTCCAAATTTCGGAAGCGTACAGAACATATAGCGCCAGTGTAAAGAGTCGAAGGCCTGACGCAGGTCCAATGATATACACCCCTGTGTTTGTTTCCTGGGGTGCGGTCGTGACATTAGTTGGTGCAGTCTACGAATGTTGAGTGCCGTACTCCTATCTGGTACAAATCCACATTGATCTATATGTATTCACCGCAATATGAAGGGTTGAATTTTATTCGCTAATAATTTGCTAACTATCTTATAGTCAGCATTTAATAACGAGAGGGGTTGGTATCCCTCCAGGAGCTTGCTATCTCTACCTGGTTTTGGTAAGGAAACCACTATTGCCTGAAGTGTAGTGTGTGGTAATGTACCTGTGTCCAATGATGCCTGGTACATCTCCTTCAGATGAGGTGCTATTAATGAGACATATGCAGCATAAAATGACTGACATCAGAGTTAAGTAAGTCAGATAGTGTGTCCCCTACATGGGACAGTCATGCCATGGTTTATGTGGCACTGCAGTTTGAGGACTTCACAACACCATGTTGATGTGTGATTAGTCCAAAATCCTACACTGGTTGCATGCACTTATCTATGCATGTATAATTGTTTTGTTGTCTATAATGAATTTGCTATTCAGTACATGGCAGATGTGCTTTCAAATGTATATGCCTTACAACCTAACTTGTGTATGTATCCAGTAAGTTATATGTGAGGATGAGATGAGATATGTGTACAGTTCCACATATCACTCAACACACAAACTGTTGTCTTGGAGATAATAACACCTCACAGACCCCTTCAGAGTGACCCACAGTGGTCATGTCATATAGGATGACCACAAGATGTACTGTTAGGTATGGAAAATGTGGGCATATGATGGTCATGTGGGAACAGTATGCTCAGGCTGCAGAGAGCAAACCCTTACATTGCGTTGTGCCCTGTATGGTCCATGACCCACACTGTAGCAGAGATAATGTGGCTATGGGACTGATGCACAGAGTACTCTCCCTGTAGATGTACTGATCCTCAGAAGTGGCCTAAATTAGTGTAACTGGACCATGAGTTGGCCTAAATCCACCTAGTATTACTACAGTTGGTATGGTGCAGTATGAGATCCCCAGACCATTGTGTGTCATTGCCTTAGGACAGGCACTTTACTACCACATGTCTGGAATTTTACTGCCCTATGAGTGGTGCTAGCATTGTGCAGGAACATTGCTCATATGAAACGTACACTAGATAGTTGATTACATCTGCAGTGCAGTTCAAGAGTGCTGCAGTATGTACAATGGTACTTTGATGTCGTCCCATACACACTGCCACATATGGTATACGGTGTGTCCACTGATGCCAGGACTTGCCACACAAACACATGAAGACATAGTATGAGGTCCAAATGAGTAAATCACATGTCCACCGATCATCAGAGTGAGAGCTCTTACTGATACTCATGCCACACCTTTCATTGTGACCCAAATCTTTGAATGTAGTCAATGTAATGGTAAAAATGATGTATTGGACTGTTTGATTAAAGTAATTTGTCCAGACTGCTCAGGTGTCTGTCCAGTGATGCACTAGTACTGTACTGTTCAGGACGACACAATGGTGTGCTGTGTTACATGTTAACTCATTTCAGAGCACATGTTGTGTGTGCTAGGGCTACTTGATGTCAGTGGGCTGGCCTAGTCACTATAGGCATAATCAGGATTGAGGAAAGTCCTCAGATGACTTTAATAGTGTGTAATAATGCTTTTTGTGGTGCTCAGCACGTGCCCCTTATACATGTAGTGTGTGCAATATAGATTGATGGTTATGCTAGCTGACTACAACCTCTGTGTCACCCTAACAGATAACCTATATCTTGCATGTCTACGCCGTCTCTTCATCTATTGCATCCATACGGGTCAAAGTCCATCAGAAGGTGTCCATGTGGAAGGACATCAGCCAGAAGGTGCGCACCCTGGCGGGTCGATCGTCTGCGCAGTGTTCACTGCAGAAAAAGGTCGGAGGACATGAGATGCTGACCTGTACTATCGTTAATGTCCAGCTGGGACTATCCTCCCAAGGCAGAAGAGTCAAGCGCCGGGCCCTGAGCCCCCCTAATGGCCTGTATACTGGTGATGGCATACCCAGACATTGATGGGCAGTTGAGAGCCCAACAGCAGCTAGGAGGGGTGAAGATTGGCCTGAGTGAAAAATCAGCATGATCATCGATCTTTTGTTACAATCAGCTATTTCCCCATCAAGCTTGAAGGCGACTCATGTTCTACGCAATGGGAGAGTTGTTCCATGTGTAGGTTTGGTAGCAGGTGCATGGTGATAACCTTAGCCTATTGTCCATGTGACCAGGAACTAAGCAGGGTCCTGCCAAATGTCAGTTTCCAGATTTGAACAGCCATATGGCTGCCTAATCACAGATCACCTACTTTATCTTTTGCTGTCATTTGTGACAGTGGTCCTAAATAGGCCACTTGTCATCTAGGTGTCTGGGGTAATGATTCCTCACTACAGTGTTTCATGTGATGGTGGACCGCTTACTTGTGGCATGGCATACAATGCATCTAGATGCAGACACTGAGCACTAATTCCCCTTCGTAAATTGGGATTATATAGTATCATGAGGTGGCTAACACCACTGGTGCCATCTGTATTGATGCCTACTTGCTGGCATGTGTACCTTCATGTGTTGTACTGTCATATGTACAACTGTTCCAACCATGATCTGAGGGTCTACAAGGTTTTCATTCTGATTGCATCACATTTGTATGTGTTGACCAATATGTACATGACAATGGTATTCTGTGATGGGTATGTAGAGTAGATATAAGCACATACAGGGGTGTGTATCATCGGTGGGTGAGTCACACATACCCTATGACATTGATGGATGTCAGATTGTTGAGACAGTGACACACATGGTTGGAAGACTTCTAGTACTATCTCGCAATGTGAGTTTGCATGTCATTGAGATGGGTGTATTCCGTTAGGTCTGATGCACAGGTGCATTTATGGAGTGTCATTCTGTGGCTGGTGACATGCATCAGGAACTGACATGATGACATGCTGGGATCATATGTGTGTGTCAGCACTCAGTAGTGCATTAGTAGTTGTGTTTGCGAGACAAGGTAGGCACAATGTATTCCCTTCCCTTTTGGACACGAGTAAGACCTCGATATGGATTTCCTGAGCCTTATGTACTTTCAGTGTTCTAATAGCATTAACAATTGTAATGTGAAAAAAGGTGTGCTCACATTAACCAATCTTGATTGGGGATATTCCTAGGCAGACTCAAGTACAATGTTTCTTTGGGCTGAAATCGCACACCACTTGGAGCCACATTTTCTCCATTCAACTCTTCTGCACAACATGTGGCACCTAGCTAAGCTATTCATGTGCAGCTTTCAACTGCGTCATCTGGCAGTGGGCAGATGTGAAAGTGTCACTTGGGAAGTGTGAACAGCGTGGAATGGCCACTTCAATGTCACCTTCTTCTTGGTAGTCACATACTACTGCAACTTAGCTGTAGCAGGTCTCCAGCAGTTCTACATGTTGTGTGTTAAGGACTCCTGATTATTTGCAGATTGCAGGGCCGTATGTGGATAGGCAGTGATGCATTCCATGTGGACATCCAATTTGATGACATCAGGTAACAATGGTATGCTTCAAAGGCCTAGGTTGACAGGTTGATGACAGGTATCTCCTGCTACCACATGAGGCTGGATTTAGGACACAATCACACATGCAGTTAGAGCAGACTGTGGTTATGACTGTGCACAGGTCATGTAGCATTCATGCATGTGCTCATGCCAATTTTGGAGGCACTGTAGTCCTCCTTCTACGTGTTGTGATCTGTGCAATTGTGTATATGTTGCGCTAGGATCTGTTTGCCCAAGTGTGTTCAGGCAATTGCAATTGACCAATTTCTACTAATATTTCAGCATCAACCTAGGGCAGCGGAGGAGACAGGGCCAACACCGTTGGGGAAGCAGCTGGCCACAGTTGTTCCCATCGTGTCAGTGGCATAGAGGGAACCAGTGGCCCAGAGGGTGATGGTACTGCCATGGAGGTGCCAGACGACACATTAGCATCATCATCATCATCATCATCTGATTTGGGCCCCAGTGGCCACTCCCTGGTGGTGACAGACCCCCCTAAACCTGCATCTGCAACATCCATGTCCGCCATCCCCGTTCCTTCTTCACCCTATCTGCCGCTTCCCAGCCAGCTGTCCAGGCCCACGCCCCTAAGAAGGGAGGAGTCTCCTTTGCACCAGCCAGCTCACCCTCTGCATCTGTTTCCCCTGCAGCCGTGAGTGTGGAGGCAATTGACATTCTGAGGCAGATCTCTGTGGGTCAGGCTGCAGTGCTGAATGCCATCCAGGGGCAAATCCACCAGCTGGCACAGATGGTGCCATACCTGCAAGGCATTCATGCTGACATGTCTGCCCTACAGAGATCTTTTCAGGCTATAGCTTCCACACTCAGGGCAGCCTTCCACCAATTCCAGCTTTCCACCCCACCTCTTGCCTCTTCCCCATCCACAAACCCTATTCCCATACCTACCCAAGGCACACGCACACATAAGCATGCATCCACCTCAACATCCACTTGCAACACACGACAACAGAAACATAAGAAGCAAAACAGACACACAACCACTAATCAGGTAGTCGACCACCGCATCCAGTGACATACATCCAGTAGCTCACCCACTGCATGACATACATCCACAACACATATAGATCTGAACACCACACCAGCAGATACAGCCACTACACAAATACAGGCAGACACCACACAACCAGACGCAGCCATTAAACACATACAGGCAGACACCATACCAGCAGATACAGCCACTATTTACATACAGGCAGACACCACACCACCATACACAGCCACTACCAATATCACACACCCAGACACCACACCCACTGACAAATCATACATTGGCAAGCACTGGTACAATATATTTAATAGTAGAGTACCAACCCTTCTCAGGAGTAAACCAGTCCTGTTGGGAGTGAGTACCAGCACTTTTATGTATCCATTTAAAGCACTGGTTAGGCTGCGCTGCTTTGTGTGATTTTAGCAGGCATCAATTTGCTTTGACTTCTATTGGTGTCTGCTTAGTTCCCGCCTTGTAACACCCACTTTGCATTATCAGGATTGCGCTACATGATGTAATGGCATTGCAAAACTGAAGTGTATATACTATGCTTACAAAACTGAAATATATATGCTGTGCTTGCAAAACTGAAGTATATATAGAAATTGTGATACCTCTAGAGCAGAGTTCTTCAATATGTGGGGTATGCCCCCCTGGGGGGGGGCGCAACACCATCTTGGGGGGACGCTCACTCCACTCTAATCTTTCCTTTGTGTGTCTCCCACTGTCTGGCATCGCAAGTCTTCTGGGGATTTGTTTATTGGAGAACTCTGGTATGGTTGGAGGTGGGAGGGAGGGGAAATTGATGGGGCACAGCGTACCCATGTTTTTTGTCATGTTAACCGTCCCAGGAGGGGGTTAATTCGTAGAGCTGTATGCTTCAGCTCTTGCTAGAGGCAGGAAGTCTCCTCTGCTAAAACCGAAAGCAAACAAACAGACAGGCCTGTTCCTGCGCATTCGATTTCATAGCAGAAGAGACTCCTTGCCTCGCACTGCAGCTGAAATAACAGTCTGTTCCTTGCTTTCAGTTTTAGCAGAGGAGATGTCTGCCTCCCACTGCAGCTGAAGCATTTCAACTCTATGAATTTAACCCCATTCTGAGAGTGTTAGCTCTTCCCAGAAAGGAGACAAAGTTGCTTTAAGAATTACGCAGGCAGGCGCTTAAAATGCCAGCCAGCCATGTGTTGTTTAAACAGCCTGCCCATTGCTTGTCTTGACACTAAATATGGTTATAAATAAAGAAGTATATATTCCTTTGTAAGGTGACTTCTCTGTCTTTGTTCCCTTTAATTATCAGTAACGGATAATTCAGGCAGCCCTAGAACATAATTAAAAGTTCTTTCTATTTATATTTACTGTTCAAAGTATGCACAGATAAGTGCTGAACATACAGCTTTAGGTGACTGCTTTTTTTTGTACCGCCTGGGACATCAAAATAATGAGCTGGCAACCCTAACTATAAGACTGGAAGTTTGTTGGAAGAGCAGCACATTTATTTCCTCCACCCTGATCTCTGGTTAATGCCATAATAGCAATAGTTTAACACATCTGAAACCCTACGCTGCCGTCAATAACATGCTGCGTTACTTCATGTGTCTGGGAATGCACCTTGCATTCAGACAACTCGCTCCTCATTCTCGCCCTTCACTTCCACGCTCACCCTGTACTCACAGTGATCACAATGCCCTCACACTGATCCTGATGCACTCACATCATTCACCGATTACCCTGCACTCACAGAGATCACTCTGCACTCACAATGCATTTGCGCTGTTCACCCTGTATCTCACCATATACAGCAAGGAACTTAGGGGGTAAATGAGCAGGTCGCCCCCCACTCATCAATCAATAACAACAGAAGACCTGCTCAAAATGTCCAGTGATGAACTTTCATCAGTGGCCCCTTCAAGCTTCAAAACATTTTTGTTTTAAATTGTCATGACCATATAGCGGCTATCTTTGTACCGTCTGAAGGGGTCCTGGATCACTTAAACCTTTATAAAACAAAGTTGTGTCTATGTGTAATGTCTCCCCTGCTTTCTCCCTACCAACTGTGTACAAGAAAGAAAAACATTTGAAAAGAATATTGAAAAAAATGTAGTGAAAAAGGATGGCAGTGCCTCACTGAAGTAACACCATGGGAGTTTAGCAGACAGGTACTCGCCTGCTACCACAGGTTCTCATCATTAGCAACTGCCACCCTGAAAAAATTTGAAAAAATAATGTGAATAAAACATACATATAGTGCTATGTGTGAACACTGGGCATCGGTGTGCACATCCGAGCCCACAATAATGTCAACCCTAAAAGGAGTCTGTTCAGAACCCTCGTCAATCCTAGTTAAAAACGAGTTAAACACCACTAGCTATCTAACTTTTTTTTTCATGCTGTGTGTTTGCTCACTTAAAAACCAACATGTTTCATTGCCTCAGGAAGCTTGCTGCAATTTCACCAGGGCAAGGGTCAACTAGCCACACTGCACCATTTATTTAACCATTTTTTATGTTATCTGCACCTGGGGGAGTCAAAACCAAAAACACCCAATCAGCCATCTACACCACATAAGATTCTACATTGTATCGTGCTTTAAAAACTGTCACCTGCAACAAATGAGGATATTTACCACATGGTCGCTCTCCATTTGCATACCTATACCCTTCTAATTTATGGGTACCATTTGTGTCTGAGTGTACCCGTCCACTCTTTCACTTGCCGCCCGGTAAACTGCAAATATGTTAATCTACAGAGCAAAAATAAAAGAAAGGATAAGATTTATGAGCCGGCGTCATCTTTATGTAAATGCAATCACTTGTGCCCCTTAGTATGCTTCTTTATCGCGTGTTTATCGATAAAATGCCTAATGCCAAATAACTGGAACTAGAGTAAATGTCAGGTTTATCTCTTTCTTGAATACAGCAACTAACTGTTCCTCAAAGACTAGAAACTGTTAGCGCTACATACCCCCGTCAGCCTATGGGCATGTCGCGTGGCATATTACAATCCTTTAATATGTATGCGTCGCCATTTCTCTCCTTGAGCGCAATGTCAAAACAGTGCCCAGGTCACTTAAAAAAAAACCTTTCCCGCTCACCTGGTCAGCCCGTAAACCCGGCCTTGGCTCAACCTCACAATGCTACTTCAGATTACCCGTGTCTTGTAGGCGCGACGCGTCACGTTCGCGCATGCGCACTTGCTTATTTACTAGTTTGTAAGTGTAGAGGGGAACGGCGGCCATCTTGTGTAGGTATTACCATAAGTAACGAACAGAATAAATATTCTCCCGTATACTATCTCCAAGATAATCCAGCAACTTGCGTGTAACCCATGAATGTCACACTTTATAAAAAATGGAGAAGTGTAACTCCATCTTCAACTAGTGCCATCCATACCTAACTGATACGGTATAATGTCATGACAAAAAACTTTTTATTCTTTTTATGGGTGTATTAATTCATAGAAGCACTCAGATCATAAACTTGTGGGTTCAAAATATATTACAGCAGAAAAAGTATAATACTCGACATAGCCAGGAACAGATACATAGCATGGCTATATTTGCTGTACCTCACCCTGCAGTCACACGAGCACACTACTCAACCTGCACTCATGTGACACTTCACTCACCTGTACCCCTCACTGCTCAATCTGCAATCCCACTCAAATAAGCTCATCACTAACCATACATTCATTCGACATACTCTGCACTTACATCCGCACCCAAATTCATATTGTCACCTCACTCACCCTGCTGTCACTCCTCTTACCCTACTCTCACACTGTCGCATGGCTCACCGTGCACTCACATAGGCACTCCTGCCACCCACACAGTGCAGAGGTTTAATGTGCCTGCTACAAAGAACATATACAAAGCAGATCACTGAACTGAGTGTGAGTAAACAATGTGTAGTGCTATAAAAAAATGAAATGTTTGCCAGAAAGGTGCTATAGAGAGATGAGGTGCATCGTTGGTGAGTGGTAGTGAGGAATTTCATGGAAAAGGAGGAATTGGGGAGGGCGCGCCAAAAAAGACTGTTGCACTGTGTGCGACCAGTGCTAGGGCCAGCCTTGGCTGGGAGTGTTAGCCCCCACCTGAAGTGCGGGTCTAGTTGCGCCCCTGCACACCAGTATGGGCATGTTGTGCCCCATCAAGGTTTTCATCCTAAATTACAAAAGGACACATTTACATGCACTGCAATGCAGCCTTTCAGGGGGCCCCTTGATAGAGACAGCTCTGTTTTTGCTCTGATGGCCTGGAAAATTCCTAAACAGATTCTTGTAAATACTGTTTTGTTTCATTTCTTTTTAATGTGATTGATGTGAGGGAGTCTATTACTATCTGCAGAGAAATGTGTTTTTTTCATGCAAAAACCATAAAAATGTTTATTTTAAATCCAAGCGGGTCCTCAGATATGAGAAATTAGAGGATATCACAGATACTTTTCGCTGTAAAATTAGTGGTCTGCTGATTTGTTACAACAGTGAAAACACATCACTATCTCTGAATATTAGATGTAAACGCTTTTAGAATTTCGACCATGGTGCCTGTGCACCGTTAGTAGCCTGGCTAAAGAGGTTATGGCAGAGCTGAAAGTAAATCATTTGAACTCAAAGCTGTACTGAACAGGGGCCCCCAAAATAGTTTTGGCCCAGGGCACCCAAAATCCTTAACATGTCTCTGCCACCACAAAGTCCGTCAGACAACATTGCTCTGAAGTAAAATAGACAACATCATTAATTTATTATTAGTTTTTTTAAACATTAGCCCCACCTGTCCTAAACCCCCACTGCTTCAGGCAAGCAACTTATCATACCACTAAGGAATTCTCAAGTAGGTGTTTGTTCATCACCCTCTCTGTGGACTTTCAACTTTGTCTTCGGATCCATAACTGGTTGGTGGGCAATTATCCAACTATAATGCTGCCTAAAATGTTTGTTAATGATTTCTAGAGAAGAATAGTTTCTCGTGTACCAGCTCGGAGCTAGGGATTGCTCGAAAAATTTGACAACACTGTCTCCCTTACAGTCCCTGTTTTGGCTGAAAATGTCTGCAGAATATTCAGCTTTGAGAAAAACTGCTATCAAAACTCTCTTGCCTTTCAGCTTGTCCTATTTATGTGAGATTGGGTTCTCAGCACTTGCAGTATTAAAGACTAAGTACTGTTCAAGACTGGATGTGGAGCACAACCTGAGGATGACAGTAGCAAAAATCCATCCACAGATTGACCATCTCTGTGGCGAAAAACAGGCACACCGTCACATTTATGTTGGTGGTGCTATTATCAATCTATGTCATGTGTAAAACAAAGCATTCTAGTAAAAACTATTTGCGCAAATTTTATCTTGGAAAATTGTGTTTTGAGCTGTGTAATAAGCCTCTGTCATTTCACCACACCCACTCACAAACCTGCAGTTTACTAAACACTCTTATTGTGTTGAACATTATTTGCTGAATATGGCCCGGGATATGCGCGTGGCTGTCAATTATGTAGTGTGCCAGATTCCAGAAATTTCTGTCAGGCGGTGGGGGAGTTGGGGGGGGGAATTAAAAAAAAATTCAGCTGGGGGGCTCAACCTACAAAAGTTTGAAGACCTCTGCTCTAGAGACTGCTATAAAGCAAAATCGGGGCACCCAGAACCTGAGAATGCCAGAATTAGGCATACGTTATAAAAGTTCAACATCTTGCTGAGGGGACCATTGTGTTATGAGGCTGTAAACCTTAGGAGGTTATTTCCTGTTCTTTCCACCACCTTCCCATCCTCACAATACAAACTGTAATTTCTTATCGATTTATGAGCAATATTTCTACACGATTGTTTAAAGACTTTTTGCTGGTTTGAATCTTGATCCATAAAGCATTTCACTGCTTCAGTTACTTCCAGGGGTTGTGTTTGGGGTGTGACACCACTCAAATAAATGCATTAATTGCTTTAGACTTGGGCCTGGTAGTCCTGAGTCTGCTCTGCTGACGCTCTGTCTGTCAATTTTTCTTGTTGTGCTTCAAGAATAAAAGGCAAAAGAGGTAACCTTTGATATAAAACAGGCGAAAGAGAGAGATACATCAGGTAGCTGATTTTCAGAATGTGAAACCAGGATAACCTGTAATCAAAACCAGCTTCCCTGATTGTCCAAATTGTGTGCCCCTATGCAAAAATGTTATTGCACAGAGCATCCTTTTTCTTTATTATCACTTATGAGTGCACTTTTAAATACTTTCATGATGGGCGCTGTACAAGCACTTCTTATGTTTGATTTAATAGACAATTATGTTGCTCCATCTGTATTAAGAATCTAGGCCACGCTTAGCGTACATGACTCCTGACGTGCCGCTAAGTTCCCTAATGACATTGTAGGTGGGTGTGAGCCGTTAATGCTTATAAGTTCATGTTTAAAAACTACCACTTGTAATAAATGTCTGTCTATGCAGAAACATAATTTGACGTACTAAGGTGAAACACTTCAGCATGTTAAAGAAATATATATATTTTTATTTTAGTATACTGTATCTTATTTTTACAGTATGTTTGTTGCACAATAATTAAGGCAAGTATTTTGGTGGCTTGGCTCAAGCATGAGCTCTCAGAACCAAGCAAGACCCTTGGCTCGCCTCTGGCTCATCCTGTTAATTTGCTGGCGCACAAACCTCTATTTGCGACTTGTGCTTAGTACATGGGGCCAACAGTCACATGATAAAATGATTTGTTAAAGCCGAGGACTGGAAACATGGAGCCTAGTCTACATGCACTAATTTGACAACTCAACCATCAAAGCAGAGAGGAAGAAAAATGTGAGGATGAAAATACATTTGTGTTGTATGTGACAGTAGTCATGTGTTCACAGAGAGAACTACCAGTCCCAAATGGGAATGACAGATGCGTAGCTTCAGGCCAGATTGCGGGTATGAAATTCCCCACCTCCAATACATTCTTGGCTTGTTAGTTGGGTCTGGGGGCTCTGAGTCAGGTATGCTATGTCTGTCAAGGGGGGCTGGGGTGTGACACCCCCATAATGCATTTTTAGCTTCGTACTTGGGTCTGGGGCCCTGAGTCAGGTATGCTATGACTGTGTCTGTATTTATCCTCATTCTCATTTCAGTAAGAGCTTTTAACTTGTTCATTTTTAAGAGCGGACACTTAAATATATGTTGTGACTGCTTTACAAAAAATGTAGTAATTCTGCAACCATGGAAGTTCCCCTTGAATGTGTTTAAATTTACCACTGCTTGGATTTCACAAACATTGGCACTAATAAGCTTGGAAAGTGGCACCATACTCAGGCTTCCAGGCATAGTACTGGCAATCAAAAACCCAAAAGGTGATGTGATGAATGCCTGAAAATATGTTAACCAATGGCAGTCACTCGGGGTAGCATTTCCGTCCGTTAGTTTTCATCCTCTGGGCTACTCTAGACAGAGACCCACCTAATGCAACTCAGTACTGCCATTTTTCCTCATGGATACAGTCCATCCCAAACCTTGGTCATCTCACCCCTCCACCGTCCAAGCTACTGCTTGTTTAGTTAGGAAATTTGATATTCACACCTCTCATATCTCACTGACTAAGCTACGACCCTGGTTACTTCCTCACTTGCTGCTCAGTCTGTGCAAGCTTTTGTGAGACAAAGTACCAGTACACTGGACCCCACCACTATATAGTTTGGTTTGGAACGCAGCCCTGACTAAACTGCTCAAACCATCCCCATTCTCTTCACATCCCTTCCATCCATCCATCCATTATCTCTCTCACCTTCTCTCCTATTTCTCGTCCTACCTCTCTGATTGCTTTCTCTCGACCTTTACTCTCCCTTCCTCTCCCTCTCTGGAAGCCTCCCTGTGCCTGCTGCAATTAACCTTGGGAGGTGGTGAAAGTGACAGAGGCACCAAGAGAAGGGCTTTCAAAAACAGCCTCCAAAGGCTTAAGTCCACTGGGGAAATGCTTGATGGAATAAAAAAACTTGTCTGGTCCAGTAATTAGCAGACCATAACTCAGGGTATATGTAGTGCCAGCTCGCACAGGTAAAGGCTGTGGGGCGATGCGGTGGGGCGGGGTGGGTGTTAGTGGAATCTGATGGAAATTCGAAAAATAAATAAATAAACAAAAACCACTTACCTTGCGCTCGCCGCATCACAGACTTTGGCGATGCAGCGAGTGCAAGGTAAAATGTTTTATTTATTTATTTAGTTTTCACAATCCCGTCGTATGTCGGATTCCACTAACCCCCACGCCACCCCCGCCCACCTCACCGCCCCACATCATTTATCTGTGCAAGCCAGCACTGGGTATGTCTTCAAATCGTATTAAGTATTGTTCACATGTGGAAATAGGATAAGAATAAACCCAGTACTTAAGACAGTGCGCATTACTGTTTTGTAATTGTTTTACATACATCATTTCAAGATCAAGAGACCTCCTAGCAATATTGCACAAGCAATATCTTGCAAAACAACCCTCTCGACTGCTCTGCCAGAGTATTGCCCTTTCAATTCAGGATGTATACTCGCTAAAGCAACAGCAAATCTCACAACCGTGTTTTGTTATTGTTTCAGGTGGGGGCTTTAAATGCTTGCTTTTTTGCAAAGAAGGGCTTCAACGTTGATCTTTTTGAAGCAAGAGAAGGTAAGAATTGTTTCATTTATGCTTAGTTTACTTCTGTTTTTTAAATAGACAAAAGAAGCTGCTTTTACCCTGACAGAAAGGAGGCTTTAAAGGTAAACATTAAAGAGCCTTTATGCAAGTAAAGATGCTATATCTAATTGGCGGCGTCAAAGAGGCGTAGAGGAAAACGACTGATATCCAAGGAAAGAATAGAGCGAGTTTAATTATTTTGTAACAGTCACTTTTTTGACATGGACGAGATGTATTTTGACAGATATTCCTTGTTAATAATCTGTAATTTCCTCTACGTAATTAGAAAAGCCAAAAAGTTTCAACCCAGCCCCATATTTCACACTGCAAGTGATCAAGACAAGCAATTCTATACCTCTCCAGTGGGAAAGTATCAGACCCTATCAAAAAAATGAAAAAGTGGACCAAATGGTGCATATTACAGCATATGTTGGAAATATTTGTCCTAAAACGTTTTGGAATGTACGTGCATTTCTGAAAGGGAACTCCTAGTATAATCCAGTACTTTAAGGTGTGTCACAGTACCATATAATAATACTTCTCTAACGCAGAAAATCATGCATGTGGTTATATCAAATGTGTGTGCCAGACCCAAAAAGAATGTATGCAATTAGGCAATGTCTGTCCCACGTAAAATGCAGTTCTCATGGATACAGGGTGCCTCAATGAATGCTCGTACCGAATCCGGTGCCAGGAGGAAGAATATAATGTGCCATTTAAACATGTATCATGAATTTTGTCATGATAATAATAGCATCCAAAATATGCCAGTTTTCCAGTCGTGATCACTGATGATTCCAAAGTTAATTAACTGTTTTGTGTGCCTGGGCTGATTCTTATATCAGCCCAGGCCTAAAACATTTGTAGGATCTGCAAGTATAAGGTTCGGCTATAATGCCACTTTCCACACTACCCCTGTATGCATGGTCTGACTAGCCTATAGGGCAATCAGGCAGTGGTCTGACAGGTCTCTGTGTGGGCCAGTATTTTGGCTGTTTGTGGTCCTGTTTTATGGACTGCTGAACCAGCTTTTGCCCTGGCAGCTAAATAACACTGTCTTGTGAGAAACCACATTCTGGCGATAAGTCAAGTGCCTCAGTTGTGCCAGAATCCATCCTGCAGTGTATATAACGCACAACTGGCCTGCAAGAATCAATAATGTTCTATTAACTAACGCACGCTGCCATATAAAATGTACATGTCTCTCATGTGTAAACCATTGCAATGCAAGTACACGCCTTTTCCTGATTTGAACAGCACAATTGAGATGCAAAATAAATTGTAGAGGGACCACTGTTATGTAGGATTATGTTGTGCTATGCTACGTTATGTGACACTTGCATAGCGCTCATTCACCCAGAAAATTTTCATTGTGCTAAGAAGAAATAGGGATTACGTTAGAAGAAAACAGGACTTGTAAATACACATTACTTGGGTGAGTATTTCACAAAAAGAACCAGGTACTCACTTACTATTCATTCACTTGGGCCCATAAACAGTCTCTCATTCATAATAGGCTAGTAAATACCGCTGAGGTCTATTTATTGTGCTCATACTTGTAAGATGAATTTTATCTAATTTTATCTTACCAAACCTCTTGATCCAATGTATTTTCCTCTGGTCAATGTACCTTTTAGTTCACTAAATAGGTGAAAAATTACATATAATGAACCTTTATTAAATAACCACAGACTCGAGAGAGTTTAAAATGTTCATCTAGTAAATTCATGTGAGCCAAGAACCATAATACAGTTAGAACACCATCTTCGACAAGGAGAGAAAGAGAAAATTATTCAATCAGAGTAGACGTTAAACACAATTATTATGATGACTGAAGCCTGAATAGGGAGGAAAAAAGAGAGCAGTACATTGACATACTACACAGAATTATATCATACCTAGTATGGTGTGGAAACCAACCCCTTGGCCAAGGATTTGGAAAAGGTCCCCTGGGACAGATCAGGCGACAAAGGCTCAGGACAGGATTCAGGACAGGATAGATGACCTCTTCTAGATACGACGCCTGCGCCGCCCCCCTATCTGACGCTATCTTCCTCCACAATTCTTCCGTGATGTTCTCTATTATGTGCCTCCTCGATTCTTCTGTGATGTTCTTTACTAATTGGCTCAAAAGTTCTTAGTCTAGACTTGAATCTCCTTCAGTATTTGCTTTATTTTCGGACAGCATCTCAGTCGCTCAGCATTCTCCGTCTCTCTGTGTTAACTAATCTAACTAACTACCTCTATTATACCTTTCTAATGGCATGTACCACCCCTAAATGTTTCGAATTTACGAAACTCCTAACTCTGATTGGACAAGGAAAGGGGAGAGGATCATCACACCATGCTAAGTTTAATACTTTTCTTTAAGTTCATTATTCTATGTCCCCTCCCCTTAATTTACTGTCCCATGCCTCATTTCCCACCCGTATTCACAAGTTAATCAATACAATGTATACAATTTTATTCATAATCCTTTCCGTTCTCAGGGCATCATGCTTGTTTCCAGGGCATGTTTCTGTTTTCTTTTGGATGACATTCAAGGCTTTGCATCGCGGCTCCTGGGTCGTTATGACTGCGCATGTGAAATGGTCACGTGATGCGCAAGCTTCAGTCCCACACGGAGGCCCAAATACGAACTAATAGAGAGGTCAAAGAAAGAAAGTATTAAAATCAAAAATTAAAGGATTTCACTGTATACCACATATCTCTACTCTATTACCATTTACATATATAAATCTTTTGCATTAGCATTTCAGTAAACTTACATGGTTTAGTTTCAGCAAAGCACGCGCATTATCATGTGAGTTCCAAGCGGCCATTTTATTGGCAACTGCGCAGCTGCAAAGATTTCCCTCCAGATGATAGTACTTCATACTGCATAGATGCAGTAGATGCATGCGCATTGCAGAATCCCGTGTTTAGCAGCGATTTTAGAGACACACTGGTTACTTGTTAGTAATACACATAAGCAAGCTTCCCCTAAAGTCAGTGTACGGATTTTCTGGTGCGTTATTAGTGTTTACGAACACAATTATTACAGTATTACAAGTTATTTTAGAAGATTGTTTCTGAGCAAGTCTCTTGTATTCGAGTCCTTGCTCCATCAATGCGTTTCTGAAAACTATGAAGATTCCTTGCCTGGGTACTCCCAATAACCACGCCACACATAGAGCTTATTATTACACTTTTTATTCTGCTGTGTGTAACTGCGAACTCAGTATTCTAAAACAAGCTTTCTTGACAATGCGCACTGACGCCTATGTCACAGCTCTACATAGTCCATCAGGAGCCAAAAGGGTTCCGTTCTAAAATATTGCAAGTCACTACAGAGGGGTTGTTGTTTAACCCGAGGTAATGGCAATAATTTGATGTACAAGAGAGAAAAGATCCAAAGGGAAGAAATTCCCTGAAACATTTTATCAGGAAGTCAGACCAGTGCCAGACTGGCAATCTAAGGCATCGAGCAAGCACCAGTGGGATGGAAGAATGCAGGCTAATTTTGCATGGACCATGCCGTTCCCAGTCTCAGGAGTTAAAGTAGACCTCCGCTATTCCCTGCACTGTCCAACAAAACTCACCATCTCTAAAACATGATGCACCAATACAGTAAAGAGGATGAGAGATTGTGTTTTTCTCTCAACACAGAGACCACCAGCAGACATTGGAACTCTCTCCCCTCCACTTAACAAACACTTGGTGGAGTTGGTTCCTGAAGTAGTGGGTGTCGGCATGTGTACACTGCTGTGCAGAATTTCTGGAAAAGTAAGTGCATGGTCCCAATGTACCACATAGGTAGCCACAGCAACTTGCACCACCCACTGCCCCTGCTGCAAATCTGAAAAGCTAATGGCCTGTAAGCAATGATATTCTTATTCAGTGTATATTGAATTGCTAAATTTATGTTCTCTTCTAAAAATAGGAAGAGAGCGCCACCAGGTAGTGGACTGTCATCAAAAAAGTGCTGGTGTTATTAACTCAGTGCTGTAAAATATTGCCAGAAACTGAGCACCTGTGCATTGCTCCCGTCAACATCTACAGCATTGACTTCCACCTGCAGCACCTGCTAAATTGAAATTGACTCTGATTGTGTGAAAGTTTGCACATTTTGGTCTGCAAATGTGTGGAGTTTGCTTGGGTGAGGAAAACTCTCAACCTTCCTAGATGCTGGCCCTTTGCCAGGCCCATTACCATAATTTGAACAGTGCACTAAGGAAAGTGTCCTAAAAGGCACTTGAGACGCTGTCTGAGAGCATAATAAAGGCATAACATGACCTTATTAGGATGACCAAATGTTAGCCTAGCCACTTCATTATGTCTAGATTGTAGTTAATTGAGCGGGATTTAGATCAGCCCCAAATAGAGCACATTCCAATTGTCAAACCTTGATCAAACGACTTCTGCTGCTTTCCTGCCCTCTAGTGTAAGAAAAGGAAGGATTGATTTTCGCTGCTTCGAACAAAAATTTGAGGCCACGGTAAATATGCTAATCTATGACTTCATGCAGGAACTGGAGTAAAGTTCGACTCCTAAGTTCTTTATTGAGTCAGATGTTGGGAAGAACCTCATAATATCAACCAAAATTCCTATCTTTCGAGAAGTAGCTGCACCTCTCCACTATCATCACCTGTGTCTTGTCTGAGTTGAGCCTAAGCCAGGAGAAGCTGATCCACACCCTGACTCTCCCATGAAGTACCAAAATACTTGCTGTCTAGGAGAATAGCGACCCACGTCATCATCAGCATCACCGTCATCATCAGTGTACATAAAGAAGAGGAGGCCATTGCAACAGAGGAGCCTTGCTAGTGGCTCAATGTAGACAGTAGAGAGGTAGGGTAAACATGAATGTCCTGAGCATCTCCATATGCCAGAAGTGGCGGGTCAGAAATATGGAATGGTAGGAGAACCTTGTGTATTGTATTAGTTAACGTGAAGGTAAATCAAGTGAGCACCAGGGCTCCTATGCAAGCTTCATTTAGGCCTATCTTGCAGGATAGCATTGTCGACAATGTGAAATGCATCTGAGAGATCTCAAAGAATCCAGGCACAGCGCAACTTCCATCTGTCACTATCCCTAGGTCATCTGGAAGACAGCCAGCATTGTGGCCAAAAACCTGCCCTTGGTCTTCTAGTCTATCCTGAGCCTCTACGTAGTGTCAGAACTGAATTGCAGCATACAACACCAAAATCTTATAGCCTAGTGGTTGTTGAATATTAACCAACCAGCAAGGTTGGGTCCATACCAGTTTTTTTTAGAGGGGGCACCGCGATGACCTCCTTAAAATGCTCAGGTATTCTACTCTGAGTTAGTGAGAGTTTAGAAATGAGTGAATGTAATATAACTGACGAAAGCGATTTAGTCAGAGCAACAAAACATGGATCACGCGCCGATCCTGATTGGCAAGTGCTGAGTCTTGTCTCTAATTTGGAAATTGATATCAAAGTAAAATCTATCCTGCCACAAACCAAATGACACAGTATCTCAAACCACCTTTTTAAAACTAGTACCGCTGCAAGCATGCTATTTTCCTCCTCTCCTAATCCCCTCTTTAAAGGGATCTGCACAACAATGATATCGGGGTCTGTGACTGCGTCCACTCGGTTCTGCAGGGCCCTCCCACCGAACACTTTATAGAGTGCCAGCTTCTCAATACAGCACTTCAATACACAGCAGCAGGATCACCCACAGAAGTAATCTTCTATGCATACATGTGCACATGTGCTGTAGCACCATTTTATAAGTTGCTGTTCCGACCCAGAAAACCATACTATTTGTAATCGGTGCTGCTTTCAGGCATAAGAGTTACTGTGCCTTTCGTTTGGGTGTGAGCCTTGGCAGGAGATTGTAGCTAGAATGAGAGCATGGGAGCTTTCTTGACTAGGTCATGATAGGCCATCCAGCCATAAATCATCTCCCTAACTTGCAGCTGACGGGGATATGCCAATATGCCTAAAAGGCTAGTTGAACACAAAGTATGATGGCTCCACCCCACTTTCACTCATTCTAAAATGTAAGCATCCCTCTCCCAAGCAATTAAAAAAACAATAGATGTATTGCCATTAAAATATGAACCAATACCTTATTTTAATCAAATATTAAGTACTGTGGCTCATGGTGGAATCCAATGGATTAATGCGCTGACTTCAAAGTAGGCTAATAAACACATAGGGCCTGATTCACCAAGACATTTACAGACTGAAACCTACCTGTATGGCCAAACATGGCTCAGTCTAGTCCTGTCAGGTAACCACAACTCCATACAATTACATAGTAGTAGTAAAGCCCATGCAAGTGGTGGGGTGTATTTGAATCAAGGTGTGGTTTGCCTTGAGAGTTTGCGAATGCAAACAAACATGATCTTGTGGACATTCACAAACTCTTCTCCAACCCTTTCCTATGCTGGGAATAGTCAATGCAGACTTGGAAGAGTAGCAGAACACCCCCAACGTTTGTGGCAGGGTAGGTAAATGGGGTTCTCCTCTGGAGAAACGTGCATTTTCTAGGCAGACTGCCTTTCTCCAATGCAGAGTTTACTTTGTGTACAGCTCCGCATAAGGGAGTTAGCAGCTGACATTCTAAGCAGCATGCCTGTAAAGTTGTGTCTTGCACAGCTTTCCATACCCCACACTCATATGTTTTCTGTTTAAAACGGCCTTCCGCAGGAGAATAGCAGGCAAAATTATAAGACAGTCAAATGGCAAAAACCAATGACAAAATGTGAAAATCTCACACAATTTTGACTTTGTATTGAAAGTTTCACTTGTTTACAATAAATGTCTTGCGAACAAGGAGCAACCATTCAAGCCGATGTGCTTCCTCATAAGCAGCCAAAGTATGCTAACTAAGAAGGAAGTTATAAAATTCTGAGCACCACAAAGCATGCAGGCGAGGAACATTTAAATGTCTTGCAGTTTTATCATGAATTTCCATAATTAAGGCATTAACTTATAGCCATTGTGAGCATATTGTGTATACTGCATGGGAATATGATGATACGTTCTGATCAGGATGTATTCCTATCTATTAAATAGACACAAAGTTGTAAAAATCAGAGAACCTACATTAGACATAGCAATAGCAATCTGAAGAGTTCCTCAGGGATCAATCATGGTTCCTACTCTACTAAATTTTCACATAAAGTCTTAAAGTTTAAGCCTAGAAAATTCTAGTGTCTCAGAGCATTAACACACAGATGAAACCTACTGTAGTAAAAGACATCAACAATAGGTGACATTGCCTCCTACAATGATGTCTATGCCTACACCTTACTCCATTTGGACGACTCTCTGCTCATTATCCCGCAAACAATTGAGTTCCTCTTGATATCCATTTCAGAATAAAAGCTCTGCCCCTTCCTTTTTAGTTTATAGTGTCTATAAGGTTTCTTCCAGTCTTCTGCACCCTAGGTCTTTGTGTTTCACTCTAGATTTGGCTCTTACACTCATCCTACATATCAATAAAGCAACAAATGTAGCCAACTTTATTCTTCATTCACTAAAGAATTTCTGCCACCTAATTTCATCCGAGCGTCTCAAAACGGCAGTTTAATTGCTAGCCACATCTATGCTGGACTTTGGAAACACCATCCTTGCTGGCTTACCCCAATCACACATTACCCATCTCAAAGCCATCCTGCACTCAGAGGCCAGACTAGTATACCCTGCAACATATAAACACATTGCTTCCATTTTTAAAGACCTTCACTGGCTCCAGATCCCAGCCAGAATTCAATTCAAACCTTTTGTTAGTTCACAAGGACATTCACGACCAAAGACAACGTACCTAATAAATCTTCTGCAAATGTGAAGTTTCAGGAAGACTGAGAAGTAAAGACATGCTCCTCCTGGAAATCCTTATGTTTAAGATCACCTTACCCTGCAAACAATCCTTCTTTGGGGCTGCCAATACAACATTCATCTCTCCTCCTCCTGACCTATTAAAGGTAACCTCACACATCATCTCATGAGGCACCTCAAGATCCACCTATTCAGAGAATTCCTTGGTTAGCTCATTGACGTGTATCACTCTTATTCTATCCTGGAACTCCTCTATTTCACCACATGTTTTGGACAATTTTTACACCCACCTGTTAATCCTCTTTATTCCCTGTTTTAGCAACAGAACACACTGAATACTACTATAGTTCCAACTTCTCTAACTTCCTAGGCCTATTTATACACATATGTCTTGTGAAATGTCTTAATGTAAGCACACTAATAATTAATGTTTAAATTAAAAGTGCCATAATACTGCATTGTCCTGTAAAAATGTTTCAAATAAATAAATAATAAAACAAACAAAGAAGAGGCATGGCTTTGGCAGCCAAGATAGTGCATGATTAACTGAGGAGCTTAGAGTTTGGCGCCCTTATTATCTGCCAGTATCCTGGTGCAGGAACGTACCAGGATATTGGCAGCCCCCTCCTGACCCTTAATTGGCCCCAGGGACACCGTTTCTGGCTACTCCCCAAGCAGCACATGTGAGCTGCCCACCCCATGTGCCTACAGGAGGAAGCTGGAGAGCACTGGAAGGCCTCCTGGTTTGGTGATAGAGTGCCCATTTGTTGCAGCTCTTGTGGGTGTGACCTGGTCCCAGGGCACTGTGACCATGATGGTGAGAAAAGGGATAGAGAACTGCAGACTAAAGCACCCACCTGGCATTAGAGGATCCCCCAAATGAAGAACTCGGTCACCTGGCCACCTGAGGTGGGTGGCTGCCTTGCGGACAATCAGGACCACCTCGAGCAATAGGCTGCAGCATGCCCCCTCCCTAAATTCAAATACTGTGACTGGAGGCTCTGGATGTGATGGGGCCACCAGCAGCTGCAGGAGGGGCTATTGTTGTGTCCTTCTTGTGTCTCCCCCACGTGACCTGGAGGAGAAATATGATAACTGCACCATGCTGTGGACTGGGATATGCTGTTCCTCAGTGGCTTCCTTAGGGGGACACCAGCTTAATTGGATTTAATATGGCTATCCATTTTTGGAAACAGATTAACTGAGGCCCCCTCTTTGAAGCTCTTCAGTAGCATAGACGGAAGCCTTTCAACCTAACTGATAATTTGCCCTCAGTGTCACTTCTGCCATCTCCAGGGGTGAGTCAGGCTGCTGGTGCTGCTACTGCCAGTCGCACCTTTTGTGTGGGCTGGCGGTGGAATGTGAACCTGTGGTTAATTGCTTTTCCTTTGACTGTTATAATTTACCATCACAATCTCGCCCTATGGGAAAGACCATTGTCAAGCACTGCCTGCCTTTGCCCCTCTGCCATGGAGAATGCCTATCGGCAGCTTGCACTTGTTGAGAGCATGCCCTACAGATCTACAAGGGGTAGCCTGTGTCACCTCCCTTCAGGCTGGTCTTGCTGCTGTGGCTCATTTTACCTTCTGGTGCTGATTGGCTAGAGACACTAGGCCTGTGCTTCACATTAGAAGGCCAGTAGACTAAACAATAGTCCAGCAACTATCATCTGAGATGACTATGTTGGCCCGTGACAAACCGGCTTCTACTGCCCCAACAGGACACCTGCAAGCTCTCAATGTGACCTAATCTTCCGCCTTGGTCATCCAGCATGCTAAAGCTGCGACACCCTTGTCACCAAATATTTAGCAAAGCTCTGCTGATATGCCCGAAAACCTGGATACAATTTTGGAAGCTATTAAGCGGAAAATAGATGCTGTGGCACTTGATGTTGGCTTGCTGCGGGACAACCACAAGAAATTGTCCAACAGGAAGTACAGAAGCCGCTCCTTGATTTGACAGACAGAGTGCGCTTCTTAAAAGGTAGGGCTGAGATTTCTGAGGGCCGCACTCGCTGAAGCAATATCCAAATTGTTGGCCTGCCAAAAGGGTCAGAACGCCAAGATGTTTTAGACTGCTAAGAATCATGGTTTAAAAGCATTGTACCTTTTCCTTAACTATCTCCATTCTTTTCCATTGAAAGAGCCCACCGGGTTCATGCTCAAAGAGCTTCCTCCGGTTCTTTGACCCTACCAATTGTTGCTAAATTGCTGCATTTCAAAGACTGTAATGAAATTCTACGTGCCACCAGTCAAACTACTCATCTTGAAATTATTAGTTGACAAATCCACGTTTGCACATTGTACTCTGGGAGTGCAGCACCAACTGGCCTCTTTTGTGGGAGTAAAGGGCAAACTGGGAGAGATGGTGCTGAGATACTCTTCACTATCCCTTGAAAAGCTCAGAGAAATATCGGAGGGCAAATCATCATTTTTCTTCATTGATCCAACAGAGATCTGCAATTGAGTGGAACACATAGGAACTAATACACAGGCAAATGCCCCCAGGAAATGGAGCCAGCAAGCTAAAAGATGCACACCCAGAAGTAGTAAGAAACATACCACACACACAACCAGCTTCACAGTGCTTACTGAAGAGCAAGCAATTGGAAAAATAAACAAGAGTACCCCTCATACCAAGGGGACAGGGATGTTTAGACTGGCTAGTTTCTTGCACAGATCTTACCATCTTTAAGAAGCATTTAAAGACCTGGTTATTTAACTGAGCTGCCGGGGCCTTCAAAGCCTGCCTCCACAGGCGCCGAGAAATCCCTTGGGGGATGATTTGTGCGCAATATAAATTTTAAATAAATAAATAATAATCATTCAGCACTCAAATTAGTACCTCATTTCTACAATTTAAGCAAAAGCTCGATTCAACAAATCATTTTATATATATAGGCTCGCAAAGCAGCAAAGGCAGCAACGATCAGGAGATAAGGCATTTATTAAAGACCTTAGAAAAGAAATCCAAAAATGAAATTATTAAGTGGTGGGAACACAAATCCCTCACCAAATACGAGGAAGTAGGGAGAGTCCCTCGTGGGCTCAGAATTCTTTTAGCTCCAAGTTTTGAAGAGCCAAATCCTAGTATGCTTAAGGAATGGGGAGATTTTTTTCTCCTCTCTTTTTACCCCGATTCTGGTATCATTTGCTTTTCTCTTTGTGAACCTAATTGGCTTTACGTCTTTTCTCCACTTGGGTTTTTTTTTCTTCTCTTTAGGCTGTTACTACATCGTTTCACTCCATTACGTTACTATTGAACATAGCTAAGAGAAAGGGGTATGCGGCTGAATTCATGAACTAGAGCCATAGAATTTTTTAATCCGGCGTGGCCGGCAGTCGGGTTTCAAGTTGATTTCCATCATTCAGGCTCCGCCTGATTGCTCGAAGAAGGGGGGGAGGGGGGTGAGGTGGGAAAGGCACCATAAGAGAAAAGCTTTGCACAGATAAATTTAGCACGAGTTCTTTAAATCTCTTCTGCACATACATATGTATACCTAAGACGCACTTGCCATGGCACAAGATAGGATATCAGGAATCTGTGGTATTATTATTATTATTACTATTACCATTCTTTGGCTTCTTTTTTTCCTTAAAAATGGCTAAGTTAAATTCTTTAAGAATTGTCTCAGTTAACATCTGCGGGCTAAATGATCGCTCAGAAAGACAGAGTGTGGCGCTTGGGCTTCGCTCTTTGGGGGGGGACATTAATTGTATCCAGGAAACTCATATCGAGGGCTCTCAGAGATATCTATTAGACTCCTTGGGTTTTCAAGTCTTAGGGGCCACTACACAGGGTTCAAAAAACAAGGGGGTAGGTATTTTGGCTGAAAGAAAACTTTCTATCTTTTCACCCAGGGTTAAGGCTGATCCCTTAGGCAGATGGGTGATCACCGAGTGCCATGTTTCTAATAACCCCCCTTTTACCCTTTGCTCAATTTATGGGAGTAATCTAGACGACCCAGGAGTTATAAATTTGGTCTCCGGGGAACTAGCACACTGGCCCACTCCCATTGTCCTCTGTGGCGACTTAAATTTGCATCTACCCTCTAATTGGGCTAGTGTCAGTCATTGGAAATACAAGGGTAGGAAACCACAGGTATATCAGGCCTTGCTAGACCTTGCACAGGTACATGGTCTAAGAGACTGCTGGGCAAGCCTAAACCCCTCCTTGCCAGGGTATACTTTTTACTCGACCCCGCACCACACCCTCGTTAGATTAGATTATTTCTTTCTTTCATCTTCGATCATGAATAATTGCACTATTGAAACGGCTCCACGCTTTATGTCCGACCATAATCCCCTTATCATCAATATTACAGGCCTAGGGAAAGTCAAAGCGGTCTCCACCTGGACCTTTGAAAAAGCTCTATTACAGGATCCGATGTATAAAACACATATGCAAGGATGGCTAGAGGAATTTCTGGAATTCAATGTTGGCTCTGCCCCTCTTATGACAGTCTGGGAAGCACTAAAAGCGGGGGTCAGGGGCGAAACCCTGGGCTTTTCAATACGCAAAAATAAAAAAGAGAAAGCGGTGATAAACAACTTACAAGGAAAGCTCAGGGTGGCTGAAACTAAGCTGACTCACCACATTCAGACTGGACAAAGCATCGAGATAGTCCAGAAGGAGGTAGTGCTGGCCAGAGCCGAAATTGGGGCAATCTTTACAGAAAAGATCGCTGCAAAATGGGCAAGCACCCGGGAGAAAAACTATGAGTGTAGTGACAACATTGAACACCATTTGGCCGTCAGGACTAGGCAACAGGTCTCCTACAACGAGATTCGCACAATTAAACTTCCATCAGGGGTTGAGACTAATAACACAGATCACATTCGAAACGGATTCCAGGATTTTTATGCCAAACTTAATACCGACGAGATTTGTTGCCCTAGCGACTTAATCGCTGTGGAGACCACTAATTGCCTTAGTGAGGTGAATCTCAGATCTCTTTCCTTAGAAGACACGAACAGATTAGATATAACTCCCACATGGGATGAGATATTGGAGTCCCTTAACAGTTTGCCTGACGGGAAAGCCACTGGGCCAGACGGCATTCCAGTAGAATTTTATAAGTCCTTTGTTCCACAGATTAAGACAATCTTTTCAGAATTAATAACATCTATTTTTAATGGGACCTTACCACCAGCATCCTGGTCCATGGCCAGAATAGCTATTTTCCCAAAGAAGGACAAATCTCCAACAGAGATGAGCTCATATCGACCTATAACACTCATTAATTGTGACTCAAAAATCTTTTCCAAAATTTTAGCTAATAGAATCTCTTCTGTGGTTGAATCGTTGGTTTCAGAGTGGCAGCACGGGTTTATCCCGAAAAAAGGAACAACCGAACATGTTAGAAGGGCCATTACTCTTTTTGACGCCGCACAGGCTGCCGGAGACCCGATGTCACTTACACTCTTGGATGCTGAGAAAGCCTTTGATCGGGTTTCCTGGCAATTTCTGTGGGCGGTCATAAAGAGAATGGGATTCGAACCTAAGATCATGCAGGCAGTACAAGCCCTCTATGTAAAACCAACAGCTTGTGTCTCAGTTAATGGGCAACTAACCAGTCAGTTTACGATCTCCCGGGGCACCAGGCAGGGCTGTCCTTGCTCCCCCTTGCTGTTTGCCCTTTATCTTGACCCCTTTATCAAGCAAATAGAGAGAAATAATGAGATCCTCCCAGTTAATTTCCATGGCAGCAATATTAAGATCATGGCTTATGCCGATGACCTGGCCATCACTTCACCTGACCCTTCAAACACCATAGTGGCTCTTGAAAGAGAGGCGCTAAAATTTGGGAGGCTTTCTGGCTATGCCCTGAACCAAAACAAAACCCAAATAATAACAAATAGCCAAGCCTTATGGACCGACTCTCGAGTTGTCTCTAAAGCCAAATATTTGGGAGTTTCTATATCATCAAATTTGGATGAAATTGTCACAGACAATCTAGCCCCTCTGGCACTAAACACAAAAAAGGCCCTGAAACAAATTAACAACTTAGATTTAACCCTTGTAGGCAGATGCAATGTCATAAAAATGACATACTTTCCAAAACTCTTGTATTTCTTCCGCACTATACCCCTGGAGTTCAGTAAATATAATTTGTTAAAATTTCAACAAATTTTCACACAGTTCATCCGGTCTTATTCCCAACCCAGGAGGGCACTAAGGCAGCTCTGTCTACCAAAGGAGCGAGGGGGATGGTCCTTTCCCAACATTACACTCTACTACTGGGCCTCGGTTCTACAATACAGTACAGAATTGCTAAAAGAGGCTCCATCCCCCCAGACCATAGGGATCCCCTCGCCTTTTCAGCTACTGCTGGGTGAACAGTCCTGGGGCTGCCTACTTCGGGAGACCACCTACGGATACTACAAGAGGGTGAGGTTTAAGACATTGCTAAACTCTTTTAAAACCTTTCGCAGCATCCGTAAAATTCTTGGGTTGGGTAGAATTAACTTCTACACTCCCACGCTGAATAATGGCAGCTTACCTGCTATATTCGGTAGGGCCTACTTTCCAGACTGGCACAAGGCCGGCATACTGAAATTAGGAGACCTTGTTACTTGTGAAGGGGTGGTCCCTTTTTCAGTTACTGGTTAAGTTTAAACTTAAAAGTGAAGATGCTTTTAAATACTACTGTATATCTGACTTTTTGTTTAGGAAGGCAGGGGGGCCCTCTGGCTTCAGGGAAATCGACATGCTTAACATCTTACGCATGCCAGCTGTGCCACGAATTGGCTTATTATATAATATAATAAATAGAAAGGCCCCCGACGACCTACCGAATATAGCTGATAAATGGTCTAACAAAATTGACACTCCTAATACTACCTTTTTTAATTCACTTTCCCTCTCACAGAACATTCTAATTTCAGCCAAACTACAGGTGCAACACTTTAAAACTATTTATTTTCTATATCTTACCCCTAGTAAGATTGCTAAGTGGGGGTCTGGCCAAGGCACCTTTTGCCCGAGATGTGCGTAATACGGGGCCAATTCTATCCATATTTTCGCTACATGCTTAAAACTCTTGATTACTTTAAATAGAATACAGGAATTCTTAAAGGAAGTTACCACTCAGCCTATAATATTGAATCCTACCATTATTTTGCTAGGAACACAGACTGAGTCCTCCCTGCTGAAAAGAGATGGTTTAATTTTCATTGCCATGACCGTCTGGAGGCTCTGCGTGGCTTCCTCCTGGCTCGATCCGGAGCCTCCATCGTTCTCACACTGGCTAGCCCGCTTCATTGCCACATATCATTTAGAAATCGCCATATATGCAAAGAAGGGAAGAAGGGGACGGAAGAAGGGATTAGAGATTTGGGAAAAAATTAGCCTATGGCTTGCACAGTCAGGATAATGTATGCGTTTTTCTCTTTTTTTTTTTTCCATCTTTGTTTCCTTTTTTTTTTTATATTTTACCTGCTTACTGTGTTTTTTTCTTTTTCTCATAACCATACGCAAGTTCTTCTCTTTTGTGGGGTGGGGGGAGGGGTTCCATCTTTGTAATGCTTATTGTAATCTTCCTTTTTCTTTCTGTACTGGCAAATAAAATAAAAAAAAATAAAAATAAATAAAAAAAGGAATGGGGAGAAAGCAATTTGGCAGCCTCCATGAATCTGGTGAGGATTTTAATAAAATATGCAGAAATCGACCGCCAGACACTGATGGAGGAAATTGACAAAATCAACGAGGAGCTTAACAAATCAGATCAAAAGGAAATCATAGAGAAAACACGCAATGAAATGGTTGAAAGACTACGTAAGCACGAAGAAAGAATTAAAACACAAAAAGCACACAAATTTGCTTGCGATCAAACAGACTACGAGCCGGGGCAAATATATACATTCTCGCGCAAGTTTGAACACGCGAAGAAATTAAAATATGAGGATAGAAGAACAAATAAAGCCACCAGCGCGAAACTACAACAAACCACTGCAGGGGAAATATCTGACAATGACACAGAATTACTCACTAGCACATCAGGCTCTGAATGCAGTAGCATGGGAGGGAAAAGTGAAAATATTGTATTGAGCCTAGGCGAAGAGATTGATTTTTTAGCAGAGAACCGGCGACAAACTCTCCGTCCGAGGAATCGGAACAAACAAACAACAGAAAAAAGAGAAATACAAGGAAAAGAGCAAGGCGTAAAAAACAAAAATGTACAAACAAAGCAAAAGCAGTATTGGTACAAAAACAGCGATAAATGATCAAACCATCATTAATCTGTCAGATATCACATTGTCTCAAGCAGAAAAACAGCTATTAGCGTTGGGGCTTAACTTCTGTCCTGAAAGTACTTTTAATTATGCTAGTACCAGAATTGATACGTTTTGCATCATTAGAAAACTCAAATTAAAAAAAGTTTTTTTACCATCAAAGCAGGAAATAGTAGTTCCTCAACAGCACTTGAAATCAAAAACCAAGAATCACCATCACTTCAAGCATCAGATGTGTCAACTTTATTGACTTTGCGTGAACTGAGCAATGCAACAAATGTAATGGACAGACTGTGAGAAACAACAGAATTTAACACTCAAACAAAGTTACAGTCTATCAACATTACCCAAAAAGGTGCGGGGGTGAGGGAGAGTCCATTTAAACCCAAGAGCACTTTTATTCCTATGATGACCAAAGGTGCTATTGACATTTTTCATGAGCGTGTAATTGAGGACCTGTAATTGAGGACCTTAAACAACTGTGCCACAAAACAAAAAGAAAAGAAAAGAAAAAACACTACAATGACATGCAATATCTGAAATTAATGAAAAAACTGGGAGAAAACATAGAAATTATTACCAACAATTCAGATAAAGGAGGAAATATTGTTCTGTGGCCTAAAAAGGACTACATAGCAGAAGCCATGAGACAACTCAATGATGACAATTGCTATATGAGGTCAAGCATGAAGGAATACAACAAAGCAAAAGAGGGCCTGAAAAAACAGCTTCTCCAGTTTAAAAGAGAAGGATTGATTTCTTCCATTGAGTTCAATTTTTTAAATGTTGAATGCCCAGTTATTCCCATCATGTATTTGATTGCTAAAGTGCACAAAAATGTCTGTCCATTTCCTGGTAGACCCATTATTTCAGCCATTAACAGTGTCAGTGAGCATATTTCACAATATGTTGATTTTTATCTACAAGATTTTGTCAAAAAGTTACCTAGTTACGTTAAGGACACTGGGGATTTTTTAAACAAAATTAACGACATTGTGTGGAAAGAGGGTCTAATTTTAATTACACTGGACATTGAGTCGCTTTATACAAGCATAAATCATGTTACCGGACTGAATGCAGTAAAACATTTCCTGGACAGCAGACAATGTGAATACTATGGGCACAACAAAATGCTATTAGAGTTAATTTCATGGTGCCTAAATAATAATTTTTTCTTATTTGGAAAAGAAACTCTGAAAGAAATCCGAGGCGTGGCTATGGGATCCTGTTTCTCCCCCAGCTATGCTTGTTTGCATGTTGGCTGGTGGGAGGAACAGGTCATTAGTAAGGTTGATAATTTGCATCAGGTGCTACACTGGTTACGATATCTAGATGATGTTTTTATTATATGGAGGGGAGACGAGGAAAGTGCTAAGAAGTTTATTATGGTTTTAAATGACAATTCTTGCAACCTCAACTTTACCTCAAACATCAGTAGCAGCAAGATAGATTTTTTAGATGTACAGGTTTCAATTAACAACAACAAACTGGAAACAACTTTATTTAGAAAATCCACAGAAGGAAACAGCATTCTGCATGCCAGTAGTGGACACCCAAAACACCTCATTGAGTTACTCGGAATTAAACGCTTCTGCAGCACACCCAAAGAATTTGGAAAAAGCACAAAAGACACATTTAGCCGACTGAGAGCAAGAGGCTATAGTGATAAGGTGCTCACCAAGGCTTTGGTAAAGGCACAAGAAAGGCCAAGGGAGAATGTATTACTTTCTAAGGAGGCGATGAGTGGTGAGATTTATGAGGAGGAACACCCCCGCCTCGTTACCACTTACAGCAAACAAGAAAGAAAAATCAAGTCTATCATCAAGAAAAACTGTCCTAATGTCCTCACGGACAGAGTTTTAGGTACTAGACTCCCTGAGATTCCAACTATTACATACAGAAAACCCAAGTCCATGAGAAGTCAATTAGTGAAAATGAGCCCAGAATTGAGCGCAGCAAGTACCTTGCAGGGTTTCTATAAATGTTCCTCTTGCCGTGCTTGCAAGTTTGGCACCAACACTACACACTACACTGTTCCTTTTCAAGATGAGCAAATGCCTATCAGGGGCAGCTACAGCTGCAGAACTGAATATGCTGTGTGCATCCTGACACGTGCCTGCAGCTTACGTTATGTCGGGAGTACCAAGTTGCAGGTACATGTCAGGATTCTGCAGCATCTGAGAGCAATGGTGAATAGTGACAATTCATATCCTGTTGCCAGACATTTCAAGGCTGTGCATAACAATGAGTTGAACTGCCTTACATATTACGTGATCAATGCCATTGCACCACTGAGAAGAGGTGGCAATAGGGAAAAATTGTTACGACAACTTGAAACACTTATTTTTTTAGATCTAGATAGTAAGGCACCTAATGGATTAAACATAACGGAAGATATGCACAATTTTTTATGAAAAGTGCTACTGGGTACGAGACTGCAATAATGGCTGTACACATCAAAGTAACCATAGGCATTTTTGTTGAATTCTTGGAACAGTCAAGTATTGTTTTTAATTTTGAGATATAGGCTTTACGGTGGTTTTGGGTTTCTTTGTATGTGTGCCCAATGAGATACAATGTTTATCTATGCACTGATTGTTGAACGTCTTTAGATACTGCTTTTTAGTCATCTTCACTATAAATGTAATGTATCTTTAAATGTTTATATCAGGGTTTTTAGTTCACGGGTTTTATCACATGGACCAAGTACGTTTTTTTTTAAAGGTTTTTTTAGGAGCACTTAGCACTTTATATAGGGTAACATGTTTACATATGATAGTATGCTGCTAGACACAGAAGCACTTTAAAATCAGTTATATAAACTAGTTGCATCTTTCATCGACAGGAACTCTGTAGACAACACTACATCAATTATTTCAAATCTAGAACATTATGGCACTTTTAGACTTTATGCATTTATGCAGGAAGTAATTCCCCTTCAAAGAATGGCTATGTCAAACGTAGACTGATGCAACAATGATTACATCATGCGGGATATAGAACGTCTTTGACATATTTAATTTTATGTTGTCTTTTAGGTGTTTTTTAATCGAAATATAACAATAGAGGTTTTTTTAAACAAATAATTTTAAAACCATATTCATGTACTGTACCTATGCTAATATGTTTATAATTTACATATTTGCACATGCCGCGATGTTTGCACAGAGTGTTTCACAATAATTAATAGCCGTTCGGTAGGCATCATATGCTGATCAATTTGTTATCATTAAGTGCAATTTGAAATAATTTTCAAATAGAATTATATAGCGTCATCCTATATTTATAAAAGAGTTTTTGTTGAACAACTAGTGAGACAACAAACATCTCTCCATTGTGCGACGATAATGAAGGAACTGTAGAGAAAAGGTTTATGCATTTTCGTGAATACAGTATTTCTTCCATGTCTATAACCATGTGACAGATAGGGGTGGACACTAAGCATTTAAAACTGTAATGGCAGACGTTTGTTTCTATGTGTGAACAAGGACACAGGGTGCTCGAAACGCGTCGCAGAGGGGGTGAATAAAAGATCTTACCTGCCTACATTATCCGGGTCCGTTTCTCTCTGTTCGCCAGCAAGGAGCGTGGAGGTTCGGAGAGTGTGTTTGAAGGATATATATTTATACCAAAGATATAGGCAAGTCAAAAAACTTTTTTTTCTATAGAAACATTTTCCTAACTGTAACTTCCTACTGGTGACTGCCAGTAGGATATATAGGAATTGTGGTTTTTTCGAAAGCCACAGTGAAGTTGGGTCCATGTGATCAAAGACCAAGTGGACTACCGCCAATGGGAGTGAGCCAAGGCATTTCAAAAGGGCGGGATAGAGCAGTACCTTGTTTTAGCGGCATCTGATGAAGGCCGTAAGGCCGAAATGCATTGTGCCCGAGCTGTTGTATTAAAGGTCTTCCCCCGTGTGGCCTCTACCTCTTTTCAATGGAGTGGTGTACTTTGGATATATATATATATATAGGTTTCAGGGGTGTTATAGTTAGCTGCCCATTTCACTCATACAAAACCATAGAAATTCCTCCGTTATAGTTAGTTCTGCTAACTATAACTCACGCGCCCGCAATGCACTGCTGATGATGTCACATATTGCATCATTCATGACATGGTCAGTGAATCCAAAATACAATTACATGTGAATCACAATTTGTGGTATATTTGAATGAATGCTTTTGCGGCAAACGCTACATAGGCTCAACCATTTGTCCATTTATAAAGTGCATATTAGAGCATATACGCGCAATTAAGAACAAAGACATGACCTATGCTCTAACAAAACATCTACAGAACCATGTTGGAAAAACTTGGCTAAACATCAGCTATTCAGGCATAGCCTCCATCGCTGAACATGAAAGAGGAGGAAATAGAATTGAAAGACTCAGACGCCTGGAATCCAAACTAATAATCCGCTTCAAGACCCGAACCCCATCGGGGCTAAATGGAGACGAGGAACTTTATGTACACTTATAAGAAGAACTTGTGCAATTTTTTCTTTCTAATTAATAGTGTAATCCTAAACTCCTCAGATATCTTTAAGAAATTGATTGTGTACGAATAAGCTATCTGTAGACATGACCAAAACCCCTTTTTTCATTGCTTGTAATGCTGTCCATCAGTGCGTCCAGCATCAGCCAACCAATGTATTTATGGCACTCAGCCGTAATTCCAAGTGACTTGGCACTTGAATAAATTCTGAGTATATGCATGCGTATATACATGCATAATTGAGTAAACTGTTTGCTCACTATACTCGGACTGACCTGTTCAAACCAATTTGTCAATCAAACTTTATTAAGACAAATAACAGGTAAATGTAACATTAGTATAGAACATCGTATGCTTATAACTGACACATATGATTAGACAGCGGTACAGGCCTGATTTGATAATAACATCTTTATATTTTTGGCGTTAAAAAACTACCACTCCCATAATGCCTCATGGACGGTAACATGGAAAGTTGGTAATAAATAAGTAAAACAAATGATGGACTTATGTAATCACCGTGACCAGGAACTGTTGAAGTTCGAAACGCGTAGGTGGAGAGAAGGTCATTAAAATTTGCAATTACCTAATCCAGGAAGAGTGCGGCTTTTGATTTTGCTTTTCATAGCCCAGCCCAGCCCAGCCCAGCCCAGCCTGAGCCGCGAGAAGTACCCTACTGCACCCAGTGCAGGCTTTGCGGTGGTGCCAATCGACACTGCTGCGCTAAAGCAGGTATGCCTTTGAAGGACTGTAAAGACAGCACAAGCACGAGTGCTGCTGGCGCAACCCACTGTGGATATTCAATTGTTTTTAAGGAAGCAAGTATACGGCGCCTCACTTGAGGAAGATACTTTGCACCACAACTTCCAGCAGGCCATGCAGGTGGCCACGCCCACGGAGGCGGGGAGAACTTTGAAATACTGGTGCAATTGAACGCTACCGAAATCTTGTCTTCACAATGCCGTAGCCCCTGAGGAAGTGTTATTACATGAAACGCGTTGGGCAGGTGAACTAGGCTGCGAGGCAATACCGATGTTTGAAGTCTGTGTGCCCTTCAAGAATTAATGGCGTAATCATACGTACCTGGTGTGGCCCTTCTTACAGCAGGCAACTGTGTGATGTTTGATGTTTTGCGGCCCAGCCTGAGCCGCAAGAAGTTCCCTACTGCACCCAGTGCAGGCTTTGCGGTGGTGCCAATCGACACTGCTGCGCTAAAGCAGGTATGCCTTTGAAGGACTATAAAGACAGCACAAGCACGAGTGCTGCTGGCGCAACCCACTGTGGATATTCAATTGTTTTTAAGGAAGCAAGTATACGGCGCCTCACTTGAGGAAGATACTTTGCACCACAACTTCCAGCAGGCCATGCAGGTGGCCACGCCCACGGAGGCGGGGAGAACTTCGAAATACTGGTGCAATTGTACGCTACCGAAATCTTGTCTTCACAATGCCGTAGCCCCTGAGGAAGTGTTATTACATGAAACGCGTTGGGCAGGTGAACTAGGCTGCGAGGCAATACCGATGTTTGAAGTCTGTGTGCCCTTCAAGAATTAATGGCGTAAACGTACGTACCTGGTGTGGCCCTTCTTACAGCAGGCAACTGTGTGATGTTTGATGTTTAGCCGCCCAGCCTGAGCCGCGAGAAGTACCCTACTGCACCCAGTGCAGGCTTTGCGGTGGTGCCAATCGACACTGCTGCGCTAAAGCAGGTATGCCTTTGAAGGACTGTAAAGACAGCACAAGCACGAGTGCTGCTGGCGCAACCCACTGTGGATATTCAATTGTTTTTAAGGAAGCAAGTATACGGCGCCTCACTTGAGGAAGATACTTTGCACCACAACTTCCAGCAGGCCATGCAGGTGGCATCGCCCACGGAGGCGGGGAGAACTTTGAAATACTGGTGCAATTGAACGCTACTGAAATCTTGTCTTCACAATGCCGTAGCCCCTGAGGAAGTGTTATTACATGAAACGCGTTGGGCAGGTGAACTAAGCTGCGAGGCAATACCGATGTTTGAAGTCTGTGTGCCCTTCAAGAATAAATGGCGTAAACTTACGTACCTGGTGTGGCCCTTCTTACAGCAGGCAACTGTGTGATGTTTGATGTTTAGCGGCCCAGCCTGAGCCGCGAGAAGTACCCTACTGCACCCAGTGCAGGCTTTGCGGTGGTGCCAATCGACACTGCTGCGCTAAAGCAGGTATGCCTTTGAAGGGCTGTAAAGACAGCACAAGCACGAGTGCTGCTGGCGCAACCCACTGTGGATATTCAATTGTTTTTAAGGAAGCAAGTATACGGCGCCTCACTTGAGGAAGATACTTTGCACCACAACTTCCAGCAGGCCATGCAGGTGGCCACGCCCACGGAGGCGGGGAGAACTTTGAAATACTGGTGCAATTGAACGCTACCGAAATCTTGTCTTCACAATGCCGTAGCCCCTGAGGAAATGTTATAACATGAAACGCGTTGGGCAGGTGAACTAAGCTGCAAGGCAATACCGATGTTTGAAGTCTGTGTGCCCTTCAAGAATAAATGGCGTAAACTTACGTACCTGGTGTGGCCCTTCTTACAGCAGGCAACTGTGTGATGTTTGATGTTTAGCGGCCCAGCCTCAGCCGCGAGAAGTACCCTACTGCACCCAGTGCAGGCTTTGCGGTGGTGCCAATCGACACTGCTGCGCTAAAGCAGGTATGCCTTTGAAGGACTGTAAAGACAGCACAAGCACGAGTGGTGCTGGCGCAACCCACTGTGGATATTCAATTGTTTTTAAGGAAGCAAGTATACGGCGCCTCACTTGAGGAAGATACTTTGCACCACAACTTCCAGCAGGCCATGCAGGAGGCCACGCCCACGGAGGCGGGGAGAACTTTGAAATACTGGTGCAATTGAACGCTACCGAAATCTTGTCTTCACAATGCCGTAGCCCCTGAGGAAGTGTTATTACATGAAACGCCTTGGGCAGGTGAACTAAGCTGCGAGGCAATACCGATGTTTGAAGTCTGTGTGCCCTTCAAGAATAAATGGCGTAAACTTACGTACCTGGTGTGGCCCTTCTTACAGCAGGCAACTGTGTGATGTTTGATGTTTAGCCGCCCAGCCTGAGCCGCGAGAAGTACCCTACTGCACCCAGTGCAGGCTTTGCGGTGGTGCCAATCGACACTGCTGCGCTAAAGCAGGTATGCCTTTGAAGGACTGTAAAGACAGCACAAGCACGAGTGCTGCTGGCGCAACCCACTGTGGATATTCAATTGTTTTTAAGGAAGCAAGTATACGGCGCCTCACTTGCGGAAGATACTTTGCACCACAACTTCCAGCAGGCCATGCAGGTGGCCACGCCCACGGAGGCGGGGAGATCTTTGAAATACTGGTGCAATTGAATGCTACCGAAATCTTGTCTTCACAATGCCGTAGCCCCTGAGGAAGTGTTATTACATGAAACGCGTTGGGCAGGTGAACTAAGCTGCAAGGCAATACCGATGTTTGAAGTCTGCCTGGCCTTCAAGAATAAATGGCTTAAACTTACGTACCTGGTGTGGCCCTTATTACAGCAGGCAACTGTGTGATGTTTGATATAGATATATATATATATATATTCACAGAAAAAACCATAGGTTTCAGGCACGTTATAGTTAGGAATTAGCATTTAAAAAACCTCAGAAATTCACTGAAAAAACCATAGGTTTCAGGGGTGTTATAGTTAGCTGGACTTTTCACTCGTAAAAAACCAATGAAATTCCCCCGTTATAGTTAGTTCAGCTAACTATAACTCGCGCGCCCGCAATGCACTGCTGATGACGTCACATATTACATCACTCATGACATGGTCAGTGACATCACTCATGACATCACTGATGACATCTCAAATGACATCACTGATGACATCACTGATGACATCATCCAGTGAATGTGTGTGTTTCTGAAAATTAAATATGTTTTATATATGTATATCTCAAGGTCGATGGAAGAATAAATGGGTATATAAGTGTCTAAATGGATGATTTGTTTTTGAAAAATTGATTGTGTAACTGACTGATTAAGTGTTTCATAGTGAATACATGGCTTAGTGAGTAATGTTTAAATATGTAAATATCTGTATCAGTCTCTCACTTTGTGTATAAGTGGCTGCATGGGTTGGTGAGTAGCTACATGGGTGTTTATATAGGTTATTAGTTGGTTTTATGAGTATCAGTCTGAGTGTCTGCATGGTTCGGTGGGGGTATTACGTAGTGCATAGGTGCATGAATGAATGACTCACTCTTTGTATGTGTTGAAGACAGCATGTGTGCAGGACTCTATGGGTGGATGAGTGAGTGTATGGGTGTGTTAGTGAGTGAATGACTGTCTCAATAGTGTCTTTATGAGTAACTACATATGTTTTAAACTAGTATATGTGACTATTGGTGTATATAAGCGAGTATATGTGACAGTGAGAGATTGAAAGAGTTCCTATATGAATAAGTATGTGTTTCTATAAGTGATTGTTTAAAAGACTAAGTATGTGTAAGTTTCCGTAGAAGTAAGTGTGGTGGTGTGTGTATAACTGTATATGCAAGTAAATGTATGTTTGATTCTTTATTAGCATGAGTGACTATGTGTGTGAGTACCTCTATGGATGAGTGGCATTGTGTAACAGGATGTATAGGTGTATGAGTACATATGATGAGTGAGTACATGTATGAGTGACTGTATAGGACTGTTGGTGAATGAGTGGATGTGTATGTGGATCTTAGAATTACTGTATAGGTTGTTGTAACTGGTATTGGTATGTCCATTGTTTTTAAAATTTTAATTTCTATTTTTGAATGTGTGTATCAAAGGTTATATTAGGGGAAGAGGAGGTCTGCCACTCTATCACAAGGATGATGTCATCAGTGATGTCATTTGAGATGTCATCAGTGATGTCATGAGTGATGTCACTGACCATGTCATGAGTGATGTAATATGTGACGTCATCAGCAGTGCATTGCGGGCGCGCGAGTTATAGTTAGCTGAACTAACTATAACGGGGGAATTTCATTGGTTTTTTACGAGTGAAAAGTCCAGCTAACTATAACACCCCTGAAACCTATGGTTTTTTCAGTGAATTTCTGAGGTTTTTTAAATGCTAATTCCTAACTATAACGTGCCTGAAACCTATGGTTTTTTCTGTGAATTTCAAAGGTTTTTTAAATGCTAATTTCTAACTATGCCTACAGAGATAGGACATGTGAAGAAAGAAGAAAAAATGCACAGAAAGAAACAAAAGAAGTGCAGAAAGAAGCAACAGAAGTCCTCAAATACGAAGATAAGTGCAGGAAGAAGGATAACGTGCAGAAAGAACAAAAAGAAGAGCAGAAAGAAGCCTTGTTGCAAAATCATCCTGTACCCTCAACTTTTTCAGACGGATACTGGTGGTAACTGAGTCTGACTAACCAGTCCTAGAGCCAGTGCTATGTTAAAAGACACTTAGAATACAGTGAAAACACCTACATACACTAGGGAACATTATGCGTTGGGGTCCCCCTGTGATTAGCATGACCTCCTCTGTAAGCCCCTAGTGTATAATAGGGCATGGGGATTAAAACTACCTCTTAAAACAGGCCACAGGGCGTTTTTGCACACGTTAACTCAGGCCTCGTCCCCTCCCTTCACCACTGTGTAAACACGCCCTGTGTCCCTTTTTAGTTGGGAGATTAAGTTCATTTGAATCCTGAGGGTCCCTAGGGTCCAACTAGCCCACTAGGTACCTCCAGTAAGTGCCACAGAGCTGCGTTGCAGAGAGGTGTAAAAAGTGGCACGGCCTGGACCACCTCTCTGCAATGCAGCTCAGTGGCGCTTACTGGAAGCACTTGGTGGGCTAGTTAGCCCCCAGGGGCCCTCAGTATTGAAGGGAAATTATATCCCCAATTTAAAACGTGCCATAGTGCGTGTTTGCACACGTCACCTCAGGCCCCGTCCCCTCCCTTCACCACTGTGTAAACGCGCCCTGTGGCTGTTCTAAGTTGAGAGATTAAGTCCCCCTGAATCCTAAGGGTCCCTAGGGTCAAACTAGACCACTAGGTACCTCCAGTAAGCGCCACAGAGCTGCGTTGCAGAGAGGTGTAAAAAGGGGCTTGGCCTCAGAACACCTGGCTGCAGCGCAGCTCCCTGGCGCATACTGGAGATGCCTGTTGGGGGCGCGTTTGCAGAGTGCTGCACGGAGGGGGCATGGCCTCCGGCACGATGCCAGTCTTTTATTTATTTTAGTTTTTTAAGAAGGGGGGCTGTTTGGTTCCCCTTCTTATTCTAATTTATTGGCCCTGATGACCCCATCCCCCAGGGCCAGTCTCCTAATTATATTTTTTTGACCCCAATCCCCAGGGCCGGCCACTGTTTTTTATTATTTTAAAAAAATATATATTTATAGACACACCTAGGACATGCTGGACAAACCGTACGTACCTATCACCATGACGATTTGCGTGATATTCATTAAAAGGCGACTATGCATGCAATGAATCCACGTGGAATGTATTTACACCACTAGTGAAGCTCTGACATGTCTGATGCCCTGCCGTGCCTAATCCTGGTAGACACCCTTGTCGTTTATTTATACAAACATGGGTAGCTATTGACGGGCACATTTAATACACATGCACACCAAGCCATTCAAAGGGGATTCGACAAAAATTCGACCAAAACTATGCAAGAAACCCCCCTCACGGTTAATAAAACACGCATCCACTGCCGGATGTGTAATACTTTTTATTTTACTCTCTGGAAAGGGGACGAACATCACTTGAGAGTCACAGCATGCTCCTGACAGAGCCCAATGCTGTGTTACACCCACCATTGCCTGCCGAGTGCCACACACCTCTGTGTTGTATTCCACTAGCTAGTGCATATGCTATGACACTCTCTAGCCCATGTGCACTGTAACACCACCCCGTGAATATGTCATGCCACACTTGTCTTCGCACGGGTTATATTGCCCCATCTAACGTGCCTTTCTCGATGCCTATGTTATAACGCACAGTGCTATGCCATACATATTACAATCTGGGATCCATATCTTTGTCACAGTGCATATGCAACGTTACACTCCCCAGCACATATTTTATATTACAACTTTAGAGACTAGTTAGGTTACACAACACTGCCCTGTGCATATTACACTCCAAGGCGCATATCGCATAGCACGCGCTAGTGCCTGTGCTATCTCGCGCTCTCCCATGAATCTGTCATTGCGCACAATGTATTGCATATTATATTTCACGCCCGGTTCATCTTATATCACACTTTTTGGTGCATAGTTTATACCATACACTATATCTAGTTTTCATTTTCAATCGTGCTCTCAGGACTATGTTCTATATAACACTGTGTTCACCTACCCTTTTCACGGGCATTACATTTTGCGATAGGGGGTGGAGGGTCAGGGGGTGTTTCTGCCAAGTGAGCCCGGAGTCACAGTCACAAACGTCCTCTTCTTCCTGAATACAAGTGAGATTATGCTGCATACTTGTTCATATTTTAAGTAGTTCGCACAGACACAATGTTTTAAAAACAATAAAGTTCCTAATACCCGCCTTCTCTGAACAGTTAGCTTGCTGCCCCATCCCCTTCCTCCCTATCCTCTGTTGTGTGAATCCATGGACTAGCCTCCTCCCTCCTGCCATGCATGGTCTGATGTGCTGCCACTGCCCTCAATTTAGTATGATGTACCAGTCCACTCCTCCTGCCCTCCATTGCCCAATTCTATGCCCCATCATTGACCTCCTGCTTAAACTCTGTGCTTAGCTTGCTGCCCCTATTCTCCTTCCCCCTGCCCTCCGATGTCTTTGTGCATGCCCCTGCTCCATCCTTTTTGCCCACCATGTCCCATGGACCTGCCACTCCTATCTACTCTGAGTGTTCTGTTGAGCTGCCACTCCCCTCCCACCTGCCTAGCATTGTCAGATGACTGTAACCTGTCCCTGCCACCTCCACCCTGCCTGTCCACATGCCATGCCCCTATCCTCTTCCTCCTGTCCTACATGGTCCATTGTACTGCCACACCCTTCTGCCCTCCCTGGTCTGTTGTGCTGCAACTGCTCCTCCTGCCTGCCCCGTGTGGTCTGTTGTGAGGTCCCTTCCCCTGAACTTTCTTGTCTGTGCACAGGTCCTGACCCTTCCTTCTATCCTCCATCGTCCTTTGTGCATGCCCCTCCACCCTCCTTCTTGCCCATCATAGCCATTGTGCTGCCACTAACCCTCCCACTTGCCATGCATGGTCTTCTGTGCTGCCATGGCCCCTCCCACCTTCCCTGTGTGGTCAGTTAGCTGCCCCTGACCCCCTCCCACCTTCCCTCCATGGTCTGTGTGTATGCCATCACAGTCTCACTGTTGCTCTTCATGGTGTGTCTTGCTTCTAGTGCCCATCCTGCCTGACCTCCATGGCTATCTTGCTGCTCCTGCCCTGCCCCCTTGCCCCCAGCCCTACTCCCTCCCTCCTGGCTTGTCTGTTCCATTGTAATGCCCCTGATCCGTCCCTCCTGCCCTTTATGGTCTGTTATACTGCAGCTTTCTCTCCTGTCTGTCCATTATGGTCAGCTAGCTACCATTGCCTCTTGCCCCTCTGTTCTCTGTTGTCCATGTGCATGGTCCTGTCCCCTCCCTCTTGCTTTCTATGGATTGTTGTGCTGCACTCCCGTCCTGCATGCCCTGTATGGTGTATTGTGCTGCTGCAAACCCTGATGCCTGCCCTGCAGGGTCAGTTTGGTGCACCTCTCCATGTCCCTCCTGTCCTCTGTTATCCAAGTCCATGTCCCTATCCCATTTCCTTCCATGATCCAATGTACCATACTTGCGAACATTTTGAACTTGGTAAGAGGGAGATTTTGAAAAAAAACTGGGGTATTGATTTTCCCCTTTGAGTTACATTGAAAAAGAGGATATTGTAGACAGGAGACAGATCAAATAAAGCCCATTTGAGCTTAAAAACATTGGATGTTTCCTGGCTGAATCGGGTCTGTTGGCATGTATGGTTGTACTACCATTGCCTCTTCCTTCTGCCCACAATGGTCTATTACATTGCCACAGCCTTGAAGGAGGGTAGATTTTGTATCACAGGGGGCCCCTGGCCCGTTCTGTCCACACCTGAAGTATGAGACCCTTGTCCTTGCCCTGCTAGCTGCATTTGTAGGCCGTATTAAATTGACCAGCGGGTCCTGTGTTGCTATATAATTATCCTGAGACATCCTTACCACTCAGCCAGCATAAAACCCCTGTGTAGGCCCTTCTGTTCAATATGTAGGCCTCTTTGTTAAATTGACCATAGCTCTGCAATTTTAGTGTATAGCAGTCTGAAGGCAGGTCTGCGAGGCCTTCTGATCCAAACTAGTAGCCCCCACCCTACCCGAGTGCTCCGTGCTCGGTATCAAAGTTCAACATCCCCCTGAAGCTGTCGACATACAGTAGGCTGCATCCTGGACTGGTACTTGCTTCCTGGGCAGGTTTCCCGCTTTTAAGGAAGTGGCAACCGCAGAGCGTCAAGTTAGGAGAACTGAGGAGATTTTATACATGAATATATTGAATTCCCGTACAATACCCATTATTTTCTGCTTGCTCTATGGAACTTACGATAAGCGATTGGCCTGAGAGACTGACCTTTTCACCCAGTCCATTGTCAGCATTAAGTGGGTAAATGACGAAATGTCTGGTAAAATCTGCAGACGAAGCTTTTGGGTAGCATACGTAGGTAGATGTAGCGTGCAAAGGAGCCCACAAAATGATATAAAAAGGGAGCACCCACAGATATCGACGGACTACCTCGCCGTCTGTATGTAGGTTAACAGGCAGTGCAGGTTTTCCCCAAGAGCTGGGAGCTCTTGTCTTCCTTTGCTTAAAATGTCTTGCTCTGCTTTGCTTGAAGTATCTTATTCTATTTTACCTATATGAAATGTCATGTTATGTTTAACCATTGTTCTCTTTACTTTTGCATTTAAAAGATTTTGTATTGTAATTGCAGGAATGCTTGCTCTAAGAGTAAACGTGAGTGTTCCTAGGTAACATTTTCCTTGGTGTAACTTGTTTCTCATGATGCATTTATAGATGTGTTTTCTCTCTCTCTCTGTCAGTACATTAATTGAGATACAGAGAATATTATGACAGCTGTATGATTATCTGGATTCTGTATTTTGTACTTTATGTCTCTATTCTGCGGTTTCTTTGAAGTTGCATCTTCTCATTAAACTGCCATTGTATTCTGCCTCCAATTCCATGTCTCATATGTCTGTTTTCTTCATTTTTGGAGCAAGCGTTCCTAGGCACCCCGGCTCAAATTAAGGTGCCCCTTTTGTCCCTGACTCACTCTCCTGCTCAGTTCTGTGGTGGCTCCCGGGGATCTGGGGACCGCCCCTAGCTTCCTTGACCCGTAATAGATCTTCCCTCCAACAGCCTCTCTTGCAAGTCCTGTATTGTTGGTGTGTTGCCCCTGCCCCCCTTTCCACTGCCCTCCATAGTCTGTTGTGCTTCCACGGCCCTTCCTGCCTGCTCAGTGTGGTTAAATTGTTGCCTTTGCACCCTCCTACCTGCCTTCAATTTTCAGAGTCCGTGCCCCTGGCCTCTGCCTCTCAACAGTATCCTAATGAACAACTAGATTGCTAACATTCTATATTTATTACAAAAGTGTGGAACGCCTGACATCATCTTGATGTAATCAAAACTGTAATACCTAGAGCATTTCCTTTAGAAATTACATATATGAGAGGGTCTTATTGGCATCAAAATTATGGTTAGTGCTCTAAAAGACTAAAATAAAGACATATTTTCTGAGTTTTCAAATAGCGACAAAGCACTTTTAAATTATTTGTTATCTTTATGTTTTTTTATCCAGTTGACCACTTGATTAAATGTTGCACTTAGGGGAGAGGATGTGGTGTTACTTCCAGAACTGCAGACTTTGCAACTGGGGAACCAGGTTGAAGTTTCTGCTTCAGCTCGACATTCTGTGATTCTGGTCAAATCACTTAGTCTCCCCATGTCTACAACCAAAATGAATTTGTTCTTGTGTGATGTAACCAATGCTCATGTAAAGCACTCCAATACCTGACAAGTCTGCACTATATAACACTGCAAAAACACAAAATAATAAGTGTTTTGCACACTTCTGTCATTGGGCTATATTTGGGCTACATCTGGGTGATTTTGGGCTACATTTGGGCTCTTTTGTCTCCGGTGGCCATCTTGGGAGATTTATTTGTTATGAAGTTTCCTAATTTCCTCATGTACTGCAGTCTCCTCAGTAGGAAATGCTTTCAGTTTTTTACTTTGATTCCATCATGAAGGTATTCAGATATGTCACACATTTGCCATAAATTCTGAATGTTAGCACTCTAGTTGCTCATTAGATCACTGTAGTAAAACTACTGCACCATGGAAGTCTGCTCCTGGTATTAAAAGTGCATGTTTCAGTCTGCATGTCAGAATTTTTTAATGAAATAGAAGAGGATTTGAGAAGTCACTCAAAATGTGCCCTCATTTTCTTTCTTCAGCATTAATCATAATTTCTATGGCAAAATGAACCTCCTCATTGTGTTCCTTTTTAAATTAAATGTTTTAAGTGTTACCAGTTTATTCCAATCAAGATGGCTTCAGGTGTGCCTTACTTTTGTCATAATGAAGACAGTAAGCGCTCTAGTTGTTTTTAAGAACATTCTGGGACATTCTGTCATTGGGCTATACTTGGGCTACACCTGGGTGATATTTGGGCTACATTTGGGCTCTTTTGTCTCTGGTGGCCATCTTGGGAGACTTATTTGTTATGAAGTTTCCTAATTTCCTCATTTACTGCAGTCTCCTCAGTAGGAAATACTTTCAGTTTTTTACTTTGATTCCATCAAGAAGGCATTCAGATGTGTCACACATTTGCCATAAATTCAGAATGTTAGCACTCTTTTTGCTCATTAGATCACTGTAGTAAAGCTACTGCTCACCAGGGAAAACTGCTGCTGGTATTGAAAGTGCATGTTTCAGTCTGCATGTCAGAAGTTTTTAATGAAATAGAAGAGGATTTGAGAAGTCACTCAAAATGTGCCCTAATTTTTCTTTCTGCAGCACTAATCATACTTTTTATGGAAAAATGAACCCCCTCATTTTGTTCCTTTTTAAATTAAATGTTTTAAGAGTTACCACTTTAATCCAAGCAAGATGGCTTAAGGTGTGCCATACGTTTATCATAAGTAGGACTGTTAGCGCTCTAGTAGTTCTTTGGAACACTCTGGGAAGCTGCAGTAGAACACAAAGGAATCAACTGACAGTCTCTGCCCTTGTTGGATGTACATGTTTTACTGAGAATGTCAGACTTCATTCTCACATGACTGAGAAAGATAATGTGAATTTACAGAAAATAAGCTCTCAGTTTAGCCTATAGATCACCTTCCAAACCTCTGTGGTAAAAGCATGAGAAAATATTTTTCTCTCAATCATGATATCCCAGCAGAAGGCTTTTTCACATGGTGAAATCACCTTAGAACATACCACAATTCCTAAAATGAGTATGGTACCATCAACAAATGATTTATAATGTAACTAAAGTCTTAAAACCTTCTATTAACTGCAATGCTTTTTAATGAGGTGCTATCATGTATATTGGTCCCAAGATGGCTGCCAACACTTCTTGGATGAAGTGCTGACAGCCAATCAGATCTCAGGATGAGATGTGTGGTTAGGCTCCGCCCACATATATATATGCTTTTAAATGCTATTTTCTCAGGAAATACTGAACAGATTTACACCAGACCTGCAAAAGGCACTTCCTTGACCTTATGGCTACCTCTCTGCCAAATTTCAAGTAATTCTGTTCAGCCGTTCGGGCTGTAGCTGTGTCTAAAGGTCCTATGGAAAAATGCATGGGGAAAACGCGTTTTGGGACCCCCCTTTTTTCTCGGCCCCTGCTTGACGAATCCCCCCGAGACTTTCAGGGTAGGAGCGGAGCGTAGCGCCCCACCTATTTTGAAAATTTCGCGAGGATTCGTCGACCGGCGCCAAAGTTATTCCAAATAGAATGTTGCGGATTTCCTATGGAAACAGGGTCCTAACTATATCTACCTACTGGCGACCGCCAGTAGGTAATATATATATATATATATATATATATATATATATACATATATATATAATCTACTGGCGGTTGCCAGTAGATAGTTATAGTTACAACCTAGTTTCCATAGGAAATCTCAAAATTCTATTTTGAATAACTTTGGCGCCGGTTGACGAATCCTCGCGAAATTTTCAAAACTAATGGGGCGCTCCGCTCAGCTCCTACCCTGAAAGTCTCGGGGTGATTCGTCAAGCGGGGACCGAGAAAAAGGGGGGTCCCAAAACGCGTTTTCCCCATGCATTTTTCCATAGGATCTTTAGTCGCAGCTACAGCCCGAACGGCTGAACAGAATTACGTGAAATTTGGCAGAGAGGTAGCCATAAGGTCAAGGAAGTGCCTTTTGCAGGTCTGGTGTAAATCTGTTCAGTATTTCCTGAGAAAATAGCATTTAAAAGCATATCAATATCTATACGCGCGCACCGTGCGCGCACCCTGCCGTGAGCGAGCGCAATTCTGATTGGTTGTTAGATGTTGGTAAACATTCGAATCGGTCGAAACCAGGAAGTGTCGGCCGCCATTTTGTCTCTCGCAGTCTGAGGGGGTGAAAAAAAAGGTGGAGAACGTGAAAAGGGGGCAGAGTGGACAGTTCCTGACCCCCTAGCCTTGGTCAGGGGGTCACAGAAGGACCCCCAAGGGAGAAAAAAAACAATTTTTTTTTTTTTTTAAATCGCGAGGTGCGCGCACCGCGCGTGCACGGCACGCACTGCAAACCGTGGGTGCTCGGTGCGCGAAGCGCACCGAGCGCCCACTGCGCGCGCACGGTGCGCGAAGAGCACCGTACGCGCACGGTGCGCGCACCTCGCGATTTAAAAAAAAAATAAAATGTCACGGTGCGCGCACGGTGAAAAACCTGAAAAAAAAAAAATTTAATAAATACATAACTTAGCATTTAAAAAAACGTACAAATTCACTGAAAAAACCACAGGTTTCACACACGTTATAGTTACGAATTAGCATTTAAAAAACCTTGCAAATTCACTTAAAAAACCATAGGTTTCACGCATGTTATAGTTAGCTGGACATTTCACTCGTAAAAAAACAATGAAATTCCCCCGTTATAGTTAGTGCAGGCAACTATATCTCACGCGACCGCAATCCTCTGCTGATGACGTCAGATATTACATCACTGATGACATATGTGTCTTTATGAAAAATAAATATTTGTAATATATGTATAGCTAAAGATTAATGGAAGAAGACATGGGTAAATAAGTGTCTAAATACAGTGATGTAATATCTGACGTCATCAGCAGAGGATTGCGGTCGCGTGAGTTATAGTTGCCTGCACTAACTATAACGGGGGAATTTCATTGGTTTTTTACGAGTGAAATGTCCAGCTAACTATAACATGGGTGAAACCTATGGTTTTTTAAGTGAATATATATATATATATTATCTACTGGCGGTCGCCAGTATATAGTTATAGTTAGGACCTATTTCCCATAGGAAATCCGCAACATTCTATTGGGAATATGTTTGGCGCCGATTGACGAATCTTCGCAAAATTTTCCAAACTTTTGGCCAGCTCCGCTCCGCTCCTACCCTGAAAGTTTCGCTGTGATTCGTCAAGCGGGGGCCGAGAAAAACGGTGGTCCCAAAACGCATTTTCCCCATGCAATTTCCCATAGGATCTGTTGTCGCAGCTACAGCCCGAACCGCTGAACGGAATGACACCAAATTTGGCAAAGAGGTAGTCCTCAGTTCGGACTCGTGCCTTTTGCATATATGGTGTGAATCTGTTCAGTAGTTCCTGAGAAAATTAGGGTAAAAAAGTTTGTGATATCTATGGCTGCGGAGGATCCGCGGACCGTACACGCACCGTACGCGCACCCTGCCCGAACCGAGCGTGCACCCTCCCGATCGCGCGCTGAATGCTAATTGGCTGTCGAGTGTCTCTCTACATTCGAAACCAGAAACTGTTGGCGGCCATTTTCTGGTAGAAGCGAGGCTGAAGAAGCAAGGGGAAAAAGTGTGTAAAACATATAAAGGGGGCAGAGTGGAAATACTCTGACCCTCTAGAGGTGCTTAGGGGGTCCTAGAAGGACCCCCTGGGGCCTCCCTTTTTTTTTTTTTTTTAAACGGCGAAATGCGCGCACGCTGCGCGCATCCTATCGCGTTGGGTGCACGGATTCTCTCTCGTTGGGTGAGCGGTTCCTAACGCGTTGGGTGCGCAGATCCAAAAAACATGGAATAAAATATATAAAATAAAGTTTTGAACATATAGTTAAAAATATATTTTGAAAAATATAAAAAAATATGTTTGAAAAACCCATTAAGTTCAAATAATATTTTTTAATTTTTAAAAGAATTAATTGAAAAAATAAGTTTAAAAAATGGTGATAAAAAAAGTATTTAAAAAAATGTAATTAATGAAATTGACACACTGAATTTGAAAAATATAGAAATCCAATCAAAATCATTAAACATGATATCTTCAGAGATAAGATATAGATAGGAATTAGCATTTAAAAAACCTTTGAAATTCACTGAAAAAACCATAGGTTTCATGCACGTTATAGTTAGGAATTGGCATTTAAAAAACCTTTGAAATTCACTGAAAAAACCATAGGTTTCAGGCACGTTATAGTTAGGAATTAGCATTTAAAAAACCTTAGAAATTCACTGAAAAAACCATAGGTTTGCCTAAACCTTTCGTGTCGTTTGACAAATCATCACAAAATCTTCCAAAAAAAGTGTCATAGTGAGACTTGAAAGGTTTTGCGGTGATTCATCAAGCAATAACTGAGAAAAAGGGAGGTCGGAAAAAATATGATTTCCCAGATTAATTCTCATAGGAGGTTCAAAAAGGATTACAGTCTGAACCCCTGGGCAGAATTACACCAGATTCACCAGGAATGTAGTTTTTTGTTTGCAGATAATGCTTTCATTTTTTTGTTGTGAATCCATTTAGTGGTTGTTGAGAAATTCAAGGGAAAGCAAATAAGGACATCTGGGCAAAGCCTACGCACAGATCTAATGGTGAGATATGATTGGCTGTCAGCACTTCAACCAGAAAGTGCTGGCAGCCATCTTGGGATCAATATACATGGATGCACTCCACTGAAATGCATTGTAGTGAATGGCAGGTTTTGAGGGTAACAAAAAGGAAACATTATTTTTTTAAGTCACCATACAAATTTTAGGAGTTGTGATTCTAAGGTGATTTTGCTCTGTGAAAAAGCCTTCCGCCAGGAGTACATCAATCATGTTTGAGAGAAAACAGTTTTCTCATGATTTTCCCATAGAAGTTAAAGAAGATGCTCCAGAAGCTAAAATTAGAGCATAATTTTCATAAACTCACACTATGTTTCCCAGTTATATGAGAATGAAGTCTGACTTTCTCAGTAAAACATGTACTTCCAACAGTAGCAGCCTGTCAGTTGATTCTCGTTTGTTATACTACAGCTTCCCAGAGTGGTCTAAACAACAGCTAGAGTGCTAACAGTCTTACTGATGAATAAAGTATGGCACACTTGAAGCCATCTCAATTGAATCAAACTGGTAAAACTTAAAACATTTACTTTAGAGAGAAACAAAATGAGGGGTTTCATTTTGTCATAGAAATACTGGTAAGTGCTGTGAAAAAAGAAAACGTAGGACACATTTCAAGTGAGTGCTCAAATATCTTGCTCTTCTATTTCATTAAACATTTCTGACATGTAGACTGACACATGCCCTTTCAACACCAGCAGCATATTGCCAGTTAACTCCATGGTGATCAGCGGTGTACCTAAGTGTTCTGATGAGCAGCTAGAGAGCTACATTCTGAATTTATGCCAAAAGTGTAGCACATCTGACCGCCATCTTGATGAAATCGAAGTGGAAAACTGAAAGCCTTTTCTGCCGAGGATACTGCAGTAAATGAGGAGATTAGGAAGCATCATAACAATTAAGTCTCCCAAAATGGCCATCAGTGAGGAAAGCGCCCAAATGTAGCTCAAATATCACCCAAATGTTGCTCAAGTATAGCCCAATGTTAGACGTGTGCAAAACACCCACACATATTGGGCTTCTTTATATAAGTGCATGAAAGGATTAACACATATTAACTATTCAGGAATGGAGTGACAAAATAAATAAATACAAGATATGATTTTATTTGCTGCCCTCTGCACTATCAGTAGGTGCAAATTTCAAAATGCTGCCATTAATGGTTGCTTTGTGTGAGAGTGGTGGGCCATTCATATGCTTACTTTTTACATTTACTGACAGTATTGTATCTATCTGATAAGACCAAAAAATAATATTTGATCAATGACTCAATTTTCAGGTATATAAATTACATTTAATTTGGATTAAAAAATGATTGAAAAGGTATATGTGTATGTATATGATATAAGAGAGAATCAAATATTTTTGTGAAAATATTGGAACTATATGAGGTAATGCATGAGTGGTTTTGTATGTTGAATAACAGGTGAGTAAGATGCCTTATGAGTGTATGAGAATGTGACAGCTTGTCTGATTTTTAGACTAGGTGTGTGAAAAGTTGGTTCACAATCCGTTGCTTTAAATTTGTTTGTTGTACATTTGCTGCTTACTACATTGTATTATTTGTTGTAAGAAAAACTGTAGATTAAGAGTTAAACTTTTAGTTAGCAAGGCATTAGAAAATGTGGAAATATTTAAATGTGCATATATGATGTGCTGTTCTGAAAGAGTGTTTTTCTTTGAATTCTGGGTGTTGTAGTTCGTTACACTTCCTTGTCAGACAGCTACAGAAGCACATACACTTTCAGTCACTTACACATTAATTACTTGTGCATGCAGAAGATTGAAACATAGTTGTAGTCACATCCATATTGCTCTCTTTTCCCGAACACAGGCAATGAGTTGTTTGTTTATAGCCACTTACATAGATAGTTAGAGATTCATAAAGATACTAAAATAGACAGTCACTTACCGGCACGTTTAATTAAACATCTTATGGCACTGCTACAGGTGCACTCCTACAATTTCTCAGATATGTTGGCAACTATTGCCACAACCTCATTCATGTAGAGGAATAACTCTTTCAAACATGGATGATGCTCGGTAGTGCAGGTCCTGTGGGTGCACTTTCATTTGTAGCTTGATTCTCCATGTAAAGCTGTTTGTCAAGTCTTACATCCAAGTTTCAGTATGCACAAGTCATATGTGAGAGATTCTGTAGGTGTGCTATAAAGTATGCTAGTTTGTGCTTAAAAGATGAGAGATGTTCTTTTCAGTTCCCTAAGTTACTTGTGCACTTGCATGCCCCTATGCCAAGTACTACAGAGAGAATGCCACCTCTAAAACAATTGACATATATGCCAACAAAAGCAGCAAACCTGTCTTTCAGTTGCAGAGGCAGCTACAGGAGCACTTATACATTGAGTCACTCGCCAGAAACTATTTATGCATGCAGCAGACTCGATGGTAGTTGCAGTGACACCTACATATTCTCTATTGCATAAAACACGCTCTGAAGTATTTGTGCAGCCACTTACATACACAGTTGTATACCATCACGTTTGCTTAAACATCTCAGGGCACTGATACACGTGTAGTCCTACACTCTCTCAGATATGTAGGTAAGTACTGACACAACCTTGTCAACCATGTACAGAAATAGTCCTTCGAACATGGGTGATGGCTACTTGTCCAGACCCTCTTTCACCTCAAGCTTCACTTGGCATGTTGTAGGTCTTTCTCAAGTGTCAAATTCACTCAAAAATTCTTGCACCCAGTCAATGACCCACTCAGACAATCCTGCACCCCCTTCAGTGATGTACCCACTCACACACCCAGTGAGACACTTGAGCGGGTAGTCAGAGACTCACTCAGCCATTGATGCATCCCTTCAGACACCCAGTGAGACACTTATGCAGGTAGTCCCAGACCCACTCAGACGCGCGCACGTGCGCACACACGCACACATGCACGCACGCACACACACACACACACCCACCCACCCAAATGTTACAGGGACATTATAGTTTGGAAATAGAATTAATAAAACCTTAGAAATTCACTGGAAACAACAAAGGTTGTAGGGACGTTATATTTTGGCTCACATTTCACTCATACAACACCAGTGAAATGCAGCAGTTACAGTTGCCTAATCTAACTATAACTTACACTCCCTCAATGCACTGCTTATGACCTCACATATTACATCACTCATGCCATGAAATATGCATTGACATCACTCATGACATCACTAATGACATCTCAAATGATGACATCACTGATGACATCATCCATAGAACCACTCACACATCCACTCACACACCTGCACAACCACTCATATACCCATACAACTACTCACACACCCACTCACTGATCCATAGAGCCACTCATACCGCAACTCACTCGACCCTACAGCTACTAATGCAGCCACTCACTTCCCATACACCTACTCACACAGCCACTCATTCACTCATATAGTCACACATATAGTCAGTCAGAAAAGCTTTATTATCACGTACATATATATATACAACAACTAAAATATGGACATGACAATATTCAACAAAGTTCCACTTCTGGGGACTCCGGATACAAATAATATTCCTCAAGTAGATTTAAAATACAATATTAAAAACAGTAAAAATCCTATAAAAAAGTGAAGAAAAAAACAAAACTATAATTCTGGATCAATCCCTAGGCTATATACTAGTGGGGGTGCCTTCTAAAATTAAATGATTAAGATAGCACAATTTTAGGCAATTTTATTATTATTTTTGATTTTAGCGCCTCTTGATACCACAGAGAAAAAAAGATATCTGGAGGTAACAAACACAATCAAAAAGGTGGTATCATATTTTAATATTCTAAATACCTTCCTATAATCCCTGAGACCCCTGGATTTGCATAGTGGGACGATCCATTTAGCTCTAGCCCTAGAGTAGAACGGGCAAAAGAGCAAAACATGCTGGTCCATCTCTTCAACGCTTTCACAACCAGGACATAAGCTTGAAACATTGGGAACATTAAACCACTTGTTTGTCACAGCCCGCACTGGAAGAGTTCCATGTCTAAATTGGACATATAACTTCTTTGCCAGTGAGGGCTGGATATAGTCCAAGAATTTCTCAAAATAATAATTATCCTTGGCCTCCAAAAATCGATTGGTCAACCTACCCAATGATAGATTTGAAATAGTAAGATCCCACGATAATGCTTGAGTACGACGACCAACGCCATTTTAGTAATCAGGGGACAAGTTTCCTCAGGGAATAGCCACATATCTCCCCTACCCAGTACATAGCAAAGCTGTTTGACATGTTTTAACCAGGGTATTTTACCCGAGCCCCTTATAGTCAGAAAGTCCCTCAAGTCCTCACTATAGCTTTGGAGCTCTGAAGTAGACCAGAGTCTCCTCCAGTATAACAATGGACGATTAAGGATAACCTCCTGTATCGGGGCCAGACCAATATCTAATCGTAAAGGGATCAGGAGTGTACTCTGGGGAAGTCTCAATAAGCGTCTAATAAAACTATTCTCAGTAGTATACAAAGAAGTTGCATTAGCATGACCCCATAACTCTACTCCGTAAAGCGCCCCACCTCTAGCCTGGGCCTTGTAGATTTCCAATGGCGGACCCAGAGATTTAGATGCACACTCATTAAAAACCTTTAGTATACCGCCAGAGGATTGGGCCAACTTCATGTTAGCCCTAGCCATATGGGACCCCCAATCCATCCTATCATTTAGTGTTATCCCTAGATAGTCGAAAGTGGAGACTCTTTCCAACACAGAGCCCTCCAAATGAGGGCGGGGATAATTTGATGGTCTTGCATTAAAAATATATATTTGGTTTTAGAAATATTAATCTCCAGATTTCTAAATCTACAGAAAGAACAAAATGCCTCTAATGTTCGCTGAATACCCATAGGAGATTTTGATAACAAAAGGGTGTCATCAACGAACATCAGGGCTGGTATCTTACGGGCTGCTAGACTAGGAGAATCTAAATCCCTCACTCCCATTAAGTGTTCAATCAAACCATTGATGAACAAGGAAAATAGGGTAGGGGCCAAAACACACCCCTGCCTCACACCCCTTTCCACCGCAAAGGGAGCGGAAAGCTCCCCGTTCCTCCCATACCTCACCCTTGCAAAAGTGCCTTGATGCAAACGTTCGAATAAGTGGCAGAGGTATACCGGAACACCCATCTCTAGCAGTATTGCCCAGAGCTTGTCCCTCTGAACCAGGTCAAACGCGGATCGGAGATCCACAAAGATCAGGAATAGGCTACCAGCCCCCATGGTCACCGTTTTCCAGTAAACCAACTGAAGTCTAAACAGTTGGTCAATTGTAGAAACCTTGGCACGAAAGCCCGCTTGGAGGGGAGTTAGGATGTGGTGTTCGTCCATCCAACTCTGCAACCTAGTTAAAAGGAGGCGAGCAAACAATTTCTGCAGTACATCAATGAGGCTAATGGGGCGGTAATTGGCCGGATCGAGTGGGGAAGCCTTCTTATGAATGGGAATAATCTCGCCACCCCGCCAGGTTAGGGGGATCTCCATGCCATGAAAAATAGCATTAAAGTATAGCAAAATATAGGGAGCCCAAACCTTCTGTTCACTCATGAATAGATCGCCCAGGATCCTGTCCAGACAGGGAGCCTTCCCAGAGGAAAGGCTTCTAAGAGCCGCCTGGATTTCAGGGATAGTTGATAATCAGAGATCCTTACAACTAGTGGCGCTGAAGCAGATATACCCTTCAACGGGGAGGCCAGGTCTGCTGGAGATACAGAATCCAAATGGGTGAATAGAGGCTTGAAATGGGCTATCCAAACCTCTTCACTCAAGTTAGGTATTATAGCGGGGGCCCCTCTAGCATGCCTGATCTAACTAGGTTCCAGAAGGCCCTGTAATCGCGACCTTCCAGGGCATCTTTGATAGTAGCCCATCTCGAGGCCTCCCATTCAGACTTGGACTCCATAGTAATACGTTTATAAGTGTGTCTAACCTCCCTAATACTCAACAGGGAACCAGTTTTAACCTCCCTCACAAGAGCCCGTTTGGCCGCCCTACAGTTATTGTTAAACCAGTGGGCCTGATTTTTATCCCGTAGCTTTGTGTTGACTGAAGTGTAAAAATAATCGGCCAAAGTAGATAGAAGCTTAGAGTGGATATTCTCCAGCTCCTGGAAATAGGTGAGATCGTATTTATCAAACGGGAGTTAAAAAGCCTCTGCTAGAGAGGTGGCCACATGTTGATATAGATGAGCTATTTTATCATGAGCTAACACAAACTTAGCCCACCTGATGCGCCTACCCCCCGCCACTAGGGTTAAGTTCGAGTCAGGGAATATCTCCAATGCCCCCAGTTCGTATTGATGTCCCAATGTATGTGTTAGTTCAAGTGATAAGAGATTATGAACACTGTCTACCCTATTAATTACAGTAAAAGCCCTCAGTTTGGGCCAGAATTCCACATTGACCATAGTATAGACAATGGTTGTACTTTTTCCCACTCTGTTATATGTACACTTCCCAGGGGCATCGGGGGGGAGTCTCCCATTACAAGCTCTGAGAGAGTGTGTTACTAGGAACTTATTAATCTGTAGGGCCGACGGTGTTAGACGCTTTACCGAATACATAGAGCACTCCTGGATGTGCCAAATAGAATCCTCCTCTAAGGTTACAGAGGGGATCCCTGCCAAAGGTTAGAAATGAGAGTTAAAATCACCCCCGATAACTCTATGTGACGGTGAAGGAAAGATAGAAAGAAGTTCATCAAGAGCCTCTAGGGTAGATAACCCCAACCGGATGGTAATAGAGCTCAATTAGACATTAATGACCGCCACCGACGAACCATGCAAGTATTTAAGTATAATACAGAGGATGTCCTGGGATTGAGAATCTATTACTTTAACTGAACACCCTAAATGTGTGGCTACCAAAATACATAATCCCCCCGAAGGACGTCCCCTGGGTCACACATATAGCAACTCACTCACCCATACAGCTACTCACACACCTGCTTATTCACCCATACAACTACTCACACACCCAGTCACTCACCCATACTGCCTCTGAACAGTCTCTCACTCAAACACCCACCCACACACCCATGCACGCATTCACATGTTTACTTACTCATCCATACAACCACTCACATACACACTCACTCACAAAACAGCCACTCACACAACCAATCAATTAACCAAACTCCCACTCAAACAGCCTCTCAGTCACCCATACAGCTACTTACTCAGTCACTCACCCATACATCCACTCACACAGCCACTTAGTTACCATTATAGCCACTCACATTTCTACTCACAGACCCATACATCCACTCACTCACCCATATAGCTACTCATATACCCACGTATTCACCAATAAAGACACTCACACCAACTCTTCATCCATAGAGCCACTCACACACCCACTCACTCACCCATACAGCCAGTCACACAGCCTCTCCCACACCCATACAGTTAATCACACACCCGCTTATTCACCCATACAGGTACTCACACACCGACTTACCCATACAGCCACTCAGATACCCACTCACACCCCTATACAGGCATTCAGTCATCCACTCACACATGGATACACAATCACAGAGCCACTCACATAACATTTGTTAGAAATAGGATCACTCATTAGTAATACACAAAGTATAGTAATTTAACTTTTATAGTACCTTATTATATATGTTTAACACTCATAAACATTTAGTGATGTCATGAGTGATATCATTTGAGATATCATCAATGAAGTTGTGAGTGATGTTACTGACCATGTCATGAGTGACGTAATGTGTAAGGTCATAAGCAGTGCATTGCAGGGGCGTACGTTATATCCAGCTCAGGTAACTATAACTGCTGAATTTCACTGGTTTTGTATGAGTGAAATCTGAGCCTAACTATAACTTCCCTGTAACCTTTGTTTTTTTCAGTGAATTTTTAGTTTTTTTTATCATCAAGTAAGATGCCCATTACAATGCACAGTGGAGGGGTTTGGACACAGGGCCTGGCCTGACATTGCTGCCACTACCCCAGCTAGTTGCTCCTTCAACCCTCCTCCTTGCCATCCATTGTCCAAGTCCATGCCCCTGCACCCTCATTACAGCTATGTGTGGCTGTTGTACTGCCACTGCTCTTCCTGCCTGCCCTTACACATGGAAGGAAATCAGAAGAATGCAGTTTTCAAGAGCTTACAGAATCAAAGATAGTTGGCACAATTCCGGAGGTGGCTGGGAAGTGAATTCCACAGGGAGGGGGACAGATGGTAAAAAGATTTCTCCCCGATGCGGGATTTCTTAATACGAGGCAACAAGAGGAGTGATTTAGAACTAGAGCGTTGAGTTCTGGAAGGTAGATAGCGAATGAGTCTATGTGCTAGATAGCTAGGACCATTACCATGGATTGCCTTATGCACTATGCAGCAGATCTTGTATTGAATTCGCTTGCGGATGGGTAGCCAGTGCAGACCTTGGAGAAGTGGCAAAGAGGCAGTCCTAGCAGGAGAGTTGGAGACTAAGCCGGCTGCAGTGTTTTGGACCACCTGAAGACTCATTGGCTGAAATCAGGAGGGCATTACAATAGTCTAAACAACTAATTACCAGTGCCTGAAGGAGAGTTTTTCGGACTGTCATGGGGAGAAGAGGAAAAATCCTTCTCAGGAGGCTCAAGGTGTGGAAGCAAGAGCCCGCAATAGTCGTAACTTGATCCTTCATTGTTAATTTCTGGTCTATATGTACTCCTAGGTTTTTTACCACTGTTTTCGGGTTGGGGCTATCACCCAGGTCAGCAGACCACCAATCAGGGGACCAAAGTAGGGGCGCTTCTCCAAACAGCATAATCTCTGTTTGCTGGTATTTAGTTGAAGAAAATTGTTCCGCATCCAGGCTGATATGGCTATCACGCCTTCACAGAAGGTTGATTGGGTATTGGGTGATTAGAAGCTGGGTGTTGTCAGCGCATGAGATTGGGATGAAGCCCAGGGGGGCCACATAAATGTTGAATAAAGTGGGACTGAGGCATGATCCCTGAGGCACACCTTTAGTCAGCTCCGATGTTTGGGAGCGGAAAGTGCCAAGATTGATGGTTTGGGTACGGTGGGTTAAGAAGCTGGCTAACCACTGGAAAGCAGAGCCCTGAACTCCGATGTTACTTAGTCTATTGAGTAGGATGGAATGGGATATCATGTCAAACGCCGCTGAAAGCACCAGTGATGCTGCTTGCCCATTATCCAGGGAGTGCCTAAGGTTGTCCGTGACTGCAAACAGAGCCAACTCTGTAATAAATTTGGGTCGGAACCTGGACTGAGAGGGGTCTAGACAGCTTATTACTTCCGTGGACTCTGAGAGATGCTTGTTGATGTGTTTTTCCAAAAGTTTGCACAGATAAGGTAACAGGGAGATGGGGCGGTTGTTGGACATATCATCCTGAGGGGCGTTAGGTTTCTTCCGGATGGCGATTACCTGGGCAGCCTTCCATTCAGAAGGAAGAGATAGTGGGTGCCAACTGTTTTTAGAGTTGGGTGGATATTTTAGCAGGTAGAATATCCTGGTGGGAACCTGATTTGGCGGTTTTCATAAGAGACTCCACCGTATCTATGGAGAGTGGAGGGAAGCAGTCCAAAGAATGTGTAGTGGGAGAGAAAGCTGTGAGGGGGGTAGAGATGTTGTTGGGAGGGTCCCTGTCCTTAATAATTCTGTTGTATATGTTCTCAATTTTTTAAATAAATGATTAGCTAGTTTGTCACAAATTTCTTGTGAGAGCGTTACCTCGTTATGACATGTTTTGGGATTAGTAAAAGAATTGAGGATACAATAGAGGTCTTTAGAAGATTTACTGGCCTGGTTGATTTGTGACTCAATGTGTCTTTTGCGTGCTTTCTTTAGATTTTTGTGGTATAGGGCAAGACAGCTCATGTAGGTTATTTTGTCATTGCGGCGTGGGAGAGATGCCAGCGCCTTTCCAGTTTTTTGCATATGCTTTTTTCCTTCCGCAAATCGGGGGAGAACCACGCCGCCTGCTTTTACCCGGTCTTGGTTGGACGAGCTTTTAATGGGGCCAACTGATCTAGGGTGGTGCCAACTATGTAGTTGTACCTGGCCAGACAGTCATCCATATTATCTGAAGCCAGATAGGCATTTATTGGAAAGTTATTCCCAAAGCATTCCAACGTGATTTTATGCCATTTGTCTTCGCAGACTGCAGGTGGTATTAACACGGCTAGGCGAGGCCCCTACTTCTTTTATTTGAAATCGAAGTAAAGAGTGGTCTGACCAAGTGAGAGGGCAAGGAGCCTCACAGCAGATGTTAGGGGAAGTGGTCAGGATGAGGTCTAGAGTGTGTCCTGCAAGATGTGTGGCGCGAGTGTTAGACTTTTCCAGCCCTACAGTGGCTAGATCTGCCAGGAGAGTCAAGGCGTCCACATTAAAAGGGGTTTCACTATGTACGTTAAAGTTTCCTAATAATAAAAACTGTTTGGAGGAGATAATGTGGGGGGGCAATAAGCTCCATGAGTTGTAGCGAGAGGTCCTGAAGGGGGCCTGGTGGTCGGTAGGTAAGTGCACCTGTACAACAATAATGGGGTTGGGAGTCGATTCGAAACAGAAGAATTTCTAATTTATTGCCACAGTACTGTTCCAGGATAGTAATCTTGATGGAGTCTTTGTGAACCTTGGCTATGCCTCCACCGACCTTAGCCGGCCTATCAAGTTTTTGGATGCGGTAGCCATCAGGGATAGCCATCATAATCGCCGGGGTGGAACTAGGTTTAAGTCAGGTTTTGGTTAGGAAACCAATGTCGGTATGTCCTGAGGAGAGCAAGTGCCAAATTTCAGTGACGTGCTTAACATTGGCCAAGAAGCAGTTCCATCCCTCTCTGGCATTACTGGTGGAGTGGTTAGGGTGAGGGTGGTCATAATTTGTTTCCCCATGGGGGTATCCCTAGCCTACAGTGGCGGCTCTAAAATTTGCCAGCTGAAATTCCAAGCTGTGGAATTGGCAGTCTCTACAGGTAAAAGGTCCTTCCATTATCGGGGGCCTTAGCTCCGTACTAGTATAGGTGTATTTCTGGCTGAGGCTTCGATCTAGGTTGGGAGGAGCAGGGGTCCTGGCTCCTGGCGAGGGCTGGGCGCGGACGGGCGCAGATGGGCTTGCCTTTGGCGAACCAGCGGCGCACTTCGGCGCACATCCTTTGCGCATAGGGAAGAGCATCGTATTAAATAGAGAAGGACAGGAAGCAGTGAGACTGCTAACCCTGGGCTCCTCCCAGGGAGGAAGTGAATGAGCGATGGTAAGACACCACTGCTAACTCCCTCCACACAAACGGGAAATCCCGTGGTGGACCGGGGTGGAAAGCTGTGAGTCACAGCCTGGCAGGAGAACACGAGCGGGAAACCTGACTAAGGTGAGGAGAACCCTATTAAAAATAGCGAGGCTAAAAGTATTGTCATCAGTAAATTACATAAAAGTAGAATCACAATTTAGTAAAACATGATTAAAGTAAAAGAATGAAATTGGTTTAAGCGACCAAAGTGGCAGCGTGTGAGTTGGTAATGTGCCTTACTCTAAAGCGCGTCTGCTGCCCGTGGGGAAGAGCACCGTATTAAAAAGAGAAGGCCAGGAAGCAGCTAGACTGCTAACCCTAGGCTCCTCCATGCCAGGAAGTGAGTGAGTGAGGGGAAGACACCACTGCTAACTCCCTCCACACCAACAGGAAATCCTGTGGTGGACTGGGGAGGAAAGCGGTGATTCACAGCCTGGCTGGAGAACACGAGCGGGAAACCTGACTAAGGTTAGGAGAACTCTATTAAAAATAGCTAGGCTAAAGGTATTGTCATCAGTAAATTAAATAAAAGTAGAATCACAATTTAGCAACACATGATTAATGTGTAAGAATAAAATTGTTGTAAGCGACCAAAGTGGCAGCGTGTGAGTGGGTAATGAGCCTTACTCTAAAGCGCGTCTTCTCTTCTGTCCTCCATGGTCCTTTGTGCATGCCCCTGCCCCCACCCTCTTGCCCACCATGGCCGTTGTGCTGCCACTGACCCTCCTGCTTGACATGCATGGTCTTCTGTGCCTCCCCAGCCCCTCCTATCTGCCCTGTGTGGTCAGCTCGCTGTCTCTGACCCCCACCGCCCTTCCCTACGTAGTCTGTGTGTATGCCAATATAGTCTCACTGTTTACCCTTCATGGTGTGTTGGGCTTCCAGTGCCCATCCTGCCTGCCGTCCATGGCCAGCTTGCTGCTCCTGCCCTGCCTCCCATCCCTCTTTTTTCCATGTGCAGACCCCTATCCCGTCTCTCCTGCCTTCTCTGGTCCTTTGTCGTGCCCCCGCCCACTCCCTCCTGCCATTCATGATCCATTATGCTGCAACTGTCCCTTCTGTCTGTCCGGTATGGTCAGCTTGCTGCCCTTGCCTCTTTCCCCTCAGCTCTCTGTTGTCCATGTGCATGGCCCTGTCCCCTCCCTATTGCTTTCCATGGTCTGTTGTGCTACACTGCCGTTCCGCGTGCCCTATGTGGTGTATTGTGCTACTGGAACCCCTGATGTCTGCCCTGAATGGCCAGTTTGGTGCCCTGCCCATCTCCCTCCTACCCTCTGTTATCGGAGTCGATGTCCCTACCCCATTCCTCCTGCCCTCCATGATCCAATGTACCTTACTTGCCAACATTTTGAACTTGTTAAGAGGGATATTTTGAAAACAAACCTGGGAAATTGACTTCCGCATTGACTTAAACTGAAAAAGAGGAGATTTTAGGGAGGCGACATATAAAATATGGCCCAAATGGGCTTAAAAACATTGAGAGTCTCCTGCCTTGATCGAGTGTTGACATGTATGGTTGTACTGCCACTGCCTTGTTCTTCTGCCCTCAATGGTCTTTTATATTGCCACAGCCTCTCTTGTCAGTCCTGCATGGTTGTTTTTTTGCCCCTGCCTTCCTTTCCCCTGCCTTCCATGGTCCATTGTGCTGCCACTGCCTCTGCCGCCTGCCCAGCGTGGTCAAATTGTTGCCTATGCACCCTCCTCCATGAGAGGGTCTCTTTTCCATACAAATTATGGTTAGTGCTCTAGACAACTAAAATGAGGACTTATTTTCTGAGCTGTCAAATAGCGACAAAGCACTTTTAAATAACTTGCTTTCTTTATGATTTTTTATCCAGTTGATAACTTGATTATATATTAAACTTAAGGGAGAGATTTGGCGTTATGGACAGAAGTGCAGACTTTGCAACTGTGGTGGTTCAAGTTTGACATCCTGGGATTCTGGGCTAATCACTTAATCTCCCCATGCCTAAAACCAAAATGTGTCCTTGCGTAATGTAACTGATGCTCATGTAAAGCACTCCAATACATTTGAGTTAAGTCTGCGCTATTTAAAGCTGCAAAGAAACAAACAGTATTTAGTGTTATGCACACTTCTGTCATTGGGCTATACTTGGGCTACATTTGGGTGATATTTGTTCTATATTTAGGCTCTTTTTTTCTCTGATGGCCATCTTGGGAGACTTATTTGTTATGAAGCTCCCAAATGTCCTCATTTACTGCAATATCATCAGTAGAAAATGCTTTCAGTTTTCCACTTAGATTCCATCCAGATGGCTTTCGGAAGTGCCACACTTTTACCATAAACTCAGAATATTAGCACTCTAGTTGCTCATTAGAACACTGTAGTAAAGCTGCTGATCACCAGGGAGTACTGGCAGTCTCCTGCTGATGTTGAAAGTGCATGTTTCAGTCTGCATGTCAGAATGCTTCAATGAAATAGCAGAGGAAGATATTGGAAAACTCATTTAAAATGTGTCCTAATTTTTCTTTCTACAGCAATAACCATACTTTCTATGACAAACTGAACCCTATTATTTTGCTCCTTTCTAAATTAAATGTTTTAAGTTTTACTGGTTTGATTTAATCAAGATTGCTTCAGGTGTGCCATACTTTTGTCATAAGTAGAACTGTCAGTGCTCTAGTTCTTTAAAACACTCTGGGAGACTGCAGTAGAGCACAAGGGAATCAACTGACATGCTGCTCCTGTTGGAAGTACATGATTAACTGAGAATGTCGAACTTCATTCTCAAAAGGCTGATAAAGGTAGTGTGAATTCACAGAAAATATGCTCTTATGTCAGCTTCTGGAGCACCTGCCACATGATTTATGAAATACGAGTGGAAGGCTTCTTTATAGGGGAAATTCACGTTCAAACACACCACATTTCCTAAAATAAGTATGGTACCATCAAAAATGATTTATATTGTAACTAAAATCTATTATCACCCTTTATTCGTTCTCCTTTTTGAGATCCTCAAAACCTGCCATTCACTGCAATGCATTTGAACGTGGTACTATCATGTGTATTGGTCCCAAGATGGCTGCAAACACTTACTGGATGAAGTGTTGGCAGCCAAGCAGATCCCACCATGTGATCTGTGCATAGGCTCTGCCCAGATATACAAATTAGAATATCCTTTAATTACTCCAAAACTACGAAACGGATTTATACCAAATAACAAAAAGCACGCTTTCTGGACCAAGAGCTACAATTTCTGCAAAATTTGGTGTAGTTCCATCTGCCAGGTTTGTGCTGTAGTTGTGTCCAAAATGTCTTTGGGACTTAACATGGAAAATGCAAGTTATTTTACCTCCCCTTTTTCTTGGCCCTCGCTTGACGTATCACCTCAGAGCTTTCCACGCACAGCTAGAATCATCGAGGCACTTTTTTTCTGAAAATTTCGTGAAGATTCGTCAATTGGCGCCAAAGTTATAGGCAAGTCAAAAAATGCTTTTCCTATGGAAACATGATCCAAACTCTAACTACATGCTGGCAATTTATGGCTTTAATGACTCTCTTTATAATAAAAATAGTGAATTATAATCCATTAGAAATAAGGAAGATATAATGAGATACAATAATCTGTCATTTAAACATATACATCTATTCTGACATTTCACTAGATATCCATGATTCACAATGGATAACAAGTGAAGACATACAATGCCTATAGATTGTGTACACAAGTTTTTTTGTTGACGCTTTTCGGTAGGCTTCTTGAATAGATACCACCTTCCTCAGGACTTTCACATATATAAATCTTCCATATTTAAAAAGGTGAGCAATCTCAAATACATCTACAAGAATGGAAATATATGAAAATAGATGACATGTATTCTAGCCCAAAGTAAACTTCATTTATATCAAAATATCAGCAGTACATATCCAACTGATATAAAGTAATTACCATCGTTTAATGCATTTTTTGCATATAATTAAAAAGGTTTGTTCCTCATTAAAAACACGTTATAATGCCCATGTTCATCCCTGAATATTTTAACATGCATCATGCAATGCATTCGCAATTTTTTTAATTAATTCTCATCACTAAAACAATACATGAAAAAAGCACATATATATCAATATTCTTCAGTGGTACCAGTGTAATATCGTCTTCATCAATAATTGTATTTTCTCACAATGTTTGTTCAGTCTTATGTTCTGCAATCATTCCTTAGGACCAGGTAATGGAAAGCCACGGTAAAAAATATAATAAATGACCCATTCAGATGCACATCTATTATAGAAGTCCCATTACTTTAAAAATAAAATACAACATGTTACCCCCAATTCCGTGAGTGCTACTTCTTTCCCTTATAATTGCATTGGTCTGTCCAAGGGCAAGGTTTCCATATATCTTCTTTAACATTTACCAATGCTTCTATTTAACGTCAATGATGGGTTACCTAAAGTGATGTAAAAAATGACACTCTGCTTAATTAAGTCATCTACTTAGATCACCTGAAATAAAATACTACGAGTTTGACCCCCTCACTCCCTTTGATCTAAATTCATATGTAATGCGTGGTCACCTCTTCAAGCATGTGTATTACTGACCACAGAATATCAGTGCCCATACACACTGACCCGATCGAACAACATGTGAAAAAGGCAGCCTTGGTGTGCCAAATTTATTTAAAGCCTCCAATCAGTGCACCTGTGGCTATCAAGTCAGGTGTATTGCCTGTTCCTCACTTCAAGCTCAGACTTAAAAACAGACTTTTGTCAACGCTATCATAAAACAGTTTATAGCCATGGAAAAACTAGTAAGGGTTTCAAGAAGATAATACTTTAAAAACAAATTTAGAAATGGGGACCTTTCTCAATATTAACTGCTTTAAGATAAAAACAAAAATAATATAAGCCCTCCCCTCTAGTATTGAATAAAACTACAGTGGCAATTAATCAATACGTTTGCACCATGACAGACCTAAAAAAAGTATTTTCTCAGCGCCATCTTCAAGAGGTATATAGCCATAAAAATGCTAGTAAAAATTTCAAGATTACGATACTTTTAGAATCAGGGACCTTTTTCAATATAAACTGCCTTAAGATGAAAATAAAAATAAAAGTAATAATAACGTAAGCCCTTCCCTCTAGTATTGAATAAAACTACGGGGCAATCAATAAATACTATTGCACCACTCTTTCTACTAGGTAATCCTAATCTGTATGTGTTAAAACTGTTCCCTATTTTTTTGCATCTTATTAATTATACCACCGTTTCGCTTTAATTCCAATTTTTCTCAACTAAATCATAGAATATCCTGTTCATTATGTTCTTTTTCTAGCAAATGCTCTACCAGTGGGGATTTGAACTTCCTAGTCCTAACCACTGATTTATGTTAATTTATCTTAATGTGCAGCTCCCAATTTATTTCACCAATATGCCCTTTGTTGCATGGACAAATAATTAAATATACCACATTTTTACTAAGGTAGTAGGTGAATAATTTTGTCTCATGAGCCCCTCTATTAAGGAAACTTAGAATTTGTGATGCAGTGATGACATACACTACACCCCTCGTATCTATAATTTCGCACTACCTTTTTCTCATTTACATCTACAAGAGCCTGTGGTTTCTGTTCTCTACATGTATGAACCAATTTATTTCTAAAGCTCCTGTTTCCACGAAAAGCAAAAAAGGGTCTCTGTATTTTACCTGATTGTCTACTATTTAAAATATTCCAATTCTTCTTATTAACATTTTTTACCCGGTTGTTAACTCCTGAAAACTTACTTACAAAAACTATTTTCTCAATGTTATCTTCGCTTTTATTACTCCCAAACATACACTCATTATTATAATATTTAAGCCTTTTGATGAAGGAGTGCTATATCTATTTTTGGGAGTATCCTCTTTCCTGCAATTTACTCTTTAAAAGTGCTTGTTAAAATCATCCATAGTGGTACAGTTTCTTCGTAGACAAAGTGCAACGATGTGTTCTTGTCTGTAGTTTTATAAAAAGTTCAACTTCAAGATGACGTGAAACATCTTCAATAGATATGTCTAAAAAAATTAACACATATTGTTACTTTTAGTAGCAGTAGATCTCAAGTTACTATTCCCCAAGTTGATCCAAATTATATATTTATCTAGTTGTTCCACTGAGCCTCTCCATATAACAAAGTCCAATCTTTAAAATGAAACCAATGTTTTGCATTCTCAAAATAAGGAGCTACCTCATTATATACATGCTTACACTCAAACTCCAAAGTTATGTTAACCTCGAAGCAGATGCTTTTCCCTTTCCACTGTAAAAAATCTTGCCCTTAAATAAAAGAAACAATATTTTTTTTAATCATTTTCACACATTTCACTAGGAACTCAGTACTTACTCTGTGGATGCAAAATTCTTCCAAAATCTCCCTGATGAAAGTAATGGTACCACCCTTAGAGATATTTGTATAACAAGCTTCTATGTCTAATGTAACTAGAAACTCATTATATATGCCAAAATCCAAACCCCCTACCTTGGAGATCATGGGTGCCGAATCTTTGATGTAGGATTTTTGTAGGGCCACTAAAGACTTCAAAAACTAATCTGCATATTAACTAAGAGACTCCAGCAAAGAAGTAAGACAAGACACAATGGGGCCGATTCACCAATCTGAGATAAAATCCTAAACTTACTACTTTTGGTATTCACAAAAGGCATTTAGTAGCAGTAAAGTTAGGACTCCTAACTTTACTACTATTTAACTGAGACAAAATCCTAACTTTGCAAATTTCAGTTTTCACAAAAGGCATTTTGTAGTAGTAAAGTTAGGAGTCCTAACTTTACTACTACTAAATGCCTTCTATGTCTATGAATACCAAAAGTAGTAAGTTTAGGATTTTATCTCAGATTAGTTCTGTGAATCGGCCCCTGTTGGACTTGGCCCTTCTGGCAGGTTCACCCCTGAACTTTTTTGCTTTTTACTGATGACTTGGGGTGGTGATTTTTTGGTTTCTGCGCACTTTCCCTGTGTCCCAGGGTAAAGTGCGTGCGTGCTCTGAGTGCATGTGGTGAGATAGGCCTGCCCTCCCATAGGAATGCATGGGGAATGTATGTGTCCCTAGTAGTTCCTGATGCGTGGGGTGTGCAGGCCCGAGTTTGGTATGTGCGGACTCGTGGGAGTGAATGCTGCGCGATGATGTGTGCGGCGTGCATGTACCTAGTGTGGAAGTGCCACTTCTAGAAGTGGGCACTTCTGTGTGCAGTGTGTCTGTCGCGTGATTGGCTGGTCATGTCATGTGACGGGCTAGGGATTCCCCAGTGTCAGGATGAGTCACCCAGTGGTGAATGGGGAGATCAGCAGCTAGATGGGTGGGAGGAGTCCACCTGGGTCCTGAATAGGACAGGGTTTTCCAAACACAATGCTGGCCCCGCCCCCTGTGGTGCGACTGACGACCCTAGCCCTTCCAGTGAATAGAGTGAGGGGCTGAGCACATCAAGGGTGCTCCCCAACCAGCTGCGACTGGTTTTCCCCCTCACCCTGAACCCAGAACAAAGGGTTTGACTGTATAAAAATGGGGCTGTGTCCCCACAGAAGTTGTTCACTTCCAGGATCCTGAGGGGGGCTGCTGCTGCTGCTGGAGGCCAGGAGGAACCGCCACTTGGGACTGCCTTCCTGCCCTGGAGGGCCCAGTGAGCTGGCCCCTGGCCCAACCTTGTCCCCCTGCCTACCTTCCTAAAACCTTTGCCAGGACTTTTGTTGCTGGACTTGCTCAAAGCGCCTGGAAGCGCTTTTATTTGCCTTATAGCGCTAGGAGCGCTTTATTTGGACCCCAACGTAGAGGAGCACCTTCCTAGGTGCTTCGCTGAAGCCTCCAGTGCCTGGAAGCGCTGGACTTGCCTTTGGCGCCAGGAGCGCTTTTGTTTCTGATGGCGGGTGCCCACCCCGCTTAGTTGTTGGTTTCTGTGGCGGGTGCTCACCCCGCTTATTTCCGCCACTTTATACTTTAATCCGAAGGCGGGAGCCCACCCCGCGCTTCGGAGAAAGCCGGTATCAAATTCACCGCCGGCGGCCCAAGAGTTCGCTGACGTCATCCCCCCCGCGCTGGGATTGGTCAAGTCGTCGCGGTTGCCCGGCAACGTGGGGAAACGACCCCGAGGATCACCGCGTCGGACGGAGGAGAGCAGGTGAAGCCGGAAGTCTCCGGGAGCCCACCCCGTGCTCCGGTGAACGAGAGGAGGCCGCCGGGTAAGAGAGAGAGAGCCCCCGAGGAGCGGGAGCTCGCTAGTGCCGGCCGTCCTGACCCCGGCGAGCCTAGAGCCTCGGAGGCTCCGCAGGAGAAGCGCCGTCCGGACCGAAACACAGGAGACCGCAAGAGCCGCCCGAGCTGGTGAGTGAGGGCTGGGGCGGGATACTCTGACCGGTAGCGACCTCCCCCATGCGAGCCTGCCCCACGATGGTGTAATAATGGCCCTGCGGGCCCGGGGTGCCCAAGCTGACTGAGCGGTCCCGCACCTGGCAGCGGACCGCTCCACCGGTGCCCCAGATTGTTCCAAGAGCCCCGAGAGGCTCCAACGCGGGGGGGCGATTGTCTGTGAAGAGCCCAGCGAGGCTCTAGGGGGCCAGTCCTTGGTTTCTTGTTGGTTGTGGCAGGGGCTCACGGGGCACCAGAGCATGTGTTATTAAAGGCCCCAGTCCGCCCCAGCGAAGGCAGTATTCCTCTAGAGCCCAGAGAGGGCTCCATCGTATGGGGACATTGTCTGATTAAGAGCGCGTGACGCTCCAACAACGGGGGCAGAATTTTGTAGAGTCCAGAGGGACTCCCACGAGGCGCATTTGTCTAGAGCCCTGACAGGCCCCAACGTTTGGGAGCATTCTTTTTGCAGAGTCCAGAGAGGCTCCAAGGTATGCCATATTTGAGAAGGCACAGTGGTGCCCCAGCATTTCTTCAGCTGCCCAGCACTTAGTGGGCAGCTGCAACGTTTAGGTTGGGATCTTTACGCTTGTGGCTTGCGCAGCTGGCGCAGCCTTATTTGGACACAGGGCGTCCTTGCCCCCTCAAGGCCAGTTGGCCTAGGGACTGTCACAGATAGTGGCTAATGTGAGTTTTGGCGCCATTGTACCTTTTCTGCACCTCTGAATGTGGTTATGCGTCATGTGCTTTGCTTTACACCTCTGAATGTTATGCATCATGTGTTTATGTGCTTAGACCCCTACAGGTACTGTGATACTTAGGTGGTTGTTTTCTCCCTAACACAGGTGGTGCTAGTGAGGTCCTGATTCCCTGCGCAATATTTTCCTAAGGTGGTTAGGGTTGCGTAGGTGGTACGTTCTGATACCAGTAGTTACTGGTTGTGTGCTACATGTTCTCTTTTTAGTGCTACAGTGATTGTGTGCTATGTTCTCAAATATTATTCCAACGTTCTAAGTGCTATTCCTACAAAGTGCTAATTCCTGACAGTGGTCCATGTGGCCCTGTCCCCTGTATATATAATCCCTTGTAAATTCTGCCCGTGCCTGTTGGCACATTGTAAAGTGTGGGTTTTTATCTAATGTGTTGTGTATAATACAAAGGTTATTTTTATATAATACCTTGTGTGGAGTTTCCTTTGTGGTGGGCCTTGGGTGTTGTTGCTGGGTGCGCGCGCAAACGCTTTACACATCGCCTCAGGGATAAGCCTGTCTGCTCGTGCCAAGCTACCAAGGGGGTGAGCAGGGGTTATCTTTGGCGTGTAACTCCCCAGCCCTGACTAGAGTGGTGGTTTCTGCCTGGCTTTGGAGCAAGCCTCAGCTAACCAGAAATCCCATTTCTAACATTGGTGATCAGCGGTGGGATTTGGACTTGCGTTTGCGCTGTACCGCAGCGGCAACTGGCCGCACTACAAAACTCTGCATTTAGATAAATCACATGGTATAGGGATTATTGTTTTAAATTTGTTTTTAATTGTCATTTCTTTGGAAATGTGTTTTTGTGCACTGTGAGTTAGGTGTCCCTAGCTCGGGAGGGTAGATCATCCCCCTTAGTGCATTGTATTTTCTGGATTCACCAGAGGGTGGGATCCAGTGGTGGCAGCGTAATAGTGTCCTGTACATTTGTCCCCCGCCCTGCGCCCAGAGTTGGTACCTGTGTCACGTGGTGGTCAGGTTGAGGAATCAGGGGTGGTAGAAACTGCCTTACCAGTCCGAGGGGAGGGTTGTGTGTGGATGAGTGGTGAGTGGCACTAGGCAAGTGAGTGTGAGTTCTCTGGGTTAGAGAGCTTGCTGAATCTTTTTGTGAATTGTGTACTCCTGTTAAGCTCAGACCCCTAGGTTCCCTGTGTGATCTTTTCTCTAGAACGTCTGCCAGAATGGAGCCTGCTTTTGATCTCAGTGATCTAGTTTATTACAGTATGCAGGAGTTGGAAAGGTTCTGTAGAGAGAGAAACATAGGGGTGAGCGAGTCAGACACTGTGTACGAATTGAGGAACTACATGATTGGATGGCAAGCAGATGAATGGGAACGTGAGCGCAGTGAGGAAGAAAGGGCCCGGGCCTCACACCTGGAGGGTGGTGGGTCCGTGGGGAGCTATGTTCTCAAATATTATTCCAACGTTCTAAGTGCTATTCCTACAAAGTGCTAATTCCTGACAGTGGTCCATGTGGCCCTGTCCCCTGTATATATAATCCCTTGTAAATTCTGCCCGTGCCTGTTGGCACATTGTAAAGTGTGGGTTTTTATCTAATGTGTTGTGTATAATACAAAGGTTATTTTTATATAATACCTTGTGTGGAGTTTCCTTTGTGGTGGGCCTTGGGTGTTGTTGCTGGGTGCGCGCGCAAACGCTTTACACATCGCCTCAGGGATAAGCCTGTCTGCTCGTGCCAAGCTACCAAGGGGGTGAGCAGGGGTTATCTTTGGCGTGTAACTCCCCAGCCCTGACTAGAGTGGTGGTTTCTGCCTGGCTTTGGAGCAAGCCTCAGCTAACCAGAAATCCCATTTCTAACAGCCCCAATATGCCTAAGTGGTGGGGTATTCGCATTTTTATAGTTCTTAATTAATCCATATATTGCTGGAATTAGAGGGTCTTGTTGGTTCAAGAATCTGTACTTCTCATCTCAGATTTATTTTATTTTATTTTTTTAGTTTTGTATTGCACAGACTTTATCCAAGGGTATCAGAGCGCTCTACAGAGTTTAACATTCATAAGGAATGCACAAGAAAAATGGTAGGCACACAGGGTAATAACATACAAATAAATGGTGGAATAGACGGGTGATATAGTTCAGAGGTAGCAATAGTATGTTATTTCAGGGGTAGGAGGAATAAATGAAGAGAGTATTTCCAGAGGTAATGATGTCCAGGTTTTTTGGAGGTTGAGGGAAAGTGCATCAAGGCAAGTCCAAATATTTTAGGTGGGTGGGCTCAGGTATTTGTTGAGAAGATGAAATTTGAGTTTTTTCTGAACTATAGGAATGATTGATTTTCACGTAGGTTCTGTGGCGGGGCGTTCCAAATTGTATGCGCATTTCCAGAGAAGGAGTGATTTTCTTCCTTTAATTTGGGGGGAATCAGGAGTAGTGTGTTTGAACTTCTCAGAAGCCTCTTCTGGCCAGATTTTGATTGATTATTTGCAAGGTAGATAGGTTTTTCAGTGTAGAGAGCTTTGTGGGTTATGCGGGTCGTTTTGAATATGCTTCTTGCTTCGATTGGTAGCCAATTGAGTTTTTAAGTGTGGGAGTGATGTGATCATAACAGCTTCTGCCAGAAAGAAGTCTAGCTGCTGTCTTTAGTGTGGATTTCATTGGGATAATGTGGCTTTTTGGGGTACTAGTGATCCAGTCATTTTTTTTCACTTCATCCAAAATTTTCAACACTTCTCGTTTTATTTTGTCTAACCTTTCTTGTTTAACTCTTTGATAATGTTCCTGCACTATTCATTATTTCCAAACCTGTGCTTCAGAATCAGAAGTGTCAAATATAAACATCCCCCTGCCCATGCATCTACCCATATATTTTTTTTGCAAACCCAGATTTACAAAGACTTATAACTCTGGGTTTGTGTCAAAATGGCCTGCCTACCATACAGAGGTGTACCAAGGAGACATAGCTTTGTTTCTCCTCAATATTTCCTATTTCCACATGTGCTGCATTCTGCAGCACACATAGAAGGAGGAATATTGCTGTCAGGATTTTTTTGTGCAGGAAGATGTCCCTTTTTGCACCAACATAATCCTGACCATTTTGCAGGCACCCCTGCACTATAGTGCAAGGGTGCCTGCATTGATGCTAGGCAGTAAACAGTGCATCAGTGAAAGGAGTGAGCAGAAATGCTCCATATCTTTGTAATTAAGGAGCATTTTTACTCTCTCCCTTTCACGCAACGCAGCGCAGCAAGTTCTCTTGCTCTGCAGCGTTGCGTGAAATAATAGTAAATGGGCCCCTTGATCCATGCCCTTCTGTTTTATTTATTTTGCCTGAGACTCCATTTTGGAAGCATTACGCTTTAAGCTGTGATGAACATTTGCCTCACTGGTGTTTAGTAAGTCGTACGTCACCATTCTCAGTAGAGAAGTACCTTACCATTTGTAAGCAAATATGAGCTTTCACACAAATTGTAACTTCAAGTGTGGGGTAATTAATGGACATTTTAAATACACCACACCTGCAATTTTTCACAGACATAGTTTGCCAGGAGAAACGTGGTGAAATGATCATGGTATGAATAGCTGGGTAAAAATAGAGGAATATGTGGTAATTGGGGTGCAAAACTTCGATATCATGTGCTATGCCTCCTTTGGCCTGCAAAACGTAAAATAGTTGAGATTTACCACACCTCATAAATACCCCACCCCCATGCAATGGTATTTACTGGATGTGGTAATCCCCACCTAATTTCTGCGGAACTCAGAAAGAGGCCATCATCTATTGCTGATTCTGAGCAGTGAGTACCTGTTTGAATCATAAAAGGTCCATAAGGATCATTTACTTCTTTGCCACCCTATGCTATCTTTATGTGCATGTTTTCCTGCCACTTATTTTCATGGGTGTATCATTATTGACTCTTGACATGGGATGAAATTAATTCTCTTATATTTTTCTAGATATTCGAACAGCCAAAATTATCAGTGGTCGAAGTATCAACTTGGCTCTTTCTCACAGAGGACGTCAGGCCCTTAAAGCAGTTGGATTGGAAGAACAGGTACGGTGTGGCAGGAGCCAATTTGTCCTAGTATGGGATAGAAGAAGACAACTGCTATCTGAAAATGTATTTTGCCAGGCTTCTAACTGTAACTCAAGGTATGAAGAAATGTAGAGTGGAACAGGACCATCAACACTACTGGGGAGCTTCTGGGTCCATGTGATATTGTTGTAAAGTGCTCTTCATATTTGATGTACCTTTTAATTCTATTTATACTTTGAACAATCAAACACCACACGTACAGAAGCCGATGTCCAAACATCGTTTGATGCAAAATAGCAGACAGAAAAGCTAAAATATCAAAGAAAATTGTAATTTCAACTGATTTGGTCTCATTCTAGGAGAATGTTCAGTTGCAGCAATGCATTAAAATGGGCAAATTTTGATCTAGCATAAATACATTTTCACATAATACAAGTCAATGCTAGAATGTCATGTGACAACAATTAATTAGTTTCAGCAGTAACTTATCTAACATGCAAGCTTCCAGACCTTTTACTGCCTTGAAAGAAAGATGGTATTCATATCCTCAAATACTGACTCTATTCTTCTTACAAAACACAGCTTCCTCGCCAGGTTGGACCACGATATTGCATGTGCTAAAATGTCCAATGTAGTACCCAAGACATAATAACTCCTTGGCCTAGCATGGCCTGCAAAGTTGTCATTGAATACAGTATAAAGCACTGAATCATAGTAGAACAATTGCTTTCCATCTGCACACATGGTATACACACACAGTATTATAATTGCTTTCATGCACTTCTTTTTATGAATATACTTCATAAAATCATTTGTCTCTACACTTACACTGGGGATAATATAGCATAACAAAATATGTTTTACATGGCATTGTTCTATAGGTATTTTTTAAATAGCTACGCTGAGGTCTTTCTGCAGTGAATGAAACCAGGATCATCTGTATGTCATGCATTGTAAAGATCCAGATGGTAGAGTCTTCAGCTGCCAAGTGGCTTGGTTGTGGCATTATCTTCCTCTTGAACTTAGGAATAAACCCAACATGCTCCTTTGTAGGAACAATCTATTGAAGTGGTTCTTTAATTTCTAATTCCGTCTATAAGCGAATCGTTGCCCCTATTCTTTAAACAAAGGTGCTGAGAGATTTTTTTCACATGTGGAAGTTTGTTTTATAAATGCGTATTGTCAGAAACTGTGCTTTTTAGTAGTGCATGATGTGAGTCCTGCACAAGTAATAGGTCAGCAATTGTCTTTTTACCAAGAACCAAGTACCCCATTGCACCACTTGACTCTCTCAGGGTAGTGAAACAGAGCAGTCCAAGGCGTGCTTAGGGGAGGTCATGTTGTCTTCCCATCTCCAAGTAATGGCTTGCAAAACAACACTCAATAAGCCATTTTTCAATCGGTGCATTTTATTCGAAAAATGAAAAGGCAAATCAAAATTTCAGGTGGCAGAGCATTTCTTTACACTCATCTGGCCACATAATGCAGCCATAGGACCAGCCACTACTGTTCCCGCTCACCTGAGCCAAGTAGCACCAAGCATCAGCTCCAGGAGTGCTTGAATAATGCGGACAATCTCATCTGGTCATGCATCTTACGACCTGCGAGACATAAGTTGAGGATTTGAATAGGGTTAGACTGCGCAACCTCCTGCAGCCTTTCGCAACACATTGCAAAAACATTGGTAGCCCCTGCCTTTTCTTGGGGCACCACAAAGCATGAGAAATTAGCTCTTAAAGGGAATCATGAGGCACTCCAGGCCGAGTGCGTGCATACCAAATGAGCGTTTTTTCACTTATTCCCGGGCATTGGCCCTCCCCAGGGTTATTTGCAGAGATAGAGGGTGAGTGCCACATGCTCTCATTCTTGTTTTTAGATGTCAAATTGCAGATCTTCATCAAAGTATAACTCCTGCCCAGTGGGCTGATTTTGTCTCTCTTGGGCTATTTTTACTCCTGATGGCGACAAACTCTAGGCACCAGGACCATTTCTGACAGGCCTCCTGGCCTCCAAAGTGTGCCCTTTGATGGACACTGGTTTCACTGGGTCCCTGTGCCAGTCTCCTCCTCTCCTGACTCCTGGTGCTCCTCCCTTGCTGTTGGGGTTATCTTGCATAGCCCCTCTGCTACCAGCCAACAGAGCATCCTCCTACATACACTTCCATAACCCAGGAGGCTTCTGGCTGTCTTGGAGAGCACTTGGGCTGGCAGTGGAGTCTAGATCTTTATCCAGTTGGTCCTCAGGGGTCATAAAGGGGCCTGTGCCACTGGTCCTGGAGAGACCTATCTAGTCTTGGGGGTTCAAAGTCTTTAGCAGGCATCAGGTGGCTTCTCCATCCAGCTGTCCATGATTCTGCTGTCATTGCCTTCCAGGTCCAGGGTCTTATTCACTCCCTTGTGCAGGGGTCTACAAGTGTGGGTAGAACGTCTAGATGCCAGGTATCCTTTGCCCATCCCAGAATGTTACATAATTTCTCCACCCCTGTCCCACCCCTCTTGCACAGCATTCTGAGACAATCCAAAATGGTAGAACCTTTCTTCCACTGTTCAGAGGACCCAGAAGTGTGGCTATGGAATCGCACAGCCCCTCCTCTGTGATCACTCTAAACCTGTTCTGGAGGCAGCTCCTCTTCCACCGTGCATGTTGCCTGGCTGTCTAGGGGCATGAAGGAAGGGGGCAGGCCCAGGTCTTAGCTACATCTGCCTTTGATTGGGTAGGCCTCTTTGAAGTTAATCAGGTTACTAGGCACCGCCCCAGGACAGGTTAGCATTTCTCCCCCACCAAAGGCCCTATATCTCTGTCCTGGGAGCGATTCACACCTCACCATATGGGAGCCACCCAGCTGCCAGGTGAAAGTTGAATACTTACAGAAAGGCCTCTAGAGGTTTTAGGCAGGAATTTGATAACTTTTTAAGAGTGCCTTTTTCACATAAATAAACAAAATTAAAGTTGACCATTACATTGGATTTTGAATAGCTATTGAAATAAGTCCCTGAATTATTTCTCTATCTGCTACCAATCTGAACTTAGCATGTATTAAATGCAGTGGCAGTGCGTCCATTAGGGCGCTGGGGTGTTGACCCACAAGCCACGCCCGCAGCTCTCTCGGTGGCTCTGTCTGAACTGACAATGCATGTCAGTCAGCATGGCACCAGACCGCCCACCCCCTTCAGAGTTTGAAGGGGGTGGGCGGTCCCGGCGTCATGCTTACTGACATGCATTGTCAGACCAGGGAGTGGCGAGGAGCGCACAGTAGGCAGCAGCACAAGTGCACATGATGGGTTTAGGTCGGAGAATTTTTCTGACCATCCCAGTCATGCGCACTGGTGTTTGCTCTGGCTGGCGGCTGCGCATTAGGAGACCAGGGTTGATCAACGCCGCAACCCTCAGTCTCCTAATGGGCGGGCGGCGAGTATCCCTGCTAAGCCAATCCTGGTGCTGCTGGAGCAGCGTCAGTATTGGCTGAGAGGGTTTTCCTCCGGTGATACGGCTGTTCCTGTTTAGAAGAAGTTGAAGGTGCCAACGTGGGACCCCAGCCCAGGAGCAGAGGTAAGTTTTCTTTTTATTTAATTTTAATTTTAAACTGCCCCCCGGCCCCCAACCCCGTGCGACCCCCCGCCCCGCGAGTATTGCGACTGAGCCGCGACTGCTTGCATGTGACTGAGCACATCAACATTTGCATTTCGCCCAAGATGGTAAGACAGTCGAAATACCAAGTGCAGGGAATGCAGAGGCTGGAAGAGAGAGAAATAGCGAGAGAAATAAAGGAGGCGCAAAGTCAGTGAAAGCCATGGGGATAGGTAAAGACATGCGAAAAAAGACAGGGACAGACCTAGAAAGAAAGTCAGAAAAAGAGGGCAGGGCAGAAAAAGACATGCATAAGAGCCATATAGAAAGGAAAGACGGAAATATAGGTAGAGAGATAGAAAAGGAAGCCGGCAAAAGAGACGAAAAAACAGACGGGGAGAAAGAAACGCATTTAAAGGTAGAAGTAAACGGAGAGAGAAAGGGAGAGAAGAGGCATGGAAGAACGGAGAAAGATAAAGAGGCAGAATAAGAAGGGGAACGAAGGATGGAGACGGGGAGGAAAAACAACAAGAGAAAGACAAGGAAAGCTGGAGACAGGCGACAGATGGAGGGCGTTAGGAAGAGATAAAGACAGACAAAATCAGTATTGCTGCCTCTATCTCTCTGCAACTATATCTTTCTGCCTGTTTCTCCATCTGTCACTGCTTCTGTATTTCTCTTCTTGGTATGTCTGTCTCGCTTGGCTACTGTGTCCCTTTCTCTCGCTGTCCCCTTGTCTTCATTCTCAGTATAAGCACGGAGGGGCATATTAACAAGGAACAGGGAAAATTAACGCTAAGGGCGCTTAGCGTTAATTTTTTTAATGCCCGCTATCGCTGGATAATATCGCCTGGTTATCGCGTTATTAACAACGCTAACCGCCTAGGCGATAAAAAATCCAGTGATAGCGGCATTTTGGGAGGTTATCACTGGTAATGCAGCGATAAAACTACAAGGATAGGGATATCCTTGCTGATAGCCCATGGTGGATTTAGCCATGTAATCCACCTCCCATTGGATTACATGGCTAAGTCTGAAAATTAGCAGACGTAAAAAAGCAGCGTTAACCGTGGTTAGCGCTGCTTTTTTTGTCTCTAACAGGGTTAGCGTGAAGCTTGACAATAGGAGAAAATGTCGCTTAGCAACATTTCGCCTATTATTTTGCTCTGGAACGCCCACTTTGCATCTCATTAGAGATGCAAAACGAAGCGTAGTGAAAAAGGATGCTAACATGCGATTTTGCATGTTAGCACCCTGTTGTTAATAGGGCGATATTGTTATCGGAGATAAAGCCCTTGTTAATATGCCCCCAAGTTTGGCTCGCAATCTTTTGCTGGGACTGGTGTTTTCTAGGCTCAGCCTGCCTGACCTGTATCTGCTGGGTTGAAGTGCGTTCAGGCCCAGGGCACAATCTGATCGCGCATCTACAGGGACAGCAGTCTTGACCGATATCATATCTTCAGGTGTCAGTGGGTTTCAGGCCTTGTGAGTGTTATACAGTTTTAATAAAAACCTGAACACTTAAGTAATTTAAATACATAATTGCCGACTTTCTGGGGAAGATCCGGGGGTGGGAGGGGTTATGCTTACGCTGATGTGACCGTCTCCTTTTGGACACTACTGCATTGCACCATCTGAGTGTTTTTAAGTTTTTTAATTTAATTATTCAAATGAAGCCTGACACATGTATTATCACCAGAATGCGGTGGTGATGTCCACAGTTTCCTCTTTAAATGCCACTCCGGTGGCACATTGCTTCCAAGTACTTATATCAAAAGTTGAAGTAAATGCTTTGTACGTTTTTGAAACGTTATCATTTACAAGTAGCCGAAATGTTTAGTTTTAGATACTGTTCTGCTCTTTAGTGGAGCTTTGTTTTTGTCAGAGCTTATTGTACATTGAACGTTGGTGCAGTTGTTTTTTATTTCATATTGGCAAGTTGCTTGAAGTTTTCCACCCACACGGGCAAGGGAACTGGTGGCCTCCGTAAATACTTATTTAATCTACTGAATATTGTAAGGCCATCAAGGGTATTACTTTAAATTTTTTAATACGAATCGAATTAAAAATAAATCGTGGCGGACAAGTTACTGTTTGCAAACATTTTGTCAATTTGTAGTATCGCGAGTTCATTTTTGGATGCCTCCGCAATGGTCCAGACTAGTTTTGCCCTTTTGTTTTCTCTGCTGTGACACTTATTTTTGCGGCTCCGATAACACGCTTCCTATTGCATTTCACGCTACCCTGTGCTAAGCATGTTTGCATAAGCTGTGGTTGATGGTTTTGATTTATTGGCATTACACCTTTAATCAATAAAGAACGTGAAAGTAAAACGGTCTAGAAACTAAAATGAACTTTTAACCGTTCTAAGTATGACATAGGATCATACTATGCATTATCTAATGGAATGTCTGCATTTGGGCGACTATTGGAATCAATAAATGTGTTCTTCATGTTTTATGTAGAATTTTAATTAAGAAGCATCTGAATCACAATTGCTTTATTAACCTTCCTGCTATCTCAAATTAACTTGAAAATTCACTATTTGCCCACTCTTTTTTCAAAATTTTCTCGAGGGGGAGAAGCATTCCGAACCGGGGGCGGCTGGTGGATTTTGAAAATGGTGGGCGAAAAATGATGTGCGAGGGCATATACAGCTTAGCGTACTTACTGAACCGCCTTCACCAACAATGTGAACTGAATGCTGAAACGAACCCAAAAAGCATTACACTGAAACCCTACTAGATCAACCAATCAGCCACAGGTTACTTGGCAGATGCTATGCAGGAAAGCACCACTAAACCTTAGAATGAGGGCTTGCCTTTCCTGTGTTGGTAGTGCGACATTCGCACGCGTATTCACCTATAAAACATTGCACTACCTTCTCCGCATTAAATACAAAAGTACTTTTTTGGCTTTTGTGTATTCTAGACCTGTTGTGTGGTCGTGTTTCTCAGGGGCACTTCTGATGGCTTCAGCATTAAGTTTCCGTCAGCCTGTAACATAACGGGCCTCGTTTAACAATATTTATACCCACCCATGTAACACTGGGTGGGCTTTCACTGAACCTTCTGTTGCCACATTAGTCAAGCGCTCTGATAGGGAGAGGGGTGGAGGGTGGTCTCGACCTGTACTGCAGATAGATATTGGACGCCATTAACCCCTTGTGTGCCCCGCCCTTTCCCCGCCCTGTGCCGGGCGTTGAATTAGCGGGTGGGGTTCATGACGAGATAGTCTCGTCATGGGCACAGCGCAACCGCGGCCCATGACGAGACTATCTCGTCATGGGCACTCAAGGGGTTAATCAGAGTGCAGTGCTTATAATAATCTCGGTAAAATACATCTCAATCTCCGAGAAATTGCATTCTCATCTGAGGGCACAGCGTAGTAACTGCGCATGCAAGGGCATAAACTGTATCCCTGCCAGATTGCATTGCTTGTTAATACCCGCAGGCAATTAATAATTCTTCAATATGTTGCGCACGTGCCCACAGACAGATTGCAGCTTGTTCTGTGGCTGCGATTGTGGCTGGTAAGTGAAACGCTAACAAGGCACTGCCGTAATTAACACTGGTGCACTTGCCCAACAAAATCCTACCGCTTTTCTAATTCTAAATAGTCTTCAGTCTGTTATCCTTACGAATTTAAGGAATAGTCCCAGGCCTCGTCTTCTACTGACTGTACCCTTGCTCACATTTGACTGGTGATCTCGTTCCGAATAAAGCTGACACAAAAAAAGCACAATGAACACTCGACTCGACCGGAAGAGAGTAGATTATGTTCCACATTAAATTATACTTGTTCACTTACCTCAAAAGCTTGTGCCGCCTGGTTAAGTCCCATCTCGTCTGGTCGGTGTCCCTCCTGGATAATAAACCGCCAAGGCACAAACAACACAATACACGACGCACGTACACCTGCTGCATTCTGATTATTATCCCGACCCCGAAATGAAATCGGAGCTGCCTAGACAAAATCTTCCACAGCCAGCCCACTCCCCCAGCCTCCAACATCCAACCAGGAGGCTTAAACAGCAGTACAAACATGAAGGGAGTCCTTCAGTTGTTGCCACCCACTTCACTTCCTCGATGTAGGCCAGCCCTGCCCCTTACCATTTATTTCAATGGCGCTCTGCTGAAAACACCTGGGCCACAGCATAAGCGCCCCATATACAAGTTAACCATTACCGCTTCTACTGGCCACTCCTACCATGCTGACATCACTCTCCTCGTGTGTGTGCCTCAAGGGCGAGCGATAGCCGTCGCCCCAGCTAGCAGCCTAGCACATGCGCACGAGGACTTCCGACTTGTCTCGCTCCTCAGCTCTTCATTAAGAGGCAACAGAAAGAATCTGTGTTAGCACGAAGCAGAGAGCACTTTATTTAAAGCTGCTTCGTGTTGTACGTTCATTCTCTCTTTCCTCTCGGATGCTTGGTAGGGCAACACCCCTTTCGCCCGTTATAACCAGCCGCCACTGTTCCGAACCCCCCGTAGGCTCGCTCGCAACAATGCAGTACGGCTATTGTTTTACGCCCACCACTTTCGAATGTAACCAGCTGCCACTGATCAAATGTAATACTGTAGTCCAGTGTTTACCTATGGAGGCACTCAGCATTGCTTCAGTGAAAATAGCTTTTAGGTCTGTTTCACTGTAAAGACACTATGAGATAAAAAGCAAAAATCATGGTGGACTAAATGGTTGGATCCCATTTACAAAACATATGTATATAAAAGAATGGTGTAAAGATTTCATTACAGAGTGCAGCACAAACGCAACATTCTTGAAGATGTCTATAAATTAATCCCCACCTTCGTTATAATCATGTAACAAACAGAAGCTGATGGTATATGCCCTTTCTTCCATAAACAGCCACTTTTCAAATGCTGAGCAGAACACCGGATTGCATTCTGCACCCCTGAACACTTAACTCTTATACAGAGCATGATTGTTGGAAAATAATATTGGAAAATATCCTTTCTTTCATATCACCAAATTAGGGGTTGAAGCCTTATTGGAAGCATTTTCCTCCATGCAGGAATAAAGGAGGCCAGTCAAGCGAATTGGCATTCTCCACCACACAAGTTATGGTCTGGCTCGCAAAAAAATAATCTTACCTCTCCCCCCAAAAGGTCCATGGAATCCAGTACCACTAAAGTGGCAGATTCAAGAACATCCTATTTGAATTCTGAGGATGTTTACTGTTTGGCAGGATGGGAGAACCATCTTAACTTGGCAGTTTTACAGCCCCGCCAAATGTGTGGTTCCACTGGCTCATTTAGAGGTAGAGACACTCACGTTTCCAATGGCTGAAATTAAGCTGGCTTCGCCATCGGAAAGCCTTCTCCGGTGGCCCACCCGCTGCTTGGATGCCAGTGTAAGAGCATCTGTATGATCCACCAGATTGGGGGAAGGCCTTCTGACACTCTTTTTTCCTGTCTAAAAATACCATGAGAGGCACAGTGGTCGCCCAAGTAATTACCTTAACTTGCAGGAAGAAAACTCCCTGGGTAGCATAGCAATTGATGCTTGTTACAGAAATAAACCTCTGATTTGGAGTTTTGTTTTTCTAACACTAAGAAAATGCCAGACAGCCACCATGACAGTGCAGCTTGTAAGCACTTTTGTTGAAAGGTCTTTCTCTGCACCCGAAGAAGAACTTTGACTAAAGATATCCCATAATTTGGGCAAGAAGTCCTCCACTAGCTCGCCACTAAATGAGGCACTGTATTTCACACCTTTACCAAAACTCAGTGATGATTTATTATTCTTGGCGCGGCTGCTAAAGTGAAAGCGGACTGCGCTGTAAATTAAAAAAATAAATAAGCGTGGCCACTAAAGTGAAAGCTGACCGTGCCATAAATTAAATAAATAAATAGGCTTGGCCGCTATAGTTAAAGCGGACTGCGCTGTAAATTAAATAAATACAGCACTAATAACAATATAAAACGGGCTGCTTGCTGCAAAGTAGTGGGTGGAATAGCGGAAGATCATCAACGAAAATAGTGCTCACCTACTACATAAAGCAGACCATGTAACAACACAAGTAAAAAGTCCAGTCCTTATGGGAGATTACAAAGGCAGAGGGACTACTAAACCTATTCACGAATGAAAAGCAACAATTTCAAAAGGACAGTCACAGGAGCCAATTGAAAAGATGGGCGGGAAATGGGGGGAGCTTCTTTTCCATACATCAATACAGCATGCCTCGCAGAGCAGCACATGTGCTGCCCAGGCTCAACCTAAAAGCAGCTGACACACTGAAATGTCCGACTAACCCATCGGGCCCTGCCTGATTGCTCTACAGGCCAGTCTGACCCTGCCCACAAAGTCACAATCTAGTTACTAAGGAGTAACAAAGTTTTCTGCGAGAAATCCCGAGCTTACCTTTGGCAACTTATCACAAGCAGCAAGGCCTGCCACAGATAAACTGACCAGTGGGATATAAATAGAAGCACTAGAACACAGTTACCGTTATGAAATAAACAAGCTAACATTCCAAATTCAATTTAGTTAGAAAATGCAATCTTTAGTTATTAAAATGACACACATAAAGTAATTCCGATGTAGGGATAAGGAGTTATTTTTTAAAAAGTGGGATACAATTCAAATCAAAAGAAAGTTAAGAAATAAGCAATTCAGTAAGCGGACTATGAGTCTCAAATGTGGCTGCGAAGAGGTGGCAGTTTATATACTTTTAGTATGAAACAAAGCAGTGCTCCTTACGAAATGGTATTAAAAGATAAGGGTTTTGAAGATACTGTGCTTTAAAATCATAGTCGTTGCATACCAGCAACTCACTCAGTACACAGGGCTTTCTTCATCCTCCAGAAAGAATGCAGATGTTTAACTTGGGCTATTTGAAAAAAATATATAGTCTAAGGGTATTGTAGACAGACCTGAACCGTTTTCTCCCTATGGATCAGGAAGAGGCCAGCATCCCTAACCCCCACCAGAGGTTGAACGCAAAAGCCCCAATTCACAAAGGGGCCTAAGACTCGCAAAGTTACGAGTGCGGAACCTCTGCACTTGGGTAGGGGTGGGCGGAATTTACGAAATTCACTTTCGCAAATTATCGCGAAAATTTAAAAAATCTCCGCAAACACGCGGAAATATCGCGAAGATGCGGAAGTTTTTTTCCCGCCCGTTCGCGGTATTTTCTGCGTGGTCGCGGCTCACCAACTTACCCATGCGGTTGCTCGTGGGCGCGGCCATCTTGTTTTCACTTGTCTCGCGGTGCATGATCGTGAGAAGAAAGACGTGTGTCAAGAATTCCTGTCATACGAGGGGAGGAAAACGGTAACCAGCGAAAACGGACTACATCTCCCAGGATGCTTAGCGGTTGAGAGGTTATGTAAACAGGAGAGCTGTTACATAACTCAAGGGAAACACGCCCTTATGTAAACAGGAGAGCTGTTACATAACTCAAGGGAAACACGCCCTTATGTAAACAGGAGAGCTGTTACATAACTCAAGGGCAACACGCCCTTATGTAAACAGGAGAGCTGTTACATAACTCAAGGGAAACACGCCCTTATGTAAACGGGAGAGCTGTTACATAACTCAAGGGCAACACGCCCTTATGTAAACAGGAGAGCTGTTACATAACTCAAGGGAAACACGCCCTTATGTAAACGGGAGAGCTGTTACATAACTCAAGGAAAACACGCCCTATAAAGGGAGGAACCGGGAGGTACAAGGCTGTCGGATATTGTGTTTACACCGACGTACCTGCTTCGTGAAGAGCAGTGTTCCGGAGTGGTGCTCCAGTAAGGCAAGAACGGAGGTAGGTCGAGTCGTTACTCCCTGGGCCGTGTCTTGCCCCATCGTCACCTGTGAAGGACCCGGAAGCTCTACCGGTCAACCATTGAGCTTCGCTTTTTGACTCGGCTGAGTCCAAGCGCAGTGGCGCTTTTGCTGGTTGGAGTCGTAACTCCCAGCCCGACCAGAGACACAGGGACTGCCAGCTGTAACGCACACCAGGAGGTGTTTGCCGCGTTACAGACTCGGAAGTCCACAGGATCGATCGAGCGGCTGCTCTCGGTTCAGTCTTCTTGCTTGTGATTGGGGTATCGGTGACGCATCACCAGGAGGTGACTCCGCGTCCCGGTGCAGTCTGAGGAAGAGGTTGAGCGGCTGCTCCCTTCAGGTAGAGACCCCGGCTGGGTGTTTCCCTGACTCCTCGATTCTCCCCAACACTCTTCGTGCCCCTCACAGCCTACCGATTGGCATTGTCGGCCATTTCATTTCTGCCCTCTGTTGGCATACGCCGGGATCGGCGTATATGCAGAGGACGGTTAAGGACCATCCGTGCTGTGGGCTGGTAACGTACTTAGCCTGGAGGATTCCAGTGACTATAACTTTTGTTTGTTCTTTGTATTTTATTTGCCTTCATTAAAAGAACTAACCCTTCACAAGTGGTTGCGTCCTCATTGTCGTGTCTGTTAAACGATCCTGAGACGTTCAGGGCGTTACAAAATATCCGACCTTAATAACACTAACTGTCTCCCGGTCGATAACAGACATGGCAACACTTGATGATGTGCTGGCTGCTTTAGCGGCCATGCAAGTTGAAGTGGCTGCCTCTAGGCAAGAAACAGCCGATGTAAAAGCCAGACTGGATGCTATCCAATTGGACCCGCTCACGCCCAGCACCTCCCTCACGAACCAGACCCCTGCGGTAGTAGTGGAAATGCCGGTAGCCATCCCCTTGGCAACACCAGAGAGGTACAGTGGGGATCCTAACACAGTGCAGGTATTCCTCACACAAGTGGCGCTACATTTATCGTGCAAACCAAAGGCGTTCCCCACGAGTCAGGCTCGTGTGGCTTTCCTTATATCCTATTTGGCTGGAAACGCGGCACAATGGGCCGTACCTCTGGTGAGCAGGGACGACCCCCTCTTATGTGATTGGGGTGCTTTTCGCGAGGAATTCCTGAAGGTATTCGACAGAAGGGCTGACTCGTACACGGCGGACCGTGAAATGCTTGAGTTGAGACAGGGATCCAACGACCTGGTGAAGTATCTCAACGCGTTCCGAAGGCTGGTTGCGGAAACCAAGTGGCCTGTTGCTAAACAGACGGCGCTCTTCCATCAAGGGCTGTGCGATGAGCTCAAGGACGCCGTGGCTCATATTGACCCTCAACCCAAGACATGTGAGGGCCTTATCAACCTGGTATTACGGCTGGAACATAGGCTAAGTGAAAGAAAGGGGGATCATGGGAGAAAAGGAAAATCCCTTCCATCCTATGTGACGGTGGGAAGTCCTGAAACTTCCACCGCATCCAAGGGAGAACCCATGGACATCAGCGCAATACGAGCGAGCCTCACAGCCACGGAGAAAGAGTCACGCCGTAAACAAGGATTGTGCCTATATTGTGGCAAAAAAGGCCACTACTTACGTGAATGCCCTGCCAAACCGAAGACGTCACGTTATCGGGCCAACCGGTCGGTAACAGCCGTGGTGGACATACCGGCGGAAAACTAGAGGACTCCAAGACCAGAGAAGGGGCATCTCGGAGTCACTCATCCATCCCTTCACTTTCCAACTCGGTCACTAAGGGACAACGACACCTGTTTATCACGGTGCACGTGGGAGTGCATGACCAGTGGATACCCGTTGTGGCCATGGTGGATTCAGGGGCCACTGGCATGTTTATGGACCACAACGAGGCATGCAGGCTAGGGCTAGTGCTTCTTCCCAAAGCAGTACCCGAAGACGTCTATGCGGTAGACGGAAGGCGATTGGTGACGGGGCCCATCGGACAGCACACGGGGGTCCTTCCGATGAGATATGGGAGGAACCATTTGGAACAAATCGATTTTAACATCATCCGAGCGCCCCAATATGGCGTCATATTGGGATTGCCGTGGCTACAGAAACACAACCCCTTTGTGGATTGGCCAACACATCGCATCGAAATGACGTCACCGTATTGCATCCTGCATTGTGGAATAAGAACGGAATCCCTTGACGCAGATGAGAGCGGGAGTCAGACGGTGGCTACAGCGGCAGAAAAAGATGTGGCTCTCCCCCAGGCTTATCACAGTTTTGAGGATGTATTTGATGAGGTGAAGGCGGAAGTGCTACCACCACATAGACAGTTTGACTGCCAGATCGACCTGGTGCCAGGGGCCAGCGTTCCCAGCGGCAGGCTGTATGCCCTGACGGAGCCTGAAAACGTGCATCTCCGGGGGTACCTGGATAAACTCCTCAAGCTAGGATTCATCCGCCCGTCCAAGTCTCCGGCCGCCTCGCCACTCTTCTTCATCCCGAAGGCTAATGGGGAGCTGAGAGCCTGTGTGGACTTTAGGGCATTGAATGCGATAACCATAAAAAATCGGTACCCCTTGCCTCTCATCAGTGTACTTCTGGAACAGGTCAAGAAAGCTCGTATCTACACCAAGTTGGATTTGAAAGGGGCATACCATCTGGTGCGCATGAGGGACGGAGACGAGTGGAAGACCGCCTTTAAGACCAGGTTCGGCCTTTTTGAGTACCTCGTCATGCCGTTCGGTCTGTGCAACGCCCCGGCAGCCTTTCAGTACTTTTTGAATGAGGTATTCAGAGAGGAGTTGGATATCTACGTGGTCGTATATATCGACGACATCCTCATCTATTCGTCCAGTGTGGAGGAGCACGTACACCACGTCAAAGCTGTGCTCCAAAAGCTGAGGGAAAACATGCTGTTTTGTAAACTCAGCAAGTGTGACTTCCACGTCACATCCGTGGAATTCCTCGGAGTGATGCTGAGTCCAGAGGGACAGGAGATGGCAGAACGAAAGATCAAGGCGGTGAAAGAATGGCCGGTGCCCCAAAGCGTGAAGGACGTCCAAAGTTTCATTGGCTTCGCCAACTTTTACAGGCGGTTTATAGATGGATTTTCAGGAGTGGTGGCCCCAATCACACAGCTACTGAGGAAGTCCAAGGAGTTTGTCTGGTCCCCTGAAGCGAACAAAGCCTTTGAGGCCCTGAAAAGCGCCTTTGGTAAGGCGCCGGTGTTGGCTCACCCCGATCCGGATCTCCCCTACGTGGTGGAAGCAGACGCGTCGGATGTGGCGCTGGGGGCTATCTTGTCCCAACGCAACCACGACACAGGGGTGCTTCATCCCGTTGCGTACATGTCCCGCAAACTCAACGACGCCGAACGCAACTACCATATTGCGGAGAAGGAGCTTCTCGCAATCAAGGACGCCTTCACCGAATGGAGGCATTGGTTGATGGGGGCAAGACATGTGGTATCGGTGTACACGGACCATCGGAACCTACAGTTCATGACGGCCACTAGACACCTTTCTCCCAGGCAGCTGTGGTGGATGATCTTCTTTGCGGGGTTCAACTTCCGCATCACATATCGGCCGGGGACGGAAAACCGGAAGGCGGACGCCCTGTCCCGTCAATCTGCAGTTAAGGAACCATTGCCTGCAACCGAGCGTTCCATCATTTCCCCGAGGATGGTATTGGGGGTTATCCAACCGGATACTTTCCTGAGGGGAATAAAGAGAGGGATCAGGTCATTCGCATGGCGGAGGTGGCTCCTCAGTCACAGAGAATGGCAGCTGAAGGACGGGATACCCCTGAAGGGCAGGTGCCTATTGATACCCACGCCTAGGCTAAGGAAACAAGCATTCATCTGGTGCCATGACTCTCCATGCGCAGGTCATTTGGGCTTTGAAAAAACGGTGGCTAGCATGGGACGGCATTTCTGGTGGCCAACCATGAGAGTGGATGTCAGGAGGTGGGGACAGGAGTGTCCTACGTGTGCTACCATGAAGGCCGACCATGGCCGAACCCAAGGGCTCTTACATCCACTTCCGACCCCGGATAGACCATGGGATAGCATATCACTGGACTTCGTGGTGGGCCTACCGGTAGACCAGGGGATGACGGCAATACTGGTGGTGGTGGATTACTTGACGAAAATGGGGCACTTCATCCCCTGCAAGAGAGTCCCTACGGCCGGGGAATTGGCGTCACTACTCCTAAAGAATGTGGTACGACTGCATGGATTACCTGGGGTGATCGTGTCGGACCGGGGGTCGCAGTTTACTGCGCAATTCTGGAAGACTTGGTGCACTGCGCTGCATGTTAAGACCGCCCTGTCCACCAGCTACCACCCTCAAACGGACGGCCAAACCGAGCGCCTGAACCAAACGCTCAAACAGTATCTGCGATGTTTTGTGGACCAGGGCAGGGAAGAATGGGTCGACTTGCTATGGGTTGCAGAGATAGCCTATAACAACGCCACTCACAGCTCCACACAGTCATCTCCGTTCTATAGCAACTATGGCCAACATCCCAGGTTCTTGCCATTTCTACATCCGTTCAGAGAGGACAGGATTCCCGCCACAGCGGACAGGGTGGCACACATAAAAGACACGTTGATGCGCTCAAAGGCTGTCCTAATAGAGGCCAAGAGAAGATACAAGGCTGCGGCAGATAGGAAGAGAAGGCCCGGGCCACTGTACCGCACTGGAGACTACGTCTGGATATCCACAAGAAACATGAGGTTTCGAAAGAACAGTGTGTTCCATCCCAAGTACATGGGCCCCTATCGAATTACCAAGTGTATGGGTCCCGTGAACGTGAAGGTGTGCTTGCCCCAGTCATTGCGGATACACCCTGTCTTTCATGTATCATTGCTCAAACCAGCACCCTCCAAGCCGTCTGGGACACCTAGGCCGGTATGCGTGGAGTCGGAGGTGGAGTATGAAGTGTCGGGCATACGGGCGTCCAAATGGCGCAGGGGGAAGCTGTGGTACCTGGTTGCGTGGAAAGGCTATGGCCCGGAGGAGCATTCATGGGAACCGGCTGAAGGGGTTCATGCTCCGCGCTTGGTCTCCTTGTTCCATCGGCGTTTTCCTGCCAGCGCTGGACCCGTGGGGAGCCGCTGAGAGGGAGGATGTACTGTCAAGAATTCCTGTCATACGAGGGGAGGAAAACGGTAACCAGCGAAAACGGACTACATCTCCCAGGATGCTTAGCGGTTGAGAGGTTATGTAAACAGGAGAGCTGTTACATAACTCAAGGGAAACACGCCCTTATGTAAACAGGAGAGCTGTTACATAACTCAAGGGAAACACGCCCTTATGTAAACAGGAGAGCTGTTACATAACTCAAGGGAAACACGCCCTTATGTAAACGGGAGAGCTGTTACATAACTCAAGGAAAACACGCCCTATAAAGGGAGGAACCGGGAGGTACAAGGCTGTCGGATATTGTGTTTACACCGACGTACCTGCTTCGTGAAGAGCAGTGTTCCGGAGTGGTGCTCCAGTAAGGCAAGAACGGAGGTAGGTCGAGTCGTTACTCCCTGGGCCGTGTCTTGCCCCATCGTCACCTGTGAAGGACCCGGAAGCTCTACCGGTCAACCATTGAGCTTCGCTTTTTGACTCGGCTGAGTCCAAGCGCAGTGGCGCTTTTGCTGGTTGGAGTCGTAACTCCCAGCCCGACCAGAGACACAGGGACTGCCAGCTGTAACGCACACCAGGAGGTGTTTGCCGCGTTACAGACTCGGAAGTCCACAGGATCGATCGAGCGGCTGCTCTCGGTTCAGTCTTCTTGCTTGTGATTGGGGTATCGGTGACGCATCACCAGGGGGTGACTCCGCGTCCCGGTGCAGTCTGAGGAAGAGGTTGAGCGGCTGCTCCCTTCAGGTAGAGACCCCGGCTGGGTGTTTCCCTGACTCCTCGATTCTCCCCAACACTCTTCGTGCCCCTCACAGCCTACCGATTGGCATTGTCGGCCATTTCATTTCTGCCCTCTGTTGGCATACGCCGGGATCGGCGTATATGCAGAGGACGGTTAAGGACCATCCGTGCTGTGGGCTGGTAACGTACTTAGCCTGGAGGATTCCAGTGACTATAACTTTTGTTTGTTCTTTGTATTTTATTTGCCTTCATTAAAAGAACTAACCCTTCACAAGTGGTTGCGTCCTCATTGTCGTGTCTGTTAAACGATCCTGAGACGTTCAGGGCGTTACAACGTGATTGCGCGACGAATGAGGTTACTGCGGGCGCGAACTGTCGCGAGAAAGCGCAAATGGCTACCAACAATCCAACATCTCGTGGAGAACGCGACCGGATCGGGAAAACTTGTCGGCGAACGCGGGGATTCAGGTAAGGCGATCGCGCGCACGCCAGAATGTAATATTTTACAGCGCGAGCAAGCAAAAAATGTCCGGTAAAATGCGGATTGCGGAAATTTTGACATTTTCGCGCTCTCCGCGGAACGCGAAAATGTCAAATTATCGCAATTTCCGCAAGCGGAACGGATTTTTAGCCCAGGCCTACACTTGGGACGGAGTCCCCGCACTCATGGCAGAATCTCCGCACTCGGGGCAGAATCTCTGCAGTGAACACTGCAGATTGGAGATGTCGCCCCTAGTGCAGAGATTCCGCCAAGTTTCTGGTGCTCCACCCGAGTAACTTTAGGCGTCATAAATCCCTCTGCGAATCCAGCCCAAAGCAGGAGTCTGAGCTCCTCAGTCCTTTATCTGGCAGCAGAAGTTCTTCTTGCCTCTCCTTCTGTCCCAAGCAACTCTGTCTTGATAGTGATTTCATCAGTCACTATAGTATGTAATCCACTATGAATGGTGATTTATTATGTGGTAAACCATCTAGAGTTCACATATAGCCCCCTCATGTCTGTCTAAGTTGCATCAAGCTGGCAGACTCGCTCCCACAGGACCAATTTCCAGTATCCTCGTTTCCCTGAACCCACTGGTGAGGATGCAATAGATATTTATTCCAGCCAGGGGTAGATCTGATGAAAGGGGATGTGCGCTGCATTCTGCAGCACACATAGAAAGAGGAAAACGCCACTTGTGATTGTTTTTGTGCAGGAAGGTTTACCTTCCTGCACAAAAATAATCATCCCTGCAACCCAGGCACCCTTGCACCATGGTGCAAAGGTGCCTGCATTTGCGCACGGCAACTCATTGTGCACCGGCGCAGGGGAAAATGACAGAAATGCGTCGTATCTAACAGATAAGGCACAATCCTGCCGTTTTCTTTTGCCGTAGGCCATTGCAGCCGCACTGCCTGCTGTGCTGCCCTACGTAAAAAAAAAAAAGAAATGAGGCCCATTGCAATTATCTCTGCATAAGTCACTATGTATTGTTAGTGAAAACTCTGAAATTCTGGAGCTGCAATATTCTATACTTTCATGTCACAGGGTTTGCTTTAAAGGTTAGCATGAATTGCTTCCCTGCAGCTGCACGTTTGACATTTTACATTTAAGCCCTCCACATGTGCTCACCGTACAGTTGACTCAGTAATATGCCATGTACGCAATTTTAATAGCAAAAAGAATCTCCATGTTAAGGGAATTACATAATCAGTTTGTGATCTGTTTAGCAGGCCCAGAGGTCAATAATACCATCTATGCAGAGCTAGAATTCTAGGCAAAACAGCAGAAAGATAGATGTTAAACACTTAACATTGTATATAAGAGGAAACATTGTTAAGAACGATTGTCAACTACTGTATCCAGTGAACAAGTTAAATAATACTATCTGGATTTTTTCAATCTTAGGGGCAGATTGTGATCTTGTTCGGAAAGCAAACTGAACAACTCGTGTCCGGAATGCTTTCTGGACAACTTGGGTCGGGGAAGTCCGACCAAACAAGTGCAATGTATTTGAATGCATCCGGATACGATTCGGTTGGACTCCCATTGACTTCAATGGGGGCCTGTGTACCGAATCCGTACACAGGCTCCCATTGATAAAAAGGGTGGTTGGGGAAAATCGTGCACCCTGTGGCCGGCATCCATTGGTGCCTGCCACACTGTTCATGTTTGGAAAAGGGGGTCCCATGGGTACCCCCATGGGCCTGATTTGGAGTCCCTGGGTGAAGGGGGGCTGCTACAGGCCCCCAAAGACCGTTTCCGGCAGACTTTACTATCTGGGTAAATCGAATCGGAAAGGTTGCCCGAATCGTTCGTCGTACTTGCTCGCTTGGAAAACCTACTCCATAGAGCTGTACGATTCAGCTCTGGAGGGCACTATCTCTCTGGATGCCTTCCAGATCCGATTCGCTCAGCGCTAAGGCTTTCCAGGCATCGTACTTGTTCGTTCGGAACTGGGAATGAATCGGTCCGGAACAAGGGCTCCAGATCGGTTTAGGCATTTCCAAATGAAATTCGGAGCCCTTCCAAACGAGATCGGAATCGACCCCTTAGTGTGAACTGGTCCTTATTTGATTGCAACTTCAAGTTACCCTTTTGGGTATTGACTAGGCATGCATATCCTCCCAGCTGTGTCATTGATTGTGATTTAAATTACCAGTAATTTATGTTTATGAGGGGAATCAAGGCACTTTATAGATTTCCAAATGTTAGAAGCTTGCACGTCCTGTTGTGATTTCTCCTGAACTGCATGTTAACAGATTTTCTGCCATTTCATGTGCTATATTGAGCAACTGCTGTGGGGCGATATGGCCAACTCTGATAGTATAAAGAATGAATTAGTTAAGTGCACTCCATGTATTACGAAAGTTTCAAAGTTTATCCATATTCAAAAGTTTTGGCGTGCGCCCGGCCGTGGTCTGGCCTGGAACCCCGTGGGTTGTAAACAAAGAAGTTGAAGCGAACGGACTTCAAGCTCGGGCGCACTGCTTTACAACTCTGATAGTAACCAGCCTTCAGTATAAATTCTGATATTGTTCAGAGTGCCATGGAGCAGGCAGGGGCAACTAGTCCTAAACCTTGAGGGTTGATCATTTGCCTCTGATGTCCTTGAGGCTGTTCTACAATGGCTTTACAAAGTGGGCCAAATACAACCACTTCCACACTTTAATCTCAGGGTAGTGTGGGCAATCAGTCAAATGATTCTTTAAAGGGGGTATTGTGGGTCAGTAGCAGCTCCTCCATTAGTACAGAGGAGCGTCGCCTCACTGACTGAAATGTCCTCAGAAAAGCCCCAGAGCTGTAAAATAAAAAGGTAATAAAGTCAATTTATTACAATTTTATTTTTCACTTACCCGCATCCCGAAACCAAGTGCTATGATATGGCAGGGCCATTGCTGCTGAGTGGCAGTAGCCGGGAGGAGTGGCGAGCTGGGCACTTAAGTTTAACGTGTGCATGTCACTTTGACTTGTTATCTGGCGACGGCCAGCCAACCAAGCGTGCTTTAAACCTCTCTAACCCAGCTGTCTCAGACATCTGGGGTGAGAGCAAGCACAGTCCTCCGGTGCCCTTTAGAGCGCTAAGAGAGGCCACTCCCTCCAATCCTGTTGCTTCTCTCCTGCTGGTTAACTACATGAGAGCTGCACCAGGACTGGCTAGGGGAGTTGGCCTGGGCCAGCACTGGAGTGAGAAGGAGAGAAGAAGATAACCGGGACCAGAGTGAGTAGGATATGTTGTGCAACAAGCAATGTAGGTGAATATTTATTTAATAATATAGGCACCTTATATGTAGCATGCATGCATGCACCCACCCACCACCCATTTGCCTGTCCCACCGCTCTCTATAGTTGACAGCCTCCACTGGAGTGGGTTGCTCACGCTTAGCACTGACCAACCAACAGACACGATAATTCCAATTTGAAAGCCGAATACTTGTCTTTTCAAATAAAGAAAGTACTTTTAATCACACAGTTTTATCAAAATCTACGCAATTCAATTTGTCATACAGGTTACTTTCCCTAGGTATTATTCAGCTTCAAGGCGTTAAACACCAATTGATCCCCTCACTAATACCAGTCAGGTTACCCTTTAACACTTTGTGAAATCAGGAAGTAGCTTGAATCAAGCACAGGAGCTTCCTTCAATCTTTCATTGTAAAATGTGCACTTAGTTTCAAGTCTTACCGCCTCAATGTTGGAGGAAGACACAACAGAGTGCTTGTTCATCTTGCTGACATTTGGGCATCCCTCCCTTGCACCTGTTGCAGTGTCCATGATAAATAGCACGTCCTCTGGCCCACGACTGAAGTTGGACGTGGGCAGCATCCATCTACGCACCTTCCCAGATTACGCATGCTGGGACGAGTGCCAACCTGGGAGAAGCAGACCTGGGTGGTTGCATTGATGCATTCCTGCCTAAGCCAAGGACAGAGTCAGTCCTGGTAGGGCTAATGGTGGTCGCAGCCGCTGCAGTCCAGATCAGACCAAAGGTAGGTGCAGTCCTGACCGGGCCTCTACAATGATCACAACACTTTCAGCCCCTTACAGGCCTTCGTGGTCAAAGTAGTTGCAGCCTCAATTTGGGCCTATGATGATCACTGCAGTTGCAGCCCCGACTGGCCCTACAATGATCATGGAAGTTGAAGCCTTGGCCTGGCCAACAAAGATCAGGGCAATTGAAGCCCCTATCTTGGCCTATGATCACAGCAGTCGCAGCACCAAATTGGCCTATGATGATCACAGCAGTTGTGGCTCATGGGATAAAAGACTAGGGGGTCCCGTTGTAAAAAAATGGGTTCCACCTAGCTCGTTCTCAGGCAGTCAGATCTCTCTGGATATCGCTCAGCCACCATGGGCATGCTGGCCCTGTCATTGACCGTCTATACTCTTGAAGGACCAGAGATACTCCTTCCCTCTCTCAGCAGCCAGGCAGGCTTCTGGGTTCATCAGGCAGAACCACTGCTCCTCCAGTAGGAAGTTTGTCCTTCAGGTGATGTCCTCCCATCTCTGGGAGACTGGCTGTGATGCAGACATCAACCAAGGTTGCACTGCAGTCCCTTGAGTACTCTGTGGAGCACAACCTTCCACCAGTCATAAAGAACTTGGAACTGGAACACACCCGCTGCTAACACAACTTTTAGAGAGGGGATGTGGATCAACTGTCTCAAACTATAGCACTAGTTGGGGATATTCCTTCAAGTGTACTCTTTGGGCTTCTCTCTAGGCACTGCCTTTGTGTGGAGTGGTTCTTGTCACAGCATGTAGCATGGGCTGTTCCAACCTGGAGTACCAACAGAGGCACAATGAGGTTCCTGCATGTGGCTGTCATCAGTCCAGCTGAAGAAGTAAACCGGGACAGTCAGAAGGGGGGCATGACCTACAAACTTCCTCATCTTACACAACAGAGACAGGAGTCCCAGACCTCACACTTACCATACACTAAATAGCATTGGTACTGAAGCTTAATCAGTAGCTCCTTGCTCACAAAAGGCCTCATGGAATGTCTAAAGGTTGCCATGTCTCCATTCTTCTGTGAGTTATTTTCCTTGCACAAGTCACTAAAATGCAAGCAATACACTTCCACTGTCTGGGAGAACAGTTCTCGCCTTCCATCTTCTTCCATGCCAGCCAGGGCCATTCAAATGGATCCCACTGGGCTCCATACTTTAAGCCCAGTCACCCTCACATGTTATCACAGTGCATGTGTTACAAGCACTACACATGCATATGCACTTAAGATAGCTATGACATTCCAACACAAGATTTTATTTGAGGAGGAAATTATCCTTGTAGAAGAAAATAGGTGAACCAATTGTTCAGACAATCAATGTCACTATCAAGAATTAAACAAGAAAGTGGGTATACTTTATGATATAGAGGTGATATGAGATTTTAATTAGAAAACAAGAATAAAACATTGCTGAAATGCAACAAAGACAATCAGTTGAAATTAAAGTGCTTGGCACTCATATGGTACATACATCCAAAAAATATTCCAAATTTGTACATTTAACACAGCCGCAATATTGATAAGACAGTCCAGGTATGTATGAGTCTATATACACGATTATAGCTTCTAGATTGGTGGCTCATTGAGCATAACTTAGATGGCATTTGAACCCTATAAGGAGGGGACTGTCATAGTCAGGACTGAAACAATAATATTACCTGCCCAACACATGGAAACATTGGTATCTTTAAAAACATCATATCATATGTATGATTGCATTAATTAATGGCAATGCATTGCATTAATTAATGGAGAGCGAGCTCGAGATAAAAGCTAACTGTCCGTTTTCAAAATTAAGTTAGCAGTACACGATGGAAGAGAAACTAGATTGCAAGATCAAGAAAATAACAAATTATAAACAAATCTCTTTTCCTAGAAGTAAGTTTATTGAATTACCTGTCATCTATCCACTTGCAAAATATCCTGCAGATGTGAAAAATCCCCTTGAAATGTAGGCCGGGTATAGAACTTGCGATTAAAAAAATTGCTTTTTCATTGGTTTTTAGATCTTTTCCAAAGGAATTCCGATGCAGGCAAGAATGATTCATTCACTATCAGGAAAGCAGTCTTCAATTCCCTATGGAAAGCGAAACCAGGTAATTGCATGTAGAGTTTATATTTTACAAAAATAAGGTTCTTTGCACAGAGGAAGAAGCATATGAGCTTGAAGCTTGGTTGTCATACTAGAGTTAATCTCTTTGGCCTGTCCATTGGGCCTGAAAGACTGACTCTATGCATACATCATTTGCAGCTTACCAAGGAAAGGGAACTGTTAGTAGGTGAAACATGCACGGCACTAATCAGACCCCCATCTCTGTGGGTGGATCAGGCATTGGGTTATCCCTCTTCCTTTACTCATTAAGGTGGATGTCCGCCATCCTGGTAGCAGGCCACTCAGCAGCCTACACATCTTAGAGGTACACATCATAAGTAGCCCATTTCCCAGCTATAGAAACCATAGGAGCAATACTTCCCTCCTAACGACCAACATACATGTGTTGTCTTGCCCATGTGGTAGACATTACTTAATTTGAGTCAGTGGTTTCCGGTGCTCGTGCCGGCACTTAATTGCCAGCACCGGCGCTTATGACAGTCTGCCATATGGTGGTACTGTCTGCTTAATTTAGGCATATGCACAACAATAGCGGTTTATTAATTCAATATACATCTACATTGACTAATACCTGCCTCCCGAGCCATTCTTATTGCTTTGGTGGGCCTGGAATAGGATGAATTGTCACACTTGAAAGAGGATCAAACGTGACAACTGTGTGGAGAGGTGTAGGCATCACTATGATCCCTCCTCAAGAAAGAAATCTCCAAAGACAATTTGGGGAGAGTGGCACAATACCTTCAATTCCTTATGATTAATTGTACGCAAGGCAAAATCTGAGCTTACAATTCTCTAAGTCTTGGATCATTTGAGACTTGCATTCTGAAAATATTTTGCAGCTGTGTTTTTTTAGGGTTATCGTAAGGCTAACTGATCTCAAATTGCCCTTTAACCATTAGTTGGAGCCACAATGGCCCCTCAGGGAGTTTTTTGAGTTTAGGAGTAAAATTCCTTAAGTTGAGGTTGTGAATGCAACAGGGGAATTGAGAAGTAGCCCTTTACTTCAAAGGGGTGTAAGTACTGACTGTAACGGTCCCTACATATATGCCTTAAAAGTCATACCTCAATAATATTTGGGTCGACATATTAGACAAGGCAGGCCACGTGCCATTTGGCATTCTGATATTTCTTGAGTGTTTGCCTCCTTCAGAATAGTGGATTGTGAACATTTTCTTCACTGACTGCAGCCAGTAGCTCTTGCCACCGAACAGTGGTTCACATTGTCCTCACCTATCAGTCCATGAAGTCAAACTAGGCAAATTCCCAGTCTCAGAGAAGATTGTATCTATGGGGCCGGTGGTGGGGTACAGGATGTTGAGCGGGATAGGGAATGTGTCTGGGGGAGGGGAGGCTCTAGCCTCTCTAGGGGAGCATTGTTGCTGGAGGGGACAGGCAGGTGCCTTTTGGTGCCACTGTCCCTCTTTACTAGTGTTTTTACCTGATGCAGACCCGTATCCAGGAAAACCAGGACCGGTGTTTCTGGACACTACATTTTCTTGTAGTTGCGCAGAGCAGTAGGCCCTGGTGTGGGGTAGGCAAGACTCAAATAAAATCGGGACATCCAGTCCATGGATCTTAAACAAAGAATTTTAAGGTGTCGATTAGAGAGTGCTCAGATGATTGCCACTTCAAGGGAGATACAGTTGTTTGTAGTCTTTGGGGATCTGCCTCTTACCCTATTTTGAAAACTTGCTCATTCTCACCCCCTGACTTCTCACGCTAATAAAAGAGATAATAGTACTCTACTGTAAACAAACTCCAGTCGATTGATATAGGAGCAGGTTTTGCGGAATAGCGATTTAAACAGATAATCTCATTCTTATCTTTTTTATAAGGAGTTTTTCACTTGGATTATAACTTCAATATATTCATTCATTGTCTGTTGAATACAAATCAGTGCACTAAGGGCCAGATGTACAAAGCTTTTTTTTGTTCCAAAATGGCCCGTTTGGGCCGTTTGCGAACGAAAAAATGCATTTTTCAATGTACAATGTCCCAATTTGCCATTCGTAACCTATAACTGAATCACAAATTGGGTTTGCGATTCAGTATTAGGAAGGGGTGTGTTTAGGTCATCCCTTCCTAATACCAAATTACAGTGTTATTTGTAAATGTTTTGCGACAACATTTGCATTTTTCGACCTACTTCAAGTAGGTGGTAACCCAATCGCACATGGGAAGGTGTGCCCAAAGAACCCCCCCCCCCTCTTGGTGAATGCTTGTAAAAACATTTTTTAAGAGCAGCCAGTGGTCGCATGGACCACTGTCTGCTCTTAAAAAAAGGAAAGAAAACTCTTCATTTTTCTTTTTGAAACGCATCCCGTTTTTCTTCAAGGAATACGGACTTCATTTTGAAAAAAAAGAATTGCTTTATTGAAAAGCAATCACAGACATGGTGGTCTGCTGGTTTTGCGATTCCCAATGGGTCGCAAGCTGAAATCTTCCTCATGAATAATAATGAGGTACATCTATTTGCGACCCACTGGGAACCACAAAATGTGTTAAACATTTGTACAATGCTGTTTACGATTGCCAAATAGCAAATTGCAAAAATTTGCTATTTGGTAATCGCAAACGCTTATCTTTGTACATCTGGCCCTATGTCTTCTATGTAATATGCATCAAGTCATGGGAATTCCTCAAATGTTGTCTATTAATGTCTCCGAAATACTATGACGACATAGTTTTAATTAATATTTCAGCAAGACAGAAATAAACTCTTATGTCAGACAACTAAGGCATCTTTATTCCAACGGCTACAAGAAAACATGTTAGTGGAAGTTATGTGTGAAAGGAGAAAATTCTATATGCCTAAGTATTTGGTACATACAGTCCTTCTTTATTTTTGCAGTATATTCTTTCGGTTGACCGAGCAAACCTGAATAAGGAACTGCTAAATGGTGAGTTCTGAATCCATCTCTGAGCCTGAAATATTTTTTACTTTTGTACAATAGTTAGGAATTTGAATTCGCTGTATGATATAATACTCTTTGTAAAGGTTGTGTTAACTTGTCAAAATGCAAGAGGCAGCAAATATTGACATCACACCTCACCTCACATCACAGACTCAATGATATCGAATGATCAACTTTGTTTCTGCATGCCTTTTTTAAATCGGCCATCCGAGCAAACAATGAATGGTAAGGTAAATGTATGTTTCTCTCTTTATCACATTTTTTTTATTGTAAACTCAAGATGGAGTATGTTTTTATGTCTCATGAGGTCTGTTTGTATCAGCATGGCTTTCTTGTATTAGATCAAAAGTGTTTTTAGATGTTGTATTCCATAGAGCCAGATTTGTATCTTGTTGATTTTAACTATTTGCTTTGTGTATCTATTCTGTGGATTCTTTTAGGACTTAAATAGGTCGAATAAAGAGTTTGAAATGAATGAATGATATCAAATGATGTATACTCATATAATCCCTGACCATGGTGTCATCACATGAGCCGTTTTGGAAAGGAAATGCAGATTATAATACATTGCGAATAATGTAGTTGTGCGGCCAGCAAGATCTCTGTATGTTTACAATTAAGGGGGATATTCTCAAGAACGTGAGATAACTATCGCAAAATTAGCTTAACGCAACTTTGCATATCGCAGTCTATCGCTGGAACATAACGCTGTGTTAACATATTCTCAACACGGCAGTACCATGCGATAGCCTCACGATAACGCGTCAAATAACAGCGTTAAAATTAACGCAAGGCTGGAAAAAAACGCAAAAAAAGTTCCGATGTTGCCAGTCATGATACAAAAATCAGCGATAACCAACGACAGGCCTGCAATTCCCACGGCTCATGCGGGAAAATGCACTATAAAAGCACCGAAAAACACAAACAAAATAATTTCATCTGCGTAGCACCATGGAGGAAGCCAGAGCAAGTACAGAGGACGACCAGAACCCCACAAGCCCCCAGGAGGACCATCCTGGGACCTCGGGGTCACGGAGGGGCAAGGAGAAGAAGACGAGGAAGACGAGATTCAGTCCGCAGGAAAACAGAATCATCTTCACGGAGGTGATAGAACATCACCAACAACTGTTCATCACCTCCAACGTGTCATTACCAAATAAGAATACAATATGGCAGGGCATCCTGGACAAGGTGAATGCAGTCGGAGTGAGGAGGAGGACCATTGGAGAGGTCAAGAGGCGCTGGAATGAAGTGAAGTGCAAAGCCAAGAAGAAACTCGCTGACAACCATCAGGCAGCAATGCAGACTGGAGTTGGCAGCCCAGCGGAACACCAGGAGCTGGATGAGATGGAGGAAATGGTGTCCACAGTCATCAGTGGGAGACGGTGGCAGGAGTTGGGGGTCCGAACACTGCTCGACATGACCTGACACAACAGCACCAGGGTGAGTACCGAACAGGGCCTGGGGGGACGGGCACAATGGCACACATGCGCAATTAAGTAGAGCACACTGCACACCCGCAATGACTCTGGATCATGTCCGTCATCCCCATGGCACACTGCAGCACACATACAAACAGCAAGTAGGCCCACGTCCACTATGGGCACAAAGGGGTCCCTCCACATACAGCACCAATCTCACAACCAACCCATGCAGACGTGTCAAAACCAGCAAAGCTGAGTGTCTGTGAGCCACACTGACAATGCAAGTGACACTGCATGATGAATAGCATGGCTGCAGTCCAATTATCATGACATGGTGCACGCCACGACACTGAGGTGGCTGAGTGTGGAACACATCCGGAAAGGAGCAGGTTACACTCTGACACATCCACATGCACAAACAACCCCTGCCATCAACAACACATCTGCGGATAGACCATGCCCAAGAGTACAAGATCCAAACAAGAGTCAAAATTAACCAAGTCTGCAATATCTCAGCACTGTAGAAGCACAGAAGTCAAAGGCACACTGCATGAAAGGGATAAGGGACTGCAAAATCACCGCTGCAGGGTCAACTCTCCCACAATGCAGCACACACACATAGCAATAACAGCACATCAACACTGACAACAATGTGGTACAAAGTGCAACACTCTCACCACAGAACAGAGTACACAACTGGTTCCGCTTGTGCGTAGAAACTGGCCAATCACATCTGGCATAGCAGGAAACTGTGAGATGATAATGTATGTGTACAACCGCACATCCATGATATAGCTCAAATGTCCACTGTCCTGCATCAAATAGTCGCTCCTCCCAAACAGTCACAATGTACATTGTCATGCAGTCTGAGTGTAAACTTGAACAATGTGTCAACATACATGTGAACGCAATGTTAAACTGCATCTCCCATCCACATTGCAGAGGGACAATCAACACCTCCTGCAGAGTAGACCCAACAACTCTTCACTGATGATGAAGAGGACCTCCCCACCTTCGACAGCGATGCCCTCCAACAGCTCATGTACAGCTACAGTAACCCATCTCCAGGAGCAGGGCAGCCCAGCTGCATCAAGGAGACCCTACCCCTGCACAGACCACACAGCAGGAACCACCCACCACCACGGCTGGCTCCCAGCACCTCACCGAAGAACACATCGCTTTCCAAGGCCAGATGTTAGACTGCTAAAAGGATGTGGCTGAACAGGTGTGGGTGGGGTTCGACCACATGGCAGCCAAACTAGATGACATACGTGGGTGTCTAAGTCACATCAGGGACCACTTACACTCCCTAACGAACACCCACAGTTGGCTCCATGATGTCCAACAATCCATGCCAGGCACCGCTGGAGTCATGCCTCTGAGAGGAGAACAACTGTCTAGTCAGAGTGGCCTCAGCGATGTCAGCCAAGAGTTTGCACAGATGCTGAGGACAATGGAGAACATGGAGCGGATGCATGTGGAAAGAATGGCTGCCAAGGATGCACACCAGCGAAAGGTTGTTGGTATCTTCCATGCCCTGCAGATCCTCATCATGGCACTGCTGCCACTAAGGCAGTTGCTGATGAATGCTGCTGGTACTTCCACACACACACATCTCCGGCCCCTGACCAAACATCAGCACCCACATGTCAGACAGATGACATAGAGGACGAAGATGTGGGTGATTCCACCTGTGTATTAAGAAGGAGCCAGTAGCAATCTTCTCCGCTATTTGTCCTGTATCAGCTTGGTTCTGCCCTCTGTATCATGCCCTGTGACAACACCTCCCACTGTCCCCCGAAACACTCTGCGACACTCACCTTGGACCCCGACATGGACTGCCATATTTTGTCTGCTTAACAATGACACAGCAATCAGACTGCAGACTGTACTCTTCCTCTTCCGATGTACTTGTCAATCCCTAAACGACTCTGGCTGGCCCTCCACTGGGCTACAATGTAATGTGGGGTTTGCATGGCCATGTACTGCTCCAGCTCCGACACTCCACCGAATGTGAATAAATCATTCAAAATCACACAGATGTGTCATGTCCATAATCGATCAAGTATGAAAGTATGGATGAGTGTAAGGACATTAGTTGCAAAAAAGGTACACCCTGTGAAATGAAAGCAGTGCACATGTGTGACCGTGACACACAAAGGCAGTGAGATGACTGGGAATGTGTGCACTAGCTGTGGCCTCATTGCTCTGAAACAACAATCACGCAATTTTACAACTTTGCCCCACGTACTGTTAGAAATAGGGCTGTGTGTGAAATGTCAAAGTAGCTGGCAGGCCTAAAGTAGTGTCCCCCATCACATTTGACAACAGAACATCTCTTCGCATACCTACTCACACTCAACTGGGTGGACACAGCCTGTAGTGATGGATCACATTGATCCACATGGCAAGAAGTTGGACACCATACTCACATTGCTGAAGACACGTAAAAGCACAGGTCTATCAGCAACTATCCCAACCACAATGCCTTGGGCACAGAGGTGGAACTGGAAATAGGGACTCACCCCTAAGTGACAGGCGTCAGTCATTCCCTCACTGTGTATGGACAATGCTCATTGAGGCACACGATTTGTCATTCTAATCAACACTCATCACAGTTGAACAATAGTGAAGTTCTGTATACTTAATTAACATGTGCGTGTAGGTACGGGCAAGACAAGGGCCACAACACGCAGACCAATGCATCAGACACTAACTGGCAGCATTCGGACACGGTACAGTTTCAAGTGACAGGCGTTATGCATGTGCCTGGGATGTTCTGACCTTGCGTTGGTGGCTCTTGTAGAACCGGCACTCTTCTGACCTGCAGCAGTTATGTGGATGATATGGCACAGCTCGGACCAATGAGTCGTATGTGTGTGCAACGTTTGGACGTATGGGTTGTTGTGTACGTAAGTGTCAAGGGCATTCCATGCAAGTTTACCTAGAGCAAGGACTTCTGTGTGTGGGGTGTGGATACCTTGGTCTTTCATTAGCGCTGTGCGTAGTGTGGGAGTCGTCATCATCTGCCATGATATTTCTCTCAGGGTGTGCCTGCCTCCTGCAAGACCAAGGTCAGAGGTGCAGATGTCCTTCCGCCTTGTGTATTGAGACAAAGGTGCTTTCATCCCTAATGTTAGTCTGACTACTGCTTGCATTCTGGAAATGTGATGTGGCTTTCACGCTCCAATTGAGGCTAGACCTTAGGCTTATGGTGCACCAATAGCGATACACACACAACAGTTGGCATGTATGAGCCAAGAGCCCGAGCGGTCTTGCGCTCCTTGTACAGTCCCTTCATGCGCGGCCGCCCGCAGGGTGCATGTGACTTTGCAACAATGTCGATTGCAGGCCTTGTGGCGCCGACACTGCGACAGGGACACACGCATCAGTTAGTTTCCTGTCCAGCCCAGAAATGAACCATGCCCAGGGATAATTATTCACACCCCTACGCTGGCCTGGGCTACGCCGAGCCAGACCACTCAGCTTACGTATAAAGGGGACGACGACAATGCTACGTATCCCAGTTCTTCCCTACTGCCGGAGGTGACATGGCAGTGTCCACCTGGCATATCACGAGACTCAATCATAGAGGGTCCATGACTTGGGTTGCACAGACTTGGTGGTACTGGATACACTGCAACCGGCACGGGCCTACTGCCACGGGACGGTGACTTTCGGTGCACTGAGCTGGGGCACCTTAAGTGCTGAGTGGGTGTGCAGCCTGCAATGATGCACCGTCCTGGCGGACCGGACTGGTAAGGATTTGTGTGAGCCCTGCTGGACAGCAGTGTAGGCCTGAGCCAGTGGGCAGCTCGGGCCTACCGCCACATGGCATTTCCTCGCGGTTCTTAGAGTTAGTGGCACCTAAATAGCTGGGCAGGTGTGCAGCCTGCGATGATGCTGTGTGCACTGATATGATCTCTGCCATCGCAAAATCAATACCCAGAATCAAGTGTGGGACCTTGTGGCCTGCAGTGCGGGGCTGCACAATGTGGAGGCTGCCAAGGTTGCAGGCCCCGGGCATGGAGCTTGCACTGGCACGTTGTGGGCCCTCTTGGAGACACGTCGGTAGCAGAAGGTGAGCAGTAAGGCCTGGGTACGCAGGGGCGGGCAATCACCGCTGGGCGGCGGGAGGGTCTGGGGTGCAGCAGCCTGTGTGCGCAGGGGCGGGCAAACGATGATGGCGTTTGCAGTGATATAAACTCTGCCATTCATAAATCTGTTTCAGATAAGGGACCTGGTGGACTGCAGTGTATACCGGCACGTGGTTGGAGACACACCGGTGGCAGCAGGTGAGCAGTGAGGTCTGGGTGCGCAGTGTTGGAACTGTCTCTCCCTTTCCCTCTCCCTCTCTTCCTTTCACTGTCTCTCTCTCTTCCTCTCTTTCTCTTTCTCTATCTTTCTCTTTCTCTATCTTTCTCTTTCTCTCTCTCACTCTTTCTCTCTATTTCTCTTTCTCTCTCCCTCTCTTTCTCTTTCTCTCTCTCTCTCTCTCCCTCCCTCTCTCTCCCTCTCTTTCTCTCTCTCCCTCTCTCGCCCTCTCTTCCGTTCTCTCCCCCTTTCTTGCTCTCTCTCTTTCTCTCTCTCTCTTTCCTTTGATGAGCGCATGACACACCTTCTTATCTTGAATTTTGTCTTGCAGGCTGTGACTTACAGATTGTCCAGAGAAGACCCGCCATGACTCTTCCAAATAGTTGTTTTGAGTTTAATTTGAATACAAATGTGTTTGGAAAGTCAAAGATGAATGAATGATTCTCCTTTTTCTGACCACACACGAATGTTAATTGTTGTAATTGTACGACATCAGGAGAATTGTTTTGTTCATGATTGCGTAAATTTGATGTGAAATATCTTTGTCTGGGGGGGCCTGGGGTGGGGCCCCAGGGAGAAGGGGCCTGGGGGTTGGCGGGGGGTATTGTGGCCCTCTAGTGTGTCCGAGCTGCATGATCAGTAGCTCCATGGCATCTGTTGTTTTTCAGGTGTGGCTCTGGGCTGGGCTCCCTTTCATACTGCAGGTAGTCATCTGACATAACAACCAGGTAGGAGCAGGTGTTAAATCCCTGCTGCTAAAGCGCCTCATCGCATGTTTTGTGCTCCCATCGCCAATCTGGCTGGTCATTGAGAATGTTGCGAAGTGGTGTTGTTGCGGCTTTTTGCATGGGAGCGCCTAATCTGCATCTCATTAGCCTTAGTTGCCGGTGTCATCCGTGGTGATGTTTTTTGCGGCTGCTATTGCTGGAAAACTGGTGATATGGGATGTTAGCACCAGCTTGTGAGTAGGGCGATAAATTTATCGCCACTTTGACTGCGATAAAGTGCCGCTAACTCGGCGATAAGTCCTTGAGAATATGCCCCTCAGAGTTTTCCGTACAAAGGTTTGGAAAAACATCACAAATGATACACTTCGAAAGCATTTCATTTTTAGATCTTTCTATAGGTGACTTTCGCTTTCTGTTGTGAGAGCAGTTGTCATCAATACATCAACTAGCATAGAGAGGTATATAAATAGAGAGAGGGGGCTTTCGGTTTGGCGTCATCCGATGTTGGCTTTCATGTGTTTTTCATGGGATTCTATAGTTTCTATGGGCTGTCCGTCAATGCCATAGTATTTTATGGTTGGTTACATTGTCCCACTCGATTTTGGTGATAGGAACAAATAGTCGTTTGATTAAACTGCAGGCACAGCTAGACACATAGCTGGAAATGGGAGACTCAAAGTGCATTCTATGTGTTTACATTGCTGGTGCAATAACATTTTAAGTGTTATTTTATGGATTTACTGCTTTCTGCTGGGACGCCTCAGGCTGTGATAAAATGAAGGCACAGTGCTAGCCACTAGTCCTGGTAACCACAATGTTCTTTGTTTTTCTTTGCTCCATGATAAAGTTGGAGGATTTGATTTTTTTTTGTATGCAAAGTATGCATGTTTGGGCAAGTTATTTTTAAAGATGCTAAAGAAATACTGGCCTTTTGACTAAAGCAATTACTTTTGCTGTGTTTCCCTTTCAAGTTCAACACTGCAATGCAAACTTCATCTTCTGTTTTGATTTAATGAAACCCCTTTTTCTTTTTGGGGTCACAGCATAACCCTCTTCATTCCCTCTCCCTTGCTCTTTAAGGATCTTTCTAACCTTCTTCAACAAGAATCCAAATCGCACTTGAAATCATATTTTTTCACACCAGGAAAGCAGCAACCTCTTATAGGCGTCATGTTGCTCTGGTTGACATAGCTAGTAACTCAGCCCTCTCTGATATTGACTCCGCCGTTTCAGGTCGGTGCTTTTTTCTCCACAGAAGACAAAGACTCTAAAAAGATCAGGGTGATCTCACGAATAGCGGCACTTAGTTCTTAACAGCATACATGCAAAAAGTGTGGGGGGCTTTTAGCTTAAATTCATATTTTTAATCTCGAACATTTTTTACTTCATTCTCCAAAAAGCAAAGTGGAAAATAAAATTATTGAAATGTATGTCTCTAAAACTAAACTGTTAGGTATCCCCAATAAGTCGTCACTTATATAATGGGGTGTGTAATATGAGGGGTCCTTCCACCTATCTTTACTGCCATGGAAGGAAATTGAGGGTGGGGCTCCAGCACATATTATTGCTATCACTATTTTTTCTTTTTGACCAGGTAACACCAATCAGCGTATGTGCAGTTCTGGGCACACGCCCCCTTCAGGGCCATAGTTGAATGTTCCTTGTGTTAAGGCCTCCTCCTCGTGCTCTGTTATACTCAATGGGTATACTCACACACTTTAGTCCCAGCATATGGACCAGCCACATCAGACCATGCCAAAGGATCCTCAGAATGAATTTGCCAGGTTAAAACTGTGGACATTGGCCATCTCTATTCGTGATGTTAAGCTTACATAGTGATGTCAGCTAGCACTATGTCATTCCAGCTCTGTGGGATAATGGGCATTGGTAGGATAGCATGTTAATTTGGGCCATTGCTGCATAAGGGACAATTATGTTGGGTCTGTGCATTGTGATACCAGGTCCACATTGTGCCGTATTGCCACAATGCGGAATGATCTTGGCCTACCACTGCGCCTTAACATGAAATGAGCCAACGCTGTATAGTGAGACGGGTACTACTAATGCGCCAAAATTTGTTTACGTTTATTAAATTAATTGAAAGTACATCCCCAGCTCTCCTCTCTGACTGCTGGTTTTGAGAGCGGTGGGGCGGTGAGGGGGGTAGTCAACAGGTGACAGAATATGATTTATTTATTTATTTCATTTTCCCTATTCCTTCATCTGTCTACTCCCTCCCTCTCCTTCCCTGCCCCACTGCGCTTACCTGTAGGAGCCGTGGCTGTTTACGTATGATAATATAAAATGATGCGAAGGCCTGCAAGGAAGAGGCCCAAAACCAGAAGGGAAGAAATCTCTAAGCCATGAATGCAGCCGAATCAGCAACAGCACTATCAGGCCAATGGCCAGTGTGCCCCTGGCATTAACCCTGGGCGTAGTTTGCGTAGTCGTGCTACGCTACGCGCACTTTGCACTACGTCGCGCTACACGTAGCTACGCGAACTGCGTAGTGCAGTAGGGACATGCTGTTCGCAATGATTGCACAGTGCCGCATGCTTGTCCGTACTGTGCAATTACTGCGAACGGCATCATGCACAGTGCAAGAGGTCGTTTTGTGCCGCTCGAGTAGATTTGTACTCGAGCTGCAGCTTTCTTAAAGGGGTCTGGTAGTTTCTCATCGCGAGCGGTCGGGAGCATACGCAATCACTCGCAATGAGAAACCTGATCTCCCCTGGTTGAGAATCTTGCCGGGAGGTTTATTTTCCACGCACGTGATCTGCAACTTGATGTTGCCAATCGCGAACGAGGAAAAAGTCTCGCCGGGACGTTGATTTTGCTCGCTCGCGGTTGCCAACTTGAAGTTGAGGACCGCAAGTGAGCAAAAAATGCCCGCTACGCGTTTTTGCACTGTGCTATGTGAGATTCGCGTAGCGCCTAGTTGCGCTAGCTATGCACACTCTGCGAGCGTAGCGTAGTTTTCCGCCCAGGGTTACCTGGCATCTGATGAAAGAGACTGTGGAATCGAAGCATTGACAATGACTCCTACATCGGTTGGAGCTCATACCGAAAACATGTGTTAGATGTAATAAAATGGAAACAGATTGACTTGTTACAGAAAACATGGAGGCCAAAGATCATGTTATAAAAAGGTTTTCTAGTTTTGCGGAGCTTCTTGGTGCGAATTAGTTATTATTTGTTTGTATTGGGCACAATACTCCTATAGTCTCATGTACTCACTCACACAGAGGCACAAGCAGACTTGCACACAGAAAGCCATTAACACATTATTTTAAAAAAGTCCCTTCTGAGAGTGTCAGGATTCTCTTTCTTCCTCTTTCGCGCACACAGCGCTTCGTCAGGGGTAGTAAGCGCTATATAAATGCAAATACAAATGCACACACAAGCAGTGAAACACTCTCTCAAGCAGACCAGCAGTCATCAAAAGGCTCACGGAGGGTTAAAAAAATGTTTAACTCCTTAACCCACACTGTATTTCCCCCCTCCCCACAACGCCCTACCCCCTGTGGTTTTCTTAATTTCCCTATCAGTTGGCTGCATGGATTCCAGTGTGTGCACACATTCACACGATTGTGTTAATGTGAGTGGCAGTGCAGGGCCTGAATGGACCCTGTTCTGTCACACACGAATAGACAGGGTCCAATCTGACAGCACTAGCAGCAATGAGCCTACCTTTCATGAGTACCGGTACTGTCCTTGGCAGAGGAGAAGTGCTGGTACTAATAGGGAAACAAATAAGTGCCGGTACTCAGCACCTGTGAGTACCCGCCCATTTAAAGCACTGCCTAAGTCGCAGGGAGGATGCTGCAGGGAGCTTCAGCGCCCCTCTGGAGGTCGGCGCCCGGGGCCTGGGCCCAGCTCGCAGACCCTAAAGGCCCGCCTTGCACTTAGCAGTACACCACAAAGGCTGCTGCACAAAAAGGTTGCATTTGTTTTGTTTATATGCATGTTTTTCTTTCTCTATTTTGAATTTATTTGCAGAATAATCATGTGCGACTCGGTTAAGACCTTGACTGATTTAGTTATGCGGCATGCAGTTACAAACATGTCTCTTTTGCTGTTTTTCAGCTGCTGAACGATTCCCCAACGTGACAATGCACTTTGAACACAAGCTCCAGGACTGCAAACCTCAAACGGGGGCAATGTCCTTTGTTAGGTAACAGTGGGCGGTCAGACTTCAGAATGTTCTTCATTGATTGCTTTTGTTTAATCATTTAAAGACCCTCAAATAGTGAAGGGTCAAAGGTAGACTTATTCCGTTTGAACAGCCGACTGAGATGCTGATATGCGCTGGAAGCAAATAAAAGAACTCAAAGGACCCCTGAAAAACCGATATGGGTTGGGGGACAGAAGAAGGCAACATTTGATAAACAGACCCATCCGCCTACCCTACATTGCTTTATTTTATAATGGTACACACTTCCAACTCATCAATAACTAAGTGAATACCACAGAGCCAAGCAAAAACAAACCGTATCATCCCTCATTAATGCATTTTATTATATCATCAATTTTATAAAAAGATCAACCTATTTACTAATAATATTACACACATGGTATACAAAATACTTCATTATTCGACTATGGTATACAACAAAAACTTTGAGAGTACATTTTATATTATAAGAATACACACTGAATAACCCCTCACTAACTCAAGGAAAAAATTTATAATATTACAAATTCGACCTTTCACCACCTTTCAACCATAGACACACTACACAATTTTAAAACAGCTCAAGCCCTCAAGGCATCCCATCTTGTTTCTTTATCCTTCACAAACATTCTTTATATATTTGTTTCACTTGATAGCACGTCCTATATCTGATAAATATAGGAGGTGTTATCAATAAGTGGAACAAATATGTGAAAATATTTTTGTCACGATAATGAAAGAGATGCCATATGTTATTGGAATTGAATATGGTCAGTAACTACTTTCTTTTGATCTGGCACCTCGAGGAAACAATCATTACACTGCTTCTCTTGCTATCCCCAGGATACTCGGAAGATTGCTATGCATGGAGCAATTACTACTGATTCAATTACTAAATGTAAAACTCAAAATAAACTACTAAAAAAATCTATGTTGCCAACTTAAACTCTGACAAAATAAGCATGCCTAAGAACAAAACATGTATAGAGCTTTTGAGTTGTTTACTCCTGGTCGGGTGATGTGTGGCAAGGTACAGATTGCTTACTTAAAAATGCTGACGAGCCACAATTTGCAACAGAAGTTAGGAAAAGTCTTTGCAGTGTTACCTGGGTTGCTAGAAGCTGTGCTGAAATGAAGGCGGTCCAATCTTTAGGTGTCCACATGATAGCATATAAGAATGGGGTTGGTCTAGTTTTCACTGCTATCAAGCACTAGTTATGTACCCAGGGATCCCAGATAGAGATGCAGTACTGGATTACGGGATACAATATTGAGACACAGCCCAGGAGGGAGGGAGGGGGGAGGGCACGGGGTTGTTCTGGGAAAAATAATTGTTTTAATTGCATGTCACTTGTAACTGTCATAGGCAATACCTACGTAATATTCCTGCAAGTGATATTGACCGGACAAATGACCAACCTATATCCTGTGAAATCATGCATCGCATTCCATTGTATAACCATTTATGATAGAATACGTGTAATAGAAATGTTTCAACAAAAAACAAAATGTATATGCCATGATAAATTTCATATTGCTGGTGTACCGTTCAAGGGTGTGCAATAAAGTTTGTTAAAAAAAAAAAGCACTAGTTATGTAGATCAAGGGGCTGAGGCTAATAAGGATGTGGATAAATGTAAACTACTGAAGAACCACCATTGCAGTTGGCGGCAACCAGCCTTTCACACCCACCTTCATTGTTAAACCTCTTTGAGAGATGCATATTTTGTGAACTTGTTTTGTTTTATCCATTTTGCATCTCTCTGCAGACCTTGCAAAGAGACGTTTGAAATCTCGTGTGATCTCATTGTGGCATGCGATGGCGCCTTTTCATCCGTAAGGAAGCAGTTCATGAGGCAACCACGGTTCAGCTACAGCCAGGAGTACATCCCTCATGGCTACAAGGAGTTGACTATCCCACCCAAAGACGGGGAGGTAAGTATGCTCCACTCCTAGACTCCCACGGCTTTAGACGACTACCCTAATACATCTAGAGTTCTTTGCTTGATGAAATTAACTTTATGTTGGTTAGCAATATCAAGGGGGAATGGAAATGAGATAATGTACTAAAGCCATGTGTGCGTGCCTGTATATGGTTCCCAAATGCCAAAAACATCAAACTTTTATTTAAAAAAAACAATAATTAATCAATTTATCAGTATTTTAGTAAAATACCATGCTTTTTGTGCAAGCCAAAATATCTCAAATCTAACTGATAGTTTTGAGACCCCAGCTAGGAAGGCACAATCCTGAAATGGGTTTACTTGGTGGATTCCAAAACACCAGTGCTTAATTTGTAAAAATACATGCAGAGGGTCCAAAGTTTTTCTAAGGAGCCCACTGCGTTTCTCACCAAATCCAAGGGTTGCCAGATATCAAGGCTTCCTAGTCCTCATTCCACCTCATGAATCGTCTTTTAATTACTCCACTTCCTGGCTCTTTATCTCACACTAGCGTTTTTTTTTTAATCCCTACTGTCTCCATTTATCACTGATTTGATATATTTTTCTTCCTGCTTTCTCTTCTTTCTCCTCTTTCTGCCTTTCTCTTGCTTTCTCTTTCTTTAAGTCTGATAGCAAAAAATAAGTCCTAGTACCCAAAAATGAGTGCTGGTGTCCACCACCTTCAACCACGGCTCTTGTTGTTTCCAAGTAGTTTTTCTTGTTTTTTGTTTTATATAAAAAGGAAAAAGGGTGATACCAAAGGCATTACTCTGTTTATACAACTGATATCACCTACACCACGGTTTGAGTCTCCTCAAAACACAAATCCACAATCCAAAACCGATTTGCACTCATTTATCTCTGCATTGATTTAATAATGGCCCAATGAGGATTGAGTATCCATGGAACCACATGATACTTCTCATTCTCTTCCATTCCTTTAAATTCCACATTTGTAAAGCGCATACTTATCTCCCTAAGTGTATTCAGGCGGTGGGAGGCCGTCACGGAGATTAAGTGATCTATTACCCAGAGTCACATGATGCTGAGCTGAGCTGCCGTCAATGAACGAACCGTGAGCCCTGCACCCCGAAGTCAGCTGCTCTTAACTTCAAGCCCCAATTGTTTACTCGTCAACAGTTATAAAGGAGGAACAGACCCTTGCTTTGTCCTGCTGTACTTCCATTCATTCAAGCTTCAACAGCAATACCCATGGTCCAAAGGTCTTTTTGAGCTTGTGTAGACCTCCTCTGCTTTCACAAATCACGCTTTCTGCACTCATATATTGGTCGATAACAATGGATGTCATTACCTCAATATTCGCCTTTGTCTCTCTTGCCTAGGGTTAACTTCCTCCTGGGCATGTCAATGCCATTCAGGATACCTAAGATAGGACAGTGTGCAGGTAGTCGTACTTCTGTTTCCAGGACCCTTGATAGATATCACAGACCAGAGGGGCTGTAGTATATTTCATCTTCATGTAGTCTACAGGAACCACACAGAGGTCATCTAACATCAGGGCCATTATGTTAAGCCTGCTTTTGTTGTGGTACGCTCTATGGAAGATTTTGAGTTGGATAAATCTTAAGCTAGCTTTTCTAACCTGTTTTCTTCGGTGCATCCAGGCCGTCTCCCAATTTATATCCTCCTTCGAACCCAGGTCATTCTCCCATCTTTCCTATAGGGCATTCAAGTGGTCTGGAGGGTTGTGGACCAGCATTTTGTAGATTCATGACATGGCTTCTGTCGTAAGCTTTTCTGTTAATGGGAGTGACCTTGGGTTTGGTTGCTGAGTCAAGGCATTCACGCCAAAATCTTGTTTCAGTTGTGCGGGTATTTTTACTCCTGTTCTTTTGACAGTTCCTATTCCTCCTCCAAATCTGTGAATGTTTTCATTCACCAATTCCTACCACATCAACCAGCTTGGACACATAAAGAAGGTCCCATTGCTTGAAACCATTCAGTTGCATCTTTGTTTCTTTGTATCTTTCTTTGTTTCTTTGTATCTTTCTTTGTTTCTTTCTTTTGCTAGTTTTCCCATTAGTGTTTTGTGTATTAGCACCTTTACGCATCCTGTCTTTTCCATATTTCTCCTCCGTGCCTCCAGGACATGAGAGGCAGCAGGGCAGTCTTTTATTTCCTCCCTTAACACTTCTGTCCAGTTTAATGGAGGGTTCTGATATTGGGAGCTACGCTCAGTCATTAAAGCCCATGTGATGTGTGCCCCAGAAACAATCCTGGATATTGGGGGAGCCCCGCTCCCCATTATGTACAAGCCAATAGAGTGTGGTCAAGGCAATGTGTCCACCGTATCAACTATCCATGGATTTTGCCATTACATCGTCACCACCCACTATGTGTGCATCTGCCTGTTCTTCAAGAAGCAGGGACACTAGTGTTTCTGGTGTATTTGTTTCTAGTCTGGGAAGTGCATACATGCTGAAAGTTGCTCATCTCCTCGCACCCCCACAACCCACTCACTCAAACGTATGTTGATTTGGGGTCAAACCATACCTTGTGTAGTGCAAAGTGGATTTTTGTAATCAGTATGGCTACATCCTAGGAGCCTCGAGTTAACCTGGCATGTGCCAATGATTTATATCTGTGCCTTCCAAGGAAGGCACAGGTTGCACTCAACGTGTGGATTCCTGTAAGAGGAGTGGGCCAGGCCTAATTCTCTTTAGATGTGACTTGACTTTGGCCGGAGTCTATTCGCATTCCAAATGAAAACTTTGGCCATGGTTGCTGCCCATGTCCTCTGCCCAGTCCCCACCGCATTGTATTCTTTCCTACATACATGGTATGACCTTTCAAAGCGCTGCTTTAACAAGAAAGTTTTGGGATCGCAGATTTAACCACACATACCATTACCCCGCATTTACAATAGCTCACATTAAAAATACATTTACTACGCAATCCACTTCCATGCACACTTTTACCACGCATATCATACAGTTTCTTTCTTTTTTAATCGCAGTGACCGACATTGCAAATAGCACTGCAGAATTGTCTGGAAGCTGTGCTGAGCTGCCTGGCATCAGTGCAATGTATAATGTCTGCCCTCACATCCTATTCTGAGAATACTTCACCGTCAGTTTAACACTGCCACCTACTGGTGATCATTATTCGCGTGGTAAATGTAGTCCTGTTGAAATGCGTGGTAAAGTCTTGCGTTGTAATTACTTGCTGCCAACAGTCATTCTGTTGTAAAAAAATGGTGGTAAATGTATTGCGATATAAGGGGCATATTATCAAGCACGGCGTTACAATTATCGCCGCTTTAGCGGCAGAAAACTGCCACTAAAGCGGCGATAATGGCCTTGATAATGTTCCCTTGAGAATTCCAATAGAAACCCATGTTGACACCAGAACATGGACTTCTATTGGAATTCTCTGCGGCATATTATCAAGCCCATTATCGCCGCTTTAGCGGCAGTTTTCTGCCACTAAAACGGCGATAATTGTAGCGCCGTTTCTTGATAATATGCCTCTAAATACTTTGGCCTAAAGACTGGTTCCCGCATTTGGCAAGCACAGGGATCCTGCCAGTGTCAGTCACCCTTTTGATGAGTGCGAAGGGTATGTCCACCCCCGCCTTCCATTTTTGCTTGACTCTGTATCTTAAGCTCCTGGTCATGTCGGCAAACCAAACATATAATGCAGAACAGTTCCAAAATGTCCCTTTCCTCCCGCCCCACTGTTTCCAGTGACACGACCTACCTCCAGAATTCTACGAGTGGCTATAGCCCCCCCTTATGCATCTCAATGAACATGTTATGGCAATCATACTTATTACCCCTATTTGTAATGTAATCTGTCGCCTTCTGTTCAGACACGTAGTATCGTTTACCATTTTTGGGGTGTCTTTGCATTATCATCTTCTGCCGTGTGTGGTTTACTTCTCACAACATTGTTTTATGCACCATTGTTTTCATTGGATCTGTTGCTCGGTGTCGTTCATCACTTCCATGCTTTGCAGCTCTTCTTTGCTTATGGTTTTGGCTTCCCCTGACTAGGAATCCAAGGGAGTTCTGATGTCTTCCAACCTCCTAAACTTCTCCCATCTCCGGCCATTCCCAGACCTCATCTGGTTCTGTGAAGATTGTGATTTACCCCTGTGTAGACCCCTGGGTGTGACTGGCTGTAGGAACATGTATTTAAGGTATAGGGCCCTCGGGTTTAGTTTCTTGCTTCTTCAAAATTATTACTAAGTTTTTGAACTTTTGAGTATAAGCTGGAAAAATTCTGATCATGTTATTTTTTGGAACTGAGTTCTTTGCATGCCCCATGCTTTGGAGTAGCAGCTCTCGGTCTGGGAAATTAAACATCTCTGTAATTATTGCACCCACAGGCCCTCCTTGGGGAGGGTCTCTGACCCGAGCTCTTTAATCTCTTTCCAAACCAACGCTCTGGTAAGGTGCCAGTCCTGTTGATTTCAAGCAGTCTAGTATCTATTTTTTCACGCAACTATGTTTTGTTCAACTCAGGGACTCCAGGGAACCATAAGTTGTTCCTCAACCACAGACACAAATTAGGCACTACCCTTTACGGCTAGAGTGAACCGTTGCCCAAAAGTCCTATTCCTTACTACAAAGTGAAGTGGGGGAACAGAAAATGAGAATCAACTGTTAGTACTGCCATATCTAAATGCACTCATTTTATTGGCCTTGGTAAGGTGAAAGGCTAAGCTAGTACTGCAGGGGGTCAACCCTGTGAGCTGCAAGTTACTCACTGCAAGTTAAGCCTATGATCTTTCTTAAAGGAATTGAAACGTGTTACCAAGGTTACAAGTAGATCTCTACTCCCTACTGCAGGCACATTCAACCTAGAGCTACCCTGAAAGAGTTGAAACATGTGACTAGCATTGTAAACCAGGCACACTAAAACTTGTGCTAGTGTACTGTGATTCACAGATGCTAAGTGCAACCTTATGGTGTGTGAGACCTTCAGCCAGTACTGGCTTTTTAGTCATAAACACAAAAAACACATTGCATAACCAGAATGGCCACTTGGCAGCCATAGTCTTAGTGAAATGTAAGCTACAGATTATACAAACCTCTTTGAACCGATTCAAACAATTGAACAACCTCACAAGGAGGAAAGTGTAGCGGTCTAGTCGTTGGCTGTCTCGCAGAATGCAGACCCCAACCCGGAACCCCATACACACAATGTATAACCTTCTGGCCAGGTGTGGCCAGAAGGCTTTAAATAAAGGGTCCAGAGTTGCTCGGGACTTCCGGTCCATACCAGCAGTACATGTGTCCGTAGTGCTTCATTTATCTATGCGTATTATCTGCCCCATGGCTAGGCCTAACACTGGAGACGAGGGTGTGAGTGCGGTGAATTCCTCACCTCAGCAGCTGATCTTTTCCCCGTCTACCGAAGCACCTGCTCCGGCCACCCTCCTGTGGACATCGCTGCGTGTGACCAGACGTGGAGCGGCTCGTATCGTGGAGGTCCACCCGCCAGTGGAACAAGGTACCGCCACCACCTATTCGGCAACATCGCGGCGACGCCCCGAGCAGCGCTCTCCTTGAGGCCCGCACGGTAACTGAAGACGCGCGCGGAGGCCTGCGCTGCATCGGGAGAAGTGCGCCTGCGCAGAAGAGTCTTTATGTGGCACAAGCGAACAAGGAGAATTAAAGTCGCAGGAGCGCCTGGCGGCCCCCGGCAGTGTCTGAGTACGCGAGGAGCGCATGAAACACGGACAATAAGCTCTGGCAAGTGCAGCACACTAACTTCTAACAAGCATTGGCAAAAGAGAGGGGGATTAACCTGCCAGGACCTGCAAAGGAGGAAACAAGAATGCAACAAGCACTGGCAATGTCCAGCCCACATAGAGACTAAGCATTGGCAGAGTGTGGTGCCAAAGTACTGCCAGAAACCACACTGCCGATAGACACAAAAACACTTGCATGCCCACACAGGAGAAGAGGTACAGCCAAGCAGAAACCGGAAAATAAGCACAAGCAACAGCGGCTACGGACAAAGGGAAGGCGCGTCAGGACACACATCGGAGAGGCTGTCAGGAAGCCTGTAGGTTTTGCCACGACGCACAGCCATGACATCCAAGCAGGGGCAGCAGCAGCCCCACAGCAAGCAGCAGCGCCAGCCCCAGCAGTGCCCATGCACTCTCAAGTTAGCGCGCTACCACCGTTTAGCGAACTAATTGATCCTGCCACTGCGTCCCCAGGGTGCAACGTGTGGGTTTGCCTGCTGGACAACTATTTCATCGCCACCAGAGAAACGGATGGCGCCGTCAAGAGATCATTGCTCCTGCATTTCGCAGGGGATAAGATATACAAACTATTCACACACCTACCAAACACTGGGGCCCCCACAGATTACTACGCAGCGGTGAGGGCACTCAATGCCCATTTTGACCCTCAACTATACCCCGATTATGAATGATTTAAATTGCGACAAGCCCGTCAGAGAGAAGGAGAGTCAATGGATGCGTTCCACGCACGCCTGAGAGAGTTGGCCAGCACGTGCACGGAAGATGATCAGGTCAAAGAGGTGCGCGCGCAACTCATCCAAGGGTGCCGAAACAAAACGTTGAGGATGCTCATTCTTCTACAACCCAGGATCTCCCTGGAAGACATGCTCGTCCTAGCAAGGTCACACGATCTGTCCGAGGTCCGGTCCATAGCGATGGAGGTGGCGTTCATGCCCACAGCGAGTCAAGCAGTGGCAGTGAAACCAGAACGAGTGGACGCAGCCTACACCCCAGGGCGTGGCAGCAGAGGGCGATGGCCCACGAGAAGGCCACGTCAATCGCAGTGCGGGTACTGCGGCAAAGAAGAGCACGCCCCAAACGCGTGCCCTGCCCGAGGGAAGACTTGCTCGAAGTGCGGGATTCCCAATCACTTCTCCAGCATGTGCCAAGGGGGTATGCGGGGCAGAGGAAGTGCCGGACGATGGCCACCGACGAAAGGAGTGAGACACCTCTCGCTTGAAGAACCCGACATGGCACGGACGCTCAAGGTGTCCCTACAACACAGAACGTACCTCGAAGACCCGTCCACTGACAAAGAACAAGAGTGCCTCCTCATAACGTTCGCAAGAGACCTAAAACGGAGGCGATGCCCTCAACCGACGTGTGCGATTGAGATTGCAGGGTCCCCCGTGACGGCCCTCATTGACACCGGAGCATCGGTCAATGTGATGGGGAGCAAACATTACAAGAAACTAAGTCCAAGACCCCAACTCACACCGTCCAAGGTAAAAATTCTCATGTATGGGAGTCAGACGCCCCTGCCGCTGAAAGGGAAAATGACAATGCAAGTAAAGTCAGAAAGTCACGAGGTAACAACCACATGCCATGTGGTCGACAGAGAAGCGGATATCCTGGTGGTGAGCCACACCGCCGAAGATCTAAGCCTAGTGAAGTTTGCAAATGCGGTAAGAGTACTACAAACAGAAGATATCCTTGAGCTGTTCCCACAGTTGTTCAAAGGGCTAGGGAGCAAGAAACGACCTCCGATGCGACTGCACATCGACACGTCAGTAAAGCCCGTGGCCTTAAGACACAGACGCATCCCATTCCATCTACGGCCATTGGTTGAACAGGAGCTAATCAAGCTTGAACAACAAGGGGTGATAGAGAATGTAACCGGACCAACCCCCTGGGTGTCACCCATGGTAATTGCTGAGAAGCTGAAACAGCCTGGACAAATCAGGCTCTGCATAGATATGCGCATGCCTAACCAGGCAATAAGACGGGAAAGACACTTAACACCCACCGTGGATGATATCCTTGCTGATCTAAATGGGTCCAGGTGGTTTTCTAAACTAGACCTCAACGCAGGATATCATCAGCTGAGATTGGCGGAGGAAAGCAGGTACCTTTTTATCACACCTGGGGCTCAGACGATATAAAAGACTACATTTTGGGATATCGTCAGCCGCTGAAATTTTCCAAAACGCCGTACGGGAAGTCCTGTCTGGGCTCCAAGGGGTATTAAATGTCTATGACACCTTAATCCACTCAGCGACTTTAGAAGATCATCACTGGCGACTCAGGGCCACCCTCCAATGTCTCGCGGAGCATGGAGTGACTCTCCATAAAGAAAAGTGCCAGTTTTTAAAAAAAGACTATTGAATTCATTGGACACGTTTTCATCCAGGAGGGTGTCAAAGTAGATCCCCGGAAATCGCAGGCAATCCAATTAGCTCCAGCTCCCACAATGGCATCAGAAGTTCAGAGTTTTCTAGGTATGGCAACATACTGCGGGAGATTTATACCCAACCTCGCAACAGTTGCAGAGCCGTTGAGAAACCTAACGCAGAAAGACAGCATGTGGAAGTGGGGCCCGGAGGAACAGGAAGCCTTGTGCAAGGTGAAGTCCACTTTGTTAGAAAAAACGACTATGGCATACTTCGATACTAAACGACCAACTGAGCTAATAGTGGACGCTAGCCCTGTAGGCCTTGGAGCGTTGCTGTCCCAAGAAACAAACCAAGGAACATGGGTCCCACTAGCGTTCGCCAGCAAGTCACTGACGGCAACAGAAACAAGATATTCCCAAATTGAAGGGAAGCGCTGGCCATCAAGTGGGCCTGCAACCATTTTCATTTATAGTGGACACCCGTTCTGTGTAGTAACGGATCACCAACCGCTTGTTCCATTATTCAAAGGAACTGCACCTCACCCACCGCCACGGATCGAAAGGTGGGCGATTCAACTCCAGCACTATCAATTTGATCTAGTCTACAGGCCTGGTGCCAATAATCCAGCGGATTTCTTATCACGGCATCCAGCCGTCACCCCAGCAGAAACCGGTGACCAAGAGCAACTGACGGAGGAGTTTGTCAGCATGGTCACACAGTGGGCATGCCCAAAAGTCCTAACATTGTCAGAAATTGAGATCCATACCCAGTCGGACATGGTTTTAAAGAAAGTACTGGAAGCAATACGGAAAGGCTCGTGGATTCGTTTCTCCATGACATCAGTGGATGGACCGAAAAAGACCGAGCTCGCCTCGGGAAGGTGTGGTGAGTCCATGAAGAACTAAGCACCGCAGCCAATGGGGGGGTTGTTGAGAGACTCGCACATTGTCATACCCCTGACCCTCCAGGATCAAGTGACTGCCCTAGCCCATGAGGGTCACCAAAGCACCAGACGGATGAAAGCCAGGTTGAGGGAGAAGATTTGGTTCCTGAACCTAGAAGAGAATGTAGAAGACTTTGTACGCAGGTGCCGGGCCTGTCAACTCACGGGAGGCTCGGAGGCTCCAGCTCCGGTGATAACAGAAGAGCCAGCACCGTCACCCTGGTCGTGGATCAATCTTGACTTTGGAAGCTTCCCCGACGGGAGAGTGGCCGCGGTCCTGATAGATGGGTACACAAAATACCCCGTGGTGGAAGTACTATCATCGACTGCATTCGACCACCTACTACCGATGCTGGACAAGACATTCGCACTCTTCGGACTACCTCACGTTGTCAAAACAGACAATGGGCCCCCATTCCAAGGGCACGAATTTAAGGATTTTCTGGCGCGCCTATGCGTCAAACATCATCGCATTACGCCGCAAGCAAACGGAGAGGCAGAAAGATTCATGCGGACGCTGAACAAAGTATTACGCATATCCGTGGCCGAACAGTCTGATCCGGAAGTCACACTCCAGAGATTCCTACGGGAATATCGTAGCACTCAACACTGCACCACTCAAAGGTCCCCGTGGTCACTGATGCTAGCTGGACAAAGGCGAGACAACATTCCCGTAGCAGAGAACTGGGAACCTGAACCTTATGACCCGGCAAGCACGCAGGCAAGGAGGTCAGCCAACAACGAAAGAGCGAGTAGGCGGAGAAGAGCACAGGTTCGACCGATGGCACCAGGGTGTGTTGTTCTTGTGAGAAATCATCGCAGCGGAGGAAAATTCCACGCACCATATGAACCAGGACTGTGGCTAGTCAAAGTCGTGAGAAGCACTGCTGTGACGGCCGAAAAGATGGAGAAGTCATCACACGGAACATATCCTGGTTCAAGAGGGTGCCTAACTCAGAAGTAGAGAGACCAATAGTCGAGGCGGTCCCTGGCGGAAGTAATGAGCAGCCAGGTGGAAGCCACAGTGTGACAGTTGGCCCGAGTATGAACGTAGCTGCTCTGGAAAGCCCAAGAGATCTCAGGCCAGAAGAACGGTCGGGATAGAAGGGCCAGTGAACCCGAGAGATGACTGTTAACGACATCGTTATAATCTGAGACCCCATCCGAAGCCCAATCAAAGGCTCACTGACTATGTGTGTTAATTTTATTTTGTTTGTCGCTTGAACTGATTTGGGATAGGATGTAGCGGTCTAGTCGTTGGCCGTCACGCAGAATGCAGACCCCAACCCGGAACCCCATAAACACAATGTATCACCTTCTGGCCAGGCGTGGCCAGAATGCTTTAAATAAAGGGGCCGGAGTCGCTCGGGACTTCCGGTCCATACCAGCAGTACATGTGTCCGTAGTGCTTCATTTATCTATGCGTATTATCTGCCCCACGGCTAGGCCTAACAGAAAGGATGAGGCCCATCTGGAATTTAAAGCTATCTTACATGCACATTAAGAGTACTCTGAGTGTCCCAGCCCTCAGAGGCCAGGGGATACTCCATCACAGGTGTACTGCAAGAGCTCTGGGGATTTGTTAGTATACATTTCATTATTTTGTAATCAAGGCAGTGTAGTGCTGCACTGCAAGCGTGTTGTGAATAGCTCAATAGATTGATCTCTTGATGCACTGTCAATCAGGGCAGAGGTGCACTGTGGGATCTCTGTGAGTATCTCAATACTGTTGTACAAATGCCTATTGCTTGCCAGACTAAAGCTGCTTTGTAGCAACTCTGCGGGTATCCACACTTGGGTCCGGTTTTATCAAGCCTTTGCGTTGGCCTTGTGACCCTTTGTGACTTCGATGGCTTTGTTGCCTGTCTCTTACCTAGGAGCATATCAGTCTCACAGTGTTCTGATCGGATGAGTTGTATCCTTTAACTGCTGACTGAAGGGGACTCTCTGTGTCTTTTATATTCTGGACCCCGTGGGAACGCATACTTTCCTTTGCCCTCTCTATGTCTCTGCTTTTTCCATTGTGCACCCCGCTAACTGTCTTTTTGCTTCTTTCTCCTTTGATAACCACCCACTGCCTGTCACGCTCCTTGTGTTACATTCTTTAAGTATTATTATTATTGTTTCTTTTTTTACTGAGAACCCAGCAGAAATAAATACTGCCTGGGGCTAGCCTCCATATTTTACACTGGCAAGTTCTTTGTTTCTTTGTTTTTCATGTTTAAACTTTTATTTTACATTTATAAAATGCTCATACACCATGTTAGAATGCTAAGTTGAAAATAACATAATGGTGCATTGAGATGCATACATAGAAAACCCATTGGAGGATTTTGCAACTAATGTGTGTGCATGCATAAGAATGCATGGGTTACATGCAACAGCAAGAAAAAAAGCATTTGGCAAAATCCCTAGCTCAGACTTTTAGAGTCAAGACTCACTGGCCATTGGCATTTTCTCAGCAGCTGCAGAGTGCTTGCTTCCTTTTTTGTGTTTTTCACCTTTTTTCTACAAATTGATTTATTGTTCTAACAAGGCAATCAGCCATGTTATAAAGGTAAAAAATTAGCCAACATGCTTCATGACACATGCAAAGGCATGTGTCACGGCTCACGTGTGTTTGTCAGTATGCATGCATGCACGTTGGCAGCCATCTTGCAATGGGGTTCCTCAATAACAACCTTATTGTACGATGTCAGGCCATGCATGCACATCCATCTTGCAAGCGCACTTTCAATTGACTGAAAGCATCAGCAGTCAATAGTTTGCTCTTTTAAAGCCAAAACCAATTGACTTTGCCAATGCCTTTTCATTCTGGCACTAGTAATTGCAAGACTACCAGTAGCACAATTGAAAGGAAAAGGCGGAATGGATGGAATGTTAATCATTGGAAAGGCAAAATGTACTCGGGTATGATCATGGGTATGGTCACTTTTATGCTGAGATGGTGACAGGCATAGGGATGGGCAAATGCTGAGCAAGGGAGTCTTTTTTGTGGAGGATAAAGTGGAATCTGGTGCAGAGATGGTGGGTATAGGAATCTCTGTACGGAAAAATTTAAAAATCTATTAAAATCAGGGCCACTGGAATTTTGCAATTGTGCAGCCGCAGCGATTTTCAGATTATTATAGATTTGCCGCATTGGGCACATAATCCATCATCTGCTGCATAATCGGCAGATTTTAACAAACGATTTATTCTAGCTTAAATACTAAAAATGCAGCAACACGTGTTGCTGCTAAGCGGAAGGCCCTTTGCAAGACTGGAGCTGTCACCTTTCTGTTGCTTATTGCTATATTTGAGTGTTAAACTGGTACTGATGATGGGCAACCAATGCCCAGACAGTGTTACCAAGTTTAAAAATAAAATGACGAAATAATGAAGTAATACTGTTACAAAATGTGCTACATTATGCCACCTAATTTGCCTTTCATGCCACACAATTTACTCAACCCTGCCACTTAATTTGGCCCTTTCCTGCTTCATAATTCAAGTGGCCCTAATTATATTAATTCTTTTACTTAAGCAGGCGCAGGAAGAAAATACACCGTTTAATCAGGGTTTAGTGTGCCCCTGTACCACATCCCCTGCGGCACCACTGATGGGAAACCCCCTGCCCATGACTCTTCCTACCCCTCTCAGTTCGACTGCCCCCACCTCTCTTATTGACTTTTAAAACCTAGGGAAAGGTGACCGTAGAACTTGGATTAAAACGAATTAAATTACAACCAGTACTTCCATCACTAGCCACAAGATGGCAATAGAAGCTTCTCCTTGCGAATCACTGCGCAGGGCGATGAGAGGGTTGCTGTAATGACCACAGCACTCATAATAATGATATTTTTAAAAATATGGCGTGGGATACCTGCGGAGGTAGGTGTCGCAGAGAATATGTAAACAGTGCAATTTTTGTAATTAGGACTGCAATTTAGCAGCTACTAGAACATTGTTGTGTCTGTCTTTTATTATGATTAGCTATTTGCATGTAAGTATTCCATAGTTTACATCATTGATGACACAGGGAATTCCCAGGTGTCATCAATGGTCAGTTGGAGACTTCCAGCCGTGAGCAGCTGTTCTTGTGTATGCTGTGTTGGCCTTTACTCTGTAATACTCAATAAATTCCTTTTCAACTACTATGTTCCAGAAGATCCTTTACCTAACAAACATGCAAGGCCAATGTTTAAATGCAAGCAGACTTAAGTCAGCTCTTCTTCACCTGGGATAGTAATTATTCATTCGCAGGAAACATATGAAGGGGCACGTTCTTGTTTTCTATTATGTTATTAACCATTTTTGTTCATTCACGTAAGTACATCTTAGTATTTCTATTGTGCAAATCTCTCTGGGAACTGCTATGTCCTGCTGGACGCATTCTAGTGTTTCATGCCACCCCACACACATCCACCACAGGCGTCACGAATGATGTGGGCTTGTTAATAAACGGGCCCGAGTGCTCGAGCTCGTGCCAGTTCTCAATGCCATACTAACGGTGTTTGTGTCACTTATTTATAAGCCCCTTGCGCCGCTGGAGCGTCACTTTTAATATGGGAAAAAGTAATGCACGGGCGGCGCAAGGGGCTTGTTAATAAGCCCCTTAGTATTTGGGTCTAGGGCCCATAACATAACATCGGATACGAGCTGGTCCGACCCGCTTGTAGATGTGCAGCAGCTCTGAAGTTTAGCGTGGGGGAAAGGGTAGCATGTGCCTAAGGCACCCCTGCCAGTGCACTGCACACAGTGGGCGAGGATGCTGGTGCCCGCAAGGGAATGACCCAGCAAGAGCCCAATCGCTGTGAGTCAGCGCTGGCACACTGATTGGATCATCCCCAGATGTGAGGAGAAGGGGATAACTGGTCTAATATTCCACTGCTGTGACCCCAGTAAGGCAGCCGTGAACCAGGAGATGTGGCCGCTTACCCGCCGGGCGTGAGGTGAGCTCCTCAGGCAGCTGAGATTGAGTAGTGAAGTGTCACAGCCAGCATTGAGAGTGAGGTCACCCTATAGAAGTGCAAGCGCCGGCAAAGGAGAGATGCACAAATCACCCTGACACCCTGCACAAGAGGACTAATTAGTGCCCACATAATTGCGCCCTGAAAAGTGCCGGCTCCCAGGGGGAGTACACGCAGTCACATGATGGTGAGAAAGCTTTCCCGCTTGATGTACACCGCGGGGTCCCTGCAAAAAACGGTGACATGAATAGTGGAAGCAGCACGTTTGGTTGCCCCGCCTGCCGAGGTGAAGAGCAGTGCTCGGGGCCACACCAGCATTGAGAGAGGCCCTTCACTCGCCTTCCCAGCCCGGAGTGAGAGCCAGCAATGCCACTAAGACCTTGTGCTCCCTGCTGAAGTACAGGGGCCGGGAGAGAGGTTAACTGTACTTGCTTCCTACCAGATCAAACGAGAACAGTGTCCTCTCCCCCACACACAGAATCTCCAGCAGTGCGAGAAGCCCAGCACCAGTATCTGCAGCAAGTGTTGTGACCTTCAGTCAGAGGAATTTCTGTGGAGGCCTGTAAAGAAAAGCATTGCAGTGCCACCTAGTGGGCATTTGAAATTATTGCACCAGTTAGAAGTCAACAATTTGAAAGCAAACGTCCCGCAGCTCTGGGAAGGCTGCCGTGGTCTACAATCAAAGTGAAGTGAGCGGCTGCTTCATGCCCTTCCACAAAAAACAAAAATACCCTTGATCACTGCAAGGCCTTGGTCATTACCAAGTCAGAAATAGGGAGACCTGCAGTGCCTTCGCCCCAGGTAGCAATCAAAGAGACAATGCCCTAAAGGAGCAAGGACGGGTGTCAAGGGGATTGCGTGCCCCCCTAATGGCCGCTTGCTCGCCGCTGCTTCAGGACTCAAATCAAGTCAAGTCAAAAGATACTTTATTCGACAAATCAATGCCATAAAAGTGAACATATAGGAGGAAACATTTCATCAATAAAAAGACATTGCTTTACAAATGACAATTAAAATTTAAACTTTTGTAAACCAGAAGATACAGTTAAAATTATTGGATAGAGCAGAGGGTTTCATATAAAGTGCATAGTGCCAAATTCATATTACTATATACAATAAACAAGTTAAAATTCCTAACTGGGGCAGATGGTAAAGTGTAAAATACCGAATACTAACTGGTGGAGTACAAAATACTACATTCACATTCTCATAAACAATTGGACAAATATTAATATTTAAGAAGTACATTTTAGTACTCACAGTATAGTAGACATTACAATTTAAAATTACTAAATAGAACAGGGGTATCCAATGACATGCAAAATGCTGTAGTATAAAGTGCAACATGCAAAATTTACAATTTAAATAACAGTAAACATTTAAGTAATCATGATTACATAAACAAAAAAGATGATTTGATAGTATTTGTTAAAATGACAACTTTTTCTACATCTAATGGCTCCTGATAAAAAACTTGCAACCCCAAAACAGACCATAGGTGAAGATAGCATTTGGAGGTATAGTAAAGCGGGCCTAACTTGAAAAAAATGGCAATCTTTAAAAAGTGGAAGTACAAATCTTTTACGCAGCTGAGCATAAAAATCACAGAAAAAGATAAAATGTAAGGTATCTTGTTCTGAAAAATCGTCACAAGGACAAGGTATGCGAGTACCTTGTTTAAAAAAACCTTGTGGGACAGCTAAAAGCCAAGGGATAAAGGGTAAACGAAATCTTGTTAACAGAAAACGATGAAAAACATTATTTACAATAAGTACATTTTGGTTGAACTTGATTATGCAAAGGTAATGTGATATATCTTCTAACCGTTGGTTTTATTAGCTCCTTTTCCTCCCTAAGGCACTGTTGCTTCTCCAAAAACTGTGATTTAATGGCTCTAATTTTAGATTTGCTCATCGGTTTCGGCCTGTTATATAAATCAGGGCAACCTAGCCATTTAGTGAGGTCCATTATATACTTCAGCCATGGAATATCCAAGGCTCTATCCAAAGCTATACAATCCATGATTACCAATTGGTTTAGTTTTGTGCTGGGGCTAGCCCAAACTCTGATCCAACGTAACAAAGGGGCTATCGCTATCTCATCCTCAATATACCCCACCCCAGCCTCTTCATGTAAAATAAAAGCCGGGGTGGTGGAAGGCACCGCCAAAAGTTTACGTAAAAACGTATCTTCAGTTCTTTGAATCTCTTTACCGTCCTTATAGCCCCAAATATCACAACAATAGGACGCCATGGGGATAAACTTTTCTTTATAAATTTTCAACAGGGCTGGTAAAGGTTTGGTTCCAAACTTCTTTGCAAAATTTGGTGTAGCCCCCGTTGCTCTGGTCAAGGTATTCTTTTTTGTGTGTAATTTGTGCTCCCCACGACCCACGGTCATCAAAGAGTACCCCCAAATATGGAAATGTTGGGACTTTTGTTAGTTCGACCCCCTTGCAGTGAAATTTGAACTTCGGGGGTTTTCGGGAGCCAATAGACATTATATATGACTTCTTAAAATGTATTGATAGATCTAAAGAGTCTATAAAAACTATAAAACCATCTAGTAATCTTTGGAGCCCCACAGCTGTTCTTGCAAGTAAAACCGTATCATCTGCATATAACAGTATGTGTATTTTCTTGTCACCAAACCTAGGGATATCTATACAGCTAGTTGTTAAAAAACCCAGTTTATTTATTTACAGTGTAAAAAGGAGGGGGGCCAGTATACATCCCTGACGTACCCCCCTTTTTATATCCCAAGGGCTTGTCAAGTCACCATTTTTATTATATCTAACTGCGGCTGTGTTTTTTTCATGAATCTTGAATAAAAAAGCCACTAACTAGGGTTCATGGCCCATATCCCTTACAATTAGCCATAGTTTGGACCTATTTACGCAATCAAACGCTTGTGTCAGATCCATAAAAGCCAAATGTAGTACTCCCTTTTTGGCAATCGTATACTTTCCTATGACTAAATGTAAGGTAAGACATTGGTCCAGAGTCCATTTGCCTGCCCTAAAACCATATTGTAAATCGGAAATAACGTTTAAAGGGTCTAGCCAAGTCGTCACGCGCTCTAGAATGACTATGCCCATAATTTTAACAGCAGAGTCTAAAAGAGAGATCGGCCTATAACTTATAGGGTCGTCTCGTGCACCTTTTTTAAAAATAGGGACAATGACTGGCTTTCCCCAGGATGACGGGAGACTTTGTGAACACGCCGCGTTAAAAACATGTACTAAAATTCTCGACCAAACAGTAGCGTCAGCCTTAAACAGGTTTGCTGGAACCCCGTCGGGGCCCGGAGCCTTTCCTCCCGCTGTGGATAAAATTGCGTTATAAACTTCCTCTGCGCTAAAAATGAGCTCTGCACTAATATGCTCAAACTCCACGGGTTCTGTAATTTCTTCTATACTGGCATTATTAAAAATACAGCTAAAGTGCGAAACCCATTGGTCAGCTGGAATTAAACACTCTTTATTTAAATTTTTTGAATCAGAGAGGAAAGGGCGATTGACTACTGACCAGAAATTTGCGCTATCTTTCAATATGCATGCTTCGCTCAGGGCTTCCCACGTCTGCTCTTTTAACTGGTTCTTTCTGTTTTGAATTGTATCTCTGGGGATACATTTGATGGCCTGTAAAAGCTCCCTACGAGTTTTAGAACAAGAACTATCAAACCATCTTTCGGCCTTCGAACAGCTGACCTTGCTCACAACAGTAAGGTCTGTAGAGATTTGTTTTGTTAATGTTTCGAAGGCTTTTAAAATGGTATGGTCATCCGTGGATGAATCTAGGATGAGTTGGGTTTCCGAAGCACAAGAAGTGTACAGGTTTTCAAGGAAGCTATCTGGGATAATCCTTTCCCATTTTAACCTGCGATTTTGATCTTTAGTTGTGATATTTTATTTAGAATATGGGTAGTTATCCCCTCGAGTTCAATCGCAGAGAGTGAGATTGTAAGTATAAGGGGATTATGGTCAATGTAACATGACCAAAAAACTGTAAAGTCCACAATATCTGAGGCTAGTGATGCAGTCAGAAAAATATAGTCAATGGTACTGGACCTTCCATTCCCTGTATAAGTTGGTACTGACTCCATGCTGTTTTTTTTGCCAAGGACATAGTAAATTATGGGTTGAAAGGGTATTTTCCAACAGAGTGCCAGCTGGTGTATGTTCAAAAAGATTTAGCGTAATGGGAAACTCCCCTTGGTCCAGTTCGATAACACAGTTTAGGGTACACAAATGAATATTAAAATCCCCTAAAATTATTAAATCATAATGTGAAGATTTACCCTCCTCATAATTTTCCAGAAACTCCTCTAGGATTAGCAAATGTTCTAGCTCATACTCTCTTGAGAAGGAATTATAAAAATGTATTACTAGCAAAGTGGCATGATTTATAAATGAAAGTTCTACCGCTAGCAAGTGGTGAGATTTACATTCAACCATTCTGAATTTACAGAAGAGTTTTAATGAAAACATTAAAAGTAAACCCCCTCGTGCTCTACCCATATTGGAGGGAATAGCATATTTACAAAAAGATTTAAAACCATCTAAATAGAAACAGTCATTTACCTCCCACGTTTCCTGAAAGGCAATGATATGATGATCTGCTAGAAAAATTTCCCAATTTAAAAGGCCTCTTTTTGACCTTAGGCCCGCTATATAACTCAGTAAGAGGTAATATAAAGGTAGACAAATTTGAAGAATAGTGATTGATCAAAGTGTTATCTAATGATGCCGGTGAAACCAGTCAATCTTGTTGGTCCAGGTCCGATAGGGGAGAAAACCTATTATGTGTTTTAGTAATGAATGGGGCTATAATTTTATGCTCAGTGGAGGGCTTATAAAAATGACCTAGGTGCAATGGCCAGAACTTAGTTGTTCTGGCAATGTTTGATCCATAGGATGACAACAGAGACCTCACCATGTTTGGGTGACGGAAATTAATAACAATGCAGTCACCCTAGATGTCCTTAATGTGAATCCCAACTCACCCAATCCTGTGGGCCATAATGATTTCTCCAATCTGTGACTCCCAGAGGCCCCTATGTTTTATGAGCCAGTCTGCACATTTATTTTGGAGTTGGTCCCAAGATTCTCCCTGATTCCTTCTAAGAGGGGGTACTCCGGCTAAAACTAGCACCTATGGGCAAGCAGCGGGAGGTAAGCTTAATAACTTATTGCAGGGTATTAAGTCATCTAAGGCCTCGGGGGATGATGTACCCTCTCTCTGTGGTTCCGAAATTGAATTAGTCGGGCCCTGATGGGTCTGTGGCACTACGTTAGGGTTGGGAAGTGAGGGGGCATTTATAGGTGGTGAAGATGCTATACTTCCAGCATCACTGGAAGAGTCTCTTCTAGGCTGTGTTTCTACTGATGATGGTACCACTCCTAATGTAAAACATCCCTTAATTTTGGTACAGGTAACACATGAATCCTTAGAGATGGAGGAGGACAACAATGGCTGTGAATTTGGGCTTGTAATAATAGCAGGTTCACAAATAGTCCCATTGATGCTTCCCCCCACAGTCGTTACCTGCTTGACGGATTTTATTTGTGAAATTATATTATTAAACAAGGTGTCTAATCGGTCTAAGCGTTTCCATAGGGTAGCGAAATGTTTATCAATCAGGCCTTTAATACTAGTTGAAACAATGTTCACAATATTGTCTATAATATTTTTGTCCAAAGAACCACCCAAAGGGCAAGAAGAATAACAGTCAGTCTGAGTAGCAATTGACCTGCTTGCAATAGTGACAGAAGTGTCTGTCACAGAGTTAGCAATAGAGGTAGAGACGAAATGAGGGCACTTAAGCCATGAACTCATTGATGTACAAGAAGGGATATTACATGGCGGTTGTTTCCTTTTAGTGCACACAGGTTTGGCCAACTTCCTTTTCCTTTTAGCGCCCAGAGTATGAGAAATAGTCGAGAAATCCGAAGTGCCCGGTAAATTAACCATGTTATCCTCATTGCCTGAGACACAAGGCAAGTCATTATTAACGGCGTTGGTAATGTCACCTACATGGCTCAGAGTAGTAATTAGACCTTGCAGGGGGCTGATTATGTTCAGTTGCGAAGTACAGGTAGAAACAGATGGACTGAGCATAGGTTCCAATGCAACCACCTCCAGCAAAGGCCCAACCTGACCAGGCGCGGTCCCCATAGATAGGCGCCTCTCCACATGTTCAATTTCATTGGCGACAATGCTTACAGCTCGATCTAACATACTGTTTATACTTGTAGTGGGACGAATACAGGAGCTCCCGCTCTTCTTCCCCATTATTACTGCAGTGTTGAACTTTAACTGTGTAGAACTGACACGATAAAAACCACGCTCACCTCACCTGCCAATGAGAATCCAGATACAGATGTCAGGGGTCCGCCGTAGTCTGCAAGTGGGCAGAGCGAAGCAGACAGCTAAGGGATCACTAATGGCTGTCTTTGTTGGTGCGGACTTACTTTGATCCAACTTTAGCCCAGATTCTCCAAGGTTAACATTAGAGGGGTAGCCCATCCCGACCTCTTCAGGGCTCTTCAGGGCTCGGATGGGCCCGTCGTTGGCCCGGGCATGCCCGCGCACATCCAGCGCTACGGGAGCCCTGCTGCTGTTTTAAAGCGCCTCCGGGCGTGTCTCGCGAGTGTTGGCGGCGGTAGCAGCCGCTGAGGATCCTGGGACCTTGAGTCCTGTCCCGATTCTGCTCCCCCTCCAAATGGCGGCAAATGCGGGTGAAAGGCTGACTCTCGAGGCTTCAGGACTCACCGGCCGACATCTGCCCACAATGAGGGAGTAGCTAGATGTCCTTGCAGGGTAGCCTACACGCGAGGCTGCCATACGCCCAGGTAACAAGCATCAGAAGGAAGTGAGGTCCCGCAATACTCTCGCAACAGCGCTCTAAGCAGCCACAGAAGAAGACTATTCTGAAAGAGTTATTATTAAACACACAATTATCCATGGGTCTGACGGGCTTCAAAAAGCACCAGAAACAAAAACAAAAATAGAAGACACAAGCAAAAGCTCCTAATCATGAATAATTAGAACATAATCCCATCACCCACCGGAGTGGCATCCTTCATCAACTGGGATTTCTCTTCTTGACTGAAACACCTGGTGCAGCCAAGGGCTACAATCCCCTCACTGTGAGGGAGGAGCTCAGGGATGTTTTTAGATTACTACTCTTATAAAGGATATACTAAAACCCATCAGATGTAAAGCAATGAAATAATTGAGGGATGGACACAGTGCAAAAAACTCAACGAAATGTGGTATGTGATTTAGGCTTTATTAATTAACTCCTGGTGTCAGGGTTAAAATCAGTGCATGTACAGTGTGAAAATATTAACTGCATATATCCAATAAACAGGTCTACATGTTTCGGCCAGTATGACCTCAATGGTGTTGTGGCCTTCTTCAGGACCTAGATGTCAGCTGCTACTGCGTAACAAGAGTGATAAAGTGAAACAAATTAATAATAAAAGCACTTAAAGGTGTAATATAGAACAAATACAACCTAGATCACCAGTAGTCTCACTTTTGGTGAATAACGATATACTGGTGGTAACCTGTGGAAGACAGAAATTACAAAGAGATCAACTGCTTGTGTCTTGTGACTTCATATTAGAGTGAGTCATATGTACTCATCACTAATGTACCTTACGGCATACAGTATAATTGAAATGTAAAATTAGCATACCCGTTGATTACGAGTAAGACACCTCGCCTCACTTGGCAACAGCTCAGGACGGGAGGCAAGTGAACTGTCTACCCTTTGAAGGACAAGAGTCTGCAAATCCCCACTTAGCAAAAAGCCGCAGGAAGCCCAAAGCCACCCCTGGCAAGCAAAGCACAGCCTTGGTAGTGTCACCAAGGCCAAATGCCTGATGAAGGATAGAGGGTCTCGCCCTATGCTCCAGAGGAAGAAGAAGGGGCACAGCAGCATAAGCCACTTAACCACATGCTGCAGCACCTGCGAAGAGAAGGCATATAGGGAACCAGCCAAGCGCACCCCGGAGAGACTTAGAAGCTTCACAGTAAGGAGCAGTCTGCCTACTACCTTACATATGCCCAGTGTCACCAGCGCTACCCCAGAGAAAAGACAAAAGTAAAGGCCTAGCATGGCCTGAATGCAGGCAAGAGAGCATCTACATCTCAGCTGCAGAAGCACCGCCTCTCAGTGGGCCAAAGACTATTCAGGGAGTGCCCTCAACACTGTCTTAAGACTGTGTCACACATAGGCCTCTTACAGGCATGAGGAGAATTGCAGTTCCCCTAGTGGCAGGCTATCACCATTGTAAAAGAAAGGAGACCCTCACCTCCCACAGCAATCCTGAGTTGCACCTGGAATACCTTATCGAGGAAAAGAAAGGTATGGAAGAGGCTGCAGACCAGATCCATCAAAGCACACCTACCTCCACTGCCGTCCACGAAATGGCTAATGCACATGCAAGAAGGGGCCCATTTCTATAGACAGGACCGGACCTGTGAGTGGTCCAAGACGAGAGAGGATGCGCAGTCCAACGAATGTGAGGAGGCTGGCATGAGGTACCAGTGAGGAGAAGTGACAAAACATGATCTGACGCCACCTCGCACAAGGTGAAGAGAATGCTTGCAATGCATAGCAGGATATTACATCACAAGCAAGAACTGGGAATGAAAGAGAAGTGTGTGACCAGACCTGTTACATGGAAAGACCAGACGACTACTGATGTGCAAGGGCAGAAGATCCAAGTATGAAGAGACAGAGGACTCATGCCACTATGTGAGAATGCACCAACCGACACAGGCCAACCCGGCGGTGCAATGGCGTCACTGGAAACAGCCCAGCTGGAGTACTGAAGGTAAGCCACCTGAAGGAGTAAACCGCGTATCTGCCCCATGCTTCAGAATCCCACCATCCTGCCACATGTCACTGGCTGCTTGAAGCAGATTGCATCCCTGCTAGCAACGTCACATGCCAAAGAAGAAGAACCACACCAATGATGCAATAATTAAAGAGGCCACGAAGTTCCCCCAGTCATCCGCACTCCTGCATGTCCATACCACCGGTCGTCCAGGCCAAATAGCAACCAATCCATAATTGCCATGTGCATCACCACCACCCCTGGATCATCAAATAACCAGACTGGAGTTCTGCACCACTGCCATACAACTGACAAGAAGCACCAGTGATGATCTGAAAAACCACTGACTACCTGCTTATCTTGCTTGCATCCTGATCCCGGTAGCGAGAGCGCATTCTGACGAGAACTCATCTACACCTGAGGTAGCACGAGCAACTAGGTAGTGGCTCCTGGGCGGTCTTGCAGCACAAATGCAGCCCAAGTGAAACCCACAAGCAGTCTCATGGCAAACCAACCAAGGGGCCTCCCCCAAGCACGAGAAATGGATTTTCCGCACCAGCGGATTCCAGTAGGTAACCAGGCCATGTAACAGAGACTAACAGATCACACCACACCAAGACTGTCTTCAGTGGACCAAGCAGCACCATCATTAAACCTTCACAATGAACTCTGAGCACGCTCCTAATGCACCAAGTTTGAACTGTTTGACACCAACCATATCACCGCAAGAGCACGCAAGACAGTCCAACAGTATGTCAGTTGACATTGACCCAGCTGACATGCTGGCAAGGAATCCCGACTCCATCTACAGTGTTCGTGCCCAGCGGATGCTGATTAAGCCATGGATGCGTGCAGATATGCCTGGGTGCTTCCAGCTGTACCTGTCTACTGCTGTCCTGCGGACTGCGTCTCGGGCTGAGAGACTAAGTTGTGTATTGTGTTTTGTTTTACTCCCCACAGGTTGGACTTGTTTTGGTTTTTAATAAAATTTGGTAGAAATGTGGTGTCCTGCCAGACATATTCTAGTGTTTCATACCAGCCACTTCCACAAGGGCTGGTTTCTACTCCTACCCCACACCCATCTACCACAGGCATCACAAATGATGTGGGCCTGTTAATAAAAGAGCCTGAGTGCTCTAGCTAGTGGGCAGTACTTAGTAGCATACTAAAGGTGTCCGTGTCACTTATTTACTTGGTATATGGACCTAGGGCCCACAACATAACAGGAACCACTGATGCTGAACACAGTACTAAGCTGTCAGTTGGAACTATATTGAGTAAGGTTGCAGGTAATTCAATATTTTGAATAAAAATAGCATCTCTAGAAATGCTCCTTGAATAGGTTGGTCTTTAGCTGCTTTCTGAATAAAGGTACAAGCTGGTGGGTATTGTCTTTAATTAAACAAGAGCAGATCCCAGCAATTGTGCAATGTACAGTTTTAAGGTAGGAAGAAAGATGCAAACACATGAAGTTTAGTGATTGAAAATTAATAGCACAGACATGATCAGGGTCAACACCTTTTTATTAGTACACCAGGGGGCGTATTACAAAGAAGGCACTGTTTGTGGCACGGTTCATCTTGAAATTGGTATTCCAGGTGCAAACAGAGGCGGTGCGCCCTATTACTGATAACACCCTGCCCACAGGGCAACTGCAAATTCGTGCATGCCCGTAGCACAGTGCATTACTAAAGGCCGGGGTGCCTGCTTAAGGCAGCTGCTCCATCTTTCACTGTGCAGGCAGCAGAGTGAAAGACCCCCACCCCTGTGAGCAACTGCATCCGCCTGCAGACAGATATCTGTGGGGGTCCATAGGTGCCCCTTTCCCAATACAGAGGGCTACCCCTGTTTTCCTCAGTCAGGGGACTTCCCTCTGTGGGTGCACTGACTGTGCACCACCCTTTTGTGGAGCACCGTGAGTGCGCTCTCTGATTGCCTCTTTGTCTCTGCACCCTCGTCCAGAATACGAAGCGAGCACAGACTCAGTGTTTCTCTCATTTGCATGGGGCCAGGCAAATGAAGGAACACCCTGTTAAGATATTTGCAGCACTATATGTGCACCAGTGCTGTGGCCTAACGGCTAGAGCATCCAACCTCGAAGCTGGGGAACCGGGTTCGAGTCTCAGCGGAAACGCTCAACATCCTGTGATTCTGGGCAAATCACTTAATCTCCCTGTGCCCAAAAAAAACAATTCATGTGTTCGTGTGTAACTCAACTGGTGCTCATGTAAAGCGATCTGATATCTTCAGGATGACTTCGCACTATATAAAAGTAAAAGAAAAACAGAAGGGGATGTACAAACGTCTCTGGCCCTTCTGTAATACTACAGGGGCACTGTACATATTATGACCCCAGAATGCTTAATGGGCAGATATGTTGGAGATCAGTTAAGACACAATTACTGCACCAGATTTGAGCTGACTCTTGTCTTAAGTTGTTGAAAAGCTGGATTCATGCTATTTTACTACCTTAGACGGAGAAAAATGGTTGCTTATCCCAGGAACGTTCAAGGGATGTGCTGCATATGGCTAAATATGTAGAAACATTTAGCAACATATCTAAAGTAAACAACATAACACAATAACATACATCAAGCAATATAGCAATATTTAAAACATAGGGCACATTACAACAAAACAGTCAACACAGAGTGCAGCAGAACTACCAGAATACAATACCACACAGCATAAAAACAACGCAACACATCATCACCACAACAAAATACCACACAGCAAATGTCCATATTACAAACTATTACCTCCAGAATCCAGTTTTCATAATGGTAAAAGGTGCAAACGCTTCCGTAACTTACCACCAAGGACATGACATAGCTACAGTGAAAATATTTTGGGATCTGGCTGCTAGTTTTTTTCTTGAGCATATTGCACATATAGTGCAGCAACACACAGGCAGAGTCACTTGTTTATCACGCTGTATGTTAGGGGAAATGTTCTGTGCATGGCATTGTTAAAACTGTAGGAATGCCCTTGTAGAATTCTGCCTGTTTTTTGCCAAGGAGCTCGACCATCATGCAAGCCCGTTGGCGATACCCTTATTACTGTCCTATTTTGTCAGCTTCAGGGCTTGGGTGTTCTTTAATGCCAGTGGATGCCCACAGTGTACTCTTTATGTGTGAGAGTGACTACTGTCCTCTCAGACAAGGCCATGCATTGACTTATAATTGTGACATCTTGTTTGCAGTTAAAGGCCTGTGTTATTTTATCTGTACCCTTATAGTGACACTGACTACAGCCTCGCCCTTATTTGGGCAGTTGCATTCATCACGTCTGGGACTTATTTGTTTGAAGGCTGTTGGTAGCATGCATAGGGTGTGTGTGTGTCACTGCCGAGTGATGGGTTATCATCTGTGATTTAACTCGTTCCGTGCTCATGACGGAACCACGCCGTCATCAGCCACGGTTGCCGTGTGCTCATGACGGAGTGGTTCCGTCATGTTGCGGCCGTTGGCGGCCGCGCCGCCCACGCGGCGCTAATTCCCCTCCTGTGCGGGCGATTAGCGCTGTGGGCAGAGTCATGACGGAACCACTCCGTCATGAGCACAGCCCAACCGTGGCTCATGACGGAGTGGCTCCGTCATGAGCACCGCGCCACCGCGCTGCCCCCCCCGCACCCCCCAGCGCTGCGGCGGAATTTCCGCCGCAGCGAAGGGGTTAACCACAGCCTCTCAACTCAGCCCACCGATGGGTTTTAAGGTCAGTGCTTGATTCATCCTAATCTTAATATTCATCTTCGTCGAATGGAAAAAAAGAAGCATCTGCTAGACAGATAGTGACACTTCTGTGTGTTTTCCATTCTCCACCAGATCGGGCTTAGGTCTTGCAAGTTTGCAGGTTTGTCTGGCTGCTTAACTTATGCAGAGATAAGTAGGCCTGCACAGTAGCTTGACTACACCTGACAGAATTAGTAACCACCTCTGAAAGAAGGCAGCTCAAGGTCCGGCTGACTCAAAAGACAATTGTGAGGACAGCTTGAGAAACCCAAATTGCCAAGAAGTCGCACAGTTAAACCTTCCTGGCTGGACAAGTTTTACAGACCTGTCAAAGAGCTGCTACATCACCTTCAGGAGTCAGAAAGCATGAGCTTTTTTCATCCATCCTTTTGCATATTGTAGGGTACCAGTGTCCAGGTACTGTTCTCACAATTTGTTCTTAATAACAATGAGGCACTAATAGTACACTGACGTCATTCCCAGTCATCACTAGCTGTATTATTCCACAGTGACACTTGGTTTCACTTGGAGACAGGGCCTGTTGTTTTGCATTCCTGTGTAAAACCCGCCCACATAGGACACTGTGGCATGTGTAAAACCAAGCAGGGATTTCTGGTGACCAGGAGCAGTTTAACTGGTGGATAGAGCTGTGAGGTATTGCATAGATTGTGGAAACTATTCACATACTGCAGGTGCTATTGACAAGGTAACATGTTCTCTTGAGCAATTTACACCTGTAATCTTTGCTTACACGTTTGAGAAACTTTACACTTGGATTTAGGGAATAGCCTAAAGTAATAACTTAATCAAAAGTATAAGAGTAAATTCACATGGAGTGGACATGGGTAACATTGGGGATAGCTCTAGCCAAAAAGAATATTGCAAGACTCTGGGGGCAGAACAGGTGCCGCAACTGATAGACTGGCAGAAGGACATGGACTGGTGTATGTTGGCTGAGAGGGTGCTACATGAGGGCCGCGGATACCCCCAAAATGGGTAAACATTTAGGGACGTTGGAATGAATATTGAGGTTTCATCTGTGATTACTTTGCTCCGATTGCTCTGGAAGGGTCTAAGTCTGGTTATTTGGGCACAACCTCAAATATTGTCAGTACTGAGGGAAGAGGAGAAGAAACTGTACGTAATATCATATGCTGAGATGTTATTTAAATTGCTGACCATGTCGGTTCACAAACATGTTTTTTCTGAGTTTCTTTCTGAAATATCAATAAAAAGATATAAAAAAAATTACACATGTAAATTACTCATAAGTGTAAGTTAACTTTTTGAATAGCTCCTGCGGTTTCTGAATTGCTCCCAGGTCCTTTAATTTGGTGGAGATATGCAAGTTATGTTATGCTTTGTAGAAATGTACACTCAGATTTTGTGAATAGTCAAAAAGTAGTAAACGTACTCAATATGTGTAAATTACCTTTGTAAATCAGGGCCTGTGTGTTCCGTGACAAGGTATGCAAAGTGATTGCGTGTTCAGTGACAAGGTAAGCAAAGTGGAAACATCTTCTATGACGTAATTGCCTACTTGCACCTGGAAAGAGGAATCGATCTCAGTGGCAAATTGACTACCTGTCTTATCTGGAAAATATAATGCAGTTGCAAGGAATGATTGATGGGCATGCTTATTTTCTAGAGCATATAATATTGATGTGTCTTCTGAGTGGGGTCACTTAGCTGGGGCTGTTGTGGCTTTTGTTCTTCTCACACACTAAACATATTTTATTTTGCATTTAGCTACTCATTTGAAATCTTCACAGCATAGCTACATTGTTGTTTGAGTGGTCACACTTTTATCCAGAGCATACTTGGGTACCACAGACAGCCACTTCAAAGTTAAGCTTTAGAACCTGTATTCCTTCTTGCATTCTGTCAATCAACCCTGTCTTTTACTAAGGGGCCATATGCTTGTGTTAGGACCTAATTCCACTCAAAGCACCACCCATACCATGACATTAACTATGGATTTCAATGTTATCCTGATTTGTAAGGCCTAGCACAAGGGGTTATAAAATACTCAAGTTGCATACAGATTGTGTGTCTATGAGCCCCTCCACTTATGGGAGTGTAACTGGCTTGTGACCCTTGCACACTAGTAATAAGCAACATTGCCCTAAACAGGTACTGTCCAGTTAACCCCTGATGGTCCTGGTTTCGTAAAAAGTCTCTCAATTCAAAAGGAAACATAGGAATGGAGAACTAAGGAATAGCTTGTATAAAATAATAGCATTTTTCATATCAGCATAATTACAGCCAAAGGCATGGTTGATGGAGTCTGGTCCCACTTACACAGTAACACTTAGTTGACGATATTTTTTTGTGATGTGCGAGGTAAGGGAAACACTTTCTTTACAATCTCCAAAAACAGTTTAGCCACTTTGGCTACACAATAACTCAGTTCGACACCAAGTCTCAAGTTAGTAAGATTATTCCAAATTCAGACTCGGTAACTGATTAATATATATTAGTATGAGCATTATTGTAAGAGGAAGCCAAATCTTATGAAGTGATTTACCCTGCATAATAGAAAGAAAACAACAAACTCAATTATTGCTATATAAGTAATAGGAAAAATAATTTTGTGTTAGATTGCATCAACTTGTCAACAAAAGGTAGCATTGATCCTATATCTGTCCATACACTCTTCTCAGGCGACAACCCTTAATCTAAAGCAGAGATTTAAAGTAAAGTGAAATTGAAAAGGTGTCAGCTCTCAGAGTCCTCCGTAGAAGAAACTCCAACATGTATCAAATAACATAAATCCACACTAACTGAAGGAGACATCTGTACCTAAAGGTGTCCTAAGTCATAATGCCAACTTTCCCTCACTATGTTGCATAATAACATCAGTTACTTCCAAAGGACGTCCCACAAACTGTAAATTTCCATACTATCAGCACACACTGGTTTCTTTACACTGCCTTGCCATTCTCATAAATCGTTACTCCAGGCATCTTTGGTCTCATCTCTTTCTCCCATGAGAACTCTCCTCCCATCTTGTTATCGCATTTCTTCGTACCAGTTGCTGCTTCACATACCTCCCTATCTACTAAGAACAAAGACCCTTTTCTCCCACAAAATGTTGTCCACCGGCAGCGGAAAATTCAAAATACATTTAACATTTCTACTGCAAGAAAGAAATATGGTTTCAAATGTTAACTGGAACATGACCTTGATTTCAAATACATCTCAGGCCCACAAGCTAGGCTAAATTAACATCCGCACGGGTTACAATATATGCACTTCTTTACACACACAAAAATCGAATTTTAAACATATGCTTAAGAAATGAACACAGTAATAATATGAATCTTCTTTTAGTAAAAAGCAAATTTACCACGTATCCGTGAACACATTATCAAACATTTCTCATGAAATAGTAATACATAAGCACCACAGTTCTATCAGTTACATCTCTAAACACACATACATTTCATTAGTTTGCGAGGATAATGTAAATATGCAATACCACACTGTCATTTTCAACATTAATCACGGAATACACGTGAGTGCGGTCTACAGGTGATTATAATGCACTCCTAACTCATCTCTTGGGGTGGAGTCATTTTTGCACTACTCCATGGCGACAATGATAAAACAGTGTAAACTGTATGTTTTCCACACCATCAATGGTGTTGCCTGTCACTACTACTAACAACAAAATACTCCTAAAAAATCACACCCTGGATGCTGAAATTCTGGATAGCAATAAGAGTGTTTGAGTTTACTAGTGTGAGCAGTTCCCATATTTTTACTCTAGCTCTTAGAATTCTTTCTGATTCACAGGCTTCCTGTTTGAATCTCTACAGAATGCAAGGAATTTGGGGGCATATTAACAAGCCAGGCGCTAAAATTATCGCCGCTTTAACGGCAGAAAACTGCCGCTAAAACGGCGATAATGGGCTTGATAATATGCTCTATGGAATTCCAATTGAAACCCATGTTAGATGTCCTTCACATCGCCGTTTTAGCGGCAGTTTTCTCCCGCTAAAGCGGCGATAATTTTAGCGCCTGGCTTGTTAATATGCCCCCAAGTCTAGTTGTCAAATATGCACAATTGTCTTAGAGCGAGGAGTTACAACAATACACTGTTCCTTTACTTTTAGTGATTTTATATTTAAGCAATCAGTGCAGTTATTTACTTTTAAAGACACGCCCATATTAAACCACTGCCATTATCACAAATACACAATTTAGAGAAAATTAACTCACCTTGCAATAGAAGAAGGGGCGAATAACTGGATAAAACACTCCCACAACTAGCTTGAACTATTCCTTTTATAAAAACAAACCTTTTTCCCTAATAACTGATAGAGTGGTTTTCACTACTTTATTCTGCTACCTTTCAAGTTCATTCTCTCTATGCCTTTACTGTGTCTTCACACAGGTTACCAAAAAGATCCTTCACACAGAGCACAGCCCGCTCGACTCCTTGAGTGAAGCATAGGGAATTCGCTCAATGCTTGAGTGAAAGCTCCAGTGACATGTAGCCACGTCTGAGAAGCTCTCTCTACAAAAAGAATATTCTGAGTAAATCTGCTACAACATACAGGACACGGTTCAATAGCTGTGGTGTTCAGGAAGCATGCATGTGTGGAAATATGGATTTTTATGATCAGTTATGTCCCCTATCTTGGACCCCAACGGTTTCATGTATAAATCACAAGTACATGTATGTTCCCTCCATTTCCAGTTATGAAGACGCAAACACTTGTGCGTCCACCGTCAACATGTCCTCTTTCAGATCCGCCATGAATGGGCCGGATATTCCATTCCTAAGTATGAAAGGCCACCGGCTTTATATGGTTCATTTATGCCATTTTACAGTCCAGGCGAGTAGGCCCTGATTCTGCCATCAAGCCTTTCTTGCCTTCTGCCTCTGAAAGCTCCAGTCTGAGCTCGCATCTGTATCCATGAACTTTGTCCTATTCCCTGCGCGGCTAACGGTGCCTGACTCCAGCCTGTTGCCTGCCAAAAACTGTATTTCACCTTCGAGATTATCTGCTCCGCTCCCTACCCAATGCATTCCTGTCTAGTAGTTTAAGTAAACATTCTTCCAGCTATCGAGCAAAGGGCCCGGCTTCTCTGTCTTTATGCAAGTAATTCATAGCCCTGTTACTATGGAAGATTTCTGCCCTCGCATCTAGTGTAGACACTTAGACGCTTGTACACGCACTCACAGTCAGTATAGAATAGATTTTGTTCGAGAGACCTTTCTTTTTGGATAACACAGTTCTTTAAACATAGGATATTAGATATGATTTGGGATTAGGTTGACATAACCCCAGACTTTTGTCTCCACATGTAGAGCTAAATGTCAAGTCCCTTTCTCCCTCTAGTTGCACGTCTATCACACGTCATGCGACTGCGCACGCATCTCTGCCAAATATTTCTGCTGACATTGCAGGATTCTCCAGGTATCCACCCACACATGACAAATTACCCATTATCATCAAGTGGACGCCCACATGGACGCCCACCTTCACGCCTACTTACACGCCCACATGCTCTTATCTCATTCTCTCTTGCTCTTTTGCTTACGTACAATTGAGAAATGTATATATACTGTACTCTGTGAATAATGTTTTGAGAATATTGAGAATACTTTTGAGCCCCTTTCCAGATCCAATTTTGGTGATGGAAATATTCTCCCTTTGACTCGAGTTATTGGAATAAATCCCTTTATGAACCTGATACCACAGACTCAGCCTCTTGCTTTATGCATGATCCTATTGATATTCTGAAATACATAGAGCGTAATATTTTATTTACCACACATGTTGGAAGCATGTCCAGTTTACAGTATCGCGCGCAGGGTCGGACTGGGAAGTCAAAACAGCCCTGGCAATTTAGTCAGACCAACCCCAACGGGAGGGGGCGGGGGGCAAGTGTGAAGCACTGCTGCTTTTGTTACTGGGGGTCAATATTGCAGCACTGCTGTAAAACAGGCCCTCAATAACAAAACCCGCCCCCCACCACTGAAAAACTGCCCCCCACCCTTCCAGCCTCCTGGGGAAACGCCTAAGGCCCTGTAGGGTCAGTCCGGCCCTGACTGTGCGTCTGATTGACAGGACACTCCCACACGCAAACAGACCTTTATTACGGGAGAGAGCTGCGATAATGGGGAGGAATGGTATGAGGGTGTGGCGGGCTGGAAGGCACTACCTGAGAGCTTGGACAAAATTTGAATGCCAGTTTTTAGGTCCATTTGAAATGAGAGATTAATGGGATCTCCAGGGTCTCCCAGTGCATTCAAATCCTTCTGTATCCAGCATTTTCTCTACATATGCTAGGACTGCTATTGATATACCCATGTTTATATTTTTGTCAAGACCAAGGGCCCTGTCCATATTCTATTTTTGAAAAGGCTTTAATGAGCAGAAAAGAGATGGATTCAGCAAAGTTATATGAATCTTAGTACCATCTTTTTAAAACAAACGATAGGGCTTACCCACTTTTTAAGGCCATGTGAGTTGAATTCATTGCGTTGCAGCCATCTTTGTTTGGGATAGAATCAGCAACAGACACGGTAGCATGACTGGCATTCATTTTAACAGGGAAGCAAACACCTCTGATAAAGTAAGGCTTTAATTTATTGAGTACATTTGCAAAGAGAAATAATCAAAGGTAGCTTAGCGACATTTTATTGTGAGGGCTGCTAATGCATCATAATGCTACTATTGACCAAATATCTCCTTTCGTCCTTTCTCTAGTTTGCAATAAAACCCAACTATCTCCACATCTGGCCCAGGAACACTTTCATGATGATCGCGCTCCCTAATCTGGTGAGTGGCCCCTTGTCTGTTTTCTTTTCTTTAGGTATCTGCATTCAATTTGGCGTGTGCTCATGTTACCTGCATTGCCAGTTGAATGTTGCCAAAATCTCGAACTGTGCAAGTGGAAATGCTCATTCTGTTCAGACTTGCTCCATGTCTCCTCCTTGTCGTAACTCAATATTAACTTTTGTACCAAATAAAATCTGCGGTGGCTCCTCTGCTATGGCGGAGGAATGTCACACCACCTGCCAGCAGCTACAAAAAATGAAAAATAAAACAATAATAAACCCTTGTTTATTTTTATTTATTTTTTTCTCTTGGATCCCAGGCTTGGGGGCGGGGCCAGGTTGATAGGCTGTTGGAGGCGTGGTCGCACTGCTAGTCAGTCTCTTCTCGGAGCTCTCACCCATGTCAGGAATTTTTCTCAGAAACTGTGAAGGTGCTTGGACTTCCCTTGTAAATATAAACAAGGACACACGAGTCAAAAGTGTCATTGATGCACAAGTAGGTCGGCCTAATGCTATGAAATGGAAGATGAATCCAGATGTATTCTACAATGGTTCCCTGTTACCACTAGGAAGTAGTTTATACGTAACTGGTTGTTGCTGATGATTCCATTAGTCAAAGAGGAGATGGGAGGAAGAAGCTTTAGTGAAGGAAAACACAATGTTGGTTCCCACCTGATATTGATTGATTGATTGGAGTACTTATAGAGCGCAACTATCACCCTACGGGCATCTTGGCGCTTGCATTGGGAACCCGTCCTGGTTTTTCCCTGTAAGATAACCCGTACTGGGCATCCCCAAGGTGAAAGCCAGGCATCCCGCCGCGGGGGGCTGTTGTGGAGATTAAGCAGGCTTGTTGCCCAGAGCTGCATAGTGTGAACTCGTGCTTAGAGTGGGCACCGAAACGAGAATTATCGAGTCCGTGGACAATTGGGTTCTGGACCCTGCCGTGTCGGGAATCGAACCCAGGTCCCGGGCCTGATCTCTGCTTCAGGGTATGCCTCCTCTAACCAGTGAGCTACACTTCTCCACTTATTCGTAATGGTGGGTACAAATATTGTATCATTCAAGACTGTGCATTTTATGATTGCCACATACTGATCATCTCAAAATACTCCACACCTCCCAACATTCACTGACTCATCCAAGCACATACACACCACATGCACCCCACATACCACAACGTAACAGCACAACTTATAACTCTTGAACTATGGCATTTTGCTTCCTTTTTACCCCGATTGGCAGCATCTTTGAAGGTGGGGTGGGTGTAAAGGAACAGCCGGACTTTCAAGTGGTCCTTGGCTTCTGCTTTCCCTTCTGTATGGCCAAGGATAAGACGTCTTGTCTTTGGTCGGTAGTAGGATTAGCGGCTTAGTATTCTCAAGAGATGTAGATATTTTTCAATTTTTATACGCACAGCGCAGTATTTAATAGACGATCTGTAAGAACTTGTATGCATTTATCCTGTACCCCCAAATTTCTTGTGGACAGCACTCCTTATGTGGTTCGTTAAAGACAGCAGGCCGCTGCTTTTCGTAGGCCCTGATACTATGAATAGCTTGACACTTGAGTGGTAGGTGTGAATTATTCATATATGTACACTGCAAATTGACTGTCAGTAGGTTGGCACCTGTCTGTTGACAAGCATTGGCTAGTAGATGTGAATTATTCATAGCCATTACACTGTGAATTGACAGCCCATGGACAGGATAACACCTATCTCGTGATAGGTACATGGCCTCGAGGTGTGTAACACAGTATGCTGTAAATTGACTGCTCATGCACAGGAACGCACAAGTCTTAGCATATGAGTGCTTCTGTTGTGAGGCTCTGGGAAGGTATGTAACATTTCCCCAATTGTGAAGTCTCACAGATAGGCAACTTCTAAAGTTATATTTCTATTAAGTTCTAACTTCGGTTTTGTTAGTATGTCTGGACCCAGCCCTCAACCTTAACCTGCTGGACTGACTTTTTTTCCATACAGAAAGTTAGGTCCAATCATTCTCTTTATCGTTTCTGATCAAACGTCTGTCTCTAGTTAGTTTAATTGGCAATGCCTGAACATATGTTTTTAAAATCTTTTAAGCCGTACTCTCCATTTTTATAAAATTTGCGACCTCTAGTTATTTTGCCAAATGAAACAAAATTTGAAATTCCACAACTGAAATAAAAAAGACAGTAGTTTGTACAACATTCAGAGGGCTATTTTAGTCAAGCATGTTAGTATGACTGAGTTCAATAATCCAGAAATAACTGATTCATGCATGAAGTTTATATTTTTATATACTTTGGGTGGCTACTCACTAGCTTTCTTTTAAGCATATAATATAGAATTTCGGACATAGTATTTTTAATGAAGAACTGTGGAGATAGTATTTCAAGTGAAACATGAACTGAAGATCGGAAAAACATTGTTAATTCAAAACCATTTTCTATTTGTAAAAATAGTGAATATTGTAATAAATAAAATTACACCATAATAACTAAAATCCAATCCGTAGAGTCGGAGTTATGAGTTTTTTAAGTTTTATGTAAAAATAGCTCCGAGAGTCACTAAGCACCAACTGCAGGTTGTCGCTTTGCAATGGAACTAAATTACAATCTGACATGCTGAAGCGCAGGCCGGGTACAGAACCAAGTTTCTCCTGCTGGGAGTTTTACCTTCTGACTTTGTTTTAGGGTCTGCGTATTTGGTGACTTGTGTAGCTGTGCAGTGCAGCAAGGCTCTGCAGGGCTCTGTGTTGCTCGGTAACAAATCTAGTGAAGCTTTTAGCTATGCGACAAGGCTCTGCGTCACTCGGTATTGGATGAAACCTTCAGTCGGGATCTTCTCAGAGTGGCTCTGCAAAGCTCTTCGTCACTTGGCGTCAGATCAGGTGAAGACCTTAAAGCTGCACTGCTCTCCCAGGCTTTGCGTTGTTCGTCGTCGGATTTGGTGGAACCTTCAGTTAGGAAGAGAGAGGAGCACTCTGACTCAAGGATCCAGGGAATTAAGGATGGGGCATGGAGGTCAGGACTTACTCCCACAGAGGCCAACAGAGGGGACCAGGTCAGGTCCAATTGGTACTGGTCAGCAGAAGAGAAGGATAGGCCCCTGGAAGCTTTATGTGTCACTGCAGCTCAAACAGGAGGTCAGCCAACTGACCCTTGGAGTCACGTCTGAGGTCCAGGGTTTAGGGCAAGCAGGTCTAGTTTTCCTTCTTCAAACAGCAGGGCAGTCCTTCTGATTTTTCTCAGGTCCAGGAGTATTCTGAAATTAGGTTCCTGGGATGACACTTTTATGCCCAGTGCCGTCCTGTGGGTGAGGGGCACCCCGTTGTCTAATTCTGAAACTGGGTCTGATCTTTTTTCCCATTCCCCTGAGTCTGGCTACAGTCTGTATAATGAAACAAAGGGCGGACATGCCCAGGTATGAGCTGCAACTGTCAGTGACAGGGTAGGCAGCTTCTGAAGTCGTAGAGGCTAAGTACAGCCGTCAGACTACCCTTTAAAGCTTAGGAAAATCCCTTCCCCTTCCCCACACCCAAAGCCAGTGGTCCACTGTCTGGGAGGAAAACACATCACACCACAGGAGAGCCATTAACAGTTTGGTGACCCTGGTCACTAACAGTAAGGCACATTTTGCTTGGACAGGAAAATGCTAACTTTCTAAAAGCGACATTTTCAAAATAGTATTTAAAATCCTATGTCAACAATAAAGAGGATTTTAAATTACAACCAAAGAGAGAGCGAGAAGTAATTCTCTAGTTGTTCTAAACTGAGTTTAGCGCTTATGAAATGTAGTACGGTAAACTAGTGTTGGTGTATGGGAGGCCACAACCTCGCCACAGTAAGAAAATGATTTTGGAGAAGTTTCACTCCCGGGACATGCAAAATCCAAATGTCCTACTTTTTAAATACCATGCAGTCTACCGCGCCTAAATACCTCACCTCCAAGGTGACGTATAAGTATTTAAAGTCTCATTCATTAATACTATTTGCTTGTTATATTAACTATCATAAAGCTTAAGGAATAGAAAAAGCATCCTAGGAACTCTAGTTGTTTCCATACACAACATTTTATTGTTCTCAATTATAATTGATTTGCACCTATACACAAAGTGTTATCTGACAAAGGAAGAAAAATAAGGAAAGGAAAAGTATTCGAAGGCACGTAGGTGAACCTACAAATAAAAAAAAAATCACCGCCCCCCCTCAAATAACTGCACCTTGCAAGATATAATCTAATTGAAGAGGCAGAACAGATTCTTTGTCCTACTGCCCAAAAAACTTCTAACTCCAAATCACATAACCTGCCTAAAGTTGCACATTTATTTAACAAAATGGGTAACTCATCAAAGCCTCAGAGCACTAAAGATCCTGTAGCTATTCACTCACAAACTCCTACTTGTAAGGCTCCCCATTAATACCATGCTTGTCATCTGTTTGCCATGTACGTGTAGTCCCCCCAGAACCCAAAACAGTTGTCCAAATTGGGTTCCCTTGGAACCTACAACAGAGTGTTCAAACCGATTTGCAGTGCTGTCCTCAAATGTAGAGTCCAATACTGAGCCTTGAGAGAGGACTAGCCCAACAGTGCATCCTGAAGAGACTGTGGAAGATGAGATCAAATAATTGAAATCCTGGAAATTATTTCTATCAAGAGGACTAAAATTATGGATCTAAGAACCAAGGTGTGTGTACTTTCAGAATCCCGTTGGGCAAGGCGAGTCAGGGAAGGCTGACAGATTTGTAGTGGCCCTTCTATGGAAGGGAGTGTATTGGTACCCCCTCTAATTTGGCTCACAATATAGTTCCAACTTGTAAATTAAGGGACTGCCCTTCTAGGCCAGCATTTATTCCTAGGCTTCCTCCTGGAATGAGGAAGCCTACTCCCCTTTTGTTTCAGTCTGCTCACCTAGCGCCTGCCTTAGAGACCTCAAGGGGATCTGCTAGCCCTACCTTTGGGAAAGACCCTGCCTACTCAAGGCTGAGTCTCCCTAATATTACTAGCCACAATGCACCTACCATTAATTTCCATTCAGAGACTTCAAATGGCCTGCTAACTTCAATCTTGGTAAAGACCCTTCCTATTCTAGGATGAGGTTCCCAAATATTACCTCTAAAGTATCTACCACTAATTACCACCCCCCCCACTCAAGATCACCAGGAGACAAACCTAGACTCTGAAACCTTTGTGCATCTCAGGTCCATCTACATGGCAGGAGTTCCTGAGCCTCAGCTGCATTATAGTGAAAACGAGACCTCACTAATCAACAAATCTATCCATTGGCTAATGGATTTCTGAAGGTGTTACAGTGTAATTCACTCAGATATTCTTGGGTCTCTGGGCTGTCATCTCCAGCTGACTTGTTTGATTCCATCAAGTTAACTTTTTCACACCCATTCATAGTGAATGTGTTATTATCACTGGAAGTCCGAACCTTTTCCCAAGCAAATTCTAACATTCAGTTTAAAGTTTATCCATTATTGCAGAAGAAGATAGATGGTTTCAAAAAATGTTCTCCGTGATCATTAAATGACTGACTAGAGGGTAAAGAAAACTCTGTCTCAGATTACCTTTCAAGCCGCAATATCAATTTGGCGATAAAGCCTCTCTAAGATCAGAGTACTTGGGACAATCTGCATGACCCCTACTCCAGTCCCCCAAATCAACTTTTGCTTTTTCCAGGCCCTAAACGTTAACCTGGCTTGGTGCCAGGACATGCAAATCTACATTCTTTTGGGCCGCCTTTTGATGATCGGGAGACTGAACATCCACATAGGAGTGACCTGAAAGTATCTCCAACCAAGAGGGACTCCCTAACATTAATTCCCTGGAATATTGTGGGTCTAAGGGGTAAACTGGCCAAGGTGGACTTTTGGGCTCTTATAGATAGCAGTGATATTGCTATGTTCCAGGTAACCTGGGAATTGGAATCTTTCCACAGGCAAGGTTATAAACATTTTCTATACCAGCTCAAAAGTCTCCGGCTGGCAGGCCTTCAAGAGGACTTGCTTTATGGTTTAATATTACTCTGGGCTGTTCTGTTAAGAAACAAGCCATCGATGTCCCTGATCTGCTTTGGTTGGTAATTTCCCCCTGTCTCTTGAAGACATTATTTCTATATAATGTGTACCGCAGAAGTGTTGCAAAGAACTGAGAGTCCCCAACTATATTGACACTAAGAGATCAAATTGAAGGGTTAGCCAGTGACGCAGCAATCATTGTTGGCAGAAATTTGAATTTCTCTTTTGAGCCTTCAGTTCTTCTTGAGATCAAGCGCGGAAGATACAATTTGGTGAATTTCCCGACTCTCAGGACAACCTATACGATCTTTGGCTAAGGTAGCCCTACAATTGATAGACCTATGTCTAAGCTGCCATCTGAGAGATTACAATGGTCAAGCCCATTCTGACTTGACTAAATGTCCGACCTTCAAAAGGAACTTCTACCAGAGCAACATTGACTATATCTTCATGGACCTGCCTTCTTGGTCTACTCTTATTGATATAGAAATTATTTCTTGACATGAAGGTGATCATTTCCGTCGGCTTCTTACCCTCTGAGGTAACCCTGAACAGATAGCTAAACCTTTGCATCAGGCCTCTGGCAGTCTCTTTGTCACTAGCAAACAGAGAAACATAAATGGCACTCCATACCTACTAATGAGGGTCCTTTTACCCAAATATATTTATATCTGGGCTCAATTTTGCCTGTCTTTGTTGATATTGGTACGTCCTTCCAGGCTGTTATGGTCTTTCTTGATGAGTGCTTTCTAGAGCTAAAACAATCTTTTTTTACTAAGCCAACCTCCCAGAAGAATTCAACTTCTGTTGATAGCCACTCCTGGTATATAAGGTCCTACAGGATGGCCGAACAAACATTAATATCAGTTATCAAAGGATGCAACAGTTATTCAATGCAGTCTGCCAGAACTAAGTATAAAGGTGCCCAAAGGTAGGCAAACATAGCCTGGAATATATTTGTGTGGGTCAACATCTTGAATTCGGCTTGCACTGGGAATCATCCAGTGTTCTGGCATTTGATTTGCAACAGTTCACAAATGTCCTCAATAAGGCCAGAGAACCATATTTGTCCCCAGGATCGGGTTAACCATTTCAAGCCCTCCATGGCGAGGGAATAGGTGAGTCCTCCTCTGTCTTCTCTATAGTCTATGAAGACTCATGTCATGACCACCCCACCTCATCCCACCAGTTCTTCATGATAGACATAAAATAGATATTGTTTTCGATTTTTATTTTCCTTCCCATGGCTGAAACCTTTCGAGCAATCTGCTCGCAGAAAGCGGGCAAGGCCCGTGGCCTGGTCAAAACCCAGGGGAATCTTTGTAGGTCTGAACCCACTGTCTGGGCCTCCTATCTAAATTGTGTATCCAATGCTGTTATAGCTGGTGCCCAAATCCCTGCTTCGGGGAAAAGAGCAGAGATAATACCTATTTCAAAAAGGGCTCTAAATTAGATCCAGGTAATTATCGCCACATAATTCTTATTGATGCCACTCCAAAAAATTTTTATAAACAAATTCTTGATCTACTCGCTTGAATGGAAAACAATATTATTTTCTCACAGTGCCAGGCTGGATTTCACTCTAAGATTAGTATGGTGGATCTAGTTTCTTGCTTTTAAAGTGGAAGATACTGGATCTGAGCGGGGTAGTCTTTCTGTGGCTTTTGTTGCTTTAAGGTCGGCCTTCAATATAGTCCTAGGAGAAAAGTTTTGGTCACCTTAAGAGATTTAGCCCCTCCCACCTTCCTTACTAGACATCATAATTCGCTTGCACACTAACAACTTCCAACAGGTAAGATGGGGTCCAGATGGAGAGATAACTGAGTGGTTTAGTGTGGCCATGGGTGTCAGACAAAACTATGGACTCACCCCAACCTTATTTCTCCTCTTTATAAATGGGTGTGTCTATTTCCATTTAAATTGTATAATGACTCACCTGTTTTGGGGGTGTCAAAACCCCACCTGTATTATTCACTGATGACACCCTGGTGATGTCCAAAACCCCAAAAGGGTTAGAAACCTTATTTAACAGATTTAAGTTGTTCTGCTTTAAGCAGGGGTTGGCCATAAACACATCTAAATCTACATTTATGGCATGGCTTCCCACAGGCACTTTAGAGGGGTTATTAGGTTAGATGATGCGGATCTTGAGAGAGTGTTGGACTTTGATTTTTTGCCTATCTAGTAGCAATTCTTGGGCAAGACAGATCTCAAAGAGCGCGCTCTTGCTAAATCACAGGGCAGAAGCTCCTCTAAAATTTGCAAGTAATACTTCTCTCCACCCGTTCTTGAAATAAGGCGAGCCCAGGTGCTGGCAGCCACCACTTATGGGGCGGAACTATGGGACTATTGTAATATTGACCCCCTAAGAGTTGCAGAAAATACATTTTTGAGGGCAGTTCTTAAACTCCCTAAAGTACAAATACCTCAGGGAGTAAGGCCACATGGCCCCTCCCCATTAATGATTGTACCGACCTCAGGTGATGGAATTCCAGGAGTCTCCAGATGCTTGGGAGGGGGACATCATGCCCCTGCCCCAAAAATGTAAAATTATGCCATCCCCGAAAGTCGTGGCCCATTCCAGGAGGCTCAATGTTTAACTATATAGTTCCTAAGTTTTCTGGATAGATACATTTAGGACCATGTTTTCATAGGGAATTTACCTTTTAGTTTGCTAATAATGTTGGTGCTGTTTGAAGAACTTTCCAAAAGTCTCATCCACCTCAGCTTCTTCCTCCAAAGTTTCTGGGTCATGTCAAGCAAGGGCTAACAAAACAGGGGGTGGGCCCAAAATGCACTTTCCCATGCAGTTTTGTATAGGAAAATTGAACAGCGATACAGCGAAAACAGCTGAACAGAATTGTACCTTGGAAGAAAGCTAGATATTTCCTAAGGAGGCTTGAGGAGGGGACTTGCACTTCCCCTCTCAATTAATAATTATACTGGCCTCAGGTGGTGGAATCCCAGGAGATACCAGGGGTGTGGGGAGAGGGAGTCTCCCCAAAAAACAAAAATCGTGCCGTCCCACAAGCCCCACAAGCCCTGAAGGCTAAATGTTGCCGTATATAGTTTCTGGGTAGTTATATTTTGGACCACGTATTCATAGAAAAATAGATTTTTGAGATTGCTAATAACTTTAGCATAGTATGACAAACTTTCCAAAAGTCTGTTATGCCTCAGCGGCTTTCTAGAAAGTTTCAGGATGATCTGTCAGGCAAAGGATAAGAAACAGGGGTGGTCCTTAAACACATTTTTCCCAGAGGAAAATTGAATAGCAATATAGCAAAAACGGCTCAATGCATTTACACTAAATTAGTCAGAAAGCTAGAGCTTACCCAGAAGGCGTGCTTTTTTACAATTTGGTGTAAATCTGTTCTGTAGTTTTTATGACTTGATGGTTCAAAATATATGTATGTTCACACCGCAGATAATCTGCAGACCAGACAGATCCAAAGATAAGATCTGATCATCTGCCACAACATCAACAACAATGTAGGGGCAGTCATTTTTTGACTTAGGGACTCAGTCCGCAGTCCCAAACAAATGCAAAAAAATAGAGGAGTAGGGTAGGGATAACACACTTTCACTGTTGTTTGGAGTGAAATGGCTTTATTTTAATATTTGTGTGAAAAAAAATTATGTACTGCCATGAGTGTATTTATATGGATTATTTTAGAATATGGTTATTGAAAAATTATTATGGAGACTTTTTGACAAAGCCAATAGGTCTTCTTTATGTAGACGGAAGTGCTAATCTCTTGCTCACACCAGTAGTTCTGCCATGTATATATTAGCATGCTGATACTTTTGCAAAGCCAGTAGCTGACTAGTTGTGTAGGAGTTGTGATAATATCTTACATTAAGTTAAAAAACGAATCAAAAATTCACAAAGGTTAAAGTAATGTTATAGTTAGGTATGGAAAAAGTACCTAAACCTACAAAAAAAAGTCAGTAATTCATTGAAAAAAGAAAAGTTAAAACAATATTATAGTTAGGTGATAAAGTCACGCACAACATCAAGTTTACAAAATTAAAAAACACTGAAATCTGCCAGCCATGACATGTTAAATGGCATACTTAATGACATCACTGATGACATCTCAAATGACATCATTAATATCTCCAATGACATCATCCCTGTCACTGCTATTCACATTGGTCCATAAGCCCTTACATAATTACAAAAAAGAAAGGAAAGGGCCTTTAGGCATATACAGAATAGAGTTACTGTGATTACATTTGTGGATGCATAGTATAATATTAGTGTAGTCCATGGGGCAAGTGTGTTGGTGCATGTTGAAAGCTATATGGTGCACCATTTACAAACCAGTAAGGTTTAAGGTACACTTAGTTATCCATATTAAACAATGTAAAGCACATCAGATTTGTATGTCAGCTGCATTTTTCAAAGCAGGCTATGGATTAAAACCAAAGCATGTCTCAAAACCTGTGAGAAAAGCTAATGCTCCTTTCTACCAGCTGATGTCTGTGCACATGCTTATTTTAAATAGTTGTTAGAAGGCACTTTAGATAAATTCTATGTATAGAGAACATTTATAAGGTGTAGATGTTTATTTGCATTATATTGATGGAAATTTTGAGGTTCTGCAGATTGTTGAATAATGTAGAATGTAAGGATGATCCAATAAGGGATGATTTAACTCATACTGTTGCAAGCATGGCTCCCAGATTGTATGCCATTGTGCTCATCTCAATAATGTATGTAGTGTATTTAAACAAACTTTGGGCCATAGGCTAAGCATTAGGTGTTTTATCAATGAAAAATGCATACCTGTCAATCTCTTGACTTAACATTGCGGGTCATGCAAAGTCTTTAAAAGGATGGTCCCATTATGATGAATAGAGTCCAAACTCATTTTTTAGAGGGTGTTTACATTTTAGAAAGGGGGAAATACCACTAAAAAGAGGGCAGCATCTACCAAAGGTGGGTGACTTCACAGGTATGCTATTTGTCCAGCATATGGTTATGTCCATTATTACTTGATTGGTGATAGAATATTGGACACAGGTGTAGCGAGTTGAATTACTTCAAGTCCACAAACCCTATAGTATGCTATCACAATGACTGGACGATTTCATCAGTGATGTCATTAATGATGTCATTTGAGATGTCATCTGTGGGTTGTATGATGGCATATTAAGAACAACAATATTGTGACCAGAATATTGTTTCAAAAATATTGTCTGCAAAAATATCATGTCAAAACTATTGTGGAACAGAATATTGTCAAAAGAAGGTATGTATATCTAATTATAATATATATACCATTATGTGTAATTTATTTGAAATATTAGCCTACGAAAACTTTGTAAAGTAAAAATATAGTTGTATTAACTAATGTAAATGAACTATATACACATATATTTATATGTATATGTTATTTAGAAAATATAAAATCAATAAATAAATAATAAAAAAGACGTAAAAATGAATACTTTTATATAGATATAGCAAACATATGCATTTAACCTAATTTCAATATTTAAATTAATATAAAAAACAATGATATTGTAAATTAAATCAATTATTCTATATAAATATATATATATTTTGAGAAATATAAAACCAATATTTGAACAATAAAAAAACCAATACTAGCAATAACAAAGGTATTAATAAAAAACACGTAATTTAAAAAATAAACTTAATATAAAGAAAACAATAAAATATAAATAATAAAAATATATGTTATTTTTAAAGCATATTCATTTTCAAAGAAGTCACACTAACTAATCTGTATACAATTCAACAAAAATTTGCAAAAATGTCAGACTTTGGAGAGGTTAGATTTACTCTTCCCTCACCAGTATAAGCAACAATAGGGAATGTTTTGGACTAGGTTGGTTTGATTTACTATTCCCATTCTAATCTAACCAAATCAGGAAAAGTGTTATACTTTGAAGGGGTTAGATTTACTTTTCCCACTCAATGATGGGTTTCAGAAGGGTTAGATGTATTATTCCCACTCAAATCTAAGCAAAAGTAGGGAAGGTGTTGGAATACAGAGTGATTACATTTTCAAATGCCTTGCCAACATAGGAAAAATCAGGGAATGTGATGGACTTCGTAGGGTGTAGATTTACTATTCCCACTCCAATCTAAGCAACAGTGGGAAAGGTGTTGGGCTTCAGACTTGCTATCAAATTGTAAAAGAAAATATGCATTAAAAAGCATAATTTAAAATTAAAGAAATAAAATAACATTTACTCAATTACCATAAATTTTTATTTAACTTAAGAAATTAAGACTAAGAACCAATAATTTATAATTTACATAACTTTCCACTCTATTCTCTCACAAACCCAACAGCCCACTACTAATTTAAAATGTACTATCTAGGGGTCGATTCCTATTTGGGTCGGAAACCTCTCCAACCGAGCCGGATCCGGAGTGTTTTCCGACCGAGCCGAACCCCTGCAGTCCAACCGAGCGAGTACGATGAGGCCGCATGCTGCCGGACTCGGTTCGGTCGGGCTCCCATAGAAGTCAATGGGAGCCGGTCGTACGACACGTACATGGGCTCCCAATGACTGAATGGGTACTTCTCACACAAGGGCCCCCTCTACAGTGGGTACGCGTCAGTGCCATCCACACCGTACATGCCTGTGCTGGAGAGACCCTTGGGTCTCCCCCTGTGTCCGAGTCATAAGGCTGCATGTGATGGAGGTCTGACGCGGACCCCCAAAGGCAGCTTCCTGGACGTTTTGCGAGCCGGAAACTTCGGCTCGATCCGGCTGTCCGACGCGTACATCGTACTCGCTCGGTCGTGAAAAATCTCCATTGCGCGGTGCGAATCATGTCCGTACGAGTCAGTTGGAGCGGCTCGGATCCCAAAACGGTTTGGTCGGAACAAAGGCGTACACTCGCATTGTACTTGCTCGCTCGTACAGGTGTCCGAGTCAGTTGTGAAACACGCATCCGACTCGTACCTTTTTCCCGCTGGATCGCGTTCGGAGCCCTTCCGAGCGAGACCGGAATCGACCCCTTAGTTTAAATCAATGTTAATTACAAATTTAAAATTACAAACCCCATTAAAAAACACATTAATAATACTAACACCTAAAATGAATATATTAATTCATATGATAATAATTAAAAACTATATATTATTACAACTACATAAAAAATTTGAAATACAACATTACTAAAGGTTATATACATAAAAAAAACTATATTCTCACATTAGCTATTCTTTTCCTCAATATTTTTGTAATGACAATACTTTTGACACAATATTTATGTCATGCAATATTTTTGATTTGATATTTGTGTCACTCACCCATCAGTGATATCATGTGATGTAATATGTGAGGTCATAAGCAGTGCATGACCGGGGCACAAGTTATACTTAGTTCATTAAACCATAAGCGGCAAATTTCAGTGTTTATTAAACATTCTTTTTTACCTAATTTCAGCATCTAACTATAACATCACTTTAACCTTTGTGTTTTCATTACATTTCTGGGGCTTTTAATCATAATCTAGGTTGAGCATATGCTGAAAGCCCTCAGGCAGCTAGCTCCCATCCCATTGTGGATGTGCCACTCCTATTGCACAAAGCCTTTAGCATATGCAGTGATGGGTTGATTCTGTGCCCAACCCATTGCAGATGGTCAATGCTCACTGTGCATGGCCTGTACAATTGCAGCTCCAAGTCAGTCGAAGAGCCAGATCTTGAATCTCTTCCTGAAGGTGTGCAGAGTTGGGAAGCGTCTGATGTTGATTGGGAGCTCGTTCCAGGTCTTTGCCGCGATGTAGGAGAAGGCTCTTCTACCCGCTCTGCTGATGCGCAGGGTTTTGTTGGGGGCGTTGGAGCAGAGGTGTCTCTTGGGTACATGGAAGGAGATTCTTTCGTTGAGGTATTTGGGTCTGGTATTGTGGAGGAATTTGTAGGCATGGGTGAGTATCTTGAAGGTTACTCTCTTCTGGACGGGCAGCCAGTGGAGGTCTCATAGGTGTCGGGTGATGTGTTCATGTCGTGGGATGCCGAAGACGAGACTGGCCGCAGTGTTCTGGATGGTGTGGAGTTTGCCCAGCACAGATTTGTTGATTTGGTGTAGAGGGCATTTCTGTAGTCCAGTCTGCTTGTTATGAGTGCGTGGGTGACAATCTTTTTGGATTTGGGGTGGATACATTTGAAGCTCCTGGGAAGGATGCGGAGGTTGTAGAAGCAGGTAGTTGGCGTTGATCTGTCGGGTCATGGTGAGGGAGGAGTGGAGTATGGTGCCGAGGTACCGGGCATGATCCCTGTGGGTGGGGGGGTTGCCGAGGGTGGTGGGCCACCAGGTGTTGTTCCATGCTGAGGGGGTGGACTTGAGGATGAGGACTCCTGTCTTATCCGAGTTGCGCTTCAGACAGCTGCTGCTCATCCAGGATGCAACGTCTTTCATTCCTTCCTGAAAGCTAAGTCTGGTGGTGTCAGGCTCCTTCGTGAGGGAGAGAATGATCTGAGTCCATGCTGTCTGATGATGGTGACGAGGGAGACCATGTAGATGTTGAAGAGCGTGGGACTGAGCGATGATCCTTGGGGTACTCCGCAGTTGATCTCTGTGGGTTCAGATAGGAAGGGCGGAAGTCTGATTCTTTAGGTTCTGCCGGTGAGGGTCATGGTCTTTCTGTGATGCCCCCTCCTATACAGCCATTCCTTTTTTTCAGGTCTAGTGTACTTAGTCCACGAGCCCTGCAATGGTGGCTGTAATATCTTCTTCAGTGTTGCCACCAGCAACTCAGATCATTGGGTACTGTGAAGTCAGCACACATACCATTGTATCGAAACAATGAACAGAACTAAAAACCCCACAGCCAATCAGAAGGCCCACATTTTCTGGGGGACTCCCGTGGGGTCAACCATCCAGATACACCAAATTGTTTCTGAGCATTAACCTTTTAATTCCCACCCTGAGCTCCTTTTCAAATAATAATTTCTCAGAAACACCAAGGTTAATTCCCACCCTGAGCTCCTTTTTAAATGCTTATTTCTGTGAAAGACCTGAACACCAATTCACAAAAGCACACATCCTGAGTAAAGGTCTAACCTTTTGCCAAATATGGCGTATTTATACTCAGCTGTTTTGTCTGTATCAGAGAGCAAAGCTTCCTATGGGAATTAACACCAGAAATCACACTTTTATGACCTCCCTTTTTTCTTAGACTTTGCTTGACAGATTAGCATAAATGTTTCCATGGTACAACCAAGGTAGATTAACTTTAAAAAAAAAGTTTTGTGCAGATGTGTCAAACAGTGCCCAAGTTATTAAACAATCAAAAATGCTCTTCCTATGAAAGCTCCAATGTTGCCACTATGGAATATATGTGGAGGTGCTGCATTTATAAAATATTTTATTTGGATGCTTTCAGCTTATTAGATTGAATTTCTTAGGTACTGATAAGGTAATAAGATCCAAAACCTGGTGCCAGTGACACTAATCTACTTATACAGTAGGTATCTGTATCATTAGCCTGGACTTGAGTTTTACATTTCTGAAACAGAGCAGCGAAGAAATAAAAAAATCTTCTTCACCCAAGCAGCAGAAAACAGAAGGCATGTATCAACTTTGCACACCCAAAATAAAACTTCATTTTGTTTGCTAAGCACAAATTAATCAAGAAAATCAGATTGTGTTAAGGGCCTCATTATGAGGCCTAGTGCTAAGCAGGGGTGTAACATGGGCCCCCTGCCCCCGCCTGCGGTGCATGGTGCCCCAACCCTCTAGGGGGCCCTCAACCTTACAATAGGGTGTCCCTTAAGCAAAAGGCCAAGGAATATCTGTACGATGTCAGAGACTCGAAGGCCACCTCATCACATTCTGCAAGGAGGCCCCATCATATTGTGTTACACCAATGGTAGGAAGTGAACATAGTCAATGGACAAACACAGAACCTGTTAACATATATTATGCCTTGTAATATTTATTACTACTGGGAAGCCACAAATAGTAACTGCTATCCACCACGGGTGTCTAAACACAGAGTTGTTAATGTTCCAGACACTCTAAAATTCGGGCCAGTGAAACCAATCTATCTGTTCAAGACCTAGCAGTATCATACCTGCATTTATTTACCCTATATCACCCATACCATGCCAAGTACTTGGTAGAATCAACCATTAGTCCAGAGTTAAGGTATATGATTGTGAAATTCTTAGGCAATAAAGGACTAAGGACCCGATTGCGACTTTGGTGCAGTTGCGCTGACTCTCTGCTGGCACAGCCGTGCTAAAGCTGCGCAAGGACCGCCCACCTAATTACATGTTGAACTCATTTAAAGCAAATGGTCCTATGCCCTTCCACGGTGCGGTGCCTGGATAGCAGGCACCGCAATGGGAAAGGCAAAAAACTTTCCAGCACGGCATGGACGATGACGCTCATGCCGTGCTGGAACTTTGGAGGAATACAGACATGGGGGCACATGTTGTGCCCCACTGAATGTATTACCATGGTGGGGGGCATTGGGGCCCCGTAGGGCCCCCTTTGTTCCTGCACCGTCAGCCTTTTCATGGCGTAACTCCCACCACAAAATGGCTGGTGGTGCAGGAACTCATAATATGCTTAGTGGGACTGGAGCAGTCCTGCTGAGCATTTTACATTGTGGCACACCTCTGCCACCTCCAGTGAATGACTGTTCCCTGCGCAGCTGATGGTCTCCTGGCGGCTTGACTTTGAAAGTCATAGTCCGGCAGAAGGTGGGCCACCACTGCTGTGTCACCATGAGTGCAGCGGTCAGAAGACCGCCGCACTTGTAATCCGGCCCTACGTTGTTGCACCTGCTTCTATGTAAGTCACCAAACCAGTAAGCATTGGCAAAACAAACAGGTATCACTTTTAAAGAACATGTGGATGCCCTTGAAAAGCTGCAATTAGCACTTCAGCAATGCAGGCTGCAGTACCTTAAGCTGTTAGTAGCGGTCCCTCAAGGTAAACATAAATGCTTACAGTAGTGGACTGCCTAATGTTAGTACTCGAGGTCCTTCGTGTTAGACACAAAGGCATGCAATAATAGACAGCAGTAGATAATTACAAAAAGTTCCACCATTGCCCCTCAATCTCAGAATGCCAGAAAATTATAAATAGAAACAATTCAATGTTTGTCTCCATTTTTTAAGTGGAAAGTTATAAAGGCAAAAAGTGCCATTGTGCTTTAAAACGGAACCCACAAGTTTTAGAGAGGACCTGGCTTTGACATATAAGTTTGCATATTCACTTTCTCATTTTTTAGATGCTTGGTTTCTGTGGCCTAGGTAAAAAGCCAGTGGTGAGTAAAGATGCAGCGGGTGGTGAAGGGAGACATCAATGAAGGAAAAGTATATGTGAGCAGTGCAATCTCCAGGGATGCTGACCATTGCTAGTGTGTAGCAGGAGCAGTTGGAAGAGGAACACATTGTTGTAGTTCATATTACTATTATTGTTGTTGTTTTGTTATAGTTATTGTTTTTTGTTGTTATTGTTGTTGTTAATATTGTCACAATTAATTTCTTCCTCCTATAACTTCAGTGTAAGTGAACCGTAAACAGAACACCACCTCTATTATGCACAACATGAATGCAAGTTTACCGGTAATATGATTACTTACAGCTGCCTGGACACAATCTGTGCAAACTATATAATGAGTTTTCTTTGCTTACCAGTCTTTCAGGAATATCTACTAATCAGATTACTCATGCAAAAGTAGTGCAGGAATAAAAGATTACAAGACAGACTGATGTCTTGAACTTCTGGTTCTTGCAGTCCTCCATTGACAGAAAGAGAGAGAAAGAGTCCCTCAGTTGTAGTCTTTCATTGACAGAGTGGAGGTAGGCAGAAATAGGGACCTGCCAAATAAGTGCTGTGGATGGATGTTTATGCAGCTAGAAGTTGTGCCACATGTAAGAGCTGGGGGGGTTCTGGTGATTCCTGCAACAGCCACCGATAAGATCGGCTAGAGCCGCTGCCCCCAAAATGCATGCCACACGGGTCGGACTGCCCCTCCAGTCTTTGCTATGCCACTGTGTTTATGAAGACGTGGCAGGGAATGGACCAAAATATAGGAACCTCTGCTCAGGCAAGGTGCCTAAGGGCACTCTGAGAAGGGGCAGATGGTGGAGATGAAAAAAGAGCAGGAGGTGGGAGAATCTGCAGATGGGACTGATGAACAGTGTGAGTGGGGCAGAAGGGGTTGGGAATGAATGGAGAGCTGGCAGCAAGGGAATGAACAGACAGGGCACAGATGGAGGAAGCAAGTGGGAAGGCAGGGGTGAAATGTGGACAGCTATCTTGAAGCTCCTCTGCCATCAGCATGAAGAACAAATGGCTTCAGTAACACACTAAAGGTACAATTGTCCCTTGATATCAACAGTAAAAGAATACAACTCAACCAATTTTTGAAACCAAAATGCTCTTCTATTCTGCCTAAACAAACATGGCATTAGGCAGAGCAAAATCATATCCACAACCACTGGGTGAATGGTCTGTAAGCAATTAGCATATTTATTTTTACCACAGGGCTTCTAAACGACTGCCCATTATAGAAGTGGACAGAAAGACCAGTCTCCCCACTACTATCCATTGAAATACGACCACATCTCTTACCCCATTTCTTTGACACCAGAGACAGCTCAAAATATCTAATGGGTGATGTAAGAAATGGGGTTATTGTTTGAGAAGGGCGGAAACCCCAATCAAGTAACTAACACAATCCTTGTCAGGGTAAACCACAAAAGTCACTAAATAAACCTTTGCTTAACCCTCTGGTTACTTGGCACACAAGCTATCAGACTTAAGAGGCAATGTGTAAAGTATTCATGCAGCACACACTCAGCAATAAAGTGAAAAGAGAACACATGGAAAATCCCACAACAATCCAGAAACAGAGTATATTTTAAAGAATAAAATGACATAAAAACTAACAAAACCAAATTAGTTGAACCAGAGATATTAAGTTTTAAATATGTAGGTAAAATTAGTGCCTAAAAGCACAAAGCACCACTCACAGTTATCTGGCAATGCTAGACCGGGGAAAAGTAACAAGTTTGGCTGACCACGATGGAGCACAGACTAGGTGTGGAGACCAGGTTATTCCTGCTAAAGAGTTACCCTCTCAAGTCCAGCGCAAAGAGTTCCGTTTGCATTGGAGGAGGCTGCAAGGAGTATGCTTTTGGCTCAAAGATCATATCATGTGTTGCGGATTGTCATTAGATAAGGCTTTACAAGTGAGCTCTGGAAAATCGATTGATTACTGTGCCTGTTTTCATTTGGAATCAATTCTTGTGGTTGGAACCTGTTACAACTTTTTTTTTTGTCCTCATTCGCCGCATATACACAGAGCGATTTGAAATTTTCTCTGTGGTCCCCTCTTGTTTGGCACCGACTGGAGTGCTCTGTTTCTAGATGGATGCACTGCGTAATTTGGTAAAACCCCCAAAAATACTAGCCTTATGCTTACCTGTATGTCCCTCCCAAGCATATCTTTGATGGCTTTGCTTATACTCACCCAAAAATGGTGCAACATTGGGCAGGTTAAAAACATGTGCACGTCATCTGACTTTTCCTGGAAAAATTTTGGGCATTGTGGAATGGCTCCTTTCGCAAACTTGGAGAGCCTTAAGGGGGACCGGGACACCCTGTGGAGGCAACAGATGTGATTTCTCCTTAGGTTTGCAGCTTGAACAGTGGAATACAATATGTTATAAGATACTTGCCATAATTCTTCTGGATGTAGACTGGGTAAGCACTTTCCCCATAGACTCGATGGAAGTTTAAACTCGCCATCTGCCAGCTCTACCAGGAGCCAGTGTAGGTTTGCCACCTCCTTCTTCCCATTTTTCTTTTGAGTGCATTCTCCAGATTATTGGATACACCAACTGTTGTTCCGAAAGCCTGAAGCCAGCTTTTGATTTGCAGGTATTTAAACTTTGCAAGTTCATTATCTGTAATGTTCCTCAGATTTTTCCACGAGAGCAGCATACCCTCTGGTGCGAGTTGGGTCCAACATAATATTCCTGCTGTTTTTAGGGGAGTCGTTAAAGGTCCATTCCGGCGACCCTGGAGCATCCCAAATAGTTGCTAGTGCACTATAATAACTTATTTTCAAAGACTTCCTAATTTTGGACCAGGTATACGGTAGGCCATTTAGAGTCTTTAGGCGTACCCTTTTAAAAAATCTTGGATCACCAAATTTGTAAATAAACCCTTGGTCGCCTCCATTTAAGTCTGTCAGCATTTCTTTAAACATACTCCCGATATCCGAGCTGTCTGGTTCATTTAGGAGCATTTTTCCTGCCCTCATGAGAAATACCCTTGCATATAAGACAAGGTCAGGTAGGCACAATCCTCCCCCGTTCTTTTTCCTCCATAGTTTCTTCCACAAAATCCGTGCACTCTTCAAGACCCATATAAAGCTGTTTATTTTTGCCTGCAGTTTTTTCAGACCTTCTTCTTTGAAGACTAGGGGGATGTTTTGAAATAGGGAAATGAGTTTCGGTATGACCATCATTTTTATTAAGTTAACTCTGTCAATTATTGTTAGAGGTAAATACGCCCAGCTCGTAAGAGAGTTACATATCTCTTTACCTACCTTATGGAGATTTGTAACTGTAATTTTTTCAATATTCTGTGTGATCATAATGCCCAGGTATCTAATTTCCTTTTTCATTAAATGTGTGTGTGTATCCATATTCCATGACATACATTCAGTTTTGGAAGCATTTACTTCTTACCCAGATACCTGACCAAACTGGGAAGCCAAGTTGTATATTATTGGGATTACCGTGTTCAGACGTAAACACCATCAGATCATTGGCATATAGTGCCACCTTTTTCTCGCAGCATTTAGTATTTGAAAGGTAATATTCCAGCATGACGCCTGATCTTGCCAGCAAATGGCTCAATATACAAATTGAACAGCAAAGTTGATAGTGGGCACCCCTGCCTTGTCCCCCTCTGGATTTCACTAAGACTCTAGCCAAGGGATATTGATAGTTCAGATTTACTGTTCGGCAAAAATGTTCTCCCAGATTGCACAATCTTAATATCTGCATTAGATAGGGTTGACTCGGTCAAACGCCTTAGTGGCATCCAGAGTGATGACAGCCAATGGTACATTATAGAGCGTTTATAATTCAATTGCCCCAATCAGATTGTATGTAAGGTCTTGAATTCCTCTCCCTTTGACAAAGCCTTTCTGATCTTTATGTAAAAGCCTACCTATAAGTCATTTTAGCCTCTCTGCCAAAATCTTGGCAAATATTTTATAAGCAAGATTAAGCAGAGAGATAAGTCTATACGAGGCACAGGAGCTGGGTGATTTTGATAGTTTGTGGATTAGAGTCACTGTGGCCTCATTCCGTGATTGCGGCATACTCACTCCCTCTTCGAAAATGTCAGAAAAAAGCCTTTCCATTACTGGAATGAGGGTCTCCATCAGGCACTTGTACAGTTCCACAGGTAATCCATCTGGTCCCGCAGCTTTGCCTGATTTTCCTGCCGCCAATCCTTTTTTTATCTCACTCATTATTATTGGGCTGTTCAGATTTTTAGATTCAACCTCATTGATTTTGTTTGGGGCATCTTGGTCAAGCCAGCTTGTGATTTCTTCATTACGAACGTTTTGATCTTCCTGGTATACCTTTTCGAAATTTTTGGGGAGAGCCTCTTCTATCTCTGCAGGTTTCTTAAGTATGTTCCTTGAGGCCTCACATTTTATCTCATTTATATTTCCCCTTGCTAGGTCTTGTTTGGCTTTCCAGGCTAAGAGCTTTCCACAGCCTTCCCCATATTCAAAGTGAGCAAGCTTGCTCGCCTGCCATTTCCTTTTTAACCTTGCATCAATTACCCCTGCCAGTTCTAATTTGAGAGATTACATCTTTGCCCAGATATCTTCAGTTGACAGGTTGTTTCCTTGGGTAGGTTGCCTTTGTTCTAATTTCTGTATCTTGCACTTGATCTCCCCCACCTCAGATCTGTATTTGTTTTGTCTGGCAATCTGCAACGATGTTATACACCCTCTCAAAAAGGCTTTATATAAATGCCACCCTATTTCTATTGGGACACTATCCATGTTGTTTAAAAAGAAGTCTCTTGTCTCTCTAGAACGTCTCTCTGTCACTTCCTCCTCTATCAGAATGGCACAATCTAATGTCCATCTCCTGGACATAGGTCTGGCTGGGAATTTTAAAGCTAGAGTTGCTGTTGAGATGTTCCCCCATGTGTTTTACGTCCTTCACCAAGATTTTCAGATCAAAGCTGATTAAAAAGAGATCTAATCTGGACTTATGTCTATATTTTTTGTTATGGAAAGTATACCCTCTTCTAGTTCCCATTTTATCTCTCCATACATGAAGCCAACCTAGCTGTTTCATAGCGTTCTTGATTGTAGATCTCATCTTGCAATTCTGTATTGCTCTGCTCTTTGATGAGCGATCTATAGCAGGGTCCAGAACCACAATAAAATCTTCTGCCAGAATTAGAGGGTCTGGAAAATTTATTAGTTCTGAGAGCAGGCCTCTGAAAGGGGCTGGATCGTCTATATTGGGGCCATAGTATTCTACTACAGTAAATTTCCGATAGTGACATTTTATTTTGGCTATGGCCCATCTCCCCATCTTGTCTACCTTACTTTCTTCTACCATAATTGTAGGGTTTCTTTTGATTAATATGGCTTCCCCCTTTGTTGTTATTTGTTGCGTGGTGCAAACTACATCCTGGATCCAGTTTCTGGTTATACACAGGTTCCTCATCTTGGTATCCGTTTAATGAGTCTCTTGAAGTATGAAGATTTGTTCTGGGGCATCCTTCAGATATTGAAAAATCTTTTCCATCCTATACTTTGACCTTAGACCATTTAAGTTCCATGATAGAACCCTCAGATCTGCATTTTGATCAACTAATAGATGTGCCATGTCACTAATATAAGAAGAAGAGATATTGGGAACCTACACAGGCGAATCGGACATATTCTTTTTGACTGTTTCTCCCACTGCTCCCCACCCTGTGCTCCCCACCCTCTCCCACCCTTTTCCCCACCTAGTCCCTCCACCGGAGAACCCCCTCTATTTCTCATGATGGCCCTAACCTGGCCTACGAGGCCCCTCCCCAGGAGTCAGGAATAGACTCCATTTTTTAACTAGCTTAAAGAGCGGTTTGGGTTAGATTCAAAAGCTGCTTTTTCATTATTATATACCCAAAATTTCTCACTACCAACCAGCGGGTTACAGATAGAAAAACGATAGTATATGTTGTACAATATAATAAATTTCACTTAACTTGTTCCATGCCCCGAGATAGACAGTAGATAGTCCTCTGCTTCTTCTACTCCCCTAAACGTTTGCATTACTTTTAGTGTAGCTGGGAATTTTAGCTGGGCAGTTGCACCCTGTTTTCCAAAGGGGGTCTAGAAGTTTTCTCAACTCCCACTGCTTAGTTGCTGTGATGGATGAAATGTCTGACTGTATTTCAAAGGTTATTCCTTCTGCCTGTAGTGAATTTAACTTAAGTGCCTTATTCAAGATTTCATCTTTCAGATTGTACGTTAAGAAGTGGACTAATATTTTTCTTGGCCTGGTTTTGTTTGGATTCAGTCTGAAGGGGTTCCTGTGCACCCTCTGAATATCCAACATGAGTGTTTGTGCTGGAGTGTCAATTTGAGTGGCTTGCTTGATCAAATTAACCACAAACTCTTTGAGGTTGTTTCCTTCTGCCCCTTCCGGAATCTTAAGCAGGTGTATGGTATTTCTCCTTTGAGAGTTTTCCAGGGATTCTAGCTTATCCTGAAGGCCAATGTCCCTTTCTTTTAACCTGCTTATATCCTTCGTGATTTCTTCTGATTTTGAGACTAGCTCTGTTACAGTGGATTCCAATGCTGTTGTTCTGATGGCTAATGAGTCTAATTTGTCCTCCAGTTTTTCACACGATTGTTTTATTTCAACTTGATTTCTTTCTGACACCGCAAACCTGTTACGAACTTCCGATGTTAACTTTTGCAACAAGTCTGAAACTGACAGTGAAATAATCTGAGTTGCAGGGTGTACAGTGTTTGCCGTTTCCACCCTTTGATCTGCCACCTGCTCAGTAATAGTCTCATCTGATTTTCTTCAGAAGAGTCTGGCTGGTTCATCAGGACTTTTGTTGTTGTTACGTCTCCTCTATCTTTATCTTTATCTTCCCCATCTGCCATCTTCGTTTCCCCCTCGCCTTCAAGTAACTGAAATCTATTTGGGCTTTTGATGCCTACTGGATAACCGGGGTAGTTGGGGTGTTCCGACAGCTTTGAGGTATCACTTAGGGTATTATCCACTAGTGGTTTTAGTATCAGTGTACTCGGGCAACCTTAAAATAACTCCTCAGTGATGGGGTAAGTTTCACTTTCTGCGGATTTTGAGGGGGGTTCTTTATTTTTGTAGACCTTTTCTTTTTAGGGGTGATCCATTCCCCTTATGTCTCTTTAGATTTGAGTGGCAGTTTTGGTGGTGGAGGTTTCATACATTTTTTACTAGCATACGTTCCCTGTTTTGGGCTGCTGCCCCAGATGTCTCTGAATAATTTTTCTTGATGTCCAAAATTAAATTGTTTTAAGGCTGTACTCCTCAGAGTGTATCTGCTTTGTTTCCCTGTGTTTATAGTTATGCCTGCATTACCACCGTCACTCAACAGCCCCACTGTGGGATTTTCCTCCCCTCCCTTCACTTCCTTTAATTTCTTTAATTTCTGTGTCCCATTACCCTCATTCTCCACCTCCAGCTCCACCTTACCTCCTCAAGCAAAGCTTGTTCCCCCACCTTCGACTATCTGCTCGCTGGCGCTGAGCCTCCTGACCTCCGCCATCCTCCAGTGCCTTCCCTGCAAGCTCGGCAAATCTTGCAGCGTGTTTGTGCTTCCTCTTCCTTTGCCGCCCTGGATGGGAAAGCGCGCTGAGTGTCTCCGACCTCGATCAATTTCCCTTGCTGCTCAGGACCAGAAAGACTCCCTGACCGCTCGCCCCGCCCAGGACTGCTCATCAGCTGACGCCGTCACTGCCACCACCGTGCTCTAAACCAATTTGCACCCTCTTTCCATTCTTCTGCCACACCGCCGCTCCGTCGAATCCACCAAAGAGAAAGACAGCTGCGTGTAGTGTCGCGGTCTAGTTGACCGGGCACTACGTCAGCACGCGAATGCGCAGGGCGGCCATATTGGGCACGTCTGCGCATGCACGAGGGAGCGCGAGACGCGCGAGTGAGAAACAAAGCGTTCGGAGGCGGCTGCCCGGCGCTCTTAGGTGATAGAAGTATAAAGTAAATAAAGAAAGGTTGAAACCTGCTTTGGCTGATGTCCTTCACTGTGGGGGAAGGCAATACATTACAGTGGCGACGAGGCTGGGACGCAGAGGACCCTGAAGGACACCCAGGAGAGAGGAAGCCCCCCAACAACAGGAGAACCGGAGGAGACGACGCCCTACAGGGGCAGGAACACCAAGGGGTCACAGGACAGACTCCATGACACCGAGAGAGAGCGGCAGTGGCAGACGCAAGCCAGAGGGAGGCACGAGAATAAGTAGGAGTGCCAACCAAGTGCAAGGAAGCGTGGTAAGCGACCCAGGGGCGAGAGATAGAAGAGGCCCTGGCGGAATCAGGGAGGGACGGCGCAGAAGGGACCGAAGAGGCCCAGACGACCTAAAGAAAGGGAAAAGGGACGGAAGCGCCAGGTAGTCCCAGGAAACAGGCGGAAACCAAGATGTGTGCACAGGCATCAGCGCTAACGACACCGGTCCCGTTCCTACCAAGACCAGGGGAGCCTCAAATGAAATGGGAGGACTGGAGAGAATATTTCAAAAATTACCTCGAAGCACTGGAAGACGAGAATGAAGAAGCGTTCTCAAGCAGCCGGAGGAAAAGGATACTCTTGCATAATCTGGGACCAGAGGGCATACGAGTATTCCAAAACTTAACACCGGTCACCCGTCCACCAGCGGACGATGATGTGTTCAAACATGCCATCAAAGACTTAGACAACCACTATCGCCCTGCAGTCTGCACATCTATCGACCGCTACAATTTCCAGCAGAGGAAGCAAGCTGCGGGAGAAATGATAGACGACTACGTGGCGGCATTAAGGAAGCTGGCGATAACGTGTAAGTTCGGAGCTCTACACGACGACTTTATAAAGGACCAAATTGTAATGCACACAACAAGGAAAACGGTGCAGGATAAATTATGGGCAAGCGGAGACGCTACGTTAAAAGACGTGATAGCCATCGTGAAAAGAGTGGAACTGACCAAGCGCTGCGCAGACGCAGCGAAGAGAGACCAGGCCCCGAGACCAACGATAAACAAGGTGGAAGACGCTGACCAATATGGTAGAGGAAAACCGGCGCCAGGAGAAAATAAGGGAACGTACAAAGGGAAAGGAAAGCCGGGACAAATGTGGAAACAGGACAAAGAAGAAACGTCGAAGTGCTACAGGTGTGGGAGTCCGAGCCATGCGGCGCACGACAAACGTTGTCCCGCCTTCAGAGCTAAGTGCGCGTTCTGCGGCCTGGTCGGCCATTACGAGAAGGTGTGTCGCAGGAAGTGGAAACAGCGCGCGGTGAAATATATGGCACAAGACCCAGGAGAAGAAGAAGAGGGACAGGAAGAAGACGACGAAGTCCTGTGCGTGGAAGACCAAGTACTAGGTATCGATGGCAGAAGAGCTCGAAAACCCCAGTGCGACATCCACATCGGAGGAGTGGAAATCACCATAGTAGCGGATTCAGGGTCCCCCTACACGATCGTCCAAAGGTCGGTGTGGGAAGCGAAATTTGAACCGACAGTAGGCCCACATCTGGAACTACCCGACATACGGCCTGTCACCTACACGGGGGAACCTATCCCAATGGTGGGATTTAGAAGACTGCTCTTCCAGTTCAAAGAACGCAGCGCCCAGTGCAAATTGTACGTTGCAGAGAAGGGACCCTCGGTCCTGGGGTGGATGGACCAAGGGGAATTGGGCATACAACTGCATCCGGGAGGAGACACACAAGTGTTAGTGGCGTTGGAAGGAAAATGGTCCAAGGCAGCGGGACTGTGAAGCGCGCACCCGAAAATATTTGGGGACAAGATAGGCAAATTGGAAAAATGTACTCACAAAATCGTGCTTAAAGAGAACGTCCAACCGGTCACACACAAAGTGAGGAACATACCGATCGCTGTGAGAGAGGCAGTGCAACAGGAGCTACACCGACTGGAAAGAGAAGGGATTATTGAACCCATTGATAGCGCGGAATGGTTGGCACCAATAGTGGTGGCCATGAAACCGTCAGGCAAGGTGCGCTTATGTGTGGACCTCAGAGAACTCAACAAGTGTATTGTGGTGGAGAAGTTCCCGCTACCACGCATAGAGGAGATGCTGGCACGAACAAGAGGAGTGAAGTGGTTCTCCACCATCGATCTAAAGTCAGCATACCATCAGGTAGTCCTGCACCACACGAGCAAGAAACTGACGTCCTTCATAACTCCCTTCGGGTGCTATCAGTTCTGCCGCATGCCCTTTGGGTTGGCATCGGCAGCGGCAGTCTTCCAAAAGCTAATGGCCCGACTGTTCAGGGACATAGATGGAATACAATACTTCCAGGACGATATCCTAGTGATGGGGAAGGAACAAGAAGACCACGACGAGAAGCTGGAGGTGGTGCTTAGGATCCTGGAGGATAACGGACTAACAGCAGAATGGGAGAAGTGCCATTTCGGCATGTCGTCGGTCACCTACCTGGGGCACGAAATCGGAGAGAGTGGAATAACACCAAAGAAGGGGAACGTGACAGCCATATGCGATGCTCCTCCACCCGCCACCAAGGAAGAAGTACGATCCTTCCTAGGGATGGCGGAATACTATAGTAAGTTCGTCCAACACTTTGCCACGAAAACGCACCACATGAGGCAGCTCACGAGGGAGAAAACAGCATTCGCATGGACGGAAGACGCGCAAGAAGAGTTTGACACAGTCAAACGAGAAATAAGCCAGGCTATCCCGCTACAAGGGTACGATCCCCTAGGGAAATCGATATTGATGACAGATGCCAGTGAAAAGGGGTTGGGAGCAGTGCTCATGCAAGAGAGACAAGATGGCAAGAAGGAGACGATCAGCTTTGCATCTAGATCACTGACGAATTCAGAACAAAAGCTCAGCGTGATTGAGAAAGAGATGCTGGCCGCAGTATGGGCCATGGGGAGGTATCTTTACAACAAACAATTGATGGACGGAATGCTGACAATGCAGACATTCTCCCCCAGTCAAGAGATCTGGGTTAAATCCATCGTTCTTTTGCCCACTACACCACCCCAGTTTAGACATGGCCATATGCAAATCAGTCTTGACCCTGTGCCTCATGGGAACAGTCCAGCCCGAACTGCCAAGCCATGTCTTCCCTGGACCGGAATCAAGCATCCTAGGACCGGTTTCTGGCTATCAGCCGTCATCAGCCAGGATAGCTTGACTCCAGTGGCGTAGTGAGCACGGGTCCCACGTCTGGGAATACCCATCCCACTTAGGGCGAAAAGCGTTACAACAAACAATTGATGGACGGAATGCTGACAATGCAGACATTCTCCCCCAGTCAAGAGATCTGGGTAAATCCATCGTTCTTTTGCCCACTACACCACCCCAGTTTAGACATGGCCATATGCAAATCAGTCTTGACCCTGTGCCTCATGGGAACAGTCCAGCCCGAACTGCCAAGCCATGTCTTCCCTGGACCGGAATCAAGCATCCTAGGACCGGTTTCTGGCTATCAGCCGTCATCAGCCAGGATAGCTTGACTCCAGTGGCGTAGTGAGCACGGGTCCCACGTCTGGGAATACCCATCCCACTTAGGGCGAAAAGCGTTACAACAAACAATTGATGGACGGAATGCTGACAATGCAGACATTCTCCCCCAGTCAAGAGATCTGGGTAAAATCCATCGTTCTTTTGCCCACTACACCACCCCAGTTTAGACATGGCCATATGCAAATCAGTCTTGACCCTGTGCCTCATGGGAACAGTCCAGCCCGAACTGCCAAGCCATGTCTTCCCTGGACCGGAATCAAGCATCCTAGGACCGGTTTCTGGCTATCAGCCGTCATCAGCCAGGATAGCTTGACTCCAGTGGCGTAGTGAGCACGGGTCCCACGTCTGGGAATACCCATCCCACTTAGGGCGAAAAGCGTTACAACAAACAATTGATGGACGGAATGCTGACAATGCAGACATTCTCCCCCAGTCAAGAGATCTGGGTTAAATCCATCGTTCTTTTGCCCACTACACCACCCCAGTTTAGACATGGCCATATGCAAATCAGTCTTGACCCTGTGCCTCATGGGAACAGTCCAGCCCGAACTGCCAAGCCATGTCTTCCCTGGACCGGAATCAAGCATCCTAGGACCGGTTTCTGGCTATCAGCCGTCATCAGCCAGGATAGCTTGACTCCAGTGGCGTAGTGAGCACGGGTCCCACGTCTGGGAATACCCATCCCACTTAGGGCGAAAAGCGTTACAACAAACAATTGATGGACGGAATGCTGACAATGCAGACATTCTCCCCCAGTCAAGAGATCTGGGTAAATCCATCGTTCTTTTGCCCACTACACCACCCCAGTTTAGACATGGCCATATGCAAATCAGTCTTGACCCTGTGCCTCATGGGAACAGTCCAGCCCGAACTGCCAAGCCATGTCTTCCCTGGACCGGAATCAAGCATCCTAGGACCGGTTTCTGGCTATCAGCCGTCATCAGCCAGGATAGCTTGACTCCAGTGGCGTAGTGAGCACGGGTCCCACGTCTGGGAATACCCATCCCACTTAGGGCGAAAAGCGTTACAACAAACAATTGATGGACGGAATGCTGACAATGCAGACATTCTCCCCCAGTCAAGAGATCTGGGTAAATCCATCGTTCTTTTGCCCACTACACCACCCCAGTTTAGACATGGCCATATGCAAATCAGTCTTGACCCTGTGCCTCATGGGAACAGTCCAGCCCGAACTGCCAAGCCATGTCTTCCCTGGACCGGAATCAAGCATCCTAGGACCGGTTTCTGGCTATCAGCCGTCATCAGCCATGGGGAGGTATCGCCAGTTCTTGTGGGGCACACGATTCCTGCTGAAGACAGACCACAAACCCCTGGTGAAGGTATTAACGTCCAGCGGCCATGCCGGCGCGACACCCCGAATAGCGAAGATGACACTGAAACTCTTGGAATATCGCTATGATGTGGAATATATACCAGGATCAAGGAACAAGATAGCGGATTATCTCAGCAGGGCGGCGGCAAAGGAGAGTGCCACCATGGGCATGGAAGAAGATGAGGAGATGGTAGCCTTGACGGAGGATCCGGAACGGGCAATAAGCAGGAGAGAATGGAAGGAAGCATACGGAGCAGATGGAGATCTGGAAGAAGTCAAGCAATGCATAGTGCGAGGGTGGCCCGATAGGAGACACCAGAAGCCCCAAATTCGGCAATTTTATGAAGTCAGGGACGAGTTGTCGTGGGAAATGATGGGGTGTTTGTATACCGAGGAAACCGCGTGGTACCACCAGCAAAGATAATACCACATCTTCTGAAGATAATACATGAGGGGCACCTGGGAATCGTGAAAACGAAAGCACTAACTAAACAAACGTATTGGTGGCCAGGCATGGACCTACAGGTGGAGAGGCATGTCAGAGACTGTGTGCAGTGCCAAGGAGCTGACAAAATTCTGAAACCCATGAGACCAGCTCTAGGGAGGTTCACGAACCCATGTAATCCCTAGGAAGAAGTGGCGGTAGACATCTTGGGGCCGGTGCTTGACAACATGGGTATTCCGAAGTACATATGTGTGATAGTGGACAAATACTCAAAGTGGCCAGAGGTACACATTCAAGAAGAAATGGACACCGAGACAATCATCCGATTCCTTACAATGGTATTCCTCAGGGAAGGCATCCCCAGAGCCATTATTAGCGACAATGGACCCCAATTTACTTCGGACAAATGGAACCGATTCGCAGAAAGAAATGGCATACGACTTAAACACACGTCGGTATATCACCCTGCCAGCAATGGCCAAGTAGAAAGGTTCAATAGGGTGATAATGGGCTCTATACAGGCAGCCATCTCAGGGGGCAAGGACTGGGAAAAGGAGGTACTAAGCACACTATGGGCATACCGCATCACCCCCACTAGCACGGGGTACAGCCCGTTTCAAATTTTACGCGGAAGGCAACCCTTCACGAAAGACAATGTCGCGTGGCAGGAGAAGACAATCACAAGCAAGTGGTCACCTGCAGTGGTGCAACATAACCTGGAGAAAGCGCGGAAGATATATACTGACCATTACAACAGCAGAAAGAACATGAAAGAGACAGCTTTGGAAAAAGGGGAGTGGGTCAGAGTAAAGCTGGCAGTTCTCAAGAGGAAGGGAGACAGCAAATACTCCCCACCCCTGAGAGTGGAAGAGGTGTATGACAGAGCAGCACTACTCAGTGATGGTAATGTGTGGTCCCAAGACCGCATGGCCAAGTGCAACAAAATTCTACAGTGGCCCTGAGAGGACAATGAAGGAGTGTCAGCCCCAGAGGACATGAGGAACGAAGCGGGAACACCGAACGGAGAAAAGGGAGAGAGTATGCAGGAAGATCATATCAACGAAGAGGATGAACAAGAAGGACCACATAGGGAAGAAAGGACCCGGGAAGAGGGCGAGAAAGGAGGAAGAGAAGGGAAAGGTACCCTAGAAGGAAGAAGGGGAAGCCCTGTCGCAGAAGAGGGTCGAGAAGGACATGTTACCCCGGTAAGATACACCCGAGTTGGGAGAGCGTTGGTGAGACCAGCCAAACTTAAGGACTATGAACTGGAGTAACAGACTATGAACGGTAACCCCTTCTCAGTTATGTAAATAGTTTTGTGTGTGGTGTAAAAAGGGGAGATATGTAGTGTCGCGGTCTAGTTGACCGGGCACTACGTCAGCATGCGAATGCGCAGGGCAGCCATATTGGGCACGTCTGCGCATGCGCGAGGGAGCGCGAGACGCGCGAGTGAGAAACAAAGCATTCGGAGGCGGCTGCCCGGCGCTCTTAGGTGATAGAAGTATAAAGTAAATAAAGAAAGGTTGAAACCTGCTTTGGCTGATGTCCTTCACTGTGGGGGAAGGCAATACATTACACTGTGCGACGCTGGCTCCCGTGAGCTTTACCATTTTCACCATTTTCTTTGCGTTTAGATTTTTCAAATGCCCAGTTTCTGTCCCTGCTGGTTATTCCTAATAGTTATCCATGCTAACTCATTAAATCAACCCTAACCCACGGCTTAACTTCGGCAATTCCCCTCCTGACTCCCGGAGCCTCTACGACCGGCTACTAGCTGGCCGCCTCTGTTACTGCTTTTGTAATTCCCCATATAGCAAGTACTGTGATGATGAAGTACTGATTGCTTGATTACTTATAAATAATCTCCATCACACCAAGTCTGCCTTTTCCTCATTCCAGTTCTTGCTTTCTTTGCTCATTTCCATTGATTGTCAAGCATCAGCCTCAGTATGGCGATGATGCTTTGGGAGACAACTAGATATTTTTAGAGGTATGGGCCGATATTTGAAGTACTATATATTCAGGGAAGCAGGAATGGCAAGCAGGGTACCTATCTAAAGGCGCATAAAGCCTTCGTAGAGTAAATGCAATGATGAAGAAGAGTCAGAGCAAGACCTGGTGTAAAAGTATTAATGGTAGGTAACCAGGGTTCAGATGTACTAACAGACATGTCTAAAATAGTGGCACAAATGTTTTCCATCCTGTCTGTAATCCATGCACTAATAGGTCACATCGCACAGTGTCCAGTTGCAGAAGTTCTTTGAACGACCTGCGTAATAAATATTAATTAGCCAGCTCGCTATTTGTGACTCCCGTGATTGGCTACATATACATTTATGATGGCCTTTAAGAAATCTTTATTGGTATTCCCAGATGGGAACAGTTTTGTATTTATGCACCTTGTGTTCCTTGAAGGAATTTGTGCTTCTGTTTCCGAAAAGGTCTCTTTGGTAAGACATCAGGTGAGCGACGGTGGTCCTCTGGACCACTGCCTACTTCCCTGAAGCCGACCAACAGAGGGGCATATCATCAAGGCCAGGCGATAATTATCGCTCAGCGCTCTTAGCGCGAGGATAATTATCGCCGGCCAACGCTGAATTTTATCGCAGAGATAGCGTGCTATCAGCAACGCTTATCTCCAAAGCGATAAAATTCAACGCACAAGCTGCCAACTGTGCGATTATCGCTGGAAATCCAGCGATAATCACACAACGTTTGGCGAAAACTTGCTGATAGGGCAAGGCAGACTTAGCCATGATATCCACCTTCCATAGGATATCATGGCTAAGTCAGTTGAAAAGCAGGCGTAAGGAAAGTAGCGATAACCGAGGTTATCGCTACTTTTCTTGTCGCTCTGCAGGTTAGCATGTGGCTAGATAATTGGAGAAATGTCGCTTAGCGACATTTCTCCCGTTATCTTGGGGTGGAACGCCCACTTTGCATCTCATTAGAGATGCGAAGATGGGCGTTGGGGGAAAGGGCGATAAAGCAAGGATTCACGCGATAGCGTGACCTTGCTGATAAGGCGATAAAATTATCGCCGCTTTCTGTCCGAAAACGGACGCTAAAGCAGCGATAATTTTATTGCCTGGCCTTGAGGATATGCCCCAGAGTTCTCAAAGGGGAAACTGGCCAACATGGAGGGCTCCTTCTTTGAGAATGAGTAACTGTGGGGCATATCATCAAGGCCAGGCGATAATTATCACTCAGTGCTCTTAGCGCGAGGATAATTATCGGCGGCCAACGCTGAATTTTATACCGGAGATAGCGTGCTATCAGCAACGCTTATCTCCAAAGCGATAAAATTCAACGCGCAAGCTGCCAACTGTGCGATTATCGCTGGAAATCCAGCAATAATCGCACAACGTTTGGCGAAAGCTTGCTGATAGGGCAAGGCAGACTCAGCCATGATATCCACCTTCCATAGGATATCGTGGCTAAGTCAGTTGAAAAGCAGGCGTAAGGAAAGTAGCTAGATAGTAGGAGAAATGTTGCTTAGCGACATTTCTCCCGTTATCTTGGGGTGGAACGCCCACTTTGCATCTTAGAGATGCAAAGATGGGCGTTGGGGGAAAGGGCGATAAGGCAAGGATTCACGCGATAGCGTGACCTTGCTGATAAGGCGATAAAATTATCGCCGCTTTCCATCCGAAAACGGACGCTAAAGCGGCGATAATTTTATTGCCTGGCCTTGATGATATGCCCCTTACTCCTTTGATGTGTTGGTACCTTTTCAATGGTTTGCGCAGGCAATTGCAGTCACTAAACATTTAAACATCTCATTGTGACATGCAAATAAGTGGTGACGTTCTTTTATGCCCTCTTGTAATTGCTGGTCTAAATGAGTCACAGAACCTATTTTGCAATTCAGAAAGACTCGTCTAAATAACAAAAGGGGTTTGTTATAGTGCGGGCTTCTGCAGCCCCTGGGGTCCAACCTCAACACTTCAAGGTGGCCCTCTGTGCAGCGTAAGGCCAATGAATATTTCTAAGGTGTAAGGGACTCAGAGGCCCCTCATCACATTCTGCAGGGGGTCCCCATCATTTTGTGTTATGCCACTGGGTTGGTACATTTGGAAACCTAATTTTGTTGTCGCAAACCCTGAGTTTTTGCAACCGCAAAATCCTTTCGTCCATCTGGCCTCATCTCATTTACCATCAGTTATTAGCACAGTATTATGCTGGTGTACTTTAATACTGCATCAATCTTGAAAGATCTCACACACACAAGTGGCTCTTGCAGGTGAGCTGCTAGGTTGTCCGCCGAAGAAATATGATCTTACTTAAAGAAGGAAAGAAAAAACAAAGTGTGAGGTTTAAAAGATAGCGTTATATGTCAACTATGAATCGAAAATGTGCCACCGTCCATTAAACACGTTGAGATACATGTTGCTTTTGTTCCATAGGATAAATCGTTCACATGCACTCTCTTCATGCCGTTTGAAAATTTCGAACAGCTCACCACTGGGGATGAAGTGCTGGAGTTCTTCAAAACATACTTTCCAGACTCAATCCCATTAATTGGAGAGTAAGTTAAGTTTTCTTATTTTTCCATTTGTTGTAACTTGGGAGCTGTGACCAGACTTTCACTGCCTATATAATTTAATTGTGGTGGGTTGATATTTTCAGGGGACATTTGCCTGATGATGGAGTTTGAAACTGTTTGCAAAGGGACTTCCAAAACGTTTGTCACGTGTTGTTTCATATGGAAGGAATATAATGTTTCCGAATTATTTATAATAAATGGGATACTGCAACCCTTGTATAAAAACCCTTCTCTAATTTATGTATAATCGGCAACTGGCGACTTACCCAGTCACTCATTATAAAGAAATAACGTCAGAACGCAACTGTAATAACTTATTACAGTTGCGTTCTGACATCACAGTCCCTTCTGCCAGAGCCAGCAGCCAAGGGGAAAGGCAGGTCAGGACACAAAGCATAATTAAAATATTCGTTTAACCTATGAAACAAACATCACTTTTTCTTCTTCTGCTTTGTTTTTCTAGCTGTGCAATCACAAGAAGAAAAGAGATATTTATAGCAACATGGTTATTTTTTTCTATTCTTATTCCTCATGTTTGCAAACATGCTTTCTCTTTCATAAGAACGATCTATGTGCCAAGGATGTAAGGATTATAAGGAAGAATGTATACTGTATATGATAATGGTATTGCAAGTCACCTGTGAGTTCCATCACTTTATAAAGGAACTAGGACTTCAGCCTGGTTCTTCTATGTGGTCATGGAACTTCTCGGTGACATTCAATAGCCATATATTTTACTGCAGGGGGTACTTTACCCCATATATAATAAGGATTTGTAATATATCCAGAGCAACCATTATGAAAATATCTTAATAGCCAAGGAGGCAATGAGCTTATGGGGCGGTTGGTGTTGGTGAATTCACTCTAAGGTTCAATTCCAAATTGAAATAACTTGTCTCCACACAGACAGCAGCAATTACGTTTGATTCACTCACAATGTTTCATTCCCTGGCTTGTGAGTGAGAGCTATCAGCTTCCTGTGAATATACTAAATAGATAAACACATTGTAAACTGGGGGCAAGCATTCACACTCCATGGGTACATTAGGGGGCCTAGTCACAAACTGCACCATGTAGTAAGTAGACGTATGGTTACAATAGTACTGCTCTCATACCACAAAAATGCTATTAACTAACACACATGCAGCGACTACCGCCGCTGCAACTCCTATCTTTTGTGTGGGGTGGTGTCCAGCCCATGTGTGAAGATCTTTACACACTTGGCTCTACGTTTTGACATTAAATGTGGGAGGGTTCGGGAAGTGACTCGAAAATGGGGGATATGTCAGTGCTTAATTTGAGCCGGTGCTTTCCAGTGCTCAGCACCAGCATTAAATTTTCAACACCATACTGAGAACAGTCTACCACATGGTGGCGCTGCTCATCTAATTTAAAGATAAGCAGAACAACAGTAGTTTAGGAGTAAAATATACATTAAAACAGTGCTAATAACTGCCTCCCCAGCCATTCCTTTAGCTTTGGGGACCTGGAATAATCTGAACTGGCGCATTTATGTGAGGGAGAGATGTTTAGTTGTTGTTTTGGCAGTGATGACAAGGGCGATGGGTGGTGCAAGCTGCAGAGGCCTACTGGTCAGAGCCCTGGCAGTTAATTCTTTCCAAATTAAGCACTGGGAATACATACACCTAACTTAGAAGGATTCAGGAAGGGATGGGGGTTTAGTGAGGGACAAACACCCGCCCATACACTTCAAGTGTGGTTCAAAAGCTAATTCAATTAACCGTGGAATAAATCCAGCAAGGAATATTGGCATATCTTTCTGTTGCAGTTTGTCAGTAATGCCCGAGAAGCCTCTTGCTTCATTACTTTTTTTTGCAGAAGCCAGTGCTCTTGAATACTTTTTCCAAAATTTCGGATTGTAATTAGTACAACATATTTTGTCAAGTGACTCCTCTGTGGTAATTGTGTGGTGTAGACCTTGGCATCGTAAAGAACCACTTTGTGTCACTTGAGTACAGTGGTAAATTTGTCTATTTGTGTCTTTATTCCCAGGTAAATAGATAACACAATATGAACTCAAACATGATCATAGTGCACAATTATCTTAAGATGTGCAGAGGCATGGGGTTGACCCTGCTGTGCTGGCGACAGGTGAATGGGAATTGTAGTGCAGTAGGAAGGATGGCACTGCAGAGGGGACTGACAGTGCCATGAATGGCTATTTGATGGTGAAATGCTGATGCGGATGTGGCGAAAACTATGTAGTAATGAGAGGTGGCATTGTAATGTTGGGGTGGCAAAACAGCATTTTGCAGGGGGGCAGTAGAGTGGGAATAGGTATGATATAACAGTGGCTGTGGTGACATTGTTACTTGGGCATTTGGTGATACTTGTAGTGAGTTGCATACAGTGGTAGTATGTATTGGGGTGTTGCTAAAGCATTGCTGACAGTTTGCAGTGCTGTTTTACTTGCACATACACGGCCTGGTATGCTTATACTTGTATATGAGTTTATTCTTTTTTTGGTATTCGCAAACTGCAAGTTTACTTTTACTAATAGTAATTTTACAACTGTGGAGACTTCGCACTCATGGCAGAGACCTACACATAAAAAGATAGGCCGGTTCTATCTTTTTATGTGTGAATTCTGCGCTCGACTGTGGACCTTTGCCCCCTGGGCATTGCTAAATTGGGCTTAGTATTGTGCAGTTGGTGCACTATTGTAATTTGTGTCAACAGTGAAATCCTCAGCATGCAGTCAATTGAAACATTGATAATACTGCTTTATTTTTTGCACAACACAACACTACAAATTTTCATGTAGCGTTGCTTTGTACAAATCTTTGTCAAACTGTTTTCTTAAGGCCCCCTTGTCTGCATTTAGAGCAAAATCTGAGAGAAATCCACCATAAAACATTAGAGTCTCAGCTTCCAGCTAGGTGTGCTTATTAGGAGTAAAATTCTAAAAGTGCCACTTTCATTATACTACTTTACCTAAGAGGCTGGATACCTTAATGTAATATAAAGAAAACAGCCTAATTACTGCTACTAGTGTTACATTTTTAAAAAAGTTTTATACCTTTTTCTGTGGAATTGTTGACTGGGATTAGATAGAGATATGCTATTTAGATTCTTAATTGAAATTTAAAATCCTCTTTAATGGTAAAGTTGGATTATGCGTTGTAATTCGAGAAATACCACTTTTAAAAAGTTGACATTTTCGTGTCCCAACCCCTTTTCAGCTTCTGTCAGTGCCCTGGGTCAGGTGGCTGTGAATAGCTCTGCTGTTGGGGTTCGAATTTTGCATAAAGCAGAAGAGAGGATTGAAGACTAGTTGATAGGTGATCTACTGCTAATGAAAATTTAAGTGAGAGATGTGAAAATGCCATTTGCCATTTGGTCAGTACTGATAATATATTTATGCTGTGGCTTTTAAATGAATGCACCAATTATCAAATGTTTGAAGATGCACTATCCCAAATCAGTAATATAGCCCTTTTTCTGTGGGTGACCCTCTCTATGTCTTTGAGTGGTGGAAGGATATAGAGGTAAGAGTTAGTCATACAGTCTCTAATTACCCCTCAAATTGACCCCTGATTGAAACAGAGAAAAAACGCAAATCTAAATTGGGCTATGAGGGAGTCAACTCTCACAAAGGGGGCCATTATCTCTAATTGGAAAAATAAGAGTACAGTAAGATTGAGAAATGGGCCTGTACATTACCTACAGAGGTCTTTCACAAGTTGAGAGGCCACAAAGATTGCTTATCAAAGACCTGGAATGACATCTTGATTTATGCCCATTCAGTTTTGGCAACAAATTGGTGTTTTTCATGGAAAGGTTTGATGTCTCGAGATATGGTAGAAATTCTCCTTTACTCACTGATCCATCTCTTATGATGAACCCACTAGCTTCACCTCTACTGTATCCTAACAGTGTGTTGCCATTCTTGCCATTCTTAATGCTTTTATTAGCCCTCTTTCTTTCTTTCTTGATTGTGTTACCTTTTTTTACCTCATACACTAAATAATGGATGGTTTTGTATTATACCTAATGATACACATACAGCCTTTGTATCAGTAGTCCATTTCCATCAACAGTTTAGTCTATTTCCTTTTCTAAATGTATTCTTGCCCTGATATCACCTTCAGATACTTACTCAGCTCGGTGCCTATTCAATGCACCCCCAAGGACACCGCCTTGCTCACATATATCCTTAGTTAAAATCTTCTGAGCTCAGGCCTCCGGGAACTGCTTATCAGAAAATAATCACTAGACTGGGCCTCCAGTGATAGATCACTTCCCACTTTCCATCCCCCTTCCCATCCATGCTCAAAACGTGTTCCTTCTCTTTACGGCTTTCATTATTACTAGTAGATATGTTTCAACTGAATGGAACCATAAGCTATTTTGCTTGCATAAGTCAAGAGAGTCAGTAGTATTTTCACTGGTTTCGTCCTGTTTGGGTTTAACCTAATAGTGCCCATTGTATCTCATGCACTATTTCAATGTTAATCAAATTTTCTAGGACCACCTCTTGCAACAAGTTGAACACATATCTCTTAAAGCCCTTTCCTTCTACCCCTTCTTGGACATTCGAGGATTCTGAGGTTGTTTCTTCTCACCTGCTTCACAACCCTCTCTAGATTTTCCAGAATAGATTTATCTTGGACTCTTAATATCTCAAATGCTTGGAAAGTGATGTTGAATCTAGATTGTACTGTCACCATGGCACTCTCCACGGTCTTATCAGTATTGATCAACTCATCCAGTTCAGTGTTTGAATTTGAGCAGACAGCTTGCCTTTCTTTCTGATGTATGATAGATACTTGAAATCTATTATCCATCTCCAGTGATATTCCCTGTAGCATCTGCTCAAGGACCTTGGTACCTGCAACATCCTGTTTCATCATTTGCACAAATAAGACAGTGCCTCCTATGCCTAAGGTGACCTGACTTTCAGCGATGACTAGGCTTTTTTTGCCAAGAATCATTGTTCTTGAGTAAGAGTAAACCCTCAAAATTATTTGTGGTGGGAATAGTGCTGACTGCTTTATCCACTCTCTTAGTGTTACCTGCTTAGGTGGTATAATGTGGATTTATCCTGTGATATATGAGCAATACCAGCATTAGCATTAATTTGTTTTTATATCTGTTTTGAAATTGTATATATGGCCAACAACAAGTTTCTATGGGCTTATTCAATTTATTTTGATAGGCTGTATTGATTTGTGAATACATTGAGGTATTTAATTAGGATATGCCCTGATTCCTCAGCAGATATATGAATTTAAGATTTTAAGATCGTGAAGTTGATTGTACCTGTGATGATACTATCAGATCAATTTTCTAGAAAAAGTCTGGAAAATATATATTTTTTAAAGTTTATGAATTGATACTGTGACGGAGCACTTGCCACTTGCACTTTAGCCATTTTGATATTTAAATGTCCTTGCATCCTTGTTACTACAAGAGTGACATTTGTAACAGTTTATCCCTTCCTTTTACTGCACATCAAATGTTTTTAAAGGTATTTTTTATTGGATATTATTCAAACTTTGTGATGTCTTATATGTCTATGAACCATGAATAAAAGTATAAATATTAGATGAGTTCTTGCGCTCGTATGTGATCAAGAACAGGATGGTCCGGAATGCATCATGCTGACTGAATTGCATTAAACTCTTAAAGAGCAACAAATACTGGTGTCCATCTCATTTCGGAGGACTATACGTTTTTTTTGGTATATATATTACCTACTGGCGGTCGCCAGTAGGTAGTTATAGTTAGGACCACGTTTCCATAGGAAATCCGCAACATTCTATTTTGAATAACTTTGGCGCCGGTCGACGAATCCTCGCGAATTTTTCAAAATAGGTGGGGTGCTACGCTCCGCTCCTACCCTGAAAGTCTCGGGGGGATTCGTCAAGCGGGGGCTGAGATAAAAGGGGGGTCCCAAAACGCGTTTTTCCCATGCATTTTTCCATAGGACCTTTAGACAGGGCTACAGCCCGAACGGCTGAACAGAATTACTAGAAATTTGGCAGAGAGGTAGTCCTCAGGTCAAGGAAGTGCCTTTTGTAGGTTTGGAGTAAATCTGTTCAGTAGATTCTGAGAAAATAGCCTTTAAATCAATATATATATCTGAGCCAGCTTACGGTGCGCTTACGGTACGCTTACCGTACGCGTACGGTGGCGTGCGCGAGCGCGATTCTGATTGGCTCTTAGATCTTAGTAAACATTCGAATCGGCCGAAACCAGGAAGCGGCGGCCGCCATTTTCTCTCTCGCACTGAGAGTGATGATGAAAATACAAAGCACAAAAACATGTAAAGGGGCTGTTTAGACAGCTCCCACACACATAGCCATGTTGAGGGAGTCCCCAAAGATCCCCCAAGGCCAAAAACGGAATTTTTTTTTTTTCGCTAATTTCGCCGATTACGCTTACCGTACGCGTACGGTAAAAAATGATATTAAAAAAAAAATTATCCACACTCTCCCCACCCCGTGTGCAATTGGTGGGCGAAGCCCACCCATTGAGCATGGCTTATAACAGTTGAGATAAACTATAATATTTAAAAAAAAAAAAAATAATTATCCACACTCTGTTCACCCCGTGTGCAAATGGTGCCCGAAGGGCACCATTTGTGCATGGCTTATAAAAATTACGAAAAATTAAAATATTACCTTTCAAAACGAAGTGCATCATATGTCCTCCATGTGCGCACGGTCCGCGAAGCGCATCGTGCGTACATGGCCCATCTAGCGTAACGTGGGCACGCGGTGGGCGTAGCGCACCGCGTGCCCACCGTGCGTGCACGGCACTAACTGCGTAAAGTGGGCGCGCGGTGCGCGAAGCGCACCGCGTACTTACTGTGCGCGCACGGTGTGCGAAGCGCACCGTGCGCGCACGGAACGAACTGCGTTAAGTGGGCGCGCACGCCACGAATGGCGTAAAGTAACTTAGCATTTAAAAAACCGTACAAATTCACTGAAAATACCATAGGTTTCACACACGTTATAGTTAGGAATTAGCATTTAAAAAACCTTGCAAATTCACTGAAAAAACCATAGGTTTCACACATGTTATAGTTAGCGGAAATTTTACTGATAAAAAACCAATGAAATTCCCCCGTTATAGTTAGTGCAGGCAACTATAACTCACGCGACCGCAATCTTCTGCTGATGACATATGTGTCTTTATGAAAAAAAAATATTTGTAATATATGTATAGCTAAAAATGTATGGAAGAAGACATGGGCAAATAAGTGTCTAAATACAGTATTAGCATCAGCAGAGGATTGCGGTTGCGTGAGTTATAGTTGCCTGCACTAACTATAACGGGGGAATTTCATTGGTTTTTTATCAGTAAAATTTCCGCTAACTATAACATGTGTGAAACCTATGGTTTTTTCAGTGAATATATATATATATATATATATATATATATATATATATATATATATATATATATATATATATATATATATAGATATCCAAAGAAAATCATAGGGCTGGTCCAGTAACACTGGCGCAACACCGAGGCACAGACTCCACAAGCGATAATGAATCAAGTGTCTTTTTTCCAACATGAAGATATCCAAAAGTGACGCGTTTCGGCCGCCAGACATGCGGCCTTGTTCACACCATGTATATACATACATATATATGAGTCTATTGATGCTCAGGCTCTCTTTATTACTGTTTATCCACCTCTTTTATTGTTTTGGCCACAGGGATTGAATACTCTTTTTCCCACATAGCCGGATTGAATACTCTTTCCCACACAGCTTCCCTCCCTGTGCTTTGCAGCATTTTCTTTAGGCTCCCCCCACTTCGGGATTGATGATCCCTGCCTTCACCGCAGAGCCAATTCGGATGTGAGTCCCTTACTCTTTTTACTTGCATGCAGGGTCTTGAGACTTTAGGAGGAGGCTTGCAAAGCGGTGTTGTTTGTTCATAATCAGATATGCTGATGATAAGGTGATACCCTTTTAATCACAACAAATGAAACCATTTTTATTTTAATTTCTTTTAGGCAAGCGCTAAAACGGGATTACTTCCTGCTGCCACCTCAGGCCTTGATTTCAGTCAAATGTTCTTCATTCCACATGGGCTCCAAGTGTGTGTTGATGGGCGATTCAGCGCATGCCATGGTGCCCTTCTATGGACAAGGAATGAACGCTGTGAGTATTTTTTTTTCAAATTTTTTTTTCAGCTGTTTCCAAAAGTAAACAAAATTAATCAATAGAATGTAGCAACCCACCTTCTATAGCCACTCTATGAAAACAATAAACCATCTCATTGTGTGACCAAGAGCCACACTTAAACATCATATATCATGGGAGGAAAGGAGAGAGAAAAACACAGAAACAGATATAACAAGAGCACAAGGTCAAATGTAATCGACTTCTGACTATAGAATAATATGGATCACTCCTTCACATGGTCGCAAGCACAATAACAAGAACAATGAACTAAAATCAACTAACGGGTTCCCTGTATCCCTAAGTCCCCCACAAAAAGTCCTTGTCTCCAGGAATTGCTGGGCTGATCAGGGCTGTGTGAAATAGAAGGTTTTGCCCACATGAACTACTGTGAGTTTCACTAGAAAGCAAAGTGAGTCTTCAAGATGTTTGTCTTTCTTAGGGCCAGATGTATGACAGTTTTTTGCAGTTCCAAATGGGCATTCTGCCCGTTTGTGACCGCAAAATAGGTCTGCCCAATGTACCAACCATATTTTATGATTCGTTAACCTATTAGCAACTCGCAAAATATGATTTGTGACTCGCTATTAGGAAGAGACGTGCCAGGGGTGTCCCTTCCTAATAGCGAGTCTCAAACCTATGTATGATTGTGTTGCGAGCGCATTTGCAGTCGCGAAACACCCGCAGTTTACCACCCTTTTCAAAAGGATGGTAAGCCACTCGCAAACAGGAAGGGGTCCCCAGGGGACCCCTTCCCCTTTGCGAATGGGTTTGCAAATATTTTGTAAGAGCACACACGAAAAAAAACTGCTTTATTAAAAAAGCAGTCACAGACATGGTGGTCTGCTGACCCCAGCTGGCCACCATCCCTGGGAGTGCTAGCCATTCCTAATGGGGTCGCATAGTGCAACAGCCTCATTAATGTTCATGAGGCATGCAATTTACGACCCCATTGGGAATCGCAAACAGTGTCTGAGACACTGTTGTACATTAAGTTTAGCGAGTCGCAAACTGCAAGTCACAATTTTGCGCAATTTGCGACTCGCTAAACTTAATGGTCGTACATCTGGCCCTTAATCCCTTGCAATTCCGGTTTCCTTTTTTGGGTGGCCCACTTTTATTTGGGAAAACAGTAATTTTACAATCGCCGAATGATGGCCCTCTCTTTCTGGTAGTGGCCCTTCTCACCACTTCCGTCTGAGATGGCCGGAACAGTTCTACAATAGCATTCCCCGATTATGGGGCTTATATATCTGGAACTCTGATTTGGGATCCTTAATGCCCCACAAACCTTCAAAGAAGCCTCTGTTTCTTCCCCTAAGACTTGTGTTCTCCAAAGTTAAAGCATTAGAGCCTCTAAAGCATCATCACCATTGGGGGGGGGACCCTGAACACTAATCTTTGCCGCTGTCCCAGAACCATCCACTCACTCCATCTCCCATTTCAGTTGTAGCACCGACTGATGGCACGATCCCTGAAGTTCCTAAGTTCTCTCATTGATCCTCCTGGGTATCCAAACCCATACATTTCTCTTTAATGCCTTCTGTCTGCTTCTTTCAGAGCAAGCTACCAGGCACCGGCAGTGGTTGTACGCCTCATATGTTAAAGGAGGTCATAAAGCAGAGAATCTAATGAGAAAAAGTGGCAAGTTGCATATTTTCCACATTTTCAACCTCTTCAGAACGATTTCCTGTCAGGGTGTGGCTTGAAGAGAAAAGTCCTTCTCTTTTTCCAATCTAGTTTATTTTCTTTGGTGGCATTGTGGGTATGCTAAGTATCACACTATTCCATTGACTCTTATGGGTGGGAGCCAACAGACACACACCAGGCAATCCATCTCTGTCTCAAACTGTGCCGTGTGACGGGATCCACAGTCGGGGGGGGGGGGATTGAAAGAAATGTGATTTGATTGGGTGCCGGATGTTTTGAGAATCCTTGTTTCCTGACCATTATCGTTTTTCTTCAAGGGAATTGATTACGCTTCTTACAACTTTCTGTGGTATACAGTTCCACTCACGATAGGGTGCATCCTTACCTCCTGTCCTGATGAAGAGCAGACCTTCTAAATATTAAGCCTTTGGATTTAGATTTATACATACATATGCTTGGACTGTATAAATTAAGAATTTCCAACATACCTTGAGCACATAATATGAAACTTACAACTGTCTCTTTGGAAATGTTCTGGTGTACTTGTCTGTGCAGGCTAACATACCCCTTTTCGGTGCTTTTTGTGCTGAAAAGAAAATAATGCAATACTGTGGCTGCAGTGTTTTTCTTATTCTAAATAGTGTAACATAAATTGGTTCAACTATGTGAACCATGTGCACATTTCACAGTTAACTGCATTAAAAGATAAGAATAAATCATCAGTAAAATAATAGCATAACTAACTATTACACAAAATACTTGAAGTTAATCAATGGAAAGGTAACACCTCACATTTATCTTTATTCCAGACATACTAGCATATTTACAATAAAATGTCAGAGCTCGTATCTGCACCAAATTTGGCAGCGCTGCGCTCTGACATTTCAAAAACACAGGGATGTGCCATATTCACAATAATATGGTGCATTCTGTGTTTCCCCTGGTCCTGGCACAAAAAAAGCCTAGCGCCAGTGCAGGCACCCTGCAGGGATTATTGTTTATGTGCAGGAAGAGACATGTTCCTGCACATAAACTATCAATAATGGCGATTTGCACCTTCTATGTGTGCTGCACAATTGTGTGTCTTTTACTCAATGCAGAACACATGGAAAGAGCAAACAATAAGGAGAAATTAATAACTTCTTCTTGTTTCGCCTTTCTAACACCTGATATTCCATGGCATTTGTTAATGGTCTGCCTCAGCCTTGTAAATCTGAGGCAGCGTCAAAAAGCTATAGGTGTTGCGGTGGAACGCCCACAGTAATCCCCATTGCACGCCCCTTTGCCACAGAGGACTGGGGCAGAAAAGAGCTTATGTACAAGATGGCGCTAAGCCACGCAAGTGGCTTAGCGCCACCTTGTAAATATGGAAAATGTTGCTGCGCCACTGGAGCGTCGAAAAAAGTGACGCTCTGTGGTGGTTACATCATGTAAATATGCCCCACAGTGTTAATCTAAAAAATCAGCTGCACTGGCGAACAGAAAATCCACCACACAAATTGTAAATCAGACCCCTAGTGTTGGGAACTGACCTCTGGGGAATAGTCTTAGGGGACTGGCTTTAGGACAGGCCTCTGCGAAACTTCATGGGGAAAAGCATTACTACAAACCTCACATACAGAACAGTACTACACACACATAACATAAACTAATTAATTTCATGTGTGTAAAATAATACATAAGTATCAAGATGGTTTGAACTCTTTCTATCTCAAAATTAACACAAATCCCCCGAGCAAACTCTCCGTTCGAATCTATTTTGTCTAACTAATGTATAACTTTCATTGTTTGCTATCCTTTTTAACTACAGTTTTTCTCTTTCTGTACTCTTTCCTGTTGATTATTCCTAAATATCCCATTTATGTGGGTTGCTGTTTTTTGTGTCAAGAAGCTGGGCTCCTGGCATCTCTTTGCAAACAGTACACACTGTGAGGCCTTTCCTTTGGCAGTCAGGGGTTACTGATCCTCAACTTTACCATTTTGAGATTTACCACTAGTGTCTTGGGGCTACATTTCGAATGTTCTTCAGCTGAATGACCAGGCGCTTTCTTTTAGCACTCGACTGTGACAGGATAGTGGGATCAAGTAGTCTAGGCTTATTCAAAAGGATGGTGGAAGGTTAGACATCCAGAATGCCTTTCGCACAATAGTAAGTTTAAATGAGATTAATGTCTAGTCATTTCCTAGCAAGAGATATGGTACCAAACTGTAATGTTGCTCCTAACTGTTACGCTTTATAGTTACTATTAGCACTGGAGCCTAGGGCCATTGTGACTATATGGAAGAGGTTTGCGAAACACATTACAGTTTTAAAGATGTACTGCAAGGCGAAAGTAAGTCTTTATGTTTTGCTTTCTCTAATTTGGTTTCAGTGGGGTTTTAAAGGGTTTTTGATGAGGTTTCAGCATGTAGTAGGTTGGTTCGATAAATCTGCTACAGATTATTGCACGGACCCATTAGCCTGCCCTATGCCGAGTCTTTCTTTCTTTTCTTTAAAGTGTGCAAGCTAAACTTGGGCAACATTTGATAGCTGTTCAAGCAACCACCACGCTGCCCTCCTGATGCCAGCCTTAATATCATAATGTAGCCAACTCAAACGTTTCTGACAAACCAGGAACTTAAATGGGGACAATGCTTGCTTCCCAAGCTACAGTTGACAAAAGTAGTACTCCAGCAGCCACATCTACCCCTGCTGACAACAGTGATGCCCAGCCTATCAAGACAGGCAGTGTGCAACCGTGCTCATTACCATTTTGGGACGGTCGCCACTGAGATATTGAGACCCATCCACCCACACCCAACAAAAAGTACAGTGCAGCCACATGGGTCACGGTAAAGGAGTTAAATAAATGGAGCTTAAGGAGGGTGGAAAGACCACACCCGCACATGTCTCCGCAGCATCCATCCCGAAATGGTACTTGGCATGGTTGCCCACCACCTTTTAATAGGACTTACATGCCCTGGGGCGCATTTTCAAATTCCGCATGGCCTTCACATTAGCCGGTGGGATTCACGCCTTCTGCCCCTGCTTTGGATGCCGTTTCCACCCACAACCCCCTGTCTCCTGCTTTGGCGCGGGGTGCCATTTCATGGCCACTGGCCCACAGGGAACCACATTCCCAGGCCTTGTCGAGTCTACGACGCCGGCCCCTAAAGCCTCCTTTGTGTGCGGGCCTCTGTTTTTCACTGTGGAGTAAAACCAGAACTGTGACAGTGTGGGAACTTTAGTCAAATTTGATTAAGGGTTGTTGCTATTCAAAGCTGAGGGACCCCTTTGAAAATTACTACTCATCCACGTTTAAAATTACAGTCCTAAGAAGAACTGGAGAAACAGCAGGACACCCGAAAACTACACCACCTTCAAAGGCTCCATGACGGAATACCATCAAAGCTTCAGAACCACCAAACGGACCTTCATCTGCAACAGAATCCTTGCCAACTCCAGCAACTCCAAGGAACTCTTCGGTGTCATCCAGGAATTCACTAAACCTCACAGCGAAACCACAGACATCACCCCCTCCCAGAACCTCTGCAAAAAACTGGGATCCTACTCCCACCGAAGTATAAAGAACCTCTATGACAATTTTAACAATCACACGCCCGACCCTGCAGCCAAGTTGCCCGGCGGCAATGCCAGCCAGCCCACCATCTCCACCTGGACACTTCTCACGACAGAGAAGGCCGCTGCGACCATGAAAAGCATCCACTCCGGGGCCCCAACTGACCCCTGCCCCCCCATATATACCACAGAGCTGCCACCTCCATTGCACCCATACTGCAACACACCATCAACACCACCTTCGAGACCGGCACCTTCCCCGACGACTGGAAACGCGCAGAAGTCAGGTCCCTGCTCAAGAAGTCCTCAGCCGACCCGACTGACCTAAAAAGCTACCGGCCCATCTCGCTCCTCCCGTTCGCAGCTAAAATCACCTAAAAGACAGTCAACGCACAACTGACAAATTCATCGAAGACAACGCCATCCTCGACCCTTCGAAATCCGGATTCCAAAGCAACCACAGCACCGAGACCGCCCTACTCGCTAACACCGACGACATCCACTCCCTCCTCGACCAAGGCCACACCGCATCCCTGATTCTACTTGACCTATCTGCTGCTTTTGACACCGTCTCCCACCGCACACTCGCAACCAGACTACACAATGCCGGCATACAAGGCTCCACCCTCGACTGGATCAGATTGTTCCTCACCTGCAGGAGCAAAAGGATCAGACTGCCACCCTTCCTCGCCAAACCCACGGAAATCAACTGCGGAGTCCCACAGGGATCGTCACTCATCCTGACCCTCTTTAACATCTACATGGCCCCCCACGCCGCCATCGTCCGACAGCACGGCCTCAGCCTAGTCTCCTATGCCAAAAATACCCAGCTCATCACTCTCACTCACCAAGGACCCCACCACCACCAGACTCAACTTCCAAGAGGGGATGCAGGATGTTGCATGCTGGATGAGCAACAGCTGTCTAAAACTCTACTCGGACAAGACGGAAGTCCTCATCCTCGGGACCAACCCTACGGCATGGTATAACTCCTGGTGGACCACCGCCCTCGGCAGCCTGCCTACCCCCATGGACCACGCCAAGAACCTCTGCATCATACTCGCCTCTTCCCTCTCCATGAACCGACAAGTCAACGCCGTCACCTCCAGCTGTTTGTAAACTCCTTGACCAAGTCCCAACAGATATGCAGATATTTGTAATTTAATTTTTAATCGTTGGTTCATATGATTGAAAAACTACAATTAGGAAAAGTTTTATATGTAAAAAAAAAGAGATTGAAAAATGAGCCATTGATACAAAAGTTAAAAACTATGATATTTCAAAACTACATTGGAACATGGTATCTCAGATTTAAGTTTACATAATTTTCCCAAAGACATGCTTTATCTAAAAAAGGATATGTGCCTGGGGGTACAACAACTTCATTATTAAAGAGGGTGCAATCCCATTACAAACACTTAAAAAGGAAAGAAAAATGAAAAGAAAGCAGACTTGGCACTTGTCCCTAAAGGCTTGGCAGTCCTTTGTAGTCTTGAGTATCCCCAGTAGTGAACAAACGGGGGTAAGATTACTGGCGCTCCTGCTGCGTTAAAATTTTGTCTGCTCTGGAGACAAACTTGATGAACCGGATGTTGAGCATCTTATTTTCTGGATTCATGGCTGCTATGATGGCTTATCGACAGGATCGGACACCAAGTTTGTTCCATTCACCCCGTAGCAGCATCCTTCTGTCGTTAAGTAAATTGGAACAGACACATACCACATGCTCAATTGACTGAGATGCACCCGTACCCCCTGTACTTGGTATTGTCACTTGAATGGCACCAGTCTGGTAGATGATACAAGAAAGGCCATTTACCCATCTTCAGTGCCAAGAACCTTTTTTCTATAGTACTAAAAGTGCTTGATAAATATGGTGCCTCTGCTCCGGGCTTGAACTCCGAAAGGACCGTCCAAGCATGTTTTCTTATTGCCAGTTGTGCCCTATCTGAGTGAAATACCAGAATCTGACTCTGTTTTTTGTATACATATTTTTAGGGCCTGCTGGGGTGGGTTGATTCCCCAGTATTTGTTTGCATCAAGCATTTGCAGTGAGTGTTCTAAGTAGCGTTGATGTTTTTGTCCTACTTGGCTGGATGATAATTCTTGCCACAGCCTAGCCTCCAAGCTTCCTTCCCTCGAGTTATGCAGTTTATTGCACAACTTGATGAAGGCACCGGCCCCAAACCCTCGGTGGTCTAAGAGTCCAAACTCAAGTCTTATCTGACCTGGGGATGAAGATTTTGGTAGGTGCCATACTTGCTTAAAAATTCTTGTTATTTTGTTCACCATGTTAAAATCTGTCCCCAGCATTATCTCCTGGCCATACGATAAGTAATTAGTAATTTTGGCCTTCATGACTGTTAAAAGCGTGGCTAGACTTGGTGCGGATAACTGCCTTGCAAGCTTCGTGAAAGCTGCCTCAATTGACAGAACTTTGGCCCTGACCACTTCCTGGAGAAAGTACCTTTTGAGTCCATTTAAACTCCCAGGTATTTATAGGATGTCGTGCTTTCTATGCTTTTGCCATTAAATTGCCTACGGAACGTCCGGTTCCTGAAGGTAATTGTCTTTGTCTGCAATAGGTTTAATTCCAGGTCTTTACTAATTGTATAGGGAAGCAGCTGGTCGAGAAGCCTCTACAGACGACCCTTGTGTGGCTAAGTAAAACAAGTTTGTCTGCGTATAGCAAATTGCTTATGCGGTTGCGCCAAGTAGAGAAGAGTGGGAGTTGACGTTATCCAGTAGCTGTGATAAATCTGAAATAAAAAGGTTAAAAAGAAAGGGAGCAAGCACACATCCTTGTTTAATACAGCAGGAAGTTTGTATTTTTCTTGAAACATGAGATCCGTCCCCCCAACTTTATACAAATCCAGGTATTTGAGTGAAGTTGGGTTATTGCCCTTAAAAGAGCAGGAGGGATTCACCATTTCTGCAGGTTATACCATAGCAGACTCCTGGGCACGTGGTCAAAGGCACTTTTAAAATCGCCAAAGCAACAATGGAGTGGCATTCTTAAAGCTGATGCTTTCTGATTCTTTCTCCATCATTACAGATGGAGCCAGCTGATTACTAGTAGTTCCTGATTTTGCCACAAAACCGCCCTGATTGAAAGGTAGACTATGGTTTTTATGTGCCCAGGATGACAGCTCTTAGAGCAACAAACTGGCATAGTATTTCGATTAAACATCCAGGAGAGCTATCATCCTATAGTTTTTTGGGGTCGGCTCTCCTACCTCCTTTGAAAATCGGGTGGATAATGGCTCCTTTCCTTGACTCTGGTATATGGTGACTAAACCAGCAGTAGGAGAATTAAAGGGCCAGGTGTTCTGACTACAGCTTTATGTCAGCTTTGCACAGGGCCTGAGGGAAGCCATTGCGTATGGGAGCCCCTCTGACTGGGCGTTGCTTATAATTTGTGCTATTTTTGATCTCAGTACTTTGGGTGCCTTTGATGCCTTATACGAGAGCTCATCTTGCATGTTCGGCATGACGATGATGTTTCTGACTTGAGCTTGGCCAGCCATTTTCTTTTGCTGGTCATGCCTTCCAGCGCTTATTGTTCCCAATAAGTACTGCCCTAATTTGGATGGGGTGAGGTTGGTGAGTCATTCCTCTCCATTTTTGGATTCTTTGAAATGATCTATTAAAAAGAATACCCATTCGTCTTCACTTATATTGGCACTGCTTTGCCCTCTAGAACCCTGTGTCCTCCTGTTCACAAGCGAGCAGAATAGCTTTGGATTATGGTATTTACTGGCTTGTACTAATTTTAGCCAGAACTGGTCAGAAATGTTTTGTTTGTCTTGGTGTATTGCTTTCCTAAATGCTTTTTGGGCTTGCTTATAGATTTTAAATAACTGAGCATCTCCTGAATATTTCCTGGCATGTCGTGTGGCTGAGTTGCGTAGAGTTTTACATTTTCTAGTCTCAGCTGAGATAAGTAATAGGTTACTAGTTGGTGATTTTCGTGAAGTGGACGGAAATTTGCTAGCAGTTGTTTTGAGAAGAACTCCCATGCTTCAGTTGGTGCAATGGCAACTTTTCTCCTTGCACCTAGAAGGACTCTTCATTTTGTCATTATTGTGGGGATGGAGTGGTATGACCATTTTAACCTTTTGAGGTTCTCTGTATAAATTCCGTTTTTTGTTTGACTAGCTGCTGCATGCCGGGCAATGCTGAGAGGCAGACTGATTACTTGGGGGGGATGATCGCTCTCTCTCAGTGATGCAATAAAGTAATTCTCTATCAGGGGGAGCATTTTGGTGGTGCTTAGTGTGTAATCTAAAAATGAGTGGGTGTGTCAGTTTGTTCATGTCCAATTTGGCAGTTTATCCATGGGGAAGCGGCCATTCAATATTGTGTAACCCAACAGTGTATTCTCCTAATTTTTTCGGCCTGTTACCGGCAGGTTTTGATTGATCCATGAGATGTAATGAGTCGGCGGGTTATATATCATCGTGCTCCTCTGTAGTATTTTGAAAGAGGTTTGTGTTAAAGTCACCTGAGATTAAACAGGGTTTACTTCCATATTCACTTATTACATTACACACAATCTGGGTCAGATGTTCCAGTTTATCCTTTTTCTCTCTGGCATATGGACTAATGTATACAATGATCATGGGCAGTTGTTTGGTGGAGTTAGGGCTTCTGACTCTGATGCCGATCATCCAGTCTTCTTCAAATTCAAGCTGGTTGATATTTAAATTCAACTTACAGGCAGCGTAAATTGAGAGTCCGCCCAGGGGTCTACTGTACTTATGCAATCTTTAGGCGGGGGACCTGAATTCCAGGTAACCTTCTATTGGAATGCTTGACTCCGACCATGTTTCTTTGAGGAATATGACATTGTGATTTTAATTTTTTTTTAACGTATCTGGGTGTTAGGATTTCGCGATGAAGCCGTTAATATTCCAGGAACATATTGTAAGACGAGAATGGAGGCAATTTCAATCTTTCGAACCCCCAGACTGGGCTGCTGTCATCCAGGTTCAGTCAGCCCTCATAGTGGCTGGATACTCTGTTGCTGGTTCATCGCTTTCATCTAAATCTCGGCTTTGAGATGATTTTATTATTAAAAAAAGTGGATTTCCAGAATAACTGGGAAGGGCCATGGGATTTACAAGTACTAACGGGTACCGTAGCGCAGTTGTAGTAGTTATTTTAATTCCCCGGCTGTTGAAATGATCAGCCATTGATTGGACCAATTCCTTTACTGCCTCTGATGCTAATGTAATTAGTGTTATTTCGGTTGTTTGGTTGCTTTCACTGGGTATGAATTTGATTGATATTATATCGTTGTATTCCAAGTTACGTAATTCCGGAATAAATTTAAAGAGTTTGAGGATATTCCCTCTGTTTAGAATGTCATGCGGACCTTGAGAGATGTACTTCAGAATTAACAACAGTTTAGTGTGGAGGCTTTCTGTGGCCAAGTTATGTTCTGTGACAGTGATGGAGCCCTTGGCACTTTTCAGGATTTAATACAATCTCCGTTGGACAATAGGTAGTCGTTGCTGAGAGCCTGCTGGTCCACTATGTGGATTAGAAACCCCCTTATTTAAAGCTGTTTTGCACAGATTCGCTGGGTCGAGATTCTTAGTTAGTGTTATCCAGAGTCTTTCTTTGGCGCCTTGATTTAATTTGCCAGTAAGTTGTTCAGTGACCACCATTCTTTGTGTTGACTTGATCTTGCTTGCTTATGTCGAGAGAGATGTTCGAACTTCTGGACTTAATATTAAGAGGTTTGAGGCTGGAACTCGCTCCAAATCTGCTTCGTACTCCACATAAGGCTAAGATTGTACGTTCTTTGGTAGTACTAGCTGTTTGTGCCTTGATGGTTTACTGGGCTCATTATGGGAACATGTTTCTGATGACAATGCTGATGCTTGTAGGAACGAATACTGGTTTTAGAGATGGTTGTTGAACCGGAGATAAACTGCTAATGGTACTGTATGTACTTACCTAACCAGATGATTTGGTAATTTTATGTTTTTGGAAGTAATTACTAATTGTGTTTTGAGTTTCTACTGTATGTCTGTTGCACTTTGTTCGTAGTCTTTTTTTTCCCCTTTTGCTCAACCTATGTCCTTGCTGTGGATTATTTGTTATGCTGTTGTCAGGCCTGATGCATGCAGTTTCACCGTTGCCTGATGAGAGTGTTAACTTTTACACGATCAGCTGGTCAAGCCCTGATACCTACAGGTCCCCATCAGCTGATTTATCTTGATGGTTGGGACTTCTCTTCATAGTGGCAGATCAGTTATCGGGCATGGGTTTGGCCACTGGAGTAGCTGTTTTCGGGACAGGTGTAATACGGCAGGGTCAATGTTGCAACTAATGAGTCCTTGTTTTGTGTTATATTCCTTGGGAACTAAGGGCACAGTTGCATCCATTAAGCAAGGGTCCTGTTGTGGAGTACGGTCCTGTCTAAAAAAAGGTATTTTCCTGACTTCGGTTAGTACTGTAGTGAGAAACTGAGGGTGAGAGGACAGACTATCTATTATTGGAAAACAGCAACATACTGCTTGTGCTAATTTGACGTTGGATTGTACGTTTATGATCAGCATGTTGAGAGCTTCTAATTTATGGTCTATCCCTGCAGTGTAAACAGCATGTGTGTTTAGTAGATCAACCTATAGGTCTAGTTTGTCCAAGTGATAGTTTAATGCTAATACTATGGATTGAAGAGTTTGCAGAAGTTGAGTCCAAAGTACAGTAGGTTCTGTTACGGCCAGAAGGCGGCCTTCTGGGGGTCCACGATCTTATTGGAATCAGTCTGGAAAAAAGATAAGTCTAGTGGGGAGCAAACAATGACTACAACCTTTGGCATGGATCTTTCTTTGCCTTGTTAAACAGTACCAGCTAACCCTGACAGAATTGGAAGACGCAATTAATCAAAGTGTTGGAGCTAAGGCGCCAGAGCCTGATGGTGTCCCCATCGACTTAATAAAGAGTAATATTACCTTTTGGGCACCCCTCCTTACTAATGTGTTTAACAATCTTGCATATTGCCCACTTCCTCTAACAAGGGGTACATCAATTATTGTGCCCATTTTTAAGAAAGGCGATAGATCAGCCCCAAATTGCTAGCACCCTATTTTCTTAATTGACACCACCATTAAAATTCTGGGGAGAACAATTTATAACAGGATTAGAGAATGGGCTGATGATGAGTCTGTCTTATATCCCTGTCAATATTGGTTCAGGTGCAAAGTGGGAACTATTAACAGTGCCTTAACCAGAATCTGGTTTAGGGAAGTATACTGTTGCAAAAAAGTTCCCTCTTTATTAAGCATCCATGGACCTCCCCTCAGCCTTTGACTGTGTAAATTGGACAAAATTATGATCATTGCTAATAGCTCGTGGCTTGTTTCAGTCACTTCTTGGCATACTTACACAATGCTATGAGGGCAAGGGTCCGCATCAGTTGGCAAGGTGAGGTATCTGGAGACATAGGGATATAACGGGGGTAAGACAAGGGTGCATATTGGGTCCCCTTTTATTTATTCTCTATATTAACGATCTTCATCCGTTTTTGGTGCAGTCAACACAAGATGTTCCAAAAATTAGGGGGAAGCCACTACAGACACTACTATATACAGATGACGCAGTGCTCATGACGCGTACACCAGGGCACTGTGTCATCTGGTGCAAGCTTTTCTGGATTTTATGGCCCTACTTGATTTGCAAACAAATTTTACAAAATCTCGATATGTCATGCGGACCGAAGGCTGTTCCCATACCAAATATGTTGATTGGTTCCCAGCATTTGAGCCACACCAGCTCTTTTCCGTATCTTGGCGTGATTTCTTCAGCTGGAGGGTCTTGGACGGCTTATATTGCGCACCGCACCTTGCACTTGTTGTGTAGCCTCCCCCAACTTGTGGGATGTTGCTCTTTTAAGCCTCTCTTTCAGATTTACAAGGCGCAATGTGTACCCATTGCCATGTACGTTGCTGGTGTTTAGGGCTTTTCGAATTGCAAGGCGAGGAAATTGCAGAGCGAGGAAAACAGATTTTGTAGAAAACTTGTTCCTATTTCTGCTTCACGCAAAATTTGCCATTAAGAGCTTAGTCTTCCATATCTAGCTGACCGTATTAGGATTTGTCCCGTATTGCTGTGGCTTGCAATCTGGAGAAACGCAAAGGCTTGGCTAATACAAGATATAATTTTGGATTGTCTCTCCCTGGATAAGGGTTCACTTATTCCCTGGTTGCAAAGATGAATATCGTAAAATTGGAATGGAAACTGTTTTCACTGAGTCATCATTGTCTATTGATAAAAAGATAGTAGCACATGCACTTTATGATTATGAACAATCACATCATCTAAGGGATATTTTGGTGAAGGCAAATTTGTCTGCATATATCCGATTATGTGAATCTGATTGTTCTTCCGATTACATTTGCCAGGCATAGAATATATGGGAACGAGCTTTGCTACTTCGTTTTAGATCAGACATAAATAAAATACCTATTGCGCTTCCCCCAGGGTTTGTCCACAATTTAGAGGCTGTACCATGTCCCTGTAACAATGTTTGAGGCCAATCAATGTAACATTTTATCTTCTTTGTAAAGTTCATGTAAGGTATACGAGATTGTTTTTCATTCTGGTTCTAAAAAAGTATTTACAAAGCACTGGACAATGCATGCCCACCCTTAGACTTTTAATGGCCCAACCTAATAATGAAATAGTTTTGCATGTTGTGGCTTTTTTAAAATGTGTGTGCTGTGCGAACTCGTAGGTCTATGCTATCGTAAAATTACTTTAACACATATTATTATGTTTAACTTTATAAATATTGTTTTATTTCTTTTTGTGCGTCATACATTCGTACGTAATGTTGTATGTGTTTTTATGGTTGTTATGATACTTCTGAATAAAGTTATTTATTGATTGATTGATTGAATGTAATAATGATATTTGATATTTGCCTTAAGCTTTTAGGAGACAATTTTGGACCCTTTTTTGTACAGTTGGACGATAATGCTACCTTTCTAGGACTGGGGGATATTTCCTGAAACATAGTAATAAATAAATAATGGGTGCAAGAAAGCTGCCCAGAGTGTATCAGCCTGTTTAATTATTGAAACCGTGATTTCATGGGGCCCTTACAGTTCTGTATCCACTCTTGGATATACAGGGTCACTGCTACTTTGGTTATCAGCATAACTATTGGAAATATCACTCATCCAGCCAGCTTCAGAGATTGAAATTGCTCATTCTGGACTCACTATACAGTGCAACTAGTCACCAGTACTTTCTAAGATAATGTGAAGCTGCAGCTTCTCTTGAATTTATCCATTTCTTGTCAGTTTCCCCTTTTTAATCTAGGGCCTTTAATCTAGTTCTCTTTTGTTTAAGTCAACAAATTTCACTTTGTCTAGAGATGGAGAAAAAGGCAAATAGTTTTTTACCAGCTGATTTGATTTCCTGGTTTAGTGCATATAAGTTCTTATTTCATTTTTTAATGCAGTGTGGGATTTCTACCTTTACTTGACTGGCTAAGAAGAATTTAATATGCCTTTCACGCCAAATTTAAGGATCCAATACATGTTATAACCTCTATGCCCTTAATACCCTCTGAAAGTCTGGAGCCTAAATCCTATATACTACTTATACTACTGGAGGCCCAGAAAGTGCAACTATTTGAGTTATTAATAACCACATCACCCCTCAAGCAATTCCATGGTATTCAGACCTGCATCATTAATTCCAGATTCATACTCAAAATACAGTGATCATATGCAGATGGTCAGACATCTAAATTAGAACAAGCCAATACATCTGATGCGACGAGATCATGTAATGGAAAGAAAAGAAAGAAAAAGAAAAAGAAGAGAAAGAAAAGTGAATGATTTGGGCGTATAATTTGGAATTTCTCCATTGAAATCACAAATTCAAACTTTCTAAGAGAATCCGGCAATATAACCCGCCCTTCGCCCGTCTGTCCTATTCTTAGGGGGGGAAACTGCCTCTGGGATTGTCCAGGCTTCTTCCTTTTCCAGGTTTGCAAAGGACAAACCTGCAGAGTTGGAGATTTTTTGCATTTAAGTTACCTACAATTATTTCCTTAGGTCAGTCTTCCAAAAAATTAATATCACAGATAAAAGTGAAGATTGAGCTTACTAGATCAAGACTAGGGGCTTTCAGAAGAAAAGAGGAACCCCTTAACCTTCCTTCTTTTGTTGACCATTTTAGTTTTAGAATCAGGCATACATTGGATGGATGGATATGCAATTCATGATTCCAGTTGACTTTATTCCTTAACAAAATCGCAATTCCCCCACTAGCATGCCCCTTGGAGGTAGAATTTGCATCACAAGCAAAAACCTAATAATTTTCATGCATAAACTCATAATAAGCCAATGTTGCCTGCAGGCATATAATTGCTGGATTGAAGGACTCTAAGGAATTCAATTGTAATTATGTTTGGCCAAACCTGCCAGATTCCAAGATATATTTGTTTCACTGGAGCTACCTCCATGACTCCAACATTTTAGGGCAATTGTTGTTCAAAGTTCCCTCCACCCAACTCCATTTAGCTAACTCATCCCCCTTCTCTAGTGCTTGAATACGATGTTGAACAGGTTGCCAGATTTTTATAACCCTTCCCTCCTTGCCTATTGATACAACAACATCCTTGGAGTTGCCTTGCAGCATGACCTTATCAAGCCCTGGGAACAGCAATTTCTTATTCTTATTCTGACCTGACATGTTAGCCTTGTTAAAATCTAAATCCATTCCATGCCCAACAGGGATTACATTACTGCATTATTAGATTTACAATAATTGTTGACCCAAAGGTAATACTTGTGTTGGGTTGTGGACCTGAGGAACTTATATTAGGCTTGGCCGGAGCTCGAAGAGTTTCGCTCCGCGGAGTTACCGAAAAAACTTCACTAAATTCCACAGAGGTCCCTAAGCAGGCGGTGTATTGCTAGGCCACCTACAACATTCACAAAGTGCCCCTGATTCGTGCTTCCTCTCTGATCACAAATGCTGCCAAATAATTCAAATCGCTGTGATTTGCAGTTTCCGCTCCAACTGTAACAAGCGGCACTGGCAGCCCCAAAGTAAAAAAGAAAATGGTAGTTGCGTTTTAATTCCAGCATACGCAGTTAAGTGCAGGTAAATCTCCTATTGCACAGGGTAACCTGCCAGTCTCCAGACCATGCCAGCTCAATCTTTGTCCTGACTTGGCGTGTGGATGCCCCACCCTGGAAGCAGCGGGGGACAGCAGGATGAGCAGGGGCCTCTGAGGTTTCTTGCACTGAAGGGGGCTCTGGAGTTGGGAGTGGAAAGATGCAGACAGATGCTGCCAGACTCACACGAAACAGGTTGCGCGCCTCAGCTGCTGTCAGCTGTACAGTGTGAGCCCACTGCACGCAGCCCAACCTCCACAGCAAGACAGCGGGTTGTTCCTCCACATGTAGCCCCGGGGCTGCTGCTCCTTCTCACAATCCACGCCATCAAGATTTGGTCGGGCGAAGCATCCTTCCACTAGGGCTTCAGTTCACGAAGCAGACCTGCACAGGGAACTAAATTTAAAACACAAAAGATGGTACAGTGTGTAGAAAAGCCAGCATTCTAGTGCTATAGTGGATCTCAATGGTACTATCTGAAGTTCGTAACTACAGTGGTGGTTGCTTCAGTACTTCCAGTGTTGCGCGGACTGACACTCCCTTGGTGCCCGTGGAACACGTTTTCTGACTGGTTACGTTGCTTTACAATTGAAAGCTCAACGGCACGTTACAACCAAGAGCTTCTCCAAGTACCGCCTGTCATTTTGTGCAAAGTAGGTTTCCCGTCGGATCGGATTCAATATAGCTGGTAAGCTCTGCATTCGGGAACCCAGTGGGTGGTAAACTCTGCCACGTGGCTGGTGGCAGAGTTGTGGCAAAATGTTTTGCTGAACTCCAAACTCCAAGATGAGTGCAGAATGGAAAACTCCGCGAACTCCACCGGCGGAGTGGAGTTTTCCACCCACCCCTAATTTATATACACAGATTTTAATATCACTGCTTTTCACAAATTTTAGTGTCTCAGTTTCCGAAAAAGAATGCAAAATGGGCCTGCATTTCATTATAGAACAATAAAACAAAGTCCAACTTATTCGATCTAAACCCACATGATGTCTATTTGAAATGCATGAAACATTTGCAGAAACTGCTCGATGCACTTGTGAGACAAAAATATTTGCCCCATGATTTAATAAACTTGAAGGCCTAGAATCTTTCCCGGCTTATACACCTTGCCAGACAATGCCCGCAGTATTAGTGACCATATTATCATTGTTCTCTGCAGCAAGCTTTTGGATAGAAGTGTCTTTACTTTGAATAATCTTATAATCCAGCCGTACTTTTTGAACTATTTCTTCACTAACTAGAGCATCAACATGATCTAAACATTTAAGGTTATCCCCAACACAAGGCTGAGGATTTGAAGTAAAACCCACAACATTGTCAGGGGCTGACCCAATGTTGGGGTGCCACGATAAACTTTTCTGGATGTCGATAGGCATTTTAGCAAAGTCCACCTCAGGCTTAGTAGATGGATTTTGACTGTGAACAATGTGAAAAGCCAGAATTAGATTATTGGCTAGTGCAGGCAGTGCAGATAGTAAAGAAGCTGGCTTAGGATTATTCACCGGTGACGCATTCTCAGATCTGATTTTCTTCACTTTTGTTTGATGATGTGCCTTTTCTTCTTACTTCTCCCTTTCTTTCTCTTATTGCCTGAGGGTCTTTATTAGGTCGCTCTCCATACTTTGATCACCCTTTGGAGAATCAAGAGTATCCTTTGATGTAGCTGGAATTTTTATACATACAATTCATTTTGGCCCTTGCCTAAAGATTGATAGCCACTCTGCTTTCGATGGCTTTAAAGAAGCCTTTTGCTTTAGTTCCTCAGATAATGATTTTAAACAGTATACTTGCTCCTGATTTGATTTAAAGATTTTAGAGCCTGCTCTACATGAGAGATCTTCTACCATACTGGATTTGCCTAATTGAACAGCGGTATTATTGACCTCACAGTTTACATTAGTTGTAATGGATTTTGACTACTTAACAATGAGTGGTAGTGTTCAGCCACCCCAGGGGGAGTTATGTTTTTATCCCCTATTTGGATGGAAAACAATATGTCCAATACATGACTGAATTGGACCCAGATTTTTCCAAGAGTGACCAAATGGAGGATAAAATGTTCCCAATACAAATCTAGATCTAGTGCCAATGATTTCAAAGCAAAGGCGGGTTCCTTTAATTGCCCCACTCCGCCTCCTTTCCCTCCTTTCCGGCTGATATTAGTTGAGAAACGGAAAGAGGGTCATCCATCCCATTCTTGACCATTGGCTAACGATGACATAGTCATATCCGTACTAAAATTCAAGTGAGGATTTAATTGGTCTGAAGGACTAACCAGAGCTAAGGGGGAATTAATGACTCAATGCCTTGTGTAAATTCTGTGACTCCTTTATTGGATTTAGTAAAGAAATCTAAAATTGCTGGACAAGATTTTAAAATGGAGCAATTGAGGTATTTTATTGCAAGTAATGTTTTTGTGCTCATTGTGCTACTGAAGACGGGATCCATCATTCTGCATAACAATCTTCGTCTAATTCCTCTAGGGACAGGCCGGCCTAAACTTCCAGGTTCTTTCCTATACCAGCCTCTAATTGCTTCAGCTGTAGTACGCCACATCGGTGAAGTGTGGCTTGATGGACCTTAGCACAGCAGGCACTGGAGTCAAGTCATACCTGCCCCACTTAGAGTGCCTGACTGGGAAAATAAAGCACACACCTTTATGGTTGCAAAGTTTGAAATCATCTGAGCCGTTTGTAATTTTTCTGGCTGCAATCCAGTCCATTTTTTTGCACTTTATGCAAATCAGCCCTGGTACTGCTCCAGTAGAAGCAGTCCAACCAGAACTTCCAAGACACATCCTCTTTGAAGAACAACTCCAGGACAGTTAATTATACTGTCAACTTAAAAGTCTCTCTCTAGCATAGGTTCATGTATGTGCATGAGAGAACTATAGACATATCAAATGCATCTTTAGCTCCTATTCGGTGCAAATTAGTATCAGTATTCTATATTTGCATCGCTGCAAAAGTAAATATCAAAAAGTCTAAATTATGTGCATTTTCATAATTGATATACCCTTTATTTTCTTAACAAATATGTCGTTGTGATACGAGATGTGCTTTAAAAGGTCATTTGACTCACCAACAACTCACAGTAGATTATTACCTGTTTGCCTGCTCGCAGTGAGCCTTTTAGAAGGGCTGCAAGACTTGGGGAGAGGAGTGATGTGTTTGGGGTGAGGGGGACTGTGGCCGAGGACCAGACTTCTTCCTATGGGAGAGTGTGGTGCTCAAATATGCTACCCCGCCAGAACCTGCAAAGATCTATTTAAAGCATTCCTGGAGGTTCTTCAGTCTTCCCATCACGTTTTATTTGGGCCCATATGGTTTGCTACGTCATCTCTACCACTGACCAATCAGCAAAGCTATTGCTGTACAGATTATTCTGGTTCACTCAAGAGAGTTTTTAGAGGTTAATACAAAACTAGCAGAATATATAATGCCTCTCCAAGGCAGGTGCTTTACCAAACCACTAACACAAACGTCCACTGGACAACACCCTAAAGGGCTTGTTAGATTACGGGTTGAAAATGTGAGTCACAGAAAAAAATATGGGTCTTTTACAAATTTACTGCAAATATTTCCAAAAATCTTAGTTTTGTTTATGAGTTGTAAAAATCTCAACCTCTAAAAGTATTTTCTGTCTGTAAATAACTCATTTGCTCTCCTTTATGGTTGCAGGGATTTGAAGATTGCTTGCTTTTTTCGGAGCTGATGGAACAGTACCAGAATGACATCGGTAAGGAAACCTATTAAAATAAATGGTAAGGAAAAATCCCGAGTTATATAGGACACAGGAAATTTAGATTGAATGCTGCATTCATTTTTATTAAGCATTCGGCCATCAGGCCTTTGGGTATCATGATTAAAGTGCAACATTAACACATGAAAGTATAGAAAAAACTGTCTTTGTCTGTATTCTCTGCTATATTGAAACTTTTTATCATGCTTCGATCTGGTCAAATTTTTGAAGTCACGAATAAGACAGTAAGGGGCATATGTATCAAAATCCGTTATTGCGATTCTCAAATAGCGATTTTTTGAGAATCGCTATTTGAGAATCGCAAAACGGGATGTATTTAAAAATTCGCAAATATTTTTCGATTTCTTGTTTTTCCTTAATTGCGATTAGCAAATTGCGAAATCGCAATTAAGGAATACCTTCCCATTCATTCCTATGGGCCAGGAGGCCCATAGGAATGAATGGGAAGTCATTCTCAATTTGCGATTCGCAATTAGAGAATCGCAAATTAAGAATAATTTCAAGGGTGCAAGGGTGTCATAAGGACACCCTGATGCACCCCTGAAATGAGCATGTGTGCGCATATGGCGCACATACATGCCCTAAGGGCATGTATGTGCGCCACATGGCACTTTGAAAAATGCCAAAAAGTGCATTTTTCAAAGAAATCACAAATTACCACCAACTTGAAGTTGGTGGTAATTTGCGATTTCTTAAGGAGAAATCGCACAACTTGGGTGCTTGTTACATAGCATTTAAGGAATCGCAATTTGCGATTCCTTAAATGCTTACGCAAAATTAAGGAATGGCAAAATTAGCGATTCCTTAATAATGCGATGCGAAAATGGCTCATACATCGCGTTTTGCGATTTTGTATTCGCAAACGCTGTTTTTTTGCGAATCTCAGCGTTTGCGAATACAAAATCGTTTGATACATATGCCCCTAAGGAAGACTAAAAAGATTGAAAACAGGGCAAAACACAAAACAGAGACATACTGCAGAATGTTCCTATCAATATGCTGGATTGATTTAGGTTGGCACAAGATGGTTTAGCCAGGCCAACCGTGATATTCTTAAAGCACTATCAACATTTTTATTGTTACACAAACAACTTTTTGTTGATGCAAATAATAGGGGATCTCTCACATCTCTATGAATTGGGTAGATTGCTGTCACCGTACCTTATCATAATACATTTAGATCAATGAGCCAGTTCTTCAAAATGGTTTGCTTGCAAAAAACCCTGTTGCCCTCCACTTAATAATGTGGATTTTTTGCAGGGAAAGGAGTTCATGTAAAGTTGTAAGATGTGCATATGCCCAACAGTAGTTGGGTACCTTTTCTATTCTCATTCAGATAGTTACTATATCCTTTATGGCAGACTATTGACATGCTTCAATGTGATTGAAAATAAATATACTGGGAAGTTAGGTGCCTATCAACAAAGTGCTTACACTTTTTTTACATGGCCAGATCGGATACCATTTCCGTGGTTGTAAGTTTCACCTCTCTGCGTGAATTTCCACAGATCCAGATTATGTGACTCAGCATGTACCATTTTCGCCATGCCAAGGTACATCTAAGGAGCCCCAAAAATGCAGAGACTGGTCCAGACTTCACTGCATGGTTTCTTTCCCTTTTTAAGTCGTGGGAATTGTTCAACATGTTTTAATGATATCTGTATTCACACAAACGTGTTTTGTGATTTTTAAAAAAAACTTTGTGTAAAAGGTCATTTTATTTTCCAGAGTTCTGCCTGCCTGAATTCTCAAGACTCCGGGTGCAAGATGCTCATGCTATTTCAGACCTCGCCATGTACAATTACCAGGAGGTAAGAAGAGGCCCACATCTAGAGAGCTCGACAACTGCTGACATGTAATCATAATAAGGATATTCTTCATATTAGGTCGCTCCCCAGCCACTGCGCTGCCCCCCTGTGTGCCTGCTCAGGATTCGGCTGTTGCCTGATTGCTTTGGTTTCCCGCTCCCCTGATCGCCCATTTCCCGCTTGTTTTCCAGCTCCCTGATCGCCGTTTTCCCGCTTGTTTTCCTGCTCCCCTTCCCCTGATTGCCTTGGTTCCCGCCCCCCTTCCCTTGTTTGCCTGGTTTCCCGCCGCTGCTCCCCTGCGGCCCCGCCCCCGAGCATCCATTTCGCCACCCCACTCCCGCCTCCCAGCTGCCCCTCCCTCCCTCAGCCCCTCTTATGGAGGCCGCGCAGCGGTGAGGAGAGCACACCTTGCCCTGCTAGGTCGCTCCCCAGCCACTGTGCTGCCCCCCTGTGTGCCTGCTCAGGATTCGCCCGTTGCCTGATTGCCTTGGTTTCCCGTTCCCCTGATCGCTGATTTCCCGCTCCCTGATTGCCGCTTTCCCGCTTGTTTTCCCACTCCCCTTCCCCTGATTGCCTTGGTTCCCGCCCCCCTTCCCTTGTTTGCCTGGTTTCCTGCCACTGCTCCCCTGCGGCCCCGCCCCCCGAGCCTCCCATTTGCCACCCCACTCCCGCCTCCCAGCTGCCCCTCCCTCCCTCAGCCCCTCTTATGGAGGCCGCGCAGCGGTGAGGAGAGCGTACCTTGCCCTGCTAGTTCGCTCACTCGCCACTGCGCTGCCCCCCTGTGTGCCTGCTCAGGATTCGCCCGTTGCCTGATTGCCTTGGTTTCTCACTCCCCTGATCGCCGATTTCCTGCTTGTTTTCCCGCTCCCTGATCGCCGTTTTCCCGCTTGTTTTCCCGCTCCCCTTCCCCTGATTGCCTTGGTTCCCGCCCCACTTCCCTTCTTTGCCTGGTTTCCCGCCGCTGCTCCCCTGCTGCCCCACCCCCCGAGCATCCCATTCGCCACCCCACTCCCGCCTCCCAGCTACCCCTCCCTCAGCCCCTCTTATGGAGGGTATGCAGCGCGCGCACGCAGGGGGCGCGCCTAAGGCGCGCCAAAGGCAAGCCCGTCTGCACCCGTCCGCGCCTGGACCACACCCAGTGCCAGAACCCCTGGACCCCACGCTCGCCACGACGCCAGACTCAGATACGACGCTGACTCCCTCCACGCACTCAACGCCGGGCGACACAACACCTGCTTCCAGGCCGCCCCAAAACGGACCCACGGACCCTTCTCCTGCCGCACCTGCAGCTTCACCTGCGACAGACCCACCAAACCTCCAAGGACTGGACCCAACCACCTCCGCTGCATTCTGCTCAACACCCGCTCCGCACGCAAACACAACATCGAGCTCTGGGACATGCTCGACACCTCCGCCCCAGACGTGGCCTTCCTCACCGAGACCTGGTGGAACGACTCCTCGGCACCCGACATCGCCATAGCCATCCCGGACGGCTACAAGATCCCCCGCAGGGATCGCGCCAACGGAATCGGAGGAAGAATAGCCATCGTCCACAAGTCCACCCTCAAGGTCACTACCCACGCAGACGACACCCTCAGCACCGTTGAACACCTGCACTTCCAGATCCCCACCGACCCCAACACCACCCTCAGAGGAACACTCATCTACAGACCCCCCCGGACCCCGGGCTCAGTTCAGCGACTCCATCGCCGACCTCGCCAGCACCCACGCACTCGCTTCCATGGACTACATCCTCCTCGGGGACCTGAACTTCCACCTCGAGAACAACAACGACGCCAACTCCACCACTCTGATTGAAAACCTCGCCAACCTCGGCCTCAGACAACTCGCCACCACACCCACCCACGCCGCAGGCCTCACGCTGGACACCGTCTTCTCCACAAGCACCCACATCGCCTTCGACCACACCACCGAACCCCACTGGACCGACCACCGCTGCATCCACTTCACCTTCAAAAAACCAACCACGCACCATGGCACCCAACAGCTGCCTCGCCACTGCTGGAACAAAGTCACCGAAGACCAGCTGATCACCACCCTCGCTCAGAACCCACCCATCGACCCCACCTGCCCTGACGCCGCAGCCCGCAACCTCAGATAGTGGATCAACGACTGCGCCAACACCCTCGCCCCACTCAAGAGACCCTCCAACAGCCACGCCTGCAAGAGAGCCACCTGGTTCTCCGACGAGCTCCAGACCTCCAAGCATGCCTGCCGGAAGCTGGAGAAGGAATGGCTCCACAAACGAATGCCAGAAAACCACGCAGCCCACAAGGACGCCACCCGCAGACATCACCACCTCATCAGACTAGCCAAGAGATCCTCCTTCAAAGACCGCCTGGATAACAATGCACACAACAGCAAAGAACTCTTCCGCATCGTAAAAGAACTCTCCAATCCCGACGCCAACGCCAATGACATCCCGCCCTCACAAGAATTGTGCGACTCACTAGCCATCTTCTTCCACCGCAAGATCGCTGACATCCATGACAGCTTCAACACCACGCCTGCACTGACTATGCCAGACCCCACCTCCCCTGCGAACACCAACAGCGCCAACCGCCTGACCTCCTGGGCCAACGTCAACGACGACGAGACACGCAAGATCATGAACTCCATCCACTCAGGATCTCCGTCAGACCCATGCCCACACCACGTATTCAACAGACGCAGCCATCACACCTCAACTACGGAAGGTCATCAACATCTCCTTTGAAACTGCGACATTTCCGGAAAGCTGGAAGCACGCCGACATCAACGCCCTCCTCAAAAAGCCCAAGGCGGACCCCAAGGACCTCAAGAACTTCCAGCCCATCTCCCTGCTCCCGTTCCCGGCGAAGGTCATCGAGAAAATAGTCAACATGCAATTGGCCCGCCACCTCGAAGACAACAACATCCTGGACCCATCCCAGTCCGGATTTAGGAGAAACCACAGCACCGAGACAGCCCTCATCGCCGCCACAGACGACATCAGGCGCCAACTGGACAACGGCGAAACATCAGCCCTCATCCTCCTGGACCTGTCAGCCGCCTTCGACATGGTCTGCCACCGCACCCTAAAGACACGCCTCCAAGAAGCCGGAATCCAAAAAAAGGCCCTTGACTGGACCACGTCCTTCCTCTCCGGCAGAACTCAGAGCATCCGCCTCCCACCCTTCCGGTCAGAAGCCACTGACATCATCTGCGGCGTCCCCCAGGGCTATTCCCTCAGCCCGACGCTGTTCAAAATCTACATAGCCCCCCTCGCACAAGTGGCCCGCCACCACAACCTCGAAATCATCTCCTACGCCGACGACACACAGCTCATCCTCTCCCTCACCAAGGACCCTCACACCGCCAAAACCAACATCCACGAGGGAATGAAGGACATCGCCGACTGGATGAGGAGCAGCCGTCTGAAACTGAACTCGGACAAGACAGAGGTCCTCATCCTCGGACCCTCCCCCTCAGCCTGGGACGACTCCTGATGGCCGACCACACTGGGGACTGCACCGACACCCACCGACCACGCACGCAACCTAGGATTCATCCTAAACTCCTCCCTCTCCATGTCCAAACAGGTCAACGCCGTCTCCTCCTCCTGCTTCAACACCCTTCGCACGCACCGCCGGATCTACAAGTGGATCCCGACCGAAACAAGAAGAACAGTGACACAGGTCCTCGTCAGCAGCAGACTGGACTACGGCAACGCACTCTACACAGGAATCCCAGCCAAACACCTACGGCGTCTACAACGCATCCAAAACGCCTCCGCCCCACTGATCGTCAACGCCCCTCGCCGCAGCCACATCACCCCCCTCCTGAGCGACCTGCACTGGCTCCCCATCGACAAGAGGATCACCCTCAAGCTACTCACCCACGCACACAAAGCACTCCACAACGACGGACCAGCCTACCTGAACAGCAGACTCAGCTTCTACACCACCACCCGCCAGCCGCGCAGCAGTCCCCCGCATCCAACAAACGACCTACGGCGGCAGATCCTTCTCCTACCTCGCTGCCAAGACCTGGAACACCCTCCCAACCCACCTACGGCAGACCCAAGACCTACTCGCCTTCAGAAGACTCCTCAAGACCTGGCTCTTCGAGCAGTAGCGGCTACCCCCCCCCCCCCCCCCCCCCCCCCCAGCGCCTTGAGACCCTCACGGGTAAATAGCGCACTTTACAAGTACATTGATTGATTGATTAGCGGTCCCATTGGGGTGCATGCCTTTTGAGTGTTGACTATGCCAGCCAGTGCCACCTTTAGAACAGTGCACAGTGCCACCACACGGGGTGCCAAACTCGGGAGACCGCTCTCAGGCATAAAGCCAGGGAACCTGACTGCCTCAGACTGTGCTGCTTGCACTGCAAAGGAGATTCTAACAGCAGCAGTTCAAGCCTGTTTTTAGAGTTGGCTATCTTTTATTTTATCTTCTACAAAGTAAAAATCAATGTGCATGTGCATAATGGGTGCAGGGCACCAGGTCCGCGATGTCAGTGGGAGGCAGCAAGGCCCGTCATCAACATGTTTCTGGTTGCCTGCCTGTCCTGGGCCTGGCCTTCACACCACTTTTTTTTCCTTTAGGAGCCTATTTACAAGCCCCTTGTGCCACCAGTGCATCACTTTCAAAATGGGAAAAGTGACGTACGGGCAGTGCAAGGGGTTTGTAAATAAGGCCCTTAGTTGTTGGACCCAGGGGGGGTCTTATGTGGCAATCTAAGCGCCAGTCAGGCTTATTAAACATTCAGGATTCAGCAGCGTGGGAAGTGGCAGGAGGATGGCCCATTTAATAGAATGCAAAAATGGTTACAGAACGCACATAGGTAAATTAAGGGTAACATTGTTGAGACAGTTGATGGTGGAGAAAGACTGCATAATATCGGAAGCTCAGTGTGCGGATGTAAAGGGATATAAACAAGAAAACACAATTTCCAATTTACTTTTGTCACTGCAATGAGTGCACGATTGTTCAGGCTGATGTGCTGTCCTCTTGTGGATCATGATCAAATAAACTATGCTGTGTTTTCAAATTGGAATTTTTGCAAATTTGGAGAGTCATCACTGTATTTGTATGCTTATTCCGCTCTACTTATGCCTTATTTTCCAGCATACAGGCAAAGAAAACTATTGGGGGCTTATTTATTAAAAAATCATGCAGCTCAAGTCCGCTTGCTGCACTGCATGACAGGGAAAGGGCAAGATTGCGCTGTATCTAACATTGTATGGCGCATTCCTGCCTTTTCCCTGTGCTGGTGCACAATGGTGCAAGGGAGCCTGCTTTGTAAGCAGGATTTATTTTGTGTGTGAATAGATTCCTTCCTGCACAAAAACAATACAGAGAGACGGTTTCCTCTAGAACGAAGAAGTAACGAAGAGAAATAAAGATATTTCTCCTCATTACGCCTCACCTGGGGAAGCGTAGCATTTTGGCGCATTCCCAGGTCCACCAGTAATGTTAAATCTGGGAATCCACTAAAATCCATGGGTGAATGCGTTGGATCACAGTCTCCACCCATGGAAGGACTCTCTGGGGTAGAGTAACACAACACACGATATGTGCTTTGCTACTCCAGTTGCGTCAATGTTGCATCCCGTCTGGAAATGCTAAGCTCTTGTTTTCTATTTTCCATGTCACCCAAAACATCCAATATAATACTGGGAATCGACGACCGACCCGTGCCGCGTGCCCCCTCCAGCCTTCCACCTGTAGTGAACAGTAACCGCAGAGCCACCTGTCCGAGGGCACCACCAGTTTACGCTCCCTTTCATATTTTGCACCTATATTTTTAAGCATCTGTGTTGCTATTCATATCTTCTATTGAACTGATACACTATAGGCAGTCATCCCGTCAGTTTCCACATGGCAGCTGACAGGATGGAATTAATAAACTGTTGTACTTGATGGAGAAACCTTTCACAGTTTTGACCCATTTGAAAGTAGCACAGAGGGTTAATGCTAGCTCAAAAGCAGAAGATGTAACCTGCACATCATAAATTTGTATTTTATGTAGATTACTCACTGGGTTACTGCTTTCCTCACAGAGATGCTTGTGTTACTTGCAGTTCATAAGTTATGATCCATTTAATGCAGCACAATGTGCTAAGAACTGTCATCAAATAGATGCATGAAAACTGTACGCATAGGTTTAAGTTACGTTTTTGTCTCTGTCCTTCTTTATTTTAAAGCTTCTAAAAATTGTTACTTGGATAGCAATACAACCCCAATCACTGAGTTACGTTTTAAATCCTGATTTTGTGTTTCACCAGACCAAGCACTCTTAATATATAACGCCTATCATTATGGATGGTGCCTGCCTGACACCCACAACTTGTAGCACCTACTGTTTTATGCAACATTTCTTATACATTGATTTACACAATTACATGATTGTCTGTGTGTGAGTGTGAGATGAAAAGCGCTCTGACGCTCAACATAGAGATGAGTAGCACTATGACAGAAATTTTATAAATGTGGTAGGGGTTATGGAGGGATGGAGGACACCTATGAGGGGTGGCATTGAGGGGATCCGTGGAGAAGGAGGTAATGATGGGCACCAACAAAGATTATCACACCAGGTGCCACAAACTCTAAAGTGGCCCATAGTTATTTGTAACCCTGGGCGTAGTTTGCGAAGTAGCGCTACGCTTAGGTACGCGAAGTGCACTTCACACTACGCGAACTACGCAAACTGCGTAGTGCACTGTGCAAGATGCTGTTTGCGATGCTTGCACAGTGCCGGATGCTTGTCCACACTGTGCAAACATCGCAAGCTGCATCTTGCACAGTGCAAGCGGTTGTTTTCTGCCGCTCGAGTAGATTTCTGCTCGAGCGGCAGCTTTCTCAACATGGACTGGTAGTTTCTCATCGCGAGTGGTCGCGAGCATATGCGACCACTCGCAATGAGAAACTTGACCTCCCCGCGTTGAGAAGCTCGCCGGGAGGTTTATTTTCCACGCTCGCGATCGGCAACTTGATGTTGCTGATTGCGAACAAGGAAAAAGTCTCGCTGGGATGTCATTTTGCTCGCTCGCGGTCGCCAACTTGATGTTGAGGACCGCGAGCAAGCAAAAAATGTGCTACGTCCAATTCGTGTAGTGCGAGGTAGCACAAACTTCGCAAACTACGCGAGCGTAGCGTAGTGCTTTGCCCAGGCTTAGTTATTTGAAATGACACACAGCTACTGTGAAACACACTTTAAGATTTGTGTCATTTACCTCCACTTAGCACACCTCCAGCGTTTCTCACAGCGTTTTGTGTTTTTTGACATATTTCAAATACATCAACTAGACATTACTGGCACATATAAATAGGATATCTCTGCTGTAAACCACACACACATGCTTATTGGTTAACCAAGGCTAACTTTCTTATATCTTTCGAGGTTAGATCGCAAAACAGCGGAAAAGGTAACTAGGTGCAAAACAAGTCACCTCGAATCACTGTGAAACCTACAAAAACTGAAGCCTGTGGGAAGCGTTATGTTACAATGAATCTGTCTTAGTAGCCGCCGAGCTGAGATGCACCGGCTTAAAATGTAACTGAATGTATTTCCAAAATAGTTTCAAGTTGTACATATCCATGCTCAGCACATACCAGAAATTAAGTGGGCCCTGGGCCCTTCCCTTCAAACCACCAGTTATGTAAGAAGACACCTAGCAGGTTTTTGGTATTCATGAGTAAGTTTTATTTCCAAACGTATCTGTTTTATGTTGTGTGCTGTACAGATTGTTTACCAATACTGAAGTGATGTGTTAGATATCTTCACAACGATCATAATGAATAGATTAATATTTCACAGATTTACAATATTTCCATTCCTGTTATGGTGCAACCTCTGCAGCCCAGAAAATGTGCTTAAGTGATACTTAAGCAAGCACATGACTTCCAGCTGATCACAGAACAGTAACCAGGGAAATGCTTCCTGTACAATCCCTTCTCAGGGCGCCACATGACCGATATCGTTCACGCCCCATGAAAAGATAATAACTTTGTGCAAATCTGGGTCGGACCAAAGGGTCTGGTTCTCCAGAAGGTCAAACCCTCCCCTCTAACCAGCCCCTGTGCCAGCTCACACTCTCCTGGATAGGGTTGGGATACAGGGGATGAAGGTGTTTTAGGTCATATAAATGGACTTTTTGGCATCATTACCGCTACTATGTCTGGCAGACTGTTGGTAATATGAGCGTCGAGTGGTACACAGCATGTGTAGTTACTACTTCTGGAGTAAAAAGATGAGTACTTGGGAGGTGGCGTGGGTTTTTAAATTCCTTACCCTGCCGCCCAAGTGCAGCACACTCCAGCCAGAAATAATGCCCCCTGAGAGGTGACAAGCTGGTCAAAAATGGCCTGTTAAGTTAGAAGAGATAAAGTGCCCCGTCACCTCTGGACCCACTTCCTGCCCAGAGTGTACCTAATGGTGTTCCTTTGCAATTTGCCGGGGGCACTCAGCAGAAGAGCTTCATACGTAATCCACTTGTGCAGTTATGGGGTATTTGCAGATATTCAGTTCCGTTGCACATGTATCGACCACTTAACGATCTTCCTCAGGGGTCTTATGACAAACCAATCTGAGAGGCCCCCTCTTGCTCCAATAGTTCTTCATGAAAAGAGCCCAGTAGGATAGTGAGAACCTAGGGGTCGCTCCTCTTAATTGCTCCACAAGCTTCTTGAACACAACAGATACCTTTGGCATGTCAAAGCAGACAGCAGACTTGCAGTTTATTTTGCCTCTTCAAAGCCAATGTGCGTGTTTACACTCCAAGCAGCAGTTTTTTGTGTAAAATTCCATCTTTTTTTTGGGTGGAGAGGAGTTTTATATCGCGCAAACTTGACCCGATGGTATCAGAGTGCTTTTCATGAGCACCAGTTGCGTTACACAAGGACACATTCATTTTGTTAGGCACAGGGAGATTTAATGATTTTCCCAGAATCACAGGATGTTGAGCGTCATTGCCGAACCCGGTTCCCCAGATTTGAGCGCGATGGCCCTAGCCATTAGATCACATCCTGTACCCTTCTCTTTTTGTTTAGAGGGCAGTAGTGTTACATCTTGAGTGGGCTGTTATGCTTTTAATGAGTCATTATTATCGTTTCTCAACAGGGATGCAAAACAGTAAGAGAGGCTGTAAGTAGCACAGCTCATGCTTAGTAAGAGCTAGAAAGCAATACTGTTAAGAATGTTCATAATTTTTCAATTTAAGATCTAAGACGGTCCAATTTTTTTGCAGTATGAGGTTACATGACGTTTTCACAAACAATCCATTTGAACCCATCAGCAGCATCATTGTTTTTCTCCGCCTTCTACTGCTCACCTGCCTTCCATTTGTATGATGGAAGAAAAGCTAGCTTTTGAATAAATTGTGTTGAGCCAGCTGGAAGATCTGTAGAAGCAGAACCAATATATTCACTTTATTATTTCTAAATCAGAAAGAGAAAACCTTGACATCTTTAGGAGCAGCTTGTAAATAGCATTCAAGACAATTTATTAAAGGGGAGTGATTGTGGTGCATCACAAGGCAGTAAGACAGTGGTGATGGCTCTAAGAAACCATTTCCTGAAATACAGAAACAAATGCAGAACATCACTGAGCAAGCCTCATTGATGCACATCCTTTGGGAACATGACCTTGAGTTCCCACTGTATCATGTATGAGCCCGTAGACGTTACTTAAAAACCACAAAAACCTGACCAACCCAACACGACTCCTGATTGTGTCTGGCTCTGGACCAGCAATCAAGCCACTATTCCAATTTGTGGATTTCTTTATTAAATAATTTGTCTCTAAGATTCTGTCTAATACCAGGGACAGAACAGGCTTTATTATACTCTGCTGCCTTAGACTAAACCAGTTTATAAAGGCCCTGCACATTAGTTATAGACCAGAGCAGCAACATTTGGCCTGTAAAGAGGGAGAGGGCTTTAAAAACTGCTACAGCCAGAAGCAGAAGGGTTACAAGACTACTAGGACATTCCACCCACTTTGGGTAGAAAGTTCTAAATAAACACGTTGAAACAAGAAAAACAAACATTACAATGCAGGAGTAAAAAGGGCTATACTAGCCAATATTGGCCCACTGTGACTCCACTACCATTTTCTTCAATAAAACCGCGTAGTGCGCAGAGTTCCGAAAAACTCAGCAGAGTGGAGTTTTTTCTTGCTTACGCTCACCAGCATTAAGTTAGTGAGTGTGAGCAAGGAAAATCTTACTCTAGACCCCATCCTGGCAAGATTCTCAATGTGGGTGGTCGCCGAAGGTCACTACGCTCACTTTGAGAAACCATCCTTTTGCATTGAGGAAGTTGCCATCCAAGTAGAGCATCTACTCAAGCAGCATAAAGAAGCAGCGTCCTCTTGTTCTGCGTGTGGTTCCATTCGTGTTGATGTTACAGTGTGGGACAAACTCTCGGCACTAAAAATCAGTGTACCCGGCATAACGTAATGCACTCCACCACTTGAGGAACTCCGCATAGGGCAGCAGAGTTGTTTTTCTCACTCATGCGAACTCGCAAACTCTTCCCAGGCCTATTTTATTATAACAGCACAAAGGACTCTGCCTACACACAGGCAGGGCGGTGGAGTAAACATAACAATCAATATATATAAGATGTCCATGATGGATCTTCCCCTTTTGTGAAGTTGGTTGCATATATTGTGTTTCAATCCTGTTTGTGTGCTAATGTGATGTGTGACTAATTGATTTTGTCATCTACACTTTGTCTTTGTAAGTTGTATCTGTGTTAGAGCTGTGGCACCGGGACTATGTAGTTGGCAGTTGGCTTACAAGAAGCTAAGGTGGCTGGGTCCTGAAGATATATATTGATAATGATAGGAGAGTTTGCTTTAACAGACGTTAGGACTACTTATGGAATCTGATTAGTATTGATGTGCAGGCTTTGACAACCCACTATTAGAGTAATGAACATCGGTTAGTGAAAACAAAATATAGAAAACGGAGCACCTGGGCTCATTTGAACTGCCATTATGGTGTCAGTTTATCTTACTAAATAATTCATTAAGCAACTTCAATTATTTATATCACTTGAAATAACATCCATAATTATCCTGTATAAGTAGAACCTGCTCACACTTAACTGATTCGTATATGGCAGAGCGAACTATACCTCACAAAAACATGAGTCTTTTAAGTATGCTGTTTCATTCTTCATATTATACACCTTCATATAAAGTGGGAGATACAGGACCTCAGTGCTCAATTGTGGTCACACAAATGTCATGGATGAATTCCTGCATACAGATCATAATTTGATTTGGCTTGCAAATATGTTTTTCTAGTGATACTCAAAGGAGAATTGGTTCAGTCCATCAAATACAGGACGCTCCTGTGTCTCCTACATTTTGATCCTAACATAATTTAGTGGGCCTTCCTAAGGTAGAGAAAAATGGAGCTGTGGTTGAAAGCTACTGTCTCAATGGGTTGTGTCTCCATTCTGGCCTAAATTATTGCGGTAGAAATGTATTAATTAGATATTAGTTCATTTATGAAGAACTGGCAAGATGAAGCTAAAGTAATTTGCAGAGAGACTAAGTGGAATAATTTAGCATTTTATAACACTGGTTCCCATGAACAAATGCCTATTGAGAATAGAACTAAGCAATGTACCTGCTATACTTAACTCCAGTTCAGCGCACAAACTTACAAATTCAATATTAGATGCTTTTTCTACATTTGAAGATGCAAAAATAACTTGCTTGGGTAAATGGTTTTGAATTGGCCTGATATTTAATATGCTTGGATTGGAAGTTTGTGTATCTAGTCACACAACACTAGGAATGGTATTTAACCAGGAGAAGATGCTAAAGCTGACTTTCATTGGACCTTGTTGGGATTCGAGTTTGGGTAAAGCCCAGTATAAGAATGATATTTTTTTCTATTCAACTGCTGGTAAAACACAGACAGAGGTATGTAGGAAAGTTGGAGAACCACCCATACTATAGGAGTGGGGAAGCAAGGTATTCTAAATGATGTTGCAGAAATAGATGCTTATGCTTGGCTAGATTTTTATTAAAATAAATTCTTACACATATGTGGCAAGGTCAGAGAAGATGTGTTAAATCGCAAGCACGGAATGCTTGAAGTTTGAAAAGTAAGCTGAACTACTGTATTCAATGATATTGTTTATATAATTCTCTTTCCTTAAGTGGTCCTTTCTGCTGTATTTTTGGTGAATACAAATACTTTGAAAGAGCCTAAAATTTTCTCTTTCTGTTGGGGTTGTTGTATATCCTTTAGAGTTTCTCTATTTATTATTATTATTATTATTATTATTATTATTATCCTTTTGTTGTTTATGTCATTTGCTTCTAGTCCAATAAACTTATGCAATTTCTCCTTTAACATAGACACTCAGGGTGTGCCTTACATCATATAGTAGAAGAATGTTTATGCATTTCTATATATCACTTGAACCTAAAATAGATCTGTTGTTTAAGGTATTTTTCTTTTTACATTTGTTTTCATTAAGTCTTTCTATACTTATTACCAAACTTGCATTATTATTGCATTATTCAACACATTCTTTGTGTTTATCTTCATCCGAGTTCTTTCTTTACTCTTCGAAAAAGGATCAGTACAGAAAAGGATCAATGTCTGGTTCAAAAAAGTTGATTCTATTCATGTTTTGTTTTCTTACGGAAAACATTGATTAACTCAGAATATGTGAGACATATCTGCTTCTTGTTCTGAGATAAATAACATGTCTTGCTTTCCCATTTTTAAGTAGCTAAAAATTAAAGTTGCATAGTGTCTCACGATTTGTACCAGTCCCTCCATCAATTATTTATAAATAATATTGTCATCTAAAGTTTGGGCAAAAAGTCTGTCACCCTTAAGATTACTTTTCCTTTGTTCATGACTGAGCATTTGATCCACCTGCCCTACTGATTCTTGTGAGATCATAAATCCATAAGGATCATAAATCCAGGTGAACGTCTTATCAATATTGCAATTTCTCTTGCTTTAGTTTCCTCTAGAAAAAAAGGCTACATGGCTTTCCCAAAGAATACCGAATACCTGTCCTGTATCTATTCTGAAAAAAATAGGAATCTTGAATAATTATGATGTTTGCATAATTCTTTTGATATCTTAAGTATTGTGAGTTTAGCTTATTTTATCATATTGTCTTGGTTTTATAATCCATATTCTTTACTTCTTATTCTTAAATAAATTCATTGTATCTTTATCATTCTTTTGATTGGATTTGGTATTCCATTGTTAGAGTGCTATTGTTAGACTGTTAGAAATATTTCAAAATGATCTGCAAAGATATCACTATTTTCTGACCTGGAGTGGCTTCAGAGTCCACCCCAACCCCATCTGTTTGCATACTTTTCATGCTAAAGGTACCTATGTCTTTTCCTTTTGACATGTTGGATCCAATATGGGCAAAATTTAAAATGAAGATATACTAAATATCACATTTTTTAAAACTCCTCAAATGCAGACCTCAGTTCAAATCTTTTTATCAGCTTTGGTGCATATATGCGGTCCAATCAGGATTAGCAGGTATCAGCTCATAGTCATTTTCCATTTGTAGATGGCGAAACGCTGGTTGAGTAATAGGTGAAATTGACAAGAATTCTTCTCAATTTACCTTGATTAGCAGGATGAACCCATTTTCACTCTCTGCCACACAATCATTGTGCCTTAGGGTTTCTTATCTTATTGTTCAGTTTCCCTGCTTATTTACTTCATACTTCATCTTTGCTGTCCCTTCACTGATAAGGTTTTTTTACTTTCAACTTTTTCTAGATTTTGTCCTGATTTTCTTTACTTCTGCAGGAGTATGATACTCCACCTTTTTACTTATTATTGATTCACCTTGTTTTATGATATGAATGGTTCATCTTAATAGGAAATGTTCTTCTGTTTCTGCTCTCACCGCTGGTTCACTCACAAGTGACAACATTTGGTTTGCCCATCTCTTTCTGTCTCTGCCGATTGCATGTGAATGCATGGGAGAACTTCTTTTTACTACTTTAATTAGTGATTCAAAATTTACATAAGATAATTTCCGTGCAGTGCTTGCTAAATTTGTAAATGCAGAATAGTATTTGTTTTTTCTCTTGTTTGTTATTTTTATCTCTTTTCCCCCTTAATGAGTTGAATTTCTGTCCAATTTTGGGCTCTTTATTTGCTTGAGAATCTTCTACTCCTCAATAGATCATATTGGGTCTTCTCAGTCAACCAGTCAATTAAGTTTGTCTTAGCAGCAAGGGATATTATTTTTAGTTGGAAGGAGACTTCGCTAATTTCTTCTTTTTTGTAGAGGTGATAGTCCTTTACTTCATATGTACACAAGTTTTGCTCATTCTCTTTTTATTATAAATTCACTTTTGCCTCTCTGAAGTAGATGATTTTTGTTTGCTTTTTGTTTCGAGTCCTTCTTTATTCATGATATATTTATTTACAATTTTTAAGTCAGAGAGACACTTTTGCGTTTTGTTGCTCAGATCGAATATTCTTCTTGCCATTAATTTACTAAACAAAGCCTCATATATCCTTAGTGATAGCTCGGTCTCCTTTAAGCCTACTAATAATAATGACTGATCTGTGTTTCCTATCCACTTACTCTTTGTTTTAGACCTTGACTTTTGTTTATGCTCTTGTGCATCACTATCCTGATTGTTTCTCTTACCCTGCTTCTTCACCTACTGACCTTGGCCTCCAGATCGATATCCTGGACAATTTTCTTTCCTGCACCTAGGTTGCTTCCTTCTTCCACTCTTCTGAATTGTGCCTCTATTCAGCAGTGCTTCTTTCAATCCTTAACAGTTTGCAAAGAAAGCTATTGGATACCACAGTCACTTGAAGCGGACTTCTGCATATATGGCTCTGTCTTCTGCCATCTACAGCATATGCTCTAGTACTTTTACCTCTAAAGGCCTTTGCCTCTCTCTATGCTTGGAGTCTTAAAGCTATCCACAGTGGGTAAAAGCAAATCTGGGGCAAATGTATTACAGAGAAGAAAAAATTATAAAAGAAAGAGTCACCGAAAGTTGGAGAAGAGAGGCAAGAAAGAGATTTTCAAAATCCATGCATTTATTAACGATTCTCAAAGGTTCTCTGTACTCATTTGCTGCAAGTTATTTTTCTGCTTCTTTGCTGCCACTTTCTTTTCAGTACACCTCTTCTCCAGGTTCTGCTTTCATTCAAAGTATAGCTTGTCATAGCTGCTGTTCTGTTCATCACCTGGCGTCACCCCTCATCAGCCAGACTAGCTTGAATCCAGTGGCGCAGTGAGCACTGGACCTACGCCTGGGCATACCCTTCCCACTTAGGGTGACAAAAGCAAAAGGAACACTTGATAGATGGAATGCTGAACAATGAAAAATTCACCCCCAGTCACAAAGACCAGGGTTTAATCCATCATTCTTTTGCTAACCACACCACTGCAGTTTGGACCCAGCCATATGCAAATCAGCCTTGACCCTGTTCCTCATGGGAACAGTCCAGCCCCAAACTGCAGAGACAAAGTACTTAGAACTTCATAAAGAATGGCTTCGGAAATTCTTACCCCTACTCAAACCCCTTATTGTGCAGAGATCTCAATGACGAGGTGCACATATTTACAAAGTGCAATATTGGCCCCCTCCCATTACATTTTGGGGCAGGCAGATTTTGATCTAATAAGCAGCAAAAACTTCATGTGATTCCCTAATATTGGAGAAAAACATAGGTGCTAATTATCCCACCTGATAAATTCCAGGCCTCAGGGAAAGGGAAAATGTACTAACATTTTGCACTAGTTTGTGCCACAAAAGTGAAGCAAATCATCAGTGAAAAATGTTTATTTGGCAAATGCTTTGTAGTGCACAACTTGTAGTCACTGGAAAGTTTCCCAAAAGTAACACAGAGCAGTACCGGATGCTGCTTTGTATTACTTTGTGCCAACGGGGCATTCCATGGGTGGGACTTCAGCGTTCCCACGCATCAATGGCAAACAAGGCTTTGCACCAAAGAGTAAAGTGAGGCAGGTGTTAAAAAGGAGAAATGTTTTTATTTCTCTGAATCTTTCCAACTTTAAATATGTCCTGCCCTGTGAGAACAGCTGGTCTAGACATAGTATTTTGCACTGTTAGAGAGTACTAGCTCACACTTTCTTCAAGGGCTTTTTGTTCTAAGATGTTTGCATAACTGGGTGAAGTTATTTTGATAGGTTTACCTTTAAAATCTATTAAGTTACCTTCTCTCTAATCTGAAAAGGTGATTTAACATAAGCTTAAACGTTTAATCATTTTTTTCACTATCAGGAATGCTGAGAAGCTTGAAAGAGAGCAATTTGTTACCCCACATTTTTCAGTGACATATTAGACATTTGCAGATCTCTGGGTATTATACGTCAAAAGGGGGTATTTGAAAGAACATAAAAAAAATATTTTATCACTGCAAACATCTGGCTTGATTTTGAGTTAGGTGGAGGCTGCCGATTTGTGTCCACATTTGAATTCAGTTCCCTACCAGAGGAGAATTCCACAAGCAGATTTCCCACCAGATCACTGTTTGTAGGATGGTGGTAATTCTGCCTGCTGATTTTTGAACAGCAGTGAATCAACCAAGAGGATATTTGCTACTTGTTGTGCAAGCCTCCCTATTTATAGTTACCACTTTTACTTAATTTCATTTTTTAAATGAGAATATAATCCAAATGTTCAGTACCCATTACCTTCTCATCACTCCCTCGCTTACCTTTGAAGCAGTCTTGTGTCTACAGACACCAATCACCATGCCCCTTTCAAATAAAATCAGGCACCAATCACCATGCCCCTTGCAAATAAAATCACCCTTTCCACCTCTCTCATCCTGTTTAGTTTTGTCTCACAGACTTATCAATCCAGCATGTGAACAGCAGTAGCTGCTCCATGTGCGTTTCTGTAGGAATTATCTACTTCATGTGGCAAGGAGTGGTGGAGCACTACAGGGCAGGCTGACCCTCACTTGAGACTCCGCATTGCTGCTGGAAGAGGATTGCGTTGTAGTTTCAGCAGCGTGTGCTCTGACAGCTGTTCAAGATGGCGTCTGACTGGCACTGAGGTGTGTTGGGCTGTTCTTCCAGGCTGAAAGAAGCATGATGAGTGCGTTTCTAGGACACCTGATCACTGCACAGCTTTGGAGGGAGTAGCAAGGATTTCCTGGAACTCAGGACAACCACTGGGATGTGAGAGCTGCCCAGTGGGATCTTTATAATTAATTTCAATTATGTATGCGTTTTTGCCCGTTGATTTGTGTGATGTACAGATTTTCATTGGTTTGCTATCAGCTCTAGAGCACCCATTTGTGGCTTGGTTAGAGTGCATTTTTTAATTTAATTTCCTAGTTTAAGAAGGAGATTGTGTCAGTTCCTTTAAAGCTATGGAGGGGAAAAGAAGTATTAAAAGTAGGGGTGGGCAAAACTAGCACAATTCTGTCTAGTGTAACTACTCATAATTACTGCAAAATGACACATAAATTATGTGTAGTTTTGTAATAAGTGTAATCCAGTTTTTAGCGCTATTTTATTAGTGCAAAATGTTCCTTCGTGTTCCAAAATGGCCAGAGGATGTATTTTGCGTTAAGAAAATAGAACTAAATACAACAGGACACAAGCAAAAGTAGCCAGCAGCCTCTCACTCGCTCTCAGTTTTTTTAGGTGGATTTTATTAGCGTTTAACATCTCAACGAGCAGCTCTGAAGAGCATCAAGTCAGCAGTTGTTGGTAATACATTTAACAATAATGCTCTCCATTCATACTTTATAATAACTCAACTTCCCTTTCCTCCCTCTCCCGGAGTCAACACTAAATCAGCTATGTAGCACCCCATATAGACCCGCCCATGTATCCCACCGAATCTACATGAGAGGGTGCGGAGTTTCTTGGGCAAAGTGTAATATACTGTATAGACAGTGGGAAGGCAAGGGCAGTGCAGCATCAGTGAGGGACTGACACGTTGAAGAAAGCGGGGGAAGGAGTGGATGTCTATGTCCTCTCTGGGGAGCCCGGGGGCTATTCCGCCTCTGGAGCACCCAAGCTGTCTACCAGCCCGTCCCAGACCCTTGCTGCTTCCATTACGCCTAATCCTCTTTTAGCCTTCTTAACCAGTAGCTGCCCTTTACAGCCCACCCATTTTTCCAATTCTTTTTTCCAAGCAATTATTCAGGGTCCTCCCGGCAATTTCCAACATTGTGCAATTTCTCACTTAGCCAGAATAAATGCTAAGTCTTGAAACCTGCTTGTAATTTTTGTTTTGGAAGTAAGTAGGAACATACCCAGCAAGCAATGGCCCAGGGAGAAGGGAACCTTCTTTCCTATAACAGCCTCTACTATGTTTGTGATCTCTTCGCAAAATAGGCGTAGCCCAGGGCACTCCCAGAACAAATGTAAGATGTGCACTTTTTCTTCTCTGCATCTGGGGAAAGCAACCTCGGCTACATGAAAGTATTGTCTAATACTTGTGGGGGTGAGATAGAACCTGTGCAACACATAATAATTGATGAGTTTGAAACTGGCCCAGTCCCTGTCAGGAATAGGGATACCCAAGTCCTCCTCCAATAGCACCTTCAGGCACTCCAGTGGGTGCTGACAATCAGCCTGGTTTGCATTGTGGAGACGGGACACTGTTTTTATTGTGCCAGCAGACAGTGCCACATATTAACAGGTCTAGAGAGCACACAGCTCCGCAGAGCTCTTGCCCCAATGTTTCCTGATTGCCATAGTGAGTGCTCTGTGTAAGAGGAAGTCGCCCTGTGGCAAGATAAATTCTTCCTGGAATTCCACAGATGGCAACAGCATGGAGTCTTTGAAGAGATCCCCCAGCCTTGTCACCCCCGCTTCCACCCATATATTTATATTTCTCCAGCAGCCTCCATGCGGCAAGCGTTTTAAAAGAGCGATCAGCAGGTCTGGGGAATTTGGAATTTGAGTACCCGTCTTCTGCAAACATCTGCGCCAGCTGCAATTCATTGTATTCTCAGCAACACTTTGGAGAGGGTGGTAGAGGTTGGCGCAAATGGGCTCAAAACCCTAGTTGGGTTTCTCATGCTGCCAGCCACTGATCAACCAATTGAGTTGGGCTGCAATATATTACTTCTCAAAGTCGGGGACTGCCAGACCTCCTGACGTTGTGGGGTGCCGCAGTGTATCCAGTGCCACCCGTTTCCGTCTTGCCCCCAGATGAAAGCAATGATTAGGGAGTCTAGCTCCCGAAACACTGCTCATGGAACGCTTATTGGGAGCATTCCAAAGAAATATAGGAAGCACAGCAGGGCCACCATCTTTAGGAGCGCAATGTGGCCCGCCACCAATAGTGAAAATGTCTTCAAGAAGTCTGTGGAAGCTCGTAGGGACCTGAGGGCCTGACCCACATTGCCTTCTAAGAAATCTGCCTGTTCATGGCATACTCTAATTCCCAGATAACTTAGCCATCAGGGCTCCCACTGCAAGTTCTCCAAACTCATCTGAGGATTCCCATTTGGTGTCATATGGAAGAGTCTGGACTTCTGTCACTTAACCCTAAGTCCAGAAAACAGACCACATCTCTCTAACATGGTTCTAGCACCAGCCAGATCCTCCTTGGCTTCTCGGAGAAAGATTAGTAAGTCATCTGCATATAATGCTATGCAGTGTTGGTGGCCCCCTATTCTCAGGCCCCAAAAGCTGTGCCCCATGCACGCATAAGCAGCCAGGAGCGCCACAGCCAGTGGAAAGAGCAAGGGGGACAGGGGGCAACCCTCCCTTGTCCCCCTGCCTACCGCATGCAGAGCAGAGATGGTCCACCCTGTGTGCACTCAGGTGGTCGGGTCTGCGTACAATAGTTTTATTCAAGTCACGAAGTTCCCCCCTAGTCCCATATGTGCCAATACCTCACAGAGTTAGTGCCATTCCACACTTTTGAATGCGTTCTCGATATCAATAGCAAATACCAGCGCGTAGTCGTCAGCATCTAATATGGCCAGAAGTCGCCTGATGTTTATCGCTGTGTTGTGGCACGAGATGAACCCTGACTGATCCGGACGGACCAGTTTGGTCATGTAGGGCAACAGCCTGGCGATGATACTGCTTAGTATTTTGTAGTCGGTGTTTGTCATTGAAAGTGGCCTATATGCTAAACGATTATGTGCTGATTTTCCTGACTTTAGGATGGAAATTATTAGCGCTTCCCTAGTGGTATCTGTCAGCGTCTCCACATTCTTAGCTGCGGCATAAAGAGCAACTAGATTGGGCATCTATTCCACTGAGTAAACCTCGTAAAATTCGTCCGGGAAGCCATGTTTTTAATTGCCACCCGTACCTACTGCATAGTGATGTGCCCCCAGGCCCTCTACTTCTGCTTCCTCAAGATGCAGGAGGTGCAACTCTGTGAGGTAGGCTCGCACTGCCATATCATCATGCACCTCTAAGCTCCTGTATAAGGTAGAATAGTTTGAGCAAATAGGGCATTTATTCCTTCCTGTGTGTGATTGACCCCCTCCACATGTGTGCAGTCCATGTAATGCATATAATCAATGCATCGGAGGTGCTCCACCTGGGTTGCCACCACTTCCTTAGCCTTAAGGAGGTCCTGCTGGAGCTCCGGCCCCCAGGTCTATGAAGTTCAACATCCCGTAAATTTTGTTTGACAGTGACCATTTCCATTAGGATTGTAAATCTGATCCCTTTTGAATCTGCAATACAGTGACCCCGCTGGACTGCTTTAAAGGCGTCCCATTCTATTTGGGGAGATGAAGCCATGACCATATCATCATTGAAGTAATTGAGAAATCCTTCTCTAAACACCTGGTCTTTCAATGGTTCCAGCATCACTTTTCAGCTGAGGATCACAAGGGTATGCCGAACTCATCAAAGATGGAGGAGGATGGGATTATTATCAGTCACCGTGCAAGTCAAATATTCGATGGAGTGCACTAGTCTGTTGACATCAAGGGTACTAAGGAATGTGTCCAATCGCACATGGAGGTCTTGGAGTGGGGAGAAGAAGGAACAAAGCCGTTCTGGATGATGTGTTGTCCTCCAGTAATCCACTAACCCCTGTCATTGCTGACAGTACTCAAAGCGTGAGCTGTCTGCAAATCTGGCAGCGTAGGATGCAATCTGGACATCTGCTTTGCAGTTAAAGTCCCCCCATGAAGGTTGGGAATATTATGTAGTATGCTAGGGGACGTGACAGTACATCTAAAAATTCACTCTGATCGACATTATGAGCATAAACGTTCACTAGGGATATGAATTGGCCTTCGAGGCGTCCCTGGACCACCACATATCTGCCCTCTGTGTCAAGTGACATGTCAATATCCCACAAAGGTACTTCTGCCCTGATCTAAATCATAACCTCTCTGCCATAAGCCAAATATGTGGTATAGTAAGCCTGGCCTCTCCACCTACGGTGCAGCGCCAACCCCTCTTTCGCCATTTGAATGCTAGGTGAGGGAGAGGAGTTGACCTAACAGCTAGGGTGGTCGACCCCGAATCTGGGGAACTGGGTTTGAGTCTCGGCAATGTCGCTGAACATCCTGTGATTCTGGGCACATCACTTAATCTCCCCGTGCCTAACAAAAATGAATGTGTCCTCATGTAACACAAATGGTGCTATGTAGAGCGCTCTGATACCCAATACCTTCGGGTCAAGTTTGCGCTATATAAAACTCTGTAAAATACAATAAATGTATATTCCTTGTCTATTGAGGTGAGAAAACACCTTGTATCGTTTGGTCATGGTGCGCATGCCACAGATATTCAAGGAGAGGCATTTATATGTCATAGAAACCACTATCCGCAGAAGAGAGGATCAGCATGTGCAGCCCCATCTCCCCCGTTCACCCATCCCTCTCCTTCACCCACTTCTCTATGTGGTACTAATAGTGTATGCAAGAGTCTGTGACTCTAGTTTCCACCACATATTAACAAACAACAAAAACACCAACTCCCCTTCCGCAAGACAAGCAGTTGTTTGCTTTCCATCCAAACAATTGGTCTAGTACTAGCAAACTTGGCAGAGTACCCAATGGGTCTAAGGGGGGGAACACCTGTGCTATTCCCACTGGCTCCAATTCCCATCCAGTGAGAGACAGGGTAGCGTCCAACCCTATGAGCAAGCTTTAGTGTGAAATGTCTTTATGTTTGCTGATATGACTGGCTCCCAGCCCTTCCTTTTCTTATCTCTGTTCCAAGCAAGTTAGAGTGTCAGATAAGATCATTAGACGATCTCAGAGTCACCTTGGGCAAAACTAGGCTTGAGACCACGGAGCTGGCGAATCCCCTATCCGAATCAAAGTCTCATAGCACAGCCTCTGTCCCTGGTGTGGTGAGGCCTGTGTCTCGTCTGCTGATTTGTGCCACCACCTCCACCACACTCTGTCTACCCAGCTGCGCCTCAGCCTGTGGGGGCCGCAGAGCTCCTCAGTGATTCTATGCGCCGAGATCTGGAGCACCTCACGCACTTCATTTGGGGACTTTGGCTCGGTCCCGGCTGTGGACACTTATACGGCCAGTCCCACAATTCTTGTGGGTTCTGGAAGAATTCCATTTCCTCCGGTGTTGCCACTCTCTGACAGGAAAGATCACGCATACGGCAATCCCACCTGCCAGGGTCTCTTTTTGGCAGCCTGAAAAGAGGCCCTTTGCCTTTGTACATCCCAGGAGCAGTTAAGGAAAATCCAGACCACGGCATTATCAACTCGTAAGACTCCAGTGCAGCGGGTTTGCGCTAAGATGTGGTCACAGTCTTTGTAAAATAGCAGGAGAGGCACCACTTCCTTAGCCTTAAGGAGGTCCTGCTGGAGCTCCGGCCCCCAGGTCTATGAAGTTCAACATCCCGTAAATTTTGTTTGACAGTGACCATTTCCATTAGGATTGTAAATCTGATCCCTTTTGAATCTGCAATACAGTGACCCCGCTGGACTGCTTTAAAGGCGTCCCATTCTATTTGGGGAGATGAAGCCATGACCATATCATCATTGAAGTAATTGAGAAATCCTTCTCTAAACACCTGGTCTTTCAATGGTTCCAGCATCACTTTTCAGCTGAGGATCACAAGGGTATGCCGAACTCATCAAAGATGGAGGAGGATGGGATTATTATCAGTCACCGTGCAAGTCAAATATTCGATGGAGTGCACTAGTCTGTTGACATCAAGGGTACTAAGGAATGTGTCCAATCGCACATGGAGGTCTTGGAGTGGGGAGAAGAAGGAACAAAGCCGTTCTGGATGATGTGTTGTCCTCCAGTAATCCACTAACCCCTGTCATTGCTGACAGTACTCAAAGCGTGAGCTGTCTGCAAATCTGGCAGCGTAGGATGCAATCTGGACATCTGCTTTGCAGTTAAAGTCCCCCCATGAAGGTTGGGAATATTATGTAGTATGCTAGGGGACGTGACAGTACATCTAAAAATTCACTCTGATCGACATTATGAGCATAAACGTTCACTAGGGATATGAATTGGCCTTCGAGGCGTCCCTGGACCACCACATATCTGCCCTCTGTGTCAAGTGACATGTCAATATCCCACAAAGGTACTTCTGCCCTGATCTAAATCATAACCTCTCTGCCATAAGCCAAATATGTGGTATAGTAAGCCTGGCCTCTCCACCTACGGTGCAGCGCCAACCCCTCTTTCGCCATTTGAATGCTAGGTGAGGGAGAGGAGTTGACCTAACAGCTAGGGTGGTCGACCCCGAATCTGGGGAACTGGGTTTGAGTCTCGGCAATGTCGCTGAACATCCTGTGATTCTGGGCACATCACTTAATCTCCCCGTGCCTAACAAAAATGAATGTGTCCTCATGTAACACAAATGGTGCTATGTAGAGCGCTCTGATACCCAATACCTTCGGGTCAAGTTTGCGCTATATAAAACTCTGTAAAATACAATAAATGTATATTCCTTGTCTATTGAGGTGAGAAAACACCTTGTATCGTTTGGTCATGGTGCGCATGCCACAGATATTCAAGGAGAGGCATTTATATGTCATAGAAACCACTATCCGCAGAAGAGAGGATCAGCATGTGCAGCCCCATCTCCCCCGTTCACCCATCCCTCTCCTTCACCCACTTCTCTATGTGGTACTAATAGTGTATGCAAGAGTCTGTGACTCTAGTTTCCACCACATATTAACAAACAACAAAAACACCAACTCCCCTTCCGCAAGACAAGCAGTTGTTTGCTTTCCATCCAAACAATTGGTCTAGTACTAGCAAACTTGGCAGAGTACCCAATGGGTCTAAGGGGGGGAACACCTGTGCTATTCCCACTGGCTCCAATTCCCATCCAGTGAGAGACAGGGTAGCGTCCAACCCTATGAGCAAGCTTTAGTGTGAAATGTCTTTATGTTTGCTGATATGACTGGCTCCCAGCCCTTCCTTTTCTTATCTCTGTTCCAAGCAAGTTAGAGTGTCAGATAAGATCATTAGACGATCTCAGAGTCACCTTGGGCAAAACTAGGCTTGAGACCACGGAGCTGGCGGATCCCCTATCCGAATCAAAGTCTCATAGCACAGCCTCTGTCCCTGGTGTGGTGAGGCCTGTGTCTCGTCTGCTGATTTGTGCCACCACCTCCACCACACTCTGTCTACCCAGCTGCGCCTCAGCCTGTGGGGGCCGCAGAGCTCCTCAGTGATTCTATGCGCCGAGATCTGGAGCACCTCACGCACTTCATTTGGGGACTTTGGCTCGGTCCCGGCTGTGGACACTTATACGGCCAGTCCCACAATTCTTGTGGGTTCTGGAAGAATTCCATTTCCTCCGGTGTTGCCACTCTCTGACAGGAAAGATCACGCATACGGCAATCCCACCTGCCAGGGTCTCTTTTTGGCAGCCTGAAAAGAGGCCCTTTGCCTTTGTACATCCCAGGAGCAGTTAAGGAAAATCCAGACCACGGCATTATCAACTCGTAAGACTCCAGTGCAGCGGGTTTGCGCTAAGATGTGGTCACAGTCTTTGTAAAATAGCAGGAGAGGCACCACTGGCCTCAGCGGGGCCCCTGGCAATGGCAGCCTGGCCGGCATGCAGTGAGCGCACTCCAGGGCAAAAAAGTTGGAGGGACTCTCCGGTGCCATCTCCTCCCACAGCCACCCCTCAAGGTAGTCCATCATATTTGTTCCTTCACTCTTCTCTGGCGGGCCTACACCACAAATATTATTCCTACGGTAGTGGTTCTCTGCGTCCTCGGCTCGTATCGCGTGGGTGCGTATCTTGGCCTTCATGTGGGACATGTGCTCCGTTGACGAAGCAAGCACAAGCGACATCTCCAACAGCGTTCTTTCAGTAGTAGTGACTCTCTCAGCCAGGTGCCTATGTTCATCTCTCACTTTGCCAAGGTCAGAGCTCAGATTGTCGATTTTGGTTTCCAGTGCAGTGCGTGATGCAGTGATGGCTCTAAGAATGTCATGGAGTGTGGAATCCCCATCTGTTTCCCGTAGTGGGAGTGCTCGCTCGCCGTCCTAACAGTAGTGACAGCTCCCTCAGGGTCCAGGTCTCGTCTGTGGGTGGATTTTCCCATGGCTGCCACAGATAGGTGGTGGCCAGCAGCACAAGCCTCCGCCCATGTGGGTAAACAGATGCAGGCTATGTCTGCCCAGGAGATCCAGCAGCAGGGCACAATAGCAACCAAGACACAGCTGCACAAGGGGCAGGCTATCTACAGATCCTTCACTGACTGGAGTTGTTTTAGGCTTCCCCGCAGTGGCGACCCCGGGGTACCCCCACGAACAAGGGAAAAAATGCCCCCAGGAGGAGTTCCTCTTCAGCGGTGCATTAGTGCTCCACCGTCCCACCGGTTATCTCCCCCCTGGTCGGCTGCCCCAGGGTCAGGAGCCTCCAAGCGCACGTATGATTATTCTGGGCTATGAGGCACTTAGCATAGGCTGCCTGGCAGAACAATGCTGGACAAAAAGCAAATTCACCCTTTGGCTCAGCTACATGACCACCACTTCCATGCCCCAATATGTGGCACCTGCTCTCCTGGCCGCTGGTCCCTTATACACCCCCTTCAAAATCAAGCTGTGGGGGAAGATTCAAGGTATGCATGGGGATAATTCAGCTCTGTACTTCACTCTGTGTTGGCAATTTCCGCCAGGTGCCTCCCAACGGGGTTCCAACACCTGCCTGCAGGCTGAGCTGGCCGCACTCTCAACCTATGCCCCACCTGCCCACCACAGCTTAGCTCAGTGTGTCTCATCTGCCCACCGACTTCCCCTAGTTTCTCAAGGAATGCAGCTAAGGTGCCTATGTTTTTATGCCCCCGCGCAGAATCCCCAAGTCACACTGCTTCTTCAGCGACTCTAAGTGGGGCCCTTTCTTCTGCTCCCAGAGCCCCTGTCACCTGCCGACATGCAGGTTGAACGTGCACAGCACCCACTGCTCTCTAAGAGCTTCCTCAATCAGTCCAGTGCTACACCCAGCGCTCACTCTCTATGTCCCAGTCCGTGTGGCTTCAAAGGCACCCCCATGGGGTGCCCCGTCCTCCTCTCAGCAGCCTTGTCTTCCGGCCAACTGCAGATCAACCAGACCCTCCGGTGCATGCGCCCTCCTGCTGATCCACAGACTGACCAGGCCCTCCTGTGCGCCGCACTCACTCCCTTGTTGGTCTGTCCCAGCAGGAAGCGGTCTTCACCAACCAGGCACAGTCAGCAACCAGAGCCCTCACACTCCCCTGGGCCAGCAGCACATCAGCTGCAGAACCACCCCAGGTGAGTTCCAGGCAGTCTCTGCTCTGGTCTTCCCCAGGTCAGTTTCAGTCCCACAAGGGCCGGGCTCCACTCTTGTCACTCTGCACCGGCCACCCACTGTATTGATCCAGTTCCAGGACTTCTGGCGAGCCGTTCAGCTCCCCTCAATGATTGGGGGGCAGTTGGAGGAGCGAGTCTGTAGGCCAGCTCTAAGCTGCCTCCAGTCACAGCTCCACCAGCAATGTCCCAGAGCCACCAGCCCGACTCCTCCCAGGGTCTCCTCAGCGCCAGTCTGCTGCCATCTTAGATCGCTGCCATCCATGGCAGTTAGCATCAAGGACCTCAGATCTCTGTTTAGCTGCCATCTACTAGGTCAATGGAAGTCTCAGCAGATTATTTAACACCAGGCAATCTCCTCTAAGTTCCTTGGGTCCCTGGGCTGACAGGAGCTTCACAGGATTACAACAGATAGGGATCGGAAGTTTAGAGCTATAAAGCAACTCTGCATACTACATCGGTGTTCGGCCATGTCCCCACTCTCTCTTAGTTTTGTTGTTCCTGTGCTCCTGTGGTAGAATTTTTGCCCCAAATTGCTCTAAATTGCTCACGCTGGTGCAATCGAGTAGTTTCAATAATGTTGCATCACAAAAGTAATGAGTAAATACTGAAATTACTTTGATTACTCGTAATTACAATTTCACCCAGGCCTAGTTACGGGGGGGGGGGGCATATGTCTCCTTCATCTGAGGAGGAGTTGGTGCCTGTGAGGAGGAGCAGGTCTATGGGGTCGCCTGCTTTATTTCCCAGTGGGTCCTGTTCTGAAAGTTGCAACTGATGTGCATCAGATGAATAAAGATGCAGTTTCAAAGACATTAGCTGCTAAATCAAAAGGTAAGACTAAGGATTTAAGAGGGCCCAACCCACCAGTAATATTCCCGTGGATAGTTCTTCAGCTTCTGACTCAGATCTTCCAGTACTTTGTGTTCGGGCAAGTAAATTAGGAGGTAGGAGATTCCCCAGTTATTGAACCATAGTAGAAACAATTCAGGTTTTGTTTCATTTTCCTCACCTGACGTTTCTGCAATATGATAAGCCTTTAGCCTCTGTTATGCCTCTGCAAAAAAACAATTAAGGATTTAGTCTTCAGAGAATGGAAGGATATGGAACTTTCAAACATTTCCAGATTTTCAAAAAAGCTATACTAACTAGACATATCAGAGGAGGTGCTTCCCCATAACCTAAAGGTTGACGCGATTTTAACAACACTAATTGGTCATACTATGATAAATCCAGAAGGCTGTTCACCTACACGTGCAGTTGATAAGAAGGTGGCAATGCCTCAAGGCTGATACGTAGTGAGTTAATACTGCATAATCCCTAGTCAAAGACTTTGAAAGATTATCAGTGCTAATACAGAAAGGTACAGACTGCTCAGACCTCTTGGACCAGATGGAACTGGAATAACGTTTTTAGCTGACGTTTCTTCCGACATTTTGAGATCGACATCTGTGCCAGCAGGGGCAGCTTCAATGGCTAGATGGAATCTATGGATTCGGAAGTGGAAGGCAGACAAGTCATTTTAGTTGGCCCTAGTAAAGTCTCCATTTTAACGAAAGAAGTTATTTTGAGTTGAAATGGATGCCATGATTACAACACCATTTAAGGACAGAAAGCATGCCTTGACCCATAAGGGAAAGTTTTCTAGTTCTTGTAAGTCATGGGGCAGGAAATTGTATGACACTTGAAAGAAGTATTTAAAGTTGTATTCTTCTCATTGGAAACAATTCCAGCCAAAGAAGTGTCTGGTAAAGAATGAGTCAGCAATCCAACCTGGGACTTCCCGATGGAAGTCCTGACTACTACCTTGTGCCTTCCAAAATGCATGTCATTGGCGAAGGGTCCAGATTTTTCTCCCAGACTGGTGAAGAGATGTCTCTGATCAGTGTGTCTTGTACATCATCAAGAGAAGTTAACTTTCAGACTGTCTCTTTGGACTCTGTCCTCCTGTGCCCAGAGATTCAATCAGATGCCAAGTCCTATGGGAGGGGGTTCCGGCTTTATGGAACTAGAATGCAATAGTTTCAATTTCACAAGATGAGAGAACACAGAGTATACTCATTTATATTTTTAGTTGAAAAGTGTTTGGAGTTTTACAGGATGGTCTTTACATAAAGAGTGTGAGTCAAAGCACTTCACAGGGTAAAACTACAATGCATCATACAATGCACAAGTATCTTACCATCACAGATCTTCAGAAGGCCTGTTTGCACATACTGATCCTCAAACATCTTCAAATGTTTTCACAGTTGTCTGTAGGCAATCTCCAGTTTCAATTCAGGATTCTGCCTTTTGGGTTACAATTGGCACAAAATGTATTCACAAAAGTGTTGGGTCTGTTGGCTGCGCTGCTTCATCAGGAAGTCATCTTCTTTCAACCTTAACTGGTTGATTGGCTGGTTCACTCATCATCGAGAGCTCAGATGGAACAGCAAACACAGCGAGTGTTCTCAGGTCTAAGAGTCCATAGGTTTTTGATAAGGTTGGAAAAGTTGCAGTTGGTGCCATGTCAAGGCTGACTTTAAGCGCACAAGATTTCAAATGGACATTGGATTGGTAATGCTTCCAGAGGAGAGAGTTGTCAAGATCCAGTCTCACATCATGGATTTTCTCTCTCAATCCCCCCTGACTGCTGCACATTGCTTACAGATGAAGGGGATCTGGTAGCAACAATTATTTTGTATCTACCAGCAAGGTCTTGAGACATATCCTGAGTTGCTAAAATCCAATTTCTCAGGGTCTTTCCTTTAGAAACCTAAAGTCCACCTCTGTGTGGCATGACTTGAGGAAGATGAATACACCGAGTCTGTTGTGAGGGGTACCCCCTTCCCCTCCCTCTCCAATAATCATAAAGATGCATACTAGCCTGACAGGTTGGGGGCTTGGTTGGAATATCAACATGTTCAGTGTCTTTTGTCCCTGTTTCCAAGGAATTAGAAGTCATTTGGCTGGTGCTTATGGATTTCTTTCACTTGCTGAAGAGAAAGACCACATTGATCAGAATGGAGAACATGACTTCAAAGTCATAGATCAACAAGCAAGACGATAGCATGATTGGCTCCTCTCTGTCAAATTTCTAGCCAATTTTTTGCTTGGCCAGAACTGAATGTGATTTCTGTCTTACAAATCCACATTCAGGGAATCTGCCATGCCATTGTGGGCAGTCTGAGCAGGGACATTCCAACATTCTCTTCCATTACAGGTGTTTGATCAAATATGCCAGTAGCGGAGTCAGCCAGGAGTATTTCTGTTTGCCTCTGCTCTCAATTCTCAGGTGGAAAAATGTGGTCAATGGGGAAGGACCATGACCCAAGTATCTTCTTTATGCTCTTTTTTTCTTTCCACAGAATTCTTAGGTTTTTGAGCATAGTGATAAGAAAGAGGACCTCAGTGATATTTATTGCTCCAGTGTGATCCCGCTCCTGCTAATTTCCTTTCCTGATATTGATGAGGGTGTCTCAGGAACTAGTGATGTTTACAAACCCATTCCCCCCCAGCTGTTCCAATTTTGTATTAGAAGACTCTCTCAAGGCTCAGACTAGTTTCCTGGAGGTTGAAAGGTTAGGGTTGAGGAGTTTGGAACTGTCTGATTCTCTGGTGTCTTCAGTGCAGGCTTCTAGAAGGACATCTGCATTTAAATCTTATGCCAAACTTTGGAGATCTTTCAACATGTGGTGTGTCTCTAATTAATTTCACTACTAATGGTGTGTTTTCCTCAATGGCAAAAACGACCCCAGTCTGCACTCTCTTTATTAAGATTTCAAAAATTCATGGCAATTTTAATATCAATTTGTTTGTCGTTATAGAGTTCTCCGAAGAGTATGTAATGTTGTTTTCACATTACGTCATTCTCACATTCCATCGTCAGGAGATACTTTTAATGATATGTCCAATGCATTTCGGGCTGAGCCCTTCATCATGGGCTGTTTCCTGGCATGTAGATGTTAGTTCTTGAAGATCGCGTTAGGTAAAACGCGCTAGTGAATGTGTAGCGTATTTTACCGATCGCGATGATTACATATGCTTTGCAGAACTCTATAAAGACAAATAAATTGAAATGAAAATTGCCATGGATTAATGGTTTAGTTTTTGAAATCTTAATAAAGAGAGTGCAGACTGGGGACGTTTTTGCCGTTGAGGAAAACCCAGCAATAGTAATTCTACTAATCACCTGTCTTGTGTTCAGGAGACGATACCCATCAGCACCCATTAAAAGATAAATTGAAAAAATTGTTCAAATCCAAGTGTGCGATTGTCAACCCTTTTCTTCTTCTAATCAATTTCACCCTTAGACAGTGGGTTTGATCTCCATTCTTTCTTTTTTACCTGATGGTTTTCACCTGGGGCTTAAAGCATTTACAGTGATGATTCACTGGGCAGCTATCAGGGCTATAAGGTGTGCACTGGATGAGCGGGGAGGCCTTCCACGACTGGACAATGAAGGCTATATATTATTATACTGGGTTTGGTGCAGTGTATAGTTTAAGAGTGTTAATAACATTTGCTATATCATTGCTTCAGTTCTCACACCTTGGGATCTTTTGTTGTTGTGAGAGGCACTATAGGACCTGGCTTTTGAGCCTCTGGAATCAGCAGATGTTAGGAGTCTAACATTAAAAACTTTTTTTTTAGTGGCAATAACATCTGCCAGACATTTTGGTGAACTAGGGTCTCTTTGTGGTAGACCCCCTTCCGCCTCCCAGTCCATTTTTTGTTCCCAAGGTAAATTCCACTTTTCCCAAACAACAGGAGTTGATGTTACCTAAGTTCTTTTCTTCTCCTACTTTAGAGGAAGATAATAGGCGTTAAACCCTTAATGTGAGAAGAGCAGTTCTCATCTAGCCTTTGGCTCCAACTCTTAATAGATGGATCAGGTCCTTAATCTCTTTAAATTGCAGGGCAGCAGGCTTGCTTTCTCCTCCTTGGGTGCAGGGCAGGTCTTCATGGGGTATGCCAACTACTCTTGCAGACATCCAGGGTGCCTATAAATATTGTGGAAATTTGCGAAGCGGCCACCTGGTCCATTCAATTTACTTTTGTGAACTATTAAGGAATTATGCAAGACTTTGATTTACAGGATATTTTTGGTTCCACGTTTTTTCCCTCTATGAAGTGATTAGTGGGAGGTTGTAGGTGTTGAATATGTCTAAAAAGTCCTCTGCGTTCAACCCAAGTTGTACTGGATTTGCATTGGTACATCTCATAATGTGATGAATTTAAGCAAGGAATAGACAAGAAGGTAATGCCTCAATTATGTACCAGTAATTGGATTACATTGCAATCCTTCTTTCCTAATTCAATTTATTGCCGCCTCCCACCACCCTGTACTTTCAAGATCAACTTGTTTTGGTTCCATCTTCTGCTTTGTACAAACAGGACGAGCAAGGGAATGGTCTGTTTTATTTGAAGGGTCATTGGTATCTTGGACATAGGTCTGCCTCATAATGTGATAAACTGAAGCAAAGGACAAGGACTCTGAGTAAAACAATTAACAGTAGGTAATTAAGGCATTTTATTACACAAGATCAAATAGCTTTTATTGTGGTCAAAATATACCATTATGAAGAAATCAGATATGTTTAATTATTTTTCTCTCGTTTCAGATGCGTGCACATGTCAATTCTAAATGGTTCCTGTTCCGAAAATATGTAGACAACTTTCTCCATGCCATCTTCCCTTCTACAGTTGTTCCGTTATACACAATGGTAAGATAAAATGTTGACATGCTTGCCTGATTTGCAAATCTGTGCTCTGCACTTCTGTAATGGAATTGTTATGGAGAACATATCTATTACAATTACTGAATAAGAAGAGCACATTATGAAAAGGAATTTTAGTGAACTGAAAACCTTTGAAAGATATGTCTGAAAATGTATTCTAGAAATGGCAGAATTGAGTAATGAGCTGCTCTAGTGCTTACTGTAACCCCAGTTAATCATTGGCCTTCCTTCTCCGGTGACATCAGGGTTTGTAAGCATATTGGGAAATGAAAGCCATATTAAGTACACATACACCTATGCTAAAATTGCCCTAAAATCAGAATACATGTTAATGATCACCTTATTTGTTGGATAACTTTGTAAGAGACACCACCAAGTGATTCCCTTCTACCAATCATATTTACTTACAATATGGAGTAGACCAAAAGGTCATATATCATTTCTGATAAGTCTCTCCTATTTATGAAAAGTTGTATTTGCTCCTATGATAGAATTTTCGATTCTCAGATGTCTTGGGCCTTCAAATCAGTAATTAAAATTACTGGTAACTTTCAGCACAAAGTACCTCAGTGAATAAAATAACATTTCCTCACAGAGGCGTGACTAAGAAGTTAGAAGGTGCATGTTTAGTCTGTCTCCTAACCCTTCCTTTGCGGCTTTCATTATACCAAAAGAAATTTTCCAACCATTCAAAGCCCTTCCAAACTATAACGGCTACCACTTCACTGGTACGTTTTACATTCTGTTCTAACTTACTGTCTTGGTATTTATGTTTTTTACCCCCCTTTCCCTCCCTTACCTTCCCACACACGAACCCACCCCTCCCCCTCCCCGCCCCCCTCCCTGTGAAATGAGGCATTCAGACCTGACTAGGTCTGTGAATGATGAATGGTGATCCAAACCCTAGTGACGGCGTACAACATATTGCTGTTGTCTCTTCATTAATATACTATACCAAGGCGAAAGAGAAATCATAGAAACTATTTTTCAAAAAATATCCAACTCTACTTGGTACACATTCTCATAGCCCACTTTTTATTATTATTATTTTTTATTTTTTTCCCCCCTCCCCCATTTTATTCCCCCCCTCTCTTTGCTCTTCCTGTAGAAATTGTAAATTTAGTCCACATACAATGACTCATTCCTCCGCATTCAAGAAGGCCTTGGCTTTAATTTTGGAGGAAAAAAATCGAGTTTGGTCTTTCCATATAACTTTCAAGCAAGCCGGACTAAGAAGAAAAGTCTGTGCACCCTTTACTTGAAACTGGGAAATCAACTGCCGCAGACGCCATCGTCGCTCAACAGTAACATGACAGAAGTCCGGCCGAGTAAAGAAGGTGAACCCATCCGCCACCCGTTGAGCTTCTGGCGTAGCTTTCTCAAACACATTCTGTCGCAATAGAAAGTTCCCAAAGTAAACCAGAAGTGCCCTAGGTTTTGCATCCGGGCGGGCTGGTTGTCGAATATTAAATGGCACTCGATGTGCTCTCTGCACTTCTTGCGCCCAATTCCAGCCTGCCAGGTCGGGAAAAGACTTCTCCAGAAGCTGGACCATAAAAAGACATGCATCAGACCCTTCTTTCCCCTCCGGAATTCCAAGAAAGCGCAAGTTGCTCCTTCTTTGTCTGTTTTCTGCCTCCTCCAACTTCCAGTGGATGTCCGTAAGTTGTTCCTCATGTGAGGCAGTCAAACCTCTTGCACCTACTATGTCATCTTCCAGCGCCGATGTCCGTGTTTCCAGCTCTGTCATCCGATCAGATATATCATTGCATGTTTTGGCGACTTTCCGAACCGCACCCTGCAGTTTCCGGTTAGCATTTTGAGAGCGTTTGCTTTCCAGTCTGGCTTCTTCCCTGTGTGCCATTACGCACTGCAGTATGGACTAGAGGGTTGGGGAGGGTGTCAATGGACCGTCTGAGCCTTTCTCCTCATTAAGCTGATTTCTAACCCCCAGTTGATCACCCAAAGAATAATCCCATCTAAGATCGGTTTGCTTGCCTCCCGCTTTCCCAGACCGGGAGTGCGTTTTTCTAACAGAAGTCACCCTTCCCTGACCGTCTGTGCCTGAAAGGCTATCCTCCTCACTAGACCTGGAGTTGGTCTCTTGGCCCCGAACCCAGACCGGACCAGGTAGCATCAGAGAGCGAAAAAAAGTCATTGGCCCCATTCGCTTCAGAATCAACATCCTTCTCTTTACCCACACGTTGCAGCCCCTGAGTCTTATAAGGAGTTTTAGGAGCAGCTCCCTTCACCCCTTTAGCCTGTGGTTTTTGGGGCTGCCCCCTCCTTACCTCCTGTTGACAAGGGGTTACCCCTGAAGCGTCAATATGGGCAGTCCCAATACTTAAGTCAGTTTGAACTGTGCTTTCTTCAGCCGTAATTACCTCTGAACTAGTATGTAGTTCAGCGCATTCGTCCTGGTTACCTGACTCTCCTTGATTCAGCGGTGGCTTACCCGTCACATTCTGTTCGTCTGCAAGCTCCTCTGAAGTTGGGGGATTAACAACGGATAGATCTCCTGTCGGCGTGGTGCCTACGCTGCTCCCTATCCCCCGGAACAAATCCACGATTGACGCGGGCCGCGGCGGCTGGGGCTGCGTTGCCAGGACCTTCCCCTTTCCGTCTCGCTGCCGGCGTCCCTGTACTGTAGGAGGTGTCGATGAGACATCTCCTGGATCCGAAGACTGTTGCTGGGGTTGTTGGAGCTGCGGCAGGGGCTTGCCGGGGACCGATTGTCCCGCTCCACCTCTGGCTTTATTCCCAACTTTCGGAGGCATAGTCGACACACGGGAGTACAATTGCTCTCCTCTGCTCCGCTGCTTACGTTGCAACCCCTGCAGCAAGCCAAAACAGCCCGCGATTAGCTCCTCGACAAATCTTGCCAGCACCGCTGTCCCACGCTTAAACGCAGGTGAGTACTGCTCCGTTTTTGAAAAAAGTCTTAGGGTGATTACTCCATGCGGGTAGTTCGCCATTCGCCGCTGATACCGCTGATACTACTGAAAAGCCTGCTAACACGCCATCACCAGGGTGGATCAACCTCGACGCGGCTAGCACCGGCTAGCACTCGGTCGCCATCTTGCCTTGAAGTTCCCATTCCTTCCACAGACTAAACATGGGCAAAATTCAATATGGGTAGGCTAACTATATCCACAATTAATATTGGTGGATTAAATGATAGAAATAAAAGAAATAGGGCCGGAGAGATGCTGCGAGGAATAGGGGCAGATATTATATGTCAACAAGAGACACATATTCCATGGCAGAAAAGAGAGATTAATATTATACCGGGCTACGCTCAGGTTGTCTGTTCTTCTCAATCCACTAACACGAGAGGGGTGGCTATACATGTATCTCGACGATTGCTTCCAATTGGACGGGTTAAGTCGGATAAATCTGGGCGGTGGGCCATCGCCTCCGTACTAAATCAACTCACCATCTGTACAGTATATGGCTCTAACCTTGATGATACAGATTTATGGTCTAAATTAGAGATTGAGTTAGTAGCCTGGCCAACACCATTAATTATTTGTGGGGACATGAATATTCATGTAGATACCGGCAGATGGGGAAAGGATAGCTATTTAGGGCGGAAACCTCAGGTTTTTAAAGCTATAAATGCTATTATTACTAATTATGGGCTGGTGGATATGTGGTCTTGTAAGAAAGCAGCAGATCCTGGGTATACTTATTTTTCGTTTCCACATAGGAAGTATGTTAGATTGGATTATTTTCTGGCTTCCGCTTCTCTCATTGAGGGAGCGGCTATTAAAAGACTTCCGAAAATCTTGTCGGACCATAATCCATTAGTCCTGAGTATTGAGGCGTGCGCATATACTAAGGGTCTCTCAAAGTGGTCATTTGATAAAAAACTGTTAGTCACAGAGGGATTTATTGTACATATTAGGAGATGGACCAATCAGTTCTTTGAGATAAATAGATATAGTACCTCTAGAGAAAATGTTTGGGACGCTTTTAAAGCTGGACTCAGAGGTGAAATTACTAGTTTTGGTCTATTCCATCAGAGACAACTGAGAGGGGAAACACTGGCCCTCATAGAGGAACTGAGTATGAATGAGAGACAACATATGGAAGCTATAGTACATAGACAGATTGAGAGGCAAACGGATTTAGAGTTAAAAGTAATTAGGACTAAGGCCAAAATTAACGGAATTTATAATAAAAGGGGAGCGGAAAGGTTTCAAATGGCTACACGGGAGAACTATGAGTATGGGGAAATGACAGGGAAACATCTGGCATTGCGAATCAAACAAAGGGCGACGGTAAACAATATCTCAAAATTAAGAGGGAAAGATGGTACGTTGGTTACAGATTTAACAGGTATATTAAATGTACTTATGGATTTATATCAGGACCTCTATAGATCTAGGGACCCGATAACGGAAGAAATAGGGACAGTATTGGGTAATGAAGATCCTCAGTTGTTGGGACTTGAAGCGGACATTACGTTGAGTGAGGTTTCAGAGGCCCTAAGTACAATGGCTTTAGGCAAAGCATCGGGCACGGATGGGATCCCGATCGAAATATATAGAGCTTTGCAAACAGAATTGACTCCTTTATTGTTGGATCTGTTTTTGTCAGTTCAACAGAAGTGGGTTCCACCACAATCCTGGCAGGATACAAACATTGTGATATTTTTGAAGAAGGACAAGAAGCCGGAGGATCCTGCCGCTTATAGGCCAATTTCTTTAATTAATGCAGACGAGAAATTGTATTCAAAGATATTGGCCATAAGATTGTCTAAGATAATTGGGACTCTTGTTAGTCCATGGCAACATGGCTTCATCCCCGGTAAAAGTACTACGGATCATGTCCGCAGAGTTATTTCATTATTTGATATTGCCGAGGCCTCTGGGATACAAATGTCACTGATTCTGCTCGATGCTGAAAAAGCCTTTGATCAAGTCGAATGGGCATACCTGTGGAAAAACTTAAGTCTTAAGGGATTCGGCCCACGGATATTAACTGCTATACAGGCCATGTATTGTAACGCACATGCTAGAATTCAGTTAATGGGAAAGGAGTCTGGTAGGATCAGGATTACTCGTGGGACACGGCAGGGGTGTCCGTGTTCCCCTATATTATTTGCCCTTTATATCGATCCTTTGATTAAGTCCATAATGGAGGATAAACTAATTAAATCAGTAGAGATCCTCGGATATAAAACCAAACTTTTAGCCTATGCAGATGACATTTCTGTAATTACTACGGATTCGCTTGCGGCTATAAATCAGATTGAGAGGCTTGCAGCAGAATTTGGGAAACTGTCAGGATATAGTTTAAACACGGACAAAACTCAAATTATATGTTCGAAAAACACGCAGTTTCTGGATCCACGTCGGACAGAGTCAGCCACGTATTTGGGTATAACACTAACAGCGGAGGTGCGTACAATATGGGATAAAAATTTGTCACCATTAGTTACAAAAATTAAGGGTGAGCTGAAGAGACTGGATAACTTACATTTATCTATTATCGGTAGAGTAAATGTCATCAAAATGAAGATGTTTCCTAAAATATTTTATTTATTCCGCTGTATACCATTAGAACCGGAAAATTTATTATTTAAACAGATGGAGCAAATGTTTAGTCAATTTATTTGGGGCTATGGGAAAATCAGAAGATCAATAAAATACTTATCCTTACCACAACATCGGGGCGGACTCGCGGTCCCAAATATGCTGTTCTATTTTTGGGCAGTAATGCTGCAACATATGAGTGTTTTATTCAGGCCACAGACCCCAGATTCAGCAGGGGCAATCAGCGTCCTAGAAGGGGACAAGGATATACCATCTATTTATGAACTTGCAATGGGTAAATAAGCGCCAGGGCTCGCCTTAAGGCAGCTGGAAGGCAGTTACTATAAAAAACGCGTTTTAAGATTATTAGAGCAGCTGGGAACGTATGGCGGAAGATCTGTAAACATTTGTAAATTCCCAGAATTCATAGATATATACTGTTGTGGCGCACATCTGCTTTTCCGGCGATACAGTATGATAATATAGGGAGAACATGGGAAGAAGCAGGAATCAGAAGTATAGGAGATATTACTGATCTAAATGGGGTGGTTTTGTTTCGAGATCTTCAGGAACGATACGGAGTCGATTCCCGAACCATCTTCAAATACATACAAATTAGGGCGACTATAAATAGTTTGGTTCCACAACCATTTAACCTTCCTACAATCCCATTATTAGAATATCTGAATAAAAAACAATATCGAGTTAAGGATGTGTATATAATGCTGACGACGGCCACAATGGACGATCTCTCTAAGGTAGAAAGTGCCTGGGCAGATAAATTAAATAACCCAGATGTAGACATTTGTAGATCACTTGAGTTGTCTAATAAGACCTTTTTGACAGCCAAACTCTGGGCATGGGGAAGAAGGGATAATAATAAGTGTCCTAGATGTGACCAGGGCCCGGCGGACACTAGCCATATGTTTTTTGACTGTAGTAAACTGAATAGTTTAAAGGCAGGCATTGAACGTTTTCTATGTCAAAACCTGGGGCAATCAATACCACTAACTCCAACTATGATGATACTGGGTTTTGACGAAAGCTTACAGTTAAACCACAGTTCAACTTATTTTTGCTTTATGGTCACTGCCATCTATCGGTTAACTTATTTCTACCAGGTGGAAGGACATAGATCCCCCAAATTACCAGGCTTGGTATGCTAGACTCTATCACATTTATAATCTGGAGAGGGTATTATATGAATGCAAAGGCAGGAAAGGCATGGCTAAGGCACAAAAGATCTGGGGGCCACTGATGGAATAAATAATAGCTATTGGTGGTGAATTTTTGACATGTATGTTGGATTTTGGCTGTCGTGACTCTACGCCCCTGCTATTATTAGTATGGTTACATGATGCCGCCTATGTCTTCTATCCCCTGTATTTCATGTATGTATTGCATTGTCCAATTTGACTTGGAACTTGATCTTGCTGCTGGCTGGTACCTCAGGAAACCTGTTATTGTAATACTGCTGTCTGGTTAAAAATAAAATTAAAATAAATAAATAAATAAAATAAAATAAAAAAAAGAAGTTAGAAGGTGGTTTACCCTGTTTTAAATAATTAATTCGATTTTTAGGTTACAAGGCTTACACATTGAACCTTGAGGGGAACGTCATGAAGAAAAGCCTGTATAAAGGGGCTTGGATTGTAAAGGCAAATAGTATCTGATTTTTGGCTTTGTTTGGACTCAACACCAGGTAGGTGTCTGGAGAGGTGCTGGGCTAGTTTTTCTGCCACTCGACATTCAGGCATGTGTGGAGACCAGCACTTGTATAAAGCTGGCTCCACTGCACAGACATGCAGTGGACACGCTAAAGGCAACCTGTCTGTGCTCGCCTACCTCCAACTGGGACCAGGGGCCAGGGACCCTGCTCATTCATATGTATATTCCAGGGATAAACTATTCAAGGGGAAACTTTTTGGAGCACTGCTGGCTAATATTTCAGATGCCCAAAAAGGGGCATTTGAGATATGTGCTACAAGATTGACAGGTAAGGCCCCATTAGTTAAGGATCATCAGTATTAAGTTGTGCTTTCCTACCGGAACAAAAGATATAGATTTTCGATATAATAGTTCAAGATAGTTTGGATCTCCTATTATTAGCTGAGACAAGAGCTATGGATACAGCCGCATCAGATTTTATTGCGGAGTTACCAAAGGGCCGCAATATATTATTGGGCAACCGCACTGCTAGCAAGAAGGGAGGGGGATGTGGCAGCAATGTTCAGAAATATGCTAAGATTGGTCCCTTTTCAGGTTGCTTCTTTTTTATCTGCAAAATTCCTCAATTTTCATGTATGTGGTGATGATTTCACATTAGAGGTAGTCTTAGCCGGTCGTGCACCTACCGTGAAGGCCAGGTTTTTGGATACACTGAGCTAACTCGTCGGTTTGTATCTATCTCAATGTTCTAGGCTGATAATTGTGGGTGATTTAAATTCTCGGATGGGGTCGCTGGTTGAAGACTCAGCAACCAAGGACTTTGTGGACTCCTTGGCTTCTTTCATTTTGGAGTGTAACATTTTCTTTCTCAAACATATGAAGGGCTATTCACTATGTCAATTACAGGCCTTAGACATGCAGTTAATGGATCAGCAGATAAAATTGTGCTTGTGGTAAGACTACTTTCAGCTACATGGGAGCATATCCTTACCTTTAGGGTAAAATACATCTATGGCAGCAATATTGACAAAGAGGAGGAGAAAAGTACTACTAGGTTTATATGCTCCTGTAGTGCTTAAGATGTCAGAAAGGAAGATCTTTCCCTTCACTGGATGATCATGGAGAGGCCTTCTGTACATAGATGATGAAGGCATAAAACAGGATATACTACTCTGTAAAACCAAGTGGTTGAGATACAGGACTGCAGTTCAATAGTTAACACCTTAACTTAGGCTGGAAAAAATAAAACATAGACAGTTAGAATGCGAGTTGTAGAAAATGCATTCAATGTCAACATATTACATTTGAAAAAATAAAACATAGACAGTTAGAATGCGAGTTGTAGAAAATGCATTCAATGTCAACATATTACATTTGAACTAAGATCTGAATAGCTATAAAATCTCAGAAAAGCCAAACAAAGCATTCTATTCACATAAGATCATGCGCTCTTTCGACATGCTGAAAAATGTTTTTTGAACTACAGTGTATTGACAGACATTTCCAGCTTGATCTTCTCTTTCTTTATAAAGTGGAAATGATCAGATGGGGCACTGAGGGTGGTCTCTTCAGGCTGGTGGTGACATCCAAGGATGAGGTAGTGGCTGTGTTATCTACTTTTCCCCGCTAAAGACTGCAGATTTACTGGGGCTGATGAAACTAGAGTGCTCTGACGAACCCTGCCTACTGACGACTTTCACTATTTGGAAAGACAAAAAACACCGGGCACAGTGCTATTTACTTTCGAAGGGCATATAAACTATAGATATATATGCACATAATACAATTATAGATATCATAACAACTGTGTAATTATGAATATTTTATTTTGTATTGTTCTTTTTATGTTTATAAGTAAATAATATTTTTTTATTTTACATTTAGACTTCATGAGTAAAAAAATAAATATACAGTTCCAACAATATAATTTGAATTAGAACCACATATACATATACATCTGAATGATTAATACAATAGATTCAAGCCAGAAACGTATTTTTCTTCAGGAAATCAATGCAGGAAACATGATAATTCACTGTCCCTGCTAGCATAATTAATGATTCGATATGATTAATGATTTATAGTCTAACAGTGATTTATTTACACAATTATTTACAACAAATTGGATGACATGTCTTAAAGACCAATTATGCAGAAACTGGTAACTTATGTTGAAAACCAACGCGTTTTGGCTAGGCCTTCTTCAAGATTCCGTACCAGTGGTTACTAAACAGGGAATATATAAACACAATTTTAATCTAAAGTTTAAAAGCCCTTTCAAACTATTATACTGTATATACATCAATAAGATCAACTATATGGTATACTATATAGATGGTTGAAGATTTCAATCTTTGAGCATAAACATAAAAAATAATCAGCTGGTGAATGAATAACCATTATACGTGATCTCATACCAACAAAAGTGTAAAATGTAAGAATTCATGCAAGTGAAAAATAAATGACTTAAGTTCAAAATCTAAGTGATTCATGCAAGTGTCACGAATATATGATCTAAAAACTTATGACCATGCTTCTTTCTATATGGACATGTCTTAGATAATTCTGGAAAGAGAGTCATATGCTCAGATTAGAATTAGAGCGACTATAACGACCTAATTTTATCTTTAACTATTTTTCTTTAAAAGTTACCTGCGCTTGTTTCATCTATGTCACTATTGGATTTTAAGCAAATCACTTGAGAAAATGTGGTACGTCACTCTTCAATGTAAATGACTGGATTAGGAAACACAAACGGGAGCGCGATTACCATCTGATGGGGGCCATTCGTTATTGTTAAACTGTAAAGATCATATCAAGATGCCTATACTAAATAGCATGCCTTCATTTAAATAGATAGATATAAAGGTCTATATGAAATTCCAAATGGGCAAGAAAAGATAAAAGACTATTGATCTACAAAACAACATAATGTATTAGAGGGTAAGGTCACTCATAAGCACTAAGGTTATAGCAGATAACTGTTACTGCCATGGCATGTCTTGTGATACTAATGTTAACACTTCCCTATCCTCATATATCAAATCCTTTGGCTGCAGAAATAACTCGATATCCTTTTCTACCTGTCATGCGTGGCATGAATTGCTTTTTATTTTCTAAAAACAATATTCTATAATTAGTCTAGTGCAACATCATTGTAGATAATATTATTGTGGATAGTATTATCTACCCAAAGTCTAAGTACTGTAATGTCTGTTCTGACCTTATGATGTAAAATAAAGAGAGCCAATGACGCATTCTTAATCTTAACAGATCATGATGGTTAAACCGATGATATAATGATTTTTGTTCCTCCCATATGTCTCTACGAATGAAAAGAATATAGAGATACAAATATCAGAGAGATTTATAAACTGATCTGGTATAGTAAAAAAGAAATACGAACGATTCATACATGCTCTATATCTATTAGGTAACCAGACATCGATAGATAATGTACAGCCTAACCAGTAGAAATAAGGTCTGAAACTTATGGGAAATGAATCGGGAGGTTAACGAATTTCTGACCAGTTGACCATCCGTTGGAATATACTAAATTTCCAATATTGGTTTATTATATTCTTTACTTATATCGGCTAGTCCTCGATCTAGCTGCATTTCTATATTATGTTAGACCGACAGGCTTATGAACTAAAGCCTCGTCTATATATTAAATATCAAAGTAAAGATATGGACCGCTAGCTACAGTATACTACAAGACGATATTGAGTTGTAGGTACTAACTCCTCTTAGAGTGTTCTTTTACAAGAAATATCAAGTATATATAATGACTATGAAGGTAAAAATATAGACCACTAGCCCCAGTGTGTTAAAGGTGGTAATGACTTTAAGAAACTGACTTCTGTTACAGCGTTCTTTTTGTAAGTAATGTGGGGGGACCAAACTCCCTACTTTACTGGACCCTAGCCAAAAGTTTATATCTATTTGGCTTCAACATATAAATATTGAGTGCAAAAAATGCATGGGTGCCACGTATCGAACAAACTAACCCGGTGTTATTTAAGGCACTTACCGATATAAACCAAAGCTCGTTTCTCTCTCTTTGCGACGCGCAAGCAGAATGCCTCCGATGTCGCCTTGCTATGAGTCCTCCACCTAACGTCTGTCGCGTCTAAAGTGACATCACTAACGCGAGCCAGCAAGAGGATTCCCATCCGGTGAAATATGGGCGCCATCTTAAAGTGACTAATTTATACAACCGTGAACCTATAATGGATGATGGCAACTGTCTACGAATCTTAAATGATTACAAAACGTAAACATAATTATAAATAAAGTAATAGATAAATATCTTTAACCTAAAGATGTTCCATCAATTATCATAATCCAATTTTCCTGTATCAACGCCAGCTTGTAATTGTTGTAGCGGGCCATAATTCTCTGTGTTAATTATGAAACATGTAGCAGCCGGTACTGCCGCTCCATAATCTACTTATCTCCAGTTCAATTCAACTAACTACAAGATGACAAAAAGATGTGTAGTTTATATGTTTACTATAATAACCAAACACCATAATAAATACGTGTGAGATTACACATAGAATATATATAGATAAGGAAACACCTACACAAAGTCTGAATGTGAGCAGACGCAAAAGGAGGATGTGTATGTGCATACAGTTGAGTCCCAAAATTACATTGGATCTACTGGCATGAATCCATTCAAGTGAACCACTCTTAGCTGTTATACTTGATAGCTTTATCCCAAGGTATCTCGTGATTCAGTCCTTTGACTGATGTTCCCAAAATGAAAATCCAAAAAACTTCTCTGAGTTTTCTCTTCTTTTCTGTAGTTGTACCTGATTTGTAACAGATCTTCTCCGCAATATACCATTGCATATCATCAGGTGCATGGTTATTGTCTATGTAATGTTGTACCATAGGTGCTGCTATTTTTTTCGTTCTTATCGCCGATCTGTGTTCTGTGAGTCTGGTATTGAGCGATCTACCAGTCTCACCTACATATCCCAGTTTGCAGGGCCAAATTATTAGATAGATTACATCCAATGTTTTACAGTTATTCAGACTAGTTGGCGATATCACCTGACCATTAAAGTGCAATATAGGTGCCTCTATAGCTGTCGCACAAGATTTACATCTGAAAGTCCCCACTACTGCTTTACTACCAACGATACTTTGTTGTTGGAATGTGCTTGTCTTTTTCATGCGTGAAAGGACTACATGGTCCTTGACATTTTTGTTACGCCTGTAGGCGAACAATGGTTTGGGAATGGGGCCTGTCTCTTTTTATTTATCTACATTGCAAATTTGCCAACTCGAACAAACTGCCTGCCGGATTCTTTCATTTAGCATAGAATGTCGAGTGACAAAAACCAATGTGGGGTCCCTTTTTCTTTAGTGTTAGTAAGTAAATGTTGCCGATCATAAAAACGGGTTCTTTTGTAAGAGTCCCTTACAATCTTTTTGGGCTAGCCCCTGGCCAGGAACTTATTTTTCATTGCTTCAGCCTTATTGTCAAAGTCCTTAATATTCGTACAGTTACGTCTAAGATGTAAGAATTCACCAAACGGTATGCTATTTTTCTGAGTTGCCGGGTGATAGCACTCATAATGCAACGACTTTCAACCATCTTGCTGCAGTGATTGCACTACCTCTATGCTACATATTACTTTTCTCACTTGTAAAAGACCAGATGTTATCTATTTTTTTAAGGAGGCAACTGCCAATCCACTGTTAAAAAAAGACAATCTATAACTTTCGTTTGAAATGCTTGCCCTATTTTTTATATTATTTTTAGGGCAAAAGTGCTGGAAAGGTATCTAACATCCTCTGTGAGCATTTACAGGCTCATCATTTTTCAAGTGAGAGCCAGATTTGTGTCTGTCTGGGACACAGCGTGGATCATTTCCGGTTTCTATCCTGGAGGAGCTCAGAGATTTTTTGTAGGCTACACACTTCTGAATATGAGGTAGGATCAGGAGGCAAAAATTATAATCAACAAAACTAGGCAGAATTTATAGCTGCCAGACATGTGAAATTTCCATAGAATACCAGACCTAATTGAGTTCTCCATGTAATACTGTATGTCTGTAGTCCTAGTTTGCTTTAGCAGAAAGGGCTTCCGGTCCCAGTGATTTGTCTTTTCAGGCACAGATTTTGCCAGTGTTAGGTTAAACAGATTTATTATAAATGTTGTCTTCCTTTGGAGGTGCACAGGATTGGTTCCCCTTGTTATCAATGGTATTTACTAAGGATGTTGACTCTCGGACACTGTAAACATCAAATATTCAGGAGAGGAGGGGGGCGTGGCTTGGCCGGTTGCAAGACGGCCGCACTGTAAGTGGGCTCTGCCGGCCAAGCTCTTAATCTGCCACTATCCTGCAGATGACAGCTCTCTGACTGCCTGGCTCCGGCATTTCCACTCATACCTCGTTCCAGGGTGCCGCTGGACACTTGCTGCAGCCTGCTCCACCTCTCCTGTGCCGAGTTCTGTGTCTGGGCCTGCGACTCGGGGCTGGGCCTTCCAGTCACTGCCGTAAGGCCTCTCCGCCTCCGCTTGCCCGTGCCTGTAGCGCTGACCCGGCTTCCACTCCTCCTCGTTGCCGGAGGGGCCTGGTGAGTGTGTCGCCCGCTAGGGGCTCTGGGCAGCGGGGCTTGGGGGCTCGTGCGTCATACCACCCGGCCCTTTTGGTCTCTAAGTGCGGGCGCCGCCGATCCCATCTCGGCGCCCGCTGGGCTTGTAAACACTCCGCCCGGGCCAGGCAACGTGGGTGGCGCGCCCCACGCCCCTCCCCGCCGCTGTTCAATTCCTGGTGGTGTGCCTCCCGCCTCATCGGTGCCTGGTTGCGGACTTACCAACTCTTTACCCCCTCACTGAGCTTCCGGTCTCATTTGTGGCCCACCTCTCTGTTTGGACCCTCTCCGGCCTGACATGGCCGTGCACCAGCCATCGTTCTGCGCTCTTGCCGGCTGCCTGAGGCCCATCGGACCCCACTTCCTGCGCTGACCCGGCTCAGAGTTGCTCTTCTATTGGCGCCCCCAGGGACCACTAGGCGCTGCGGCTTCACCGGACGGACCTCCCTGCTCCCTCCTGCTGCCAGCACCTGCCATGGTCCGACTGCCACCTGATTCCTGCTGACCGGGGTGAGTGCCATCATTGCTGCAAGCCGTTGCGGCCGGGCTGAGGGTAGCGTGTGCCACACCACGGGGCTCCCGCCCTTCCTTTAAGCCTCCGCTGCCTCGAGGGTGTTGGCCGTGTGTGCGCTAGGCCACTCACCCCCTTGTATCCCTGCCGCTTCGCTATCCGCAGCAGCACCCCCGGCAATACCTGCACAGCTGCCACTCAGAGTGCTCCCAGCCTGGTGGCGCACTGACTCACCGTCAGCTCGCACGACAGCCGCTTGCTGCATGTCGAGACGAGGGTATCTGAGGCTGAAGACGCCACCACCCAGGATCGACAATAACTCCTTCAAATGGATAAAATCCGGGAGCTAATACGCACCAAAAACGAGGACTTGGAGGCCCGTTCCCGAAGGAGTAACCTCCGCATCACGGGGGTGCCTGAGCCCACGAGCATTGCGCGAATGGAGGATTTTGTGGAACAATTGGTGCGTGAACTGTTTGGGGACAGGCTCTCCCCAGTCTTCATTGTGGAACGAGCCCACTGCTTCCTTGGCCCTCGCCCTGCCCCTGGATTACCAGCTCGCCCCATCATCGCCAAAATCCTCAACTTTCGGGATTGTGACGCCATCCTTCGGGCAGCCAGGGAAAAGGGCGAGATCCATCATCAAGGTGACTCCCTGTCCTTTTACCCGGATTACACTCCGGCGGTGCAGGCTGCCCACCGTGAGTTCCTGCCTGCAAAATGGATCCTCCAAAAGCATGAGATCCCTTATTCCCTCCCATATCCAGACAAGCTATGTGTCAAACAGGGCTCCAAAACTCTCATCTTCCCTGATCCTAAGGACGCTCTCTCCTTCGCCAAGAAGCTTGACCGCACTAACCGTTCTACTCCAGCCACCTCTCAGGACCCAACTTCCGGCATCCTAAGTGACAATGATCAACTCCATCATCTAACTGTACATTGCTCTCCACTCTGGCTTCCCACCCGGTGATCCCACCTGGCTAAGCCTACACTACACGGCTCTTGGCGGTTTGCTGAGGGGCTAGGCACAAATGTCCCTTTGCAAGACTCTGCGTATGTTGTTATCTGCTCTTAAATTTTGGCTTGGCCACCCTGTCTCCTTGGCAGGGGTGTACGCTGAACATCGCCATGCCCCCGCGGGATGTTTCCCACTTTGGACATTGACTTTTTCCCTCGCAGTTGTGTTTCCCTAGGGTGGGTTTGGGTGGACTCTCGACCTGTTTGGGGGGTTGGTGTGGGCGATGTGTGGGGGCTATTTTTGGGGATTTGTGGCCTCCTTTTGAGGTTTATTTGTTTTTGTTTCCTTCCATTTTGCTGCTATATTGCACGCCTGATGATATCGCTCCTGCATTGTTTCGTTACCCCTTACTGCACTGCCTTACTTGCTCCTGCAAGCACCGCGCCTCTGCGCACGGCACTTGTCACCATCTTGCTTCTGCTGTTGGGGATGGATGGTTCCCCCTCAAAGCCCAGCATTCTGCCACGGAATCTTACTGGCTGTCCACTAGCACCTCCTATGCTGTTGCACTTCCTATATTCTCCCCAGTTGCCAGGCACTTTCATACACACCTGCACAAGTGCCCCGGCCTCTATCACCATATCCCTTGACATTCACTCTCCTCTCCTTGCCTAAATGACTGATACAATCTTCTGGACTTGGAATATACGCGGCCTCAATGATCACCGCAAGGCTCGGCTGGTACATGCACATTTCCATAGTCACAAGGTAGACATCTGCCTGCTCCAGGAAACCCATCTGCTCCCGGCATCAGCCTCTCGACTCCTCTCCCGGTACTGGGGAGAATCACACTCCTCTTTCTACTCTAACTACTCTCGGGGGGTGTCTATCCTCATACGCAGAGGGCTCCCCTGGCAGACCTCCCAGATAATCACCGACCCCTCTGGGCACTTTGTCATCCTCCATAGCTTCCTCCAGGCCCAACCCCTGACTATTGCTGCGCTTTACGGACTCAATAATGACGACCCTGACTTCTTTGCACAGGTGTGGCACCACATTTCCTCCTTTGGCCCTGCTGCGCTCCTTTGGGGGGCGACTTCAACGTCACACTCTCCACTGACCTTGATCGATCTGGCCCTCATTCTTCTCACCCGCATGCCGCGGCTCTCCTTAGCTCCATTCTCACAGAAAACTCTGTATATGACGCTTGGTGTCATCTGCACCCGAGGCTCGCGAGGGCACTTGTGTCACTGGCACTCAGGGCTGTTGGTCCCGTCTGGATCTCTGGATCACATCGCCAGATGTCCTGTCCATGCTCTCCTCCACCGATCACGTGGCACGCACCCTTTCTGACCATGCCCAGGTCCAGCTCTGCCTCTGTCTCCCCCAATCTCCTCGGCGAACTTTCTCATGGCGGCTTCCCCTTAATGCGCTGCGCGACTCCGTCTTCTGCGACAAGATCCACAGAGCATATCAACTACTTTGAACTTAATGCAGGTTCTGTGGACCCTCCCTGTGGGAAGGGTTTAAAGTCATTATTCGCGGGGAATGCATCTCTAAACAGTCCGGAGTCTTACGTTCCATTCGCAGCCCGCTCGATAAACTGGAATCGGAAATTAAATCATTGGATTCCTCCCATGCACTTGACCCCAGCCCAGAAACACTTGCCCAACTTCGCGGTAAACATACGGAATTCATCAAAGAGGTCAATAGGGAGCTCTCGTTACTTGGCAGGGAGGCCCGCGCGCGCCGCTTCGTCGAGAGCGATCGCCCCGGTAAGAGCCTGGCCGGTCTGCTTCGCCCGCCTCACGCTGCATCCTACATCATAGCACTTCAGGACGGTGTCCCAGCTCGAACCACCTCCCCTGCCAAAATCCAGGTGCGTTTCACAGATTTTTACACGCATTTGTACAAGGCAGGTTCCACCCCCTCGCGTGAGGTCTTCGAGCAGTATTTTGATACCATTCAGCTTCTGTGGCTCGAAAATGACCAACGTGAATTCCTCGATGTGCCCTTCTCTAAAAAGGAAATACTTGCTGCTATCAATGGTATGCCTGGCGACAAGGCCCCCGGTCTAGATGGCCTGCCTGTATCTTTCTATAAGACTTTCGCCCTGCTTTTAATATCGCACTTGGCCGCCATGTATAATGACTCATTTGAGAGTGGTCAATTCCCTCCCTCGCTTCGAGAGGCCATGTTGACCCTTCTTCTTAAATCGGATAAACCTCCTGAGCTCCGTGATTCCTATCGCCCCCTTTCCCTTATTAATACGGACAACAGAATCTTCACCAAACTGCTTGCTTCTCACCTTCTCCCTCTTATGCCACGCATTGCCCTCCCGGACCAATCTGGATTCATTCCTCGTCGCGCGACCTCCCACAATCTCCGGACCATTTTCTCCGTCCTGCACCAGATCAACCCATCAGTCCCGGCGGTCGCGGCCCTGCTTGACACCACCAAAGCCTTTGATACCCTAGATTGGCCCTTTCTCTTTTCCCTACTCACACTCCTTGGTTTTAGTCAGGCCTTCTTACGCAAAATCTCGCTCTTGTACACCCTTCCCACTGCCACTTCGGGTTAATGGCCAAATATCCAATCCCATTCCCATCGGGCATGGCACCCTCTAGGGGTGCCTGCTCTCACCCATGCTCTTCGCTATCAGGATGGAACAACTGACAGCTAGACTCCGACAGCACCACACCCAGAGGGGCATTGGATTCCCAGCCCGCGCCCTCTTAGTCTCTATGTACGCGGATGACGTCACCTTATACGTCCAGAACCTCCAAGACAACCTTAGCCCTCTTGTGTGCGAGATTATAAGGTTTGGTGGTTATTCAGGCATACAGGTGAACTGGAACAAGTCAGTCCTTTTCCTTCTCACAGACGCCACTGTGCCCTTTACCCTGGACTTCCCCTTCATGTGAGCATCAGGCCCTACTCCCTACTTAGGAGTCTGGCTCAGCAGGGACGTGGATGAGCTTTTGAGGGCTAATTTTGGGCGTTGGTTGACTGGCTCGAGTCCAAGATTCCCCTTTGGAGCCGGCTGCCTCTGTCGCTAGCAGGTCGGATAGCAATCACCAAAATGGTAGTGCTCCCGAAGTTTTTATACTTATTCCTGAACATACCCCTTCCCCTCACTGCTCATCTCTCTTATCTGGGCCGGTAAGCAGCCCAGGATTGCCTACGACACCCTCACCCTTCCGATGTTGTGCGGTGGCCTCGGTGCTCCTAACATTACACTATACGCATTGTGCGCTCAGGCCAGTTTCTTGCATTTCTGGCTTCACCCCACTCCTTTTCAGCTGCATGTGGCTGTGGAGGCAGATCTTGTCGCCCAGTGGCCGCTCTCTACCTCCTTGTTTGCTCTGGCCACATTCCCACGCACTGAAATAGACACGGTCGGGACCCTGCTCTGGGTTTGGGAGGGTCTCTGCCGCTTTTCCGGCGATCCCATACTCTCAGCAAACTTGATGCATATCGCTCGTCATCCGGCGTTCCCTCCTCTTCAGCCCTCTGGTATGGTTAAACATGCCTCCCGTTTAGGGTTGAACACGCTAGCAGATCTCTATCCCGGGAATTCTTTCTTTTCACTCGCAGACGACTCCGGCCCCATGGACACTTTACTTTTCCATCAGCTTCGGGCGATCTGCAGGGAGCTGCATCCCTCGTTCCCCCAGCCCCCTCCCTCGATGGCTGCTCTTGATTTCCTGTATTCGTCCTCTTCTCCTCGGAAATTGGTGACCAGACTCTACATCCTCTTGCTGGTGGCTACCTCTATTCCCACTGATCGTGCACATGTGGTGTGGGGAGCGGACCTTGGTATTGTCATTTCCCAAGCTGACTGGCTATATTGCCATAACCAGACGAAGCGTTTGTCCTTCAACTATCGCCTGCGCCTTATCTATTTCAAATACTTGCATAGGCTTTACCACACTCCCATTCAATTGCATGAGTTGGGGCTCATCCCCACTGACAGATGCATGCGCTTCTCCACTCCTCAGGCGGACTTCTCCCACCTCGCATGGCTATGCCCCAAGGTCTCTGACTATTGGTGTGAGGTATGCGCTGCCATTTCAGAGATCACCTCCTCGCTGGTTCAGCCTGATCCCCCGCTCTGCCTTTTGGGCTTTGTTAAATTCTGCTGAGACGCTTCCCATCACTTGATTGCTATGCTGCTGGTCCTCGCGTGTCACAGGGTTTCCATGTGCTGGGGCCACAAACCTGCACCCAAGTTCGCTCAATGGCTTGAGGATGCCTCGCGCTGCCAGACCTTATTGTCTGAATTCAGAGACCTTATGCCTACCAGATCTCGCCCACTTGACATATGGGGTCCCTTGGTGTAATATCTCCTTGCCCGCACCCCCTCGAGCCCTGCGCCCTCTCCCACGCTCCCCGCCAGCACTGTGCCCGCGGCTGCCGTCGGTGCTGGTCCGTGATCAGCTCTCCCCCTATCCCCACTCCCTCCGCTTGGGCCTGTTCCTCTCCCCACCGCTCTGGTGCCTCCCATCACTTAACGCTTTTTCTATCCTGATGTGCCTGCCGGAATATGTGCCATGCCGTCGCCATTTGCCGTCTTATATACTGGGTCAACCATGTCATCCTCTATTGTTTACAAGTATATGGTGCTTCAATTTGATGCAATTGTGTAACCTGTCTTTGCAATTTTTCAACAAAGGTTTTGAAAATAAAAAAATACAAATATTCAGGAGAGGACAGAAGCTGGCAATATAATGGAGCCTTCATGAATCCCAGTGAATTGATTCTCCGCTCTGCCATCTGTAGAATCTGTAGAATTAGCTGACTTGCAGATCGAGCAGAGATGCAGGATTATTTTTGATAAATCTGATGCTCTGAGCATAACTCTGGAATCTGCAGAAACCCCATTCCCTAGGTATTTAGGAACCAATAATATAAAAACAATCCAGAGGAGATTTAGGATATACAAGATTATATGCTCTGTGTTCCAAATGTGGCCATTACAAATACATAACTTTTATAATAAGACAGGACACCGGTTCCAAAAGAATAGCCTTTATTTCAGGCCTCCACTGCTTTACAACTATTCAGCAGTTGGTTCCCTAAGCATCTATCAACATCAAAGGCAAGCTCTCAGGGTAACTGATGGAATGTTCTTATATTTGAAAGGGTAGAGGGGTATAGGAACATACTACTTACAATAATACTATATTACATCACATCTTCCCTCTAAAGGTCCCCATATTAACCCCACCCAATAAATGTACATGAAGAGACCAAAACAAACCTATGCAAGTGAGCATAACACAACAGGTGAAAAATAAGGAAGAGGAATAAATAAACTTATATGATGAGTGAATAAAAGAATTCCCATAAACACCATATTCATTTGCTCACCATTTAACCTTTATGCCATACAGGTGCTTTGACTTGCCTTCTAGATGTCACTCCCATATGGGCACCACTATCAAATTATCCAGGTTAGCAGGAGGGTTATGGTTTACCATTCTGTCCATGCTCCAGGTCTGCCGATTGTCCACAAATACAACATTCTGTTTGGTGTTAGGAATAGGCATCGGTTCAAAATATTTAGAATCCATCCCATCTCTTCTCACCATTTTTTAACATACACCCGGTTATCAGCTTTCCAGGGTTGATGTTTTGTGCCTCATTTGAAATCATAATAATTCCTATATTTTGCTTGGTGTGAAGCAATTTTCTTTTTAACTAGCATCGAGCTGTGCTGTACCCTGTCCCCACCCCCCAACCAAGTGGTAAATAGTTTGGTGCTGGGTTTGGTGCTCCCTGCGCCAGCTTTCCTCCTGGTCCCTGTCTCTAGGTGCAGATGTCCAGAACGTTCATTCCAACTGGTCCTCATGGGTTGTAAGAAGACTGGCCTTACTGTCCTTTAGAGAGGCCCACTGGTCCTGGGGTCAACTGGAATAAGAGTCCCTGGTCCTTTTGGGTATCAAGGGTTTCTTCATCCACTTGTCCATGGCTTATATCAGCCACAGTGTGTTCAGTGAAAGCCCAAAAAGCTTAATCAGCCCTTTCTCTCCCTTGTACAAGAGTTTTAAAAAGGAGGTGAAAGGTTCTAGCTAGAAGCAAGGCACCCCTGGCTAGTCCTAGGGTGACACATCATCTTTTCACCCTTGCCTTAACTCTTTTGCACAGCATGTTTAGACAGTTCAAGATGATGTATTCCAGGAGTCATTGGTCACATCTGATCCTGTGGGCCAGCCCCACCCTTCGCTGACATCTCTTACAGGACCTTTCCCACCAAAACTTCAAAGAGGATCCCATTCCTATGTCGGCTTTGGTTGTCTGGGCTTCCTCCTTTCCTCAATGGGCCGGAGCTGTCCCCAGCCCTGGTACAGTGTGACAGGTAAGCACTAGATGCACATATGCACACCAACTCCATCCTCCTCAGGAGCTGAGGGAAGTACTATTAATTACACCTTTTGTGTGGGGTGGCCTTTGTTGAGAGGAAGTATAATTTGGGCTCCCGGTTTTATGGTATTTATTTTTTGGCCATTTCCGTCTGTCTTTATCCAAATTTTATTTTTGGGCCATTTTATCTGTATTTATCCATATTTATTTTGTGTTTTGCATGTAAATGAAGTTGTAAAACTGTACATTTTCCATATCTATTTAACTGATTGATGCACACTCCTACTTTGATGTCTGTCGTGTTTTAGCTATTTAAGCTGCCAAATATTACATAACAATGCATCTACTGGTAAAAACTACCATTATACTATAAATGTATGTTGACATATGACGTTATTTAAAGAAATTTCATCCTGTTTTTAAATTTCCAATGCTGTCCATCTGCTCAGCTGCTGGCCTATAATCCATGAAAGACAGCACGGAGAGTCACTTAAAAGAAGCACAGTTTTTTGTATTTATCCTCTTTTAAAAACAAATGCAGACAGAAAACACATTGTTTTCTGTCTGTATTTGTCTGTAAAAATCCATAAAAATGGAAAACAGGGAGCCTTAAGTATAATTAACTTGGCCAGCAGGGTGATAAAAAGCCTGGGCTGGGTTCCTGAGCTGAGCCACAGAAATATGACAATACTGGATGACCCACAAGATATACATGTATGGTCTTGGAACCTGCAAATATGAACTGGGTGCACCCTTTCCACCCCAGTTCATACCTCACAGGACTTTGCCTTCCTAAAGGAAGCAAAACTGCACTTTAAGGCAGATTGTCCCCTATATATAATAAGAAAGTGGCACCGCAGACACAAGAGTAAATCTCACTGACTTTACCAATTTGTGCCCATTTTGCAAAGTCATCCTGTGCCTTGGGCACCCCCCAAAGTTTTACTGACTGGTACTGGAGGTAACTGACTCTGACTGACCCTGGGCTCTGTCTGACTAGACCCAGGGCTATGCTGAAATAGACTTAAATACAGTGAAAACCCCTACATACACTTGGGTACACTATGGGCTGGGGTACCCCTGTGATTGGCATGACCTACCCTTTAAGGCCCTAGTACATAATAGGGCAGTGGCATCAAAACTACCTCTAAGTCCCTAGTATATAATAGGGCTTGGCAGTTTAGAGGCCAGCAGTCCTTTCTGCACTTGCATGTGTGCACTGCTGAAGCCTTAGATCAGTTGAAACATATCTCTGTGTTAGAGGACTGCTTTTAAAAAGTAAAGTGTGCCCAAACTCGACTTTAGTGTTTGGGGCACCTAAAATGGATAACCTACAATGTGTGGGCATATTAGGTACCCCTCAGGGTCTTCTCTAGATGCCCCAGGGGTGGGGGTTCAGCTATTTCAAAGGAGGACCCTCATAAAATGAATTTAATATGCCCTGGGTTAAGTGAAATTGCACATTTCACTTCCCACATTGTTATAAAGTGCAGCCCAAAATCGACTTTGGTGCTAGGAGCACTGTGAAGGGATGATCTGCAATATTTCTAGACATTCAGAACCCCTAAAGTCTCCCTAACGTGTTTCAGGGGCGGGGGTCCTATAGATATAGGCAGAATTCTTATATAATATGTTTTTATAAGCTCTGGTGCTGGAAAAATGGCCCAAGTAATTTTTCCCATTGCAAATCCCCTGCCACATAGGTTAACATGGCAAGAAGTTATAAACTGATAAATCCAGATAGGAGAATGATAAAAATAGCATTCACAACTTCCCAGAATGGTATTGATAAATCCAACAATATGATATTGTTGAATTTCTCCTAAAATGTACAGACAAGAAATTATAAGACTTTCTTGTCTATACTCCCAGATTCAGCCTTCCAGTGGGCTGTTCTGATTGGTCAGAGTTAAGTGGATTAGCCAGTCTCCTTTGAAGAGGTGATATAGAGCCCCTGGGATTAACCAGCTCTGCTGGGAGGGAAGTGATCTGTTGCACAGGAATGCCAGAGCAGGGGGAGGAGTCGTAAACAATGGACTTCAAGGGAAGGGGAAGACACCAGTGTCATTTACAACTCCGCGCTTTTGAACCCAGCCAGATGCTAGGCTTAAGGAAGGAATGAGCACATGCAAGGGGGATAGACTATAGAGATTAGCCATTTTAGGGGTGTGATTAGACAGGTCTTTTCTCCCTGCTGGAAAATCAGCCATGATGAATTTGGAAAAATTGGTGCACTCTGGGGCAAAATAGTACCACACTTTGCAGAATGTGGTTATACCATTGGGATGGTACCCTGGCCCCATTGGACAGTAGTGCCCTCCTACTTGACCCACAGAACTTGGAATAAGTATCTGAGAGGCGCAGAGCCTCTCGGATCTGCTGCTTGAAACCTAAGGAACCCTTCTGCACCATCTGGGCCTACAGCCCTGTGGACTGCCTTGCTGTAAAAGGACTAAAGAGTGGACTCCCTGCAAGTTACAGGTTAACAGAGCTCACCTGGAACATCACCACCAAGAATCCTCGAACTGGAGCACTACCAGTGAATTTGTAAGGGTTTTGTCCAAGTGGATTGTGAGAACTGAAGTCCTCAATGTTCAAGGATAATTTTGGAGCTTCCAGACCCTTGGAGTAAGTTTGAGACACTTTGGGACCATTTGGAGAACTTCAGGAAGAAGTTCCAGATGTTTGGAGAAGTTTGGAACAATTTTGGAAAAAAGCTCCATAAGTGGACCGACTCAACCTGGCCAGCCAAGCCGCCTGCCTTCACGGCGACCCGGTCTGCCGTCCAGGGTCGTCCCGCTGAAAAGCTCCGTGGGTCCGACTTCCAGAGTTTGACCTGGAGTAGGGGAAATCCGAGGCCGGCGAACCCTCACCGAATCCAGCCTGATGAAGAGCATCAAGGGACCCCACAAGAAAAGCTCCGTAAATGTTGCTACGGCCGAGCGAAGAAAAGGCGACCGGGAACATCCGTGAGAACCAAGCCGCCTGCCTTCAACCGCTAGTTGGCCTGGATCCTTGGTTTATCCCGCTGGAATGATCCGGAGATCGGACTTCCATGAGTTTGTCCAGGAGCTCATCGCAAGGCAAACCCTCACCGACTGCGGACTGGCTGAGAGCTTCAAGAGACTCCAGAAAGAAAAACACCAGAAAAGTTTCTAAGTCAGAAGGTAAAAACTTTGACCAAGACCTACAGCGAGGGGTAGCCGAGCAGGGCTCCATCACGGTCAGCCTACAACTTTGATTTTGGCCCGGTCTATCGCAGCCAGATGTCCTGATAAGGCGCTATAGGTTTCTATGTGCTATATAGTGCTAAATCTTAATTCATATCTCCGGTTCCCTTCATTGGATTTTTGTCTTTTTGGTGTCATTTTAAAGATAAAGGGGCCGATTCACAGATCTAATCTGAGATACAATCCTAAACTTACTACTTTTGTTATTCACAGAAGGCATTTAGTAGTAGTAAAGTTAGGACTCCTAACTTTACTACTACCAAACTGAGATAAAATCCTAAACTTATTACTTTTGGTATTCACAGAAGGCATTTAGTAGTAGTAAAGATAGGACTCCTAACTTTACTACTATTAAATGCCTTCCGTGAATACCAAAAGTAGTAAATTTAGGATTTTATCTCAGATTAGTTCTGTGAATCGGCCCCAAAAATATTTCCTGTTTTTATAAATTGGTGTTGGATTTTTATTGTGCATCGTGTCTTAATTATTTACTGAATTGGTGTTTTTAAATGCTTTACATACCTGTCTTTGAAGTTAAGCCTGCCTAGCTACCAAGGTTTGAGCATAGGAATAATTTTCCAAGACCTATTCTGAGCCCTAGAGTGTGTTAGTGGCCTTATTGCCAGCGGCAAATATATATTTGCCCCTACTAATAATCCACTTTCATACAGCCTTCTATTATTATAAAACCAATCCCATATCATTATCTAATCCTGCAAAGCCCCCTCTGCAACAGGTCAACTGTGTGCAGTTACCAGGCTATCCACACACATGTATCCAGTCAAGTACCCCTTACCCGAGCTGCATCACCGCAACCTTATCTTAGAAGGTGGATGCAGGCAGTAAACAGGTATAGTTCATTTACCATGTGTTTACTGTAGGTGAGACAAATAGTGAGATTCACCCAAAGTAAAAAAGGTCCAAAACCAGGTGATCAAAAAGCAAAAAGTCTGGGTTTATTAAATGGGCAGAACGCATTTTGCAACTCAAGGGTATCCCTAATAGCTGAGAATGTTGCATATTACAACTAGTATATTAGGATGACAATGAAGTGAGACAACTTTGTTACATACATGAGCATGTCCGCAATGTGAATACTATTTTGTGAAACAAATACATGCATTGGTATGCAAACCCAGAACAATAACAAAGGTGCAAGAAGAGATCTTCTAATTGATAATTTGTAAACATTTTTTTCTTCTTTTAGGTAACCTTCAGTAGGATCCGATACCATGAAGTTATACAGAGGTGGAATTGGCAAAACAAAGTTAGTCAACAGTATTTGTTTGAACTACAAGCTCTAGTTAGAGTTTAAACTTATTGGAAACCAAATTCAGACAGAATACTTTAATGTGAAAGATTACAAGTAAAATATATGACATAATAAAATACATTTTCCAATTAATGACAACTGTGTGGGTAAGTGAGTAAATGAAAAGATGCATTTATCAAGCAACGGCAGCTTCACCTAAGTAAGGGATATTTCAGTGACATTCAAATGAATGTCTGGGTGAGACAAATATATTTTGAACATAGATTCAAACGCCTCAATGGGGTGAGACAAATATATTTTTAATATAGATTCAAACTCCTTAATGGGGTGTATTTCTTTTGTGGTAATAGTCCCTGGCACTTTAATAACATATTGATTGTTTGGAATAATGTCGGATTTTATATATGCGTCAATATTTTAAAATGTAGGGCTATATTTATGTCCAGGTCACGCAGTGCAGCGAACCAAGTTACCTTGCTGCGCTGCGCGACAGGGAAAGGGCAGGAATGCGTTGTATTTAAGTCAACACAGTGCATTCCTGCCTTTTCCCCTGCGATGGCGGCCTTTTGGCTGCCTAGCACGAATGCAGGCACCCTTGAACCATGGTGCAAGGCTGCCTCAATTATAAGGAGCCTGCACAAACACAATGCCCTGAGGCCTTTAAAAACCAAGGGGAAATAAACATAGTTCTCATTACACCTTACCTGGGGAGGCAGTTTTTGGCACATTCCCAGGTGTACCATTTATGGTAAATCTGGGAATGCTTCCAAATCCATGGATGTTGCATGGGAACAACCACGCAACAACCATGAAAAAGCCTCCCTGGCGCAGAGTAAGACTACCCTTCTGTGAGTGGGACTCTTGGAATTTCTATGTTACTTGAAATAATTTTTTCATTACAGAATTATTCCTCATAGGTTTTTGCTCCAGTGAATTACACTTAAAAGCTCTTTTTTCTGTAGCCTACTATTATCCAGTCATTATCTCATTCTCACATAGGGCCTGAATTAGATAGATCTGAAAAAATACAATTTTATACTATCTCTGTCCTAAAGGGGTGCTGCTGGTAGCTTCTGATCATGACTTTGTAAAGGAAGGAGGAAACTGATATACTCATGTTGATAAGTGATACTATTGTAATCTGTGTCAAAATTATCTAATGCAGGCACACTGTGGGCCCCGTTTAGAAGTTGACAGATAAGGGGAATCCATCAAAAACAGTGGATGCTCTGGACACTAGCCTCTCGGTTACCTCACCTTTATATTGAGATGGGGAAGTGCAGGGTCGCCAATGCTGGAGCCTCAGTTAGCTCTGCTGTTAAAAACCCTTGACATGCTGTCCTAAATGCCCCTGGGTCTCCAAAACAAAGTGACTCTTATCCCAAAATATTTAGGGCAGGGCAACCATAACTAGTTTTCCTTTCCCAGGTCTGCCATGAAAGATTATCCCATCACCAAAAAACCATGGGCACACATGTCAAGAGGTTACACAATAGCTAAAATGTATAAAAACTCAATTTTCCACCCCTTCGAGGTATACACCTAAATAAAAAGACAATCTCATAAGATTTTAGTACTTATTGAGTATCCAAATTAAAACTGTCCATAGCATGCTGGAAATCTTCTCGCAGCACATCAAAGACAATTTGATGGGTTTCTGTGCCTTGGTGCTTTGCAAGAGTTGCACCACCTGAAATCATGGCAGAATATCCACCATAAATTGGGCCTGACACCATGACTGGCAGTGGCACATCCACCCAATTGGTCTTTCAAATTGTGAAACCAACAGCTACTCCACCATTGGTAACACCGTCATCCACTGCATTCAGAATAAAGTGGGGTAACACATAGGTGGGGCAATGGCATTTTAACTATTTTATGGCAGCTTCTCCATCTCAAAATCAGGCCCTCGATGCCTTTACAGAAAATATCTTTTGAAGAATTTTTCAATATATTCCTTCTTGAATTCATTTGTCTGCCTTTTGTGGGCTGTTCATAATTAAATTATTTCTCAGAGCAAAAGGTTTGTTATGCAAAGTAGCATTCCTCAATCTGAGGACCACCAGAAGGTTATTGATGGTGAAATAAAACAGTGAGGTGAGAATTTAGGCAATCACAAGGTTTCCTGAAAGCCTGTGTCAACCATTGAAGCATTTCAAAGCTAGAACCAAAGTTTGAGCATACCTCTTTTGCTCACCAGTTGTCAGAGGTGAAGCAAACACTGGATGAGATGAAGTGATGTATGCCATCCTAAAACATTATGAAAATAAAGGCGTTTAACAAACACTGCTAATCACTGCTGCTTTCAGTGATATAAAGTTGTGATGAATTTGGAAGATTTTCACAAAATGTATCTTCTAGGATGAATCTGTAATCAAGATTTCTCTGCAGTTCTCATGATTACCAGTGGATCAATGGATAAGATTTCTTTAATAAATATGTTAGCAGTAGCATGTTTCTAAACTTGTGGAAATAATTTGACCATCTTTTTTTCCTCTCAGGTCATCAATGGTGGACTTCTAGCTTTGGCAGCAACCATTGTATTTAGTGGTCCTTTCCTGATCATAAAGTATGTGCCTCATAGACCCAACATTTGCTTGGAAAGTTTGTGGACCTGGATCAGCCATGTGAAGAATGGTGCCAGCATCTCATTGCTAAAAAGTCGCAGTTAAGGGGCTGTATCATGGCCTAACAAAGCAACCATTTCAGATTGAAATATTGCAGACATTCAAGTACATTGAACAGCATGTACTCAAGCCTGTTACCTGAAAATGGATATATGATTAAACCACTACTGCCTAAACAACGACTTCCTTAACCATGAAGGCTAAACCACGAGCAATGCCAAACCACAACATTATTAACTACGAGTTCCTAAAGCACGAAAAATATTCTATTTTCTCATTACCCGTTTACACCACTCTGTTATTTAAAATACGCACATTCAAGCTGTGCCCATCTGCGAGCACAATCAAGCAGAGAGTGGTAAGGCTGTGCTTATCTGCACCTAACAAGTGACGAACACAAATACATCAAGCTGTGCCCATCAGCGCAAGCACAATCAAGAAGAGTAGACTCGTCTGCCTTGAAAACGTGGAGCGTGTGCGACGAGGAGCTGTGCCAGCTGAGTCTTTCAGATCTCCAAGTCAGTCAGCAGGAGCAATAGCAGCATTGCAACAACAACTACGAAAATGCTGTGCTTATCAGCGTAAGCACTCTCAGCAGAAGCCCCCACGCTGTGACATCAATCACTGAACCTACGTGTCAAAGTACAGGGTTAAACAAAAGCAATGTAGAAGTAAACTGCCCCCAAGATTTCCGCAAGTTAAGTAATTCTTAGGATAAAAACTTTAATAAGCTGTGCCTGTCAGCGCAAGCACGTCCAATGAGCCAAGGCCTCCAGGCATGCTGTATGCTTTACAGAGTATAAAGTGTAACAGCAAACAAATGATGGATGGAATGCTGACAATGCAAACATTCGCCCCCAGTCAAAAGATCTGAGTTAAATCCATTGTTCTTTTGCCCACTATGCCTCCCCAGTTTGGACCCAGCCATATGCAAATCAGTCTTGACCCTGTGCCCCAGGGGAACAGTCCAGACCGGACTGCCTGGCCAGGTCCTCCCTGGACCGGAAACAAGCATCCTGGGACTGGTTTCAGGGTATGTCACCCTTCTTCAGCCAGGCTAGCTTGAATCCAGTGGCACAGTGAGCAAGGGACCCACGTCTGGGCATACCAATCGCACTTAGGGCAAAAAGTGTTACAGCAAACACATGATGGGCGGAATGCTGACAATGCAAACATTCTCCCCCAGTCAAAAGATCTGGGTTAAATCTATCATTTTTTTGCCCACTACGCCACCCCAGTTTGGACCCAGCCTTATGCAAATCAGTCTTTACCCTGTGCCCCATGGGAACAGTCCAGAGCGAACTGCCAGACCAGGTCCTCCCTGGACCGGAAACAAGGATCCTGGGACCTGTTTCAGGGTATGTCACCCTTCTTCAGCCTGGCTAGCTTGAATCCAGTGGCACTGGAATCAAGCTTCCTGGCTGAAGAGGGGTGAAACCCTGATACCGGTCCTAGGATGCTTGTTTCCGGTCCAGGGAGGACCTGGCTTGGCGGTTCGGGCTGGACTGTTCCCGTGAACTGGGGTGGCACGGTGAGAAAAAGAATGATGGATTTAACCCAGATGTCTTGACTGGGGGTGAATGTTTTGATTTGTTCTGCATTCCATCCATCAATTGTGTGTCTTTTGCTTTCTCACCCTAAGTGCGCCAGTTATGCCCAGACGTGGGTCCTGGGCTCACTGTGCCAGTGGAATCAAGCTATCCTGGCTGAAGAGGGGTGAAACCCCGAAACCGGTCCTAGGATGCTTGTTTGCAGTCAAGGTAGGACCTGGCTTGGCAGTTCAGGCTGGACTGTTCCCATGAGGCACAGGGTCAAGACTGATTTGCATATGGCCAGGTCTAAACTGGGGTGGCATGGTGAGCAAAAGAATGATGGATTTAACCCAGATCTCTTGACTGGGGGTGAATGTTTTGATTTGTTCTGCATTCCGTCCATCAATTGTGTGTCTTTTGCTTTCTCGTCCTGAGTGCGCCAGGTATGCCCATACGTGGGTCCTGGGTTCACTGTGCCATTGGAATCAAGCTATCCTGGCTGAAGAGGGGTGAAACCCTGAAACCGGTACTAGGATGCTTGTTTCCGGTCCAGGGAGGACCTAGCTTTGCAGTTCGGGCTGGACTGTTCCCATGAGGCAGAGGGTCAAGACTGATTTGCTTATGGCCAGGTCTAAACTGGGGTGGCATGGTGAGCAAAAGAATGATGGATTTAACCCAGATCTCTTGACTGGGTGTGAATGTTATGATTTGTTCTGCATTCCGTCCATCAATTGTGTGTCTTTTGCTTACAGAGTGTAAAGGCAGATTGGATAACGATCCCCCTCCCTGCTGAGCAGAGCAACTGCCAGACTCATTCAATGCTCCGCAACAAAACAAATGTGAAAATGTAATTAAGGGGAGCGAGTGGGTTTTGAGACAGCCCCCAGCCGTGATAAGTATAATTGTCAAGCTGTGCTTGTAATTACAAAAGTGCCATCTATTGACCAATCACAAGGTATATTTTTTGTGGTTTCAAAAAGTCGTTGTTCAACTAAGTTGTAGTTAAAAATGTCGTGGGTAAGGATGTCGTGGTTAAGGATGTCGTTGTTGTTTAGGATTCGTTGTTCAGGTCAGTCGTTTTTAAAACTTCGTTATTTAGGCTGTTTCCCCCTGAAAATATAACACTAGGAAAACTTGAAGTGAACAGTGTCAAAACTTCGATAGATATCATAAAACGAGTACATCTCTGATGTTAATACCAACAAACCTCTTAATGTAAGCTTACATTACAATATGGTACTTACACTTTTTATTATAGCAATTGTAGGTATGTGTTTCTTAATTAATACATGCCTATATTGTGTTTGTGTCACATGCATTGTTAAATGTTTTGATTATTTAAAATAAGCAAATAAAAATATTTTGTATCAAGCATAAGCTGTTTTTCTTGCAAAATTATCTTATCAATATTTGACATTGAACATTATTTTCTGTAATTTTATAACAGCACAATCAGTCCTTTTTTATGAAATGCTGCCCCCTATTGGCACGCTTGAAAAATGTATTGATTTTGTTTGTCTGGCCTGAGTGCATTTCTAGAAAGGAGAGTGCCCTTTCCTTTTTTTCCTCTAAAAATATTCTTATTATGCATATGTAGAGGTTTTTATCCTGTCTGCATCGTCACTACTTTGATTACCAATTTCTGTTATTGGAAAAAGTTGAACTTTTTATCATTATTCATTAATTGCAAATCAACGTTTCAATTTAGGTGAACTAAAACACACTGTTCAGGGGGAAACTTTCAAATCCTGCTTCACAAACTCAGGTTTGGCATCATTTTGCCCCTTTTGAACATATGGTGATATTTATGAAGGTACAAATCTAGAGTTAGTGGTGGATTTATTGGAATACCCGTGTGAACTCCCTGTGAAATTAAGTGAACTCCAAATGTTTTTCAAAGTTCTGCTTGCTAGAGTTGTATGCAAACATATCTTCATCTATTACAAAAAAGAATCGTCCGGGCTGACCGCCTTATTCAAGTTCTTAAGTTTTCAGCATTCATTGTTTAGTTCAACACTAGGTGGTGATCATGAAAATAAAAAGAATTGCAACACAACAATCAAATTAAAGAATCACCAACTCCTGGTCCGAACTCCCTCCCTGCCTCCCAATAATGAGACAATTTCTACATCATAATCAGTTCAATCATACAATTCTTTTTTTCCCGTAGAACCCACTGCCAAGTTAGATGCTTCTACCGCTCAGGTGCACTCTATTCATTCAGAAAGCTAAGTTTGTTTTTTACAATTAAAGAGGTCCATGGCTCTCCATTGTAGTAGGAGCAGTGTGTTCGGTAAACCTCTCCATATTAGTTCATAAACTGTTTTCCATTTAGTCTCAAATTGAATGTAGGTGCCTTTAATTTTACTTTTCAGCAGCTCCATTGCTAATACGCTCCAAATCCTATGGTACCATTGGATGATAGATGTCTCTACTCTCTTCCAATCAAATGCTATATTTAACTATGCTGCCCCTAGGCATTTGTTGTAATATTGCAGGTTGTCAGCTTCTATGAAGATCTGGTAGACTTTGGAAATAATTTCTCTTGTTCCCTTTAGTTTAGGGGAGAAGATATCAAAGAGGTCTTCAATCTGATAATTGCCTTTGGAATGCAATACGCAATCCAGTGTCTGATCTGCGCATAATCTTAACAAATTTATCCTATGGGATTTATACTTCGGCAGACGGGATATCCATCACCATTGTGACGAGTAACCCGTCCGCCCAGATCTAAATCATGCCCTAAGTCTTGCATTGCTCAAACGTTTTGGGCAAATTATCATGATACCTGTCAGAGATCATTCCACATCCCCCAGTTCTTGAATAGGTGGCCTCCTATTGCTGGAGTGAATTAATTATTGTTGTTGGTGGGAGGGTAAAGCTGGGTTATCTTGTAGTAATGCGGAAGGCTGGGTAGGGCTAACCCACTGTTGTCTCTGGACTGACAAATGAGCCTTTGGAGCAGTCTGTTTTTTTGTTGTTGCCCCAAATCAATTTTAAAAATAGCTTTTTGATAGGATCTAAAAAGGTTATTTCAATCCATATAAGAGGGGCTCAGAAAAGGCATAAGAGTCTGAGGAGGATTTTCATAGTATTGACTGGTGCTGATATAGATGTCAGTGATAAGGCCACTGTATTTCCCTGTCACAAAATTCCACTGGTTAAAGATTGAGAGCAGGAGTCCTGATACTGGTCAAGAATGTGATCACTTGAAAATTAGTGGCCAAAACTGGAGGCAATAGGATTAGGGAGTGCTTTGCCCCAGCCGAACCTATGGAACAATGAAAGTCCCCACCCCCACATGCTTCCAATCATCTTTATGATCCCACTCTGCAGTATAGTGGAAATGGTGTGAAGACAAAAAACACAGCATTAGACTTGCCTATAACTGATATAAACCTGGCTACTTCTCTGGTGTGGCTCAATAATACCTCTCGAGGGGTCACCAGAATGCTATCAGAGTTATCGTTTCTACCAGTAATGCATTGGAGTGTCCTCAGGATTTGCAACATCAGTGATAGAACATGAGAAAGAACGGGTGGGAGAAGAGCGGTTCTTGGATTTTATTCCTATACAATTTACTTCCAAGGAGGCAAACGGTACAGATACCTGGGTGATAAATATTGTGTAGTTAAGACTAGGGAGTCAAAGAATTATCCAATTTAGTAAGCGAGTGACACTAAGAAACCTTGTCCAGACACGTTGCTATCTTTGATACTACCAAGTTTCTAGTTAAATGAATATGCTTTATTTAATCAAGACAGTTGTTCAGACTAACATGAACATGTTATATTAATTTACGTAGGAAGAACGCTTTAAAGTACCTTTAGTTGTGATAGCACACAAAGGGATATATATGCTACCAAGTACCCAATTTTGAAGTCTTATCAGAAATAGAAAAAAACCCATTCTCTTGGGACATGGAAAACTTGTTTATTTGCACCTTGCAAATGTAATGCCTCGTGACTCATCCATGCCAACGCAGTCAGAGCAGTCTTAAATCTAACTATTTGATTTAATCAGTGTCACTCAATTCATAGATGTAATATATTATTAAATATAAAAATGTGTAAATGTTTAAAGAAATTACACAACCTTTAATTTATTTTAAAAAGTCAAAAGTACTAGACCCGGGTGAAAATGTAGGTATACTGCCAATATTCATGAAATTGCAGGAATTATTATTGTTATGCAAAATTCCCAATAATATGCCAATATGCCACACCTGGTAATAACGTGCTCTTCGCATTAAAACATTTCTGTGAGCTAGAATAAAACGAACAGCGAGAAACCTGAGTGACTGTTCCTCATGCCACTTGTGTTTTTGTCCCATTTTTGTTAGCAAAAAAAATCATATTTTCAACAAAAATTGACATGGCGCATTTCACGCAAAAATGTAGTGCTAGATGACGGTTTGCATTTTACATAAAAATATGCAATTTTGCATAATTTTCCCAACATTTCATGTAATTACACAAAAGCAAATTGCGCATATTTTTCAAACCCCTAATATTTACTCGCATATGTGGTGTGATTTACATGATGATTCGCTTGTGCTGTGGCTTTTAAGGGCCAAGGTGGACTTGAGACTTCTGCTTCTGTTGAAGTTCTGTTCTTCTGAAAGAAATTCTGGCTGCCCACCTCTAGCAGGAAGTGAGCTAGACATTTCCAACTCTGTTAAAGAAAAATGCACTTTGCATGGAACTTCCACAAGAAATTACCTTGAATTAATGGTCACATGCAACACACTGAAGAAAAAAATGCAGTAACATAATGAATTGGGAAAAGTTATTGGGGAAAAAGTACTTAGGTGAATGAAGTAGCTGAAATAACTCCCCTGTTTCACAAGGAATAATGAAGAAAGGAATTGTTTTTTAGGCCTGGTTGCAAACATATTTACCTGTATTCCAGAGATCATGCCATCAACACAGAAAATACCAGTGAGGTGGTGTTGGGTCAGCCCCCTTCAGTCATTGACTTTGTTGGTTCAGCTCTCTTTAGCAAGTGCTTCTTTCAAGTATCCTTCACGTGTTGGATTGGTCCATGCCTTTTTTGAAGATATTTACTTTTGACAGCATTTACACTTTGCATTGGTGAGGAAAACAAAATGGTTGATCTCTGGGATTGCAACTGCTGTTCTTTTCTGTTAGTATGTCGCAGCTGGCGGTGCCCTCCCCATGTCAGCAAGCCTCTCACCTGTTTTACATCTTCGATAGCGGATAACTGCTCATTCCACAGGCCTGTCTCCCAGTACTCCCTATGTGGACCTGGCCAGTCCCCTGCCCCCATCAGCTCTATAGGACAATGTTAGGGGCTCAGTGAAGCAGAGAAGTGACTTTATATCTGAGGTTTGTTTGAGATGGAGCGCCCAGCACCTGGGAGCTACTTATACTGGAGATACAGTCAGAGCTAAATAGGATACATAAATGTGGTAGCCATATTCAGTTTCACTATTATGGCATGCATGTAGGTGGAGATTACTGAGGAAGGTCTGTAGTTGCATGTGTAATATGCCACTAACACTCACAGCTGTTTGCCTATGGCTGTGGATGCACTGCTGCAGATGTGGACTGGTGATAGCCGACCCCATGCCCTTTGCCTGAAGCTGCTCAGATGCAGTGCATCATCTGAAGAAGACCTGAGACCTGTAGGGTCTATGGAGCTGGAGAGTAAGCCAGAGGAAGGCAGAGAATGCTTGATGGAGAGCAGTAAAGGGCACAAAAAGCAATCATCTATGGTTGAGAGAGGCAGATTGGGAAACAGCCTTTACAGTGCAGCATTATCACACAATGGCTTTAATACATCCTTTACCACGCAATTGTTGTACCACGCAGCTGTTTATCAAGCATATACCGTTACGACTCATGCCTTTGCAATGAAATGGTAAGTATATATCAGGTAAGTGTATATATATATATATATGTATATATATATCTATATATATATATATATTCACTGAAAAAACCATAGGTTTCACACATGTTATAGTTAGCTGGACATTTTACTCATAAAAAACCAATGAAATTCCCCCGTTATAGTTAGTGCAGGCAACTATAACTCACGCGACCGCAATCCTCTGCTGATGCTAATACTGTATTTAGACACTTATTTGCCCATGTCTTCTTCCATTAAATTTTAGCTATACATATATTACAAATATTTTTTTTTCATAAAGACACATATGTCATCAGCAGAGGATTGCGGTCGCGTGAGTTATAGTTGCATTGGTTTTTTATGAGTAAAATGTCCAGCTAACTATAACATGTGTGAAACCTATGGTTTTTTCAGTGAATTTGCAAGGTTTTTTAAATGCTAATTCCTAACTATAACGTGTCTGAAACCTATGGTTTTTTCAGTGAATTTGTACGGTTTTTTAAATGCTAAGTTACTTTACGCTGTTTGTGGCGTGCGCGCCCACTTAACGCAGTTCGTTCCGTGCGCGCACAGTGAGCACGCGGTGCGCTTCGCGCACCGCGCGCCCACTTTACGCAGTTAGTGCTGTGCATGCACGGTGGGCACGCGGTGTACGCGCACCGCGTGCCCACGTTACGCTGGATGGGCCATGTACGCACGATGCGCTTCGCGCACCGTCCACTCACGGAGGACATATTATGCGCTTCGTTGTGAAAGGTAATCGAATAAATGTTCCATTTAATATTATGCCATATATATATATATTCACTAGAAAAACCGTAGGTTTCAGGGACATTATAGTTAGAAATTACCATTTAAAAAACCTTGGATATTCACTGAAAAAAACACAGATTTCAGGGACGTTATAGTTAGTTGGACATTTCACTCGTACAAAACCAGAGAAATTCGGCCGTTATAGTTAGTTGAGCTAATTATAACTCGTGCCCCCGCAATGCACTGCTGATGAAGTCACATATTACATCACTCATGACATAGTCAGTGACATCACTGATGACATCATCCAGTGACTGTATGTTTCTTAAAAGTTATATATATATATATATATATATATATATATATATATATATATATATATATATCACAAAAGGATCCCAGAGCTACACCCATCCACATGAATGGCGTAACAACAGGAAACAGACTCCGCAGGCAAAGTTGATAGTTATTGATGATTTATTCCAGCATCAAATTTCCAAATGACGCGTTTCGGCCGCCAGACATGCGGCCTTGATCACATCAAATATATATATATATATGCCAAGGTGTATTGAAGAATGAATGGGTGTATGAGTGTCTGAATGGATGATATAGTAGGTGCATAACTGACTGTATAAGTGAGTGATTAAATGTGTCTTACTGAATGCATAGGTTATTGACTGTGAATGTCTGCTTCAGTCTTTCAGTTGGTGTGTGAGTGGCTGCATGGGTTGGTGAGTAGCTACATGACTGTCTATATGGGTTAATGATTGGTTGTCTGAGTACCTGTATGGTGCCTGAGTCTCTGGGCGGGTGGGTGTGGGGTGTGACTCCCTGCATGGATGTATGAGTGGGTGATTCCCTGGGTGTATGGGTTCATGAGTGCATCTGTGAGGGGCTGTATGGGTGGTTGAGTGTGTGTATGGCTGTGTTGGTGAGTGAAAGGATGTCTCAGTGGTACATGTGTGAGTAACTGTGTATGTGAGTGTTGGAGTATGTAAGTGACTATATGTAATAGTGAGTGATTGTGAAAGTGGCTGTATGGATGAGTTTGTGCTTGTGTCAGTGATTGTAGAAGAGAGTAAGTATGTGTTAGTATCTGTACGAATAAGTGAGGTGGTGTGTGCATTACTGTATATTGAGTAAATCACAGTGTGATTGATTCTTTGAGTGACTGACTAGGTGCGTGAGTAACACCATGGGGGAGTGGCGGTGTGTGAGTATCTGTATAGGTTTATGAGGACATATATCAGTGGCTATATTGATGAGTGACTGCGTGTATGAGTGACTTATGGCCGAGTGGATGTGTGTGTGTAGACCTATGAATCAGTGAGAGGGTATGCACTAAGTGGAATTGGTGTGTCTATGGATTCGAGAATGGTAGTTTGTATTTTAAAGTAGGTGTATGAAAGGTTATATTAGGGTATGAGGAGGTGCATCAGATATTAAGTGGATGAAGTTATCAGTGATGTCATCAGTGATGTCACTAACCATGGCATGAGTGATGTAATATGTGATGTCATCCATCAGCAGTGCATTGCTGGGGTACGAGTTAGATTTAGCTCAACTAACTATAACAGCCAAATTTCTCTGGTTTTGTACGAGTGAAATGTCCAACTAACTATAACGTCCCTGAAACCTGTGTTTTTTTCAGTGAATTTCCAAGGTTTTTGAAACGCTAATTTCTAAATGTAACGTCCCTGAAACCTATATTTTTTTCAGTGAATTTCTAAGGTTTTTAAATACTAATTTCTAACTATAGCGTAGTAGTCGCGTTTGCAGAGTGGCGCAGAAAGGGGCCTGGGCCAACGACCATCGTTCAGGAATTCCACTGCGTAGGACTTACAGGAGGTACCAAGAGGGCTACTTGGCTGCCATAGTCCCTCAGGAGTAAAGTGGACTTCATCCCCCAACCAGTACTGTGCCAGGAGGTGCATTTGCAGAGTGGTGGAGAAAGGTGGGCGTGGCCTCCGAAGGCCTCTTAGCAATCTCACTGTGTGGGAACTTACTGGAGGTAACAGAAGGGGTAGTTAGCCTCCAAGGTCAACCTTGGGAGCCAACTACCCCTCCTATTACCTCCAGTAAGTCCCACACAACAGGATTGCCAAGTTCTCATAGCAGGACCGCCCCCTTTCCCCACCACTCTGCAAACACACTTCCTGACATGCTCTTGGATGGGGATAAAAGTGCCCTTCGCTGCTGGGGTCCTTAGGTGTCAACTAGTCTACCTGATGCCTCCAGTATGCCCAGATAGTGGGATAGCTGACAGGTGGACGCAGGCCACGCATCCTTTCTCTACCACTCTGCAAACATGCCTCCTGGCACATTATGGGTTGGGGGATTAAGTCCCCTTGAATCCTGAGAGTGCCTGGGGGCCAACTAGCTCACCAGGTACCTCCAGTAAGCTCCACACAGCTGGATTGCTGGGAGCGGTCCGAGCCCATGCCCTCTTTTTACACTACTCTGCAAATGCGCCAAGGCGCATTGCTGGGGCGAAGAGGTCCTCTTGTGTCCTGCATCAGGACTAAAGTGAACTTAATCCCACGGGCACCAGTGTGCCAGGAGGCGTGGCCTCAGACCACCTCTCAGCTATCCCACTGTGCGGGGTTTACTGGAGGTACCTGGTGGGTTACTTATTTTGTGGGCCCTGGGGACCTCATGCCCCAGGGCCTTACCCATTTATAAAAAAAAGACAAGAAGGGAGCCGCGCGGCCCCCTCCAGAGGCAAATTTCCACCCCGGGTAGCCCATCCCTCAGGGCATGGCCTTGGTTATTTCTTATTTTCTTATTTATACAGGAGGACGGCCGCGTGGGCCCCCTTCCCAGGGTCGCTTTTGGCCCTGGGGAACCAGTCTCCAGGGCCCTGGCCTTGTTTAAAAAAAGACAAATGTTTATTACGGGAGGGGGAGATGCATGGCCCCCCTTCCCTGGGCCACTTCTGGCCCCGGGGACTTTATCCCCTGGGGCCTGGCCTCATGATGGGGACGGCGGGGGGAGCCCCAATGCCTCTGCTTTCCCAGCCAGCTCCCCACCTTCTGTGGGAGCTGGCATTGCTTTTGGACAAGGGGAGCTGCTCACATGTATATATGTATATATATATATATCTATATTACCTACTGGCGGTCGCCAGTAGGTAGTTATAGTTAGGACCTATTATCCATAGGAAAATCGTATCATTCTTTTCCCAATAACTTTAGCGTCGGTTGACGAATCTTCGCGAAATTTTCAAAACTCGTGGGACGCTCCGGTCAGCTCCTATCTTAAAGGTTTCGGGGTGATTCGGCAAGAGGGGGCCAAGATAAAAGGGGGGTCCAAAACGTGTTTTCACCATGTTAATTCTCATAGGAAACTTTAGACACGGCTACAGCCCGAACTGCTGAACGGAATTACACCAAATTTGGCAAAAAGGTAGCCATTGGTTCAGAAAGATACCTTTTTGTTAAATGGTGTAAATCTGTTCAGTAGTTCAGGAGAAATTAGAAAAAGAAAACGTTTCAATATCTGGGCGGAGCTTAACGACACATCTCATCATGAGATCTGATTGGCTGTCAGCACTGCATCCTGGAATTGCTGGCAGCCATCTTGGGACCAATATACATGATAGTACCCCATTGAAATGCATTGTAGTGAATCAAAGATTTTGAGGGTTACCAAAAGGAGAACTATAAAGGGTGATAACAGACTTTAGTTACATTAGAATTCATTTGTTGATTGTACCATACTAATTTCAGGAATTGTGGTGTGTTCTAAGGTGATTTGACCTGTGAAAAACCTTTGCTGGGATATCATTTTTGAGAGAAAACTGAAGCTAAAATGAGAGCATATCATCTGTAAATTCACATTATCTTTCTCAGTCATGTGAGAATGAAGTCTGTCATTCTCAGTAAATCATGTACATCCAACAAGGGCAGAGACTGTCAGTTGATGCCTTTGTGTTCTACTGCAGCTTCCCAGAGTGTTCTAAAGAACAACTAGAGAGCTAACACACGTATGATAAAATTAAGGCACACCTGAAGCCATCTTGATTGGAATAGACTGGTAACACTTAAAACATTTAATTTAAAAAGGAACAAAATGAGGGGGTTCATTTTGCCATAGAAATTATGGTTAGTGCTGCAGAAAGAAAATTTAGGGCATGTTTTAAGTGAGATCTCAAATCCTCTTCTATTTCATTAGAAAATTCTTACATGCAGACTGAAACAATCACTTTCAATACCAGCAGTAGTCTTCCAGTTAACTCTCTGGTGAGCATTAACTTTACTACAGTGATCTAATGAACAACTAGAGTGCTAACATTCTGAATTTATGGCATATGTGTGACACATCTAAATGCCTTCTTGATGGAATCAAAGTAAAAAACTGAAAGCATTTCCTACGGAGGACACTGCAGTAAATGAGGAAATTAGGAAACTTCATAACAAATAAGTCTCCCAAGATGGCCACCAGCGAAAAAAGAGCCCAAATTTAGCACAAATATCACCCAGATGTAGCCCACATATAGCCCAATGACAGAAGGGTGCAAAACACTTTTTATTTTTAGTTTTTCTGCAGTTTTATGTATTGCAGACTGGTCAGGTATTGGAGTGTTACATCTTAATTGGACCCCTTATTGCGTATTTTGCACAAAGTACATAAGATTGATCTTGCGAAACATTGACCTTTACGATTCTATTAACCTGAAGTTGCTCTGAACTGGGCTTTGTAACACCTGTTTTTACCTACTGGTTTTAATTAATTCTCACTGTATTCTATTAGGAAAGAAGATTTATTGTTTTTATGTACACTTTTATGATCTATGTTTCTAAATCAGATTGAATAAAGTTTAATGAATTCTATTGCAGGACGGAGGCGAGGATTATGCATATCTTTCCTCACTTTATTTGCATAGAAGTTCAAAGAAAACATAACACAACAATCATTATACAAAAGACTACACAACCCATGAAACATTAGGGGGGTAGTCTCCAAGGCAACTATAGTCCAATCATATCACAGTCCATCGTATATAATATCGTGACGTCCCTTCCGCTTCCTCTTTCTTCACTGCTTGTCAGTTAAGTGCATTCCTTACATTCTTGCCTTAATCTGACATTGTTGCTGTTTGTATAGCGGTTTCTTGTGCACGTTATTAGCATTATTGCCTTGGTATTGTTTCATATACCCTGCGCAGCAGGCTCTTGCCCGAGAGCGTTCTCCCCCTCGCAGTTTCTCCTGCTGTGCGCTCTGCGCATGGTGAGATCCTGTCAGGCGCATCTGGTCCGAGCGAGGCAGCTCCGTTGAGTGCTCCCGCTGGTCTTTACGTGCGTTTCGGGAATCCGGTCACTCCTTTAGTGCCCGCTTGATTCCCGACCAACCCTCGCCTAACTTTAACACCGCTACGCTGTGATTTCCCCACATAGCCACCTGGTGGTGGTAATTGGTATTGCGCCTCAGTCTATTCTTATAACAGCTTCAGGGAAAGCCCAGCTGTTGGAGCACCCGCGAGGGGGCTGCCTTAAGGATTTTAAGGGCATTTGTTCTGTACTCACACCCTCTGCTATCATGTCTTCTCCAGAAGACCATTTTTACTCCTACCAGGAAGTGGAGGAGGAATGGCCCCCCAACTACTCCCTCCAGCAGTGGACCAAGCCCTCTCTGGCTATTTCTAGGGCGCTGGCTCCTCTTAGGGATCAGGTTGATAAGCTGGCGAAAAGCATCCCTGGGGTGTTCAGTGACCCAGATCTGTTGGTGGCAGGTCCCAGTAGCTCCCAGATGGGGAATAAAAGGGCAGTTAAGCATAACGCGGGGCACTTGGAAGGATTTGATAAACTTACGGAGACCTACCTCAAGAGTGCGCGAACGCTAAAACATGCACCCTGCCGGGAGGAGGAGGAGTCCGGAGAAAACTGCGACGCTGTCACCACTATTGTAGACCCCGATGGCGGGTTTCCCTTAGAGGGAGAGGGTGTATCGGAGGACGATTTCTCCTCCGATGAGGATAAGGACTCGGGGCGTCCCTGGCATCCAGAGTCCCACTCCTCTCAGTCCCGGGTTGGGGACGGGGTCCACTCGGACATGTTCAAGCTTACCCAAATATACCATACTAGGTCGGCGAGTGGACCCCTGACACCAAAGTGGCAGAGTATGTGGTGGGGAAAATCCACCAACCCCTTGAAAGGGAGGTCAGGAATAGTATGAGGGGAGAATGCCCCAGGCCCTCACTGAAGGGGAAGGTGGCACGCACGCCTGAAATTGATGAGAAACTATGTACCTTTTTCTCAAAGTATATGAGGGATCCCAAGAAAGGAATTGATAGGTCTTGGACGTGGTAGGGCCCTTGACCCAAATTATTCAATTGGCAGAGCATTCAAAAGAGTGAGGATCCCCTTTGTCCATGGATATTGTGGCTGGTTGGACAAACTACCCTAAACCCTAAAACACTACCCCCTCCACTACCCAAACACCACTGAACTACCCTAAACCCTAAAACACTACCCCCAGCACGACACCCTACACTACCCAAATATAACTGCACTACCCTAAACCCTAAAACACTACCACTAGTACACCTCCCTACACTACCCAAACACCACTGCACTACCCTAAACCCTAAATCTACCCCCAGCACAACCCCCTACACTACACAAACACCACTGCACTACCTTACACCCTAAAACACTACCCCCAGCACGGCCCCCTTCACTACACAAACACCACTGTACTGCCTTAAACCCTAAAACACTACCCCTGCATGAGCCCTACACTACACAAACACCACTGCACTACCATAAACACTAAATCTATCCCCAGCATGACCCCCTACACTACACAAACACCACTGCACTACCCTAAACCCTAAAACACTACCCCCAGCACAACCCCCTTCACTACCTAAACACAACTGCACTGCCCTAAACCCTAAAACACACCCCCAGCACGACCCCCTTCACTACCCAAACACCACTGCATGACCCTAAACCCTAAAACACAACCCCCTACACTACACAAACACCACTGCACTACCCTAAACCCTAAAACACTAGAACCCAGCACGACCCCCTACAGTACGCAAACACCACTGCACTACCCTAAACCCTAAAACACTACCCCCTACACTACACAAACACCACTGCACTACCCTAAACCCTAAAACACTACCCCAGTACAACCCCCTACACTACACAAACACCACTGCACTACCCTAAACCTTAAAACACTACCCCCAGCACGACTCCCTACGCTACCCAAACACTACTGCACTACCCTAAACCCTAGAAGAAGAAAAAACACCCCATGCCCAATCCCCCTTACCTCTCACTCATCGTGGTTCCTCTCTCCTTGTGGTTCCTCCTTCACGTCATCTCTGAGGGGCGGTGCACGTTGTTGTGAGGAAACGGAAAAGTCTCTGTTTCCTTACAACAACGTGGATCGTCTACATGTTTTTTAGAACACATGGACATTTACCATACATACCTTTACAACAAAATTTGTTGTAAAGGAATGCGTGGTAAATGACCATGCGTTCTAAAAAAATGTGTAGTAATGACTTTGCGATGTACAACGCATGCGTGCTGATGCATGCGTTGTAATGGTATCGCAAAGTAAAAAAGTCGTTGTAACGGCTGTTTACCGATCGAAGCTGGCCCCTGTTCTTCAGTGAGACGTTTATTTGATTAATTAGGAAGAAGGAATGTAGTTTTTTTACCGAAAAGTGCATTCCCAGCTGTTGTATTGTGAAAGTGTCCGTGTGGCCTGGTTTCACTTCCGGTGAGAAAGTGGAAGAGTTTGTTTGGATCTAAAGGAGTTCTGTTGTTGGACAGGGCCGGCACGACACGTCATCAGAAAACATAGCTAATGGATAGCGTCCTCCCTGAAGTGTGGAGCAGTGCCATGAGAGGTCAACGAGTGTGCGTCCCACTGCAGTATGACCGGTACGTGACCCATGTGCCGCCTCCAGGGTACGAGAGGAAGAAGCGGCATCACAGGTCCTCTTGAAGACTGTTGTAGCACTAGTTCTACATTTTGGTAAGAGGGCATTTTAACTTTGTTGTTCCTGCCAGATACAAAGATCCTGTGTTATTCAGTGCCCTTGTTACCTTTTTTGTGGGTTGTGGTGCTTGTCACTTTGCTGCCCCGCCAGTGCACACGACTGGGCACCCTTACCTTGTGTCCCTTCCGCAGGACCTCTGCCATTGGATTACTGGTTTCGGTTTCTGGAATGGCAACATAAACAGTTGCTCCCAAAGGACTAGCCTGAACACTTAGGTGAATATCCCCTGCACCAGCATTCCACTGAATTACTTTCCTAGCTCTCCCACGTCGACGAGGACATCATAATAGCACGGCTTCGCTCGCAACATCGTATGATGTCATCAGAGCCATAAGAGGACCTCGTCGGCGTGCTGACGTCAGTTCCACCCATTTTTTCTGTGCCACCGAGGCAAACAGGCAGACCGAGACATTTTCACATGTATACATAGTATAATAAATATATATATATATTCACTGAAAAAACCATAGGTTTCCGGGGCATTATAGTTAGTTGGACATTTCACTCGTACAAAACCATAGAAATTCCCCCGTTATAGTTAGTTCAGTTAACTAAAACTCGCACGCCCGTAATGCACTGCTGATGACGTCACATATTACATCACTCATGACATGGTCAGTGACATCACTCATGACATCACTGATGACATCTCAAATGACATCACTGTTGACATCATCCAGTGAATGTGTGTTTTTCTGAAAATTAAATATGTTTAATATATATATATATTTTTGGGGGTTTTTCACCGTGCGCGCACGGTGCGCGCACGCCCACGATTTTTTTAAAAAAAAATTAAAAAATGTTTTCTGCCTTCGGGGTCCTTCAGGGACCCCCTGACAAAGGCTAGGGGGTCAGGAACTCTCTACCCTGCCCCATTTTCACGTTCGCCACCTTCCTTTTTCACTCTCGCACTGAAAACAAACAAAATGGTGGCCGACACTTCCTGATTTCGACCGATTCGAACGTTGACTAACATGTAACCACCAATCAGAATTACGCTTGCGCACGTTAGGGTGCTCGCACAGTGGGCGCACGGTGCGCGGCTAAAGATATGTATGTGCTTTTAACTGCAATTTTCTCAGGAACTACTGAACAGATTGACTCCATATATGCAAAAGGCACATCCCTGACCTGAGGACTACCTCTCTGCCAAATTTCAAGCAATTCTGTTCAGCCGTTCGGGCTGTACCTTCGACTAAAGGTCCTATGGGAAAATGCATGGGGAAAACGCGTTTTGGGACCCCCCTTTTTTCTCGGCCCTCGCTTGACGAATCCCCTGAGACATTCAGGGTAGGAGCTGAGCGGAGCGCCCCATTAGTTTTGAAAATTTCGCGAAGATTCGTCAACCGGCGCCAAAGTTATTCAAAATAGAATTTTCAGATTTCCTATGGAAACACGGTCCTAACTATAACTATCTACTGGCGACCGCCAGTAGATAATATATATGCCAGGAATCCTCTCTCGGTCGAAGGAAGGAAGGGACACAGCAGGGTTCGTTTGGGACATTTATTAAAAGAAAAGTCGGCGTGACCGGTTCCGGCGTCAAGCCTTTTTCAAATGCCGCAGTTCGTAAAAGGTGTTTCCGTCAGGTTGATATCGAGCTCCTCCCATGCAGTGATGAAAGGCTCAGCTGAAGTGCATTACTGTGCTGACGTCACAGCAGCCTCTGCCACGGACTGCTGATACCATCATGCTCCTTGTTGGTATCCTATGTGCCGCAGCGGAAAGTGACCCAAGAAAATGCTGGAAACAAATGTCCTTGGGTCCCCTACTCCCTAGCCCCCAAAACCAATGTTGACTGGGGGCGAGTGCTTGCAATGTTCAACACTCCATCCATCATTTCCTTTGGTTTTGCTTTGTTCGCCATAAGTTGGCAGGGTATGCTCAGACGTGAGTCCCTTGCTCACTTTGCCACTGGATTCAAGCAAGCCTGGCTGAAGACGGCTGAAATGCCAGAAACCGGTCCTAGGAAGCTTGTTTCCGGTCTAGGGAAGACATGGCTTGGCAGTTCGGGCTGGACTGTTCCCATGAGGCACAGGGTCAGACTGATTTGCACATGGCCATGTCTGAACTGGGGTGGCAGAGTGAGCTAAAGAACGGTGATGGATTAAACCCAGATCAGTTGATTGGGGGCGAGTGCTTGCAATGTTCAACACTCCATCCATCATTTCCTTTGGTTTTTGCTTTGTTCGCCATAAGTTGGCAGGGTATGCTCAGACGTGAGTCCCTTGCTTACTTTGCCACTGGATTCAAGCAAGCCTGGCTGAAGACGGCTGAAATGCCAGAAACTGGTCCTAGGAAGCTTGTTTCCGTTCCAGGGAAGACATGGCTTGGCAGTTAGGGCTGGACTGTTCCCATGAGGCACAGAGTCAGACTGATTTGCATATGGCCATGTCTGAACTAGGGTGGCAGAGTGGGCTAAAGAACGGTGATGGATTAAACCCAGATCAGTTGACTGGGGGCGAGTGCTTGCAATGTTCAACACTCTGTCCATCATTTCCTTTGGTTTTTGCTTTATCTGTGTTAGTAACCATGTGGGTGAGTGGCTGGCTGTGGTAGTGGCCATATGGGAGAGAGAGTGGTTGTATGGGTGAGTTAGGGCCTGTGTCAGTGGCTATTTGGGTGAGTGAATGGTTGTGTGAGTGGCTGTATAGGTGAATGAGAGGGTGTGTAAGTATCTGTATGGGTGAGTAAGTGCTAGTGTGAGTGGCTATGTGGATGAGTAAGTGGCTGTGTGAGTAGGTGTATGGATGAGTTAGTGTGTGTGTATGGTTGTATGGGTGACTGAGTAGTGTGCGAGTGACTGTATGGGTGGGAGAGTCGGTGTTTGGTTAAGTTAGTTGGTGTGTGAGTGGTTCGATTGGAGAGTGTGTGTCTGTGTGAATGGCTGTATGGGTGAGGCAGTGATTGTGTTACTGACTGTATTGGTGATTGACTGCACGTGTGGGTGGCTCTAGGGGGAAGAGAGTATCTGTGAGTAGCCGTAAGGGCGAGTGAATGATTGCATGCATGTCTGTATGGTACAGTTAGTGCCGGTATGGGTGAGTGAGTAGTTATGTCAGTGGCTGTATGGGTGATTAAATGGGTGTAGGTGAGTGGCTGAATGGGCGAGTGAGTGGGTGTATCAGTGACTGTATGGGCAAGTGAATGCTCGGCGAGTGAGTGTATGGTGAGTCAGTGGTTGTGTGAGTGGCCATATGGGAGAGTGACTGTTACTGTTAGTGGCTGTATGGGTGAGTGATTGCTAGTGTGATTAGCTGTAGGGAATGATAGGGTATGTTAGTAGATGTATGGGTGAATGAGTGGTAGCCTCAATTTCTGTATGGATTAACGACAGGCTGTGTTGTGGTAAATAAAATATCACGCTGTCATAATTTTTCAGATATCAATAAGATCATGCATAAAGCAAGAGGCTGAGTCTGTGGTATCAGATACATAAAGGGCTTTATTCCAATAACTCGAGTCAAAGGGAGAATATCTCCATCACCAAAAAAGGATCTGGACGGGGCTGAAAAGTATTCTCAATATTCTCAAAACATTATTCACAGAGTACAGTATATATACATTTCTCAATTGTACGTAAGCAAAAGAGCAAGAGAGAATGAGATAAGAGCATGTGGGCGTGTAAGTAGGCGTGAAGGTGGGCGTCCATGTGGGCGTCCACTTGATGATAATGGGTAAATTGTCATGTGTGGGTGGATACCTGGAGATGATTTCGCAATGTCAGCAGAAATACTTGGCAGAGATGCGCGCGCAGCAGCATGACGTGTGATTGACGCGCAACTAGAGGGTGAAGGGGACTTGACATTTAGCTCTACATGTGGAGACAAAAAGTCTGGGGTTATGTCAACCTAATCCCAAATCATATCTAATATCCTATGTTTAAAGAACTATGTTATCCACAAGGGAAGGGCTCTCGGACAGAATCTATTCTATACTGACTGTGTGTGCGTGTACAAGCGTCTAAGTGTCTATATGAGATGCAAGGGGCAGAAACTTTCCATGGTAACAGGGCTATGAATTACTTGCATGAAGACAGCGAGGCCGGGCCCTTTTGCTCGGTAGCTGGAAGAATGTTTACTTAAACTACTAGACAGGAATGCATCGGCTGAGGAGCAAAGTAGATAATTCGAAGGTGAAATACAGCTTCTTGGCAGGCAGGCAAAACTGGCCGAGGCAGGCACCGTTAGCCACACAGGGAGTAGGACAAAGTTCATGGATACAGATGCAGGCTCAGACTGGAGCTTTCAGAGGCAGAGAGCAGGGAAAGGCTTTGAGGACAGAATCGGGCCTACTCTGCCTGAACTGCAAAAATGGAGTAACTTAGCCATAAAAAGTCGGTGGCCTTTCATACTTAGGAATCGAATATCCAGCCCATTCATGGCGGATCTGACAGAGGACATGTTGACGGTGGACGCACATGTATTTGCGTCTTCATAACTGGAACTGGAGGGAAACATACATGTACTTGTGACATGCACATAGAACCGTTGGGGTCCAAGATAGGGGACATAACTGACCAGGAAAATCCACATTTCCACATTCCCTCCTTGTCCCCTACTTGCCCTTCAAGAGATATCAATCTTCATCAATTCATTGATCTGTTCATATAGCATCATTTGTTCTTCTTTCTTCTTCCGTGATCTTGAATGAAATCTTGGTGGTGGAATACACGATGTGGCACACAGACCACAGATCGCTGGTCCACATTGTAGACATAGACAGCAACTGAATAGTATGAGAAGGCCAATACCTAGGAAGGATAGGACCCTCCATCCAAAGGTAGATAATACACTCCAAAACCAACCGGACCAAGTCCAGGTGCCTGGATTCTGGTGTATCTGGCTTACAATCTTATGAAGGCGAGTTATGGCTTTATATACAGATGGCGAATTTTCTGGTATGAAAAATGCAATAGCTTGATCCGATGACCCTACAAGCTCCGCCCCTATCGGCCAGGATAACGTCAAGGACAAGACTATTTTGAAGCACTACAATCCGCATAGCAGACTGCTCTTCTGTTAAATTGCCTAAGGCGGAAATAGTTTCGTTCACTACTGCTTCAAGGGTTCTGGTTAATCTACGTATCAGCTTACTATTGGTAACTGTACCTATATAGGGAAAGAAACCTTTATTGAAATCTGTGTATTTTTCCCATGCTGTTTCAGTGTAATTGACAATTGGGAGATCTCTCTGCTGTCTATTGTGTACTAAATGAGTATTTCTATGAGAATCAGGAGGAGCTAGGAAAACAGGTGGTAGGAGGAATGCTATGTAACAGGTACCATCCCAATCTAGAGGTAAGCGTATATATGCGGTCTGGCCACATATAAAGTAGGAATGACGAGAAGCTCTAAATGTAGACTTGCCTTGATCACTGAATTTTATTACAGTGGTGCATTTACTATGGCCCATGTGTATGGAGCCATTCTTTCTTATACATAATTCCTCTTTTACTGGGAATACGGACATGGCGGGCAAGATTGGTGTAGTTTCAGATTCAACGTTCAGGATCATGAGGTTAAGTGTAAAATTACCTAATCCATATACTTCATTTCTTAGATCAGTTCCTGTTCTTTTGGGAAGTCCCTCCTTGTTAGGGTAGCAGACTTTAAGCAAAACTAAGTTCAGGTTTCCCCATACCCAGTTGTCTTGATAAACGGCGGAATTCGAATCTAGGGATTTAATCAAACTAAACCATGCTCCACAGGAGACATTGTGTGTGAACGGATAGAGAATAAAGGGGCAAAACTCCCTTATAGTTCTGATAGGGGGGAGTCGGCCACAGACCCAGCAGTCTGTAGCATTGCTAGTCTGATGTGAATGGTGCAGCATCTGAATAAAGGTATTGTTGCGTAAGGCAAGTCGATATGATAGCTCATAGGATGGCAGATCACTAAATGTGTGCTTTATGGTGTGCTTTATGGTATCATTAGTGGAGGAGTATAAGAGTGAGGCAATAGGAGGAAAAATAGCATGTAGTATTAAGCTGATACATATAATCGTGATGCACGTAAGAGATTGAAAAATTACAGTCACTATACATCTATTTGCTTCTTATCTAGCTCTCTTATTCTTGCTTTATGTTATTGTCCAAGATCTTATGCGAGCCAGAATACATGTTCAACCGCTTCACCACCTAGTGGACTTAATTGATCAAACGGGTTCTGACTTTTTGAATCAAGGTTTAGCTTTGTGGAAACTTCTGGGCATTCTCCTCTAGAAAATGTTGTTCAAAATCCAAGTTCAAAGTTTTTTGTTCTTTGTAAAAGAGTGGTGAAGGTGCACTTTGACTTTAACGGCCGTCCCCGTGGTCCAGAGCACTGTCTTTGGCGCCTTTCATCCAGGAGCGATGGAGTATTCTTTGACCTGGGTGTTGTCAGGCAAGGCGGCAGCAACCTGCGAACAACAAGAGAGTAGTGCAGACATCAAGGAAGCCAGGTAATCTGTCAGCATGTTACTGTCAACATAAGTAATCTTTTAGGCATTGTAGTGCCCACATATTTTGGTGGTCTACCAAAGACCACTTCATAGGGAGATAAGCCTGTTCTAGAATGAGCTACCATTCGCATGTAAAAGAGGGCAACCGGCAGGGCTACCATCCAGTCTATACCTTTGTCTGCGCAAAATTTTAATGTCTGATTATGTCTTTCTACAAGGCCTGCTGCTTCAGGATGTCGCACACAATGGAATTTCCAGGTATACCCTAACAGAAGGGACACCTGCTTCATTAGTACCAGGACATATTTGTAACCTCTACATCTGTTTATTTGGATATAATCCATTTGGAGCACTTCAAAAGGGTGGTCAGGTGGATGGAATCCACCTTGTTCCATCGGAATGCCTTTACCTGCATTGAATTGGCAACAGATCATACATGTTCTGACCTTTTGTTTCGCTGCTGCACGCAGGTGCTTGTTGAACCATATATTCTGTAAGCTATCTATCATTGCTTTCTCTCCTAAGTGTGCAGGACTATGTGCGGTATTTATAATCACTTGTACCATGGTATCAGGAAGAAACCATGTGGATTTGCCCTTTGTCATCCAACCTTGATCAGTCAGTACCCCTCCTTGTTCCGATCATTTCTTTAATTCGTCTACAGTAGCATGTGTCTGAATGTCTTGTACATCCCTGGAAGGATCCCTAACTGTCATGGCTTTGGACAGTGATAGTATCTGTGATTTTGTCATGTCTAGTGGGGTCTGAGCTGTCTGTTTAGCAGTTCGGTCTGCCAGATCATTGCCTTGGGAAATGGTATCTGTGGCTCTAGTATGTGCTTTACATTTTAGGATAGCTATGGCTGTTGGTAAATGTATTGCTTCCAGTAGGGCTTGAATAAGGGGGCCATGCTGTATCTTGGCCCCATGAGAGGTCAAGAAACCTCTTTCTCTCCACAAAATCGGTGTAAATGTTTACTCTCAGGTGCTTAGCTCTTATGCACGCTTGTGTCAGGGCGATGAGCTCTGCTGCTTGTGCTGACAATATGTCTATTCTTTTAGTCTCTATTATTACAGTATCAGCAGTCACTGCATATGCTGCCACTAATTCTCCCGCCCCTGTCCTCATGCATGAGCCGTCAACATATAGTGTTAGCTCGGGGTCTGGGAGTGCAACATCTGTCAAGTCTTGTCTTGGTTTAGTCACGGTATGTATTACTTCAACACAGTTGTGTGGTGAAACGCTTTCTGTACTGGAGGGCAAAAGGGTAGCAGGATTCAGTATGTTGCATCGTCTGATCTCTATGTGTGGTTGAAATAACGTCAGCTCATAATCCGTCAGTCTAGCTACAGTCAGGTGTTGTGTTTGTGTCCGGTTCAAGAGAACCTCTACTGCGTGTGGTACTTGTACTGTCAGAGGGTGGCCCAGCACTATCGAGTCACTTTGTCTTATGGCTAAGGCCATTTTTATAAAAATGAGCTATGCATCTTTGTACACAATGTACCCTCATGTCCTAGTCGAAGATGCATCCCACATCTTTCCTCACAGACCCGTAACCACTGGATCATTTATCCAATGCAACTGGTGGCAGCTTGTGGCCACAATTCAAAAATGTCTGAATTTGAAAATCGTTTTTATATAGGCACATAGCCCTTAAAATTCCAAGCAAGAGCAACATTTTACTTTCTGACCAGAAGCAATATAACAATTGCTAAAAAATAAAACAAATCTTCTCCATAGACATTTCCTCGGGGCACTTGTTTTGCACAGAATAGAACAAGGGAATCTTTCTCGACTTACATTTCTCAGCTGCCCTGTCTTATCAGAGAAGTTAAAAATAGCCCCTCAGCGCGGCCTGAGCCTGGGCTGCCAGCCATCTTTTTTTTTTGTTTTTCCTACTCCTGGCCCCAAGGCTCTCCAGCTGCAGGCATTACACAGATGCGATGTCAGAGAAGCCTTCTAAGCAGTGCCCTGTTCTGCTCCTCTCATCGGCCCCCACCTACACTGGCTACAAGGTCAGAATCTGTCTCCGATTTCTGTATCACATTCTGCTCTACACGGCCCCCACCTTCTCCTCACTCTGAAGCTGTCAAAGACAAAAAGACTACTCAATTCCATAAAAACTGCAATAATTCGCTCAATTGAAAAATTATTTTTACATACAATTTGCACTCAGGGGGTCATAATCTTACCGACTTGACCCAGCACATTGGCTCACTGGACCATCAAGAACACAAACCTGTATTCATGAAAAATTTGCAAATTCGAAATACCCACAATTCTTTTTCCAAGCTAAACTTGTCACTAATTATTTTTCGTTAACACTTTGTACATTAGGGGTGTCATCAAATCACAGGAGTTGCTCCTTCTCTAGCTGCACCCCTCTCAATTTCCTATTGACAACGTAGTCAAATGTTGGACCATGTAAACACCAGCTATGCGCTGTTCATTTGGTGGGGGGCTCAAGAACCTTTTGGCTACTATGTAATTAATATATGTATTATAACTGGTCTTTTTACTGGGGCCACTCTTGCTAGGTCCTCTGAAAGGACGGGATAAATACCAGCAACGTCAGTATTTCTTTTTCTGTCAGCCTGCGCTCATTTTACCAGCTCTAATTCCTCCTGTAACATCTCATCCTTGGCTTTTCCAGACACCAGTCCACTTCTCTCTGCTTCGTGAAACACTTACTCTGTCCTTCTATGTCACTCCTTGCGCCAAAAACTCAATGGCATCCTTCCAAGCTGGTCTACATTTTCTCTTTCATAAGAGTGTTTCGTTGTCCATCTACTTGTCCTGCTTTTACTCGTATACCTTCCTCAACTAACACGTTTTCTCGGGCTTTGTCTGAATCCTCCCTACTTTTCTCTTCTTTTCTGAGCGCTTACTCTGTGCGTCTATGCTATTCTTTACGCCATAATTCAACAGCGTCTTTCTGTGACTGTCTAGCTTTCCTCTTCCACAACTCTTCTTCGACTTTCATGATACATTCGGCATCCCAGGTCCCAGCTACGGGCCATCTCTGACTTTCTGGTAACTCTTTGGTGTAGTCCACCCATAGATCAAGGAATAATATGGCGTCTAAGCCATGCTTGTGATACATAAAGTGCCCTGTAGTGTCCCTAGGAGGAATAGGAACTGCTTCTTCAAGCACCCCTTTTCTAGTAGTAATCTGTCTTAACTTCGAAAAGAGCAGCCTATTGACAACTGATCTGATACTTAATCTTGAACACACTTAATACAAAAAGCACAACAATGAACAATGAACAATGAACAATCATTCATACCACAATATTTGAACACTTTAAACATTAAACATTAAACATTTTAACAACGACCGACAATGATGACAGTCTGCCTAACTAATCACCACGCTGAATTCTTGACAATAACTGAATACTTCGGAATACTTGATATACTGCTAAACAGTACATATACACTGCTAAACAGTGCAGACCGGATTTGTGTACCCAAATCCGTCTTGACCGGCACAACCTATGTGCGCGTCAACACGCCTCCCCGGCGATGGTACTCACCGAGTAGCTCCTTGAAACGGAAGGCCTCAGAGAATGGACTGGGCTCGACGACTGCGGACATCGGACCCTCTGGACATCGGGACTTTGAAAACCTGGTGGGCCTCTGTATACCTCGGACGCAGCTCTCTCGCAGGTGGGCTCTGGGTAGACAATCTGCGTTCCTCACCGCCTCGTATGGATGCCTGGTCACAGTCTGTCCCCTTCGGTGGCCTGAGGGAGTTGGCGGGAAAACCCGCGACGTGCACGCTTGAAGTCCATCACGGCTATGGAAGGGGGCAAAACAGGACCTTCATCTCCGGCGTGTGGGGAAAGAGATTAAACTGTTCGGGCGCCATTATGTGGTAAATAAAATATCACGCTGTCATAATTTTTCAGATATCAATAAGATCATGCATAAAGCAAGAGGCTGAGTCTGTGGTATCAGATACATAAAGGGCTTTATTCCAATAACTCGAGTCAAAGGGAGAATATCTCCATCACCAAAAAAGGATCTGGACGGGGCTGAAAAGTATTCTCAATATTCTCAAAACATTATTCACAGAGTACAGTATATATACATTTCTCAATTGTACGTAAGCAAAAGAGCAAGAGAGAATGAGATAAGAGCATGTGGGCGTGTAAGTAGGCGTGAAGGTGGGCGTCCATGTGGGCGTCCACTTGATGATAATGGGTAAATTGTCATGTGTGGGTGGATACCTGGAGATGATTTCGCAATGTCAGCAGAAATACTTGGCAGAGATGCGCGCGCAGCAGCATGACGTGTGATTGACGCGCAACTAGAGGGTGAAGGGGACTTGACATTTAGCTCTACATGTGGAGACAAAAAGTCTGGGGTTATGTCAACCTAATCCCAAATCATATCTAATATCCTATGTTTAAAGAACTATGTTATCCACAAGGGAAGGGCTCTCGGACAGAATCTATTCTATACTGACTGTGTGTGCGTGTACAAGCGTCTAAGTGTCTATATGAGATGCAAGGGGCAGAAACTTTCCATGGTAACAGGGCTATGAATTACTTGCATGAAGACAGCGAGGCCGGGCCCTTTTGCTCGGTAGCTGGAAGAATGTTTACTTAAACTACTAGACAGGAATGCATCGGCTGAGGAGCAAAGTAGATAATTCGAAGGTGAAATACAGCTTCTTGGCAGGCAGGCAAAACTGGCCGAGGCAGGCACCGTTAGCCGCACAGGGAGTAGGACAAAGTTCATGGATACAGATGCAGGCTCAGACTGGAGCTTTCAGAGGCAGAGAGCAGGGAAAGGCTTTGAGGACAGAATCGGGCCTACTCTGCCTGAACTGCAAAAATGGAGTAACTTAGCCATAAAAAGTCGGTGGCCTTTCATACTTAGGAATCGAATATCCAGCCCATTCATGGCGGATCTGACAGAGGACATGTTGACGGTGGACGCACATGTATTTGCGTCTTCATAACTGGAACTGGAGGGAAACATACATGTACTTGTGACATGCACATAGAACCGTTGGGGTCCAAGATAGGGGACATAACTGACCAGGAAAATCCACATTTCCACAGTGTGGGTATTTAACTGGTTGTATGGGTGACTGAGTAGCTGTGTGAATGAGTGTAGGTGAGTTAATGATTACGTAAGTGGCTGTGTGGGTGAGTGAGTCGGTTTGTTAAGTAGCTGTCTTGGTGAGTGAGAGGGTGTATCAATGACTGCATAGGTGAGTGAGTGTGTCTGTGAATGGTTGAATGACTGAGTGAGTGATCATATGGGAGAGCAAGTGGTTAGGAGTGGTTGTATAGGAGAGTCAGTGGGTATGTAAGTGGCTGTGTGGGTGTGTGAGTGATTGTATAAGTGCTTATAAATGTGCTGAACTACATTGAAAGTTTTAGTTACAAATTAGGCAAAATAAACTAATGGGGAGCTATGGCAAGAGCACTTTGGGCCTCATTTATGAGGTTTTGGCACAGGGCAGCGCCACAAGGAATCTTGCTGCGCTGCCCTACATCAAAACAAAGGGGCAGGAATGCGCCATATCTATGTGGCATGGTGCATTCCTGTCCTTTTCCCCTGTGCCGGTACACAATTGGCTGCCATAAGCCAACACAGGCACCCTTGCACCATGGTGCAAGAGTTCCTGCAATGCGGGGTGATTGATTTTGTGCAGGAAGGGACACCTTCCTGAGCAAAAGCAACCAGTTCAGTTGATTTCCTCTTCACATAGAAAAAGGAAAAAAATCTCCAAACATAAATATGATAAATTCTTGTACATCTTGTTGACTGTTGAGAGTAAACATTAATGATCCACTACATATGTCAAAAAGGTCTTGAATACCTGAGGCAGAATGTGTCACAGTTCTGTCAGTCAATAAACATTGGAGCAAGTGATACAGTGCAGCACAAAATCTCTTATCTGGTTTTTGTTCAATTTGGTTCACTAAATGTGGTAAATGAAACATTACATTGAGAACAGCATTTGCATAGTAGTTGACACCTGAACTGTTTCCAAATTGGTTACCTACAATATCTTCCTCATTTTCCAATTTTCTCTTTTTGACAGCTTCTACTTTGTCCTTGTGTCCTTTCTTTTCTCCAGCATCTGCACACTCTTTTGTAATCTTCCATTTTGGACAGATTATCAATTTCTCATAAAGAGGTAATTGGCCTAAATGAGGGGCTACACACTTCTTAATCGATTGTACTCTCTTACACAACTTGCATCAGTACTAACTTTCTTTTCATCAAAATCAATCAAAATCAAATCGGACAGTTTTCTTTCTTTTTTTCTTTTTCATTTCTTTATTAGATTTTCACAATAAGAGAAAAAAACTTAACAGCGCACTTGCATTTGTTAAGTCCAACAATTGTCTACATTACAATAGTTTCAATTTGAGTCTAATGTCCGTAGTTGCTGAATATACCTCTGGAGAAAGGTTGATGCATCGTACAGCTTCCCTCTGGATCAAAATACCCCCACATCAACAAGCATATCCATGTCTAGCCTGTAACTACCACCGCCCAGAAGACAAACACAACAGAATCAATGCATCAGACTAGTTGGCAAGATCAGTTTCTTTGGATATATGGTCAAGCCCAATATCTTTACACAATTACCATGCAATGCAGCATCTTACACTGTCAGTTTGAGTAGTAGATTATAGAGTGTGGACATGCACATCCCCAGTGTTGCAGTCAGGGCCTTCCCCCAGGTATGACTGCAATGGGCATCAAATGTCACACGGTCACAAAGTCAAGGGTAATAACTTGGGATAGGTTTTGAGCTGGTCCTTATAAAAAAATTAAATCATGTAGCCACTCCTTGAACTTGGGAGAACGTCTCGCCCCAAATATGTGCCACTCTATGTTAAGCCAAAAGTAACCCCAGTGTGATGAGCTTCCTGTAGGGGGCCTCAATTTTCTTTGTGTACCCCAGCTATGCTATGACCGGGGTGAGGTGTATATGCGTGTCTATCATGCGCGACAAGGCGCTGGCACCCTCGACAAATAGTCTTTAACTACCATTCACCCCCATGCAAGATGCAGAAATATGCCCCTTTGCTTCTGCATCTGGTGCAGCGGTCATCAGGTTGTAGCCTATGTCTGTTGAGTCTCACCGTAGCATAGTGAACTCAATGTATGTATTTGTGATGTATGATACCCAGGTGACTACTAGCTGTCATCCCACCTGTTTGTGTGCAGCAATAGAGCCATTGTTTATCTGTGAGTGGTTTATCGAGCTCCGAAACCCAGCCAGCTTCTGCGCCATTCTGGCATTCAGAGCACTCTGCCTGGACACCTCGATAGAGCAGAGAGACCATACGCGTGGTTTCTGATGCCCGTAGCAACCTATGTAGTGTATATAGTGTAGGGGGCTCCTAAGGGAAAGTAGGTGTAGCTGCCTTAATGTCAAGTATGAGTCTAATATATAGAAAGACTTCTAGCAGTGTACCTGTGTCACCCTGTAACAAAGTCTTGCGGTCTTTGAACGTCCCTTCATGATGGGGATCCCCCATGTAGCTATACTCCTTTTATCCAACATGCTGCAACAGGCAGTCTTGTGAATGACTGGAGTTAGAGAATGGTAAGTGTGGGCGTCAGTGGAGAGTATAATTGGGTTTGCCCAGCCTCGTCGCCAACCATTGCTACACAAGAATAATGCATGCCACTATTGTGAAAGAATTACCTGTAATGGGGGGGTTTGCTCCTAAAAAAGCATTAGTGGTAATGGGAGTCATTTAACCCTGCTCTATCGCTAAGTGAGGCATGAATCGCTGCAGGTGAAACCAAAATGTTGCAAAATGGCCTGGGCGCACAGGTAGTATAGCTTCATGTCAGGAGCTTCAAATCCCCCTCTTTCAAAGGGCTGGGTGAGTGTGTCCCAGTGCACTCTGGGTTGCTTGCCAGCCCAGGCCAGTCTGATCAACTGTGTTTGCAAAGTATGGAAAAAATTGCATCCAGGAGGGTACGGTATATTGAGAAATAAGTATAATAACTTCAGTAGTTCAACCATTTCAATTAAAGACATTTTCCCCGCAAATGTTAGAGGAAAAGAGTTCCAGCGGGACACTGAAGCCATGAGTGAGGCGATGGCTGTGCCGTAATTTTCCTGCAGCAATGCCTCTCTAATCCTGAGAAACCACAACCCCCAGATACTTTGTTTCTGAAACACACCATGTCAGTGGGTAATAAAATGAGAATTTAGGAGTATTTGGTGTAAGAGGAAACATCCAAGAATTACCCTAGTTAATGTTCACCCGAGACCTCTCCAAAGCAGATAAACTCCGGGAGGATAGGATACAGACTAAGTTGTGGGTCCGTGATGTATAAGGTAATGTCATCTGCATAGATCAAAACCAGCAAATGTCGAGTAGAGTATCCCAGCCAGAGGTTAAACTGCCAGCGCAAATAGTAGGGGTGAAAATGGACACCCCTGCCTGGTGCCACAAGAGATAGGTATAGGCCGGGAGCAGCAACCATTGATCTGCTCAGTTGACTGTGGCTGACAGTACAGGAGGGCCACCCAGGCCAGAAAGGAAGGGAGGAATCCTATCCGCCACAATATTGTAAACAAGTAGTCCCACTTCCAGAGAGTTGAAGGCCTTGGTGGCGTCCATAAAGACCAGCACCGCAGCCAGCTCAGGGTCTATATTCTGTATGAGCGCCAACAAAGTTTGTAAATTACAGGAAGAAGCTTGTCTTGGCACGAATCCCAACAGTCATCCATCAGCAGGCTGAGTCGATTGGCCAGAACTTTTGCCGGTATTTTTGCATCACAATGAATTAAAGATAAGGGCATATAGGCCTTGCATTTGTTTGCAATTTCTCCCAGTTTGAGGAGGGAGATAATCATAGCTTCATGCATAGAAAGCATTGGAATCCCGCATAGCATTTATAAAAATCTGCTGGTAGGCCATCGGTCCCTTCTGCATGGCCTGATCACAGCTGCATTCTAGCCACTCGTATTTCCTCCTCCACTATCTCTGCCGTGAGGTACTCTCTGGGCCTGTTACTAAGCCAGGCCAGTGTAATATCCTCCAGATAGAAGATCACATCTGCCGGTTGGACTCTGCACATGGAATAGAGCACAGAATAATACATGGAGAAAGTCTTAAGAATGTCCGCGGTTTCTCTCTGCATGAGCCCCCCAGCATCCTCCACCTCCAAAATGTAGTTGGAGAACCTGGGAGTATGCACCTCCTCGTCCAAAGCTCTTCCCTGCCACTCTCCCTCACCATATTGGCGAGCAGGGTAGTTTATAGGGCGAAAGGCATTCACGCACTGCCTCCGATTGGTACTCAGAGACCAGTTCGAGGAGTTTGGCGTGCATCTTCCCATCAGATGCAACTGCAATCTAGCCTCAGTTATCTTATATCCGCCTCTAATTTCTGAAGCTTCCCTCGGATGTCAAACAGAGTGCCACCTCCCTTTGCAATGCAAATACCCCCTATTGTTACTTTAAAGGCCTCCCAGATCACAGCTATGCTCGGCACCGAGTCAAGATTCCTGGTGAATAATTTGCATATCTCCTGTCTCACTTTTCCCCTAAAGCATGCATCTAATAAGTTTATGAGGGAGAGTCTCCATGACTGATGAGGGGAGCCAGAAATTGGCGGTCTCGGTTGTAGCAGTTCCGGAAAGTGATTGGAATATGTGCATGCAAAATGCTCCGTTTTCATGAGCCAGCCCTCAAGGCCTCTCGACAGGAACCAGTAGTCAATGCGTGGCCAGCTACGTTTAGCTAATAGTAACCCCAGTGCGATGAGCTTCCTGTAGGGGGCCTCAATTTCCTCGGTGTATCCCAGCTATGTGTGTTTATCATGCGCGACAAGGTGGCCGACACTGTGACCAATAGTCTTTTACTTTTGGCTTGTAGTAGTTTTTGCTTCACTGGAATAAATTTCCCGGCGAGCCATCGGAAAGTCAGGGTTAATTGATATTGCTGCAGGTCTTTAATTCTCTCTTCCGCCTGTCTCTCAGGATTGGCCATAAATTGTCCTACAACCGTCACTCACCTCCAGAAGGCCGATCACCAGTCCGCTTGAGAGGCTATCTCTAAGCCACCTTGTCAACAGGCGAGCCCGCTCGGATTCACAGCACACATCCCTTCTGACATGGTGCTCCCCACCAGTGACCCATAGGCTGGGCACACCATCGTGGGTCCCAGCAGTGCAGAGGTCACAATCCAGGACCACCTCTGAGCACGATTGGGGAAAGCACCTCAGGCTCATACAGTATGCGGAATCTTCACGGCCCAGGCCCAATCTTCTTTCTCATCTATGCGCAACTCAGCGTCAACTCGTTGCCACAGATCAGCCCTTCATCCTCAGGGCAGCAAGCCACAGCGGCAGGGTCTGCAAGGTCAGCCCCGCAGGACACCAGCCCACATATCGTTCACGGCAAAAAAGCTCTCCAATAGTATCATTGAGGGAAAGATTATGCAGAATTAGTTTCCATGGATGGCATGAGCCTCACTCAGGTGCGGCCATCTTGCTCGCTGGCCCTCTGGCGCTCCAATCGGACAATTTTCTAACTAGTGGCAATGCTACATATAACATTACTCTTTTAAATACAATACTTCCAATATTTACAAAAGCTGCATCTACACTTCAACCTTGTGATTTATGGACAGTTACAGCATATGCTGGACAGAGTGGGAATTGCTGGTGCCGCACATATAAGTCTTTCACTAGCAAAAAACATATAACACAGAGGACCATCTGCTTCACGCCATCAATCTGATCAAATTTTATGGCCAAGTATTCTACCTCATCCCTAGTTGAGAAATTAATAAAAACCAATCACTTTACCCATTGCACCATTTACTAACCCTTCCTCTACATTTAAAATACAGCGCAAAATTACTCAACAGTTTCCGCTGATTCATGAACACTTTTCTAATCCTGTAGTTTTTGAGACAGATTTTCCCAAAGTATCCAATTTTGCTTGTAGTTTATCTATGAGTGGTGTTGTGTCTCCCTGATGTTCCATCTTATCAATAGCTGTAATTTCCAAAATATCTTCTTTCTCCAGTTGTCAGAATTGTTCCTTAAACTTAGAGCACTCTTCAAGTGTTGGCATTAAACAAACTATAGACTTCTGTCCTTTAAATTAAATTGTGCATTAATTCAGCTTTTTTATTATTAGTTGGAAATAGTTTCTTCATAAGTCGACTTTCCAATGCATGTTTCCCCACTTTTGTTAGAACCCCATTCTAATGTCCTTCGGTATTTTTCACTCGTTCTTTGTATTCTAAGTTTAACCAAATATTTACATTGCCAATGCTCCTCAGAGAGTTTCTTGTTCATTATGCACAAGGGTTTTGAAAACAAGTTGTCCTTTGACAAGGGTCAGTTGCAGTCGGTCACCAAATACAATCAAATGCTTTCCTCCGAAGAGTACATCGTAGTTTGTTCTCAAAATCTACTGCATTCTTAAGTGTATGAATGCACGCATTAAGTTGGATACCATGCTGATTTAATCAATTATTAAAAGCTTCAGTTTCTTCAATACTTTCATGGCACGCTTCACCAGATAGTTTCTAGTATTCTAGTTTATTGTCATGTTCAACAGGTAGTAGTAAGAGGTGGTGTAAAGTAATCCCTTTCATGTTAAGTGCATCTAATCCTGTTGTTGCTGTTAAGAACTTTAATTAGGAAGCTTTTTCCAGTGGCAGCTTGATCATTGATGCATAGTAATATTGGTTTGTATGAAGAACAGTCAAGCTAGTTCATCTAATGTAGAAATCTATGTTCTATTTTTATCTTTTCATTGTAAATTTCTGTTCATTGTTCAGTTGTTCTACTAAGTGTTCCGAATCCATAGTGCCCTCTCTTGCTTGCTGCATTGCAGTCTCTACCACCATCATAGCTAAAGTAGCTTTATTTTGAACAATTGGTTCTGCAAGAGGATCTTCACTTGCAGGGGTAGAACTTTAGCTGCTTTGTCAACTCTCTTTTGCTATCTCACTGCCAATATGATCTTTCAATATTTGCAAGTATGTGGGAAAGACTGAGTACTAAAAGCTGTCTTTCACAGTGTTGAAAAAGTCTTCATAACAGTCAGTGTCCAAGGAATTCTATTTCAGTACACCCTGGCTTGAACAACAAAAGTGCCAAGTAGAACAACTCTCTTCTATCTAGGGTTGGGCAACTACACTTTTAGTGGGTAATTAGATCCCTTTGTTGTGTCTCACCAAACAAACATCACATCTAAGTACGCCATTTCTTCCTTCTTTGTTTTCAGCTACATTACTTCTATATGTGTTGTGCTGAAGTACTTCATAGAGACACATGTTTTGAAGATGTGGACTCCTTCTTGGGTAGTATGTATCCAGCATGTTAGTTTTCAGAATATCTCTTCTTTCTGGATCGAATTCTGTGAGATACTGTATTTCTGGGAAATGCTTTAGTACTCTGTTTCGACTGCTTGCAAGGCCTAGGCTTACCCACACTATTTCTCTTGACTTGGAGAACAAACAAGCCGAACCTAACATGTCCAAGTGTTCATAAGAACCTATTTCTCTGTGGAAAAACATTTTCAAGCTGAAGCTGTACAATTACTTGGTAACTCTTTTCTGCCGAAATCTCCTCCCACATCTCTTTTATCTCTGTCTTTTTTGATTTTGTTATATTCGAAGCCACGTAGCAAACAACAGCAATGGAGCTGTCTGAAACACATTGTAGATCCATATTTTCATTTCACATCTTCAAAATCACAGGTTTGTAGTCATTGATATACTTTATAAAAGCGTCTGCTCTTTTCAGGCTGTATGTATTTTTTGGTGAATTCTGTATCAGGGTATGTCTGATTTCAGGCAAAAAGTTGTTGACTGTTCCTTCTGAGATGACAGGTCGTGGGAATCCAAAACAACATCTAGTGTAAAACTTTCCTTTGCATCTGTATTTTCGACAACAGTACTTTTGACATCTATGTGTTTGAAACTGTAGAACTTGTTGTCTCAAGCCCTTGTCTGCACTGTCTTTTGGGATGGAGCATGTTACATACTGCTGTATGAAAGACATGACAGACTCATCAGTGTCTGTTCCAAATTGTGGGTCTTTTTTTACCCATGACAGCATGCAAATATGTGGAGCCCCTCTAGCTTGATGCTCTTTGTGCCAAAAAAAATCAGTTACTTGGCCAAGAGGAGGATTAGGTTTGTTACAGATGAAAGCCATCATTCCTTGAAACCTGTGGTTATAATTTCTGCACATTTTTGCAGGATCCAGCGAGAAAATTTCACCCTGTGTCTTCAGATTGATGTCTTTTATGTTTGAGTTTGCTTCTCATAGGAATTCAAGGTGGTCATCTTATGCATACACAGCACACCTGAGTGTTAGAAACCAAGTAAGTTCTCCTAGGTGTCTCAACATACATTTGAGCTCACCAAGATGACGATACTAATATTAATTGGTGCCATGTTGGCACGCCATCAAATTAATCAATTTGCTCTCCAGGTTCCCATCTTTTCCTTCAACCTTGTCCAAGAATTCCCTTGCAGTGATATTGTGAAGATTCACTCCGGTCTTGAAAATGTGGTTTACTGAATAAGATAGGCCTGTGAAGTTGCTCTCAAATTAAAGATTAAATATATAATGAATACACTGGTGATATCTAGGATGCTCGGAGGACAGTCTAGTTGATCTGTACTCAGCTGCTGGTATCTGTACAGGATGGTCATAATACCTACCCCCATTACTGTAGGGAAGAGATGCGAAAACATTGAGCTTCTAAACATTTCTCCCACACACTCAAGGGCGCTCGTCTTGCTTCTTTCTTTTGAAAGAGATCAATTGCATCACCAATAATGACTTTAGAATGCAGAGGGTGGATACTGTAGTTTTAATAAATTTCTGATGATCAGGATCGATTCACGTTTTTATTCTGACCTCTTGATGTTGATGTGTTATCCTGCATATGTGATACAATTTGAAGAACAGCTACATCTTTATAATAAATATTATTTGTAACTGATATAATGTTGCTTTTTTTACTTTACTTACATCTACTAGCTCTTGACATATTTGTTTGCTCTTCATAGGGACACCATTGACTGGAATAATTAGTGCTTCTTCCAAATATTTTTGCACCCCTACAGTTTCAATATTCTGCTTGAAATCAATTGGCAAGCACACAACTCCACCTTTAAGACCTTTCTGTTGGAGGCAACTTCCCTGTCTTTGACTCCATATGGACTAAGCTTTGAATGGATGTATATACTGTATTAGAATTGATTCATAAACATTGAAATCTTGTAATTCTTGAGGGATTGGAACTAATTCTAACTTGTTGTGCACTCCTCTAACTGACATTTTATTGTCCTCCGACTTATGAAAACAGTACATACATTTGCGGAATATTCTCACCACTTATCTGTGTTGTGTTGTTCAGTTTTTGTTGACACAGTAAAATAACGAATTTGACTTTTGTAGTGGGTGCTTCAATGACATAAGCAATCACGGTCCGGTTTCTCTGAACACACTGTGTTAAATTCTATAATCTCTTTGTGAAAGTTACCTACAGTAATACATGTCTTCTGTACAGGTACACCTGCAGATACCAAGTCCTACTTTTCCCTACACTCCTTTTCAGGACCAAAGAAACAATATTGGACATCTTCACAAACATTTTCTACAGATGTCACTGTACCATGCACAAATAACTATTTTCATTCTTCCTAAACATAAGACAGGCATTTTGACATAGTAAAGCTTTCTAATTAATGTCCACATTTCCGAATAGGCTCTAATCCGTGCAAAGTAGCTATTTTGGCTTCAGAGTTTTGTAGGGAAAAATACTTAGGAAATATCTCAATTTATCTATAGATTCATGTCGAAAAGTACAAATACTGCTACAGTTCCACTTACATACAGGGCCTGTCTATACCTTCCCTGTACCGCTTTAGCTATCTTTTCCTCTACATTTCTAGCAACCATTGCCTCTTTTGGAATAGGAGTAGCATCCTTCATCTCATCACGTTTTTCAGATTCATCAACTGCATGCATAAATCTGTTCTCTTGCAAGTAGCTTTCTTCATTAAAAAGAATGGATCAGTACTAGAAGGATGTATCCATTCACCGCTGACAACTTTGCAAAAGTTAGTTCTATTGACAAGTCTTTTCGTTTCGTTTCTTTTCCTCAAGCACAACACTATTTTATCCAGTGTCCTCATTCTACTTAGAATCAAAATAAAGAGCTTCGTCTTGAGGGCAAAGGCCTTATCAACTATTCCCTCAACACGTTCCTTTTGTCTGCCTGCTTCTCTTCTACCTTTATAGTTCTTCATACTTTTTATTAGATTCTGAATTACTCTACTATGGAACATTATAATTCTCATTTCCTTAAACTGTGTCTGCCTCCTAGTTAAATTGTCTAATTTTTTGTTTAATTTTTTACTCCTCATAGCATATAATATTTCTCCTTTCTAAGTTATTCTCAAACTTCGTTTTCTTATTTTACTTGATTTAGCTGTGGTTCCAGATGTGCACAAACTGTTTTAAGAAATATCTTTGTTCTCTTACCAGCAGCTTTTTTCTCTTTCACCACTTTCTCCACATTTTGCCCCTTTTGTTTTTCAGTTTTGAGGAGATAGCATCTTTTCTTCTGTTTCTTTCTTGTCTCATTTTTGATGGCATTATAACTGTTTGTAGAAATTGATGCCTGAGAAGGGGGAAAAATAAGTACATTTAGCTTTTAATTATGTACTATCTGATTACACAGTTTAAATATATAACTACCAATATAAACATTTGTGCAATTATATTATAGATAACATTACCCTATACAGTGGCAGTCTTGACCTAAAAATTCACTTATACCTTCAACACTAGTTGGTAAGTTAGGCAGATTTACAAGCCCCTTGCAACATCTTTTACGACACCGTTGCGTCACTTCTGTGATGCAGCGGCGTCGTAAACAATGCGCCACTTTGCGACATATTTACAAAGTGACGCAACTAGGGAGATGCGTCATATTGCAAAGCCTTGCGTTGCATTATACCTGCGTCAGGTATAATGTATGGAGGGTGGGCGTTCTGTTGCAAGGAAGCCTCGTAAATGTGACGCAGTGAAATCCACATGATTTCACTGAGTCACTTTTATGACCCCGCTGTGTCAAAACCTTATGCCTGCTTGTAGCAGGCGTAAGGAGTGATGCAGCACAGCAAGTATAGGCCGCCCCTGAGCAGTGCTGGAGTTGGGTCGCGCTTTCAACATGACTCCAGCACTGTGTCACCTTTACGCTAACAGATGCTTCACGCATCTGTCTATCCGTGCACCACGGTGTGCCTCATTGTAAATGCGGCACATCCATGGAGGCGCAAGGGTTTTTTTACGTCACACAAAATAACTAGAAATCCCTGATAATATGCAGGGATGCACCAGTTATTTTAAATCTTCCCTTCTATGTTTTGGAAACATGTTTGGCAGTTGCATTATGGGCGGTATGCTCTACGTACTGCTTGGCATAGTAGTCTGCAAGTGCACAAATCACTTACAGATTCTGAATAGGACATCTGTCAATCTTTAAAGCACAAAGTATTGTGCTTTTTTACATAGCTACAGCGTATCTCAGAGATCACATATGTCCACTGAAACGTGGATTTAAGTGTTGACAAACGGCCTTTACATGTCAAGTGAAGCTGGTAGCCACAGTGCACTGACAGACGCTGCAGTAGTAGGCCTGACCCATGTTTAAACAACTATTTGTCTAGATGGATGAATAGGTTGTGTCACTACTTGTCTCCATATCTGAGTGAGTGTAGGAGGGTACCTGTAGCTGTGCCATGGGATGTTAAAGTAAATATTCTGGTATGTGACTGTATGTTCTAGTACCTCTATCACTCTCTAAATGTGTATGCAAGTGCCTGAACAAATTCCTCAGCACCTGTGTTAGTTAATACAGTGGTGTGTAGGTGTATCTGCAACTACCATTGACACTGCTGCATACAGAAGGAGCTTATGAGTATATGTCTAAATCTATAAGTTCTTCTCAAGCTGTTTGACTAGGTGAGAGAAAGGCTCTATGCTTTTATGAGCATGTATGGCTGTTGCTTTATGAAGGACATACTCTATGTAGTACTTTGCATAGAGACTTGCAAGTGCACAAGTAACTTTTTGAACTCAATCTCTCATTTTCAAAAACCCAAAGCACCATACTTTATAGTCTACCTATGGTGTATCTCAGAGGTGACTACTGTGCACTAAAATGTTATTTGTAACTTGACAAACAGCTTTTACATTGCAAGTGAAGCTACAAGTGAGAGTGAACAGAGGGGGTTAGAATTAGTAGACTTGACCCATGTTTAAACACTGCATGTTTAGCTATGGCTATGACTCTCATACTACATATCAGACTTAGTATTAGTTAAAATGCATATCTCACCAGCAACGCACATACAAACTTGCCCTATAATCTACCTACACCTACCCTAAAGAATATCTAATACATAGCTGCAACGTTTCACAGATTCATGGGTGTTCTATACCGACAGTGCATGTTTCTTCCTTTCAATTCTCAGTCTTGTACTCCTGTTTCAAAATATAATAAACAGGTCTACAAGTCAGCAGAGCAGGGGGGTTGGACTTCAAACCACAACCCACCTTGAAGCAGCAAGCTGCCGTCACTACATTCCGTGCCCGGAGGTGCCTATATCTTGTTGCGGGGATCCCATTGCGTTTGAGGTCAGCAGAGCACGGGGCTGGACTTTGAACATCAAATTGCCTTCAGGCAGGAAGCCGACACTACTGCCATCTACGCCCCGGGCACCTATATCTTGTTGCGGAAGACCCGCTGCATGGAATCAATCAATCAAAACATTTATAGAGCGTGCTACTCACCCGTGAGGGTCTCAAGGTGCTGAAGGGAGGGGGGGTGCTGCTACTGCCAGGGCATGTGCCAGGGCATGTGCCTGGGCCAACACCAGGCCCGTCTTCACACGTCATTGCCTGGAAGAAGCTGGGCTGGGCCACCCCCCCTTGGAATTCTTGACAAAAAGTAGCACTATGCCCATGGTGAGTAATATTTTATATTTGTATCATGGGAAAGCGCAAATTACAAACGTGCCCAGATAAAGACTCTGGCCCTACATCTTTACACATTTCTTACCCAGCACTTTGCAGGATGCGTTCTTATACCGGGCAGTGAATGTGGTCTCAAAGGAGATAAAGTTGGCAAAGAGACGTTTATTGCTGGATATGGGGAAAAACGTATGTTTTGTCACAGCACAGTTGAGTTTGACTGAACAAGGCAATAAAAGCTCACCTCCTGAACTTGGGAAGGGGGCTCCAAAATGATATATCAATTGAGGACGGTACTGAGGAGGAGAGGGAGGGGAGTTTGGGTCCAGTCATGGAGGTATCGGCTCCCTTGTCGAATGTTATCGTGGACGAGCCAACATGAATAATTATCAATAGGTGAAGTCTAGTTCTATCTTAACTTCCCGTACGAAACCTGGTCCCAAATCCAAACCTACCACACAAACATCTAAGATTGAGGATTATCATTTTATGGTCTCCTTTGAAAGTATAAACATAACCCTCAATGAGTTTAGGACAACACAGGCTGGCCTTTTGAAACAAATCATACATATGCTGGTAGCAGCTATGGCCCCTTTTTGGAAAGGGTATCTGCTTTGGAGACAACTTTAAAGTCATTAGTAGATCTAGCCAAGCCACAGTCACAGCCAGAAATGGGCTGCCCCTAGGGGTCTATTTCCCCATTGATACAAAACTTAAATTCAACAAAAAAATTCTATCAATTCATCAGGACACCCACCAGGGGTGGTAAACCTCCCTGTAATAACAGGCAACCACAAAGGCTATATACAAGAGGGGAGTTCATTCTCTAAGATTCTGAGGTCACAGTCTCCGGCCCTTTCAAGTCAATCAACGCTCCCAAATATCTAGCCTTCTAAGAAATGTCCCCCAGACCGTGGATCCCATCTACCCCAACCGACTCTAAATCTTTCTCCAGCATGTTATCCCTATACAGCAATACTGGTACTACCAATGTCATCAAATAGGGAAGAGAATTTTTGAGATTTAAAGAATAAGGTCACCCAATGGCTTACAAGGAAATGTGCTCTCTCCCTAAATGAATATGACGACATTCTCATGTTGAGAAGAGTAGGTTGGGTTGCCCAGTAAAGAAAAGCATTAGAAGGGGATTGTATAGTTGTCTCTTGTAGTAGCCCCGATTTGGCCTGTCAACTGATTAAAACTGGAAGTAGGCCGGGGCCAAATGGTCTTTCCATCTCTCTTTTCATTGTCCCTTTGGGCTGTTTTTACCAGCCCAAATTTTTCACAATCCAATTAACAAGCAGGGTCCAATTACTTCTAATATTAATTATTTGGGGAAAGACACTACCTAAACACACAATAGGTTTCAACCCCTTGCCGCTTTGGATGAAAATGACTGACTTGACAATAATTCCACCCAGCAAAGTGTACGACCTCCTGGAGGAGACAGCCCATTAATGTTTTTCGACACAAGCAATTCTCCCTTGTCAGCTGACACCTTGGGTACTTATGAGGAGAATCAGGATCGGTGAGCAGTTATTCATGATATGGAGGCGTCCTATGGATGTGGCAATGACCATGGAAATCCTCTGGTGTAGAACTTAACTCAAAGGAAGACACTGTTCTCAAAGGGCCACAAAACTATGAATTTGGCATTGACTGCCCTGATAAATTAGAAACCCAAAAATCCAAATATCTGCCTGTGATGCAAACAAAGGATATAATAGCACCCTTTATTCCAGAATTAAGGACCATGATAATCTTTGCTTTATGTCTTGGAGCGTAGTAGGTCTTTGCTCCAAAATATGTAATCCTGATTGGTTATCTTTCATTGATTCTTATGATATAATCTGTTGGCAGGAGATCTGTTTTTTGATGATGAATTAATAGACAGGTTTAGATCTTTTAGTTCACAAGCCATTCCCTCAAATGCAGGTAGGGTTAGTTACTCTGATATCAACTAAAATTAAGAATTCATCTGTCTCCTTGCTGTTAGATACACCTTATTATCAGATTTTAAAACTTGCACTCCTAAACGAGTTTAATATATTTTTAGTACATTTTTATTTTAACTTTTTTACTTCACATCTGATGAATATTATTGAGGATTTGGGAGTAGTAATCACTTGTTTGCTGAAGGAGGAGACAAAAGAGACCATCCTTGATTGGTTTAGGGAGTTTAATGCCTCTAAATGCATCTACAATTGGACTCAGGTGTGTGGCATTACAAATGGGCTGGGCTATACCGTGGCACATTTCTCGCACTCCCTGTATGGGGAAACCATAACAAAAATGTTGTTGACTAGCAATATTTCCTTTATATCTATTTATGGGATGGTTTGAACTCAAATGCCATCACCTCAATTGGTAAAGGTAAGGGGAGCGTCATTGAGCATATATTAATTTCTGAAATATTGACTACATTTTATTAGCAATTTTGATGTCTTTGACTCTCCTTTCAGTGACCATCACCTGGTTGTAGCTTCTCTTGGGATTTTGCCAAATATTCAACACCCTGTAAGGAGGACTTATAGTATTACCTAAAAGGAAAAGTGAAATAAGTAAGTAAGTAAGTAAGTAAATTTATTTGCAGAGTTAATAAAAACCAATGCAATTTTCTCATATAAAAAGGGCAAAAAAAGGAAACATGTGCATACTGTACAATTTGCAACATACACTCAATTGTCAATCTAAAATAATGAAATTCCCCCCCCTTTTTTTATAAAACAAAAAGATCCTACAAGTTAAAAACTCCAATAGCAGATTTCCATCACTGTAATAAATATAAAATAATAACAGTGTATTGGGTATAGTTCATGCTAAACAAGTAGCTACGGGCTAGTTAAAAGTCAAGTTCCTGCATCCTTTTCTCTACCTCCTTCATAAACTTCACCAAATTGCAGTTTAACTGCAAGTCGTCGGGGGAGAAGCAGGCAAGCACGGCATTCCTTCGTGTGCGTATTCCTCGTTGATTAAACAGAAATTTCAACCAGCGTTTTCTTTCTTCTAGCAGTTTGTCACAAGAGCACAAAAGGTGTGGCATGTCCTCAGTTGCCTTACCGCATAAGCGACATGAGGAACCCCCTTTAACCCCCTGCCAATGTGGAAGATGAGATTTGCAAGGTATCAGGCCCATTCTAAACTTAAGAAACTTCAGTTTTATAAGTCTTGAGTAGCCCAGATTAAGATAGCTCTGATGGCCTTGCTTTGAGTAAGAGTTTAAAACAAACCACCCGTGTGACCTCCTGGCAACTGACTCCTTGTCTTCTATCCGTGAAAGGTATTTTGTTGTTTTCTTTACTAGTTTTTTCACTATAGAGTGGCTGGTGGAAGTATTCACCAGGATTTTGGACAAATAGTTGGCGGCTTGCGATGCTGGGTTCCGCTGTAGTTCTGACCATAGAAGGCTGTTTAGGGACCCTTGTTTTGCCTTCCTGATTTTGTCCCAAGTAATTATGTATGCCCCCTGTCTTGCAAGTACTTATTTCAGGCCGCCAAACTCTAGCCTCAGTTGAGCCGGAGAGGTATATTTGGGTAGGCCGAAAATAATCCTATATACTGATGTCACGGTTTTATCTAAAATTCCCGCATCTCTTCCTCTTTGAACCTCGCTACCATATAAGTAATGGTAGGCAAGAGTTTGGAGTGAATAACTTGTACCAAAGGGAGGAGAGAAGGGCTGGTAAGTTTTCCATTTAATTTTTTTAGCGAGACTTTAATGGCAATGCCTTTTCCTCTGATACTTTCTTTTTGTAAATTGAACTGGCCGTCACTGTCAATTTTAACCTCTAGATACTTGTACATTTTTGTATCCTCTAAGCGTTTATCATTCCAGAACCAACTGTATGATGACTTTCTTTTTTTATTGATTGACATTGTTTTGGACTTTTCCAAATTTATTGACAATTGGTTCTCATCAGAATATCTTTTTGTTGCGTCAATAAGGTTTTGCATCCCTATTTTCGTATGACTGATTAAGACCAAATCGTCTGCATAAAGTAACGAGGACAATGATTGGCCTCCTAGTTTTGGCGCGTGAGAATTACAAATGTTGAGCACCGGGGTAAGATCTCCTAAGAACAAGTTGAAGAGTGTTGGTGCCAAGACACATCCTTGTTTTAAGCCGTTATTTGTTGGGATGCGTCTTGACAGATGGGAGCCATCACCCAACTTCACATGTACCGATGTATCACTATGTAAATTAATCAACAAGTCTAATAAAGGCTTTGGTACCCCCCATCTTTTTAATTTTGCCCATAGAAGATTCCGATTAATGTGATCGAAAGCTGCCTTATAATCTATAAAGCACAAGTGGAGTGGCATTTTTGTTGTTTTTGCCTTGTCAATTAGCAGACCCATAGCCAAGATGCTTGTTGATGTCCCAACAGATTTTGCAAAACCTGTTTGGTTAGCAGGAATTAGGGATTGTTCTGTAGCCCACGCCTGCAATTCCTCCAAAAGGATTCTCGCAAAATATTTTGCTTCGTTGTCCATGAGGGCAACCAGTCTGTAATTGCTTGGTAGAGTTTTGTCCCCTGCCTTAAATATTGGGGAAATGATGGAGCCCTTCCAAGAGACCGGCAAAACGTTTAGATATTTAATTTCCAAGAACAGTGGTCCAAGGGCTTCAGCCCATTTCTTTCCGTTCAGTTTGTAAAGGATAGGTGGGATACCATTCGGGCCTGGTGCCCCCTCCCGCTTTCCTTTATTAATTTGGTACATAATTAATTTTTGGAATTTGTCGCACCTACACTCGTAGTTCGCGCTGGCGGGTTGTACCAGTTGTTGCACAAGGGAGTTGATTCGTTGTCATCAATAGCTGTCGTCGTAGTGTTGATTTTATGTTGTGTGAAGTGGCCATTAAGATAGTCTACCCATTTTTGTTCGCTAATGTTTGAAGAGACTCCTTCATGCCTGGGATTCATGAAGGAGTTAATTGTTTTCCAAAATTTTGCCCCGTCGTTCTGCCTAATATCAGAATGTAATTTTGCCCACAAGTTATCCTCGATTGCTCTATTTACTTCCTTTTTAGTTTTTTTTAGGGATGTTTTTAATTCTTGCAAATGATTATGTCTTACCATGTCATTTGGGAGATGTCTAAGTTGACGCATTGTTCGTGCGATATCTTTTTTTATGCCCTTTATTTTTTTTCTATGGTCTGTTGTGAGAGGGAGCAAGTTTCCAGCTTTCTTTGTGTGTTGAATTTTCAGGGTTGTGGTATAACCTGCCATAGTAGTTGTAAAACTCCCATTTCTCTACCTCACTTGCTCCAGTTCTCCCCTCGAAATGTTGTTTCGCTATTTCTTCTATGATTCCGTCCGTGACCGCTGCGTACTTAATTCTTTTGTAATTGATGGTGTAAATTAACTCATTCGGTACCCGCGATTGTTCAAATTTTGGTTTCATGATGTTGAGTATAGTTTCCTGAGGACAGTGATCGCTATCAGCCTTCTCCCCTATTTTAAATGAGACAATATAACGAAATAGGGATAATGGCATAAAAGTGTAATCAAGTGTTTTACTTACTCTCGTGTTGTAAAATGTGCACGCTGGTGGGCTGTCTCCGCTAAATCTCCCATTCAATGCTCTGAGATTATAGCGCTCGAGGTTCTCTAGGACCTCTTTTCCAAGCTTTGATTGTATAGATGGTAGTATAACCTCTTGATGTGGAATATTCCAGGCTGTGTTTTGATTACGATTCTTGTCGCTCGTTGAAATTCCCATCAAGTTGAGGTTAAAATCCCCGGTAATCATAACGTCTGTTGTTGAAGTATCAGTTATGATTTCGTCTAGGCATCTGCATAGAGCTTTTACAACCTTTCTTTTCCTTTTTGGATGGATGTAAGCATTGATCAGTGTAAGATGAAGGCCTTTCTTACTTTGGGTGAAAGAAGACAAATGTATTATTTTTAGATCTGAAGTGAAAAAACCTAGGTCCTTAATATCATAGCCACTTACAACCGAGACATAAATTACTAGACCTCCTTGTAGGTGACCAAATTTTGCTGTTTTCACCGCACTGGTGAAGAAGCGAAGAAATCCATGCAAATGTGGAGGTTCTAATTGCCATGTTTCTTGCAAGAATATTATATCAAAGGATCGTAAATAGCTAACAAGTTCCGGATAGGTCATTTTAGAGGCAAGACCATTAATGTTCCATGAGCATATTTTCAGTTGGTTTTGCCTTTTGATTTCCGTTTGGTTTTCCGATTGTCAGTTTAACTGATTATTGATTGTTTTTGAAATCCATCTTAAGTCAGAATAACTTTGTAGCGTACTGGCAGAGGTACAATCCCTGGCCCAGATGTCTTCCGTGCTTCTTACTCCTTCGATCCCCTTGGCGCCTCTAAGTACTGTTAATCCCTTCCTGTTTGAGGAGTACTGTTCTCCATCACCTACCACAGGAATTAGTAGGTCAGGATATTTTGGTTTTATGTGTGGGGCAATTGTTATTCCCCAATCTTTAAAGGTCATGGTTTCTAACAGAATTTTTTGTGCCACTAAAGATGTTGTCCATGTTGCTTTTGTTTTTTCGGCCTTCATTCCGGCTTCTAATTGAAATTGAATAGAATCCAGGTCCTGAGTTGTGACACCTGCTAAAGATGGAATATGCGCTAGCAACCGTAGGGTGTTTCCTCTGTTCAATATATCATGCTTGCCTTTTGAAATGTAATCCGGAGTAAACCAAACGATGTTTGATGCGTCTTTTATTGTATCCATACAGCTGGTGTTATTTTTGCCCTCATTATTGTGACCTTGAGCAAATTCTTGTGCTTGCGGTATTCTCGTTAGTGCTTGTTCTAGTAGAGGAGAAGCGACTTGCCGCCCTCCATGGTGGAAAATTTCCTCTCCAGTGATTGATATTTGGTTCTCATTACCAATTCCTTCTTCCCTTGTGTATTCTTTAATGTCGTTTCTATTGGGAAGTTTTGTGTCATTGAATTGTGATATTTGTCTGTTGGGGGCCAGTCCATTTTCATGTATTTCCTTATGTTCCCCATTCTGTATCGCCTGCTGTATTGTCTGTACATTTTTTGTCGTCTGATTTGTTCCGTGTGCTTTAGAGGAAGTCATTTCTGTAGCCATGGTCGATGAGTCCGTAATGTACTGTTTTACTATCTGGTTCTGTGTTTGCTCCTTAGTTTTGCTGCCGTTCGCCGATGTCAGTGATGGTCTACAGGATTCTCTAGATTCTGAAGCATTTAATATTACAGTTTTGTTGGTTCCTTTGACAATTTCCACTTCTTGCATTACCCTGATCTTTTCCAAAGGATTATGTTCATGTTCGACAGATTGGGACGTTGACCCAAAAAGACGCCTGAAACCTTCTTGAGACGCGTTTGATTTTTGATTTCTGCCTTTGCGTTTTTTTGCCCTCCTTTGTTTTGCATTGGGTTGCTTCTCGGCTTTGTCTTCCAATCGAGCTGTAAGTCGTTGATCTACTATTGCTGCCATGTCTTTTACCCGGTCGTTGTCAGTCCTAACCGTTTTGTTTTGTCGATCGGGGTTGTAACACAGGTTCCAAGTGAGTGCTTGTCAGCTTCTACGACCGTTTGTCTGATGCATGAATAACTGTCCCTGCTTTCCAGGGGCTTTTTTAATTGTGTACATAGATCAGACAGCATTAATGGCAGAGTAGCCAGTTTGTCAATAACAGGGCCGCAACCACATCCCACGTCCCTGTTGTAGGTTTGGTCCTGTTTGTTTTGTAGCAGTGTAGTTAATGCTCCCAATTTCCCATCTATAGCAACCACAAAAACAGCCAAAGTATCTAAAAGAGTCAGCTGGGCGTCCATCTTGTCTGACTGATAATGGAGAGCTTCTACAAGAAGTTGTATTGTATTTAGCAAGCTAGCCCATGCCGTTCCCTGGCTGAAATTTTTTGATGAGTCATCTGCGCCAGCTGGAGCTACCTTGTCTTTTTGGTCTTCCTTTTTCTTTTCCTCACCGTCTAATAGATCATATGGTTAATCAATTGTATTGCCTGTGAATGCCGTGGTTGACCCATTCCTGTTTGAATCTTGGCCATAAGCTACCAATAGGTCGTTCCAGTCTTCTGTTCCCAGGTATGAGGAGATCTCTATGACATCTGTGTCATTAACAGCATTTTCTAATGTATTTGGCTCCTCATTTCCCCCCCTCCCCCTGTTTGACTTCGGTTGGTGATTTGGTAGAGCTTTATTTGTGGGGAAGGTAGATCGTAACAATTTTAAACCCATAACATCCTGTGCCTCATTCTTCCTTGGTTGACTGTAAACAGATTCCTTGAGCAATGATTTTTCCCCAGGGCTTGTTTGGCATAATTGACTTAATTGGCTTGGATGATTTTTAATTGTAAATTTGTTAATTGTATCATGGTCATCAAATTCATTTTCGCTGTTTGAGGATCTCCCATCGCCATTTAGATTGAAGCCAGTTGCTGAAGTATCGCCCTTTTTATCTTGATCATATTTGGTCATATTAATTGTGTCAATTGTCTCCTCTTGTCTATATACTTGAGCTTGAGCTTGGACTCCCTGGCTGAAATTTTTTGATGAGTCATCTGCGCCAGCTGGAGCTACCTTGTCTTTTTGGTCTTCCTTTTTCTTTTCCTCACCGTCTAATAGATCATATGGTTAATCAATTGTATTGCCTGTGAATGCCGTGGTTGACCCATTCCTGTTTGAATCTTGGCCATAAGCTACCAATAGGTCGTTCCAGTCTTCTGTTCCCAGGTATGAGGAGATCTCTATGACATCTGTGTCATTAACAGCATTTTCTAATGTATTTGGCTCCTCATTTCCCCCCCTCCCCCTGTTTGACTTCGGTTGGTGATTTGGTAGAGCTTTATTTGTGGGGAAGGTAGATCGTAACAATTTTAAACCCATAACATCCTGTGCCTCATTCTTCCTTGGTTGACTGTAAACAGATTCCTTGAGCAATGATTTTTCCCCAGGGCTTGTTTGGCATAATTGACTTAATTGGCTTGGATGATTTTTAATTGTAAATTTGTTAATTGTATCATGGTCATCAAATTCGTTTTCGCTGTTTGAGGATCTCCCATCGCCATTTAGATTGAAGCCAGTTGCTGAAGTATCGCCCTTTTTATCTTGATCATATTTGGTCATATTAATTGTGTCAATTGTCTCCTCTTGTCTATATACTTGAGCTTGAGCTTGGACTTGCACAATATTTCTACTTGGTTTTCGTCCTGTTATTACGCAGCTTGTCCGTAATTTATCATTTTGAGGTGTTGATGTTGTTTGTAAGGGGCTGGAGGGTGTTATGTTTATGCTTCTTTTTGTATCAGGACTTTTCCTTTCGTGAGCTGGTTTCAGGTCTTCAGTAACTAGTATTGAGTGACACAGAATGTTTCTGTAACCACATGGGTATTAAGAGAATGAAATTGATAACAACAAACAAAAGAACCACTATTTTTTTATGTTATATGTTGTATCGTCCTGTCCAATTTCACTTCACAGGTTCTCCAACAACAGTGGACCCGGAGTCACGGTCAGTCCACTTAGCATGAAATGCACACCTTAGCGTGTGTGCAAAAATGCATTAACACCTGGTTATAATTTTTACCACTCACTTTTTTCACTTTTCACCACATTAAGTATAGAGAGGTCCTGAAGAAACCTCTGTTTAATTTTTATTATGAGCTGAAACATGTTGACCAAGGGATAAATCAGACACAAATAATAGTTCTGAAACATTATCTATCTCATTTGTTTTTAAACATACCCTGGGCCACTGGAAATAAAAGTATCAGTTAGTGAGTTTCCCAGAGGTATTTTTAAATCACACATCACCTCTAGCACCATCACATGAAAACAAAAAAACAGCTCCACTGTAATCAGGTGTCGCAGCACAGCTGGGTAGCATTCGGCTACCCAGATGAACCCTATGATGAAGTATGACACCAACCAGGTTGGTGTGTGAGGGTTCTTTTTTCAAAACAACCTTGTGGTGCCAGGTACTGCGTTGTTGACCGAGCCACTTTCTAGTGGACCGTCTTTGTTGATTAATTCATTATTACACAGAGAGAAGAACGGCATACATACTGTCCTAACTCTCTCTTTTGGTTTGTAGATCTATTGGTGATCCACCACACCCAAGTATATCCAGTAGCACACTCTTGATCCTTCGAATAGGACCCATCCCAGGCCCAATATAGACATGCTGGCTGCCGCCAGCAGCTTGCCCCTATGTTCTGGTACTGGCAGGGGTACCGCCCCTTAAGAGGGAACAGAGGGAAACTTGGGATCAATTGTGCAACAAATGCGTGTATTGGTTGTCCAAGAACAAGAGGTTCAGCCCGTTAAACATACAAGAGATTATTATGGTACGAAGAGTGAGCTAAGTGGGCGTCTCACCCAAGAATATTGAGGGGGACTGTATTGTTTTTTTTTGTTGAAACATTTTATTGTTTTCCAAATCAGCAAGTCATCAAACATCTCCCCACCTCCTCCCCGCACAGTTAACAGCAAAACCGACTCTCAAGGAGACGGAACAACCTTCCCCACCCAGTCCCCTACTCCCCCCTCCCCTACCCCTCGTCAGTGTGCCCCCGTCCCCTACCCCTCTCCTCCATTCGATGCGCCCCTCCTCCCTGAACAATAAGATACAGGAGCCCAACCTCTCCCTAAGCCAACAGAACCTTCCCTCGTGCCAAGCCAAGGTGCGGGCAGCCCGAGCCCACCGCCACTCCCCTTCTACTCTCCGCTCCCCGCTACCTCCTGCCTGTCAGACGTGCTCTCCTCGTAAGGGGGACTGTATTGTTATTAACTTCCATAAACCGTCCACAAGAGATGTAAGGAGATCACAACTACCAATTTTCCAATAATCTAGCCTCTGCCACTGGGTTACTTCTACAAACCGTCCCCCAGAAGCCTCTGAAATGGGCCCCTTTTCCCAGGTGCCCAAAATAATTCTTCAGCCTTGTCCGATATGGACTCCCAGGATTGACCACTACCATCCCCCGTAACTGATGGGGCTAATCATACACTTACTCACGCTTCAAATATACCTGAGTCACATGATCATGTCGCCACACTCATCCTAAGGCTCACGCCAACCCAGATTTGAACATACTCAGCTGGAATGTCGCCGGCCTACAATAACAAATAGATCTAGCTGATTGGTTAGACAACAGGAAATTTGAATGTTCCAAGTAACTTGGGCTGCCAAAGACATATACCTCGAAGGGTTTCAATGCTTTAATGATCTAGCCCCAATTCCTAAATCCGACCATTTGGTGATCTCTCCATATGGGTGAAAATTGTAGCAGGGGGCAGCATCAAGGCCTTACATACCAACAGTGACAAATTCCAAGCTTTGTTGTAAAAAATGAGGGGTATCCATCTATTTACTTAATTGTTATAATAATGCTTTCTGTAACTCCCCTAATATAAATATTTTACGGCAGAGCTAATGGCTGCCTGATCCCATCTCTATGCTCGACGTGGAGACCCAATTGCAACCATCTCTACCCACACGTCGTAGAAAGCGGTTCGGAGTTGTGTTTTGGAAACCGTATGATGTCTGGCTTCTGAATATATAACCAACAGTCTAAGAGATACCCCAGTTGTGGCAGAAATACGGGCCAAAACCTACCGGATTGTATCACCGCATCGACATCGGCTTCAAAATGGCGGGCCCACTGATTGCGGCACCTCCAGCCTAGGAGTATCTCTATTGCCTTCACCGAGCAGCTGCTGCTCATGAGGAAAGCGTTTTACACCCCTCTCCTCAAGGTACACCTTGTCTTGCTCGGCTATTTGTCACTTGCACACACGGCGATCGGCTGCGTGATTCTGCCTGACCCTGCCTGACTTTAAAATGGCGGATGTAATCCCCCCCATCGTGCCGCGTTTGATCTCGTATTGCCGCAATATGTGCTATGTGTATGTGCATCAACTTATCAGCGGTCTGATGTGATGGCCCCTGCTTTGATATAGGTGTAACTAACTCCGCCCAATTTCTCATTTGTGACCAGTGCTGGCACACCCAACCGTATGCAACTGAGTGCAAACTGCAGACAATATGGCAACTAGCACATGTGGAGTTCAGTTTTTACCTGCACTGTAGTCCCTCACAGCACCTGCTCCATCATGCTAGCGGGACCACAGACAACCAATTCAGCAATGAATCTGTCACCTGTGAGACCTGTGAGACTAATGCCTCCTGTTTAATTAATGCCTTGCAGTAAGTTCTGTTCACCTGCATCTGTCTTCTGCAATAGAAGGTGTTGCCTTATTCCAATACCTTTGCCAATACCTTTTCCTCTACTGTGCACTGTGTACTGTGATTAGCCTCCACAACAGGTTACTGTGATTAGCCTTCACTACAGGATAGCTCCTCAAATTCAGCGCAGACCCCATGTTCAAGGGATTATTATCTCACAGCTGGTTACTATATACAGTGGGCACTAAGTTAAACCTTTGACTATAGAGAAGCTCTTCAAGATCAGCACAGGTCCCGGAACACAACGCTATCTGGATATTCTCACTGTGGGGCTACAAGGTCTGCCACACACAGCTGTGTTTGTTGTATTTATCGTCTGCTAACAACCATAAGTTCCTGCAACCTAATCTATAATCGTCACTCTTGGTAGTGCAAACTAAGACCCAACAAAAGGGTGCATTTTAAGGTGCTACGAACGCGAAGATACCAAACTCCTCAATCTCTGTGATCCAGCTGCCACTCCATCTGTGATTTACACAACCCACATCTGCACCACCATGGCTGACAAAGACTCTAAAGCCCACTACAAACGATCCAAAGCAGAACCGTCGCCTTCCGATTCTCCCATCAAACAAAAGGCCGATATGAATAGCACGATGGAAATGATTCTCAAAAAGCTGGCGGATGATCACGACCTAGCGAAATCAACCAAACAAAACACAGACGCTATGCAGCTTAAATTGACTGCCATTCGGGATGACATAAACACAATCAGCTCTAAAATCGATGCAGCAGAGCAGAGAATCAGTGACATAGAGGACTCCTCAATTCGTCCCAGCAAAGATATTAAGTCCCTTATTGCTATCACCAACAGTCTTAAAAGACAAACAAGAGAGCTGCAAGACAGGAATAGGAGAGGCAACTTTAGAATTTTCGGAATTCCTGAGGGGTCAGAGGACTCTGCAGAGTCATGTATCTCTTTCTTGGAAGATTGGATTCCCCAGATTACGGGCATAAATTTCACAAGAAACTAGAACTAGACCCTGCACACAGGATACCAATTTATAACTCGGCAGCAAGGAAAACAACTCGCCCAATCATCTGCAAACCGCTGAGATACCAGGACGCAGGAGGCCATTCTCAAGTTTGCTCGTAAGAACCGCCAGATCACATGGAATGGACAAAAAATAACTTTCACACAGGAAATCTACTGTCAACACGAGAAAAGGGTTCCTTATGCTCAGAGACAGGTTACTTGAAAGTAACATCCAATTCTCATTTTCAGGACCCTCAAGATTCAAAATCACAGAGAATGGCCAGCCCCACTTCTTCAATGATCCCAGTGACCTGTCAAATTTCCTTGACGGTGAAGCCACACAGGATAAGGATCAAGTTAACTCCTTCACTAGCTAAAGAAAATCATAATATCCTTTTTTTGTTCTTCACAGCGGTTGTGTTTTTGTCCACTGAATTAAAATGCTGTTCCATAGCTTTGCTCATATCAGATATGTCCTCATTGCTCATATCTACTCAGATTATGTTTACTTACTGATATGCTTAGTTAGACTTATTGTTATCTTGCTCTAGATGGTTCAGTTGCACTATGTGGATATAATAGTTATTGTCAGTTCTTTAACACAAGTCCAGAAGCTTAAGAATGCTGTTAAACCCAATAATGCATGGTCACCGTAAATCCTTACTTAATAATGTTGTCAGGTCTCATATTACAATGTCAAGTTTAGGTTGATCAATCAAACACATACGTGTCATTTAATCAAGTTCTTTCTCCACGTTGACGGATTGACGCTCCTGCCGTCGCACTTCGGTCACTCAATGTCCTTAGGGATAAGAAGGAGTGGGAGGGGGTATAAGAGATGGGTTGGGGGTTCTGGTTTCTGGTTTCTGTTTTCTGTTTTTCCATTTCTTTCATTTTTATTGTTATTCTCTTTTTCAATATCATTTTCATTGTCATCATTGGCCAGCTCTTCCACTCACTTTCCCGCACAAGTGTTATCTCTAGTTTTTCGCCTATACACACAAAGAGATACCCGCTATTTAACATTTCCCTTTAAGAACTTTCTCAAACATATCACTAATCAGGAAACTCTTCTCCAATCATGCATGGGTATCATCGTAATCTCATGCCAAATCACCACTCCAAACACATACAATGATGCATCACTACTGACAACCTTAATACCGTTTCTCTGAATGTAAAGGGTCTTAATCATCTGATTAAACGTCGGAAAATTCTAGAATATTTAGCAAAAACTAAAGGAGACATCATACTGTTACAGGAGACAAAATTATCTAGCAAAGATTCAGAATTCAGCAAACATAACTGGATATTGCACGTTTCATGCTCACCAGCAGAACACAAAAAGAAAGGGGTAATCATCCTAATAGCAAGCATATCTAACATAGCCCTTGAAACATATTCTCGCAATGAGGAGGGCAGACTCTTAATTACCCACCTGCCCAGATGTGATGATCGTATGCATGTCATAAACATTCATGTTCGAAACAATGATGAGCCCGTTTTTTGGGAAAACGTATTTAAAAAAACTGAGTGCATACCCCACGACGACCTAATCATACTAGGCGGAGACTTTAATCTCCCTCTAGATCCTATAATTGATCGCCAATCTACTTGCAAGTACCACCCTACAAAAATCTCATGGCGTTGTACAAAAGATTTGCTCTAAATTTAACCTCAAGGACTCTTGGCACCTTCAACATCCCGACTCCAGGGACTACACATTTTTTTCTGCGCCCCATAACTCGTATACACAAATTGATTTTATACTTATTTCAGGCTCATTCACTCATCTAATTGACCGGACTAACATTTTGCCTAAACTTGTGTGCGATCACTCATGCATTAACACCATGTTAACTGGCAGCCACGCTAAGCCTCCACTTAAGAGATGGCGTTTCAATACCGACATTTTAACTGATCCCAATAACAAAAAGAAAATCGAAGACACGATTAAGGATTCTCTAAAAACTAATGATATCCCAGAAACAAAAGTGAACACTCTCTGAGATGCACTGAAAGCAACTCTTAGGGGGGTTGTCATTGAATTCAAACCAAAAATCAATAAAGGTTATAATGTAGGACTAATTAAGCTAGAACAAGAGATTAAACAACTGGAATTATTGCATACCTACTCCCTAAACAATTGTACTCTCAACCAACTCACCCAAAAGAAGTACAAATACAACAGAAGGAGCAGTTGCAGCACAACAGACCAGGGAGGGCAGAAGGGTGTGGCAGTAAAATAGACCATGGAGGACAGGAGGAAGGTGATAGGGGCATGGCATGTAGACAGGCAGGGTGGAGGTGGCCGGGACAGGATGGAGCAGGGGCATGCACAAAGACATTGTTGGGCAGTGGGAAGGAGAATAGGGACAGCAAGCTAAGCACAGAGGCTAAGCAGGAGGTCAATGATGGGGCAGAGAATTGGGCAATGGAGGGCAGGAGGAGTGGACTGGTACATCATGCTAAATGGAGGGCAGTGGCAGCACATCAGACCATGCATGGCAGGAGGAAGGAGGCTAGTCCATGGATTCAGACAACAGAGCATAGGAAGGAGGTGGATGGGGCAGCAAGCTAACTGTTCAGAGAAGGTGGGTATTAGGAACTTTATTGTTTTTAAAATGTGTGTCTGTGCGAACGGCTTAAAATATGAACAAGTATGCACCATAATCTCACTTTTATTCAGGAAGAAGAGGACATTTGTGACTGTGACTCTGGGCTCACTTGGCAGAAACACCCCCTCACCCTCCACCCCCCATCGCAAAATGTAATGCCTGTGAAAAGGGTAGGTGAACGCAGTGTTATATAGAACATAGTCCTGAGAGCACGATTGAAAATGAAAACTAGATATAGTGCATGGTATAAACTATGCACCAAAAAGTGTGATATAAGATAAACCGGGGCGTGAAATATAATATGCAATACATTGTGCGCAATGACAGATTCATTGGAGAGCGCGAGATGGCACAGGCACTAGCGCGTGCTATGCGATATGCGCCTTGGAGTGTAATATGCACAGGGCAGTGTTGTGTAACCTAACTAGTCTCTAAAGTTGTAATATAAAATATGTGCTGGGGAGTGTAACGTTGCATATGCACTGTGACAAAGATATGGATCCCAGATTGTAATATGTATGGCATAGCGCTGTGCATTATAACATAGGCATCGAGGAAGGCAATTTTAGATGGGGCAATATAACCCGTGCGAAGGCAAGTGTGGCATGACTTATTCACGGGGTGGTGTTACAGTGCACATGGGCTAGAGAGTGTCATAGCATACGCATTGGCTGGTGGAATACAACACAGATGTGTGTGGCACTCGGCGGGCACTGGTGGGTGTAACATAGCATTGGGCTCAGCCAGGAGTGCGCTATGACTCTCAAGTGAGGCTCGTCTCCTTTCCAGAGAGTAAAATAAAAAGTATTACACATCCGGCAGTGGATGTGTGTTTTATTAACCGTGAGGAGGGTTTCTTGCATAGTTTTGGTCAAATTTTGGTCGAATCCCCTTTGAATGGATTGGTGTGCGTGTGTATTAAATGTGCCTGTCAATAGCTTCTCATGTTTGTATAAATAAACGACAAGGGTGTCTACTTGGAGAGTACCCACTGGCGGGGGTGCCGCGATTAGGCACGATAGGGCGTCAGACACGTCAGAGCTTCACTACTGGTGTAAATACATTCCACGTGGATTCATTGTATGCATAGTCGCCTTTTAATGAATATCATGCAAATCGTCATGGTGATAGGTACATACGGTTTGTCCAGCACGTCCTAGGTGTTTCTATAAATATATTAAAAAAATAAATATTAAAAAACAAAGGCCGGCCCCGGGGGATGGGGTCCCCGGGGCCATAAGTGGCCTGAGGAGGGGGGCAACGCAGCCCCCCTCCTAAAGAAAAAAAAAAAAAAAAAAAAAGGCCATGCCCCTGGGGTTGGGGTCCCCGGGGCCAATTAAGGCCTTGGGAGTGGGGCCAAGCGACCCCCTTCCAAATGTTTTTTTAAAAAACTTAGGGGGCAGGCCCTGGTGGATGGGGTCCCCAGGGCCAATAAATTAGAAAAAGAAGGGGGGCCACACAGCCCTCCTTCTTAAAAAAATTAAATAAATAAAAGACCGGCATCGTGCCGGAGGCCATGCCCCCTCCTTGCAGCACTCTGCAAACGCCCCCCTTGGCCAGTTGTAAGTTGGGGAATTAATTCCCCTTCAATACTGAGGGTCCCTGAGGGCCAACTAGCCCAACAGGTATCTCCAGTATGCACCAGGGAGCTCCGCTGCAGACAGGTGTTCTGAGGCCATGGCCCTTTTTACACCTCTCTGCAACGCAGCTCTGTGGTGCTTACTGGAGGTACCTAGTGGGCTGGTTTGACCCTAGGGACCCTTAGGATTCAAGGGGAATGCTTCTCCCAACTTAAAACGGCCACAGGGCGTGTTTACACAGTGGGGAAGGGAGGGGACGGGGCCTGAGGAGACGTGTGCAAACACGCCCTATGGCACATTTTAAGTTGGGAAAATAATTCCCCTGCAATCCTGAGGGCCCCTGGGGGCTAACTAGCCCACCAGGTGCTTCCAGTAAGCGCCACTGAGCTGCGTTGCAGAGAGGTGGTCCAGGCCGTGCCACTTTTTACACCTCTCTACAACGCAGCTCTGTGGCGCTTACTGGAGGTACCTAGTGGGCTAGTTTGACCCTAGGGACCCTTGGGATTCAAGGGGACTTAATCTCCCAACTTAAAACGTCCACAGAGCGTGTTTACACAGTGGGGAAGGGAGGGAACGGGGCCTGAGGTGACGTGTGCCAACACACCCTATGGAACATTTTAAGTTGGGGAAATAATTCCCCTTCAATCCTGAGGGCCCCTGGGGGCTAACTAGCCCACCAGGTGCTTCCAGTAAGCGCCACTGAGCTGCGTTGCAGAGAGGTGGTCCAGGCCGTTCCACTTTTTACACCTCTCTGCAACGCAGTTCTGTGGCGCTTACTGGAGGTGCCTAGTGGGCTAGTTGGACCTTAGGGACCCTCAGGATTTAAGGGGACTTAATCTCCCAACTTATAATGGCCACAGGGCGTGTTTACACAGTGGAGAAGGGAGGGGACGGGCCTGAGTTAAAGTGTGCAAACACGCTCTGTGGCGCGTTTTAAGTTGGGGAAATAATTCACCTTCAATCCTGAGGGACCCTGGGGGCCAACTAGCCCACCAGGTGCTTCCTGTAAGCACCACTGCGCTGCGTTGGAGAGAGGTGGTCTAGGCTGTGCCTCTTTTTCCATCTCTCTGCAACGCATCTCCGTGGCGCTTACTGGAGGTACCTAGTGGTCTAGTTGGACCCTAGGGACCCTCAGGATTCAAGGGGACTTAATCTCCCAACTTAAAATGGCCACAGGGCGTGTTTACACAGTGGGGAAGGGAGGGGACGGGGCCTGAGGTGGCGTGTGCAAACACGCCCTGTGGCGCATTTTAAGAGGTATTTTTAATCCCCCTGCCCTATTATATACTAGGGGCTTACAGAGGAGCTCATGCTAATCACAGCGGGACCCCAACGCATAGTGTTCCCTAGTGTATGTATGTGTTTTCACTGTATTCTGAGTGTCTTTTAACATAGCACTGGCTCTAGGACTGGTTAGTCAGACTCAGTTACCACCAGTATCCGTCTGAAAAAGTTGAGGGTACAGGATGATTTTGCAACAAGGTTTCTTTCTGCTCTTCTGTTTGTTCTTTCTGCATGTTATCCTTCTTCCTGCACTTTTCTTCGTCTTTGAGGACTTCTTTTTTTTTTCTTTCTGTGCGTTTTTTCTTCTTTCTTCACATGTTCTATCTCTGTAGGCATAGTTAGCAATTAGCATTTAATAAATCTTTGAAATTCACTGAAAAAACCATAGGTTTCAGGCACGTTATAGTTAGGAATTAGCATTTAAAAAGCCTTAGAAATTCACTGAAAAAAACATAGGTTTCAGGGGCATTATAGTTAGCTGTACTTTTTACACGTACAAAACCATTGAAATTCCCCCGTTATAGTTAGTTCAGCTAACTATATCTCGCGCGCCCGCAATGCACTGCTGATGACGTCACATATTACATCACTCGTGACATGGTCAGTGACATCACTCATGACATCACTCATGACATCTCAAATGACACCACTGATGACATCACTGATGATATCATCCTTGTGATAGAGTGGCAGACCTCCTCCCACCCTAATATAACCTTTGATACACACATTCAAAAATAGAAACTAAAATTTTCAAAACAATGGACATACCAATACCAGTTACAACAACCTATTTAGTATTTATAAGATCCACATACACATCCACTCATTCACCAACAATCCTATACAGTCACTCATACATGTACTCACACATCATATGTACTCATACACCTATACATCCTGTTACACAACACCACTCATCCATTGAGTTACTCACACACATAGTCACTCATGCTAATAAAGAATCAAACATCCATTTACTTGCATATACAGTTATACACACACCACCACACTTACTTCTACAGAAACTTACAGATACTTAGTCTATCAAACAATCACTTATAGAAACACATACTTATTCGTACAGGAACTCTTCCAATCTCTCACATATACTCACTTATATACACCAATAGTCACATATACTAGTTTAAAACATATGTAGTTACTCATAAAGACACTATTGAGACAGTCATTCACTCACTAACACACCCATGCACACACTCATCCACACATACAGTCCTGCACACATGCTGTCCTCAACACATACAAACAGTGAGTCACTCATTCATGCACCTATGCACTACGTAATATCCCCCACCGAACCATACAGACACTCAGACACTCATACTGATACTCAAAAAAAACTAATAACCAATATAGACACTCATGTAGCTACTCACTAACCCATGCAGCCACTTATACACAATGTGAGAGACTGATACAGATATTTATATATTTAAACATTACTCACTAAGCCATGTCTTCACTAAGATACACTTAATCAGTCAGTTATACAATCAATTTTTCCAAAACAAATCATCCATTTAGACACTTATATACCCATTTATTCTTCCATCGACCTTGAGATATACATATATAAAACATATTTAATTTTCAGAAAAACACACATTCACTGGATGATGTCATCAGTGATGTCATCAGTGATGTCACTGACCATGTCATGAGTGATGTAATATGTGACATCATTAGCAGTGCATTGCGGGCGTGCGTAATATAGTTAGCTGAACTAACTATGACGGGGGAAATTCAATGGTTTTGTACGAGTGAAAAATCCAGCTAACTATAACGCCCCTGAAACCTATGGTTTTTTCAGTGAATATATATATATGTATATATATATTCACTGAAAAAACCAAAGGTTTCAGGGGCGTTATAGTTAGGAATTGGCATTTAAAAAACCTTAGAAATTCACTGAAAAAACCATAGGTTTCGGGGGCATTATAGTTAGCTGGACATTTCCCTCATACAAAACCCTAGAAATTCCCCTGTTATAGTTAGTTCAGCTAACTATAACTCGCGCCCCCGCAATACACTGCTGATGACGTCACATATTACATCACTCATGACATGGTCAGTGACATCACTGATGACATCACTGATGACATCTCAAATGACATCACTGATGACAGTTAGCTGAACTAACTATAACAAGGGAATTTCTAGGGTTTTGTACGAGGGAAATGTCCAGCTAACTATAATGCCCCTGAAACCTATGTTTTTTTCAGTGAATTTCTAAGGTTTTTTAAATGCCAATTCCTAACTATAACGCCCCTGAAACCTTTGGTTTTTTCAGTGAATTTCAAAGGTTTTTTAAATGCCAATTCCTAACTATAACTTATCTCTGAAAATATCATGAAAAGCATTCTTTTTTAAAAGTAGGGTGCACATTATTTTTGTGGAAAAGCATCTTTGTGATTGGTTAAAATTTGCTCAGCTCAACCACACCTGCTACTTGCATTTGGAAGGCACTGTTCGAACCTAAAACAATCGTCAACTTTTAACCTGCACATGTCGTTAAATGTTCAAGAAAATTTAATAAAAAAATATCGTAATGTTTTAAAAAATTGATGAACTTTTAACCTGCACGTTTTGTAGAATGTTCTAGAAAGTGTGTTGATAGAATACGTTGCACTTCTGACTTCTATGTGTTGTTGAATATTTAAAAAACGGTTCATATGGAAAATTAAAAAGAAACCAATAGAGAAGTTTTGAAACCTAAAAGAATCAAGGAACTATTCTAATTTATTCTTTACATGTATTTATGTGTGCAGCAACAAAATTATAGACACAACAGCACTAGGAAAAGGAAGAAGCAGGGACTGGGGGAGGGGGGGAGATGGGCAGAATGGCACACATGCACAATTAAGTACAACACACATATAGACTAACAATGGCCAAAATGAAACACACCAACAAGGAGCACAAGTCACACAACCTGCCAACATCATACCACTGAACGAGCATAGAAGTGAAAACCACGCTGCATTCATAGTGGATGTGTACAAAGGCCAGTCGTTGGTGTTGTGGGATGTCTGCGACCATGGTCATCATGGATGAGATGCCCAGCATGTGGCACATGGTCGAGTTCACTGTGTGTTATGTTGCCAAATGGCTGCTCCTCCCTCCCACAAGCCCCCACACTTTTGTACGGTGAGCTGTTGTATCTCGTGCACTCGTACGGCACGCCATTGTAATGCCTATTTGCGCATCTCCTGCTACATTCCAACTACAACATCACAGTGCCGTTTGGAGGTGGTGCATGTCACTTTACAACATCGACTGCTGCGGCTCTTGTAACAGGCCACACCAGAACACAGAGACACACTTACCGCACCTCCTGTACACAGACATGTCCGAGACACCCCGTTCCCCTTGCCGGATAGGCACACCCCTGCACTGACCTGTGAACGACAGACCAGCACACGCCAGTTGTGCATGCAGGAGGATGCGTACGTAGCTACACATCCAGGCTCACTGCCAACGCTGAGGTGACAGCACACTGTGATGTTGCAGGGCTCGTGCCTATCATGCTAAGACAATGACCACAGGGACACACTTACTAAGATGTGGGTTTGGTAGGTATTGGCGGTCCTGCAGTTGTTGAGATGAGTCTTCTGGCCCTCATGGTTATCCCTGTATCATGCTCATTGACTCTATGGCATCTGTGGGTGTTCTGGTGTGGCTCTTGGCTGTGTTCCCTTTCATGGTGCAGGTAGTTGTCCTGCTTAACACCAGCAGAAAGCAGGTGTAAAATCCCTGGTGCTAACGTGTCTTAACACCGGAATTTGTTTCGCATTGCAATTGGTGTGAAAGTTGTGATGTGATTTTTTTCGTGTGCACAACAATATACGAACTGAGCAGTGTATCTCGTCAAGATCCAGCACCTGACGCACTATTCCCAATCAATATAAATACAATGAGATTTCTTAATAGATTTTGTGTGTACACTGTAAGTGCAGCCAATACCTCAGTGCAATGCAATACAGGATTTTTAGTATTTAGAATAAATCGCAAAGGTGCACCTCGTGTCTTTTTGCACGGGAACGGCTACTCTCCATTTCATTATCAGCATTTTAACGGAAGTAAAGTTGAGATAAATCTAACACACTATTCAGAAGTTGGTGCAAACTGCAGATATCACTAGTATTCTAGCGATAAGTGCCCCAAAATTTAACACCATGGTGGACTCCATCAAATAACAGCAATAAGAACAAGAAAGAGTCACACAGCAGTTAAGAGAACAACCAAAAACATTATTATTTTTTTTTTCAAACTTTATTTTTTATAATAATAAATATTATTAAACGCTAAACTATTTTCAAACTTTATTTTTTTGTTAACATAAATATAAACAGTAAACTAATAAACAAAATGTAACAACAATAATACAAAACAACAAGGCGGAACACCGATGTCGACGACAGACCTGGAAAATCAGAAAGATTGTTAAAAAAAAAACAACATGGTATTCTCAACAAAATACCACAAGAAAAACAAATAACAGATATATAAAAGGTATACAGCTAACAACATTTTATAAGTTTAACTTACAAAAACTGTAAATTTTGCCGCTTTAAAATATTTACAGAATCTGAGGGAAATTTTTTCCAGAAGGCACCACGCCCACAACGTTTTTCTTCAGTGGTGAAGAAATTTTTAACTTTTTCCAAGGGGCAAACAAAGACCAATGCCACCTTCTTCATTCGCAAGATTTGCCAAAGAGTTCTGTTACGAGGGGATCCAAACAAAAAATACTCGTGCGGCACAGCAAGTATGATGAAACACCTAAGAACACTTCATCCAAACAATCTTGCACGAGAAGAGTGCAAACAGATGAGAAACACTCCTGTTCTGTTTCTGTAAAAAAGAATCGCAAATAAATGTATATTAATAACTTTCAAATTTATACTATTCCATTACTGTACAAACACATTTTATATAAAAACTGACTAAGAAACTATAGCCCTGAACCACAAGTGTGACGATCGTTAAAACACTACATGCATAGTGCATACTACTTTGAAGCAGTTCATGCCCTAAAGCCTACCTCACTAAAAGACTACATGCTAACTGACTAAATGATTACAGTACTATAAGGAGACACACTGGGTGAGTGACAGGGTGTTTGCTAGAAGTGTATGAATACTACCTAGGGAATTGAAGGTGTGAAAGACAACTGTGTAGGTGATTAGAGGACTGCATCCATAATGCATAGGCATTTAAAGCAGGCCTGGCTCACTGCATGACTACTTGGGTATTGACTGAATGATTAGAGTACAGCAAGGAGAGTGCCTAGGTGACTTTATAAGTGCTAGGATTTTCGCACAGGGAATGGATTAGTAATTGGTACTGAATGGGTCACTAGAGGACTGCAAAGGGAGTGACAGGGTATTTCCTGGAAGTGTATGGATACTGACTAGGGAATTGGAGGTGAGAAAGACAATTGTGTAGGTGGTTAGAGGAATGCATGCATAGTGGATAAGGGTTTGAAACAGTCCATATACTAAGGCCTGGGTCACTGGATGAGTACTTGGGTACTGACTGAATGATTAGAGTACTGCAAGGAGAGTGCCTGGGTGAATTTATTAGGGTTTGGCGCAGTGAATGGATTAGTACATGATGCTGAATGAGTCACTAGAGGATACTGACTGGGGAATTGAAGGTGTGAAAGACAAGTGTGTAGGTGCCAGTGGTAAGGGAACTGCACACAATCTACATATTTCACGACTGCAATTTACTGTCAATGCCTGACTCATTTAATGAAAGCATAAGCCATAACTGTCTTCTAATGCTACTAAAACTTGACAACCTGACTGGTTTTAAAACAGTTATCTGTCAGCAAATACACGATGATACCAAATGCTTCTCTCACAGTGGTTCCCAAATGCACACAGATTCACTGTGTGATTCTAGACCTACAACACTATCCCTTGCACTATATCAAAACACATTTCTTCATCTAGAAGTAGTACTACATTTTAGTATAGAAACATAACATAACTCGTTTCACAAATTCATAAACAATGACTGGTTTCTAATTCTACCAAAATATAAAAACTGCACAGTTATCTGTCTACAAACACATGAAAAACACAAATGCCAACCACAGAATGGTTTCTGCCTGCACACACATTGTAGAGAAAAAAAGTACTCCCTACACTTTAGCAGGAAAAAAACATTAGTCTGATTAAAATCAAAATAGTCTACATACATCCCCTCACAATTAAATAACTCATCTTTCAAGTTCTTTTGTAGATTAAGGAGTATATCAATCACTCACCATATTTTCTTTTACAGTATCTCTGCACTGTGTACCTCTCAGCAAAAGCAAAGAATGAAAAAGTTTCCCTTTCATTTTCCACACATATACATGTAAACATCAAATCACAATCCTTCGCACCTAAACTCAAAAGCAAACACACATTTCTATTGATTAAACATTTCAACCCTTTCCAACTGAAATACATTTCAACCCTTCCCCCAATCTGCCTTCTGCCTGTCACCATAGAAACTGAGCTCACAGGTCTCAAGTTCAGCACACAATGTTCCTACACAAGACAGGAAGTGTGCTTGACTTTTCAACATATCAGCTTATCATATATAATGTTCCTTAAAATCTGTTTTTGTTAACCAATAACAATCATACCTTTAAAAAACAGAAATATACACCCTACCTTTCAGTGTAGAAAGTTGTTATACAACCAATGATTTCTTGTCATTTTTCAAAAAACGTTGCCGTGGATCCACGCACCCACCGCAAGAGAATCCGTGCATCCAACGCGATAGGATGCGCGCAACGAGCGCGCATTTCTCCGCTTTTTTTTTTAAAAAGGGGGGCCACAGTGGGTCCTTCTGGGACCCCCTAAGCAGATCTAGTGGGTCAGAGTATTTCCACTCTGCCCCTTTTATATCTTTTACACACTTATTCCCCTTCCATCTTCAGCCTCGCTTCTACCGAGGCAGAAAATGGCCGCCAACAGTTCCTGGTTTCAAATGTAGAGAGACGCTCGACAGACAATTAGCATTTAGCGTGCGATCGGGAGGGTGCGCGCTCCGTTCGGGGAGGGTGCACTTACGGTGTGGGTACGGTCTGCGGATATTCCGAGGCCATAGATATCGCTAACTTTTTTACCCTAATTTTCTCAGGAACTACTGAACAGATTCACACCAAATATGCAAAAGGCACGAGTCCGAACTGAGGACTACCTCTTTGCCAAATTTGGTGTCATTCCATTCAGCGGTTCGGGCTGTAGCTGCGACAACAGATCCTATGGGAAATTACATGGGGAAAACGTGTTTTGGGACCCCCCTGTTTTCTCGGCCCCCGCTTCACGGATCACCGCAAAACGTTCAGGGTAGGAGCGGAGCGGAGCTGGCCAAAAGTTTGGAGAATTTCGCGAAGAGCGCCAAAGATATTCCCAATAGAATGTTGCTGACTCCCTATGGAAAATAGGTCCTAACTATAACTATCCAGTAGATCATATATATATATATATATATATATATATATATATATATATATATATATATATATGTAAACACAGGACAACATCCGGGTGTAACTCCGAAATAAATCCAGCGGAACGCCAAGGACAACACAATATACCTTTATTGTGTCACACAAACAGAACTACGCGTTTCGGCGAAGCCTTTGTCAAGTTACTGACCTGTGCCCAAATTCCCCTAGAAATACAGGTCACGGTTCATAGACATAAAGGAAAACATACTTCACGAACGCTCTGTTCGAAATAAAATGTCAAATACATTCATAAATCGTAACTTGTCTATATACAATTGGAATTACCACTTCATAATAATACTGTGCAATTTTAGTACCGATTAACACAATAAGCCTAAATTTAAATATAATTATAATTGTTTCAAGGCAAGTGCCTGAGCCATTCATTATTGCACATATTTTTTAAGGAGACACAGAGCCATTTCGTGATCCATTTGATTATAAGAAAAATTCGGGATGAACCTAAATGTAAGGCACCAAAGAATTCATGTCAAATACAGAACTATAGACAAATGAATAATTGTTATTATCTGTAAAGGTAATGTACCCACAATAAACAATGTCTAAATTCGGTAGCAGCAAGAAAAATCCTGAGGGTAATGTACCCATACAATATGCATACAATCAAAACTATTAACGCGTGCATAAAATTTAGGTGCCAAACAAGCTCATATAATTTCCCAAGTTATATCGGGGGAAGGTACAAGTGGGCAGATATGTCAGTTGCTGTTGGTGAAGTGTGAGGGATGACCCTAATTAACCCAATAACTAATAAAAGAAAACTAAGTGAAAAAATTAAATTAGTAATAGAAATAAAATAAAATAGAGATAGGTACAGAAGGTCTCTACTGCTATGCTAAGCCTAGCTAATAGTTAAGAGAGACTGCCAATATTCATCGATCAGGACACTAATCTCGTGCCATCCTAAGTCTGTTTACTCTATGATATCAATTAAAATGATAGTGATATTGTACAGGACTAAGACCCAAGTCCAAGTTTAATCCTAATGTTCCGCATGACAACATTGAGACTTTTAATCAGACTATGATTTGGGAAATCAATAAACTAAAGGAACAGAAAACTGGGAAATATAAAGATAATCTAACCAAGACACAAAGGGAAGCACTAAGAGCGTTAAGTAGTGATACCAACATAATCATTAAACCCTCTGATAAAGGGGGGAATGTAGTTGTCATGGATGTTTCCCAGTACAATCGTGAGGCTCTAAGACAACTACAGGATACGTCATGTTATGAGGAGATAAGTTGGGAAAGCTACAGGGCCTCAATTACCAAGTATCATTCACTGTTGGAAAGTTGGAGGGTGGATGGTCTGTTATCTAAAGATGAGTTCTTATGGCTTAAGAATGAAAATCCGCGGGTCCCTTGTTTCTATCTGCTCCCCAAAGTGCACAAACATCCTACTAGACCACCGGGGAGACCTATTGTGTCCTCCAACGGTGGACTTCTAGAAAACACATCGATATTCTTAGACCTGTTTTTGGCACCTTTTGTCTTCAAATTAAGATCATTTTGCAAGGATAGCACTGACTTCTTGCGAAGAATCCATGATATCACATGGGAAAGTAATTACCACATGATATCATTAGATGTCTGCTCCCTATACACCTGTATAGAACAACAAAAAGGTGTGGAGGCGTGCATGCATTTCCTAAAAGAAAGACACATGTCACTATGGGAACATACTCTGATGCTGAAAAAGATGATGCTGTATTGCCTAGAGGAAAACATATTTGTTTTTGATAAAACACTGTATCGCCAAAAGTCCAGCACGGCGATGGGAACTTCCTTTGCACCTAGCCTAGCCAACCTGTTCCTAGGATGGTGGGAGGAGTGTGTGTTGTGGGTGGAGGAGAATGAAAGATTTGTACAACACATCCCAATCTGGATCAGGTATATTGATGACCTGTTCCTGATTTGGGATGGACCCCTGGATTTAGCACAGGAATTCATCAATATTCTGGGACAAAATGATCTCAACCTCACCTTCACACATTCTATCAGCAACTCCCACTGCGAATTCCTGGATATCTCCATTGACATAGTAAATAATCAAATAGTGACCACCCTCTTTCGAAAGGAGACCGCGGGGAATACGTTGCTACACGCAACTAGTAATCACCCTACACCCTTATTGAACAGTATCCCCTATGGGGAATTCCTACGAGCTCGTAGGAATTGCAACACCAAAGAAGGTTTCCTAAATGAAAAACGGGTTATGGAGAGGAGATTTGAACAAAGAGGCTATGCATCCAAGGTGATTACCACTGCTAGTCAAAAAGTGGAAAACATGCCAAGAGCCGAGGTACTTTTTTCATCTAACAAAAAAGAAGGGAAAAACAAAGGGATACCCAGATTAATTACAACATATAACCGTAGATCCAATACCCTAAGGTACCTGATAAACAAACATTGGGGTTTGCTGGAATCGGACCCCATAATAGGCTCGGAAATAGGCGTAACACCAGCGATAACATACAGAAAATCTAAATCGTTGAGAGACCAACTGGTACATAGTTATCAAAACGTATCTAACAGCACAAATTGGTTAGGAACAGCCAAGGGTTTTAAAAAAAAACAAAAAAAAAAAAAATGTGGTTCCTGCAAGGCGTGTAAACACAGCAATAATTGGGATAGCTATACTGTTGGAAAGAACATAGCATTGAAAAAGCCTATCAAGAAATTCATCACCTGCACCAGTGACTATACTATCTATGTCCTGGAATGCCCTTGCGGGCTAAACTACGTGGGTAGTACTAAACTGCAGCTAAAAACCCGTATATTACAGCATATGAGGGCTGTAACCAACATGGATATGAACTATCCCGTAGCGAGGCACTATCAGGAAAAACATCAAAGCAATGCTGACTTGATCAAATTCTTTGGCATTGATAGAATCCTACCCCTTCCTAGAGGAGGGGATCGGGAAAAACTCTTAAGGATTACAGAGTCAAAGTACATTATTGAACTTAATGCAAAAATTCCTAACGGGATGAATTATGGGGAGGAATTAGCAACCCATATAGGTTAACTGACTCAGGATAGTGCTATCCGCTTCCTCTCTGTACTACCACACTGAGTGTTCTTCTTTTTTAATATCACTATCATTTTAATTGATATCATAGAGTAAACAGACTTAGGATGGCACGAGATTAGTGTCCTGATCGATGAATATTGGCAGTCTCTCTTAACTATTAGCTAGGCTTAGCATAGCAGTAGAGACCTTCTGTACCTATCTCTATTTTATTTTATTTCTATTACTAATTTAATTTTTTCACTTAGTTTTCTTTTATTAGTTATTGGGTTAATTAGGGTCATCCCTCACACTTCACCAACAGCAACTGACATATCTGCCCACTTGTACCTTCCCCCGATATAACTTGGGAAATTATATGAGCTTGTTTGGCACCTAAATTTTATGCACGCGTCCCTACGTCCTATTAATTGGAGTTTGGGTCTATACTTGAACTTGTTAATAGTTTTGATTGTATGCATATTGTATGGGTACATTACCCTCAGGATTTTTCTTGCTGCTACCGAATTTAGACATTGTTTATTGTGGGTACATTACCTTTACAGATAATAACAATTATTCATTTGTCTATAGTTCTGTATTTGACATGAATTCTTTGGTGCCTTACATTTAGGTTCATCCCGAATTTTTCTTATAATCAAATGGATCACGAAATGGCTCTGTGTCTCCTTAAAAAATATGTGCAATAATGAATGGCTCAGGCACTTGCCTTGAAACAATTATAATTATATTTAAATTTAGGCTTATTGTGTTAATCGGTACTAAAATTGCACAGTATTATTATGAAGTGCTAATTCCAATTGTATATAGACAAGTTACGATTTATGAATGTATTTGACATTTTATTTCGAACAGAGCGTTCGTGAAGTATGTTTTCCTTTATGTCTATGAACCGTGACCTGTATTTCTAGGGGAATTTGGGCACAGGTCAGTAACTTGACAAAGGCTTCGCCGAAACGCGTAGTTCTGTTTGTGTGACACAATAAAGGTATATTGTGTTGTCCTTGGCGTGCCGCTGGATTTATTTCGGAGTTACACCCGGATGTTGTCCTGTGTTTACATATTGAGGCGGAGTTGTGACCGTTGCTGGCACCGGCGTCGCGAGGGAGGAGAGCGGGGATTTCACAGCGAACTCTTGGAAACATATATATATATATATATATATATATATATATATATATATATATATATATATATATATATATATATATATATATTCACTTAAAAAACCATAGGTTTCACACATGTTATAGTTAGTTGGATATTTTACTCGTAAAAAACCAATGAAATTCCCCCGTTATAGTTAGTTAGTAATATCAACCTCACTAGCGGTGCACTCTGGAACCTGTATTTCTCAAGGAGTCACGTGAGTCATAAGAACTTTAAAGCACGCAGGTGCACAATCAGCAGTTTGAAAGTTTTCCTTCTGCCTGTGAACAAGGCCGGATGAGGCCGAAACGTTAGGCATTTGGGAGGAATCTGCAGTGCAAAGACGTTAAATAAATGCCGTTTTCTGCCAGCAATGGGCCTCTATTTGTTTTTTGCTGTTTAATGGATGGGCTGCTCCGTGCCTATCGTCTAGAGGCCGCCCTGAAGGGTCGGTGGCTCCAGAAATGAGAGACTGTTGCTTTGAAACTTATGGAGGAGCATGACCCACTCAATGCACCCTACCTACCGAGGAGACGCCAATGTGGCAAAAGGGAAAGCATGCTGGAAGGGATTCGGGATGAAGGATGTTCATCTACGATCGTGCTGGTTGGATTTCGTTTTATTTTACGCCACTTTAAATAGTCCGCAGCAATGTACAAAACAACATCTACTCACCTGGCTTTATGTGTACTCTTCAACATGAGCGGCACCGCTATGCAGATACTAACTGTATATCTTTTGTATAAAGAAACGAGGATTTCCAGCTTTTATATCAACCTCACTAGCGGTGCACTCTGGAACCTGTATTTCTCAAGGAGTCACGTGAGTCATAAGAACTTTAAAGCACGCAGGTGCACAATCAGCAGTTTGAAAGTTTTCCTTCTGCCTGTGAACAAGGCCGGATGAGGCCGAAACGTTAGGCATTTGGGAGGAATCTGCAGTGCAAAGACGTTAAATAAATGCCGTTTTCTGCCAGCAATGGGCCTCTATTTGTTTTTTGCTGTTTAATGGATGGGCTGCTCCGTGCCTATCGTCTAGAGGCCGCCCTGAAGGGTCGGTGGCTCCAGAAACGAGAGACTGTTGCTTTGAAACTTATGGAGGAGCATGACCCACTCAATGCACCCTACCTACCGAGGAGACGCCAATGTGGCAAAAGGGAAAGCATGCTGGAAGGGATTCGGGATGAAGGATGTTCATCTACGATCGTGCTGGTTGGATTTCGTTTTATTTTACGCCACTTTAAATAGTCCGCAGCAATGTGCAAAACAACATCTACTCACCTGGCTTTATGTGTTCTCTTCAACATGAGCGGCACCGCTATGCAGATACTAACTGTATATCTTTTGTATAAAGAAACGAGGATTTCCAGCTTTTATATCAACCTCACTAGCGGTGCACTCTGGAACCTGTATTTCTCAAGGAGTCACGTGAGTCATAAGAACTTTAAAGCACGCAGGTGCACAATCAGCAGTTTGAAAGTTTTCCTTCTGCCTGTGAACAAGGCCGGATGAGGCCGAAACGTTAGGCATTTGGGAGGAATCTGCAGTGCAAAGACGTTAAATAAATGCCGTTTTCTGCCAGCAATGGGCCTCTATTTGTTTTTTGCTTTTTTTTTTTTTGATATATATATATATATATATATATATATATACATATATATATATATGTATATATATATAATACCTACTGGCGGTCGTCAGTAGTATAATTAGGACCTTGTTTCTATTCAAAAAGCGTTTTTTCTTTTGCCATTATCTTTGGCGCTGTTTGACGAATCATCGCAAAATTTTCAAAACTAATGGCCCGCTCTAATCAGCTCCTGTCTTCAAAGTTTTGTGGTGATTCATCAATCAAGGGCAGAGAAAAAGGGGATCCTGAAACGTGTTTTCCCCATGTTAATTTCCATAGGAAAAATTGGAACAGGCTACAGCCCGAACTGCTGAAAGGAATTACACCAAATTTGGTAAAAAGGTAGTGTAGTGATGAGCATAAGCAGAATCCCTGCAACAGTAGCTCTTGGTTCAGAAAGAGACCTTTTTTTCAAAATGGTGTAAATCTGTTCAGTAGTTCCTGAGAAGTTTTAAAAATTATAATATCGATATCTGAGCACCGAGGAGGAGTCGCGAACCCTCCCGGGCACGAGCTTCACTCTGATTGGCTGCGAACACTCCAAACCAGGAAGTGTTGGCAGCCGAGTCACAAGACAACAGTGGAAAAAAGGTTGAAAAACAAGAAAAGGGGGCAGGGTAGAAACACCCTGACTCCCTAGGTCTGCTCAGGGGGTCCCACAAGGACCCCCAGGGCCCAATAAAGCATTTTTATAAAATAAAAATCATCCAAATTTGTGCTGGGTGCTTGAATCCAGCCAAAAAATAAAAAAGAAGCGCGGTCTCCCGTGCTTCGTTTACTTAAGCCCCCTTGTAGACCAGGTCCCAGGGGCAATGAAGAAATATAGGTAGCATGACATGATGAGGGGCTAGCCCCAGCAAGATTTGCCAGTAGTAAAGCGAAAGGGCACCATTAAGTGAGATCTCCACATTTTCAAAGACTGCTTATTAACATCTTGCTTAAAGGACAAGTGAGGCCAAGCTGTTCCTAACAGCATATCTGCATCTCAGATGTAGCCAGGAAAGGGCAGAAGAGAACATGAAATGGAGAGTGTTGTTTTATCTGTTTCTGGGTAAATTGTTGCTGCTTCTGACTTCATGTGAAGCATGGAATGCATGAGGTTTAGATATGAGCCCCCAGCCTACACGAGCAGGTATGGCTGCTGGGCCTCAGAGAAGCATAATCAGGGAGTCTTTCTTTTAAACGTGTGCCCTTTGTGTGCCAGGGTTTGGTCTCTGTAATTAAAGGTTCATCGCGGCTGGGCATTGCCTCCCATCGTTGATGAGACAAGAGCTATTATGCTGTGAAATGTGTGACCATGCAATGTCTTTGAAAGAGAACTCAGCTATTCAGTGTTAAGTAAGCACGCCCCCTTGACGGGATGCGCCCGCCTTGACTGGATGCGAGGGCGCAATGACCACGTGTGTCTGCAGCACCCAAACCCCCAAGTAACCTCTCCTTTCGTTTCACAGGCAAAGGCAACTACTGGACGCTGGACCCTAACTGTGAGAAGATGTTCAACAACGGAAACTTCAGGAGGAAGCAGAAGAGGAAGTCAAAGCGGCAACAACCAAGACATCCTGGAACTGTCACTGCCGGGAAGCGAGAACTCCCCCAAAAAGAGGGCCTCTCCTCCCTGCCCGTGCCTCAGCAGCTTCCTGACCAGCATGACTGCAGCCTACTTTAACAGTGCCAGCACGGGCCCCGCCCCTTGGCCTTCAGACTCACCAATTACACTCCGGACAAAATGGGACAGACCATGGTTGGCTTCAACTCCTACTCGCCGCTTACCACCGTCCCAAGCCACGGTGGCTCAGAGTGGTCCAATTCAGTGTCCTCCAACCCCCATGGCTACGGCGGCTCAGTGCTGAACCAGTTCAGTCCCCATTTCTACTACAGCCTCAGTGCAAACAGCGCCATGTACCCCAGAGAGGGGTACGAGATGTAGCCGTGGGATGCCGCCAAGGCTCACAGAGATAAGGCAACAAGCAAGCCACTGGAAAGCCAAGACACTTTGACTTTTCACGCACAACCTGCCACTCACCTCTGAATAAGGAACAAGAGAAGTGAGTTTTGAGGGCACCACCCTAGCCGCCAACATACATTTGGCCCCGCTTAAGATTGGGAGGCCCCCGTGTTGAATAGGTCCTCCCTAATATTCAGGTCATAAATATGGATGGGCTCCCGTGGACAAGAAGTGGACAAAAAGTGAGGGGCAGGAAAGCTTCAACCTTGCCTCATTTGGGGTGGGGGTGCTTAGCTGCATCCCGCTCCCTGGACAGTTCAGAAACCCAAATTCTGCCAATCCACCCTGGTCCATTTACTTCTGCTGCTTTGTATAGAGCGAATAAGTGTATATTTTGAAAATACTGCCCGACATGTTAGAGAGAGATTGTATAGAGAAGGCAGATTACATTTTGTAATAATATGAACTATGTCTGTACTGTGCACCGTTTTGCTTAAGATACTTTTACTGAGAAATCGCAGAAGTGAGTAATCTTCATTACAAAGGAATGTAATCATCTTCAGTTCAAAAGCCTGTGCATTTTCCCCTGGACTGGCCCAGGTTATGCAAATATGGTGTGAAACTGCATTTTCCTATGTACTCCCTTTAAGGAGATGACTTCAACAAGCTCCTTCAATTTGTGTTCTGACAAGACTTTAGTGATGATATGCCTGTCAGCATCTTTTCACATTCGTATGTATTGTTCTATTTAATGCAAAACAAAACTCGTGTTTACCTCCTGTAACAACGGGTGCACACAACATGAACTGTACAGAGTCATTTCTGCAAATGAGCTTCAATTATGACAAGCGTTTTCCAGGTGTATGGATTTGCATATTGGAGTACACACATTTCCACAACTGTTGGACTTGGCCCTTCTGGCAGGTTCACCCCTAAACTTTTTGCAATTATCCTAGCCTTTTTCCCTATGTAGTGTTAGTGGTTTTAGACCCCTAGACACTTTAGCACGGAGTCCCCGTGTAAAGTGCGTGCGCTCTGTGTTACATTTAGTGAGACTGGCCTGCCCTCCGATAGGAATGCATGGGGGATATGTGTGTCCATGGTAATTCCTGATGTGAGATGAGTGCAAGGTCAAGTTTAGAATGTGCGAACTCGTAAGAATAAAGGCTGCGCAATGATGTGCGCGGAATTATTATAACTATAGGAGAAGTGCCACTTGTAGAAGTTGGCCCTTCTGTGTGCTGTGTGTCTGCCTGCTTGATGTGGAGTGCATGTCTGGCTTGTGATTGACAGGTGCTGGATGATGTGGGGAACTCCACAATGCTGGCTCCGCCCCCTGTGGTGCGTCTCATGTCCCTAGCCTGTCCTGTGAATAGGGAGAGGGGCTGAGCAAAACAAAGTACTCCAGAACCAGTTGCATCTGGTTTTTCCCTTGCCCTGCACCTTGGTGACAAAGGAAATCTATGTATAAAAAGGGGCTGCGACCCCATGTAAAATGTTCTCTGTGTTCCTAACTTGAGGGGGGCCTGCTGCTGCTGGGTGCCAGGAGATACCGCCACTGGGGACTGCCTCCCTGCTGGAGGGCCCTGTGAGCTGGCCCCTAGGCCCAGCCTTTGCCCCCCCTGCATCCTGAAGACTTTCCCTGAACTGCCTTTTCATTTGGAGAAGCTCTCCACTTGTTGATCCTGGACTTTCGCCTCTAGTGCCCTGGGAAAGCTTTTGCATTTATCTTAACAGAGCGCTTGGCTCATTGCTGCCTGCAGCGCTGAGCAGGCGATCATTGTTGAGGGAATCCCGACGTAAGGATTCCCCCGCTTTTGCTGCCTCGATAGCAGGTGCCCACCCCGCATTGCTGCATCGGGAAGGATTATATCCGCGGGAGCCTACCCCGCGTTATTGCCGCCTTTGGGGATTTATTTCCAAAAGCGGGTGCCCAACCTGCATTACGGTGCTCGTTGGCGGGTGCCCACCCCGCGCTGCCTGCAGTTTTCCAGCAGAGAGAAGCGCTGTGTCCAAGCAGGTTGTCGCCGCTGCCCCGTTCCGCAGAGAAGAGACTCCACGCCACAATCCGAGGGAAGCCGGAGGGTTGCCCAGCAACCGGCACTCGAACCGCCACGTCATTGGGACGCAGAGCGGAAGCAGGAAGTCCCGGCCCCAGGGAAGACTGCGAGGACAAAGGCAGCATCTGCTCCCGGGGCCCCCGAGAACGAGAGAGAGCCCCGTGGTGCCGGGTGGAAAGAGAGCGGGTGAAAGTACTGGCGGGGCTCCTGTGTCAGAGGTCGGAGTCCCGCGTGTCCCCTAAACTATCTGGAGCCCCGGAGGCTCCACAGGAGAAGCCACAGCCAGGAAGCAGACTGGTGCCTGCCCCCGCCACGATTGGGAGAGACGCGCTGCCCACGGGGACCAACGGAGCCTGGAAAGTAGGGGCTTCTCTTCTACGGTCTGAGCGGTCCCGCACCTGACAGCGGGCCGCTCCAACGGTGGCATATTTGTTTCCAAAGCCCCATTGGGGTTCAGGAGCACCGCAGTGCCAGCCCCATATTTCCTGGGGGCATTTTTCATTTCGAGTCCCAGACAGGGTCTCAGGGGGCACAGGTGCCCAGGCTCATTGTCACAGCTCCCAGCACTTAGTGGGCAGCTGCAACATGTAGGATTGTGCCCCTGCACTCGTTTGCTTTGCTGCATGTGCAGCCCACCCAGACATTCTGGACATTGGGCATTTCAGCCCCTGTGAGAGGCGAGTTGGCCTGGGGCCAGATTCAGTGCGTTGTGCCCCCGATTGGGGCACACTGTGTTTTATGTCAATTTATTTCCCAAGGGTTTTACACTTGTGATGTCTACTGTAATGCCTATTGCGTAATGTGTGATGCTAGTGAGGTTTTATGCCTAAGGAGGTTCATGCACAAAGTGATTTATGCATCCACTGTTTTGCATTGCAGGATCTCATGCTAAGTTCCTAACGTTACCAGTAGTTACTGGTTGTGCGCTACATTTACTATATGTCCTACATTTACAAACGAAGGCTATTTTTATATATAACCTTGTGTGGAGTTTCTTTTGTGGTGGGCCTAGGGTGTGGTTGCTGTGTGCGCGCGCAAACGCTTTACACATTGCCTCCGGGATAAGCCTGACTGCTAGTGCCAAGCTACCAAGGGGGTGAGCAGGGGTTATCTTGGGCGTGTAACTTCCTTGCCCTGACTAGAGTGGTGGTTTCTGCCTGGCTTTGGCGCAAGCCTTAGCCAACCAGAAATCCCATTTCTAACAACAACCTAAACACTGTTTGCATTTTTTTATGAAATAATTACGCCGTGGGTCAAAGTGGGGAGTATTTTTGTACTAATAAAGTATTTGTAAATAACTACCCTTGCTTCTTAGTATCTTAACTATCTCATCTGGCAGTCATCGGCTTCCCTGGCTCCTTTCCTGGAGCTTGCCTGTTGGGTGAGGCCCAAGCAGTACAGTTCAGGTCATACAAGAAATATTGAATGAGGTAAAATTGGCACAGCTATTCATTTTAGAGGAAAGCAAATACTCGTAAAATTCCGGTGTACATTGACAAGGGGCAGAAACTCACCAGATTCTCGAGGGGTGCTTGCACACTTCTCCCGCCATTGTTCCTGCAGAAATTCCACTGCTGGGCAGACAGTCTCACCTAAAACGGAAGAAACCAATAGGAATGCACTCCCCTTGCATGGTTTTTGTACCGCTCAGTACCCAGGAAGTAATAATACAATTAAACTGTCAGTAATGAGTACTTGAAACGAAAAATATGAGCTCCCCATCTACTGTGCTGCCGTTTCTAGCTTCTCGTGTGAACAGTGTAGGAGGCGTACACTATGTGGCTGCACGCCACTCTGGCCCCACCAACAAACACATTGAAGTTTTGGGTAAAAGGGGCTCAGTCAACAAGCACACTTTCTTCAAGCAAGCACCGACAAGGCCAATAGGTTTGGCTTATTTGTATAGAGCATGCCAGTTCTTAATTAGTAAAAAAACATAAATGCAGGTAACCCGAAGGGTTGCTGGTGAATACCAGAGTTGTCAAACCGTGTGCTCTCCTCATGCCTCATTCTTCCACCATGATAAACTCACTATCTCATTGTCTCACTGTTGCACGTTCTTTTCATCCCTTCTTTGTCTGCTTGTCACCATTTTTTCTATCTTTCTCTCACCCTGCTTCTTCCATATTTTGCCTTTCTCTCTCTTGCCTTGGGTCAAAGTTTGATGGGGAGAAATAAGACCCAGACCACAAAAATGAGTACTGATGCATTATTACACAGAACTACACACAACCATTCTCTAAAAGTCCGTGAAAACTGGCGGCACAGATGGCACACTAAGAAAAACAGCCACACATGCACCAATACATACAGACAACTGCCACCTATTGCCATGCACAGGGTGATGTGGATCAGCAGAGCACAGGAAGACGGACAGCATGGTGCACAAGGTGAAGTGCAGCAGGAGAGTACAGACTAAAATGCTTCGGGGACAATCAGTCTGATGTGCAGATAGAGCACCATTGACGCATCTCAGGGGAGCATGGAGTTGTGTGCCTCATGTGAGGACACGTTCAGTTGCCTCATGAGACCACTGCTTGATAAACAGTTCAGGGGATATAGCTGTGTGTATTATGGAGGGCGCTGCACAATAGGGCAGTCATGTTGATGCGCACCCATTCATGTGTGCAGTTAAAGCCATTCATGGTTTGTGATGGCTAGATGTATTTTTGCAGTGTAGGATTTTTAGGCCTACACATTTAATGGTAAAATGAAAATAGTATGCTGCAGACAGCAAACCTTATTGACATGGAACACATGGACAGATGGAAAACAATCCAGTGACGCTTTGAAGACATGTATTCATTCTTTATGAAAATATGGAATCAAGTTTTTCTTTGAAGCATTGTATATTTTCTCAGCTTTTTCTGTGCCCCAAATACTGAACAAAAAGGTCTCTCTAAAGTAACATTTTCAATTACCTTCATTTATAGTTCTCCTCTTTGTGTTTGCTCCATACACAAAGGGTCTAATACAATAATTACTTTAATAGTGTCTGTAAAAGGTAACAAATGCAATGAACCTTGGTGCCACCAGCAATGCACCATCAGATTGGAATGCATCTCTAGATGCCAGATTTTTTTACGATCTGCACAACAACAAATGCTGTTAAAAGCATACAGTGATAATGAAAAAAATCTTGCCTTATGGAGGAGGAGGGCAACTTAACCAGTTTCAAAGCCTGGAATTCCACCTTTTTACATAACTAACCCTCTTAGATATTACACTAGGATGACGTGCCGGAGTTACCCGGACAGACCCGGTTTTAACAGCTCTGTCCCGTTGTCACTACACTTTTAACTATTTTAAATATATGTCTCGGTTTTTAAAGAAAGTTGAGTGAATTTTCAATTATTGTATATTCTCTCACTTTCATATTCACCTCTGTAGAGTGCAATAGAGCAAATTATTCCTTAAGCTGGGCTGCATCAGCCTCATTCAAGCAGCTGGAACTTCAGTTCATGGTCCCTGTAGAGGGGAGTGGAGTATTGGAGGAAGGGAGGAGGTTCTCTCTGCATATATATATATTTTCACTGAAAAAACCATAGGTTTCAGGGACATTATAATTAGAAATTAGCATTTAAAAAACCTTTGAAATTCACTGAAAAAAACACAGGTTTCAGGGACGTTATAGTTAGAAATTAGCATTTAAAAAACCTTAGAAATTCACTGAAAAATCACAGGTTTCAGGGAAGTTATAGTTAGTTGGACATTTCAGTCATTCGAAACCAGAGAAATTTGGCCATTATAGTTAGCTGAGCTAACTATAACTTGCGACCCCGCAATGCACTGCTGATGACCTCACATATTACATCATTCATGACATGGTCAGTGACATCACTGATGACATCTCAAATGACATCACTGATGACATCAACCACGTGATAATCTGATGTACCTCCTCACACCCTAATATAAGCTTTGATACACCTACTCTAAAATACAGACTACCATTTTCAAAACTATAGGCACACCAATACCACTTACTACATACCCACTCACTGATTCCTAGGTCTACACACATGCCCACTCATTCACCTGCCAACACTTTTTGGTTTGGAGTGTTGGCAGCCAATCAGAATGAAGCTCGTGCTTGGGAGGGTTCGCGAATCTTCCTCGCCCACCAGATATCAATATTTTTCTTTTCTGAATTTCTCAGGAACTACTGCATGGATTTACACCAGCGGTTCCCAAACTTTTGACTCCTGAGGACCCCCATTGAGGCACCACTGGAAGCCGGGGACCCCCAAGCAATTTGTAGGATTGACATTTCAAACATTAAAACAGTAATTCGAAAAAAATAAACACGTGTGCACACAAAACAAGTACTCGAATTACTAAGGATTTTAGGGGCATATTTACAAGTCCCTATCGCCATGGGAACGTCATTTTTTGCGATGTTCCTGTGGCAATAGGGGTTTCGCCTTATTTACAAGGCAGCGTTAAGCCACTTATTGTGGCTTAACGCTGCCTTGTAAATAAGGCCCCCTTTCACACAATGCTTAGCGTGAAAAAGGTGGGCAGTGGTAGTTGCAGTGGGCGTTTCACTCCAACACCCATTAATTTTGACGCTGCCCTCTATTTACAAGGTCAGCTTAAATAGGAGACAGTACCAAAATTAAGACCATGAAAAACCTGGTCTTAATTTGGCGAAATGAGGAGAAATGCCTTATTTCTCCTCGTTTTTGCTTTTTTCCAATGGAAAAAACAAAACACCTTTGATAGTTTATGGTCAGGAAGGTGGCCCTTCCTGCACATAAACAATCTTTAATAAAAATGACATTTTGTAATTTTCATGTGTGCTGCATTAGGCAGCAAACCTAGAAGTGACAAAACGGCATTACAAAATAGTTCATGTGCAGGAAGTGGGAACATAGCAGCATCAGGATAATGATAGACTGGGAATAAACATGTTGCTAACTTTTACCATGCAGTTTGCAAGCAGCTCTTTGATGACAGCTTATAGGACATTGTTAGATTACGATTGTCCATTATGAATTGCACAGTGACAAAAGAATCTCTGTGACAAAAATCAGTAACCCACTGACCTATGCACAAAAAATACTGTTTTTTAAAATGCATTGTACACGTTCTTTGCAGTAGGCATATTAACCCTCTGTGTCACATTAGATAAGTCAAAGCTGCCACTGGACAAAACTCTCATCTCTCTCCAGCAGGTACATTAATCACTGGCATTTGCTTGACACTTTTATAGTTGCTCAAAAACTGCTAATTTTACAAGGAACTTTGCAGTGCTTTTAAAACTGCTGCCTGCGGACCCCCTGGGAATGTGCCACGGACCCCTGGGGGTCCTCGGACCCCAGTTTGGGAAACACTGATTTACACCATTCAAAGAAAAGCACGCTTTCTGAACAAAGAGCTATCCTTTTGTCAAATTAGGTGTAATTCCGTTCAGCAGTTCGGGCTGTAGCTTTGTCTAAAGTTTCCTATAGAAATTAACATGGGGAAAACACATTTTGGGACCCCCCCTTTTTTCTCAGCACCCGCTTGACGAATCACCTCGAAAATTTCAAGACAGGAGCTGACCTGAGTGAACCATTAGTTTTTTTTTTCATTTCGCGAAGATTCGTCAAATGGCGCCAAAGATATTGGGAAAAGAAAAAAACACTTTTTGAATGGAAGCAAGTTCCTAACTGTAACTACCTACTGGCAACTGCCAGTAGGTAATTTATATATATATATATATATATATATACACACACGCACGCATGCACCCACGCACACACACACACACACACACACGGGATTCACTTACCTGAGACAGACTTACCATTCTTTTGTAAAGTCATGTGTGGTAAAGGCAATGCAGTAAAGGCATTCATTGTAATGTCATACAACTGTCAGATTTTTCTGAAGTGCTGCCTGCCAAAGGTACGAAGGCAACTTACATTGTATTAAGCTCCTAGCCACGTCTGCATTGCATAGAATCATACTTCTCTTCACTCACTCACTAATACATGCACTCACCCATTCCCATCCATTACATGCACTCACCAAATAATGATCCCTGCATTCACTCACTCATTCAGTCATCCAAACATTTACCCATTCTCACATTCACTCTGTTCGTCACACAACTACATACACAAACCTTCCAATCAATAAAGACGGATTTACCTTAGAAAATAGACCGAACCAGTTGCTTTGTCAATGCTTGTTTTTAAATGTGATCAAAGGATGCAATGAATGCTACAATGAGGCAGATAATGGAGCTCATTACCATTTCGTGATCTAAACTGAATCTGAATATTTTATTATGGATACAACAAGAACGCTGATGTGGGTTTTCTTGGAGCTATGAGCCTTGCAGTCACTGCACTGAGCTGTGTGGTGTCAGCATTTCCTATTTAACTTCAATGAGTTCAATGTCATCTCTCAGGGAGGCAATGTAATGTACTCTTCTATCAAATGCTCTCAGCAGCAGAGATGCACTGTCACTGAAGAGCATAATAAAATGTTGCTCCCTAGCTGCTTTTTAAAAATGTATTTAGTTTATTTGTAAAGCACAAAGCCTATAGGGCGTGATTCCGAGCTTGTCGAAATCCAAATGCTTTTTATAGCACAGGGTAAATAACAACACCCTGCAGTATGTGATTTTTTTGGGTGCCATAAACAGCAACTATTACAAATTTCTAGGGAATAACATGTGGATGTTAGTGCTTACCACACCAAAATCTGCATGGTACTTTAAATACAGCACACTTTCCCCCTATTACATTCCAGCAGGTTTCCCATGCTGAAATGCAATGAAGGGTTAGATATGTAATGCTTCCAGTGATTATTGGACACATCAAATGCAATCCGACTCATAATTCTAACCCCTGTGTAACAAAGTTTTAAGACCTTGATTATGGGTCGATCAATCTCAACTTCTGTTTGTGTAGGGGTTGGAATTACGAGTTGAGTAGTATTTACTTTAGCCAGTAATTACAGGATGCATTAAATATCTCCCCTTTGTTAAATCTCGGCAGGTCAAAACTGGAGAAAAGGCAAAAAGTATCTGCCATGGAGGTGTTGGTGCTTATGGTGTAGTAGGCGCCAAAATCAGCTCTTGTAACTCGTAATAAGTTCTATTAGGCATACCTAATAAATAAAAGACCCCTGGGAATCGTTCTTTATCTGCTGCGATAAAAAACACCTGGATTTCGACAAACTTAGAATCGGGTATTTAGTCTGAAAAGGTACTTTATTTAATGCAAAAATGCAGTATTTAAAGCAAAAAATACAAAAAGTCAAAAAGAAATCTTGTGATCAAAGTATTATTCAAAGGAATACGAACAGAAAGTAAAGACAAATGAACAGAAAAAATAAAAATACAATGTAGAGTAAGTATAACCACTCAAAAGACAAGAAAATCAATTTTTTAAATTAACAGAGGACACAGTACCTAATGGCAAAAGCTGCCGACCTTGGAACTGGGGAACTGGAGTGAATCCCGGCCGAGGCTCAACATCCTGTGCTATAGAGCAAATCCGTTAATCTACCTGTTCTCAAAAAATGTGTGATGTAATCTGGTGTTTATGTAAAGCACTCTAATGCCCTTGAGTCACGGTTGCACAATATAAAACTGCAATAAAACACCTTGAAGCAGGCAATAAGCCCGGAAACACATGAATTTCTGTGTCAAATCATTGCATGTATATCTCTGAATGTTATAAAGTCCTCTCCCGCCCAAAATGACCAGTATCTGCTTTGTTGGTATTTCTAGTGGTGGACAGAATTGTGGGTATCATTACAGGTCATGCATAATAATGGTCTCTGTGTTAATTACTGCTCTGAAAAAAACCTGCTGACTGGGCTCAGTGTTAGTCACAGAGCTACACTACAAGTGCACCGATGCAGCATTGCCTTACCTGGGGAGATGTTAGGGGACTATTCATGACATTATCGTGCAGCAAGTCACCTTGCTGCACTGCGCTGCATGATAGGGAAAGGGCAAGAATGTGCTGTACTTAACAATATATGGCACATTCCTGTCTTTTCCCAGCACTGACTCACAATGTGCTGCCGAGTGCCATCGCAGGCACCCTTGCACCCTGGTGCAAGGGTGCCTGCATTGTAAGCAGGATTGTTTTTGTGCAGGAAGGAACACCTTACTGCACAAAAACAATCATGAGAGGCATTTTCTTCTTTATATGTGTGCTGCAAATTGCAGCACACATAGAAAGAGGAAGTGATGTGGAGAAATAAAGATATTTATCCTTGTTAAACCTCCTCTAGGGATGCGTAGCATATTGACGCATTCCCCGGTTCACCAATGTTTGTAAATCTGGGAATGTGCCAAAATCCATGGTGGGATGCGTGGGAACACCCATTCTTTACAACAACCACAAATAAGGCCCCTGGGTCTGAGTGATACGGAGGAGTGCTGGAGTGTCTCTTTTACAGGACGGCTTCCCTCACCCACCCATAGGTGGCATGGTTCATCATAGGGTAATCTCCTCGCATTGTGAACCTGGTCGTAATGTGGGCTAAAACCTCCTCTCTGAGATGGTGGAGCGCAGGGATGTCTTCAATGTTAGAAAGAGGTATCCGAAAACCTGTACATGAGCTAGGTGTGGTGAGGAGTAGAAAAGAAAGTGTGTGAGATAAACTAACTCCAAGGTACCACAGTAACATTATGACCCAGGGGCCTTATTTGTTGTTGTTGTATACAGTAGAGGGTAGTCATACCCTGCTGGTCTATAAATCTCCTCAGGCCCTCTTTTGTGTGTTAGAAACACCCATTCTTTACCCATGGAATGCATTCCCAGGGCAGAGTAACGCAACACAGCAATTTGCACTGCGCTGTGTTACTCTGAATCTATTAAGCCAGTGTTTCCCAAACTGGGGTCCGAGGACCCCCAGGGGTCCGTGGCACATTCCCAGGGGGTCCGCAGGCAGCAGTTTTAAAAGCACTGCAAAGTTCCTTGTAAAATTAGCAGTTTTTGAGCAACTATAAAAGTGTCAAGCAAATGCCAGTGATTAATGTACCTGCTGGAGAGAGATGAGAGTTTTGTCCAGTGGCAGCTTTGACTTATCTAATGTGACACAGAGGGTTAATATGCCTACTGCAAAGAACGTGTACAATGCATTTTAAAAAACAGTATTTTTTGTGCATAGGTCAGTGGGTTACTGATTTTTGTCACAGAGATTCTTTTGTCACTGTGCAATTCATAATGGACAATCGTAATCTAGCAATGTCCTATAAGCTGTCATCAAAGAGCTGCTTGCAAACTGCATGGTAAAAGTTAGCAACATGTTTATTCCCAGTCTATCATTATCCTGATGCTGCTATGTTCCCACTTCCTGCACATGAACTATTTTGTAATGCCGTTTTGTCACTTCTAGGTTTGCTGCCTAATGCAGCACACATGAAAATTACAAAATGTCATTTTTATTAAAGATTGTTTATGTGCAGGAAGGGCCACCTTCCTGACCATAAACTATCAAAGGTGTTTTGTTTTTTCCATTGGAAAAAAGCAAAAACGAGGAGAAATAAGGCATTTATCCTCATTTCGCCAAATTAAGACCAGGTTTTTCATGGTCTTAATTTTGGTGCTGTCTCCTATTTAAGCTGACCTTGTAAATAGAGGGCAGCGTCAAAATCAATGGGTGTTGGAGTGAAACGCCCACTGCAACTACCACTGCCCACCTTTTTCACGCTAAGCATTGCGTGAAAGGGGGCCTTATTTACAAGGCAGCGTTAAGCCACAATAAGTGGCTTAACGCTGCCTTGTAAATAAGGCGAAACCCCTATTGCCACAGGAACATCGCAAAAAATGACGTTCCCATGGCGATAGGGACTTGTAAATATGCCCCTAAAATCCTTAGTAATTCGAGTACTTGTTTTGTGTGCACACGTGTTTATTTTTTTCGAATTACTGTTTTAATGTTTGAAATGTCAATCCTACAAATTGCTTGGGGGTCCCCGGCTTCCAGTGGTGCCTCAATGGGGGTCCTCAGGAGTCAAAAGTTTGGGAACCGCTGTATTAAGCCATGCAAGGCCACGCCAGGTGACTATGCGAGCCTTGATAAATCAAACTTAGGAGAAGCATCGCTCATGCATCCTATTATGTGGCGCAAGGGCAGCGCACCTCCTACATGAATATGCCCCATAGCCTCATTTAATGACAATGAACATGGTGATAAAAGTGTGTGAGTGACTGTGGGAGTGACAAATCGATCGCAAATATTCTTCAAACATTAATTTTTTAACGCCCGCTATCGCTAGATAATATCGCCTGGTTATCGCGTTATTAGCAACGCTAACCGCCTAGGCGATAAAAAATCCAGCGATAGCGGCATTTTGGGAGGATAGAGCTGGTAATGCAGCGATAAAACTACAATGATAGGGATATCCTTGTTGATAGCCCATGGTGGACTTAGCCATGTAATCCACCTCCCATTGGATTACATGGCTAAGTCTGAAAATTAGCAGACGTAAAAAAGCAGCCTTAACAGTGGTTAGCGCTGCTTTTTTTGTCTCTAACAAGGTTCGCGTGAAGTTTGATAATAGGAGAAATGTCGCTTAGCGACATTTCTCCTATTATTTTGCTCTGGAACGCCCACTTTGCATCTCATTAGAGATGCAAAGGGAAGCGTAGTGAAAAAGGGTGCTAACATGCGATTTTGCATGTTAGCACCCTGTTGTTGATAGGGCGATATTTTTATCTCCGCTTCTTTGGCTTTTAAAGCCAAAAAAGCGGAGATAAAGCCCTTGTTAATATGCCCCATTGTTAGACGCTGTGCTTGTGATTAGACCTGCTAGAAAACAGCACAATCATTATTCAAATCCTGAGGGAGCACAGCCTGAAGGGAAATACCCTATTAACATTGTATCCTACTTTACACTTTTCCTGAAATCTCTTACTTGTTTGACCCCATTTTTATGCAACACCCCATCTCGAGCTGCCACCGGAGCTTGGGGGCCAGATCTATGCCCCTCCACCGCTCAGCCCTTGCCCGCGTCCTCTGACGACCTCGTTGTTGCGCGATAGTCGAGCCTCCCGAATTCCACCTGATCTGCCGCCGGAGCACCTTCACCAGTTCTGCGTCCTACCACCGCGCTGCCCCCGGTCTCGCTTGTCCGCTAGCCTCTTCTGCTCAATCGATGAGTCCTCCGGAATGTTTCTCCACAGATGGCGATGACCCTCCTGATCTCACTCCATAAGATGGCGATCGACTGGGTCCCCCAGTGAGGCTGTGGTGAGTGATTTCTGTCTCCACCGTCTGTCGTCTGTCCTGCTGGGTCGCCTGATCGGTGATCCTCCTTTGAAGTACCACCCCAGATGGTGTTCAATCTGACCCCCCTGTGAGGACACATTCTATCATATGTTTTGGACATGGTGCGGCCTTTCCTGAGTTCCCAACTAGGATGATGATGGCCAGTTTTCCAATTGAGGCCACAGCCGTGCGCTGTTTTGGACACGTCTGAAGCATTTCTTCTTTCCCACCGGAGAGGCCGTACGAGATCTAGGGCCAGAGCTGCTCCTTGATGCCGCGCAGCCTTCGTCCTCGCTGGCCACGGTGAGTGGTTTCTTCATCGCCACTCCCGATTCCCTGTGAGGCCAGTCGAGCGATGCTTTGACCGTGTTTGTGGCCTTTCATGTTTTCCACCCAGCAGCCGCCGCGGCCTGCTCCCGGGATCCTGGGACTGGTCCTTACTCTGCAGATTATCCTATTGCTTGGTTCACCTCTTAATGGCACTGTCCGGAAGTAGGGCTGCTGTCTCCTGCTTGTCGGGCCGAGTTTGATCGTCTTTTTCCCTGACTGGTCCGAGGCTGAGACATGGACCAATGACTGTCCTGGAGACCTGCACTGCTAGGAAAACTCAGGGGCACAATAAAAATGACTATCTCGAGGTGCCCTGCTCTGGCAGCCAGAAGCACACAGGGCAATCCCAAAGCGCAAATCACTGGCAGCTGTGGTATGATCACAGGGTTCGTATTTTCAAATGAACTCCTAAGTGCGAATTGCTAAATGAAAGACAAAAAGAAAGTCGCATCTCAACAAAATAATCTACAAATTTAATAATACAAACACTTCCATGTATGTATGAGATCGAGCAACATGGCCGATGCCCGGTGGAGCTGCCCAGACAGCTATAGAGGAGATCGACTCTGGTTCACCGCCTCAGCCATTACCTACCCAGCCGGACATTGGACACATTTCTCCTCGTCTCCCCACTGTTATCCTCTTCCTCCCCCGCCTTCCGACGAATTACCAATGATCTGCCAAACATCGGAGCTAATCTCAGCCCTGAACCTATGCACGTAGATCTGCGTTCTCCTGCCCTCCTTGCTCCTTTGGCTGCCTTCTATTCCGATTGCTCCCCTCTCGCTGATCAGTCTGACCCGAGCTGCGTTCCTTATTCCCTTTTCTTTCCCCAATTACCTTCAATGACCCAAATGACATGTGTCTCTGTTATGCTATGCTCTTTTTACTCATGTGACCGTGAAACATTGTTTCTGTATATGTCAATGTTACTCCATGGTCTTGTAACACTCGTTTTACTGTGTCACACTGCTTCTCATTTCCCAATGTTTTAATATGCTCCTGTAACTGATGTAATTTTGTAACTTGTTATCTCACTGATCCTCATGCAAAGCGCTCTGATGCCTCTGGATCCAGCCATCGCTATATAAAACTCTTCAAATAAAATAAAATCTCTGTGCAACACCCCATCTCTGTGCAACAACCCTGTCAAGATTCATATAAGTGGTGGAAGGAAACACTGGGGCATATTAGCAAGAACGTCGATACAATTATTGCCGTTTTAGCGGCAGGAAACTGCCGCTAAAACGGCGATAATGGGCTTGCTAATATGCGTTATAGAATTCCAATTGAAGCCCAGGTTAGATGTGCAGGACATCTAACCTGGGCTCCTATTGGAATTCTATAACGCATATTAGCAAGTCCATTATCGCCGGTCTTGCTAATATGCCCCACTGTTTGTCCAGAAATCTTTGCTTAATAGTCCTTCCTACAGATCCTGGTAAATCTTGGGCAGCATTGTAAAGCAATGGGTGTTGCAGTGGAACGCCCACAGCAACTCCCATTGCACGCTCCTTCCACACAAAGTGCTGAATGAAATGGGCCGTATTTACAAGGCCATGTAAAGCCACACAGGGTGGCTTTGTGTGACCTTGTAAATATAGGCCAGTACACAGCGCCACAGGAGCGTCAAAAAAAGTGATGCTTCGGTGGCGCTAGGGGCTTGTAAATATGCCCCTGTAAATCTGAGGCATCGCCAAAAACGAACGCCATTAAAAAGCAGTCGTTAGAGTGGCGCAACGAGGAGAAATTATTTTATTTCTCCTCATTATTTGCTCTTTTTTGTGTGCTGCATTCTGTAGCACATAGAGAAGGTGTCCCTTCCTGCACATAAACAATCATATCTACAACGCAGGCACCCTTGCACCATGGCACAAGGGTGTCTGCATTGGCGCAAGGCAGCTTTTTTTAGCTCTGGCGCAAGGGAAGACACAGGGGTGCACCGTATTGTTGTGAATACAGCGCATCCCTGCATTTTTTAAATGATGCAGTGCGGCGAGGCTAAATTGTTTGCAGTGCTGCGATTCATCATTCCTTTGTACATATGCCCCTTAGACTTCCCAAAGTATTTGGGCTCAAGCTGGCAAGCTCTGACATAAAATAAAGAACAAAATGCCGCGTGATGCTACATACACCGTGCACACCTCTTCAGATAATTAGTAAATCACTGAGCCAGGAGATTAAGAGTCCATCAGCCCACCCTTGTTGGCGGAGCTTCGTCATTTGAGACTCTAAGGGGTCAAGGTCAGGGCCCACATTATCGAGCCGACCGGCCCTACTGGGTACCTGACCCAATGATCCCAGGATAGAAAAATCTCCTGCCAAAGTGTGTAATACAATTTTGGAAGACTCAAAAAAACATATATGCAGTGCTCTAACGTGATAGTGCTTTAAAAATGACTATGTGGTCAAAAAATATGTTTATTGCAAATTGACCAGGTGTCATATCTAAAAACCAAATTAGTCTTAAACAAATATGACTAATTCCTGACTTGGTCTCTTAAGGTCGAGATGTTTCAGCCGATATGGTTGTCTAACCCGGCTTTCTTCAGGACCTAATTACGATGATACTCAAGGCTACTGCAGGATCTATTTGGTAAAAATAGCGTAAAGAAACAGCGATTCTCAAAGATAATTATGATATTGTCATCAAAATAGGTGTGTGGCTGTAGCCACCCTACCAGACTAGCAATGCTTTTGCTTTAATACTGTCACCTTATCTTCTTTCCTGAAAGGAGAAATAATGAGAATCAAAACATTTTTGAAGGTCTAAGCACAGACATCTACAGCATCAACGACTTATGTTCAATAGTACCCTTTTGTGCACTATATTCCTTATAAATAACCCAAAAAGTAGTCTACAAATCAATGGAATTTTTGAAACATAAATTTTGACTCACCCAACTTTCTGTGGGAGGAAAGCCTCACCTCACCCGGCTGACTGCTCGGTGAAGGAGGCACCGCTCTGTTAAAAAGTAGGGACACAAAAGGACAAGTTGCACACAGATACTAGTACTCATATTGTCCCTACACTTAATTCAACAACTAAAACCGTTCAACCCTTGACTCTAGAGAACATGCACCAAATGCGTGACAGGCCTAATATACAAGGCAAATGGTTTACTTATTAACCAACTCCAATACGAATCCTCGTGCCCCTTGGTCAAAACAGGGATCATTAGTTGAGCAACCTCATGCAGTCAAGTCAGGGGGAACTGTCTCCCTTCGTATACTCAATGAGATGTCTAAATAATGCTAGCACCATCAATCCTAGGGAGAACAGAATAACATCCATCTCAAAAATGCAAAACCTAGGGGTCTAATTATCTCCAGACCAACCCACAGTCAATTTAAAAAAATATAACATTTTGTAAAATAAACAGTCAGCCAAACTAGCTCAGTAATGGCGAAAAAGCTGGATATCCCTCTTCTTACCTGTCCGTCGAGACCTCGAACTTGACTACGAGCAGTCTGGGAAGTGACGGCAGGAAGGCAGGGAATCTTTAAATAGCCGCTCTGATTGGTCAAATTAGGCGCTAAAGCACCAGGTGTTCCTATTTGTCCTCGCTCTGGGCGCACAATTGAACACACGAATGCGCGGGAGCGGCGACGCTCATCAGAACGCGCGTGCGCAGTCCAGAGTGTTCCCGAGCGGGTAGTGTTTCTCTCGTGCCTCAGCGTATCCTTTTGATTGTAAACCTAAGTGTAAAGGGCCGAAGGTTCAAAGGTACCCCTCCAGATACATGACCAAGTGTATCGCTGTTCGCGAGACCACGCGGGTGGAAACGCAGGCCTCTATGTGTCCACAGAACCTAGGCTTGTTATACTGCTCACAATAACATTAATAATAACATCAACATCCTGTTTCTATGTACAGCGCCTGCATCACGTGCATCCTCCTTTGAGCGCCCTCCATATAGATTATCATACAGAGGACGGTCGAGGCAGACGGGATAGCAAAGGGCTGCTGCACTACTCAGCTTAATAGAGGTAGTGCGAAACAAAATAAATGAATAAGCACCCATGTTCAACGTGTTCAGGCCAGCCAAAACATGATGGTATGTGGCTGCCGCCTTTAACTGCTTGGTGAGTATCAAATAAAATTTGGAAAATACACATTGGAAAAAACACTTTGGAGAGGTCCTCAAACTTATTGTCCCAATTAACCCACCGTATAATAGAATGTTGTGACAGAATAGGTGCTTAGTTGCTTATCTCGACATCCAAGCCTAATACAATGAGGCTCGTCTAAATAGGTGAGTTTACGTTAAAAATGATAGGAGACCAGGAGAGTGAAAATAATATAGGCCCACCAAGAAGAATCAGTCGAATAAGTCCCAGGACTGGCTAAGTTTTCTTGAGATATAATTCAATCATTAGCAAATTTCTGTCACTGGGTTATCGTGCAAAGATGATGAACAGTGTAAACAACATTTTTCACTTGAATCTCGTGGGGCAGGTACGATGGTATTTGTAGACATGAACAGTATGAGAAAAGGGGCAGTCAACCCTAATCTGGTTCAAGTCTACAACACATATGACATTGAAATCCCTATCCAATGGATAACATAGAGCTGTCAGATCTATGTTATTCCACATCTTATCATAGAGCCTGACTGAGTACTGATAATATCGTTTGTCCCAGTTTCCATTGGATAGGGATTTCAATGTCATATGTGTTGTAGACTTGAACCAGATTAGGGTTGACTGCCCCTTTTCTCATACTGTTCATGTCTACAAATACCATCGTACCTGCCCCACGAGATTCAAGTGAAAAATGTTGTTTCCACTGTTCATCATCTTTGCACGATAACCCAGTGACAGAAATTTGCTAATGATTGAATTATATCTCAAGAAAACTTAGCCAGTCCTGGGACTTATTCGACTGATTCTTCTTGGTGGGCCTATATTATTTTCACTCTCCTGGTCTCCTATCAATTTTAACGTAAACTCACCTATTTAGACGAGCCTCATTGTATTAGGCTTGGATGTCGAGATAAGCAACTAAACACCTATTCTGTCACAACATTCTATTATACGGTGGGTTAATTGGGACAATAAGTTTGAGGGCCTCTCCAAAGTGTTTTTTCCAATGTGTATTTTCCAAATTTTATTTGATACTCACCAAGCAGTTAAAGGCGGCAGCCACATACCATCATGTTTTGGCTGGCCTGAACACGTTGAACATGGGTGCTTATTCATTTATTTTGTTTTGCACTACCTCTATTAAGCTGAGTAGTGCAGCAGCTCTTCGCTATCCCATCTGCCTCGACCGTCCTCTGTATGATAATCTATATGGAGGGCGCTCAAAGGAGGATGCACGTAATGCAGGCGCTGTACATAGAAACAGGATGTTGATGTTATTATTAATGTTATTGTGAGCAGTATAACAAGCCTAGGTCTGTGGACACATAGAGGCCTGCGTTTCCACCCGCGTGGTCTCGCAAACAGCGATACACTTGGTCATGTATCTGGAGGGGTACCTTTGAACCTTCGGCCCTTTACACTTAGGTTTACAATCAAAAGGATACGCTGAGGCACGAGAGAAACACTACCCGCTCGGGAACACTCTGGATTGCGCACGCGCGTTCTGATGAGCGTCGCCGCTCCCGCGCATGCGTGTGTTCAATTGTGCGCCCAGAGCGAGGACAAATAGGAACACCTGGTGCTTTAGCGCCTAATTTGACCAATCAGAGCGGCTATTTAAAGATTCCCTGCCTTCCTGCCGTCACCTCCCAGACTGCTCGTAGTCAAGTTCGAGGTCTCGACGGACAGGTAAGAAGAGGGATATCCAGCTTTTTCGCCATTACTGAGCTAGTTTGGCTGACTGTTTATTTTACAAAATGTTATATTTTTTTAAATTCACTGTGGGTTGGTCTGGAGATAATTAGACCCCTAGGTTTTGCATTTTTGAGATGGATGTTATTCTGTTCTCCCTAGGATTGATGGTGCTAGCATTATTTAGACATCTCATTGAGTATACGAAGGGAGACAGTTCCCCCTGACTTGACTGCATGAGGTTGCTCAACTAATGATCCCTGTTTTGACCAAGGGGCACGAGGATTCGTATTGGAGTTGGTTTATAAGTAAACCATTTGCCTGGTATATCAGGCCTGTCACGCATTTGGTGCATGTTCTCTAGAGTCATGGGTTGAACGGTTTTAGTTGTTGAATTAAGTGTAGGGACAATATGAGTACTAGTATCTGTGTGCAACTTGTCCTTTTGTGTCCCTACTTTTTAACAGAGCGGTGCCTCCTTCACCGAGCAGTCAGCCGGGTGAGGTGAGGCTTTCCTCCCACAGAAAGTTGGGTGAGTCAAAATTTATGTTTCAAAAATTCCATTGATTTGTAGACTACTTTTTGGGTTATTTATAAGGAATATAGTGCACAAAAGGGTACTATTGAACATAAGTCGTTGATGCTGTAGATGTCTGTGCTTAGACCTTCAAAAATGTTTTGATTCTCATTATTTCTCCTTTCAGGAAAGAAGATAAGGTGACAATATTAAAGTAAAAGCATTGCTAGTCTGGTAGGGTGGCTACAGCCACACACCTATTTTGATGACAATATCATAATTATCTTTGAGAATCGCTGTTTCTTTACACTATTTTTACCAAATAGATCCTGCAGTAGTCTTGAGTATCATCGTAATTAGGTCCTGAAGAAAGCTGGGTTAGACAACCATATCGGCTGAAAAAATGTCGACCTTAAGAGACCAAGTCAGGAATTAGTCATATTTGTTTAAGACTAATTTGGTTTTTAGATCTGACACCTGGTCAATTTGCAATAAACATATTTTTTGACCACGTAGTCATTTTTAAAGCACTATCACGTTAGAGCACTGCATATATGTTTTTTTGAGTCTTCCAAAATTGTATTACACACTTTGGCAGGAGATTTTTCTATCGTGGGATCATTGGGTCGGGTACCCAGTAGGGCCGGTCGGCTCGATAATGTGGGCCCTGACCTTGACCCCTTAGAGTCTCAAATGACGAAGCTCCGCCAACAAGGGTGGGCTGATGGACTCTTAATCTCCTGGCTCAGTGATGTACTAATTATCTGAAGAGGTGTGCACGGTGTATGTAGCATCACACGGCATTTTGTTCTTTATTTTCTTGGACTTAAGACCTTCTGTTAGTGTATTTCGGTGTCTTTTGGGGATTGAAGGTGCTGTAGTGCTTAAACTAGTTCCCCTAGGACCCTTGTATAGATTATTGTAAAGCTCTGACATAATCCTTTTTATGTATACATTTTAAAGTATTCGACTAGTCGAAACGGTAAACAGCCTATTTATATATTTTGGGTGTCACAAACTGTTCTGCCAAGAGCCAAATGATTGAGCAGAGTCAATCACACGGCTACACTGTCAGCATCTAAACCGAGTCCTGTGCTGTCTTATCAGTGTTGTCTTATTTGAAGAAAAACGATGGCAGATTAACTATGTTAACAAGAAATGAACAACATGGAAAAGGTCTACTAATGCCTAGCTGCACGAGTACATCAGGGCTCATTGTTTACAGATGCATCTAGCTAGCCTCTGCTTCTGACCGGGCCTGCTAGAAAGGCAGGACAATCAGTCACATCTAATTGGGGTACAGTCCCGATGGAAATACCTTGGCACTTTGTAGTTCTTTTGAAATGGCTTTTCGTAAACTTGAACTCATGTCATGGAACCGCTATTTACATGTTCTGTCAAAGCCCAAATGCTCTGTGAGGGAAACCCTGTTTGCCAACAACCTATTGCTTAGCAGAAATTCCAAAATCAATTCATCTTCGATCCGACGAGGGGCTCTGAAGGAGCGAGCTCCTGGCATCTCTACCCTTCCCTCTCTTAATAAGGATTAACCTGAGAGAAATTTCGCTACGATACGATATTGCTGAAAAGAAGCGGAGGGGAAGTGTGAGCTATAAAAGGATTTTAAAATGAAGGGGCAGATTTACAAGCCCCTTGCATCACTTTTGCACCGTCGTTGCGTCACTTTTGTGATGCAGCGGCAGCGTAAAAGTTGCGGCCCATTTACAATGTGACGCATCAAGGGAGATGCGTCACGTTGTGAAGCCCTGCGCCACATTAAACCTGCGTCAGATTTAATGTATGCAGGGTGGGCGTTCTGTCGCAGGAAGCCCCGTAAAAGTGACGCAGTGAAATCTACAAGATTTCACTGAGTCACTTTTACGTCCATGCTGCGTCAAAACCCTGCGCCTGCTTGAAGCAGGCGTAAGGAGTGACGCAGCATGTTAGGCATACGGCGCCCCTGAGCATTGCTGGAGTTGCGTCGTGCTTGCGACACGACTCCAGCAATGCGTGACTTTTCCGTCAACAGATGCGTCAGAATTTCTGACGCATCTGTCAATCCTTGCGCCATGGTGCGCCGCATTGTAAATACTGCGCATCCATGGTGACGCAAGGGTTTTGCATGTTGGCACACGGAAAGTGACGCATCTCTACAGATGCGTCACTTTCTTGTAACTCTGCCCTGAAGCTTTCAAAGGAAATAACTCAGTTGAAAAACTGTTGCCTTTCAAAAACAGTATGTGAATGCTCCAGTGATTACTCTCACCAGTGGCGCCGGTCATGCACACTGGGCTGCGGGTTGCAAGTACATGGGGAAGAGATGCAGTGGAAGTCGCATTGTGGAACGGAATAAAGTTTGGAAAAGTAAAAACTGGGAAAGGCTGCTACTTTGTGGTAAGTCACCTGAAGGTGTTTGGCAACTATTTTCCACTGCTGGTAGCAAGTCGAGTACAGCGGGGACTATTTGGGATTGTCTGTCTTCCTGCCTGCCTCCACGGGACCACAGCATCCAGAACTCCTAGTGCGGACGTGCTACAAAAGGCAGGCGGGCCCGTCCACACCGGTAGGATCCTGGAGAAGGCTGGGCTGGGCCCACCCTCTTTACATCTGCAGCCATTGAGGTACGGCTGATTTCATCTATTGCTTCACATCACAGATGGCAAAAGCAAAGGGAACGAAAGAGAAGTTGGGAGGAGGGGTCGTAGCCCCATTGGACTCTTTCGGAGCCACTTTGGACTCTTTTCTAGTAAGAGCAGCCAGCGTCCTCTCGCATGAGATCGAGCTGACCCAAAGTCGTCTCTCTATGGAGCCATTCCCTTTAACACAGGGTGCGCCCTCAGGCCTTGTAAATGATATTATTCCAGACACACAATCTATACAAACACCATTGCACCTAGATACTCTAGTCTTTACACAAGACCAACATGGGCCTTTGCTTACTAACTCGAATACAGGGAGCACACCAAGCAGGGGTACAGGGCACTCCCCCTTGAATTGCTTATTACTGGATTCTTCACCTATTCCACCGGCTAAGCGGACCATAACAGGGGGAGTTGTTAGTGGAATAAAAGCAAAACAACCTAAAACCACTCGTGTGCCCAAAACTAAAACTGTCCAAACAAAAGTGCAGATTACGAATTCCAAAATACCGGCAGCTCCCGTGCCCCTCAACACACCATCGCTTCAGGCACTGCAGCCAGACTCTTTCTGGACAGAAGTCTCTACAAGGCTAAACGATATAATGGCTCCCATCCTAACCAAATTGTCTTTAATTGAAACTCGGCTGGGGGACATGGAAGCGCAGAATTGTTTACTACTTGCCCGTATGCCCCCGTTGAATGTTGCTTCTACGATAGCACCTAGGAATACTGAATTAGCACCATTAATAGAAGCAAGAGGGCCGCCTCCATTTTCAATAATGACATTGACATCGTCTATACTCCCTGGAGGCTCCTCCAATCCTGTAGCAGAGCCCTTAATCCCCCTCCCTAATACGAATGTAACAAGGGTTACTCAGACTGGCCAAGGGCTAACTGAAGGGGACCTAGCTCGCCAGCAATTACTACCTAGGACGGAAGCTAGAGGAGGTATGCACCAGGCAGGGCTACCTGAGAACTTCACTGGAATACTTAAGCACCAGCCACAACAAACTCTCCATCTCCCCCCTGCCGCTGCACCACTGGCCTTGGTTTTGGCAAATGTCCCTCCCCTTCGAGAAAATCAAAGCGAAACCACAAGACAATTAATGGACAAAGGTTAATTGGTTAATAAGTAATGTCCATATGACCGAGGGGGGGAGGCGGCAATTGGCTAATTAAGTTATTATGGCCAGGAGAGTGGGATGGGTGGGGGGTTTAAGAAAATCATTTGGTGGCGATTGTGTGGTAATTCATTTTGACAATGCGTACACAAGTGCTTCTCTTTTAGCTAACTCCCATAGCTTTTCTCAAAGGAATTACCAAATAATACCTTTACCCCTGGAATTCTTTTATAATGGCCAGGGTGTAACCATGGGAGGGGAATACAGGGGCAGACAACTGAAAACACCCTCTGGTTCGAATGAGGAACCCCTTTTAAATCCTGGGATTAGGCTATATAATAGATATGCAACACTGTCGAACTTGGAGGAACGCGACTGACTACCTACATCACCGCCCAAACTACATAGTAGGGCAACTACTGCGGCCCTTGTAGAGGATACCCCGTTGGGGATTCCACCGATTCCACGATCCTCCAAGGCTGTGGTGGCCTCCGAGGAGGCCACTACAGCTGCAAATCTAGCACCTAGGGTTTGGGAACACGAGCACCCCTTGCCAACCTGTACGACTGATATTAAGGGAACCAGACCTAATATGTTATCGTGGAACGTGGCAGGTTTAGCTTCCAAAATAGCCAATCCCGAATGGACAAATAAGTGGCAATCTATGGAGGTAGCAATTTTTCAAGAGACTTGAGCCATAGAACCAATTTTCTTCTCTGGTTTTCACACCTTCCATTCCCCAGCTGTTCCGTCAGTCTCTGGAAGGGCAAAGGGGGGGTTACTTACTCTATTCTCAAATACTTTACCACTTCAAATCAAAGAAGTTGGTCCTAGGCATACTCACTTTCAGATCTTTGAGTTGGGTAGTAGGAAACAGGGCATCTGGACAATTGTTAATTTTTACAATAATGAGTTTGGGAGGAACTCGAGGCAAGTGGCAGACGCACTAGCATTAGAGATTGAGAAATTGTACTATGGGAATAATGGGGGTAGCACTAATCTTGTATGGGTGGGGGATTTTAATGCTCATCTTTGTAAGTTTAATGGCACTATGGTATGCGGAGTAGAAGACTCCTACAATAACCTCTTTCACACTTCACACATAATGAGTATGGTGAGGTTTTGAATAGTTTGTTATATAAGTGGAACTTGTCCTTAATAAATGTATCAGAAGAGGGAGGGCAAGGGTCCACTTTTAGAAGGGGTACACAAGAGTCTATTATAGACCATATTTTAGCCTCGGCACATTTACATGGGTAAGTTGCCCATACAAGTACCCGATTCTCTTCTTATAGTGATCAAGCCATATTATCTATTTACCTAAGTATCTTATCTGAACCTAAAGAGTACACTAAGGTTGTAGAAGGTGTAGATTTGTCTAGAAAAAACGGTTATCAGCTGAAGTGGTCAGAAGCACAAAGATTAAAATTAGACCCTGAAATTATAGCTCAAATAAAGGAGGAAATATTAGCCTGTCTGGAAGAGAATTCATCACCTCATTTCTTGGTCAGCCAGTTTATTGCTCTTTTGGAAAAAGTAAAACAAGCGGGTTAAGTCCGCTAATGCTACCGTCAAAATGGGGTGGTGTGATACAGCCTGCACAACAGCAAAAAAAGCCCTTGTTAAAGCTCTAAACACGCATCCTAGAGATTGCTCTGTAATCTGTGCGCTACGCAGAGATTATAAATTAGCGAGGAGGGCAAGGGAAAAAGATCTTAGGGCGCAGGCATGGGCAGATCTCGAGGAAGCAGCTATGTCAGGCAGTAGTAAAGATTTCTGGAAAATCGTGAATGCCCCACATTTTAAAGACATCAATGATCCTACATTAGACGTGCATGTAGAGGAAGAAGCATGGGTGAGGCACTATGAGGAAATATTTGGTTTAGCAACCCATCCAACTTCACTGTTATCCTCCCCAGATATTTTACTACAAGGAGGGTTAACTTTCTCTGTATTTAGAGATAAGAAAGGCGTTGGAAGCCTGCACCCCAGGCAAGGCGCATGGGCCAGATGGAGTTCCAATTGACCTCTTTCAGAAGAATTATAATATGTGGGTGCCTTTACTTACAAACCTTTTTAATAGCACCCAGATAGTAGGCCCGCCTCTCTCTTGGTACCAGAGTCTAATTGTGCCCATTTTTAAAAAAGGTGACAGGGGATCCCCAAAGAACTATCGTCTCATATCCCTCCTTGACACTACTGCCAAACTTATGGGACAGGTACTCTTGGCCAGATTGGAGGACTGGGCCGAATCGCACAATATTTTTATGAAGGCGCAATACGGGTTTCGGAGAGGAATGGGGATGGTTGATCAATGTTTAAACCTCTCCCTAACTATAGTGAAATACACTAAGGAAAAAGCCGGAAAACTGCACATGGCCTTCATGGATCTAACCTCGGCCTTTGACTGTGTGTCACACCCGAGGTTGTGGTCCATGATGGAGGGCATGGGTATCGATCCACCAATATTTGGCATCTGCTGCCAAATCTATGGGGCAGATTTATGACGACTGGCGCATCCCTGCATATCAGCAGGGATGCGCCAGTTATTATGCGCCACAGCTGCGCCACCATGGATGCGCCGCATTTATAATGCGGCGCACCATGGGGCAAAAACGGCACAGATGCATGACGCATCTGTGCCGAAAAGTGGCGCATTGCTGGAGTTGCGTCGCAAGCGCGACGCAGCTCCAGCAATGATCTGGGGGGCCCTATCTGTACAATGCTGCGTCAATCCTTACGCCTGCTTCAAGCAGGCGCAGGGTTTTGACGCAGCATGGGCCTAAAAGTGACTGAGTGAAATCTTGTAGATTTCACTCAGCCACTTTTAGGAGGCGTTCCTGCGCCGGAACGCCCCCACCTGCCCTGGAACGCCTACATGTGGCGCAGGGCTTTACAACGTGACGCATCTGGGAGATGCGTCACGTTTGTAAATGCCCCGCACCATGGCGCAGGATTTGCGCCGCTGCTGCGTCACAAAAGTGACGCAACGGCGGCGCAAAAGTGCCGCAAGTGCAACATAAATCTGCCCCATCGTGTTTAATGTGCTTAATGTTGCTACTTTAGAAGGAAATGTTCAGTCTCCCATCAAACATATACATCAGTTCAATACAGTGCATTTGCATAAATAATACATGAAAAATCAAGAAAAGGATATAAAAATACAATCCATTTGCACAAGTAACCTATAAAAATCCAGCTATTAAGTTAATTCTTTAAAATGTTAGAGGACATTTCATGGATTAAATTGCATGTTATCAGTTCTGTCAGCACTAATGTTGTTCCTCAAACAGTACGAGAAGAGAAATCTAGGGACATTAAACACAATAAAACTGCCTGCGTCAGATTTCAATATTTGCAAGGTATCTGCATAGCATACCAAACCTAATATTTGACACATTGGAGCTATCGGTCCTAACATAGGCCTGAAACTAAGCAAATTGTCATCCAAAATGCTACCTTGTCGACATTGCACAAGTATGAATCTGGCATCAATGGCAGCACTCAAGGCATAGGTTCTGATATTGTCAAACGTATCCTTAGCATACATGCCAACATTTTCAAACTGGAAAGTGTGAGATTTTGAAAAGAAAATCAGGGGAATGTATTTTACCCATTGGCTTACATTGAAACACATAAAATGAAGGGATTTTCTGCTTTAAACTTCGGGATTTTCCTGCCTGCCCCGGGTCTATTGACATGCATGCATTCAACAAGAACTGGGCTTCAAGTTAGATGCCTACCAGAGGTCGTTCCACATCTTTACATTGCTGAATGGCCGTTGAGTCGGTTTTAAAAATAGCTGACTAGCCCCAAGGTGATGTGGTCCGTCCGCTAGACTGCCGACTTTGGTGCTGGACACCAGGGTTCGAGCCTCGGGGTCGCCTCCACATCCTGTGAGTCTGGGCAAATCACTTAATCTCCCCGTGCCTCAATGCGTAATGTAAATACGGTGCTCGTGTAAAGCGCTCCAATACCTTCGGATCGAGTTCGCTCTATATACATATCCTAAAAAAATAATAATAATTTAATGCGAGCCACATATGTGAGATCTCTGTTTATCATTTGTTCTGTCCGTTCCTCTGTATTTTCCCACAGTGGTCTTTACAAGCAGTGAATCCATTTTATTTATCCTGAAATTTACCAGTAGAGCAGCAGGCTCTGCTTTCCAAGGTTGGCACATGGGGTATGAGTACATCCTAGTTCTGATAGCACCTGAGGGTTATTGTCAGCTGATTCCAGCGTCAGGAGCCCAGGCTTTTTTACCTTTACACTCGGAAGAGGGGAAGCCTTCTAGCCATCTCTGGTACAATCTGCTCTGTCCCAATCATTAATTACTTTACTTCACCTCTGAATGTGTACTGTTATGTGTGTGTGTGGCACAGCACATGGGTGTGATGTGGGCAGTAGCCCATGTGAGATGAGAAGGGTAGTTATCCTTTGGGGTGTTCCTGTCCTTTGTATGAACTCAGCAACCTGCATTGTGATTCATCTGGAACTTTGACCCAAAAAACTCATAGATATTTGTGTGGTGTGGTAAATATATACAACAATGTCCAAGAACCCATTTTTCGTTGTGCTGTGCTGGGAACCACCCAACAATAGAGCGACTTTGGCTAAAATGTCATGTTACCCTCAACCTGCAATCAACAAAACTACAATCTGATGCCCACGCATGCTCTTCCCTTCTAAAGCCCAGGAAGAGGTTCTATAAGTATACATTGAACTGTACTTGGCAGGCCTTTCAAATTTCAAATAAACCTTGGACTTTGGGTCACTTTCTGCCAGTGCCTCCAAAGCAGGAGAAACAGTTGATCTTTTGAGCTCATACCTTGCACTATATGTGGACTTAATGTAGAAACATTACTCCATTAACCTAGGGCGCATTTGCATGTCACTGTTTGCCCCAAGGTTACAGCCAGGCCAAAAATCCTGAAAATTACTTCTACTGTGAGGTGTCCTGGAAAAATGGAAGCTGTACTGTACACCCAGTCAAGAGGAGCAACTCCATGACGCGAAGTACAGAGAACAAGGCTCTCTGCACTGAAGCATTCATGGAGGTCAGCGGCCTCTGACCTGCAAAGAACTTACAGAAGGGCTGAAACTGACACCAGGACATCTGCAAAATCAAAAGAGTTGGAGACCTATACAGATCATTCCTAGGAATGCAGGTTTGGTGTGCCTGCATTGTTGTCTCCCAACATTCCATGCCACCCCTTTTCAGCCAGAGATGGACAACATTTGTTTTCTCTTCACTGCACCTCTTAGACTAGGAAGGTTCAGGAGTTTTCAGAAGGCTTTAGTAGATTCCTGGATGATCAGTCTTAATCTCACAGATGCATGGTAAAGTTTTATTCAGAATTTAACTTCAAAAGCAGTTAAAGCTGCAAAAGTGGCAGGGGGTTGATTATGAGGGAAGAAACAAACTCTCTTTGCAAAAAAAATAAAACAATGACACAAAAAATGAAATGCATCATAGGGGCTTTTTTCAGTTTTTTGCCACTTAACATATATTTACCTGTTTGAAAACCTGAATTTTAAAGCCCTCAATTGCATTATTTCCTCAGTACCCATTTGTTGTTCATCCTTACAAACATGACATGCATGTCACCTCCCTAGAAACAATTTTCGTGCTCTCTTACAAAGCAATCTCTTTCTGCTCCTGTTTCGCTCAAGATGTATCTCCTTCCAAAGAGGTACCACAAAGGTACCACAAATTAAGTTGATACCCCACAATCTTCTTGGATTTTCTCTCTGTCTCCTGACAGACATGTGCCATTCCAGTCAGACCAGGACATGTTCTGACTTATTCATGGTCTTCTGCTACCCCAGCTACGGACCATACACATGGCTTGTGGAAGAATGGTGTGGAGCTCATTGGTAGCCTTCCTGCATGGATGTGAGCGCTCTGTAGACTAGTTGAACCATGATGCCACCTCTCAGCAGCCAGTCAGAAATTGCATGTTGATTTTCCCAGCAGTGGGATCTATGTGTGAGGAAAGTAGGCGTAGTGGGCTGGCCCCACATGTTCAGGTGACATAGTAGACATAGCCAAGATGATTTTATGTGATTTATGAAGTCCATAAGTAGAAGTTACAGCAAACCCCACCAGGAGCAGCCTGCTAGCTGCTCAGCCCATCTTCCAACTGACACACGCACACAACAGGCACCCAAGCATTCCACTCATCTCAGTCACACTAACATTCTACACAGAAAACTCACACTGGCTGAGCAGCTAGAGATAAGGTGAAAAGGAACATAACAGCATAACATGAGAATACTACATGTCCTATCCCTTTTATATTGAAAAATAAGTAGAACATCAATAAAAAGAAAACAACTAAACACAGCAATGTACAAAAGATGTAAATAGTCCATAAACCCTGGGATGAATGGTAAAACCACATCACGAAGGGAAAACAGACAAGCAAAGCAGGAAAGAAGGATGAAAGGATAGAAACAAATACTAACACCATCCTCCTCCTTTAATAGTGAACAAAGAAAAAGTAAATAGCCTAAGAAGAGCTCACATAACAAGTGAGAAAGACACACGTGAAGAGTAAAGGGAGAAACATACCCCAAGACTCCACACAACGGATGGACGACCCCCAAAGAGGTACTCTTCAACAAAGGAGACTATGGCCAACACACCACCCCTCATGTGAGGGACCATGCTAAGATGGGACTAACCCATAAGCTAAGCAGGTTAAAGACTAATGTTGCATGGGACTGACACCCAAGTGTAACAGGTAACGTTGCATGGGACTGACACCCAAATGTAACAGGTAACATTGCATGGGGCTAACACCCAAGAACTTGTGCAGCACAGTGTGACAAACGCACACATTACGTCGACGTGAAGCACAGGGTGACTTACACACAGCATAATGGCGTAAAAATACAGGGTGATGCGCAGAGCGGCTTACACACTGGACACAACATGACGTTAAAATGGGTATACAACCTTTACAACGCAACTTTTACAACGCACTACACTTACAACGCATTTTTTACAATGCAACATCCACTACAACGCATTCCATTACAACGCAGGACACTACAACGCATTTTTAAAAACTACCTTTACAACGCATTCCATTACAACGCATACTACCTTTACAACGCATACCATTACAACGCATAATATTACATTAAAACCCCTACACTATCCAACACTTACCCTACTGTTGCACCCCCTGGAGTTAGAATAGTAATTTTTACCCCTATACTATCCAACACTTGCCCTACTGTTGCACCCCCTGGAGTTAGAATAGTAATTTTTACCCCTATACTATCCAACACTTGCCCTACTGTTGCACCCCCTGGAGTTAGAATAGTAATTTTTACCCCTATACTATCCAACACTTGCCCTACTGTTGCACCCCCTGGAGTTAGAATAGTAATTTTTACCCCTATACTATCCAACACTTGCCCTACTGTTGCACCCCCTGGAGTTAGAATAGTAATTTTTACCCCTATACTATCCAACACTTGCCCTACTGTTGCACCCCCTGGAGTTAGAATAGTAATTTTTACCCCTATACTATCCAACACTTGCCCTACTGTTGCACCCCCTGGAGTTAGAATAGTAATTTTTACCCCTATACTATCCAACACTTGCCCTACTGTTGCGCCCCCTGGAGTTAGAATAGTAATTTTTTCCCCTATACTATCCAACACTTGCCCTACTGTTGCACCCCCTGGAGTTAGAATAGTAATTGTTACCCCTATACTATCCAACACTTACCCTACTGTTGCACCCCCTGGAGTTAGAATAGTAATTTTTACCCCTATACTATCCAACACTTACCCTACTGTTGCACCCCCTGGAGTTAGAATAGTAATTTTTACCCCTATACTATCCAACACTTGCCCTACTGTTGCACCCCCTGGAGTTAGAAATAGTAATTTTTACCCCTATACTATCCAACACTTGCCCTACTGTTGCACCCCCTGGAGTTAGAATAGTAATTTTTACCCCTATACTATCCAACACTTACCCTACTGTTGCACCCCCTGGAGTAAGAATAGTAATTTTTACCCCTATACTATCTAATACTTACCTTAAATCCAATGTAATATTATGCGTTGTAATGGTATGCGTTGTAAAGGTAGTATGCGTTGTAATGGAATGCGTTGTAAAGGTAGTTTTTAAAAATGCGTTGTAGTGTCCTGCGTTGTAATGGAATGCGTTGTAGTGGATGTTGCATTGTAAAAAATGCATTGTAAGTGCATGCGTTGTAAAAGTGTGCGTTGTAACGACATACATCCGTTAAAATGTGTAAGTGGGACTGACACCCATAACACACATCCAAAATACAGGATGTACATCAAACCCAAGTAATGTAAGGGATGACGTAAAAAGAGATAAGTCCAACAACATGAAGCGTAACAGCTAGTGTCACATGGGACTAATACCCAAGTACAGCATTAGTAAAAAACACAAATGCAGTACAGTGTGGCCCACGCACACAAGGTACAGAGACCAATGACTAGGAAATGAGACTAACACCCATACCAAAAATAACAAAGGGTAAAGACCAATGTTCCCTCTAATTTCTTTCTTCTGTATGCGGCAGTGGAAGGTCTCTGTGCGCTGCAACCATGGCTATGTGTGCCAGGAACCAGACCGCGCGTATGCGCGGCGCTAAATGTCACTCAAAACATTTACTTTAAAAAGTGAAAAGATGGTGCATTTTCACACATACAGTGCCACAATAAGGGTCTTAAGGGCAGTTTCCAAATTGGATAAACACGCCATGATATGAATTGGTTACACAGGCAAGTACACTTAAAGTTTAGAAAAGCACAAGACTTCAACGGTGGTACCACCATAAGATTTTAATAAATATTTTTAACTTGAGCACTGTTCATTGGGTGGGGAAATGTTGAGAGCCTATACAATATCACATATAAACAATAAGGGAGACATGTCAAGTGGTATCACTAGAGGGGTGACAGGGTTGATGCTTAGCCTCCATTATCTTAAACTGGTCTATAAATCTGTATTTTGAGTTACACCTTCTGTGATGCAGCTTTCCCTAGCATTCAAACTGCGCAAATGATTGAGGGGGATGAACAAGCAAATTGACAGGATTGAGCAGCACACAATCCATCAAAAGATCCCACCTGAAGATGCTGCAGTGGCGTGCAAAAAATGTGATAACTAGGTTCTAGCAATTTTCAGGCAACCATAAATATGTCAAGATAACTCTGAAGATTGATGGACCTGTTGCAGAGAGATCTAAGTTTTGTCTAGTGGAAGTTGACTCATCATCAAGTAGCCGAGGAGGTTAAAAAGCCGGATGAAAAGCTGGTGAACCATGCAGATCACAAATTACATGCAATGTAAATAGGTCAGTGCATTACTGCTTCGCTCAGAAAGCCCCTTTTGTTACTTGCAGTTTATAAGTTTAAATCCTAATATTGAACATTGAGCTATTAACTACCATAGAGCGGCATTTCCATTCATTGCAATGGCAGAAAACCTGCGACAGGCCACCCGAGCGGAAGAGTAACATAGCTTTTTATTGTAAGAACTTAAGGATGTTTCCGAACAGTAAATACAAAAATTCAGCCTTAAATTTAAAAATCTGCATTAAGAGGAATAACCTTCAATCTTGTTTTACTTGCAGAGATTTTTGCATATTTCCCACATCTTCATTGCTTTGATTTTGTTCACAAGAAAATATCACCCTTAGCCATCGAATGCTAGTCATCATAAGTACATTGAAATTATGAAAATGTCAAAGCAATCTGAAACCTTGGCAGCTATGCTCACTTTACTAAGAAAAGAGTAGAGCAAGTTTAAAAACAGGGCATGTGCTTTCAGAAAGTACACGTTGTGTTTTTAAACTTGCTCTACTCTTTTGTTAGTAATTGACAGGGTTGCCTCGGCTTCCCTTCTTGTTCAAAGGGACAATTCTGGGGGTTTTCACAAACAAATTTTTTAGGAGCTTTTTAATTGGAACTCACACTAGGCCACCCATTTGCTTCTCTTCTCACCTGCCAAAATGATTGCTAAGGAGGTGGCAGCTATGTATTCATGTTAATCACAGCCCCTTCACAGGCTGTGATTAACATGAATACTTACACAAAAGCCAACAATCTGGTGGTGGCATTGGGAGTGGTGGTGGTGTTATTAATAAAACAGGCTTTTGAAAACAACCCGTCAAGTGGCTTAAGTACAGATGACATGTAACACAGATGTGCTGTTGTCAGCTTCAGTCCATTAGCACAGGAATATGTGCTACCTAGAATTCACATGACTTAATTTGCTGATCATTTCTAAATCCATTTTACTTGGGGGCTGGAAACAGACATGAGATAATGCTGGTTAAAGTGATCGAAGGGGTGGCCATGCTCTTTAAGACAAGGCCGTACTAAGGAGGGACTAACAAGCCTATTAACGAATCCGAAGGCAGCATTTACGAAAGACAATGAGACAAGCCAATGGAAAATGTGGGAGGAGAGTGGATGCTGCTTCTCTCCCATACTCTACTATAGCAGTCTTGCAGAGCGAACAGCTCTGGGTCTGAGGACGATAGGTTGCCATCCAGCTCATCATCAATGAAGTCATTGTTAAACACACATGCTGCTGCATGGAGGACTGACGCACAGCAGCACACCCTCAACCCAGCAATGTGCAGATGGTGACCATAGCGCTATCTAACAAAGCCAGCCTTACTCTGAGTCACACGGTGCCCGTGGGCCAGGAGCAGGCAGATTGTGGTCTTTTGTTTAAGTATTGATGTTCATCACAGCTCATGAAGGGGCTCTGATTAACATCAATACATAAATCGTACAGCCACTCATTCAAGCTCCAGTACATGCACACGGCATGCTACGGGCATGGGATTATGTGATCCCTGCCGCACATTCACACCCACCCCTTGACAAAAAGGAGATTGTGTCTCTTGATACCCCTGTGTATAATGATAAGGCGGACAGTAGTGCAGACAGAGATAGGCTCCCAGAAACACCCATGTCACATGACTAACTCTTCATAGCAGAGACAGTAGTCAGAGGCTTGAGCTTGAAATATGGTTGATCTGATCCCAAACACATATGTTAGAAATATAAAGACCAAAAAGTGGGTGCATGGACACATCCGCACCATAATCCATTTACTATCTATATTCTATTGGACAAATGCCCAGACAAATCTAATTCTACCTTGCCCAGTTTGAGGTGTGTAATTGACTAAGAGCCAATTGCGCCAGATGATATTCCCCAATTAAACATTTTTTTTTCCCCACTAAAGAACCCTGGCCACAGTATTAAATGCTGTGTGGAAGTCAACATCATTATTTTTGGTTTATCACAATACGCTTTCGACCAGTGACCCAAAGAGCAAAACAGTGGTTGACAGTAGAGTGCCCATCTCGAAATGCTCCCTGTTCTAATGGCATTAAGTTGCTCCCAACAATCCACTCTATTGGTAATTTTGCAAATATATTGGAGCATATTTATATAGCGCAAACTTGACCCGAAGGTATTGGAGCGCTTTACATGAGCACCGTATTTACATTACACATTCAGGCACAGGGAGATTAAGTGATTTGCCCACAATCACAGGATATGGACGCGACCTTGAGGCTCGAACTCTGGTTTCCAGCACCAAAGTTCATCAGAGCCCCTTCACGGGCTGTGAATTACCATCAATACTTAAACAAAATGCCACAATCGTCCCCGCACTGCGCTTTACTAACAAAAAGAGTAGAGCCAGTGTTGCAGGGATTCTGCTTATGCACAGAACTATGCGCAGGAAACCAGGACCTCAGAGAATTGTGGTGTACCAGAAACTCCCCTCAGAACCAAGAACCCCTATCCGACTAGCTTAGTGTCACATTCGTTATCCGAGATTTAGCTCGGCGGTCCCAATGTATAGACAACCCAGAACAAGCGACTTAGATACTCTCAGGAGTGGTGGGAATCCGAAATACCCGTAGGTAGCTATATATCAGTCCACAACAGAATAACAAAGACACGGTAAAGTTTAAAGAGTTTATTTTATAAACCTCGCGTCCTAAGATGCAGTACTTTGGCTAACACAAGCAGACACATGGTTAGGATCAGCACCATCAGCATTGTTACAATACCATAGAAAATGAAAGGAGTAATCATGACAATAATGACAGTGGAAAGCGACCACCCTCCTTTCTCTAGCACCTAATAAGTTATTATTAGACTATTAGAAGGTCTCTTAGGCTTGCATGGGGGACCCCATACCTTATAGATCAGCTTAGTGGAATCACATCACAGAATCAGCTAGGCTCTCTCCTGCAACAGCTCTTCGTTTCGAATGTGTCAGAAAACATGCTGCTTTACAATATTAAAGGACTCGTCTTTCAGGTATTGGCAGCTGTATGTATGTTATGGCTAAGAAGTGGTACGATCAACCTGAACACAACAACCTGCACCGTCTAGTGACCCAGACTCGTTCTTTACACGGTGTACAGACCAAGGTCACTGCTCACTGTTAAGGATGTTAAACAACAGACGGTTCTCATGTGAAGCAAAGTCGAGTCAGCAGTTCTCGAATGAATAACATGTAACAACAGTGTCACGTGCAAAAGCAGCAGAAGCGGCAAGCTGGCTTTCTAACAGCCGTCGAGGTTATGCTAACTTAGCGTTGTACATAGGGAGTGGTTAACCCATACTACACCCCCCCTTGATCGGACTACTAACCACTAGGGGCGCACTTATCAAGAACGCAGAGTTCAAGTTAGAAAGAACGGAACCAAGGGCATGAACTATAAGTCCATAAGTCTATAAGTCCATATAAGGTAAGTGTAAGTTCGAAAAGAAAACAAATTCAAAAACAGAAAAAGATGTCGTCAGGTGAAAAAACCATGAAAAAATGGGGAAAAAATTACATCGATGGATACACCATGAGTCGACCAAGACAAAGAGTCAATCCATAAAGGTATAGGCACAATAAGTTGCAACAGCCTCCAAGAGGAAATCATTGGAGCGTTCCGCAAAAGTATCTGCCATCCAATTCAGCAAGGGAAAGGAACATACGTGTTCACTCACAATTGGAGCTTCCAGCACCACACGGGGACAACAGGAAGGTTCCTCGATATAACTTCGTTGCAGAAAGTCAATCGCAGCCTCTTCAATGGCCCAATTTCCAAGGACTCCATGTGCCGCACCCAAGGCCATAAACCCAACACCAGAACATTAAAACTCATGAGCCGTTAAGGGGCCCATTAGTTGACCAAAATCCGGTACAGGTGACACCGAGGTTGACAGGCATAAATCCAGAGCCCACTGGAATGGACAATCCAGGCAGTGAAAGACGGGTTGCACACAAGTAAAGAAGGGAAACCGGAAGGACAATCCATACGCGACACTTAAACGTGCCATAGTATTCAAGCATCCGGTTACGCAGATGTAACAGCCAGGGCGTGTTGTCTCGGTACGCAAGTTGCGCAGCCATTGCGTAGGACGCAAATCAACAGAAGTATTCCAGCTATGAGGGCGAGAAGCAAAGGAAGACCTCCGAAGATGCTGGAAAAAATAGAATGAAAAAATGCGGGAATCACACCAAAAATAGTTTGAAAGGAGATCACGAGGCCAGAGCCCACAAGTTTAAAAAAATGAACTATGCCGGTCGTAGACGAGGCATTAAAGATAGTCTGTATCAATGTTCCAAAATGGAAGGGGAGGTCAGTATTCAAAAGCGCCTGCACCTCCGTGCGGGTGTTTGCCACGTGAAGAAGAAAAGTTTCACGGGATGAAGTCAAAGCGACCTCCCTTTGAGACAAAAGAGCCCTTATTCTGCTCATCTGGTTGAACTCTGCGCTCAAGGTTGGAATCGAAGACCAGATAGAAACATCGAGCCGGCTATGCGGGGGTGGGAAAAGGACAATATTACAGCAAACTACACGCTGTGAAACAGTGACTATGTATGGTATGCCCTTTAGCATTCCAAAGCAATTTTCATTATTTAAAAACAAATAACTACCGTTAGCAAGCAGTGTAAATGAAGGGGTTATAACTGGCACCGGTACACCTTTCAGGACGCAAGCCCAATTAGGAGCGTGTACATTGCAAGCACCATGTAATTGTATGTGTCTACACACAACAGAATGATCAGGAGCAGAAGTGCATTCCTCACCCTTCAGATAAACCTCTGTGCCCTCCCGCATGCATCTATATGTAAACGGGAGCGACCAAACTTCGTACAGGAACGCACTACCAAGTTGTTCATATCTGCCAAGAGCATAATGTTTCATGCACGAACTAAACTTAAAAAGTGAAAAAGGTAAAGTGATCACGTCGTGGAAAAACCACACGGCAGAATTTAACTCAGCAATAGAGAACGGCAATGGTTCTAATTTCTCAATGTGCAGTAATGAATAAGTTGCATCCTTCATAGACATAAACTGTTGTTTCGCAGTTAAATTAAAAGGGAGGAACAAAGAGGAAACATTCATGTAATCCCATGGGACCTTCCCTGCCTTTAACGTTTGCAAAGTCCATGCAAACTGCATAACAGAACGCAACTGATTCTGGCCATGGTACAACACAGACAAATCATCCTGCACAATATCTACGACAGATGAAACGATAATATCTAAAGTGTAAATTCTAGACGACAAGGTATTTATACTATTATCAATCACAGCCAAAACTTTTTCCATATTGGCCTGGTCAATAGCACGTAATCTGGACGCAGCCTCGATTTGCGACATTTCCCAAACTTCGTTGTAAATAGCATATACCCATCTTTTGGACCTGCCTATTGCAGGACCTTTAATAAAATCATTCAGATCAATTTTGTCGTCTAAACGTGACAAATGAAGTTTAACAGATGCTAATGTGGAATGTTGTAGCCACGACTGGCATAACTTACCCACAGAGTAGGTAGTTACAGTGTGTGATGATTCAAAACGAGGATCTACCCTGACTTGAGTGTACCCAGGTGCCAAGGCTAAAAATCGACGTTGACAGGAATCTGAACCAGTTTGCCATACCAACCACCCCTCAGGATTAAACAATGAAACATTAAAGGTGGTGTTGGAAATGAGGGACTGCAACCTACTAAGGGAAAGATCTGTGTAATTACCCCAGCCGGGATAAGCACCCAGACCAGGGATCGTGGGGGAATTCAATCTTTTAGACGTTGCCAAACCAAAACAGGTTGTCTGATAAACAGATGAATTCAAAAACAATATATGGTTCGGGATAAGACAGGCACGATGCAAAGCTTCAGTTCCCTGAACCTGCCATGGTTTAGTTCCCCAAACCGATTTAAGATCGATAGTAGCTTTCCATAGCTCATAGCCTCCGATAGCCAATTCGTCCATAAAGGACTTGGAATATAATAATTTGGTATGTGTCAACCTAACCTTAGAGGCGGACTCAGCCGCCACTTTAAAATAAAAGGAGGTCGGTTTAGACACACTAAAATCCGAGAAATATGTGAACTTGTTCACCAATGTGGCAGAACTGCCATGATAAGGGGCCGGACAGTGTTCCCATTGTGTGTAATGTACAAAATTACGGAAAGTATTTGCTCTGTGTAGGAAATGTGTACCATAATGCTGATAACAAAATTGTTCACCATAATTAGCAGAATTTAAATACAAATCTTCAGCATCAAATGCAGCATAATATTTTAGATCAGAAAATAGTGCTTCTATTGCATGTGCATCCCAATCATCAGATCGGATATTCTGTTTAACTACATCACCCATAGAAACACGAAATACATTAGGCACATTAATCACTTCGGTAGGTCCATGAATTTGAAATTTAACAGCATCCCAAGCGATCCCATCACGCACAGGCCAGGCAGTAATGTTCACAAAAGTCTGGTCCCTTTTCATAATGTGTGATGAGGAATGGGGGGCCAAAGTTCCATCAATTAATCCAATTGTAGATCTTTCAGTAAGGTAGTGTCCATTGATAAGTTTAAAAAACACTACCACAAAGCCAATTGTCATGAACAAAAAAATACATATTAGCACCAGCCAGATGTAAGTCCATGGTGCCACCAAAGAATGTCTCTTGAACCAGGCAAAAAATATAGCAATTTTGGAAGGGGCAGTGGAAGTCATTGATTCAGTGTCAAAGGAAGAATGTGACTGGTTAATCGCTGTCGAATGTAACAGAGGCAGCGGGACACCTGCAGGATAAGCATACTCAGGATCATCAGGCAAACCACCATCAGTAGGCGGCATCGGAGGGTCAGCAACTGCATGCATCTCAACGGCAACCTCAGGCATGATGTTCAAGGGCGGCATCACAACAGAATTTAGCAGAATGGAAGGGCAAGAAACTGAAGGTGTCATACTATGGAGAATCGGCCACCCGCTGTAGCTTGACATTGTCAATCGAGATGTACCTGTTATCCTTGCGACCAGGAAGTGGTGGTAAAATAACTGTACGTGTACCCTGGACTCCAAGCACCGGGACCGGTGCACGATAAGAGGGGCCAAACTCCTTCTTGTTCTCCACCTTCTCACGGACCAGGTCGCCAACTCGAGGTAGCCAGCCGACTACCGGAATCTGGAGCTCAGCTTCGCATGTAGAGGGTACGTGTTCCTTTGCTAGAGTGTCTCTGGCTTCTTGAAGATTCTGCAATACAGCACAGTGATCATCTAGGTCAAAAGGCGCGGCAGCCGCCGCCATGTCTAGACCCTCAAGGTCCGGAACAAACATTCGTACTCCAAAGAGCATCATGAATGGGGTCCGCCACCCAGAGACCTTCTAGGGAGATTATTAAGTGCACGTTGCACATCATACAAGTGGGTTAGCCAGCTTCGGCCTGTACCTAAAACCGTTGCTGTCAAAGATTGCTTTAGGTCACGGTTCATTCGCTCCAAAACACTATTGCCCTCAGGCCGGTATGGAGACGAAAATTTGACTTGGACCCCCAAACTTCTCATGGCTTCTTTGTAAGCCCTAGAGGCAAACGCAGGGCCCTGGTCAGAATGAAGGGTACCACATGCAAAACTCCCAATAAAGACACGCAAATCCTTGATGACCGTCCGGGCATCAGTACTCCTTTGCGGCCACACCCACAGAAAACGTGTGCACGAATCCACTGCAACCAAGATGTACTTGTACGCAGTATCAGAGGAAAAAGGACCGCAGTGATCTAAATAAACACACGCAAGTGGTTGATTAGATATATACAGCTGCGTTTGTGGTGGACGCGCGACAGAAGAAGGTTTAATCTGCTGGCAAATGTCACATAAAAGGACATAAGCTCGCGCTTGTTTGTACAAACCGTACCACCAGTAACGTTGCTGCAAAAGAGATACAGTCGCCGAAACGCCGGCATGCGCAGACGCAACACCTTCGTGGGCAGCTGTAATCAGAGATGGTCTGCAGTCCGCGTTGGGAATCAATCTGTCACCAACGTCGTTAATCCTCACTAACGGGACGTTATCAGGACTTAAACGATAATGGTAGCGGGAAGGGAATCCTTTCGGAAAGCCCGTCCCTGTCTCGGACGCAGCAATAGCTGCCAAGATGTCATCATCAATCCTAGTTTTGGATCTTGTAACTGCTGCTACTAAATATGTCGCCACTGCAGTTTTTGCTGCCTCGTTAGCCAAACTGTTACTGACAGCATAGACACCAACTCGTTGGTGACCAAGAGTGTGAATTACATTCATGAGGGGCAGACCTTCTTTAAGTTCTGCCACTCAAACCCAAAGCGTTTTGTGCTTTACTGTGCTACCTTTCGAATCACGAAAATCATTGTGACTCCAAAAGTGGAGATTCTCGTTGTATGATTGAACACAATAGTACGAGTCACTCACTATAAGAGTAGTGACTCGAGGATCAGCAAACTCCAGTGCAAGCACCAGAGCTTTCAGTTCTGCCAACTGCGCGGTACAATCACCCAATGACTGCGTATGCATGACATCAGACTGGAACTCACCGTTCACGAAAGTACCTACTGCAATTGCACAGGCCGCTGAATAGGTATGCTTTGATCCAGTTGCGGGTTGCGCAGACCCATCAGTGTAAATGACACAATGGTACTCCTCGAGCGGGTGCAATGTCAGAGGAGCCGGATGAACAAATTCATACTCCAAGAACTCCTGTGTCTGTAATGCTGCGTCAAAGATATATGTGACGTCAGGCGAGGCCAAGGAGGTTGCCCATTGTATCCACCTTGGATGCAAAGCCTTAGAATTTGGTACACTGGCTTTAGTGACCACCTCAAGAGCAGGGTACGGTGTTACCACCAGCATGTGCTTCCCCTGTGATAGTGCTCGCTCTTTCAGGATCGCCATCTGAACTGCTGTCAGTACTTTTTCGACAGTGGAGAAGCGCAGCTCAGCCGAAGTGTACAGATGAGATTTGTATGCAATGGGGACGGTGTCGCCCTCATTGAACGTCAAGTAGGTGAAACCCACTGCACCCGGTACAATTCTAATGACCAGGTTAGTGTGGTTATCACGAGTTTGTAAGAATTTTGAAGTAAGAAGATCAGACTGCAAAGATTGCAATGCAGCCGAATGCTCAGGCAGCCAGCAAGATTTGGTAAGAGTAGGTTGTACCAAGGCATAAAGCAACTTGATACGCTGGGCATAATCAGGAATGTAGGTACGACCGAAATTCAGAAAACCCAGCAAAGATTGTAATTTCTTCAGTGTCGTAGGAGTACTAAGGCGTGCGCATTTCTCAAGGAACTGCGGAGCCAAGCCGCGACCCTCATGATTGAGTTCGTACCCCAAGAACAACACTGTGAATTCGGCAATGTGGGACTTCGCAAAGTTGAACTTGTAACCGAAGTCAGCAAACATAGTTATTATGTTATCCACGCGAGCAAGGTGTGGAAGCAACTCGTCGTCCGTCAGGTAGATGTCATCTACATACGAATATGCTTCCGGGTCGATCATCTCCAAGTGAGAGACCACACGAGCAGCAAAGACCCCGGGGCTATTTTTATAGCCCATCGGGAGCCTTTTGAACTTCTTTTGTTTGCCACCCGAGGTAAATGCCGTCCACTCATAGCTATGAGGGAAAGGTTGTGGCTATAAAAGCCATTGGAGATGGCAAGAGTAGTTTTAAATCGTTTTCTCACGAGACTATCGACGAGAGCCGAACTGTGTGTATTCTTTACCGCACATGTCCGGCAGTGCGAATTTAAGTGCCGGTAAAACTAGGCGGTACGATCCGTCAGGCTTCGTCACAGTGAATAAAGGATTATTCATGGGTGACACACATGTTTCAATTACTCCCTGATATTCCAATTGTTCAAGGATGGACGCGACATGAGATCGAGCCTCGCGACGCATGGGGTATTGGGGTTGTGGCTGGGGTTCCGACCGAATCGTATGATTGGGAGAAAATTTGTCCCAGCCCACCTGAGTACGGTACAACGCAGGTGCGAGCACCTGCGCCCACTCCCCGGCTAACCTGTTAGAATGTTCCAGTGGCACCGTGTGCCCAAAGGACGGGAGGATTACTACCTCCCCTCTAGGAGCCTCTAAAACGAAAGCCGAGGGCCAATCTGCCTCCGCCAAAAGGATATCATAGGTGGAGGTTAGATTATCCCAAAATACCACTTTAATTTTACGTTGTATGTCACCCTCAATTAAAAGGACAATTTCAAACATCCGTTCAGGGGGAGCTACTTGAGTATCAGCAGTTTCAACACTTACAAATGTATCAGTTGCTGTCGCCGCCAGAAATGGACGCAGTGCTTGTCGCACTACTGTAACTTCTGCCGCGCTGTCTAGCAGCGTTAGTGCCCATGTCTGGTTCAGAAGCTGTGTCCGTACCATCTGAGGCATATCTCGCAGTCAGAGCAGTAACTTTTTTCTTCTGAAACGGGGGTCTTTGACGTGCAGACTCGTCCTGCTTGCCTTTACCGTCAGTCTGACGGGGCTGCTCACGACCTTGAGCACCCCTTCCTTTCCCACGATCTCCGCCACCGGATTGAAAAGCCGATGTTTCCTGTGAAGAACGAGGAGAGCGTTGTTCAGGAACCTGAAATCTATCAGGTGACTTAATATTAGAACGATTGCGCAAATCATAAGTGCGTTCACTTTGTATCTGCACCGGCGACGCAGAACGAGACCTCCGTTTCTCTTGCTGCTTCCCTTCTTTTTTAGCTCGCCAACTTTGTTTTGGAAAGTTGGGCTTCTTGTCTTTGGTAGACAAACTCACTTTAGGCTGCTGCACCACAGTAGGAATGATCACGGCGGGTTTCACACCCAAGGCGCTACGACCCACCATTCTGTAGGCTTTCGCTATAATTTTAGCGAATTCCTTTGGCCTGTCGCCCAGATCCACAAGTGCCAACATTTTGCACACTTGGAATTGCATGGCATCTCCTTTGAGGTTGCCCATAACCATGGAACAAACAATATCGAAGCTGTCGACAAGCCTCATTCCCAACTCAATTGCTGCCTCTGCACCATGATTGTCTTGGACCTTCTTGATGACCGAGCGCAGTACAGATATAGACGGAGTGCCATAGCACTTCGCATAGGTCGCAGCAAAGACCTTGCCCTAATTGTCACAGTTGACCATATCCGGGACCAGATCCTTCGGCAAAGTAATAGTGAATATCCTGTGTTTATCCACAGAAGAAGTATGTGGAAACACGGCTTCTAATTGAACAAATTTTTCAGCAAGCCAGTAAGGAAATTTATCCCTATTTTGGGGGCGCTTGCCGACAACCGCATTAACCATAACAGGACTGATGACCACCGCGTGATGGTCCGTCGTGTGGCCCGCAACTGCAGGTGCCCCACCTGTACATTGCGAGACACGTACTGCACTAACGCCCTATGGACCGTAATCAGGGCAGTGTGTAGCACTCGTAACTCCGCCACCGCCACAGTCATGTAGCGGAGATGGGGTGTATAACCGGCCAGCACCGGCCATGTGGCCCCTGCAATAGACAACGGGCCCATTCTCGCCGGTACTACCGCATGGGGAAGGGCGCCATTAAACCAAATAGTATGCTGCCAGGCAGTGAGAGGAATCTCAAGTGTCCGATAAGGGGCATAGGCTGCAGGCACCGCTGTGTGAGTATATTCGTGGAACAAATTGTCGTTTGCATCCACTGCCTCAAACGTCACCCAAGAGTAAAACAACTCATATGGGAATCCCGCGTCAGCGCCTACCACTAAAATAACAGCCAAGCCATCATCAGGGACCCCATAGACCCGTAAATGTGCGGTCAGGGGAACCCGACTATGCGCGGCAACATTGACCGCCATCGGGACACTCAGAAGAACAACAAAAAGCTCTACTTTAGCCCTGGGGTTCAGAAAAAGAAAACGTTTTTAATTATCAAGCTTGAAAGAACCTTTAGTCGAAACCTAGGTAGGTTAAGCCGTCAATCCCGTTGTCTGGAAACCAGAGTGAGGGCGTTGTGGACCAATAAAAGCACTACTAAGGCGTCTCAGATCAAAAGACCAAACGTTAGGTGCGCCATGTTGCAGGGATTCTGCTTATGCACAGAACTATGCGCAGGAAACCAGGACCTCAGAGAATTGTGGTGTACCAGAAACTCCCCTCAGAACCAAGAACCCCTATCCGACTAGCTTAGTGTCACATTCGTTATCCGAGATTTAGCTCGGCGGTCCCAATGTATAGACAACCCAGAACAAGCGACTTAGATACTCTCAGGAGTGGTGGGAATCCGAAATACCCGTAGGTAGCTACATATCAGTCCACAACAGAATAACAAAGACATGGTAAAGTTTAAAGAGTTTATTTTATAAACCTCGCGTCCTAAGATGCAGTACTTTGGCTAACACAAGCAGACAAATGGTTAGGATCAGCACCATCAGCATTGTTACAATACCATAGAAAATGAAAGGAGCAATCATAATAATAATGACAGTGGAAAGCGACCACCCTCCTTTCTCTAGCAACTAATAAGTTATTATTAGACTATTAGAAGGTCTCTTAGGCTTGCATGGGGGACCCCATACCTTATAGATCAGCTTAGTGGAATCACATCACAGGATCAGCTAGGCTCTCTCCTGCAACAGCTCTTCGTTTCGAATGTGTCAGAAAACATGCTGCTTTACAATATTAAAGGACTCGTCTTTCAGGTATTGGCAGCTGTATGTATGTTATGGCTAAGAAGTGGTGCGATCAACCTGAACACAACAACCTGCACCGTCTAGTGACCCAGACTCGTTCTTTACACGGTGTACAGACCAAGGTCACTGCTCACTGTTAAGGATGTTAAACAACAGACGGTTCTAATGTGAAGCAAAGTCGATTCAGCAGTTCTCGAATGAATAACATGTAACAACAGTGTCGCGTGCAAAAGCAGCAGAAGCGGCAAGCTGGCTTTCTAACAGCCATCGAGGTTATGCTAACTTAGCGTTGTACATAGGGAGTGGTTAACCCATACTACACCAGTTTCAAAATACAGCGTGTACTTTCTGAAAGTACACGCTGTGTTTTTAAACTGGCTCTACTCTTTTGTTAGTAAAGCGCGGTGCGGGGACGATTGTGGCCTTTTGTTTAAGAATTGATGGTAATCACAGCCCGTGAAGGAGCTCTGATTACCATCAATACTTAAACAAAAGGCCACACCTTCCAGAATTCACACACAGTTGAGACAGTAGTTTGTAGAAGATTTTATGTGATTTATTAAGTCCATAAGTAGAAGTTAAAGCAAACCTCACCAGGAGCAGCCTGCTAGCTGCTCAGCCCATCTTCCAACTGACGCACTCACACACCAGGCACCCAAGCATTCCACTCATGTCAGTCACACCAACATTCTACACGGAACACTCACACTGGCTGAGCAGCTAGAGATAAGGTGAAAAGGAACATAACAGCATAACGTGAGAATACTACAGTAGGCCCTGCCATTTGCAGCTGCTTCCTCCTTTGCATCTTCTTCTTTCCAGATCAACATGTGGACCTTAAATGCCTTGACTGTGCCTGGCATTTCTGGTGGTTCTCGTCAGAACCTCAATGCTGCATATACTTTATTGTGTGATGGGGCAACAACGCATAAGGGTAGGACCACATTACTCTGAGATATCTGGCACTGTTTTTGTTATTAAAAAAGGTTCTGGAAGTAACAATGCTTCCTTTTTTTCATGCAGTATTGTTATAGTTTTGTGCACCTCCTACAAGGATGCGGGGCTTGGTAGTTTGTGGTTTGTGTGCTTATGTGTTGGGGAGAGACTTTCTGGATGGCTTTCCACTATGAAGAGCACACTGAAAAGAGGCATCATCAGCTCTCAGCAGAGCATGAGGAGAGCAGCAAAATGATGAGTAAATCTTCTCCAGAAAAATCTTTTTCCTTTCACGGAGGCTCAGAATAAAACTGTAATTTGATCATTGGCAGAAACTCACAAGAGTTACAGTAGAAGTAATCCTGTTCTGATAAAATATTGCTCTTCTTTCACCCTTCCATTGTGGTTTCTTGTGTCATCTCCTCTCCTTTCCTTTTCTTTATCACAACCACCCCTTAATATTTTGAGGAGAATACGATTGAAGAGGATCCCAATCTATATGTAAATATCGGTGCATCTCACTATCAGAAATTTCTCAGATTCTGCAGATTTGAGTCCTGTAACTCAGTTTAAAGCCAGTACGAAGAGTCTTACCCAAGGGGTTACCTCCTCTGGGTCCACTGGCTCAAGGTACTGGTGTCCTTCTGCAGCCCTACCTGCCTGATTAGGTAATTAATGTGTTTTCTTCAATTTGACCATGGATTTGAAAGCAGTACTTTAGTTGTCGTCAACCGCCCGAGCAGTAGATGTTTATGTTGAGATTGTGGTTTTGGAGCCTCTTATGGTGTACGTTAGCAACTGCCAGGGAATGGCTGCATGTTCAAAGCAAGATGGTATATACCTGACTCACTGGGCAAGGGATAGGCACTCAGGATTACAGCAAATATTGTTGGCTGTCTCTTCTATGTTCAAGTTTTGTTATATTCAATCTATAGATTAATGATGCCTTTGGGAAATCTGTACTTGTGTCCTCTACTACATTAGCACCTGGTCTTTTGGGATGATGCCTGACATGATTTTGAGATCTTAACACCTGTTCCCGATGAACATCATACAATCGTAGTGAGGGGACTCCAACGTTATTAGCTCTCTCCCTCCAGACCCTGTCAAGACTCCCTTCAGTACAGCGGCGGATCCAGGATCAAACTCAAATTGACATCTGATGTCATTTGAGATGTAATCAGTGATGTCCTAAATGATATCATATAACATGTCATGAGTGGCGTAATATACAGGGCCACTGGAATTAGGTGGCAGGGGAGGGTCAAATTATGAAGCCGGGTTGAGTAAATTATTCAGAAAGAAAAGGCAAATTATGCAGCATTATGCTGCACTTTTTTAAAATCTATTATTTTATTGTTTTTACAGTTGTTAACACTGTCTGAACCTTGGTGGCACCTCATTAGTACCAGTTAAACACCCAAAATAATAAAAAGCTACAGAAATGTGACCAGTCAATGTTTGCAAACGACCTTCCACTGGGCGGCAGCACATGCCGCTGCGTTTTTGCTAACTTTAGCACCAGCAGTCCCATCAAAAAATGAATTCTATAACACGTCACAGCAAGGATTAATTGTGACAGAAGCAGTACAATTACTAAACATATGTGTCGTAAATGGCCCTTTTTGCATGCTTATCCCCAAACCTTTGGTTCTTCCTCCTATTTTTCCTGATCTGTTTTTGTTAGTTTCAGGACTCTGGGCACTTTACCACTGCTAATCAGTGCTTAAGTGCATACGCTCTCTGTGTAAATTCTGATTATGATTGGTTACCCATGACTGGCATATTTGATTTACTGGATACTCCCTAGTAAAGTGCACTAAGTGTGCCAGGGCTTGTAAATTAAATGCTATTAGTGGGCCTGCAGCACTGATTGTGCCACCCACATAAGTAGCCCTGCAAAGGTATCTCAGACCAGCCAATGCATTGTCTGTGTGCAGTTTTAAAACTGCCATGTCAACCTGGCAAGTACACCCATTTGCCAGGCCCTAACCTTCCCTCTTTTTACATGTAAGACACCCCTCAGGTAGGCCCAGGGTGCAGTGTGTGTGAAAGGTAGGACATGTACTGGTGTGTGTGACATGTCCTTATAGTCAAATACTGTGGGGCATATTATCAAGAACGGCGTTAAAATTATCGCCGCTTTAGCGGCAGGAAACTGCCGCTAAAGCGGCGATAATGGACTTGAAAATATGCCCTTGTGAATTCCAATAGAAGCCCATGTTCTGGTGTGTACAGGGGCTTCTATTGGGATTCTCAAGGGCATATTATCAAGCCCATTATCGCCGCTTTACCAGTAGTTTCCTGTCGCTAAAACAGCAATAATTTTAATGCTTTTCTTGATAATATGCCCCGTGTCTATCGTTTTTCACTATTGAAAGGCTATCTGTCCCATAGGCTAACATGTTAGTTACTTTGTAACATCTTACAGGTATAACATTCCATTGGGACAAGATAGAGAGGTGGAGTTTAGGCTCAGAATTTAATAACATATCTTTTTACTGAGATGGTTTTTAAATTGTGTGTTTGAAAATGCCACTTTTAGAAAGTAGGCATTTTCTTATTTAACCATTCGGTGTGCCTCTGCTGGTTTTTGTATTGACTGTCTGGTTTTGGAGTGACAGGGGCTGGGGAATTCACTGTGGACACCCAGAAAGGGGTTTGAAGTGTGTCCTAACTTTCCTGTGTGACTCAGAGCTGAGCTGAATGGACATTTTTCACATTCTTTTTATTCAAGATTTTGTGTATACGATTACAATGAATCACATATTCATCCATACATATATTGTGATTTAGCAGTTACAGTGCACTATATAATGTCCATCCTTCTGGCTTGTCATAATTTACAAAGCCCACATGTGATATATCACATTTAGTAATTTTTATAAGGTGTTCAGTGCAACTTGAGAGATCTAACATGATCCTGTCGACATTCTAGTAAATCGCAATTGTGCTGTTCCAAATAGCATAGTGTTGACCTTACAATAGGGGAGGGAGGTCCATGGGAGATGTGAGAGGGAGGGAGGAGGTCCTAGGGTGCGCAGTTGGCTCTGTCGGTCATGAGTCTCATTATGACGTCAAATACAGCACTCCAATATGTGTGGATCTGGGGGGCAATCCCACACTGAGTGCAGAAAGGTTGCCGCAGGGGCCCTACATCTTAGACAACGTGCCTCCGCTGCCAATCCAAGTCTCATGAGTCATGCAGGGGTTCTGTACGTGAAATGCAGAAATTAAAATGTATAAGGAGCTTCCGATATTTCTGGGAGAGGGCGCACGCTTGCGCACAACAATTGATCGTTTGCTCCTGTGTGATGGGTGTGCCCAGCGCAGTTTGCCACTCTTGGCAAGCCCTGCTCTCTCACATTCCGGGGCGGTGCTTTGCATGTCTATCTAGTGACCTGTGATTCACTTGTGTGGGAATGGTTTTTTTAAAAAGTGCTCCAAAGTCTGGAATGTGTCCGGTGCCTCAGGGAAGGTAGGATGATTGGTGCACAACGCAGCACGCACCTGGAAATATGTCATTTTCTCTAGTACTGTCAGCTCCTGCTCCTCCTGGATCTGGCGAAAGGCAATGAAAGTGTGTCCCAGGTACACGTCTCCAATTTTTGTGAGTTTCATCGCTCTGAGTCGGGCACAAGGGCTAGCCTCCGTCAGGGATGATAGGAACTGGTGCTTTATCAGAGGTACCTGAGGGGCGTGCATGATGCCAATTTTAGCCCTCCCCTTCAGGTTCTATCTCTTTCCTGTGTCTGGGTTGCGGCTGGTATAGGGTCATCGGGAGTGGGACCAGGTCCACTTGATCCTACTCCGGTGCTGTATGCGCCATGAACTGTGTTGGGTAGATCCAGTAATAAGCAAATTGCTCCTGAGCGCACCAATAGTACAGCTCTAGGTCCTGAGCTCCGAGTCCTCCCTGCTCAAAAGGGAGAGTGTGCCCCTCCCATGAGACCGGGGGCTGCCTGCCCGCCCATGCCAAGGTCACCATGTTGGAACGCAGCCACCGTCTAAAGCAGGCTGTGAGGGTAAGCGGAATGTAGTAAAAAGATACAAGAGTTTGGGCAGCACCACCATCTTGGCGATGGCCACTCTTCCAACTAGGGATAAGGGAAGCGCAATCCACCTCTTTATGTGCTGTTGCAGCCAGTCTATAAACTTCCCATAGTTGGAGCGCCAGAGTTCATCAGGATCTCAGCTAAGCCATATTCCCCGATATTCCACTGGGTCTCGCGTCCACTGTAAGGGGGACTCCATCTGTGTCTGCGTTGTGGCCTCCGTGAGCGGGAATATCAGTGATTTGCACCAGTTTATTGCTGTTCACGTCAGGCCTCCGAAACACAGGAATTCCTGAATCAGTGGCTCCAGGTTGTCGTTGGGGTTCTTGACGTACAGTGTCACATGTTCCGCGTAAAGCGACACCAGCACTACAATTGTGGTAAATGCCAGTCCCCTTCGTGCATGGTGCTGCCGCAGTCTGGCCACCAGAGGCTCCATGGCTACGGCAAAAAGCAGGGGCAACAGAGGGCACCCCTGACGTGTGCCGCGAGAGATCGGGAGGGGGCGGTGATCACCCCATTGACCCTGATGCGCGCCATAGGGAGAGAGTAGAGCAGTGATATCTCCTGCATTGTGGCACAAAGAGTGCGTAGGTTGTAGGCAGTAGATCTGCCTGGGACGAACCCACACAGGTCAGGGCGGAGTATCATAGGCAAGAAGGCACGCCACAAACAATTTCGCCAAGATCTTATTGTCATATTTTCATGGAAAGTGGGTGGTACGAATCGCATTGTGAAGGGTCCTTATTCGGTTTAAGAATTGTAATAATGAGAGCCTCCCGGAGCGATAGGGGGAGAGATCCACACTCCACCGAGTCTTGATACATGTCTATCAACTGGGGAGCAAGTAGGTCAGCATACTCTTATAGAAGGTGGCTGGCAGGCCACCTAGGCCCAACGTTCTCTCAGCCGCGGGGGAACGGATTGCACCGATCACCTCCTCAGCCATGAAAGGCTTGTCCAGGTATGCTCTGTGACCCGCCTCAAGCCATTGCAGCTACAAAGTGTCGAGATATTCTGCCACCTCAGAGGCGTCGGTTTGTAGCTGTGCCTGATAAAGGGAGGAAGAGAAAGAGACCATTTCCTCTTGTACGCTTTTTGACCCGTCATCCCCTCACCGTCCGCTGAGCACAGTTTAAGAAATATAATCACTGGCCCATGGGTTCCTGAGCAGTCCTGCCAGGGTTTTGCCTGCTCTGTCCCCTTCACCGTACCGCCACGCTTTGGTCTCCCTTCCCAGGAATAGGACCATTCTCTGGGCAGTCATTTTGGTACGTATATCATTGAGTGCGTTTGTGCTTTTGCTAGAGAAGAACTCTCTCTCAAGGGCTCCTATGTCCTGCTCCAGACCCTGCAAATCGCCTCTAAGAGACCTGAGAACAGCCGCCTGCCTCACTATACACTCCTCTCTTATAACAGTTTTAAAGGCCTCCCACAGGGTCGAAGGGGAACCCACTGAGCCCTCGTTCCTGCAGAATTAGTCAGTGATTGCCTGCCTGATGGATTCATGAAATACCTGATCACTCAGTGCTCCAGCTGGGAGCTTCCAAGAGAAGGCCCTGGTCGGGTAGTCTGGTATGTCCAGAGTGAGCAAATTTGAGCATGATCAGAAAGGGTATGGGGCAGGTGTTGGGCTTTTGTCGCCCAGCCAGCTGCATCCCGGGATATCAGCCAGTAGTCTATGCGCGACCACGTAGGGCCAGCGGCGGTCATGCATGTGCCGCTTGCCGCATCCCGGTGTCTCTGACGCAGATGTCTGTCAGCTGCCCATCCTGCATTATCGGCTGGAGCTGCGCAGCAGCGCGGGGGTGAGGGCACCGAGAGTCACCAGATCTTTCTATGGGGTCCTCCAATTCTGCGTTAAAGTCTTCACCCCATATGATGGCATCCGGGCCCAGGGAGTCCACCGTTCTCCAAACCTCCACAAAAAAACCTGGATTGTCAAGATTCGGCCCATAAAGAGAGATAAGCCTGACTGGATGTCTCCTAGTGTGCCAGCTAACATAGCATATCTGCCCTGTTTATCAAGGAGTGATATACGAGTGAGCCAGTGAAGCCCCTTCCTAATGATGATGGCTATCCCCCGGGCGTAATTTGTATAGTGTGCCACATGCTTCTCACCAAACCACCCGCTCGCAGGCATCCCTGTGTGTTGGGTCAGGTGAAGCTCCTGGTAGAACCCAATGTCCACTTTATGCCTGTCAAGTTGCGCTGCCACAATCCTAGCTGTGCGCGCATCATTCAAGCCACGTATGTTCCAGGAAATACATTTGGTTCTGGTCATGAGACTTCAGGGGGCATATTGGTCTGTATTACCATTTGCAATGTGCCATAGAGGCGGGGAAGCAAAGGGATGAGCAAAGGAGAACAGGGGAAGGGACACATTTCGTCGTGCAAATACATGAAACCCGCAAAACAATCCCACCACCCCACACCAACCCCCCAATTAGGCTGAGCATATTCGCCAGTGAACCTTGCCCCCCAACAAAAGAGAACCATAACAGCACAGTGGCAGGGAATCATCCCCAGGGGGTCTGCAGGGGTCAGACAGCAGGACAACATGCAACTGGTATCACAGTCTCAATCAACAGTATAGAAATGGTGTTAAACATTTTACATCAATACAGTGCGCACATAAAGGATATGGGTGGACAGCCCAGACACAGTCCTTCATGCAGATTGCCGTAAGACAGAGTTCAACCAGCGCGATTCCTCTAGCTAGTGTGTGCAGCACGCCGTCTTGAAAGTCATTGTCGCTGGTCCGGCCTCCTTCCTCCTGGCCAGCACCGCGTCGATCAGATTTTAGAGCAAGGCTCAGCTTTTTCACATGTCGTGCAGCCTTTTTCGGGTCAGTGAAGAAGGTTGTCTTTCCTGCGTGGAAGAGCTGGAGCTTAGCAGGGCATCGATGTGAATACTTGACCTCCAGTTGTTGAAGGGATCGCTTAATCAGGATGAAGTCCCTGTGGACTGACTGGACCGCCATAGTAAAGCCGGATCGAGTTCCCCTGATACGATACACTTTGCATTTCCCTGGCAAGGAGAAGCACGGTGTCTCTGTCCCGATAATGGAAGAGACGCATGATAATGGGTCTGGCGGCCACTCCAGGAGGCGGTCTCGGGCCAAGGGAGCAGTGAGCACGCTCCACAATGCACAAAGATGATAGGGACTCACCAAACAAAGCACGTAGCATCTCCTCTACATAGTCCACCACTTGCGCCATGGCTGTAGATTTGTGCAAAAACAACAATTGATGGACAGAATGCAGAACAATATCATACATTCACCCCAGTACAAGGATCGGGGCCTAAATTCATCGTTTTTTTGCTCACCATGCCTTTCCAGTTTGGACCCAGCCATATGCAAATCAGTCTTGACCCTGCGCCCAATGGGAACAGTCCAGCCTGAACTGCCAGGCCAGGTCCTCCCTGGACTGGAAACAAGCATCCTAGGACCGGTTTCGGGTTTTCAGCCCTCATCAGCCACGATAGCTTGACTCCAGTGGCATGGAGAGCACGGGACCCACGTCTGGGCATACCCGTCCCAATCGGGTACACAAATACAAAAAAAACTATTGATGGACAGAATGCAGAACAATGTCATACATTCACCTCAGTACAAGGATCTGGGCCTAAATCCATCGAATTTTGCTCACCATGCCATTCCAGTTTGGACCCAGCCATATGCAAATCAGTCTTGACCCTGCGCCCAATGGGAACAGTCCAGCCCGACCTGCCAGGCCATGTCATCCCTGGACTGGAAACAAGCATCCTAGGACCGGTTTCAGGGTTTTTCAGCCCTCATCAGCCAGGATAGCTTGACTCCTGTGGCATGGAGAGCAGAGGACCCACGTCTGGGCATACCCGTCCCACTCGGGGTGGCAAATGCAAAAATAACAATTGATGGACAGAATCAAGAACAATGTCATACATTCACCCCAGTACAAGGATCTGGGCCTAAATCCATCGTTTTTTTGCTCACCATCCCATTCCAGTTTGGATCCAGCCATATGTAAATCAGTCTTGACTGGCTGTAGATTTGGGCACCCCATAATTCTTTGATTACTGCCCCATGCTTACATTCTTGCCTTGGCCGGAGGCCTCCGGTCTGTTGCGGCGTCCGAGGTCTGTAATGTCAGCTTTTATCCCACACAATGCTTGTATTGTGCTGGCCAGATCTTGATTACCTCGTCACCCAAGTGGCAAAACTGTGACTTCTCCAAGCTCTCTAGTGATCGCAGGGCTTGGATGCCTGTGTTAGAGCTGGCAGACCCTGCCCCAGGTGTCCGCGGGGCTCCTGACTCCCAGTGATCATTGTCAGAAACAGCTGTGAGGGCACACACGCTCCAACATGCCTCTCCAGGCCCACACCACTGCCCAACTTATTGTGTGGCGTGCCCAGGACAATGATCCAGACACCTCACAGAGGGCTCACTCCGGCCTGTGTCTTTGCCAAGGGGTAGCTGCTGCAGGTGCACTTTTGTCCTTTGTTGTTTTTTTGTCCCCCTTTTTTTAAAGCTTCCCTCCTGGTCGCACACCCAATTCAGGAATGCAGCCCTATTGCACTGCGAATGATTTGTGGGATGGCCGGCACTCACGCGTAGGCCCAGGCTCCCCTGGAGTTAGGCCCAAGGCTGTGACAATAGGGCGTGCCCACATCCAGTAGTAGCGCAGCCGCTCGGCACGACCGAAGTGAGTGAACAATGCTTCACTGGGGAGGGCCAGGGCCAAAAGGGAAGAGAGAGCCCCACCTTACTGCACCTCTTACGGGACTTTTCGTGGGCTGCCGCGGGTGTTTTCCAGGGCCCTGCGCCTCCGTCCCTTCAGCCCATCAGGCCTGCCTCGCAGAGGCCGGAGGGCTCGGTCATATCACAATGCAACCTCGCTGGTCGTAATTCCCCGCACACCCGGCGCTGCCCTCCTGCCAGTGGGGGGCTCCGCAGCGCCCCTCCACAGTTCACTTGGTGACGCTCGCCGGTATTGCGTCCCTTCTCGCCCTGTAATCAGTGCAGCCCTGAGCCTCGTGACGTCGCATCGTCTCACAGCTTGGCGTCCCCACCTGAGATTTCGGGCAGGCCCAGTGCAATCAGTGCTCCAATGCCCAGCGGCAACGTTTTTCCGGCCCCAAGTCGACTTGGGCAAGGAGATGTAACGGATTATTGGACCCGCAGTCAGAGCTGATCTACGGAGGGGCCATCATGGATCGGGCTCTCTAGCGCCCCCAAGCTGAATAGACCTTGGCTGCACTTAGAATGGTGGGAGGAGTTTCACTTCATCTCTGCGCAATGCTGTCTTCACCCCTTGTTGTGATGCTGCACTAGAGAGGACAGAACTGGTTTGCACTGGGCTCAGACACCCATGCCACAAAGAGAACAAAGACAAAATGGGGTGTATATCTGCTTTGTGTAATACACAACAGTATTGACTGTGTCAACAGAAATGTACTTTGTGCAAAGCTACAAAACTGGGGGATTCTGAGTATGCTATTGAACGGTATCACTGCTCTTTACGGGTCAAACTCACGTCAAGCGCCGCGAATAAAAGGTTTTCACTGATCAAGGTCTCAAGCAAGGCTGTGTGCTGGCACCCCTACTTTTTAACCTTAACGGTGCAGATTCGGGTACATTTTTAACAGCCGCCAATTTGCACATTCCACAAAATTGGCGATTCCGATTATTTTTAATACAGTATGCAGATGACATGGTCCTAATGAACCAAACACGAATAGGACTGCAGAAGGCATTAGATGCCCCAAGTATGTACAATAGCACTCATGATTTAGTGGCCAACGCCAACAAAACTAAGGTGGTGATATTCGGAACCTTTGCTAATGAACTCCAGCAACACTGGAGGCTGGGCAACCTGGAAATTAGCACGGCCTCTAAGTGCACCTACCTGGACGTGTGCTTTATGAGCAACGGTAGCACTGAAGGAAGTGGCCCTCAAGGGCCACTCGGGTTTTCTTACAACCACCTGCTATGCCTTCCCAAGAATGAAGGGTCGGTTAGACAGTAGAGAATACAAACTTACATTTAATTAGCAATACTCTGCAGAGGAGTCCAATCAGGCCTGCACCCTAAGATGTCTGCCGAGGGACTGACCCCTCAACAGTCGACAGTGAGTAATAATTCTTCCGAAGAAGCCTCCAACCACGCCAACAATGGAAATTTACCGGCCTCGGCTGAAAATTAACAAAGAAGGCACATGAAGATGAGCTACTACCTGCCAGATGGGTACATGTTATCTGTAAGTCGAGGTCACCGCGCTGAGTCTCAGCGTCTCCTGTCGTGAGAGCAGAACTACACACTCAGATAGGTATGCGAAGCCAGAATGGTCTATTCATTAGTAAGTCGGAAAACAGCCTTGAACAGGAGAGACAATAATAATGAAATACAGTGTTCTGCTGAGGCAAGCAATACAGATGATGAGGCCTAGTTCAGACGCAGCCTAAGCAGCAAAATAAGGAACACGAAATACAAAATGGAGTCACACTTGCCAACTAAAGCTTGCATGTTGCTGGGATAACTCAGTGGGTTGTATAACGTGAATACAAATGACATCTATTGAGCCACACACTGCTAACCTAATATAGCATGAGGCAAGTGCATTGCGGGAATGGGATTTTCAAACCAAACAGACCCTCCTTTTAGCATGGGTGACTAAATGCTTTATTGGGCTATCCAGTAGGGTCTTTTTAATTCTAAGTGGGGGAGAAAGAAATTGCATAGTCACTCAAGTTATAAGGAAGAACAAAACAACACCGGAGCATCGAGATCACCTAATACTCAAAGATGCCCTCATCAATAAGCATGATACCCTGGATATCCTACATCATCATAGTAGAGACCTTGTTATCTCGTCTTGGCAATTTAGGGGTAGGGGTAAGTTTACCCACACAATAGGTGCAACATGCTGGCAGACAGTTAATACATAGGCAACACATAAAGATGGCACCTGCGATGGCTATTAGGACAAGTAATATCTTCCAACCCCATGATGTCAGTAGTCCCCAGAACCACGACCCATTATCTTGGTGAATGTCAGAGGCAAGCTTGTGGAGCTTCTCTATAGCAGAATAGACAGTTGGGCAGTGGGCAGGGATATAGACACAACAACTGCTACCGATGAAGCGACAAGCTCCACCCCTATCCGCGAGAATGACGTCTAAAACCATTCGGTTTTGAAGGGTGAGGAGTCTCATAGCCTGAAGCTCTACCATAATGTTGGTCAATATTCCTGCCATCATATTGATAACCCCCTCTACAACCAAGCTGAGTCGTCTTATATTGAGGCTATTGGCCATGTGGTCCCAGAAGGGTAGAATGCCTTTCATTGCGTCAGCAAACTGCTGCAAGGTCGTGTCAGTCTGGTCTATGTTGTCTGTACTAATCATCCTCTTAAACCGGGAGGCTAGTACACCTCTACGCTGTAGTCATTGAGTTTTGTGGTAGTCAGCACATGCCCTGGTGACTGGTGTGAGTAGAGGAGAAGCAAGTGGGTCCGGGGCTGAGACGGTAGCGCTAGAAACAGAAACACTAGAGGGGACGGTGATCAAGCGGCTCACCAGCAACAGGTACTCCAATACCATATACTTACCTGGGCCCACAAACACACACACACAACTCATCCAGTAAAACCGCTGGAGTCAAAGCTTATGATTTCCTAACATTCAAGATTAGTCACCTCTTGTTCTCAAGTAATCTTTCACTGATCAAAAAGTTATTTCCTCTTTTTTTTTTGTTGAAACATTTTTTTATTATTTTCGTACCAACACCCCAATACAATTCCACAACAGCCCCAGCCCGCCACCAGAGAGTGTTACACATGACATTGCAACTAGTTGTGCATAAGAAAAGTCACCCTTCCCGCCTGGGCTCCCCCCATCCTCTCCCTCCCTCAACCCATGTCAGTGTGCCCCCATCTACCTATCCTCCCCCTGATGTGACCCCCCATTACTATGATTCGTGTATGGGTACTCAAACCTATCTCTGGCAGCTTGGGCTTTCCCCCATGTCCAACCGCGTCTCATGTGTCCACCCATCATCCTGGCCCCCCTCCTACTCCCCACTTGTCGCTTCCTCCTGTCGATCGGGTATACTCCCTTCTCCTCCCGTGTTGGACACCAGCCCCTGAAGTTCCACCACCAATGCCTCCCATGCACGGGCCGTCGCTAATGCCTTTTCATCATTCCTCCTCTGCGCTAATTGCAACCGAAGTGTGCCCTCTGCGCCTGCCCATTTCGCAAACGCCGTCCTCCACCTCAGAAAGCTAGGCCCCACCCGTGATTTCCAATGCATGGTTAGCTCCCTCTTAGCCATAATCAACCTTAAGTCATAGAACTTACTGGTAACCTTCGTTCGGCGGGTGTGGGGGAACCAAAGCAACAGGCAGGCCCCCATTTCTGAAGCAATCGTGCGGTTTGTCACCTGGTTCAGGCAGTCTATGACGTCTTCCTAGTAGTTACCCAACTCCGCGCATGACCAAAACATATGTCGAAAATCAGCCCCATCCCCCCCACAGCGCGGGCACTGAGAGTGTGCACCCCCAAAATATTGCAATATCTTAACTGGCGTCAAGTAAGCCCTGTGTAGTGTAAAAAACGGGACCAGCTGAAACCGGGCATTACGCGTTCCCTTCCAGGCCCGCCGCACCAGCGCTGACCATGTCGACTCGGGGACGGGCTTCCCAAGGTCCGCTTCCCACCTATCCCTCAACGTGTCTAGGGGCAGCAAGCATGCCGTCGACAGCCTTCGATAGAGGCAGGTAATAGCCTTGGACGTCCCCGCCGCCATAACTACGTATTGGCAACCCGCGGCGACCGGCGGCTCCGAGAGCCCCACATTCCAATGCCTCTGGAGGCCCGCTACGAGGGCAGCGTGAAGTAAATAGTCTCCCCGTGGGAGCCCATAAGAGTCCTGCAGGTCCTGGAAGGGCAACAGCACCCCCTCCCTAAATAAATCGCCCACTACTTGTATGCCCAGCTCCTCCCAAACGGCTAGTCCCGACCAATCGCCCCGTGCGGGAGCACCGTGCACATACCCAGGGGGATCTCCGGGGCATAAAGGTGGACTATGGCGGCCCTCTTCTGACACCGGTTCCAGCACAGCCTGAGGGTGCGCACCTCCAGAGTGAGCTGGGCAAGGTCCATCCGTTGCTGGAGGACTATGAAAGCGAGCACATGACGAGGAATCAACCTGCCCTGCGGGCCCTCTGGGCCTCTGTACTCCCTAGCCACCACCTGTGTGAGCCATTGGAGTTGTGCTGCCAGATAGTACCACTCGAAGTCCGGGACTGCCAGGCCCCCCTCTGCTCTTGGCCACCGCAGTGTGGTCAAAGCCACCCGCCCCCGTCCCGAGCCCCATATGAAGCCCGTAGACAGCGCACGAAGCCGCTCAAAAAACGATGCCGGTATCCATATGGGCAATGTACGAAATAAGTACAGGAGGCGTGGCAGCGCCACCATCTTCAGCAGCGCTACCCTCCCAGCACATGAAAGTGGGAGCGTACTCCAAAAACCTATGCTGCCACGCAAGCCCCGGATTGCTCTTCCAGCAGATCAGGCAGGGTGTGATAGATATTAACCCCCAAATAACGCAGACAGCGACCCTCCCATCGTATTACTCCCAGCGATTGGGCGGCCTGTCCATTAGGCAACAACGGAAACAAGCATGTCTTGCCCCAGTTTACTTTGAGCCCCGACAGGCGACCAAAGACCTCCAACAAGGCGGTCGCTCCGCGTAGTGCGCCATCTGTGTCTGCCAAAAACATCAGCAGATCATCCGCATAAAGGGATATATAGTGGGCCTCCCCCCTTAGCCGTACTCCAGCGTAGGAGCGCCCCAGTCGGGCATGAGCCGCCAATGGCTCGATGGCCAAGGCGAACAACAATCGGGATAGCGAGCAGCCCTGCCTCGTCCCCCGCCGCACCCGGTAGGGAGCTGAGATAGTAACCCCCGTCCGCACGCGGGCCGTGGCGTCATTATAGAGCAAGGTGGTCCAGCGTACAAAGCCATCCCCTAGACCAAATGCCTGCAACACTCTAAATAGGTATGGCCACTCTACACTGTCAAAGGCCTTTTCTATGTCGACCGAAAGCGTTAAGGCCTCTGGGTAGTCGTCCCGATCCACCTCCGTCACCCGCAGTAGACGTCGAACGGAGGTGGCCGTGCTACGCCGGGGAATAAAGCCCGCCTGATCTGGATGAATCAGGGCAGTCATGTGGGTCAACAGGCGCGATGCTAATATTTTACTCAGGATTTTGTAGTCCACCGTCAACAAAAAAGTTATTTCCTCTTGTCGATGGACCAATAGTTGAACTGGTTGATGGTGAAATTACATGAATTATTTCTCTTATTGCAATGAAATAACCAAAGACTCAGGGAAAATGTTAAATCTTTATCTAAATTATTTTCATGTGAACCATTTCAAAGTACAGTACAGTCTCCGTCACTCATTGGAAGGAAGATTCAATAATCAATCATCTATCACATACTTTAGATCTTGCAATGAATTATGCTCAGAAAGTTGAGGAAAGAGAGAAAAGAACATCTATACATTCATGGAAAATGATATTACTTAGAATGGTGTGAAACCAACCCCCTAGCCATAGGGCTGGTAAGGGTCTCCCGGGAAAGATCAGGCGACAAAGACATCAAGACTGGATAGTTGACCTCTCTAACACCGATGCTTGCGTAGCACCCCTCTCTGACACTCTTTTCCTCCTCGAGATTCTTCTGCGATCTTCTTCTTTTTTTTTTTTAAAGTGTTTTTATTGATTTTATTTCAACAATCAGTCAGGCTTGAGCAGCATAAGAGAGCAGAGAGAGTTAGATTTACACAAGGGGTATGCTACAGGAACATTACAGAGATCAAAAAGAGAAACAGAATACTTCAAATCCAATTGGTGATTGGATACCACATTTTTAACCCTAACATTTTTTTCCTTATCCCTTTAAGTTTATACATGGCTATTTCAATATGGTAGATATACAATAGTTTACATTGCCATTGATGAAATGTTGGGGGTTCATTATCAATCCAGCGGGAGGTGATGCAGAACCGGAATACAGACATACAGATGAAAAGAAATGCTTCTTCAGCCCTAGATCTTGTCCCAGAATGATCAGTTTGAATACCAAAAATTACCAATTTGGGCGATAATTTAACAGCAATACCTAAGGTATGATTAATAAAATATTCAATGTCAGTAGTAAAACGAGAAAGTTTATTACATCTGAAAAACATGTGAATAGAGTCCGCATCCTCCTCCGCACAACGATTACATCTTGAATCTCCCCCAACCTTCCATTTTGCTATCTTGACCGGAGAGTAATAAAGATCAAAAATAGCCATAAAGTGTTGACTTTGAAGGGATCCATTAAAAAGTATTTTCATAGACATTTCAATTGATCTTCCCATGTCAATATTTAATAAATCTAACTTCCTTTGCCATCTGTTCTCGACTAAAGAAAGATCATCTTCAGATAGATTAATTGTCATTTGATAGACTGGGCCAATTTTCCTTGTTATCCTTATGGCCTCCAAAATCTTATTAGCGTTCATACAAGAATGCGTAAGAAGGCCTTTTGAAGCTAGAGAGCTCCGAATTTGGAGATATTTAAAGAAATGATGTTGTAATAGGCCAAACTGGTTCTGCAGGGCAGCAAATGAGGAAAATTGGGAGTCTTGATATAGATCACCAAGAATCTGAATACCTAATGAAAACCAAACTCTTATAATATGATCGTGAAACACAGATGGTAACGCAGGATTATTAAGCAAAGGAGAATAATAGCTAATTGAGCCCAGACCAAGGATTTTTTCCTTAAATTGTCGCCAGATTGCAGCACATGCTATGATGATCTTAAATTTAGTTTTTTTATAATAGCTGGGTTCAATGATTTTAACTAAACCTTGAGGGGCAATTTCACCTAATAAAAGTTCATAAACAGATGGATAGAGGAAATTTTCAGTAATAATATCTGGGAAAATAAGTATGCCCATAGATCTTATAGAAATGAGCCAATAATACAGCCGGAAGTTGGGAACACCCCAGCCTCCGTTCAGCCTAGGTAAGTAGCACCACTTAAGCGCTCGACGAGATCGACGATACCCCCACAGGAATCTAGAAATCATCCGATCAATTTTTGTAAAATAAAATGCAGGAAACAAAAGGGGTATTGTTCGAAATAAATATAAAAACTTAGGAAAAATTAACATTTTGATTATATTAACTCGGCCATAAAGGGAGAAATGTAAATTATTTAACCTCTCTAAAGTTTTATTAGAGGAGTTCAAAACAGGCTCAATATTCAATCGTACGATCTCATCAACCCTGGGAGAGATAGTAATCCCAAGATATTGAGCCTGAGCGTCAAATACTAGTTCATTAGGACGACCAGAATCCGAGTGAATTAATTGGGTTTTAGCCACATTTAGCTTGTTGCCGGATAAGAGGCCAAATTCTTCGGCAAGAGAAATAATTTTAGGTAGAGCACGTCTTATATCTGTAGTGGTAACAGCTACGTCGTCTGCGTATGCAAAAACTTTAAGTAAATTAGTATTGATTTGTACTGGCATGATATTTAGGGCAGAAGAAAGATTGCAGAGATATGGTTCGAGGTATAAAGCAAACAAGAGGGGCGAACAAGGACAGCCTTGTCTGGTCCCCCTGGTTATTATAAACCCCTAGATAAAGAATTAGTAATTCTTATAACAGCTTTGGGATGAGTATATAAAGATTTTACTGCATTGATAAAAGCGATAGGAAAGCCCATCAAAAGCATAACAGACCATAGAAACTCCCAGGAGACCCTGTCGAACGCTTTTTCAGCGTCCAACAGGGCAATCGCAACTGGTGATTCAGAAATCTGAGCCCAATATAGTAGGGCTATTATCTTTTTAACATGGTCTGTGGTATCTCTTTTCGATATAAAACCATGTTGTCTCGGGGAAACAAGAGTCGGCATTAAGGGATTAAGTCTATTGGCGAGGATTTTAGAGTAAATCTTGCTATCGGTAACAATAAGAGAGATAGGCCGATAAGAGCCTAATTCTTCACTGTTTTTGCCTTTTTTTAAAAAAATTACAATAGTGGCGTGGGACCAAGAATCCGATGAATTGCCGGTAAAAGCCGAGCAAAAAATCTTAATCAACTCCGGCTTTAAAATTCCTTTAAATTTGAGATAGAATTCTAAAGGAATAGAATCCGGGCCCATGGCTTTTCCAACCGCAAGACTATTAATAGCTAGTTCGATCTCTTCCCATGTGATTGGGGTACTAAGACATTCAAAAAAATCTGATGGCATTCTAGTAATATTAATCTGGTCAAGAAAATTTTTAATCTCAAGACCCAACACTATATCAGATTGATGGTATAGCAGTTGATAAAATTCATTGAATGCTGCTAATATGTCGGCTTTAGTGGTTTTAAACTCGCCATGGAGATCTTGGATTTTATAGATCTCATTAGCCGAAGATCTTTGATGTAATCTTTGAGCCAAGACCTTCCCAGTTTGCTCACTGAGTTCATAGCTTTCAGTCCGATATTGATTGTGTTGTAGAACGACCTGATCAGCTATATGAGCATACACCAAGCTGCGTTTAATCGAGAGATTTTGTTGAGATTCCTCTATGTCTTGGTTCAATTTAATGTTCTCCGCAAGTCATTTCTCTGCATTCAAAACCAAGTTACAATCACTTTTGAATTTATTGCACTTATTCTTTAGTTGAAAGTTAGCGTATTTTAAAGTCTCACCCCGTACAACTGTTTAAATGTATCCCATACTACTGGAATAGAGGCCGTATTGTTATTTAAATTAAAAAACTCCTGAATGACATTAGACATAAATTTAACATAGTCAGGTTGTAAAAGTAAGTTCCGTTGGAACGTCCAAGTTGATTTCTGTGTTTGACCGACTGACGGCAGACTAAGCTTTAAACAGAGAGGATTATGATCAGATAACAATCTGGGCAAGACTTCAATCTCGATTTTATCCAAAAAAAACTGAGATAAAAAAACGTAATCGATACGAACACACTTCATATGTGGGGCAGAAAAAAGAGTAAAACCAGGGTCATTTGGGTGGGTCATATACCAAGCGTCGAATAGAGCATTATCTAGCAATAAAGACCTTAACGCTCAAAAAGACCGTGGTTTAAAACCACTATATCTTGAATTTTGTCGAATATTGCAATCAGCATCAGAGTGGATATTAAAATCCCCACAGAAGATAATAGGAGTGTTGCTAAGCGCTAGCTCCTGATTTAAGTAGTTAAATAATTCGGAATCATCAAGGTTAGGACCATAAATTGAATAAAGTAAGAGTCTACATTGAGAAACAAGGAGTTCTCCCTTGCCCATCTGCCCCAGTTATCGGTAGAAGTCTTAAGAACTGTGCCCAGATTCCGGCGCATAAGTATGGCTACGCCCCGTTTAATGCCTGTCTGCCTAGAAGCAATAAGCAATTCAAATCCAGGAAACTTGAGCAAATCTTTTTTCTCCCAGGATAGATGTGTCTCTTGGAGACAGAGTATGTCGATCTGTGATAAATAAATCATTCTAATCAACATAGCTCTTTTTTTGGGGTCATTAAGACCATTGATATTAAGTGTACAAATTTTAATTATCTTCTGCATTGAAATAAACAAAAAGAGACATTATAAGAGTTCTAGAATTATGGAGATTATAGTCTAACACAAATAATTTCCTATAAAATTGAAAACCGGATAAGACACAATGGCATTCCAATTCTTTACCAGACATTACATTAATAAACAACCAATCTAGATTGGATTCCATAAACAGAAAAAAACCAATATGGCAATCTGGCTCAGCTCTGACGGATGTTGAATTACACCCCCACCACCCCCACCACCACCACCACCCCCACCACCCCAACAAACCCTCCCCAAACACAATCCCACCACCCCAACCCACCTTATGAGGCACAGGGACAATCAGTCCCTGGGATCAGTGAGTGCCACCCCGCCCCCCTCCCTAAAGACCCAAAGAGAAAAAAAGAAGAATTCTAAAATCCACGTAATCCAGCCAGTAAGCAGTTTCAAACAATACCAAATTGACAATTTGGCCAAAAGAAAAAAAAAACTAGTACATAATAAACATGACAAAATACCAAAAAGAAAAATAAACAAAGACAATACTATACTATAATAAAGTTGACATATAATTATAGAGAATCTAAGTATTCCTTGGCCAAAATTTCAGAAACAAAAAATCTTGTTTGATTCTTAAGAATAACTTTGAGTTTGGCTGGGTTTTGTAGGTAGACAGTAGCGCCTTTTTCTTGGAAGCCAGCAATTAATTGTCGTAGCTGCCATCGCTTGATAACGGTTGATTGGCAAAAATCCGGCCTAGCAAAAAAGCAGCAGCCGTTAGCAGAGCGTTTTTTGTTGGATCTGGCCAAATCAGAAATAGCTTCTCGGGCTAAAAAGTTATTAAATCTAACCAGAATAGCTCTTGGATATTCTCCATCTTTGGACTTGGGTTTGCTTTGAAATGGAAACCGGTGGGCACGTTCGATAACTAGGGGCCAGTCCCAGGAGGTGAGTTCCGGGAAAGCAGAAGAAAAAAGATCACAGATAAATTTTCGAACATCTGTTCCCCCAAGATTCTCAGGTATACCTAAGATACGTAAGTTATTCCTCCTCGAGTGATTTTCCAACTCGGCAAGCTTAGAGCTGACATCATCCTGTTGAGCCTTAACCAGGACAAGTTCTTTTTTGTATGTAGCAACTTCATCTTCCAGGGTTGAAATCCTGGTTTCGGCCTCTGACACTCTGGCAGTTATTTCAGTACAGAATTTAGTAAAGCGGCGAACAGCATTTTTTACTTTTTGACAGGTCCCTTGTGTACGGGCTATCTCCATTTTAGTGTCAGATCTATGAGCCAGCATTGTTTGATAAATCATAGAAAGAGTCACAGCCGAAGAGGAATCAGAAGAAGGTTCTTCGCAAATAACTTGCTCGTTTGAAGGATCAGGCTGAACAGAGAGGGAACCATTAGATCTGTTCCTGTATGTAGATGAACGTCTGATCCTATGTTTCTTAACAGTTATGCCGGAACCTGGAGAGGTCTCGCTTGCCCCCGTCTCATCCCCCAAACTGCCTTCCTCAGGATAATCAGCCCAGTCCTTATCAAAACTTTCATCGGATGTTAAATCGGACATTGAGAAAAATGTCTCCGTAGGCTCTAGGGTAATGTTTTGAGAAGATTTTTCAGTGACGACTGACGTTGATGGCGCTGTGGGTTTCAGAGGACTGATAAAAGAGTAAGTATTATCACTTAATGGTTCCTGACGGGTTTCGGAGCCACCAAGAGTATTCGCGGTATTAGAAACTACAAGTCCCAGAGTGCTGTGTAAAGGGGGGCCAGATATCGTTACAAGGTCATGAGCTTGAATCTGCGATCTTCTTCTAATGAATTAATTTAGGATTGATGGTTCTGTATTCGATTCTTCATCAGTCACTCCGACAGCATCCCGAGCTCTGCAGCATTCAGCAAATCTCCGTCTGACTAACTAACTAAGACTACCTCAATTATACCCTACAATATTCATGTACAACCCATTCATGTTTCAATATCATGAAACTACTAACTCTGATTGGACAGGCAAGGGGGAATGATCATCACACCATGCTTATACCTCATCATAGTCTATCATTTCATTGTTCAAAGATCCAACCCCTTAATTTTTTATTTGAAATTTTTATTCCCACCCGTATTCACATCTTATTAGCAACATTTGTGTATTTCTGTTATGAACATTTATTCATCCAGAGGTCTGTAGTGCTGGTTCCCAGGGTATGTAACTTTTGCGTCCTTGGACTGCGTTCAAGAGTTATCGTCACTCTTCTGGCTCAATTCTTCCGAGCATGAGCGGAGGTCATATGATTAACAAACTGCAGACTCATACGAAAGGCCCAAATGTGCACTAGTAAGAAAGTCAGAAAGACAAATGTTATTTAAAGATATAAATGGTTTCACTGTATACCACCTATCTCTACCCTAACCCCATTTATTTATTAATGCTTTCCCGGCATTAGCATTAGTAAAACAGCTTGCTTGAGTTTCAGCAAAGCAGATGCCAAGGATGTGAGCTTTCAAGCCGCCATTTTAATAGCGTCTTCGCATGCGCAAGAAATTCCCTCCAAGCGACAGCTCCTCATACTGCGTAGATGCAGTTGACGCATGCGCAATAAAGATTTCCAGTTAGCAGCCATTTTAGAATTTCGCTCGAGTTACTTATTAGTAAAACATATAAGCAAGCTTCTCTATCTTTTATGTTCAATGTTGTGCGTATTAATTTATACAATACATGTTTAATACAATATTAGAAGTTAAATGAGAGGATTGCTTCCGAGCAAGTCTCTTCAATACAAGTCCTTGCTCCATCAGTGGCACTAGAGGCCGAAGACTGAGTCGTCGGGACTGTCGGGTATATCCGTTCAGGGGCATAAGGAGGAGGAGGGCGAGAATCCAATAGCTCGTCAACAAAATCATCACCTTCCTTTCTAGTAACATAACATTTATCTGTCTGTAACCAAAACTTTCTATCCGCGCATTCTATGCCCTTCTCTATCTTTTTTCTTTCATAGACTACTGCTTTCTGCGTTATAGTTTGTGTCTGTCTCTTCTGAGCCTCCTTCTCCGCTCTCATATGCTGTTGTTTTGCCTCCTTCTGCCATACTCTTAGAGAATCAAACATTGAATGCCTGCTCTTTTTAGCGAACAATTTGTCCTTCAAGAAATTCAACTTCTGTTCATCATTAAGCTGCCACTGCAACTCAGCATTGTCCCTCGTATATTTATGCCACAATGTGCTAAACATAATAGGGCCAATATCATGCTTGACGTATACGTCGAAATTTGGAGAACCCTCCGGAGGCGCAGGCTGGCTCTCTTCCAATCGAGCATCAGTAGAACAACATCGACATCCAAAACACCCCAATTTGCTTAAACATGGCACTGTCCCCAATGGACAAGTATAACACCAGCAACAGTAATAGAGAAAAGATAAACTAACAAATATTATTCAAGAACCAAACCAAACGGTCCAGAGACCACTCCCTACAGCCCGTACCAACTTCAAGAAGACAGGCTCCAGACCCAGACCTTCTCAAGCATTAGCCAAATGACCAGCTAGTCTGGCAGATTGTTTGCGAACAGTCCCGGACCTTTTCAAGCGTGGACCAAATTTCCAGGTGGTCCGGTAGACTACTCGCAAACACTCTGCACCTTTTCAAGGGTGTGCAAACCCACCAAGTTCAGGACAAGACAGTCCGGAGACCCTATCAAGACACAGCTCGTCAACTTGTGTCGTTCAAGCAAGGCAGTTTGAAAACTGCAGACAAGACAGTCCGGAGACTGTATCAGGACACAGCCCATAGACTCGTGCGGTCCAAGAATGGCGCCATTTTTCCAAAATGTAAGTCACTCACCTGGCGCACACAGGTCGAATCAAGTTATTCTCCAGTGCCGACTCTTTGGACCAAACAGTCAACTCCAAGGTTGCACCTTTTCAAGACCCCAGCCGGTGACCACTAGACGAGGGGACGCCCGATCAGCTGGGCGGGGAAGCTGTGAGAACCAAGCTCGGTCTTGTGTGGGGTACTCCGATCCGCCCGACCGACCAAACGCACACTGACCCTACAACCTGATTACAGGCGAGTCAAATCATCTTGCGAGGTCCCTGTTCGGGCACCACTTAATACTTTTTTAACTGATTTTCTTGGTATTATGCACTGTTAACAAATGTTATATTGTTATGGTTTTTATTAACTAAACAATAAATTTATTCTTATTCTTATTCTTATTCTGTTCGGGCACCAACTGAAGGAAGTGGCCCTCAAGGGCCACTCGAGTTTTCTTACAACCACCTGCTATGCCTTCCCAAGAAAGAAGAGTCGGTCAGACAGTAGAGAATTCAAACTTACATTTTATTAGCAATACTCTGCAGAAAAGTCCAATCAGACCTGCACCCTAAGATGTCTGCCGAGGGACTGACCCCCCAACAGTTGACAGTGAGTAATAATTCTTCCGAAGAAGCCTCCAACCATGCCAACAATGGAAATTTACCGGCATGGGTCAAAAATGACCAAAGAAGGCACCATCAGTGATGTCATCAGTGATGTCACTGACCATGTCATGAGTGATGTAATATGTGACATCATCAGCAGTGCATTGCGGGTGTGCGAGTTATAGTTAGCTCAACTGACTATAACAGGCGAATTTCTCTGGTTTTATATGAGTCAAATGTCCAACTTACTATAACGTCCCTCAAACCTATGTTTTTTTCTGTTAATTTCTAAGGTTTTTTAAATGCTAATTCCTAACTATAACATCTGTAAAACCTATGTTTTTTTAAAGTGAATTTCTAAGGTTTTTTAAATGCTAATTCCTAACTGGATTTATGTCGTTACAACGCACACTTTTACAACGCATGCACTTACAACGCATTTTTTACAACGCAAAATCCATTACAACGCACTACACTTACAACGCATGTCACTACAACGCATTTTTAAAAACTACCTTTACAACGCATACCATTGCAACGCATAATATTAAATTGCATTTAAGGTAAGTATTAGATAGTATAGGGGTAAAAATTACTTTTCTAACTCCAGGGGGTGCAACAGTAGGGTAAGTGTTGGATAGTATAGGGGTAAAAATTACTATTCTAACTCCAGGGGGTGCAACAGTAGGGTAAGTGTTGGATAGTATAGGGGTAAAAATTACTATTCTAACTCCAGGGGGTGCAACATTAGGGTAAGTGTTGGATAGTATAGGGGTAAAAATTACTATTCTAACTCCAGGGGGTGCAACAGTAGGGTAAGTGTTGGATAGTATAGGGGTAAAAATTACTATTCTAACTCCAGGGGGTGCAACAGTGGGGTAAGTGTTGGATAGTATAGGGGTAAAAATTACTATTCTAACTCCAGGGGGTGCAACAGTAGGGTAAGTGTTGGATAGTATAGGGGTAAAAATTACTATTCTAACTCCAGGGGGTGCAACAGTAGGGTAAGTGTTGGATAGTATAGGGGTAAAAATTACTATTCTAACTCCAGGGGGTGCAACAGTGGGGTAAGTGTTGGATAGTATAGGGGTAAAAATTGCTATTCTAACTCCAGGGGGTGCAACAGTAGGGTAAGTGTTGGATAGTGTAGTGTAATATTATGCGTTGTAATGGTACGCGTTGTAATGGAATGCGTTGTAAAGGTAGTTTTTAAAAATGCGTTGTAGTGTCATGCGTTGTAAGTGTAGTGCGTTGTAATGGATTTTGCGTTGTAAAAAATGCGTTGTAAGTGTAGTGCGTTGTAAAAGTTGCGTTGTAAAGGTTGTTCCCCTCCTAACTATAACGTCTGTAAAACCTATGGTTTTTTCAGTGAATTTCGAAGGTTTTTTAAATGCTAATTTCTAAGTATAACGCCTCTGAAACCTATGGTTTTTTCAATGAATTTCAAAGGTTTTTTAAATATTGAACTACTATTGTGTACTTGTCATTACTACTATTTTTTCTAACTTTTCAACTACATAAAATAAACTGCAAAAGTACTATGTAACGTAATACATTTCACAAATTACAATGAGTTTTTAAATAATACAAAACAATTTAACATTCAGATAACAATTTTTCTCCCTTTTTTTTTTGCTGTCATCAGCTACTATTTAACTTCACTATTCACAGTGATGCCAGTGTAGTTTCATCATAAACAGCAGGGAAAAAACAAACAATCAACTAGATTGTTAAAAAAAATAAAAACCCTAATTCTTTCAAATATAATACAAAATCAACACAAATAACACATCCAATAGTACTTCAAATGTTCAAAGCTTACCTTTACTTCGTAGATTGTCTGCAAATTTACCCAATATGCCAGATAATGTATAAAAAAAATTCGCTTTGAAAGCATCCAGTATGAATTCCTTCAAGATCTTATGTAGTTTCTCTGCACATTTTCCCAATACGCCAGATAATATATCAAAAATTTCACTTTGAAAGCATCCAGTATGAATTCCTTAAAGATCTTATGTAGTTTCTCTGCACAATTTTTCCAATATACCACATAATGTATCAAAAACTTCACTTTGAAAGCATCCAGTATGAATTCCTTAAAGAACTTACGTAGTTTCTCTGCACATTTTCCCAATACACCAGATAATGTATCAAACTTTTCGCTTTGAAAGCATCCAGTATGAATTCCTTAAAGATTTATACACCTTTCCATTAAAGCCGAATAGTGTATCTAAAATCTTTGTTTCAGAAAAATTAGGTATGAGTTGAGTAATTAATAATGCAATCTCGGTTTCATTTCCAAGTGTTTATCATTACAGTGACTCCAACCATTATTACACTTTAAATATAGTGCATAATATCTACTTGTAGTAGTACTTCCAGCATGGAAAACAATAGCAACTGTTGCAAAAGTTCTTCCAGAAATAGAAACTTGATTAGCAACAACATTTATAATTTCGGTTTCCACTTTTCTTCCATTTAGTCGACAGCGTTGCAGCATTATAATCAAATATTTTCCACATCTTTGTAGAAATAATGCAGACAGCATTCTTGATTTACAACGAGAACACATCATCTCATGATCAGCTTCTTTTACTAATTTGGAAAATGGTACAGATTTGCAGTCAGGTATTGTTAAATATAAAAATTGTTCTCTGTCAACTATAGTGCTTGAAGTTAATGAACATTGTTTATGTTCCCATTTGTAACTGAGTCCAAATAAACTCTCAATCTGAATTCCTTCATCTTCTAGTACTCCAAGCATAACCATCAGAAATTCTTGTGCATCTTGCTGTATATTAGCACTGAACGTTAAAGATCCAGTAAATGTATCCAACAGTTGGCGATTACCAGAAGCAAAATGAATCTTACTTCTATCAGTTCTCAAGTCTTGAAATAAAGTGTAGAGTGCAGAACATAAAGTTTTTTCCTGACTTTCCATAATTTCACCACACACATCTTCAAGATAAAATATAACATTTAGAATGACATTACCATAGCAGTTGACACCAGAAGCATTTTCTAATTGGTATCCAACAACATCATCACTTGTTTGTATTTTCTTCTTCTTTACATCTTTTCTTTTCTGTTGATTTTCTTTCTGCTTTTCAACCATAGTTAACTCTTCAACATATTTGCGTTTTGAACACACAACACGTTTCTCATAAATAGGATATTCACTTAAATGGGGAACATAAAGCCTTCTCAAACGATTATATTCTCTTACACAATCAACATTAGCACTAACCTTGTTCTCATCAAAATCAATTAAATACAAACCAGACAACGCTCTAACTCGAGATAATGCAACATATACCATTCTCTCTTTAAACACAGTTTTTCCAACAGTTACCAAAGCATTATCTACGCTTAAACCTTGTGATTTGTGAATAGTTATTGCATATGCTAAACAGAAGGGAAACTGTTTTCTACGAACATACAAGTCTTTTACAAGCAAAAAACGTGCGGCAGAACGTGCAATCTGTCTTACCTCTGCAATCTGATCAAATTTAACTTTCAAAAATTCAATTCCATTTCTATTTTGAAATTTCACAAAATCAACAACTTTCCCCATTGCTCCATTCACTAAACCTTCTTCTACATTCAGATTACGCTTCAAAATTACCCGACAGTTTAAACATACATCTAAAAATATTTCTAAGCCAGCAGTTTTTGATACAGATTTTTCCAAAGAATCCAATTTAGTCTGTAGTTTTTCTGAAAGAACAATTGTTATTCCTTGATGCTCTATTTTATCAATAGCTTCAATATGAACTATTTCTTGATTTTCCAATTTCATAAGCTCTCTATTAAACGTATAACACTCTTCCACTGTAGGCATTAAGCAAACAATAGACTTTTTTCCTTTCATTTTCTTGTACATTACTTCTGCTGGTGTCTTTTCATTTGTAAACAAGTTCTTTAGTAGACGACTTTGAAAAGCTTGTTTACCATGTTTGCTTAGAACACCAATTCTTACATCTTTTAGAATATTTCCATAATTTTCATCTCTTCCTTGTCGCATATTCTGAGTGAGTTCTTTATATTCAAAATGTAACCACAGATTCACATTTCCAATACTTCCCAAAGATTTCTTAGTATCTTCATGTAGAAGAGTTTATAACACTGGTTCTCCTTTTACAGGGGTTAGTTGTAGCAGATCTCCAAATACAATTAAATGTTTTCCTCCAAAGAGAATGTCGTAATCTGTTTTTAATACCTGTTGCATCCTTAAGTGTACAAAAGCAAGCATTAAGTTTGAGACCATGCTCACCTCATCAATAATTAAAAGTTTCATTTTTTTCAGCACTCTTGACACTTCATAAGAAGCTTCTCCAGACAGCTTCTGATATTCTAATTTCTTATCATACTCTACTGGCAACATCAATAATCTATGCAAAGTAACTCCTTTAACATTGTGTGCAGCTAATCCAGTTGGAGCTGTTACCACACAACATAAATGTGAGCCAGTAGTTTTTTGAAGATAACTGGTCAAAACTTTAGTTAAAAAACTTTTATCTGTCCCAGCTTGACCACAGATGTACATCAGAAGAGGTTTAAAAGATGAACACAGACATTCGTTTTTTCATGCAACAAGCCATGTTCTATCCGTTCTCTCACTTACACATATATTTTTTTCTGTTCAGCATTTACTTATTCTTCTAACTTTTCCAATGTTATGTTCTCCTTGTGTGCGTGTTGCATTGCAATTTCGACTTCATGCATAGCAATCGCTGCTTCATTTTCCAGCATTGGTTGTCCAAGAGGATCTTGACTACATGGACCACTACTTGGACTATCTTGAGAACTTTCATGAGCTATTTCAGCTATAATAGTATTTTCCTGTTCAACTTCATCATTCAACATTTTTAAATATGTAGGGAAAATTGGACATCGAATGCTATCTTTACAAGCATTAAAAGAATCTTCGTAGCAGTCAAGCTCTCCAAGTAATTCACTTTCACTACGCCATGGTTTAAACAGCTGCAGAAGTGCTAAATAGTAAAATTCTCGCTTATCTGGAGATTCGCAACTAAGTTTCTTGTGGTTTATAAGATTACCCTTTGCATGTTTTACTAAACAACCATGACATCCAACTACTGCAAACTTTCCTTCTTTTAAATTCTCTTTAACATTTCTTTTGAAGCTGTAATGTTGAAGTACTTCATACAGACATAGTTGTTCCATATGTTTACTCCTTTTTGGATAGTGTGTGTCCAACATATTAGTTTTAAGAATGTGTGTACTATCTGGCTCATTTGCAGCTAATTGTTCAATTTCTTCCAATGATTTCAACACTCTATTTCGTTTGCAGGCAAGACCTAAACTTACCCAAATGATTTCCCGTGACTTTGAATATAAACTTGAAGAACACAAGCGGTCTGAACATTCCTACAATCCAATTTCTCGGTGGGAAAGCATTTTCAAACTAAAGCTGCACAATTTTTGCTAAGACTATTTCTTGTGCAATTTCTTCCCACATTTGTTTCATCTCTGTTTTTTCAGATTTTGTTATGTACGATGTAACATAACGTGCAACAGCAATTGAGTTATCCGCAACATACTGGATGTCCATGTTTGCATTCCACATTTTTAAAATGACTGGATTGTAGTCATTGATATACTTTGACACTTCTGTTCTTTTTAAGTTGTAGGTATTCTTTAGAGATTTCCAAGTTATTGTGTGCCTCATAGAAGAAAAAAATGAATTTACTCTTCCTTTACAAATGACTGGACGGGGAAAACCAAACCGACATTTGGTGTAAAATTTTCCTTTAGACTTGTATTTTCTTCTGCAATACTTTCCAAAACGGTGAGTTTGGAAACGTAAAACTTGCTGTCTCAAGCTTCTATCTCCTCCTTCTCTTGGAATCTCACATGTCACATACTGTTCAATGAAAGACAAAACTGTTTCATCAGAATCATTTCCAAATTTAGGTGCATCCTTGATCCATACTAGCATATGTATATGAGGTGCACCTCTTGCTTGATACTCCTTTCTCCAAAAGAAATCGGTAACTTCTCCAAGAGACAAAAGTAGAAAAAAAGACTTGTGAACAGAACCAACTTTTGTAAAATCATTAGTGGACATTGGAGACATACTTCTAGTACTGAGCCTTTTTTTAACGAGGAAAGTTACTTCCAGGAAAATAGTTTATCATTTGCAGTTGATACTGGAGGTCATTGCTACGAAGTTCAGGATGGTGTTCCTCTTCCAAAGGAGGAAATGGTTGGCAAAAGTGCAGAAGAGTTAATAGCTGAAGAAGTGCAAGGGAAACGTCCACGAGCTCCTGTGTATAAGTGGAGTTGTAGAGGCATTTGTAGTATTTGACAGGAATCCATTGATATAATGAGAAATTTGCTACGAGAATATAGTCAGAAAAGTATAAAACAGAAGATTAAGTTGTTACAAGGACTAGATCCATGTAATGTAAGAAAATATACTGAGAAGTATGGGCATTCTCTGGCTTGTCTTTCAAGAAAAGTTTTTAACCTCTTCAGTGCCCATGACAAGATAGTCTCGTCATGGAGCACGGTTGCGCTGTGCCCATGACGAGACTATCTCGTCATGAACCCCACCCACTAGTGCAACGCCCGGCACAGGAGGGGGAAAGGGCGTGGCACTGAAGGGGTTAAAAGTGTTTTTCATCATTTGAGGATGTTAGCAGTACACCATTCAGAAATGCGGAACTTTGTAAAGAAACTGTACTATGTAAAAAGTCCTGCATTAAGTTTAAGTGAACTGAATGGAAGTATTTTATATGGTTCTTTATCAGATGTTCAAAAAAAGTGTGATGATATTGAAATGCGATATTTTGGTTCAGAAGAGCAGTTCATAGAAAGTGAAAGTTTGACAATTACAGATGTTGGAGGAGATGAGAAAGTGATTAGCACTGATCAGTTTGAAGAAGAAATTGGAAAGTTTAATGTAGTGTGCTCTGAGATACCAAACTATGTTTGTGTTTGTTGTCGACGTACTCATTATAAAAGTCAAACTAGGAATGTTGATTTGTATTTGAAAAGTGAAAAGGAGAACAATGGTAAGTGGGAAGAATTTGCAATTTGTTTGTTGAAGGTCGATTTGAGTTAGGTAGTGATCAACGTATATGTAAATATTGTTACAACAAATTAGAAGAGAACAAAATGCCTGCTAGAGCAGTGCATAATAAGTTGGAGTTAGAAGCTATTCTGCAGGAGCTGGCCAAATTGAATACATATGAGTCGGTTCTAATTCAATCTGTTCATCCTTTTCAATCTATAATTCTAATGGAGCCTAAAACAGGTAAACTGCCACCAACAGACTTGCAAAGAGGGCTGAAAGGAAGAGTGGTGTACTTACCTTTGGATTTTAAGAAAAACTTTGAAACTATTGCTGGGGAGAAAGAGGAAGATGAGGCAGTAGTTATTTTACTAAATGGTGTACCCACAAAGAGTCGGAAAATATGGCAAGAATTTGTGGATGTTAATAAAGCTGAAAAGGCTACCTTATATCTTATAGAGACCAATATTTCTTACAAAAATGTAAATGTGGATGAACAGGTAATACGTTTAGAAGATGATTTTGAAATTTCAAGTGGTCAAATAGAGAAAGTGAACAGGTCAAGGACTGAAGAGATTTATGAACATTATACAATATGTCCTTTGCATTCAAAAGAAGTGATAGGAAGTAGCATTGAGTTATTTTAAATGAAAAAAGTACAGGGAATTCCAATGAGTGTATGGGAGAAAAGCTTGGAAGCTCGTTGTTTTCCACAGTTGTTTCCTACTGGAGAAGGTGGACGATATGATGACAGAACTGTACGGATTCCAGCTTCAGAGTATCGGTCGACAAGATTATATTCTGAAGATCCTAGATTTTGACAGTGCATTCCATACATATTTCACCTTTTGTTTGAAAGTGATCTGTCTTTTATCTCGTATGCAGTGAATCATTTACTTAAAACTGGAGTTCATGAATCACTTCTTTCTGCTAAAGAATTTGTGGAGAAAGTTCAAGAATCAGATGAAAATTTAGAAGCACAGTTAATCAATTTGATGGCATGTCAACATGGAACAAATGAGTATTGGTATCTTTATCATGGAGAACTCAAGTGTATGTTACGGAATTTAGGTACACCAACATGGTTTGTCACACTTCGCTGTGCAGAGTATGCATGGGAAGATTTGCTTGAGTTTTTAAGAGAAGCGAATTCTAATATAAAAAATGTTGAAATAAAGACTCCTGGTGAACTGTGTTCATTGGATCCTGTAAATGTGTGCAGATATTTTAATCATAAGTTTCAAGGTATGATGTCTTTTATCTGTAATAAAGAAATCCACCTCTTGGAGAAGTTACCGATTTCTTTTGGAGAAAGGAGTATCAAGCAAGAGGTGCACCTCATATACATATGCTAGTATGGATCAAGGATGCACCTACATTTGGAAATGATTCTGATGAAACAGTTTTGTCTTTCATTGAACAGTATGTGACATGTGAGATTCCAAGAGAAGGAGGAGATAGAAGCTTGAGACAGCAAGTATTACGTTTCCAAAGTCACCGTTCTGGCTACAGGGCAGATCTATATAGGATGAGGTAATATAAGAGCTAACCTCCAACGCTTCAGTCATAGTAATTGAAGTGTCTCTTTCCTGTATTGGCATACATAGTGATGGTGTAATAGAGAGCCGTCTCTCTGTGTTCTCAATGGCGTTGGCCACAACACCGATGGTCTGTTGCAGCATTTTATCTATGGCGGTCAGAGTGGGTAAAGGTTGGGAGTCTGTTGTCAATGACTTAGTGTGTGACCGTGTGACTGGGGTTTTAGTTTTGACTTTCTTTCCCCGTTTTATCATTTTTACAATTTGGAAAACACAAAAAATAAGGTACAATATAACAGGAAATCTATCACTGTCGAGCAGTAAACTAGTTTTTCTCAAAGAATAACTAATCTCTATACAATAGGTGATTAGCAATAAAACACACTATGCACAGCTGATGGCTGGATTATACATATAACAACAGTAAATTTAGTCAATTAAGTATCAATGGGAAATTCCGAACTAACCCAATGTCATGAACCAAGAGATGTGGCCCAGCCCGGCCTCCTTCGGCCTTTGACGGGCAAGGACGGGCCCGCCCTTGGCCCGGGCTTTGCCCGGGCGCTGCCCGCGCGCGTCCCACGCTGCGGGAGGCGCACTGGCCTTAAGAAGGCTTTCCCGCCTCATCTGGCGATGTGCGCGTGACAAGCGCAGGGACCTCTGGGGGTTGTGGTTCATGTGACAGTGGCACCGTACCCCTCACGGCTTACAGGTGATGTACGGCGAGTGTATCAGGCAAGGTCTCGCCCGTTCCCCTCACGGCAAGGGCAATCAACTCCAAGCGCGTCTTTCAATACTTTAACTATTCTATCCAATACTTTCATTCTCTTTGAAATCAAAATGAACAACTTCTGTTTCAAATTGAAAGCAGTATCCACTATACTTTCAATACGCTGCTTCTCTTTGAATTGGAACATTCTTCTTTTATATTTGCAGCATGCTTTCAATAAATTCTGAATCACTCTAGATCGAAAAAGTCTCTGACGAATTTCTTGAAATTGTTTTTGTCTCCGAGTACCAGATACTATTTCTTTATCATCTTTCCTTTTCCTCGTATTTGAAATTGAACTCTGCTTCCCCTTACTTGAAAAATTCTTCGACTTGCTTTGTGTGATGTTTTTCTCATAAAATGTTCGTAATATTTTTTCCAAAAATTCTCTTTTGCTTTTACTCAAACAAACAATTTCTCTACTAGTCGCATTTTTTTCTACTTCAAGATCTTTCCTTTTCGTCAAATATATATTTTTCTTCTCTTTTCTTTTTTTTCACTTCTTCTAGGCATTTCCAAATTTCAATCCAAACGAAATAATTTTCTGAAAAACAAAAAATAGATTCAATTATTTTTCACATTTCTTCACCATGTTAAAATAATAACATACAATTGCAAAACTTCCACTAACAACTTCCAGACCCAGTGCTGCAACGTGATGGAGCACGACAGATGAGCACTAGGATGACAAGTAGTGCCATAGAACATACAGCAAGTATTTATTTAATTATTTACATACTCCTTTACAATTTATATATAACTGCACTACCTCATACTTTTCACCTCTCTGCCACACCCCACCACCCCACACCACTTTCTCTGCAACCCACCACACACAACGTTATAAATAGAATTTTTAAAAATTGTAATCTATGTACTTAAAATGATATTATTAACCTAACAGCACACATAAAACTTTCCATTGATACCTAACAATTTTATCAACAACTTCACAAACATAACACTGCACCCAGGGCTTTAACTGGAGGGGGTGTCTGTGGGGATGTGAACACCAGCATTTTATTTTTGGGAGCCTCAAAATGTGTGTTTATAGGGCTCTATTTTCCGACCTCACAAACGTAATCCGTTTTTCTTCTTTATTGCACTGCAATGACACTGTGAGAGCATGCACATTGCACACTACTTAGAAGTGCAGACATCATGCCAAGTGACTCGCATTGTAGGAGGAGGGAAATCCTTTAAAGAGAGCCACTTTCTCTCAGTATTTCCCTTCTCTTTTTGCAACGCACCAGCAAAATCATCGTGGGGTGATTAGCAGACAGACCACCAGGCGCACAGCGCCCATTACCCTGGACTCTCTGACACAGCTTCCCGGGCGCACACACAGAGCCACACCCGAGTACTTCACCGGTCTTCAAAACATAATTTTTTTGTAAAGGAAACTCTGTACTTTTTCACCCGTTTTTACAACCCCTACATGCCCACTCTGCCTATTGCTGAAAGAATTAGGCTCCCTCTGGTTGCGCCTCTGCAAATGACCACAACAAGGCAACTCCAGCACGAACCTGCTCTCACCTTACACACGGTCTTGTTTTAGTGCTACGAAAACACACACTTTGCCTGCCTCACTAAATTCTCGCACCCCCTCTTTAATATGAACATAAAAGCTTTCCAATTACTTTTATATTCCTATACTGTACTTCACATGGAAATATGGAAATATAGAACTCAAGGTTCTCACCACCCCAAATTAGCTCTCTGGTATACTTTCTCAAATATAAGAAGTACAGGTATTCTCTATCTGTCAGTCACAGCCACTTTAAAACAGTGTACCTATAAACAACTCGACAAAACGTTTCTAAATTAACGTATTACACTTAAAAGCTCCTTTACATTTCTTTCGCTAGATGTACCTTTGTTTAAAACACCACCAGAGAAGGGTGTTGAAGTATGCTCCACAAAGAGTAACTCAAAGCTTTGTTATTCTTTATTCAAAAATCTGCCTGTCAATGCTTTTTGCAAGCCTTTTCAATGCCTTAAGTGGGTAGCTTGATGAGTATAATACGTTGTATTTAAGATCGGGGGCAGACGATGCATGGAAATAAGAACGTATAGTTGAATAAAGGGCGAGTGGATGCATGGCCAGATGCATCAATGGATAGATACGTAGATCAATGTATCAATGTATGGATGGATGGAAGGATGAATGAATGCAAAGACCAGTACTTACGATAGACGGGTGGGCTGATAAATGCTTAGGATTGATTCTGGGACAGATATATCTATGCATATATAGGCGTATCGCTGCATGAATGGCACAGTGCTTACTATAGGCGAGTGCGCTCATAAATGCTTAACATAAGCGGACAAACAGATTTATGTATATATATAAGTAGCAATATATGCATCAATTAAAAGATGGTTGAATGGCGCAGTGCTTAGGATGCATGGATACTTCGCTTTAATTGGGCCAGGTCTGGGGACCGGCACTTATTTTCAGGCAGCCTCCAAACGGCTCTCTATCAGGCTCTATTTTCGGCCCTCTCAAAGATAGTCAATTTTTTTTTATTACACTGCAGTGACAGCATGCACATTGATGTACGCATGCTTATTTTGCTCACTACTGAGAACAGGAGACATCAAGCTAGGTTACCCACGTTGTAGAAGAAAGGGAAATCCTTTAAACAATGTTTTTTTCCAAACCTACGATAATTGGAGAGGATTTTCTAAAGCACACAATGATACTTATCTTGATTTAGACCACGCCCCAACTTGCATAGCTTTGCCCCCCCCCCCGTTCAGAGCACCCCCATTTTTTTTTCTCCCACTTAGAAGCCTAATTACACCATAGTAACAAACAAAAAGTGTAACCTTCCATTAAAATCTACAATGGCACCAAGTTTCATAATTTTCCATCAACGGCATCAGCCTTCTACCACAGTACAAGAGTGTCTATCAGCACGAAGATGTCCTATCCACAGAAATGTTGTGTAATTTCTGTACCTGTCTGCTGGAACACTCATCACCAAAACGTATTAAAACATGGGAATTTGCCAGAAAAACATATACCATACCATAAACCGATTCATAAATGGGCACACTGCCACTGCACCACCCTCTTCCCCAACCTTCCTTAACTTTACAAAATTAAAGAAAGAGCCACACCAAACCTAGTAAACACACTATACCAATACAAGAACTTAATTTCAACAACCGTCTACTGGAACGCTCATGAGCAAAGCGTATTAAAACATACACATTTGCGGGAAAAACATATACCATGCCATAGGGCACTTTAAAAGTGCTCCCAGTGGTACTACATCACCTTCAGTAGCTTGACATCTGCACGTTACTAAAGTCTGTGTTTTAATCAGAAACATACCCACATCCCCCACACCCACCCCCGCCCTTCCTTAACCGTACGAAATCAAACAGAAACCCCCACCATTCCTAGTAGCGCCACTATACCCATACACAGGCGTAATTTTAACAGGTGTGTGCCCGAACACTTATCAACAAAAAGTATTCAAACATGCAAATTCGTGGGAAAAACATAAACAGTACCATAGCACGGTTAATAAATAGGCCCACTCAAACTACATTACCTTTACTAACAACACATGCCCACATTACAAATGTCCGTCTTATAATCAGAAACATACGCACATCCCCACCCCCACCCATACCCATGCTTGACCTTACAAAATCAAACAACGAGCCCCAGCACTGCCGTTACCGCCACTATAGCCATGCATAGACTTAATGTCAACAGGTGTCTGCCGGAACGCTCATCAGCAAAACCTATTAAAACCTGAAATTTTGCAACTCAACCATACACCATACATAAGACGGTTTATAAATAGTCACAGTACCACTACACCACCTTAACACCCGCCCTTGCTTAACTTTACGCAATAAAAGAAAGAGCCCCAGCAAACATAGAAGCGCCACTATAGCCAAACAGAGGCTTAATTTCAATAGATGTCTGTCGAAATGCTAATCAGCAAAACGTATTAAAACATGCACTCCCCAACTACTTCTATTCCATAAGAACAGACAATAATTAATACGTTTACTACCATATATTTTAGTATATCTACCTTTTCATTATTCACTAGTCAGAAACTACAAAAACTATTCACTATACCGAGATGCAAACCAGAAACCATATTCATATTTATCTCATCTTAGGATGACATGATTCAAACTATGCGTACATATAAAAGGAACATATCACTTTTCCTATCTCCATCTCCTCTCCATGTCATCTCCAAACACTGTACACAGCCCCACTGAACAACAACCTACCCTGACTTACATTCAAACCTACCTCTCAGTGTCAAAATTAAGACCACAACCTTCCCACATAACATTTCTGCATTTCGTTTTATTGCTTTTAACTTAATAACACATACGTCTCCTACCACCACCCCCACCCCACTATTTCCACAAAAAGTATCAGTTGCAAACGTGCTACATTTTCTTTATCTCCCCAAATACATTACAAACTCAAATTAACGCTGGACCTCATTTTCAAAACAAAACAGTCCTATAAAGATGACAAACTACACTTCTTCTCTGTGAAAAATTCCTAAACATATATAAAATACTTATATAACAACAGCTCAAATTTTATGCATATTTCATAACCAATATCAAACACCACACTTTACTAACACTATATTACTTTGAAATAAAAAATACTTTCAAAATTAAAAACATCATCTCAAATACTTAATCAATACTATAAAACACATAACACACCTTGTTCATTTCGAACTCACCTTTGTAGTTGTTATCCAGATTTCAAATGACACACGCATACAATTCTCTCTTTCTCACATAGTACATGCAAAACTCCGACTTCATCAAGAATGAAACCAGGTCTGGCACAATTTCTCTGTCGCTCCACACATAAATACACGTAAAGAACAAATCAGAATACTTCATTCCTTCAATGACATTCCAAAACTTACCTCCATTGGTTAATTTTGAATTTTCCTTCCGAAAAGCTACTTATTATTCTGCACAACATACAGGTCACAAGTTCAACCTATTTTATCACCACACTTTCTGGAACCTTCTACGACACCTGCAGGTTAAAAGTTCATCATTTTTTTTAACCTAACGATATACTTTTGCAACATTATATCGAACATTTAATGGCACGTGCACGTTAAAAGTTCACAATAGGGGTCAGTAGTTCATCAGCTTTATTCCCAAATCCAGCAGCACCTCACCTTATGCCCCCAGCGCCAGAAGACCCGTAGGAGTCAGTGCTTTCCACTTTCCAAATACCAAATTCATTTCATACACACAAATTTACCTTTGCGCTCCCTATATAACACCCCCTAAGCACCATACACAAGTTACAATGTTTGAAACAAAAGTTCCTCCAAGTAGCTATAACTACATGCTGACACTACTTGCACAGATATGGCACAGCGGCCAGAGCACATGACTTCACAGCATAAGACACACAATTTAGACTCACGCTCTAATCCCCGAGGCCCGCACCACATCACCTTAGCAGCATCACACTCTAGGTAATACCTCACTTAATTTTTGTAGCCTAGCACTTTCACACCGGTAGGTATGATTAGTTCACTGCGCACCCCCTCTATAGCACACCCTAAACACCCCACAGAGGTTACAGTGCTCCTACCCTCCTATTTCCCACTATTTTCACCCTTTTTTCCCCTTACTCACTTCAACGGAATCACAAAATGGCGGCCAACACTTCCCCCTTCCCTGAGACTCTAGACAATACCTCACATATTTTCCGTACCCAGGACTTTCACACCACTACGGGTCAGTAGTTCATCCTAGTAGGTATAAACACATGCTGACACTACTTCCACAACTGTACTGCAGCGGCCAGGGCACATGACTTCACAGCATAAGACACACAGTGTGGGCTCACGCTTTAATCCTCAAGTCACGCACAGGCTCACCTTAGAAACATCACACACTAGCCAATACCCCACTTAATTTTCGTAGCCTAGAACTTTCACACCGGTAGGTATGATTAGTTCACTTCGCACCCCCTCTATAGCACACCCTAAACACCCCACAAAGGTTACAGTGCTCCTACCCTCCTCTTTCCCACATTTTTCGCCCTTTTTCCCCCTTACTCGCTTCAACTGAATCACAAAATGGCGGCCAACACTTCCTAGTTGCAAACGCTCGCAGCTCTGGCAGCCAATCAGCAGCAAGCTCGTGCTCGTAACGCCTCAGCCAATCAGATGGCAGAATTCCCAAATATCGATATCTGTAAATTTCGATATTTCTCAAAAACTACTGAACGGATTTGCACCAAATAAAAGCGTGCTTTCTAGACCAAGACCCTCCTCCCTGCCAAATCTAGAGTAATTCCGTTCACCCGTTCGACCTATAACCTTGTCTAAAGTTTCCTGTGGAAATTAACATTGAAAAAACACGTTTTGGGACCCACTTTTTTCTCGGCCCCCGAAACGATTCACCCCCAAAGGAGCTGATATAAACAAAGAATTTGTTTTGCAAATTTCACGAAGATTCATCAATCGTCGCCAAAGTTGTTAAGTTATTGCAAATAGAATGTTGCCATTTTCCTATAGTAACTAGGTCCTAACTATAACTACCTACTGGTATATATATATATATATATATATATATATATATATATATATACATAGAGAGAGAGAGAGAGACGTCACAAGATCATAGAGGGAATAATTTGTGTGAACTTTGCCTAGTGTGAGATAACACACCTCATGCAAGTACTGGAATAATGAAGGTTACCAGTAAGAAACATAAGCTTAGCACACTTGACCCTATGCCAGGAAGAATCTTGCACAACTTGAGGAGTGTGTTTCCTTTGGGAGGGTGGGTGTACTCCCCTAGAAGTCCTGTCTTGCCAGGCACCGGTCCAGCAATCTGGCTAGAAGGTTCCTTCAGGTTCTCAGAGGTCCCTCTCGACCTGCAAATATTAGGTTTGCAAGTAACAAGAGGAATGGCTGTGAAGTTCTCTGTGGACTGCATATAAATCTAATCTTCCTTAGTGGCAGACTCCTGTGTTCAAATGGATTTTGATAGCTATATCGTTTCGACTTTAGCATATGAGGAGCTACTGCTGTCCTAACACCAGTACCACTGGAATAAAGCGATTCTGCAGCTGCTGCGTTTCCTGCAAAATTGCCACATTTGCCACTTAATCCCTCATTTGCTGCACAATTTGCAGATTGTAACATAAAAATATTTTGTTTCTAGCTCAAACGGATCAAAAGTTACTAAAAACGCAGCGGAATACCTGTCTCAAAGTTTGACTGGTCATCTGTAAATTGTTTATTGCCATATTTGGGTATTAAATGGGTAATAATGGAGTGAAACATTTACTCAGTGTTAACATGTGTAAAAGAAGACAAAATAATAAAGCAATAGTATCACAAAACGGCTGCATTATGCCACATAATATGCCTTTTCTTGCCGCAAAATGTAGTCAACCTTGCTGCATAATGTGATTTTCCCCTTACATCTAATTCCAGGCCCTGCCGAACAATGACCTTCCCTATCTAGAGTATTCCTTTGGATAACTGCGATGCCAAGACTTCGTACCTTTGTGAGTCATAAGCACGAACCGATCGGCCCCGGAGTGTGGAAGCCAAACGGGGCGCAATCTTAGGGGCACCAAGTCGTGATAACAACACGTTGTGACAACCGAGAACACTTCCAGTGCATTAAAAAGCAATTTCGATCATTACACTTGTCACATTTCTTTGAAAAATGTGAAAGGCAGTGGCGATTTGCTTTTAAAGTCGCACATCCGCGTGCAATGACACTTTCTCAGAAAAGAGGTGAATTATTCAGTCTCCACAGAAGCATTTTCTCCACGTGATTTGACATCTATTTATAGACGTATAAATGCTGCTGCAGATTTTTTAAACAAGTGAACACTAAACGGATATATTAGTAACCTGGAGGCAGGTGCTTACTTAGTAAACCTACGAAGTGGGTTTTTTCGCCTTAAATTGAATTGAAGCACAATGGATAAAAGCCTGACTAACGGCAGCACACCTCACAATCCATGTACGTTTATCAAACGGCCTTCACTCACGAATCAAGGCTGTACTTGACGGTGCCATGTTTAACCTGGAGAAAATGTGTGCGTCTGTTTAATGTGATTATCTTAAATATATTGGGGCAGATTTACAATAACTGGCGCATTCCTACATATCAGCAGGGACGCGCCAGCTATTTTGCGTCATGGCAGACACCTCTTGCGCCACCATGGATGCGCCGCATATACAATGCGGCGCACCATGGCGCATGAATATACAGATGCGTGACACATCTGATGTTGTAAACATGATGCAGTGCTGTAGCTGTGTTGCAAGCGCGATGCAACTCTAGCACTGCTTGGGGGCGCCCTATACTAGCTGTGCTGCATCACTCCTTACGCCTGCTACAAGCAGGCGCAAGTTTTGGCGCAGCGGGGTCGGAAAAGTGACTGAGTGAAATCTTGAAGATTTCACTCAGCCACTTTTCCGAGGCGTTCCTGTGCCCGAACGCCCCCCCTGCGCCGGAACGCCCACATGAAACCTGACTCAGGTTTCATGTGGCGTAGGGCTTTACAACGTGACGCATCTCCCTAGATGCGTCACGTTGTAAATACCCTGAAGCATGGCACTGGCTTTGCGCTGCCGCTGCATCACAAAAGGACGCAACGAGGGCGCAAAAGTAGCGCACGGGGCTTGTAAATCTGCCCCATTTAGCACTAATTTCTCAGAGTTATTGCATGAGCTGCAGGCAGTACAATCGGGGTCAGACTGGGAACTCATAGCAACCCTGTCAATCTTGTCGGGGTTGGGGGGGGGTTAGGCTGGGGGAGTGATGAGTTTGTAAGTGTGAAGCACGGCTGCTATTGTTACTGGTAGCTGATATTGCAGCACCACTGAAAACTGGCCCCCAGTAACAAAGCCAGACTCCACTGCTGCAAAACTGGCCCCCTTCCTTCCAGTCCCATGGTTAAACGCCTGATTCCCAGTATGGCCAGTCCGACCCTGAGTACAGCTCATGAACAGGGAGAGCAAACGCCGGATTTTTAGCTTCAGTGGTCCTAAGCAGCAGCACAGAAGAGGCATAATCTAAAGGCAGTTTCACTTTGAAAATACCATTACCAGCCCAATAGCATAGGACCTCTTGGAAAGATGTTCAACAACCTAGATGATTTCAACTTTGAGAGTCTCAGTAAGTGGCAGGTGACATATTATTAAACAACTAAATCTGGAAGGGGGTCTTATTTTTATTCTAATTTTTGTTGTTGTTGCGAAGTTATTGGAGCCATTTACATAAGCACCAGTTACATTACACAAATTCCTATTTATATTTTTAGGCTTGGGGAAATTAAGTGATTTGCCCAGAATAAGAGGACTGAAACCAGGCTCCCCAGTTCCAAAGTCGGTAACTCTGGCTGTACCGCAACACCCTCTTCCAGATTTTTCCAAACGTCATAAAAAATTAGAATGTCAAAATGGGAAACTTGCAGCCTCTTTAAGAGTTTCATAAATGTTTATACTATATAAAGCAAAGCAAACTTTACACTCCCATAGGCAAGTTTGAATTAGACCTGGGCAGTGTTCGGCACTCTGCGAAGTGACCAAAAAACTCTTTCACGCTTGGCGAAGTTCCGCGAGCGGACAAGCGCATTAGGTCATGCTGTTCGTGCTGATTTTGAGCCCTGGGTGTTTGTCCCGCACTGGAAAATCAGCACGAACGGCACCATGCACAGCGTAGGAGGGAGTTGCTTCTTTTTGCCACTTGAGTAGAATTTTTACTCGAGCGACAGCTTCATCAACGCGAATGGATGGATTCTCAACACAAGCGGCTGCGACCATCCATGACCGCCCGTGTTGAGAAACCTCAATGGAAAGTGGTCTATCATTGGATTTTTCTTGCTCGCGGGTGCAAACCTAACATTTGCAAGCGAGGAAAAAACTCTACTTCGTGGAGGGGAGTTTACTGCAACTCCGAGTTCTGGGTGGAGCACAGAGTGCAGACAGCTCTGCAAAGTTCATGAACGGAGCGGAGTTTGCTGCCCAGGCCTAGTTTGAATATTTTATTCAGTGCACAAACGTATACTTAAACTCATATGCTTTATGCTGAGATACATCCATTGGAAACTGAAAAGTATATTCAGTATATTAAATGCATATTCTATATATTGACTAAAAGTGGGCATTACCCGCGTAATTCTGTTTAGCGTAATCACACGGAATTACCTACGAAATCCATGAGAATATGCTTGAATTACGAGAGAAGATGAATTCTGCATTTAGCACTATTTCTTAACACAACACTTTTCTTGATGGATGCAAGGATAAGTTTTGCAGTAGGAAATAACACTAAATGCAGTAGAACATGAATAGTGAGTGTGAGCAGCTGCTCACGCTCCCTCAATTGGCTTTTGGGGTAGGATTATTCCCCATCTTTCTACTGGCATTTGGCACAATTTTCTTAGCTCAAAATGCACCCTCGGGTCCAAAATGGATGAAAGGATGCATTTTGCACTGCAAAACAGTGCTAAACACATCACAACACAAATAGCAAGCAGCCACTCATACTCTCTAAATGTGCTCTCATGGTAGGATTTCCCCCCCCCCCCAAATTGTCTTAATTATTTGAGTAGGAGTTATAGTGCAATTATCGGTAATTCTGCATCAAGGAGTAATGTGGAATTACCGAAATAACTCCTATTACTCCAGCGTTATCAAAATTCTGCCCAGGCCTAATATCAACAAGCATTAACAAAGCCAATAGGTTTGCTGTTTACATAGAGAAAAGGCCTTCAAAAGTTCAGGAGCAGTACAAGTTGCCCAACAGAGTCAGTGCACGCCAAGTACATCCAACAGCAGATACAATGTTCCCACACATATAAAGACCAGGAACAGCACAGGTAACGGTTCCAAGAAGGGTACACAGTACATAAAGATTGCTGTGGCTTAACTGCAGAGAGGCTGCAGTCCTCCAGAAGAGCACCAGGAATACTGAAAGTAATTGAATGTACCAGTCCAAAAGGTAAGCGAGTGGGCCCCTATCAACCAGTCGATTTTAGGCAGAACAGTTTGCTGCTGACACTTTCTTATTTTTTGGTGGAAGTGTGACTTCTGTAGGCTGCGTGTGGTGATGCAAATCTATTTTCATTGACTTTTACAACCCCTTTGTTCCTTTAAGGATGTTTTCACATTGTCTTAAAAAACGGATGTCTCCTGATTCCTTCATACAATTGTCATCGTTTCACTCTTGTTTTGATGATTATATTTTCTCGTTTTAAATACATTGTCTTGTGCTATTTTGCTGTTTAATTTTATGACTTTAATGTTGCGTCGGTGCTACTTAACTACATGGGGGCAGATTTACAAGGAACTAATACATCTGTATAGATGCGTCAGTTTCCCTGCGCCTGTGTGAAAATCCCTTGCGCCACCATAGATAGGCCGTGTTTACAATACAGCGCTCTATGGTGAAAGGATTGACAGATGCATCAGAAATTCTGACGGATCTGTTGGCGGAAAAGACACGCATTGCTGGAGTCGTGTCACATGCACGACGCAACTCCAGCAATGTGTGTTGCGGCCTATTCCCAACACACTGCATCACTCCTTACCCCTGCTTCAAGCAGGCATAAGGTTTTGACGCAGTGGCGTCCTAAATGTCACACAGTGAAATCTTGTAGATTTTACTGCGTCACTTTTATGAGGGTTTCTTGCGTGGGAACGCCTACCCTGCATACATTATACCTGACGCAGGTAAAATGTCACCCAGAGCTTTAGAACATGACGCATCTCCCTAGATGCGTCACGCTGTAAATGTGCCAAATTTTTTACGCCGCTGTTTCGTCACATAAGTGACGCACCGGCAGCGCAAAAGTGTCGCAAGGGGCTTGTAAATCTGTCCCATGGCACTTATTTCTATGAAGAAAAACCTGTTCCTTTGCACCATTGTTACCGTGGGTACCTTCTCATTGAAACTGTATTTTAAATTAAAAGGCCATTGATTTACTAACTGTGTGGGATTCCACACCTAGCTTTCCCTCTCCATTATTAACCCTGAATCTCACTTATGTAATTGAGATTTCCATATAGTGCATGTCCTGGCATGTGTATGTCCTTGCAGAGCTGCCAGAGTTAGATACATTTACACATAGTTTACATAGTTTTGAGGACTCCAGCACAGGATGGAGTCAGATTTCTGGTTCTTTCAGCTGGATAATCAGTTAAGTAGATATTAATATAATGCTGCTTTTCTGTGCATGGTCAATGGTATACGTTTTATTTTTTAGTAGTAAGTGTAGCTGAAGGTCTTTACCAGGGGTGTCAAACTCAAATTCATCAGGGGCCGCATCAGCAGTTTGGTCACCCTCAAAGGGCCGGTTGTACCTGTAGGACTATGTGTCCACTATTTATTATCATAAATTATTGTCACTGCATTCAATTATTACTTTTTTTTGTAATAATAACTAGCTCTGAAAGCAGAAACATAGTCAGAATAATGGCAAGTAGATATTCAAATGTACAATTATTGTACAATTTATTGAAAAATGATTTTTGGTAACAGACCGTAATTTTTTTTTTTTTAAACATACAAATATTGCCAAACACTGTTTATTACACATATGGCAAACACAATGCATTAACTTTTTTTTAACTTTTCCGACTAGATGGCTGACATCGTTTTCCTGAGGTCAGTCCATCGATGTCTGGCGTTAGGTCTTGTGCTGTAGCAATCCGCAAAACAGCATGGAGGTTATCATCAGTGATGCGTGATCTGAGCTTGGTCTTGTTCAGATTCATGACTGAAAACATCTGTTCACATAGATAGGTGCTCCCAAACATGGACAGAACACGTGCAGCTTGAAGTCGGAGCTGTGGCATCAAAGCAGGGGGGAGGAGACGGTAAAAGTCGTCGACTGTCGCATCCTGGAACTTCGCTTTCAGGCTGCTGTTGCACTGAAGTTCTATTAATTCCATTTGAAGGTGATGTGGTGCACTGTCAACATCGATGTTGAAGGGATTGGCAAAGCTGGTAAAGGTTAAGTTTTGTCCTTTAAAGTCAGAAAAGCGTCGATTGAATTCATCAATCAGCCGATTCACTTTGGTACCCAATCGAGCACATGAAAAAGTACCTGGGAATGAGGTTGAGATGCTCTGGCAGGTAGGAAAGTGGGCAAGACTGTCTTTTTCAAGCTGTGACTTCCATGGGCGCAGTTTCTCCTGGAAAGCTGTTATTGCCTCATACATTGAGGTTATGACTTGTTTGCGGCCCTGCAGCTTCAGATTCAGTTGGGCGAGATGCTCTGTTATGTCACACAACATGGCAAAATCGCACAGCCAGTTTGGATCTGACAGTTCTGACAAGGGCTTTCCTTTACTTTGCATAAAAAGAGTAATTTCTTCCAAAAGCTCAAAAAATCTCTTGAGAACGGAGCTCCTACTCAGCCACCTTACTTCTGTATGGTATGGCACATCTGTATGTTCCATGCCCACCTCCTTCAAAAAGTGTTGGAACTGACGTTGATTCAGACCCCGTGCACGCAGAAAATTCACTGTTTTCGTGACTGTGGACATTATGTTATCCAGTTGCAGAACCTTGCCACACAGAGCTCCTTGGTGGATAATGCAGTGATAAGTTATCAGCGGCGTGTGGCAATTACTTTTTTTCATTTTCTCTTTTAACAGTCCAACCAAGCCATTTCTCTCTCCACACATTGCTGGAGCGCCATCAGTAGTAAGTCCCACCAACTTTTCCCACGGTAATTTCATTTTATTTACGGATTCCTCCACTGCATTGAAGATGTCCCTCCCAGTTGTTGTCCCATACATGGCGACCACATCCAAGAGCTCCTCACTGGCAGACAAGTCTTCCTTCACACCTCTTACAAAAATAGCTAGATGAGCTGTATCAGTATTGTCAGTGCTTTCATCAACAGCTAATGAAAATGCCAGATAACTGCATGCCTCTTCAGCCAACTTTGTTTTAAGATTACAGGCTAGGTCCCTGACTCGGTCTGTGATGGTGTTTCTTGACAAGCTGACATTGCTAACAGCCTGTCTCTGCTCAGGGCACACCTGTTCACATACCTTCAGCATACACTGCTTTACAAATGCACCTTCTGAAAAGCACTTTGAAGCTCGCGCAATTTCTATAGCCACAAGATAGCTGGCTTTCACTGCTGCATCATTTTTTGCTGTCATTTTTGCAAAAATATTCCGTTGAGAATGCAGGCTACCTTTTAATTCTTGGACCTTTTGTTGCTTTTCCTGGTGGCTAAGGTTAGCAAATTTGGCTCCATGTTTGGTCTCAAAGTGCCGGCGTAAATTGTATTCCTTCATCACTGCCACTGCCTCATAGCAAATAAGACATACCGGCTTGTCTCCATTAATCACAAACATGTATTCACTTTCCCATCTCTCCTGAAATTGCCTTCCCTCTGCATCAACTTTTCTTTTCTTGGACATTTTTGGGTTATTAATTTGATTGTAGTTTATGGTCCCTATACCACTGTAAAGCAGCGGTGTCCAACACAAGGCCCGCGGGCCGAATCCAGCCTGCCAGACCTCGTCATGTGGCCCGTGTAGCCGCCGCCGGCCGCCAGCCTTCACCATTTATTCTCGCTTTTATTTTGACACGAGAAAGCCTTCACCTTATTCTCGAAAGCCGCCTCTTCAGCGCATGCGCGGCCGCCTCTTCAGCGCATTGCGCGCCAGCCTACAAGCCAGGGAACGTCTGCCTTCTAGCGCCGCCGGCCGTTCTACAGGAAACCTCCACATTACATGCATTGAGGAAACCTCCACTTGTTTTTATATTGAGCGCATGCCATCCTGTGACAGATCCAACGGCTGCCTGAACCCTTCTCTCCTGTACTGTAAGTACATATGATGTATGTGGGGGGGAGGGGGGGGGTCTGCTTATTAGGGGGAAGTCTGCTTATTATTCTGCTTAAAAAACTTTGGATATACTGACCACTTCCGTGTCACTTTACAGTGGTATAGGGACCATAAACTACAATCAAATTAATAACCCAAAAATGTCCAAGAAAAGAAAAGTTGATGCAGAGGGAAGGCAATTTCAGGAGAGATGGGAAAGTGAATACATGTTTGTGATTAATGGAGACAAGCCGGTATGTCTTATTTGCTATGAGGCAGTGGCAGTGATGAAGGAATACAATTTACGCCGGCACTTTGAGACCAAACATGGAGCCAAATTTGCTAACCTTAGCCACCAGGAAAAGCAACAAAAGGTCCAAGAATTAAAAGGTAGCCTGCATTCTCAACGGAATATTTTTGCAAAAATGACAGCAAAAAATGATGCAGCAGTGAAAGCCAGCTATCTTGTGGCTATAGAAATTGCGCGAGCTTCAAAGTGCTTTTCAGAAGGTGCATTTGTAAAGCAGTGTATGCTGAAGGTATGTGAACAGGTGTGCCCTGAGCAGAGACAGGCTGTTAGCAATGTCAGCTTGTCAAGAAACACCATCACAGACCGAGTCAGGGACCTAGCCTGTAATCTTAAAACAAAGTTGGCTGAAGAGGCATGCAGTTATCTGGCATTTTCATTAGCTGTTGATGAAAGCACTGACAATACTGATACAGCTCATCTAGCTATTTTTGTAAGAGGTGTGAAGGAAGACTTGTCTGTCAGTGAGGCGCTCTTGGATGTGGTCGCCATGTATGGGACAACAACTGGGAGGGACATCTTCAATGCAGTGGAGGAATCCGTAAATAAAATGAAATTACCGTGGGAAAAGTTGGTGGGACTTACTACTGATGGCGCTCCAGCAATGTGTGGAGAGAGAAATGGCTTGGTTGGACTGTTAAAAGAGAAAATGGAAAAAAGTAATTGCCACACGCCGCTGATAACTTATCACTGCATTATCCACCAAGGAGCTCTGTGTGGCAAGGTTCTGCAACTGGATAACCTAATGTCCACAGTCATGAAAACAGTGAATTTTCTGCGTGCACGGGGTCTGAATCATCGTCAGTTCCAACATTTTTTGAAGGAGGTGGGCATGGAACATACAGATGTGCCATACCATACAGAAGTAAGGTGGCTGAGTAGGAGCTCCGTTCTCAAGAGATTTTGTGAGCTTTTGGAAGAAAGTACTCTTTTTATGCAAAGTAAAGGGAAGCCGTTGTCAGAACTGTCAGATCCAAACTGGCTGTGCAATTTTGCCATGTTGTGTGACATAACAGAGCATCTCGCCCAACTGAATCTGAAGCTGCAGGGCCGCAAACAAGTCATAACCTCAATGTATGAGGCAATAACAGCTTTCCAGGAGAAACTGCGCCTATGGAAGTCACAGCTTGAAAAAGACAGTCTTGCCTACTTTCCTACCTGCCAGAGCATCTCAACCTCATTCCCAGGTACTTTTTCAGGTGCTCGATTGGGTACCAAAGTGAATCGGCTGATTGATAAATTCAATCGACGCTTTTCTGACTTTAAAGGACAAAACTTAACCTTTACCAGCTTTGCCGATCCCTTCAACATCGATGTTGACAGTGCACCACATCACCTTCAAATGGAATTAATAGAACTTCAGTGCAACAGCAGCCTGAAAGCGAAGTTCCAGGATGCGACAGTCGACGACTTTTACCGTCTCCTCCCCCCTGCTTTGATGCCACAGCTCCGACTTCAAGCTGCACGTGTTCTGTCCATGTTTGGGAGCACCTATCTATGTGAACAGATGTTTTCAGTCATGAATCTGAACAAGACCAAGCTCAGATCACGCATCACTGATGATAACCTCCATGCTGTTTTGCGGATTGCTACAGCACAAGACCTAACGCCAGACATCGATGGACTGACCTCAGGAAAACGATGTCAGCCATCTAGTCAGAAAAGTTAAAAAAAAGTTAATGCCTTGTGTTTGCCATATGTGTAATAAACAGTGTTTGGCAATATTTGTATGTTTAAAAAAAAAAATTACTGTCTGTTACCAAAAATCATTTTTCAATAAATTGTACAATAATTGTACATTTGAATATCTACTTGCCATTATTCTGACTATGTTTCTGATTTCAGAGCTAGTTATTATTACAAAAAACAGTAATAATTGAATGCAGTGACAATAATTTATGATAATAAATAGTGGACACATAGTCCTACACATACAACCGGCCCTTTGAGGGTGACCAAACTGCTGATGCGGCCCCTGATGAATTTGAGTTTGACACCCCTGCTGTAAAGTGACACGGAAGTGGTCAGTATATCCAAAGTTTTTTAAGCAGAAAAATAAGCAGACCCCCCCTAATAAGCAGACCCCCCCTCCCCCCCACATACATCATATGTACTTACAGTACAGGAGAGAAGGGTTCAGGCAGCCGTTGGATCTGTCACAGGATGGCATGCACTCAATATAAAAACAAGTGGAGGTTTTCTCAATGCATGTAATGTGGAGGTTTCCTGTAGAACGGCCGGCGGTGCTAGAAGGTAGACGTTCCCTGGCTTGTAGGCTGGCGCGCAATGCGCTGAAGAGGCGGCCGCGCATGCGCTGAAGAGGCGGCTTTCGAGAATAAGGTGAAGGCTTTCTTGTGTCAAAATAAAAGCGAGAATAAACGGTGAAGGCTGGCGGCCGGCGGCGGCTACACGGGCCACATGACGAGGTCTGGCGGGCCGGATTCGGCCCGCGGGCCTTGTGTTTGACACCGCTGGTCTTTACTGTTTAGGTAAAGTACATTTTTAGTGTTTCTAGTTATTTAAAATCATAACAATTTTAGCCGAGAAGGTTAAAACGATTAAGAGAAAACAGAGTCAATGATAACACAGTTGATCAATTCAATAGATACATCTGTCCATTCATTGTGTCATAAAGCGCTTAGGGGCATATTAATAAGGAACAGGGAAGATTAACGCTAAGGGCGCTTAGCGTTAATTTTTTTAATGCCCGCTATCGTTGGATAATATCACCGGGTTATCACGTTATTAACAAAGCTAACCGCCTAGGCGATTAAAAATCCAGCGATAGCGGCATTTTGGGAGGTTATCGCTGGTAATGCAGCGATAAAACTACAAGGATAGGGATATCCTTGTTGATGGCCCATGGTGGACTTAGCCATGTAATCCACCTCCCATTGGATTACATGGCTAACTCTGAAAATTAGCAGACGTAAAAAAGCAGCGTTAACCGTGGTTAGCGCTGCTTTTTTTGTCTCTAACAGGGTTAGCGTGAAGCTTGATAATAGGAGAAATGTCGCTTAGCAACATTTCTCCTATTATTTTGCTCTGGAACGCCCACTTTGCATCTCATTAGAGATGCAAAGGGAAGCGTAGTGAAAAAGGGTGCTAACATGCGATTTTGCATGTTAGCACCCTGTTGTTGATAGGGCGATATTTTTATCTCCACTTCTTTGGCTTTGAAAGCCAAAAAAGCAGAGATAACGCCCTTGTTAATATGCCTCTTATTCGTTACATATTTTCCAATCAGTAGTAAAATCATGATATATTTCAACAAAATAAAGAGCTATGCTGCCCACTTGATCCCTTGTCAACATTGGTTCGAAGAGTAAACTGCAATATACTTTTAAAATAATAATAACATTTGATGACATTACTAGATTAAGAATTAGGAGGATTTAACAATTGGCACCACCATGAATCCTTTGATGCGATTGCTCCTTTAGTAAACCTTTAAGGACTGAAATCACCAGAGGGCAAATCCTGGAGTCAGGGAAGGCTATGCAGTGCATAATGTACATGCTGTATATTATCGAAATCATGGAGCTCATCATAGAGTGTCCGAGATCCTACAGAGCCTACCACACATTAGTCCTAGACCAGGAGTGTGAGGCTTAAGGGTATTCAGAAATTGCCTGCCAGCCTATGGGGGACTCCCATCACATTCATAAAGTACATTCTGCAATAACAAAAGAATTCCTGTCTCTGGCTTGCTCTGGTCCCCACCAGGCACTGTGTTACATAAAGTGCCCCGGGGATGCAACGGGCATTTGCGACTGCTTTGTGTGCCCCGGGGCACTTTGGGATTACAGAAGGGGCCGCAGACTCTTGTGCAGCACCTTCTGTAATACCAATGGCACGGTCGCACATAAAGTGCCCGCGCTATCTTCAAGGGGGCGTTCTCTCATTTGTATAGGGCCGTGCCACATGTAAATGAGGGAATCCCTTTGCTTGTGCGCCCTCACTATATTACCGACGTGGGCACAGAGGCAAAGAAGCCCTCCAGAGGCACACTGACAGTGCATCAGTGCGCCTCCTGAGAGCCGCCCTCTGCAGGGGGCAAAGGGAGTCCAATGGGTCCCCCAGACATCCCCACCCGCCTGCAAGGGGATCTCTATTCCCCTTTAAAAGGGCAGGCATGTTGCTGCCTGCACAGTGAAACACAGAGCAGTTCTAAAGCAGCTGCTACTTATTTCCTGTGAATGCTCCGACCCCAGGGCAGCACAACTTCGCAACTGCCCTTGGAGCAGCGCATTCTCCATAATGCAGGGCATTTTCCTTCATTGCACTGGGCGCACCTTTTTGAAGGAGCCCCTGGCACAATGAAGGAAAATGAACCGCATGTGTAATGCGGCCCATGGATGGCACAAAAAGGCTATAGGCTGGTAAATAAAGGGCACTGTGCGGTTTTATTGGGCTTGTAATGCAAACCTAGTTAAAAAAATGCATTTTACAGTGTCATAGGTCCTAACAGGTTTGACTTGCCCTGTTTTGGCAGGCCTAGACAAACCAATTCATAAACCAATTGGTGTCTTGCACTAAGAATCTAATTGGACTTCAGAAAGCAGGGTGATTGCCCGTAATAAAAGGCATACCACACCTAGTCCCCACTAGTTCTAATCAAGATGTGACAGTAAGGCTACAAACAGGGAAATAATATGCAGGGTGCCATCACATCAGGCTAAAGGAATCTGATGATGACTTATGGGTTAATTAAGTGCACTGTGTGACTGAATTGAACTTAGAAAGCAGACCCAGCTCTTAAAGTGCATAATGTAGAATCAAAAAGCCTATCTAGTCTCATTCACACTAATTCTGGCCAGCTAAGAGAGAAAGCCCTGCTTTACCTAGCAAAGATGTAACAGCAGGGCTAAAGGCCTGACAATAAAGTGCAGAGTGGTACTCCTCGAAAAGTGCTTTGATGCCCTCATCAAGGGTACCAAGTGCTATATAAATCTTCTATCTCTCCACTATCCTTTTCAACCCAAATATTAGACTCACATGTCCACCTCTCAAATAAATGTCATATTTCCCTATACTAACCCACCACTAATCCTTTTTGGGTTCCGGAGTAGTGTGCTACTCACCGAAAAACGATTCACCGCCTCGTCAGGGGTAGCGAGGGTTATATGAATGCAATTACATTTACAATTATAATCACTTCAAGCTTGAAGAGTCCGATGATGAGGGCCAGATGAATAAAGTGCACGGGTAATTGTATTGGACTTGCAAAGCAAAAAAGAATCATAAAGTGCGTTTTACATTGTCAAAAAGCCTATCTAGCCAGACTCTCACTTGTCCAGGCCAAGCTAAAATAACAAATTCATAAACCAATTGGGAACCCTGCCTGGCAGTTTCAATAGGCTACAAGGGCAATAAGAATTCCCAATCATAAGGTGCCTCTGTGGTAGCAGTGGGCCTACCATACCTTAGCTCTACTAGTCCTAGCCAAGATGTAACAACAAGGCTGTAGGCTGAAGGGTCAAGTCGAGGCAACATCCTAAAACTGCTAGCCAACATCCCTGCACCTAAACTCATCTCATCTACTGGCCGTGGAATTCTGCCAGAAAGGGAAAGAAACCGTTGCAGGGATTCTGTTCATGCACAGGACTATGCACAGGAAACCAGGACCTCAGTGAATTGTAGTGTACCAAAAAACTCACCTCAGTACCCGGAACCCCTATCCGACTAGCATCAGTGTCTCATTCGTTCTCCGTATCATTTCGAAGCTACCAATGATTAGACAACCCAGAACAAATGACTTAGAGTACTCTAAGGAATGGTGGGAATCAGAAACACCTTTTCGTTATTATTCTCATATCAGTCCACAACAAGAGTAATCAGAGACACGGTAAAGTTTAAAATGTTTATTTTCAACTACGTGCTCTAAGGTGTAGTACTTTGGCTAATATAAGCAGACAAATGATTAAAAACAAAACTATCAGCATTGTTACAATACCATAGCAAATGAAGGAAGAAATCATATTACAAATGATAGTGAAAAACAAATCCTATAATACTTTGTAAACCACCCTCCCTTCGCTAGTAAACTAGTTTTATAAAACTAATAGAAGGTCTCTAGGCTTGAATGGGGAACCCCATACCTCAAAGATCAGCTTAGGTGAATCACATCACAGGATCAGCTCTGATTTCTGTGTCTGGAAAGGTTTTCTCCAAGTGTCTGAATCATGCATGCAAATGCAATATTAAAGGCACCCAAGTTTCAGATATTTGCAGCTGTGTGCGTGCGTTGGACTCTACAAGCCTGATGAGATTGCACTGTACACTTGATAATGATAATGATAATGAATGTTTATTGTTTGGTTAATTAAAACCTTAACAATTTATTACATGAATAAAAGTCATCAATAAAATTTCCTCAATTTAAAACCTAAAAGCTTTACATACTCAGTTAATATTTTAGTGGGATGTATGACATACAATTAATATTTACTAAGTCCCAAGACAACACCATTCTGCCGCTCAATTGAGAGTGGCTTTTCTAACCTAGAAATAAGGTTACTGTCGTTCTCCACTTAAATAACATGAATAATAAAATCTCTTAACATATCATAGAGTTCTCGGCCTGCTATATAGCTAGAATTTCTGTTTATCACCAAGTTGGTCACACACTGCTCCACCCACTAGCGTGTTACCCCGAAGAATTGTGGTCCCTGTAGTCAGTGTCGGCCGGTACGCCTATGCTCAGTGGTGCGTGCAAGTCAGAGTAGCGTTAGCCATCCCTGGACACGTGTTTCGCGGTAGTTGCTGCTCGTCAGCAGGGAGTAGGAAGAGTGCAGGGTTGCTTGTGTAGGCTGCTAAAATCATATCAGGTCTGTACCTCTCGTAGCGAACGCAGGTGCGTAACCATGAGCCCGTCGACTCCGGGGCTCAGAGAGCCACTAAATATATATCACCAAGTTGGTCGCACACTGCTCCACCCACTAGCGTGTTACCCCGAAGAATTGTGGTCCCTGTAGTCAGCGTCGGCGGGTACGCCTATGCTCAGTGGTGCGTGCAAGTCAGAGTGCATGTATCGGGTCTAGAGATCATCAGTTCAACAAGTACTTACTTGCACCCACTGGGGTGAACCACTCAAGAACTCCATCAGAGATCATCAGTTCAACAAGTACTTACTTGCACCCACTGGGGTGAACCACTCAAGAACTTCATGTACCAGCTTCCCTTGGGGCGACCCGGAGGAGGGGCTAGCGGAGTGCGGTCCACTGCGATTGTTTCTAAAAATGGCTCCCTCGAGCTTTGAGCTGACGAGCTCCTGGACGACGCACCTGCGTGCCTGTGCGGGCACTGAGGCCTTTGACGGTTGCTTGGCGGCCCTCTCTTCCACCCCTAACTATTTTCTCTACTGATGAGGGAAGTTATCCCGAAACCCGAGCCATGTCTCGGGCGATATTTTAAAACCCGGGACATGTATCGGGTCTAGAGATCATCAGTTCAACAAGTACTTACTTGCACCCACTGGGGTGAACCACTCAAGAACTCCATCAGAGATCATCAGTTCAACAAGTACTTACTTGCACCCACTGGGGTGAACCACTCAAGAACTTCATGTACCAGCTTCCCTTGGGGCGACCCGGAGGAGGGGCTAGCGGAGTGCGGTCCACTGCGATTCTTAGAATTTCTGTTTGTAGTGCGAGAGGGTGGCAGCCAAGAAATTTTATCAGTTGGCAGTTCATCTGGGGATCAAACGGGCCCAGCCCTGCTATTATAGCCTCTCTGCATGTCCTTATTCTTCTGATGTTAAACGCTTTTCTTAATAAAGTGACTTTTGCTTTGCATAGTTTGAGACATGTGCAAATTAGATGAATAAAGTCCTCTTTGTTACTGTCACAGATTTGGCATAATGTGGGCCCTTTATGGACCCAAGCTGGCTGGTCTGAGATTGATGGTAGTTTTGCATGGCGATGAGCCATCAGTTGTCTTTGCCGGTATGCTGAAAAGGTTATAATTAGGTAAGGTGCTGGTGTATGGATCTTATAGTTTTAAATCACCATCCAAGGAAGCGATCTCTCGCTGAAGATGTTTTTGTCGATTAGCAAAGAATGAAGTTTTGCAGTTTTATTTATAACTTGTTAGATAAGTCAGATTCTAGTTCCAAAGTTCGCCCGTGCAAGTCGTTGTTAGTGCTTTTTCGAGGTAATTTTGGTATGGTGATTTTTTGTCCTTGTCTAATTCCGCCTAGAGAGCTTTGTTCAGTGTAGAGTTAGCAATATTTTGTTTAAGGATTTACCAAAGCTTGATAGTAGCGTACATCCTCCCTATTGTCTCATTTCAAGTTACACTTGTGCTGGGGACGCGAACTGGTGAATCTGAAAAACCTTTTTGTATGTTCAGACTTGTATTTTGTTCAATAGATTGGAGTCTTTGCCATGTAGTACTATACTGCCATAAGTTATTGTTGAAAGCATTTTGGATGTTATCACCGCAAGCAGAAGGATGGTAAGATGGGCCCTTCAGTTTACTTGCCAAGGTCCTGAAAGCGAACGTTAACGCACTGGCTCTCTGTAGTATATAAGTTTTCTGCTTTTGACGGTTTAGTCTGTTGTTCATGTAGAACCCCAAGTTTTTGTACTTTGTTACTTCCTCTAGCAAATAGCCGCCCAGCCATATGTTCTGTTTAGCAGTTGGGTAGTTACTGATAAGCATTGTTTTGCTTTTTGACGTGTTGATTTCAATTCTATTAATTCTTATATATTCTTTCATGCCCATGAGTGATCTACTTAGGCCGGTCTTAGCTAGGCTCATTAGGACTACGTTGTCTGCATATGAGAGATGCGATAAAGAAATCGTCCCCAGTTGCGGTGGGTGAGAGTTGATCTTGTCAAGCCGATTGGCCAGGTCTGACATAAACAAATTAAAGAAGTGCGGAGCCAGCACGCATCCTTGTTTTAAACCTTTATTTGTAGTCACCTTTCTGGATAGTCTTGAGCCATCACCCAGCTTTGCTCTCATCCATGTTTGGGAGTAAAGAAGAAATTTTCCTCTTTATATTTTCTAAGGAATATTCCAGGCTTGCAGCTTTTCCCATAAGGGGTGACGGTCCACACTGTCGAATTCAGCCTTACGGACTATATAGCAGAGGTGCAGTTGTTGTTTTCTCCTCTTATACTTGTCGGCAATAAGTGAAAGAGCTAGAATATTCGTGAACGTCCCGATCCCTTTTCTGAAACCTGTCTGATTGACAGGGATCAAGTTAAGCTTTTTTGACCAGTCAATTTGGTCTTCCAGGATCAGAGAGGCGAAATACTTAGCTTCTACGTCCAGTAACGCAATTAGCCTATAGTTTGCTAGACATGTTCTGTCCCCTCCTTTGTAGATCGGTGCGATTATTGAGCCTTGCCAGCTAGGTGGAATTTGGTTTAGTTGCTCATTTCGTGGAATAGACTTGTTAGGCTGTTACTCCAGAAGGAAGGATCATTTTTAAAGATTGCTTTAGGAAAGCCATTGGGTCCTGGTGCCCTATTCCCTCTTCCTTTCCTTATTATTCTTATTACATCTTCAGCTTCGTAGACAGGCTTATCTGATTTTGCCTTTAGGATACGGGTGCCTGCTTTGTCAACAATCTTTGTTGTTCCTTCTACCGGCAACACAGGGGTTCCGTTTTGAAGACAAATGCTGTATTTTTCTTGTATGCGATTGTTGATGCTTTTGTTTGCCACCTCTAGATCTTGGTTATTTACATGTCCTTGTAGCTCACCAGCCAGGTTTCCAAGAGTTGCAGAATCAGTGAATCTTTTTGTCAAAACATTAGCAACACGTGTTGTTGAATATTTGAGGTTAGAGCGTTAAAGGATCTGTTTAAGTTGTTAATTGTTTCCCAGAATGTAGTTGAATTTGTTTCTTTGGCGTTGTGTAATATTTTCATCCAGAATTCCTTGTCACATCTTCTTTTATGCTCCCATAACTTCTTTTTGCAGAGTTTCCTCAGATTGCGTGCAATCTCCCTTCCTGTGTAGTCCTGGCCCGTTTGTTTAAGTTTCCTGACAGCTTTTTTTAGATCACGTTTCAGTGAGAAGACCTCGCTTGTTGGGGCTCTGTTGTTTTTCTGTCTAGGTGCCTGGTTAGGTTTCCCAGTCATTAATGTTGTTGATTTCCCTATGAACATCTTCGTTGGGCCCTCGATTTCACTTGCTGTTGCAAGCCCTTGTAGTTTGTCTTGAATTACCTCGATGGTATCATTCGACCATTTTAGTCGCTTTAGATCTATTGAATGGATACTTCCCTCTGTTGTCTGGTTAATTGGGTGTTTGGTTAAATTTAAATTGAAGTAGGTGTGTTGGTATGAGTAGTCACTCCTGGTGGTAAATTCGATTACAAATTGAAGGAGAAAAGGCATCAATGGTAATGAGATTGCTGTGTAATTGAGTCTGAATCGAGACATCCTGCCAAAAAAGGTGTTTTTGGGCGGAGTGTCTTCCGTTGTCCTGCCGTTTATGACTCTCAATCCTAGCTATTCTAATGATTTCACCAAGTGTCGTCCTATGTGTTCAGGAAATGTTGTTTTTAATTAATATTGAGGTTGTACATTCCAGCATTTATTATCAGCAGCTAATGTCTCGTCTTCATCCGGGGTGTAGATTAGGTTAGAGTTAAAGTCTCCTGTTTGCACTATGTCCCAGGAAGGGTTGGTGTTTCTTATGTCCGCAAATTGTAGCTATTAACAAGGTGTTATGAGTTTTTTTTCTTTTGAGGCTTAGGATATGCGTAGGTATTGATCAATAATACTACAAAAGAAAGAACTCTCTGAAGTACACAAGGATCCCCTTCAACCCAGTCCTGTCTGCCAGGCTAACCCTGTGGGGTAAATTAGTGTTTTGTGGGAGGACACGACACAGCCTAGTCAGATATAAGTGTGAGCTGCCTCTCTCCCTTCCTGCCCAGGTAGGCACTATCAGAATGCAGATGAATGCAAATGAGTCCTCTCTCACATCCAGTCCTTCCTGGGGTTATGGCTGTATAGTTGGAATGCACAAAGTATAGCTCACCAAGGCCAGACATGTATTGGATGCAGACTGTCAGGCACAAAGAGCAGTAAGCACAGAGAAATGTAACGTTCTAAAAGTTAACAAATCCAACAAGAGGGACCTGGCTCCTTCACACCTTATGCTCTTTTCACTTTAGAGCGGTAATCAAGCAACTACTATTTCTGTTTGCATGGGTTATTTATTTAACCATTCCTTTTAGAAATGCATATTTTTTTTACCAAAATTCAACTGCATGAAAAGAAAGAAAACACTTGATTTTCAATTGACATAACACGATAAAATAAACAATTCACAAAAAACAATTCACAAAAGACATTCATAAACCAACAATAAAGTAAAGCATCACTATGTACAATAATTCAGAACCAACATCATTATATGTGCATCATACCACTTGACAAAAAGGCAAACTTTGCAGCTATACAACATTTTCAAGCCTAGGGGAATGCATAACACAGGGAACTAACTTATGCCTCTGCGAGTTGAATAATTTTTAGTCCGTTTCCCTCAAGAAATATCGCATAGTAATTTGCAATTCCTCCGTGTTGGAAAGATGCCAATGCGTTTCAAGGCCCAGGCATGTAGTACTAGGACTCTTGTCAGGGCTTCATCTTAATGGATGTCAGAGTGTTCAGATGAAAAAGAATGTTCACCCACAAGTCTCGTTTTTCAGGGTGAAAGTAGAACAAATTCCAAACAATTTCAAACAGCAACAGTGTGCCTCGTAGCTCCAATCGATACGGGGTTCCTTATGTATCTTAGTCCAGACTGGATAATTATTTGCGAGGTGTTTTTCTTATCAATCAAGTCCCATTTGCTTTATGTGATTCTAATCAATTCCGCTTTTACTTCAACCGGCACAGGAGCAAATTCACTGGCTTAGCACTTTTATGGATATGTTGTTTTTATCCGAATAAAGTTCATATTGATTGATTGATTGACTGGCTTAGGACTATACATGTAGTTTGCGCATTACCTTAGGTCAGCATGGTGGAAGAGGACAAACTTACTTCGTCAAAGGTCCTAACCCTCAGTTCACCTATTTGGTCTCCGTCTATCCGGGCTTCTGCACTGCTACTATGTGTGGGCTTGCTTAAATGTGCTGGCCATTCTGTCTAACTCCCGGAAGTTGGCACGTGCAAGGAGCGGAGCCACTCAAAGACATCATACGCTGCGTGTTGGTAGACTGGACTACAGAAACCCAATGTGCTCATGGGAAATGTAGTTCCAATTATGTGTTTTGCTGAAGCGTATAGATATTACGCTCGAAAATAATAATAAACCATGATTAAAGTCATGTAAAGAATGCATCAATATGGATGGAAATAATCATAATTAATGGAACCCAGACAACGAGCCCGGGGAGTAGGGATGTACCCCACATTGTGGATGCCCACCACAAGCCTGTCTATTGATCTGGTCTGCCTAGGTCTGGCATGAGTAGTATGTGTAGTAACCCCATGTTACCAAAATGTGTACCAAAATGTGTAACGGGTAGTAACGTATATTCTTATGGTATGGTATGCCTTGCTACATGTATAGATTGGAGGATGGGGCTACCTACCCATCGGTATGTGATCTTTCTTCAACCCAAAATTACGACTGATGGTGTCAGGGTGTACTAGACTCTGTCTCATCTTAAAGACGATGTATAAATCAGGAGGTAAAAAAGGGGTAAAGAGGAGAGACAGATGACAAAAAGAGAGAGCCAGAGAGGTCACTCTCATCCTTGGGTGTGACGATTCAATTTCTGTTCCAAGGTATTGAGTCATTCAACCCTTGTTGATCCGTACCCAACCTATAGACCCAACGTTATTCTTTCTCCAGAAGTCTTTAAGTGAGATTGGGGCCTCCTTTGATTTTTTCAATTATGGTCCATTGTATGTCTTGGTCATTGTACAGTTTGCTGTCTAATTTGCTGTCCTTGGCAATTCTGTCAATGTCCAAGAAGGAGACACATTGGTTGTCACTGGAGCTGGTGAACCTCAGGTAGGGATTGACATTATTGATCCATGTCATGAATTTGGTAATGCTAGCTTGATCTCCATGCCAGATGAAAAAATGTCATCAATATACCTGAGCCATTGTCGTAGTGGTTACAAAAGGGGTTATTGGACCAGATGTTTTCTTCCTCTAGATGACCCATCAAGAGACAGGCAATACTTAAAGCAAAACTACTGCCCATGGAAGTCCCATGGACTTGCAGATAAAGTTGGTCCTCAAATTTTAAAAAGTTCTCAGTGAGGGCAATTCGCATAAGGTCCACGATCAGTCTGACCGGTGCCATCCATGGCCACTCCTGTGGTATGCTCGTATACAGAGCTTCTACGTCAAGGCAGATCATTATCTCCTTAGTAGGATCTTATTCAATCTGTGTTGGTATATTGAGGAGATGTTTAGTGCCCCTCAGGTAGGATTTGATCTTCGGTACCAGGGGACGTAAGAAGAAATCAGTGTACTGTGAGAGTGGTTCAAGAACCGACCCTATTCCAGACACGATTGGTCTACCTGGGGGTGGAATGCTTCCTTTGTGTATCTTTGGGATGGTTTGGTACACCGATGTCCTGGGTTCGTCATTGTTGAGAAAATCTCTTTCATTCTTATTGATCCATTCTCTTTCTAGCGCTTTGCTAGTGATTTCTGAGTTCACACCGGGTTTTAAATGTATCTATGTGTGTGGTTGGCACGAACCCTAGACCCTTATTCAGTACATCCAGTTTATCTGTAGTCAGGGTTTCGTCTGTCAGATTTACCACCAGATCTATTTGTTGCTGGGGCCTGCCTGTTGGTCTTTTGTTTGGCTTCTTGTATTCATCCCTGTGTCTTCTTCCCATTGGACTCTTCTGTTTGTGCGTCTCCCTCGTCTGCCTCTTCTCCTACCCCGACCTAAAAGTTGTTGCTGGTTCTGGTTAGGTTGGTAATTCTGTAGAATTGTGGTGAGCCTTGGAATGGCTGTTGGTTGAATGGTCCTGGCCAAGGGAACATTGGGGGAGGGTACCCCTGGTTGTGTCCACCTCTCCTTGGTCGTTGTTGTCTGTCCTTCCAGATCTTGTTGGAGCCGTCACTGGACCACTGATCTTGGTCTGAATAGATTGATCCAGCGTCACTCCTGTTGGAAGATCCTGTGTCACTCTCTGGTTGTTTAGAGTAGTCATCCCCAGTGTAGAGGTAGACCTTTTAAATGCCAAGTCGAAGTGTCACACACAGGCAGAGCGGCAGGTCTAAGACAGGTTTGAAAGGCTACTTCTGTGGGTTGCACAATCAGTGCTGCAGCCCACAAGTAGCATTTTGAAGCACAGTTTCTGGTGTATGGTATACCACTTTACCACTTTACAAGGGACTTACCAGTACAACAAATATTCCAATCAGTTATACACCAATATCATCATGTTTAGCGGAGAGAGCACATGCAGCTTTAGCAGTGGTAAAGTGCCCAGAGTCCCAAGCCAACAAAAGAAGGTCAGAAAAATAGGAGGAGGAAGGCAAAAAGTTTGGGCGGATCCTTCAGAGAGGTCCATTTTCCAACAGCCAAAGAAGTGGTTAAAGTAAGAAGGCATGTTAAGTCTTGTGCACCATTTCAGATTTTTTCTGGTAAAATGCGGTGATCCAGATTCACAAAGCTCCTGGGACCATAAAGAATATTGCAACTGCGGCACTGCACCATCATACATTCGAATGTAACTCACAAAAGGACCATTGAACATACAAATGAAAGCCTCCCTTATCTCTGCTTCATCGGGATAAAGGAAAAAATATATTATAAGTTAATTATCTGATGGACCATGTATCTAGATTTTGCCATAAAACTATACCCACGCCCTCGCACACAACTAATTATAAGGAAAATATACACCTGAAAACAAATTCACGGGAAGCAAATCACCTGCAGATGTTGACATGTGGCTTCTCACATAACAATAAAAAATGCAAATGTGGACGGACAAAAATACTACCAAAATTTGATTACATAAAACTGTAAATCATCACACATCGTACATGTCAAGATAGTTATATTTGCCAATACAAGAGAGTGGGGACCATGCCATTAACTGCACTCCAATCCTCCCCTACTGCAACACATCACGGTACCAGCCAATCACACAAAAGGCACCGCAAATAGCAATGCATTTGAGCAAGTAAGTGCACACCCACTAACACATTTATATCTTTTGCATCCAAAGATGGGACTGGAACATTTGTGAACCAGTCTGAATTCTATCTTATGTTTGTGGATGAATATAGGTACTGTGCATTCATTCATCCACATGCCTTAAAATAAAACCTCTAAAAATATGTGAAAGGCATTTATTGATGTGCAAATTTGACAGTATGCCATACTTGTGGGACGTTTTGTGCATTAATTTCTGCAAACCACATCTCTGTCCTGTTTGTTACAAATTTCTATCCTTCTAGGAACATGCACTGCACACATACACGGAGCATGGACAAATGAATCTACTAACTGCATGTCCCTGAAGCAAACAATGCAGAAGTAGGAAAACAGCCATTCCTGAGCTATTCATAGGACATGACATAATCCAACTCCAGCTAGACAAAAAAAAAGTAGTTAAGAGGAGGACTGCAAGTCCCCCCCCCCCCCAGGTTTTTCCAGAAAGAAGTACACGCCATTGAGCATGGAGGTCCCAATAGATGCCCTCAGCAATACGGGAGACCTACTAACCAACTGACTGAAATGCACTCATAGGGCTCTGGCAAGAAATTGGCTGCCATTTCATGGCAATGGGGATTACTATCAGGAAATCCAGGGATGTAAAGACATGGTGGGCGATCATCACCAGGTGTGCAGGATCAAGGCCATGAACATTTTGGAATGCCCCATCCGACACTACACAAAAAGCACCATCTTCAGCTCCCCCCACTGCAAAAGTAGATCTGGCAGGAAGCATCAATAAATCTCCATGGTTAGAGACTGCCCGTAAATGTCAGTCTGGCAGTGAGCACATGTTCTTCTATAGCCTAGCAGAACTGTGTACACGTCATGCATGGTGATGTCATGTTATGCCATGAATATCATATCATGTTAATGTGACCATAGGTACATCATATATATGAATATTCATATTACACTACATTTTGCTGACATGACTACTATCAAATGATCCATTCAGTCATGTATAATGTTACACATATCTTGGGCAAGCTATACTATTGTACTCTGAAGCTTTAAGTGTTGTTCTTCCAGTGTTGATGACACTGGTTGATGACAGGGTAGAATTTATAAAGGGCTGTCCAGGTTGACTATTGAACTCTATGAACTATGTTTCACGTCATTATTGAACACTCATATTCACCCTTGAGATGTGTATCAACTATTGTGTTAATACTTCCATTGTGACTGTATCATTTGTTGCAAATGAAATACACCAATAGTATCATTTGATTTGTGATATTACATGTGACTAGATGAGGAAGCTTTTCTTCCCCGTCATTCATTTCATGGACCCAAATCTGGTCTACGACCAAATGCCTCTGACAAGGTCAGTTGCAGCTGCCATTAAAGACAGTCACAGGATTAGTAATCCCTGAGACAGGGTTCACAGACTCTAGTGCAGCTCCAAGGTTCCAAACCCCAGCAATAGATCATGGACACTTGTTGGAGCCCCTCTTGGGTCTGTAAATGATAGCCCAAGGTCTGTGAACTCACACATGCTTGCAGATTCATGTTAGCCCTAGAGAAGGATTTACAGGCCTAGTATTGGGTCTGCGGACCCTGCAGGTGGTCCATTGAGGACCCATATGTTTGAGTGGCCATAGACACTTCACATGGGCTCGTGAGCCCTCTACACCACTTGCCTTTTTCTTGCCCGTGGGGCCCGCAGATACAGCAGTCAGCAGCGCCGGAGAGGAGACAACACAGCCGGGGTGGGACTCAATCCCTCAGCTGTCTCCGGTGCACTCCCTGCGCCGGAGGTGACGTCACCCTCCCAGCGCCCTTCAAAGCCTGCCAGGAAGTCCCGCAGTGTGGGACGCGCACGGGCAGGCCCGTCCGGGCCCTTCAATGGCAGGAAGAGGCAGGGCAGGGCCACCCCTCTTTCGTTTACTTTTGTTTCGCTTACCCCCAGCTGTGGAGTCGCTGTTGAGACCTCGTGGAGACTATCACTAACGTCCAAGGTACTGTCTACACCCTCTTGACTTTGTCTAAACAGTCAAGCCCTGGATGATACTCTCTGTTTGAAATAGTTGGCCCTAATAATTATCTTGTAATATTTCCTCCTTTTTATTTTTTTTGTAATTACATTGGAGACATTGCTCGTAAGGTATTAGCATTCTAAAATAGTTGGCCCTAATATTAGCTGTGTAATATTTCCCCCTTTTTGTTGTTACCCTAGAGATAGTGCTTGTAAGGCATCATTACATTGAGACAAAGTTGTACTCACACAGGGGGAATTGTTTGTCTGAAGGGGTTACACTATCTAACCTGTAACGACCAGCTATGGGGAAAATAAAGTTGCCAGGTGGAAGTGGGGATGGGGCTGGAGGCAATGGAACAAATCGGGGTAGTAGCGGTAAAAAGGCAAGGAAGCTCCATTTGCACGCAAGAAGTAACTGTGTACTAGATTGGATTGATACTTTAATAGGAGTGAGGGTATCTTGGAGTCTGTGCCCATCACACAACCCACCTGTATTACAACTCCCCCCAGCTTGCCCCCACATACAATTTCCTCTACTCCCACCATCCCTGCAATGTTCCATAAAACTCTTTAAAAGAAATTGTCTAATAATAATGACAACAGAGATAGGGCTAATGGGAGAGCAGCTAATTTAGATCTCATTGTTTCCTCAGTAGATTGTACTAACAGATTTCTGCCAATGCTAGACACATCCGATAACAAAATAAGGGGAGAAGTTACAGACAACACAGATGACACAGACCTCACCTGTGCAGAGAAAGTATGTAGGGTCAGGAATGACTAAGGAGTACCAAGATATGGCACAGCAAGTGATCCTATTAATATAGGAAATGGGATCAATGAGAAGCCAGATAGAGGAGCTAACATCAATGGTCAAGCTATCAACATCCGCTCCACCACAAACCGAGGATGTGAGGGAGAGCAGCTGCCCAAAATGTTTACAGGGTATAACTCCAGACATCCAGGTAACATCCAGGGCTAAACCAGCTAATGCCCCTCAAGTAACAAATATTCCCGTAGAAAAGGAACCATCCAGATTAGGATGGCCCAGATTAGATAACATGAGGTCACTTCCACCACAGCCTAGACCCAAAACACAACCTACTGCTAGTTACATTGACTACTCCTATAAAGCAGTTCTCACGAGGGTTCCGACACGCCAGAAAGATAATCCCGTAGTACATTCTATTCAGCCATAGGCTGGGCAGAGACATAGGCAATCAGCTCATCATTTTTCAGATTAGCGCAGCACTAATAGAATTTTTATGGTGAACGTTCCAAATCTTGATGTAAGTAAAAGCCCAGAAAATGAGGGCTCCCTAATAAATAAAACCATCCACTGGATACGGAATGTCAGAGGATGCCGGTCGGTGATTAGGGAAGATATAGCAAAAGCTTGTAGGTTGTTTTCACCAGCTAATCATTTGGATTGTATCGAGCTCACGGTGACTAGGGCAGATCTAGCAGAAAATCTATTCGCTCTAAAGTTTTGTTCAAGCCCGCCAGGACAGTCAACCATTCAGTGTAGACGCTCCCCTCTGAGTAGTGAAGACACCTGGTCTTTCACCCACAAATTAGCTAGAATGCAGGGAAGCTCTACTTTAGAAAATATAGACTGACTAGAGGTGGATTTGTTAAGAAAGCACCAGGAACATCAATTAGCTAATACCATCCAAATGGATAGTCCACCAAATATTGAACATTTACCTATAGAGCAAGAACAAACCTCAGAAGCTGAACCCCTCCTAACCGAACAAGATGATGGAGTATGGCAGAAGTATAGCCCAATTTCCTCTGCTCTAAGCGGTCATCTGGCTGCTTGTACAATACGCACAAAGAAAACCCCGTTGTCCTGGAATATTGCAGGATTAGGCTCTAGACTGGGATCCCCTGAAAAAAAAGAGTGGCCATAGAATACCAAAAAAAAGAAAACTTTTGTACACATGGCCAAATGCCATGGAAAGTGTAGGTTAACCCCCCCGTGGAGGGTTGGACGCAGGGCCTGGTCTATGGCCAGACCCCGCCACCAGCCTCCTATACAATGAAAAACATGGCGCACAGGGAGGTTTTGCTGCCTGCAGTTGGCTAGGTTTTGAGGAGGATTGGGTGCAGGCTGGCTCCAAGCCAATACCCACTGCTGACAGACTACCCACACTGTGGTTGACAAGTCCCCAAAAAAGCGGTCACTCTCTCCTTGGCTGTCCTGAAGGCCATGCCCAGAGGAGTCAACCGTAGATGGCTGAGGGGGCGGGGTTAAGAACTGGGCGTGGCCAAAAGCCAATCCCCATTGTGGAGAGCACACCAAATGCAATGCTAATAACCACACAATATTTATGCCAATAAGTAACAACACCTTAAAGCACAGCATAATTAAATGACTCCACATACTTAAAGCACTAAATAACACTACATTCGAAGTCATCACTTTCATAATGTTAAGGATAATGTGATATGTAGGTTCATCTGTAACATTACTTGTGACATTTGTAATTACATCTATCACATCAAGGGTGAAGTCATGAGCACTGAATTTTATGTGCAAGTTATAGTTTGCATGGGGTGAGATACTGATTGTGGAGCTAACCAGAAATTGCAAATTTCAGTAGTTTTATAATTTTCATTTGTAACCATAACTTTACTTCAAATATGCTTATTTAAGTGAATTTGAAAGTATTATAAAAACATATGTTAAGGTCTTATAAGCAAGGCAAACCATTATGTCACTTTAACAATGTTTTTTCAGTGAACATATATAGATCTATCTATCTATCTATCTATCTATCTATCTATCTATCTATCTATCTATCTATCTATCTATCTATCTATCTATCTATCTATCTATCTATCTATCTATCTATCTATCTATCTATCTATCTATCTATCTATCTATCTATCTATCTATCTATCTATCTATCTATCTATCTATCTATCTACATAGAAAGTAAGTGGCATGGCTCCGGTTTCAAAAAACAATTCTTTATTTTCGTCAATCAAATGAGGTGCAAGAGTGTGGACCTACGTGTTTCGGCCATAGCCTTCAATAGGGTCATAGAGTTATTTAGTGCAGAGTGTACATTCAAAAGGGAAACCCTTTCTCCCACCACCATTTCATTTATTGATTTATTTATTTTTTCTTCGGAGTTTTATATAGCGCTTACAAGACCCGGGGGTATCAGAGCGCTTTACAACATAAATGAATAGAAAACATAAACAAAATAGTACAGCGAGTATCATTTGTGATATGGTGGCCAAAAAGATCGAGGTCATTGGCCAGATGCATAGAGATGGCGGTTGAAGAGAAGTTCTTTTAGTTGTCTCTTGAAGATCGTGAAGGAGGGATTAGTCCTGATGTGGGTAGGGAGAGAGTTCCAGATTTTTGGGGCATTCCCAGAGAAAGAGCGGGAGAGGGCTTTTTGTTTGTGTCTCTTTGGGGGGATTAAGAGGAGCGAGTTGGAGCTTCTTAGGTTTCTTGATTGTCCAGCTTTTGTGAGTTTTGCAGCTAGGTAGTCCGGTTTGCCTGTGTGCAGGGCTTTATTGGTGAGACAGGCAGTTTTGAAGGCGCAGCGTGCTTCGATGGGTAGCCATTTTAGGGCCTGTAATGCAGGGGTGATGTGGTCGTGTTTCTTGGTACCTGAGACCATTCTTGCTGCTGCGTTTAGGGTGGCTCTCAGGGGGGCTGTATGTGTTTTTGCGGTCCCAGTGTGGCATTGCCATAGTCAAGTCTGGACAGAACTAGAGATTGGGTTGCAATTCTTAGGTCATTGGGGGGTATGAAAGGTTTGATTTTGTTGAGGAGTTTTAGGTTGTAGACGGCACCTTTTGCTGTGGATTTGTTGTGAGAGCTCATGTTGAGGCTTGAGTCTAGAGAGATCCCTAGTGATTTGACTGTGTTTGCTGGAGTGAGTTTGCAGTTTAGGGAGTCAAGGTTGTTTATCCATTCTTGTATCTGAGGGGGTTGTTTGTGATTGGAGAAGACAAGGATTTTGTTTTTTTCTTGGTTGAGTTTGAGGTGGTTGAGAGATAGCCAATTTTCTACTTTTGAAATAGTGGCGTTAAGGCGGAGGATGTCATTGAGGGAGGAGATCTCGAGGTACAGTTGGGTGTCATCAGCATAGAGGTGGTAGGCGATGCTTGCTTGTTTTAGAATGGCAGTGAGCGGTTCCATTGAGGAAATATGAATTTTGTGATCAGTTATGTCCCCTATCGTAGATCCCAACGGCTCCATGTGCATGCTATAAGTACATGTATGTTCCCTCCAGTTCCAGTTATGAAGACGCAAATACATGTGCGTCCACCGTCAACATGTCCTCTTTCAGATCCGCCATGAATGGGTCAGATATTCCATTCCTAAGTATGAAAGGCCACCGACTTTATGTGGTTCACTTTCCACATTTTACAGATTCAGGCGAGTAGGCCCTGAATTCTGCCATCAAGCCTTTTCCTGCCTTCTGCCTCTGAAAGCTCCAGTTCAAGCCTGCATCTGTATCCATGAACTTTTTCCTACTCCCTGCGCGGCTAACGGTGCCTGATCCAGCCTGTTGCCTGCCAAAAACTGTATTTCACCTTCAAGATTATCTGATCCGCTCCTCATCCGATGCATTCCTGTCTAGTAGTTTAGGTAAACATTCCTCCAGCTACCGTGCAAGGGGCCAGGCCTCACTGTCCTCATGCAAGTAATTCATAGCCCCTGTTACCATGGAAGATTCCTGCCCCCTCGCATCTCATGTAGACACTTAGACGCTTGTACACGCATTAACAGTCAGTATAGAATAGATTCTGTCCGAGAGACCTTTCCTTTTGGATAATACAGTTCTTTAAACATAAGATATTAGATATGATTTGGGATTAGGTTGACATGACCCCCCAGACTTCTGTCTCCACATGTAGAGCTAAATGTCAAGTCCCCTTCACCCTCTAGTTGCACGTCAATCACACGTCATGCGGCTGCGCGCGCATCTCTGCCAAATATTTCTGCTGACATTGCAGGATTCTCTTATGGATCCACCCACTTGTGACATCATGTATAATGACGTTTTCTAAGTTACGCCTATATGTCCGCCTTTTTTAGTTACGTATGCATATTTTATCTATCTTATCAACTGTTACGCCTCCTGCATCTGTTTCACTGTAATGCATTTCTTATAAAAATGATTACCTGTCAATAATGTATTGCCTTTCTTCCTGAACCCTCATGGTGATGGAATGTGAAGCCTGCAGTTCGAACTGTATTTCCTTTGTAGAGGAATAAAGCCTTTTAGAACCTCTAATACCACGGATTCTGCCTCTTATATTTACTGAGTTATTCTTACTAGACTTTACCGCATAAAAAATAGTACCGGTAATGAAATATTTACCACATAAATTGGCGCCCGAACAGGGACACTTTCTCATCTCACGCGCCGGAGGTGCGTTGCAGGCCCGGTCTCCTGCCACAGCTGAACGGACAAAAACGCGTACCTGCAGGATTTCCTGTATCTCCCTCCGGCCAAGCGGGGGCGACTGAGGCTGCGATCAACACCCAGACGAGGCGGTGAGAAGTGCGAAGTATCCCGACCAGAGCCTAGCTGAGAGAGCAAGATCCGAGGTATACAGAGGCCCACCAGGTTCCGAAGTTCCGAGTCCAGTCGAGTCGAGTCCAGTCCGGTCCAGTTTCAGTTCAGTTCCGAGGCCTTCCGTTCCGAGCTACCCGGTGAGTACCATTGCCGGGGAGGCATTTAACGTGCACATAGTCTGTGCCGGTCAAGAACGGGTTTGGGTACACAAATCCGGTCTGCACTGTTTCAGCAGTGTATCTGTACTGTTTAGCAGTATATCTAGTATGTCTTGCATATAAATAAGTATTATCTAGTGTCAGTATTATGTCAGTAACTAGTTTTCTATTAGTTATCATTGTTCGTTAAACTGTTAAGTGTTAAATGTTTTAATACGTTCTATACATTGTGGTGTGCATCACTGTTCATTATTGTGTTTATTGTATTAAGTGTGTTCAAAATTAAGTAATCAGATCTAAAAATGCCGCTCTTTTCGAAATTAAGACAGATCAAAACTAGAAAAGGTGTACTCGAAGAAGCTGTTCCCATCCCACCTAGGGACACTCCAGGATACTTTATGTATCATAAGCATGGCCTAGATGCCGTATTATTTCTTGATTTATGGGTGGACTACACCAAGGATTTACCAGAAAGTCAGAGATGGCCCGCAGCGGGGACCTGGGATGCAGATTGCATCATGAGAGTAGAAGAAGAATTATGGAAAAAGAAAGCCAGACAGTCACAGAAAGATGCCATTGAATTATGGCGTAAAGAATCATATAGACGTACAGAAAAAGCTCTCAGACAGGAAGAGAAGAGTAAGGAGAATTCAAATAAAGCCCGAGAAAATCTATTAATTGAGGAAGGTACCCGAGTAAAATCAGAACAAGTAGATAGACAAAGAAACACTCTTATGAATGGTATGTATCCTCTTCTGGCCGAAGGGTTACCTAAGGCTACCCCGGAAATACCAAAAGACTTAACTCCTCCATTGCTCCCGATAAAAGCACATCCCAAAACACATCCTAAAACAGCAAAGGACGTTTTCCTTTCCTCCTATTTAGATGACGTAGCTCCCGAGTATGCTAATACCATACCACACACACCGCTTGCCGATGGTGTTCAACATCAAGAGCATCCGTCTGTATCCCCGCAACAACAAACTCCTACACAAGTTCCAACAGGTCCGTCCGTTTCTACTGTTTTTCCCGCATCTACAATTTCTATCTTACGTCCAACGAATCCTTTCTTGCCCAGCACCTCAGATGGTGCTACAGGAGGTACGACAGACATGTTTGCCACACCGCCGCGAAATAAACAGACCCTTAGAGATTTAGCACTCCAACGTACACCCCAACTAGCGACATCCGACATGTTTAAAGAACATCTTGTGGATTGTAGATACGATCCAGTGCCAGGTAAACAGGACAGATTGCTAATATCATCACTACGTATACGACGAGCTACATTGTATTTAATGACGATACCAGGAATGGTTGAACACCTAGACAATATATATCACTTTGTCCAAACAGGGCGAGGTCCAGAAAGTATTAACGAAGCTATGGAATACCAGAAAGTGGATGTCCAAAGACAACTACTACGTTTTTTCATAAACTGCGTGATTAGGAACCAAGACAGGCCTGGGGCAGATCATGATACCATGCAAAAACTTGCCAAATGGGGTCAGAACATATCAGACGAGAAACATGATAAACAGGCGTGTATAATCGCCATGTATCGAAAGATCCGCAAGGAAGTAGAACGAATACATAAAGAAAGACGAGAAGCAGACAGAATTGAATCAGAGGGAGAGGAGGAGCAAGAATCAGAACAATTAGATACGATAGCTTACGTAGGTAGAGGAAAACCCCATAATAATACTAGAGGCTTTAATGATCCGATACGTCCGATACGTCCAGAATGTAATAGACATTTTCAAACCCCTATGTTAAATGCAAGGTCCCCTGAACACCTATTCCAAGCCGCTGATAAATTACTCCGAGACCGAAGGGGGTACCATATGCTCGATTCCATGGATGAACAAGAATTAGCCAGGTCAGCAGTACAATGGGCTGACAGTCCCAGTAAATACAGTGATGATGCACTAGCACACACGTTTCTGAATCTTGCCCCAGACGAACAGCGTTTAGCTAGTATATACATGATTCAACACCTCCTTATATTATATAAAAGCCAACACTCCGATCCTGGACCCTTACCTGACATATTGACGGAACTACTCACGAATAAATGGAGAGGGTCAGGTACTGATTTAATTGAAGAAATTCTAGAATTTCGAAACCAGTATATAGCTTTCGTGTGCCCAGAACACGTTCCAATTCCCACTATGGGAAGAAAAATGTATCACATAGATAGACTGAATCCGTTACGCGAAGTGCACCCAATCAGAGGTGAAGGTAATAACTTTACACGCGTGTTTGTGTACACGCCTATAACCAAAATTGAATTATTAGAAATGAAGAAAGTAGTACCCAGCCATGACAAGGATCCAGCAGGTTTCCACCGTGAGATAAAAGACATGTTACTCATGGGAGAGTATACCTACCCCGACATTATGAAAATATTAAAAGTATTAATGCCTGCCGGTATTTACGAGAAACTCAAAGAAAAGGAATGGGAGGTGGGAGACCAAAAGATAGATTGGACAGCATTAGAAAACGAAGAAAAGGCCCGAGCTGCAGGATCAGGGCTTGGGGAAAAGACTACAGCACTACCAGGATTACTAGTGCAGGTACTGCCACGTTTATTGACTACGAAAAAGGAGGACTGGGGTGCAATCTCAGCCTGTAAACAAAAGCAAGATGAAGACACTAGTGATTTCTATTCCCGATTTGAAAAATGTTTTGGTATAAATAGTGGCATAAAAGCAAGTAGTGAGTCATATCCACATCTGTTTGTGACAAAATTAGTTGAAAATTCTCTGCCGCAAGTCAAGAATAGAGTATTGAAATTTGAGAGTACCTGGCAAGGTAATACCCCGTCACAGATGTTACAGATGTTACAATATCACCACAATAGAATTAGAGAAGAACAAGAACACGAACAAAGACGTATGAAAGATACAAAAATGAAAATGCTTGTTGCTCAGTCAGTTCCAGCTGATGGTCATCAAAAGGGTGATTCCGCAGGTCCAACGAAAGGGACATGCAACTATTGTAAACAACAAGGTCATTATATACACGATTGTCCAGTCCTAAAACATAATATTGCCACAGGTAGAACCCAGGAAAGACCACGTCCACCTAGACAGGATCAGAATCAACAACAAATCCCTCAGCATGCACAACCTAGGTCAGCTCCGCAACAACTAGCTCCGCAACAGGCAGCTCCACAACAGACCGTAGCACCACCACAAGCGCAGCCTATTGCTGCAACACAAACAACAACGCAACAGATGTATCAGTATGCACAAGCAGATTATCCCGATTATCAGCGATACACATGAAAGAGCCTAGAGAGGGAAGTTGGCTTACCCCTTATTGAGGTTCCTGTAGATCAAGAGGGACCTTATGTACATAGTGAACTATTAGGGGAAGACAGAAAGTTTTTACTTGATACAGGGGCAAGCAGAACAACTATATGACGCAGTGAAGTTCCAGGGGCACCCCTCTCAGGCTCACAGAATATTTCCCTTGGATTCTCAGGAAAACCTATAATTAATGAAGTAACGCAACCCCTTCCACTTACGGTTGGTCCATTGACACGTACTACAGATTTATTGCTTACTAAATCATGTCCGGAAAACTTGTTAGGTATAAAAACATTGAAAGCTCTAGGAGCTATAATATGTTGTTCTCCGGAAGGAGTACGACTATTTCTACGTGACTTTAAAGGTCACTATGTGTCCAGAGACATGGACCACCGGCTACAGAGTTTACCTACACATTTGTGGGCACAAGGCCCAACTGATGTTGGTTGCATGAACATTACACCATATCGAGTCACACTAAAAACAGGAGTAGTACTACCACGAATGCGACAATACAAGTTACCACCAGATGCTGTTGTGGCTTTGCTGCAAATCATTGACGAGCTCATTGCACAAGGAGTGGTTGTCGAAACCGACTCCAATGTATGTAATTCCCCGATAATTCCGATTCTCAAAAGAACGGATCCAAAAGCACCACCAGTATATCGATTAGTTATTGATCTGCGCGAATTAAATAAATGTATTGTACCACAATACCCTGTGGTCCCAGATATCTCTTCATTACTAACAGCTATTGACTCAGAAGCAACGTTCTTCACTGTAATTGATCTCAAGAATGCTTTCTTTAGCGTCCCAATAGATCCGGAAAGTCAATATCTGTTCGGATTCAGTTTAAATGGACGAAGTTTTAAATTCACACGCGCACCTCAAGGATTTACAGAAAGCCCCAGCATCTATAGCCAAGCACTGAAACGAGAACTTGACAGTATCCACATGCCAGTTAACACTGCCTTGCTTCAATATGTCGATGATCTGCTGATCACCGCCCGAAGCGAACCTGAATGTGAAAAAGCGTCACTGACGGTTTTAAAATGTCTGGCCGACAAGGGGCACAAGGTGTCCCCTTCTAAGCTGCAATTCTGTGTCCAGCGAGTTGTTTACCTTGGGCACTCGCTGTCCAAGGAGGGAAGACAGCTTACACCTGATCGCATCCAGTTAATCGCTAACATGCCACCACCCAAGACACAAAAGGAGGTGCGGGCTTTTATAGGTCTCACTTCATACTGTAGGCAGTGGATCCCTCAATATGCATTTCTAGCAAAACCACTCATCCAGTTGACAACACAGGAGGCAGCCACATCGACTGTCCTCCCTTGGACTCAAGAACATACACATGCCTTTGAAAGCTTAAAGAAAGCTTTATGCCAAGCACCTGTTTTAGCAACACCATGTTACAGTAAACAGTTTACACTCTTTGTTACAGAACGCGATGGTACTGCCTTGTCAGTACTCACTCAGGAACAAGCAGGATCACACAAACCATGTGCTTATTTCTCTAGTACATTAGATCCAGTAGCTCAGGCTCTTCCTGCGTGCCTGAAATCGGTGGCAGCAACAGCTTTAGCAATCAGACAAAGCGATGCCATAGTGTTAGGACATCAATTGACAGTACAAGTACCACACGCAGTAGAGGTTCTCTTGAACCGCACACAAACACAACACTTGACTATAGCGAGACTCACCGGTTACGAATTGACATTGTTTCAGCCACACATAGAAATCAGACGTTGTAATACGTTAAATCCTGCCACACTGTTACCAGTAAATGGAACAGATCCATTGGCACATGATTGTATTGAAGTCATTACTATCACGACGAAACCCAGACAAGACTTGACAGATATCCCTTTATCAGATCCAGACTTGACATTGTATGTAGATGGTTCATGTATGAGAACAAGTACAGGAGAGTTAGTGGCCGCTTACGCAGTCACAACAGACACTGAAGTCATTGAAACAAATTGTATTAACACTTTGTCAGCTCAAGCAGCAGAGCTCATCGCTCTGACACAAGCCTGTATTCAAGCCAACAATAAGAAAGTCAACATATACACAGATTCACGTTATGCATTCGGAGTTGTCCATGACTTCGGCGTACTGTGGCGAGAGAGAGGTTATTTAACTTCTCACGGTGCCCACATCCAACACGGACCCCTCATTCAAGCCCTATTAGACGCGATTCATCTACCTACTGCAATATCGATTATGAAATGCAAAGCTCATACAAAAGTTACCGATATCATTTCTCAGGGTAATGACCTAGCTGACAGAACAGCTAAACAGACTGCTCAGAACCAGACTCATACAACTGACGCGACAAAGACAATAGTTCCGACACCAACACATTGCATGACAGTTAAGGATCCCGCCCTTGATGTAATTGACATACAGACACATGCTACACCAGAAGAAATAAAGAAATGGACTGAATTAGGAGGGATCCAAACGGATCAAGGATGGATGACGAAGGAAAAATCTATATGGTTTCTTCCCGATTCCATGGTTCAAGTCATCATTAACACAATACATAGTCCAGCGCACCTAGGAGAAAAAGCTATGCTAGACAGTATTCAACACATTTGGTTCAACAAACACTTGCGAGCAGCAGCCAAACAGAAAGTACGTACCTGTATGATATGTTGTCAGTTTAATCCAGGTAAAAGCATCCCCGTAGAGCAGGGTGGATTTCAACCTCCTGATCATGCTTTTGAAGTCCTCCAGATGGATTATATCCAGATGGAACGATGTCGAGGATTCAAATATGTTCTCGTAGTTGTCTGTGCTCTTTCCCGTTGGACAGAAGCCTACCCGGTTTCAGATTACACTGCCCCGACTACTGCCAAACAGCTAGTTCGAGAATTCTTCCCACGGTACGGTTTACCACGTGTTGTCTACTCAGATAACGGCCAGCCATTCTCATCCGAACTAATGAAACACGTTTCCCTTTTGTTAGGCTACCAATGGAAATTCCACTGTGTCCGACATCCCGAGGCAGCAGGTCTCGTGGAACGCCATAATCAAACTCTGAAAAGTAGATTGTCCAAAATATGTAGAGAAAAAGGTGTCGATTGGATAGTAGCCTTACCAGTTGCACTCTTTTACATGAGAATGGTAGCACATTCTCGAACAGGGCTATCCCCGTACGAGGTGATCTTCGGTAGACCAGCAAATATGTGGGGGACGCCTATATCTCGCAAAATCACTGATGTTGACTGTAATATGCTGACAGATTACCTGGCTTCCTTGATGTCTGCACTACAATCTTGTCGTTCACAGGTAGCTGCAGCTTTTCCCGATAACACTGAGGTGAAGCCCCATGACGTGGTTCCAGGTGACCTGGTTCTGGTACGGAATTTCGACCGGAAGACCCAACTGGAGCCTAGGTGGAAATCGCCTAAACTCGTTCTACTAACAACAAGGACAGCCGTGAAGATCGAGGGACGTAAAGGGTGGTTGCACTCGAGTCATATCAAGAAATTTTATGGACTACCGTCCAGTGTGAACACTCAGCCCTGCATTCCCTCACAGACAGACTCAAAGCTCCCCTTGGTTGAACAGACAAAAACTGAACTTTATAAACTGAAATTAAGGTCTAGCAAGTCAGACAATTTGATTGTTTAAGTCCTCTCCAAGGTGAATCGGTTGAATTTGTCTCTGACATGTATCCTCTAGACCGGAATAGAGAAAGAAATCGACAGAGGCAGCTTAAAAAGCATGCGTATTGTAAATCACTTCGTAGTCATTGCACAGTAACATTATTAATTTTGTTTTTCCTAAGTTTTCTGATCATTATAACTAGTGTACTGCTTCATATGTATTACCCTATTTCTAAACGTGCTTACAAATGTTACTGCTGAACATTCTTTTAGCGAATTACCTCCGCATGAGTTGTCCTATAGATTTGCGCTGCGCAACAACACATTCATTAGTATGTTACATCATTCCCATCAGACCAGCAATGCTACAAATTGTTGGATATGTGGCCGACTCCCTCCCTATCAGAACTATAAAGGAGTTTTGCCCCTCTTTCCATATCCGTTCACACACAATGGCTCCTGTGGAGCATGGTTTAGTTTGATTAATTCCTTAAATTCAAATTCAGTAGTTTATCAAGACCACTGGGTATGGGGAAACCTGAACCTAGTTTTGCTTAAAGTCTGCTACCCTAACAAGGAGGGACTTCCCAAAAGAACAGGAACTGATCTAGAAAATGAAGTATATGGATTAGGTAATTTTACACTTAACCTCATGATTCTGAATGTTGAATCCGAAGCTACACCAATCTTGCCCGCTATGTCAGTATTCCCAGTTAAAGGGGAATTATGTGTAAGAAAGAATGGTTCCATACACATGGGCCATAGTAAATGCACCACTGTAATAAAATTCAGTGATCAAGGCAAATCTACATTTAGAGCTTCCCGTCATTCCTACTTCATATGTGGCCAGACCGCATATATACGTCTACCTCTAGATTGGGATGGTACCTGTTACATAGCATTCCTTCTGCCACCTGTTTTCCTAGCTCCTCCTGATTATCACAGAAATACCCATTTAGTACACAATAGACAGCAGAGAGATCTCCCGATTGTCGATTACACTGAAACGGCATGGGAGCAATACACAGATTTCAATAAAGGTTTCTTTCCCTATATAGGTACAGTCACTAATAGTAAGCTGATACGTAGATTAACTAGAACCCTTGAAGCAGTAGTGAACGAGACTACTTCCGCCTTAGGCAATTTAACAGAAGAGCAGTCTGCTATGCGGATTGTTGTGCTTCAAAATCGTCTTGTCCTTGACGTCATCCTGGCCGATAGGGGCGGAGCTTGTAGGGTCATCGGATCAAGTTGCTGCATTTTCATACCAGAAAATTCACCGTCAGTATATAAAGCCATAACCCGCCTTCATAAGATTGTAAGCCAGATACACCAGAGTCCAGGCACCTGGACTTGGTCCGGTTGGTTCTGGAGCGTGTTGTCAGCCTGGGGATGGAGGATCCTATCCTTCCTAGGTATTGGCTTTCTCATACTATTCAGTTGCTGCTTATGTCTACAATGTGGGCCAGCGATTTGTGGCCTGTGTGCCACATCGTGTATCCCGCATCCAAGTTTTCGTTCAAGATCCCGGAAGAAGAAAGAAGAACAAATGATGCTATATGAACAGATCGATGGATTGATGAAGATCGATATCACCTGAGGGTCCGTAGGGGACAAGGAGGGAATGAGGAAATATGAATTTTGTGATCAGTTATGTCCCCTATCGTAGATCCCAACGGCTCCATGTGCATGCTATAAGTACATGTATGTTCCCTCCAGTTCCAGTTATGAAGACGCAAATACATGTGCGTCCACCGTCAACATGTCCTCTTTCAGATCCGCCATGAATGGGTCAGATATTCCATTCCTAAGTATGAAAGGCCACCGACTTTATGTGGTTCACTTTCCACATTTTACAGATTCAGGCGAGTAGGCCCTGAATTCTGCCATCAAGCCTTTTCCTGCCTTCTGCCTCTGAAAGCTCCAGTTCAAGCCTGCATCTGTATCCATGAACTTTGTCCTACTCCCTGCGCGGCTAACGGTGCCTGATCCAGCCTGTTGCCTGCCAAAAACTGTATTTCACCTTCAAGATTATCTGATCCGCTCCTCATCCGATGCATTCCTGTCTAGTAGTTTAGGTAAACATTCCTCCAGCTACCGTGCAAGGGGCCAGGCCTCACTGTCCTCATGCAAGTAATTCATAGCCCCTGTTACCATGGAAGATTCCTGCCCCCTCGCATCTCATGTAGACACTTAGACGCTTGTACACGCATTAACAGTCAGTATAGAATAGATTCTGTCCGAGAGACCTTTCCTTTTGGATAATACAGTTCTTTAAACATAAGATATTAGATATGATTTGGGATTAGGTTGACATGACCCCCCAGACTTCTGTCTCCACATGTAGAGCTAAATGTCAAGTCCCCTTCACCCTCTAGTTGCACGTCAATCACACGTCATGCGGCTGCGCGCGCATCTCTGCCAAATATTTCTGCTGACATTGCAGGATTCTCTTATGGATCCACCCACTTGTGACATCATGTATAATGACGTTTTCTAAGTTACGCCTATATGTCCGCCTTTTTTAGTTACGTATGCATATTTTATCTATCTTATCAACTGTTACGCCTCCTGCATCTGTTTCACTGTAATGCATTTCTTATAAAAATGATTACCTGTCAATAATGTATTGCCTTCCTTCCTGAACCCTCATGGTGATGGAATGTGAAGCCTGCAGTTCGAACTGTATTTCCTTTGTAGAGGAATAAAGCCTTTTAGAACCTCTAATACCACGGATTCTGCCTCTTATATTTACTGAGTTATTCTTACTAGACTTTACCGCATAAAAAATAGTACCGGTAATGAAATATTTACCACACCATGTAAATGTTGAAGAGTGTGGGGGAGAGGACTGAGCCTTGAGGGACACCTCGAGTTGAGGGGGAGGTGTCGGACATTGAGTTTTTGATTTTTATGAGTTGGGAGCGGTTATGTAGAAATGAGGAGAACCATTTTAGGACAATGCCATCTGCTCTGACACGTTTTTGTAGGGCGTCTAAGAGTAGTTTGTGATCAACCATGTCAAAAGCAGCTGAAAGGTCGAGGAGGACAAGTAGGCAGCATCTGTTGGAGTCAAGGGAGTTGTGAATGTCATCCATAATGCTCAGTATAGCGGTTTCTGTGCTGCATCCCTTCCTAAACCCGGATTGGTGTGAGTCAAGTAGGTTGTTAGATTTCAGGTGTTGGTTCAGTTGGGAGAGAACACATTTCTCCAGGATTTTGGCTCGGAAAGGAAGGTTGGTGATGGGCCTAAAGTTTGTGAGGTCATTTGGGTCAGCATCCGTTTTTTTTAGAAGGGGTGTGACTTGGCCTTGTTTGAGGCAGTCGGGCATCAGTCCGTTGTTTAGTGAGCTGTTGATAATCTTAGTCCACAGGGTCGTTAGGGTGAGGTTGAGGTTCTTAGCTAAGGAGGCAGGCAGAGGGTCTGCGTAATGGTTGGAGGGTTGGGAGTTGGCAGTCACATTAGAGATGTCCTCTTCGGAGGGAGGATTGAAGTCTTTCCACCGCTTGGGAGGGGATGGGGGACTAGAGTGAGGGGTGACTTTGGGGGTCGGCAGAGGAGCAGTCTCGGCTTCAGGGAGCATGTTGTGAGCTGGGGAAGGGTGAGGTTCCATTAGGGGTGAGGATTTGCCGTGTTGGGATTGAAGGTGGTGGTCTAGGGAGAGCTCAATGTTGTAGATTTTGTCATCGAAGAATTTGGCCAGGTTGTCACACTGAAGTTTGGAGGCAGGGGGGTTAGCTTTGGGGGCTTGGAGGTCTGTTTCTGGATGATGTTGAAAAGTTCTTTGGGGCGGTTTTTGGCTTTGTCTAGTGCGTTCCAGAAGAAAGAGGCTTTCTCCTTGATTATGTGTTTTTTGTAGTTACTGCGTTCTTTCCTGAGTTGGAAGTGGTTGATTGTGGATGGGTTCCCTCTCCAGAGTCTCTCAGCGGCTCTTACTTTTCTTCGTTCGGAGTTGAGGTCATTATTAAACCAAGCTCGGGAGGGGATGTCTCTTTAGGGGGGCTAGTTGGTCGAGGGCAGTTGTCATTGTCCTGTTGTACAGTGTAGTGAGCTCAACCGTGTTGAGGTTGTCTGTACAGGGTGAGAGCAGTGATATTATGGTATCTTGAAGGGAAAGGAGGGGGATGTCATTGAAATTTCTGGTCCATTGGTGGGTGATTTGAGTTTTGATTGGTGGACCTACTGTTTGATTGATGTTGAATAAAATGATGTGGTGGTCTGACCAGTCGATCGGGAGAATGTTATTTATGGTTATAGTTTCGCTTTTGGCTATGATAGCATCTAAGGTAGAGGGTTTGTTGTGTGTTTGACCCTTACAGTGTTGGGTGAGCTCATGTGTGAGAAGGAGTTCATTTAGGGACTGTATAACAGTGTCATTTTCATTGTTCCAGGGGAGGTTGAAGTCACCCAGGATGATGTTGTCGGAGTTTGCTAGGGAGCATTGTGTTTGTAGGTCTGAGATTTGATCACTGAAAGCAGGAGAGTTACCTGGGGGGTGGTAGATGAGATGGCACTTTGCTACTTTGTTGTTTGGGCGTGTTATGTTGGTGTTGAGGTATTCAAAGGTTGTGAAGGAGTGAGTTTTGAGTTCAATTATATTGATGTTGTTCTTATGGATGATGGCAATGCCGCCACCGCGTTGATCTATTCTGTCTTTTTTAATGATGGAGAAGCCAGGGGGGACTAGGAGGTCAAGGAGCAGGTATGATGTTTCATTGAGCCAGGTTTCGGTGAGGAACGTGATGTCAGTGTTGTTACTCAGTATGGCATCAGCCAGCTCTATTGCGTGCTTAGCTGCGGATCTGCAGTTTACGAGCATGCAGTTTACCATGTCGCTGTTGGAATGGGTTTTGGAGGGGGGTGGAGCTTGGTGGATGCTTGTGCGTTGGGAGGGCCGTTTTGTGGGCCGAGGTTGGTTGTTGTCTCTACCTATTCCGGTGATTACTTGGATGTTGGAGGGGGGTTTGGGTTTCTCTGGGGTCATAGGTTTTAGCGAGTGTTATTGCCTCTCTCAGAGACATATCAGGGATCGTTCTTTTTGGTCTGAGGGATTGGGTGTTGCGAGGGGGGGAGCGCCAGCTGGGCGTCTGGAGATTAGGCTGTTGAGGTGGCTCACAGGTGTTTAAGAGGGAGGGGGGTATTAGGTGTTTGGTAGGGAAGGAGGGCGCAGTGGTGTTGAGGAGGATTTTGTTGGAACAACAAGACTGCTGCCATAACTTGCATATAACATTATGGTATTTAGCAATCACCATTTTCCTCCCATTTAGTTTTTCCATTTCAACCAACACCCAATCTTCTCATTTGTTATTATACTCCTGGTGTCGTCAATATGGGCTCGAGCAGATATGAGATTGCACATTCAAAAGTCCACAGTTTACATCATCTGCACCTTATATGGTATTATTTATAATTTTTTAGTCTGGTAGAGTACCCTAAGTTCTATTAATGACATTACAGATCTCCTTTCTGGATATTAGACAGCTGCAAATCGCTCTTTCCAATAAATATATGGTGTTAGTATTTTAACTTCTCTCAGAATTATGTGCTAATTACGCAACTATATTCTCAATGATAAAGTGCAGTTGCAAGGAACGATAACATTATCTAATTCTATATGACTCAATTGAAGCACCTACTTTATGAAGTGCGAATGCAATAAATAGAATCCCTGAATTTACAAAGTGAAAAGGGCAATCATTAACACTAACTATCTACATGCAGAAGACACTAAGGCGTTATCCGTCCGACACTGATACGGAAACGGGACCAACCGACCTCCGGTTGGCAGTACCCCATGCCTAATCACAATACTTCCATTCATCTATGGGAGCTTGTGTTACTGCCGTGAACCAGTCATAACACAATTTCCCATAGAGGAATTGGAGTCAATGTTCATGCTTGCACCGTGTGGCAGCCACCTCAGAGTGCCTTCTTCAAGGTATAAGGATAAACAGGGGGCACCATAGGTGTCGGCTTGGCCCCCAACCGGAGGCCACAGAGGCAAGGGGGCCCTGATAGGGGCTCCCATACTCGCTTGCTGATAGGCTTACCATGTCAGAGATCCTGGCATGGAAAGCCTGCCTGAGACCGAGTGTCATAATCAAAGGGCGTAAAGGCCAGCCTTTGGGATTGCGGGCCGGGCTCTGTGAGCCTGTTGGAAATCCGCCAGAATGACTGTCTAGTTTAATTTCCGACAGCCAGCATTGTAAACCTAGATGCGGCCCGGAAAGACTCCTACAAATGGTTGGAGCCTTTCCGGGCCGTATGATAATATCATCATAAGAGCATCATAATAAGGCCCAGGCTGCATCATAATATCATCATAATAGCATCATAATAGGGCCCTTAAAGTTGTGCTTGAGAGTCTTATTATTATAAAATTGCAAGATCAAAGCATATCATTAACTGTATGTATGACTAAATCTACATTTACTGCTGTAGGTCTCCGGTGCAGATGCTCTAGCAATTCACTGAGTTTCATGTCTGCACATAAATAAAGTGAAAATGCATAAAATCATGTGCTCCATGATCTCCCTGCTGAGTACCGCCTTCACTACTATGCTCCCACAATCCAAGAAGGGGTGAACATCTTGCATGTGGATCTAGATCTGGGACCAATTTTTCTTCAGTGGTATTTGTCTTTGTAAAGTACATTTAATCATGCAAACATATTTGGTCCTGTTTCTTTTGTGAAGATAGATTATATTATGTATGTCTGCATAACTTAATTTGAACATGCGAAGGTGTGTAATGGTCACACTTGTTAAGGAGCTAGGGAGCATAAATACTGTCATTCAATTGATAAAGTGCACATGCAATTAATAACTATATATTTGCTAGTGGCTTAATGCGCTGAGATGTGTGCTTAAAAGATGAAGTTCTACATTTATAAAATTGCAAAGAGCAGTAAATACTGTCTGCCATATGCATAAGACTTAGTGAAAATATGCCTATTCAGTACTGTTGATAGTTAGAGAAGATGCTGCAGCACTCCCCTGGTTTGCTATGTCCTTACAATAGTAAGGTACCAGTGCATATCATCAAATGTTCATATAGAGTTGTTGCTTGGTTATCAGTCACCTAATTAGTGCAGCTAACTTCCAATCTCCGTAAAGTACCGGAGATCCTACTAAGCCTGGGCAAAGCACTACGCTACGCTCACGTAGTTTGCGAAGTTCGCGCTACTTCGCACGACGCGTATTGCACGTAGCACAGTGCGAACACACGTAGCGTGGTGTTGCGTAGTGCTGCGGTCATTTTTTGCTTGCTCGCGGTCCTCAACGTCAAGTTGGCGACCGCGAGCAAGCAAAATGACATCCCGGCGAGACTTTTTCCTTGTTCGCGATCAGCAACATCAAGTTGGCGATCGCGAGCATAGAAAATAAACCTCCCGGCGAGATTCCCAACGCGAGGAGGTCAGGTTTCTCATTGCGAGTGGTCGCGTATGCTCGCGACCGCTCGCGATGAGAAACTACCAGTTCGCGTTGAGAATGCTGCCGCTCGAGTAAAAACCTACTCGAGCAGCAGAAAACTACAGCTTGCACTGTGCAAGATGCCATTTTCAAGGATTGCACAGTGCCGGTTGCTTGTCCGCACTGTGCAATCATTGAAAACGACATCTGGCACAGTGCGAACAAGGTACTACGCAGTTCGCGAAGTGCTACGCGTGGCTCGCGTAGTGCGAACTACACTTTGCGTAGCTTCGCGAAGTGCTACTTCGCGAACTACGCCCAGGGTTAGATCCTACATGTTTGGTATTTTTGTGTCACCTATCAAGACAGAACATGATCTTACAGATTTCAGAAATACAAGCTGGAATCACATTTCCAGTTTATTGTCCAATATTTCAATTATATTCCATGTCGGTTTAAGCTGGATCCTAGTATGCAGTGTACAAAATTCGGATTCAGGTGTGAGATGCATCGGAGTCCAGATGATAAATTAGACACAATAAATAGTTGGGTGTAAAAATGATAAAAGACAGTAAAACGACAGTAGGAATACAATACAAAGAACTTGACAGACGGGGGATATAAAAAGACCTATTCATATTCTATTGCATACTGATCAGTTCAGTGGTGGAGTGGGAGCATTACAAGTGTATATGGAGTATTGCATCCACATCCCAGGGGTGTTCAGTTCCCATAATTATCATCCATTTGGATTCTGCTCTCAGCAGTTCATAATCCCTATTGCCACCCCGGGGTCTCTTTGCTAGATGTTCTATACCATAGAATTTCATGTTACTGCCATTGACATTATGAGTCTCCCAAATGTGTTCAGCCATTATGTACAAAAAGTGCTTGTTTTTATTGCACAAAAATGTTGAAGGATACTGAGCTTAAGCTTATTCACAGTGCTCCCATCGTACTTCTTTCTTCATGTGCACTCAAGAACATAAAGCACAAATGGAGTTTCATATATTATCATTTCACTTATCTTAATACTCTTCCCCTGAATAGTCCAAACTCAGTTGAATTGTATCCATATGTGCAAGCTTTGCACTTAAGGCACTTCCAGAATCATCCCCTGTTATCAGAGTTTTCAACTTTGATATCACTGACCATGTCATGAGTGATGTATTATGTGAGGTCATAAGCAGTGCATTGCGGGGGCGTAAGTTATAGTTAGCTCAGGTAACTATAACTGCTGAATTTCAATTGTTTTGTATGACTGACTGAAATCTAAGTCTAACTATAACAATCCAGTAACCTTTGTTTTTTTCAGTGGATTTCTAAGGTTTTTTAATGTTATTTCCTAACTCTAACATCCCTGTAACCTTTGTCTTTTTTAGTGATTTTTTGAAGGTTTAATCATTTTTGTTTTCCTAACTGTAACCCTTGAGTGTGGGTCTGTGAGTGGCTGTATAGGTCTGTGAGTGGGTATGTGAGGTGGCTGTATTGGTCAGTGACTGGGTGTGAGTGCTGTATGGGTCTGTGAGTGGATATGTGAGTGTCAGCATGGGTGTAGAGGTGGGTGTGTGAGTAGTTTTGAGGGTGTGCGAGTAAGTAGATTTGTGAGTGAATAAATGGATCTGCAAGTGGGTGCACAATTAGCTGTGTGGGTGTGTAAGTGGCTTTATGAGTGGTTATATGTGTCTGTGACAGGGTGTGTGAGTGGCTTTATAGGTCTGTGAATGTAACCGTGAGTTGCTATATGGATGTATAAGTGGGTGTTTGAGTTGTTTTGCGGGTGTGTGAGTGGTTGTGCGATTGGGTTTGTGAGTGGCTGCATGGGTCTGTGAGTGGGTGTGTGAGTAGCTGCATGGGTCAGAGACTGGGTGTGTGAGTGGGCATGTGAGTAGGTTTGTGGGTATGTCAATGACAGTATGGGTCTGTGAGTTGCTTACTACTAAGGTAGATGAGACAGGGCCAAATGGGCGATGCTTCCAGGTGGATTTACACCTTTGCATACTCATAGTCATTTGAAGGGAGCTCAATGGACTCTGCTTTCACCAGGGGAGGCCAAGAAAGAACACACTCCTCACAGTCACTACAGATTGCGTTCCGACAGATCAACAATGCATTCACCTTCACCAACAATGTCACATCGTTTTTCAGTGTGGAATAGCAGAGAAAACACACTTGATTTGCCTTCGCCAAGCCTAGGAAGTTGGGATCATTTGTCCTTTACAGAACTGGAACTTTAACTGGGACACCTGCTATGTTTATATTAGTAAGTGCTTCCCGTTGAGGTTTATTGTCTGTGAAATGAGCATCAGAGCCAGAACAGAACCTCATCTGCCCGTTTATCCAACAAGAGTCCACAGTTTTTTACAAAATATATTACCAACTGGAGTAATTTCTATTGGTTAATTTTTTAACTGAAAATAAAATGTGTAGAGCGCACATTTACCTGAAGGTGTCAAGGTGAAAACCTCGAAGGGTAGAGGAACTGCTGAAATAGTGAAGGAAGATAAGTTACTGGTTGAAAAACCAGGTTTTTGGGCTTTTCTGAATACCAAAAGATCTGTTTTTCTTTTTAGTTTCAGAGGGAGAGAGTTCCAGAGTCTAGTGGTGGCCACCACAAAGCTTCTTCCTCCCCAGTGTGACTTTTTAAATCTGGGAACTATGAGGTTGTGACCTGCTGCCGGACGGAGAGGTATGTATAAAATATCTAGTGCGTATTCTATACTACAGCTGTGTAATGGACAACAAGGAAATGTCTACCGCGACCTTGTGTGTATTTCGGCAATGTGATTATTTCTTGTGCATCTTCATCCAGAAATCTGTGATAACATGAATGCTCCTATGAAGAAGACAACGAGACAATAAAGAGGTGAATCTACAACAAACAGGGGTACTTCTTCTTAACTATATAAAGCAAGTGCTTCTTTGTTTGGTGGAGATGTTCTCATATTCATCGGCATCAAAACCACTTCACCAAAATCAGCTGGGAACATGCTGGGTAGCCTTTTGGTAAGCTGTCCATCATCCTCGCAAAAGGCGAGAACAATTTTGCATACTGCTAGGGTGGATGTGGCCAAACGGGGGGAATTTCCAGGTGATTTTGTACATTTGCCTACTCCTAGTAATTTAAAGGGGAGAGTGGAGCCACCTGACCCCACTCCCCAGGCCGATTTTGACCCTGGGGACCTCATCCCCAGGGCCTGGCCAATTATTGGAAGGGGTCCACATAGCCCCCTCTCCGGGCTGATTTTGGCCTGGAGACCCCATCTCCCAGGAGCCTGGGTAATTATTAGAAGGGGAGGAGGGCCGTGTGGCCCCCTATCTTGGCCAATTTGGCCCCAAGGACCCCATCTCACAGGTACCAACAAACTAAGGCTGGGTGCCCTCGTGCCTACCTAGGTCACCCAGTATTCTACGTTGGAGGCTGCAGGGGAGCCTCAATGCCCCTACGTCCCTGCCAGCTTCCCACCTCAAGTGGCACTTGCTCCTGCACATGGGGAGCAGCCGAAAATGCTTTCGCCTGTTTTTTTACCTGCTTCACAGTGGGCAGGAAAACAGACAAAAAGTCCTCTCCCAGTGAGCAGGAGCAGTTTTCCTGCTCCTGCCTGCTAAGAGTGGATTTACAGTTTGCTTTTCCTTGGCGGGAGCTTTCACAGCAAACTGCTATCTTCCAAGGGTAGGCCCCTCAGGAGATAGGGAGCAGGCCCTAGAGGGTGTCAGTGCCCTGGGCCATTATTGGCTCTGGTAAGGGAGCCACACCCATGCTCCTGGGAGGTGGTGGTCCCCTGGGCCTTAGAATGACAAAAACAGGGGGCACACCAAAATGACTCCCAACACTACCTGGTTGAAGTATTGACAACAAATCAGATCCCTGCACGAGATCGGTTGGCTTTGCAGACAGTTCACGTCCCTAGATATACAAAGTAGTTTTTCAGTTAATATCCCTAAAGCTACTGAGCTCATTTACACCAAGTCACAAAAAGCACTCTTGCTGGACCAGGAGCTAGCTTTCTGGCAAATTTGGTGTTATTCCATCCAGCTTTTTGGGCTGTAGTCGTGTTCAAAATCCCTAAGAGAAATTGCATTGAAAGCACTTGTTTTGGGAACCCCCCCTTTTTCTCAGCCTCCGCTTAATGAATCAATCGGAAACATTCAAGACAGCACCTGAAGTGAGTGGAAAACTAGTTTTGAAAAGTTTGTGAAGATTTTTTAAACAGTGCAAAAGTTATTGGTAAAACAAAAATAGCTTTTCCTATGGAAACTAGGTCTTAACAATAACTACCTACTGGTGCTACCAGTAGGATATGTATATATGGTCTCTCTGTTGCACTGTCGGTGTTATAAAGAAATAAAAAGGACCATGTACAACCTGCTGTTGCCTGGCTGTGCTGCTTCTCTTCTACGCCCGCGGATTGAGGGGGCCATTGTTGCTTGAAGAACATTGGTATTTATATATATATATATATATATATATATATATATATATAAAGTATCACCGTTTCATCTGTTCTCGGAGTCCCGGAAAAAACTGGTACAGACCACAGCGTGTTGAAGATTTCAGTGCAGTTTATTGCTCAAGTTGTCAGCAGTTTTGGCATAGTAGCAGCATTACGCGTTTCGACAGTAAACAACTGTCTTGATCACATGACATGCTTGCGGCCAATCAGAGCTTTTATATCGGTGACCAAACAGTGAAAATAGACATTAGTTGCCGCCAATTTTTGAAATCTCAAATGTAACCATAGTACAAAATATTATTAAGCATATTATTGGAGATTTTACAAATACGTATTTGTATACGGACAAATGTGCAAGGATCGCAGTTTACAATAAAAGAATAAATATGTAAACATAGTGAAAGTGCAAGTGCTAAAAATTTAGTTTATAAAAGATTAAATTCAAACACCGATAGCAATGATTAAAATACATGTTGATAAAATATCCATATTAAAATCATATGAAAATTAAACAATGTAGAGAAGCTAAATGCCTATACTGTGCATGGATGTATTATATAGGAAACTCATACAATGGCAAAACTGGAAATGAAGTAAACAAATGAATGAGACTGAACGTTGCTCATATTCTATCAACCTCCTGTGAGGTTGTGATATATACTTCACATCCAACTGTATATCTCGTATAAAGTGCTAGTGCTAGAGAGATATATTTTTTTGAAATTGATAGTATAGTATGCCTATAGAGAGTTTACAAGTAATAAATACGCACAGATGAAAGCAGATGCTGAATAAGTATTTAAGCCAAATATTTATGCCTGTATCGGCGATCATGTCATTAATAGATTGTTTAAAATCTTAAGTAAAACCGGGGCCCCAGTAAAACTTTTGATAAAAAACACATCTAAAAATTCGATAAAAGCCTGATAATATAGCACAATATAAAGGTTTAAAACATGGATGGCAGATATACATAAGGGTAGTAAGACAGTATTTAAGTCCCAGATAAAAAATACAGGAATAAGCTACAGGAAATGGTGCAATTCTTCACTGTTATTCAGACCATTAGGCATTTTGGAATCTAGAGTCAAGATGTAGTATGACTCTAGTTGCCGCAGTTTTTTCTCCCTATTGCCCCCTCTGATGGATTTGGGTATCATATCTATGACGAAGTAGCTAAGGTCATTGAGATTATTATTATGCACATGTTTGAAATGACGTGCTACCGGGTAACTGGGGTCTGAATTAACTATTGCTCGCAAATGCTGAAGGATCCGATTGAAAACTTGAAGTTTAGTACTTCCTACATATCTGAGTTTACAAGTACATTGTAAGACATAAACTGCAAACTCAGTACGGCATGTGAGCATTTTTGAAATTGTGATAGGATTAGATGTCACCATTCCTGTAACTTCCTGAGTATTGATGCCGAATTTGCAGGCTCTACACGAGCTGCATTTAAAGAAGCCTTTTTTGGTAGTAGTTAGCCAATTGCTAGTGGCTTTGGTAACTTCTGGACTTGATCTTACTAATGCATCTCTCATGGAGGGTGCTCGCCTGAAAGTAATATTAGGCAATTCGGGCACTAATTGGGACATAGTGAGATCTGTTTTAACAATAGGCCAATTTTTGTAAATAATCCTTTTGATTTGTTTATTTTGTTGGCTGTAGGGTGTAATAAGTCTAATGGCATTTTCAGATTCTGTCTTTTTAGTAGTGGAAACTGCTTCATTTTCTTCTACATTGGCACTGCATGTGTTTGCTTTGTTCATAGCTATGAGGAGTTCCTTTTTGTTATACCCTCGATGGATGAATCTATTGAATGCCTCACTTTGGCATATCTTGAGGTCCTCATCAGTATTACATATTCGTTTGATCCTCAAGAATTCTCCATAAGGGATGCTTTTAATCAGATGATAGGGGTGAAAGCTCATAGCATGTAATATGGCATTTCCCGCAGTGCTTTTTCTATGTAGTTTAGTATGAATAGAGTTGTCCCTGATGTAAATTTCTGTATCTAAAAACTGTGTGGACTTGTCGTTTATATCTGCCGTGAAATTCAGGTTTAGATCATTGACGTTTATAGTTTCAACAAATTTAAGAGCTGATTCTTTGTTACCCCTCCATATGACAAACACATCATCTATAAAACGCCACCATCTAATGACATGAGTGTCAAACAGCTCCTTGTGGGTGGCTCTGAGGACACGCTCCTCCCACCAGCCTACGTGGAGACAAGCGTAGCTGGGGGAAAAACATGCCCCCATCGCCACCCCGCGTAGCTGCTGGAACACTTCCTTGTTGAAAATAAAGAAGTTGTATGTTAAACATATGTTGATCATGTCAAGTAACATAACATTGTGTTGATAAAACATACTGGGGCGCTTAGATAAATAATATTGATTGGCAGCTATGCCATCGACATGTCCAATGCTTGTATATAAGGAACTAATGTCCATAACCAAAAAAATATATTCTTGATGCCATTCAATGGTTTGTAGTTTGGATAAGAAATGGTTGGTGTCTCGAATATATGAATCTAATTTTTCCACGTGTTCGTGTAGAAAGAAATCCACATATTTGGACATATTCTCTAGGAGTCCCTTTTGAGCTGATATTATAGGTCTCCCTGGGACTGGAGTGATCATTTTATGTACCTTAGGGATAAAGTAAATTACCGGGGTAATAGGATGATCATTTTTAAAAAAATCAAATTCATTTTTAGTTAGCAGTCCCATATATATATATATATGTATAAGTATATATATTACCTACTGGTGGTCGCCAGTAGGTAGTTATAGTTAGGACCTTGTTTCTATTCAAAAGTATTTTTTTTTGCCAATCTCTTTGCGCCGTTTGACCAATCTTCGGGTAATTTTCCAAACTAATGGCCCACTCACTTTAGCTGCTGTCTTGAAAATTCTGGGGTTGTCCGTCAAACAGGGGCCAAGAAAAAGGGGGGGGGGGTCCCAAAACACTTTTTCACCATGTTCATTTCCAAACTAAACTGTTGAGGCAGCACAGCCCAAACTGCTGAAGGGAATTACACCAAGTTTGCCAGAAAGGTAGATCTTGGTCCAGAGTACACTATTTTTGTTAAATGGTGTAAATCTGTTCAGTAGTTCCTCAGAAATATAAACATTTCTCAGATATTCAAATACGGCCACAAAGGATCTGCAAAGCCTTACGATCTTGCGCCTGAGATCTGATTGGCTGCCAACACTTCAAACCAGGAAGTGTTGGCAGCCATCCTGTGACTCACTTGAACCGAGTCACAAGATAAAAGGTCAAAAAAGGTTAAAAATCAAGAAAAGAGGGCAGGGTAAAAACACCCTGGCTCCCTATGCCCGCTCAGGGGTCCCACAGGGATTTCTAGGGCCAATAAAAACATTTTTTTAAAGAAATTTCAGCGAGATTCACGTCTGATTTGCAAATCCAGCCAAAGTTTTTATTTAGACCCCCGGGTGTGCCGTGTCCCGGGGGCAATGATCAAATTACATGCACAGGGCCCGTGTGGGCCCGTGTGGGCCTGTGCAGGCCCCCACAATCCCAGGAACCACCACTTCTCCTGGGCTATGTTCATTAAATGTGGGGAACCACGCAGGTTCCCCGCAGCCCTCGTGAACTCCACCTCCCCTAAGCTTTATTTATTTTTACAATTTTTTTTTTAAATGGGGCAGGCTCCGGGGGATGATCCCCAGGGCCCAAAAGGGTAAAGGAAAGGGGGGTCACACAGCCCCTCTTCCTAACATGAAAAAGAAAAACAGAAGCCAATAACTTTAGAAACACTCACAGTCACTTGATGATTGTCATCAGTGATATCATTTGAGATGTCATCAGTGATGTTATCAGTGATGTCACTGATCATGTCATGAGTGTTGTGATATGTGATGTCATCAGCAGTGCATTGCAGAGGCATGAGTTATAATTAGTTCAGTTAATTATGGATGAATCTCTCTGGTTTTGTTCAAGTGAAATATCAGCCTAGCTATGATGTCTCTGTAACCTTCGTTTTTTTCTGTGAATTTCTAAGGTTTTTTAAATGCTAATTCCTAACTATAAAGTACCTGAAACCTGTGGTTTTGTCAGTGAATATATATATATATATATTCACAAAAAAAACACAGGTTTCAGGGACGTTATACTTATCTGTACATTTCACTCATACAAAACCAGTGAAATTCGGCCGTTATAGTTAGATGAGCTAACTATTACATGCACAGGGCCCGTGTGGGCCTGGGTGGGCCCGTGCAGGCCCCCACAACCCCAGGAACCGCCACTTCTCCGGGGCTATGTTCATTAAATGTGGGGAACCACGCGGGTTCCCCGCAGCCCTCGTGAACTCCACCTCCCCTAAGCTTTATTTATTTTTACAATTTTTTTTTTTAATGGGGCAGGCTCCGGGGGATGATCCCCAGGGCCCAAAAGGGTAAAGGAAAGGGGGGTCACACAGCCCCTCTTCCTAAAATGAAAAAGAAAAACAGAAGCCAATAACTTTAGAAACACTCACAGTCACTTGATGATGTCATCAGTGATATCATTTGAGATGTTATCAGTGATGTTATCAGTGATGTCACTGATCATGTCATGGGTGTTGTGATATGTGATGTCATCAGCAGTGCATTGCAGAGGCATGAGTTATAATTAGTTCAGCTAATTATGATGGATGAATCTCTCTGGTTTTGTTCAAGTGAAATATCAGCCTAGCTATGATGTCTCTGTAACCTTTGTTTTTTTCTGTGATTTTCTAAGGTTTTTTAAATGCTAATTCCTAACTATAAAGTACCTGAAACCTGTGGTTTTGTCAGTGAATATATATATATATATATATATATATATATATATATATATATATATATATATATATTCACAAAAAAACACAGGTTTCAGGGACGTTATACTTATCTGGACATTTCACTCATACAAAACCAGTGAAATTTGGCCGTTATAGTTAGATGAGCTAACTATAACTCACGCCCCCACAATGCACTGCTGATGATGTCACATATTACATAATTCATGACATGGTCAGTGACATCACAGCTGACATCACTGGTGACATCTCAAATTACATCCTGTGGCTTTTACAGTAAATTTCTATGGTTTTTTAAATGCTAATTTCTAACTATAAGGTCCCTGAAACATATGTTTTTTTCAGTGAATTTCAAAGGATTTTTAAATGCTTATTTCTAACTATAACGTCCCTGAAACCTATGTTTTTTTTGGGAATTTCAAAGGTGTTTTATGTGCCAATTTTTAAGTATAATGTTAAAAAAAATATATATATATTTTAATTGATATAAAAATTTATTTTTTATTTTATAATATTTTATAAATTTATTTAAAAAAATCTTAATTAAAAAATGGATTCGTGCTCCCATTGTGTACCCGTCTCCTTTGCTGCGCGAATTCAATCTGCCATATTGGGAAAGTCGAGTAGCGTACGCGGTTCGAAAGCGACATGTGCGCGAAGAACACCTCCGTGTAATATTACGTACCTAGATGCGGACGTTGTGCCGGGCTCACAAATTTGCTGGTAAAATTTTAAGTTTAAAAACTATATATATATAACTTTTAATTGTATATTAAAGCAAGAGATAAATGATGGGTAGTGACAGGGCGATAGCTGGACTGCATGAGTAATACTCAGGGGATTGTAGCAATGAAATCCTATCTAAAAGAAATATGTATACAATATTTCTGAAACATATCAAACCTTAAAAACTGAGACATGTACTAGATCTGGTTGAGTGATTCTAAAACTCCATGGGTAGTGCTTGGGTGAATCTATGAGTGGAAGGGTAGTCACTGGATAATTGCAGACGAAGATGGATAGTGACTAGCTAATTTCATGAGTGCCAACATACACATTGACAGCTTGGATAAGTGTATAAATAGCAGCTAAAAGGATAGATGAGTCTTTGAGTACCGCCTACGTGAATAGATGAATGTAACAGAAAGGCATGGGTGATTCGACAACTGCAAAGGTACTGTGTAGGTTATTACATGACTGCATAGGTCCAGCCTGCGTGATTGCATGACTGTAGGGAAAGTATATAACTAGACCCTGGGTGAGAACATGCCTGCAAGGCTGTTATCTGGGGGACTACTGAAGTACATAGCAAGAGAGTGGGCAATTTGATAAGTTCATGAGTACCGCCTGGATCATTATTGAACTTTCTAAGAAACTGTCTGACTGATTACAGGGGTTCTGTCGGGTATGTGACCGATTTCCGCACAGAGTCTCTGGATTTTGAATATAATGCATTTTGGCGCACTACCAGAGACATTGATTATATATGTACCGACCTCCTTTGCAAACAAATTGGAATCTCTTTTGTGAATACCTGTACATATTTTATTTAAATTTGTATATATTGCTTCCACTTCACAACAGTCACTGAGCACTTATTTCACTGCACTATTTGTCACTGTTTCTGTTGACAGCCTGATAAATTTAGTTCAAATAAATATTCTGATAGAATTCGGTATAAGTGGTTTCCGCATGTGTTCCTATTGTTTACTGTTGAAAATATAACTCTGTGAAGAAATCGGTCACATACCCGACAGAACCACTGTAGCTTTGTTGTTTCATACCCAGGTTCTGAGGGACACAGGGTCTCCCCATTGTTTTTTGTAAGTAATTACTGATTACAGTAGTGCATAGATAACTGTATAAATAACACTTTATTTGAGCTTCTATGAAACCAAGCTTTTATACTGCATCTTCACCTTTTTTTCTAAAATTATGCGGCATCATTCGATTATACTTTTGTACAGAACAGAATAAAGAAGCCTAATTAATAACACCTTATATGATCATCTTTGAAAGCAGACATTTGTACTACATCTTCACAAATCTATCTAAAATTATGCGGTATCATTCAACTATACCTTTCAACAGACTAGAAAAAAGAAGCCTAATTAATAACATCTTATATATGCATCTTTCAAAGCACACATTTGTGCTGCATCTTCACCAGTCTATCTAAAATTATGCGGCATCATTCAACTATACCTTTGTACAAACTATAAAAACGAAGCCTAATTAATAATGCCTTATTTGTACATCCTTCAAAACACAGTTTAGTGCTGCATCTACACCATTCTACTAGTACTAACACTCTTTACCCTACCAAAAAAAAGCAACAATCGCTCTTTCTTATACATCATGCACAATATAATGTATAAGACATATGAAAATACATATACAAGTAGAAACATACATGAGACCCAACTACATGCACAGCTTATTATTTGTCAGATTCCACCTTCAAACAAAGGAACAGCTAAAATTATGCGGTATAATAAAAATATACATATCCACACACTATAACAAACTACCATAATCAGTAATCCATATTCCAATATACACATAATACTATTCAAAACCTATTTCAAACAACATTTAACTACATTACAACAAACTATAAGAAACATCTCTACATTTAATAATATATTTCAAACATCAAAGACCATGAATATTTTTTTGTCCTTTAAAAATAAAGGTAACACATAATACACTTAACACATTTATAACTCACCTTCCTAATTTATTTGTAGAATCAGAAACACAGAATGGATTTTCTTATGCACACAATCAATGTAACACACTGCTCTCAGAAAGGCAAAACCAGTAATGGCAAAGTTTCCCTCACTTTTTCCACACATATACATGTAAGTAACAAATCACATTGCTTCCTAAAATATTTCAAATTGAAAAACACATTTCTATTGGTTACACATATCAACACTTACCAACTGACTTCTAAAAGAACCCAAACTGCTTCTAGAATATTTAGGAGCCGCGATTCCACCATGCAGCAAAGCAATGGAACCGCGAATCCATACAGGAGTTAACAAATATATTACAAATACATTTTCCCATTTTTTTTAATAACACACCACTTCTTGAGATAGCACTGATTTGACAAATCTCGCTAACAATAATGTTGATGATATGCCCTTGAGAATTCCCATAGAAGCCCATGTTCTGGTGTCAACATGGGCTTCTATTGGAATTCTCTGCGGCATATTATCAACCCCATAATCGCCGCTTTAGCGGTCGTTTTGTGCCGCTAAAGCGGCGATAATTTTAATGCCGTACTTGATAATATGCCCCCTTGTTCTTTAAACAGAAAGGGATTTTTCAGTCTGAGACTGGTCAGAAAAGAAACGGCAGCGTTCTGATATTCGTCGAAACCTTTAATATCAAAGTGTAATTGTGTTTACTGCCCGCCAGGTTTTGCACGAAAAAATTTGTTTGAATAATAAGCACGTAGTTCATGTAGTGTCGAATTTCGATTGCCATTATATAACTATTAACAAATTTTAGCACAACCATTATTTTTTAGTTAACAAAACCAAGTTAACGTTTTAGATCAACTCTGTAGCCTTAGAAAATCTTCATGGAAATACAAAACAGAGTAACTTTCCATGCCAACTCACATCACCCAAATCGTGAGATTAATTCCCATTAATTTTTCAAATTAACACGCTAGTAAAATTTCTAAAGAATTCAATATGAACAAGGCTGTCTAAGAACACTATATACTACAAGTCAAGTACAGGGCAAATCTATGTTTTACATGAACAGAGGAGGAATTTGGTGCCACAGTCGTCAATGTGAAAGAAACAAGAAGAGATGCAATAAGCAAATTAGGAAAGGTCATAGCCAAACAACTCACATTTACAACTCCTATCACAGATACGTTCCAATAGCTCCTAGACGTCAGCAGTTAAAATACAAAACTCGTATTTTCTTTATTTGAACTAACAATCCCTGTGTGGGACAATGCAGCTCATCTGCTAGTCTCTAATTACAAACTCGAAGTCTCTCTTACTACAGAAGCCAAATGACTTTCGTTCTACACGCCTTAATGCTAAAATTTGCTAAAGTGGTAAAAAATACTATTTCTTTATCTTATTATGGTACATAATAAAAAATACCCTATTAATGAGCAATAAGCGCCAACTCATGTCAAAACCGAAAACTCGCCTTCCAGCTTTTCAAGATTTCACGGGAGGTCATTGGGCCAGGGAATGTTGGGCCAAAATAAACTGTACTCAGCCGCACATGTTGAAGAGGATCACAGGATTAAGGTGCGCATTTGTTATTCTAAAAATAACTACCAAGCACTTAAGTATGACAGACATGAAGCTATGATTAGAAAATCGTAAATTTATATAAATAAAGGTAATTGATAGACTACACATATGTAATATATCTATATATCTAGCTATATCTATCTATCTATCTATTATCTATCTATCTATCTATCTATCTATCTATCTATCTATCTATCTATCTATCTATCTATCTATCTATATATATATATATATATATATATAGAGAGAGAGAGAGAGATTCATTGAAAAAAACACAGGTTTTGAATGATGTAATATGTGACATCATCAGCAGTGCATTGCGGGGCGCAAGTTATTGTTAGCTGCACTAACTATAACAGACAAATTTCTCTGGTTTTATACGAGTGAAATGTCCAACTAACTATAACGACAATGACACCTGTGGTTTTTTCAGTGAATTACCAAGGTTTTTTAAATGCTAATTTTGAACTATAATCTCCCTGAAACCTATGTTTTTTTTCAGTGAATTTCAAAGGTTTTTTAAATGGTAAATTCGAACTATAACGTCCCTGAAACATATGTTTTTTTCAGTGAATTTCAAAGTGTTTTAAATACTAATTTCTAACTATAACGTTCCTGAAAACTATGTTTTTTTAATGAATTTCTAAGGTTAATTTCGAACTAGGCCTACAGAGGAAGGACAGGTGCAGAAAGCAGAAGAAAGGCGCAGAAAGAAGCAAGAGAAATGCAGACTGAGGCAACAGAAGTCCAGAAAGAGGAAGAAAGGTGCAGGAAAAGCAAGAGATATGCAGAAAGAACCAATAGGGGTGCAGAAAGAGGCCTTGTTGCAAAGTCATCCTATGCCCTTGGCACCCCCCAACCTTTTGCTGCCTCGTAGTGTAGTAACTGACTCTGACTGACCCTGGGCTCTGCCTAACCAGGCCCAGACCCAGTGCTATGCTGAAAGACACTTAGAATACAGTGAAAACACCTACATACACTAGGGTACACTATGAGTGGGGTACCCCTGTGATTGGAATGACCTCCCCTGTAAGGCCCTAGTACATAATTGGGCAGTGGGATTAAAACTACCTCTATGTCCCTAGCATATAATAGGGCATGGCAGTTTAGAGGCCAGCAGCCCTTTTCTGCACTTGGATGTGTGCACTGTTGAGCCTGAGGTGAGTTTTAAAGTAGCCCTGTGTGTGCAGAAAGAGGCAAGAGCAGTGCAGAAAAAGGTAAGAGAGGTACAGAAAGAGGGAAGAAGGGTGCAAAAAGAGGCAAAAGAGGTGCAGAAAGAAGCAAATGTGGTGCAGAAAGAAGCAAGAGAAGTGCAGAAAGAAGAAATAGAGGTGCAGAAAGACGCATGAGAAGTTCAGAAAGAGGCAGTAGAGGTGCAGAAGCAGGCAAGAAAGGTGCAGGAAGAGGGAACAGGGGTGCATAAAGAGGTAAGAAGGATATATAAATTTGCAAGAGAGGTGCAGAAAGAAGCGAGAGCAGTGCAGAAAGAAGCAAGAGAAGTGCAGAAAGATGCAAGAGAGGTGGGGAAATAGGGAAGAGGGGTGCATAAAGATGCAAGAGGGATGCATACATTTGCAAAATAGGTGCAGAAAGAAGAAAGAGCAGTGCAGAAACAACCAACAGAAGTACAGAAAGAGGCAAGAGAGATGCAGAAACAGGCAGGAAAGGTGCAAATAGAGGTAACAGGGGTGCAGAAAAAGGCAAGAACGGTGCAGAAAGATGAAAGAGGGGTGCACAAAGAGGCAAGAGGGGTGCAGAAAGAAGCAAGTGAGGTGCAGAAAGAGGCCACAGAGGTGCAGAAAGCCACAAAAGAGGTACAGAAACAAGCAAGAGAAGTACAGAAAGAGGCAAGAGATTTGCGGAAAGATGCAACAGAGAAAAGAGGGATACAAAAAAGGGAAGAAAGACACAGAAAGAAGCAACAGAGGTGCAGAAGGAGGCAAGAGAACTGCAGAAAGTTGCAGAAACAGGAAAAAGAGGTGCAGAAAGAGGGAACAGGGGTGCATACAGAGGCAAGGGAGGTGCTCAGAAGAATTTACTTTATTTGATTAAAATATAACAATAAAAGCAGGACATACATACCACACATATGCAAAAAAGATAATTAAAATGTCCGAAAATAATATAAAAATTGAATTTTAAATCTAAGTAGCAACAAAAATGTTGGTGATGTAACAAGGAAATAAGTGTTACTGTCAGAATCTGAGAAGAAGGCCCAGAGTTGCAAGGAGACCCAGAGAGTGTAAACGTTTCATTAAAACAGCTGTCAAAAAATAGAATCCTCGAGATCGCATACCCTAATATTGCAGGCATAGAGAGCACGGGGGAGACCAAAATAAAGTTTTGTGGGTCTACAGTTTTGTTTTAAACACCGGTGGCCCTCTTTAAAATTGCTACCGGGCCTGCAATTTGCTGGTTAAATTTGCGATATATGTGATAAATAAAAATTGTAAAGCTTATGTTTAAGGCTGTGTTCTCTGGATTCAAACCTGCAATAATTGCCTGCCTGCAGGACCGAACTCCCAGTCTGTTCCATCCTGGCCTCAATTTTAATCTGCGCTGAGTCAGGAGAGCAGGGCAGGGGCATACAACATGCTCCATAGATTCCACTGGGGCCCGCAACCCCTGCACTGTTGGCTATCTGACGAGCGACGCCAGATGGATAAGTGTGTCAGCAGGTGCCATTCTCCCAGTCTAAGTGCCAAGAATCACAATTTTAGATGCCAAGAATATGTGCAGGGCAGATATGACGACGGTGATGCCAGCTGATAGGAATTAATTACTGCCCATGCATGCTTGCGTTTGGCAAGAGAAGCTTTGTTGATGGTGTGGGACAGGATGCGGGTGCGGTTCTTAATGCTGATTTTAAAAGCTGTTTGACTGGGGTTTAGATTCCAAAGTTCACCTGCTGGAAATTGCTGTACACATTCATTGAAGAATTTTCTGTATGACCCACTTAGATTATTAATGCTAATGTCCAACCACAGCATTGAGTCAAGGGTACCAGCTTCAGCCCGCCTTAGCTTATGGCACAGATTTAAATAGGCACCTAAGCTGAGGGTTTCCTAGGTTAAGAGGCCCAGTTCTAATCTAATCTGTGCGGCGGAGGCAGATTTCGGCATATGAAAAACACTTTTATAAATCTTGGTCACGTGTTGATTTAATGTTGTGCTGATTTTTCCCCTGAAGATTTCAAAACCGTATGACAGCGTGGGGCCAACTTTGGCTTTCATAACTTCCATCATTGGGGTTAAACTCGGACCCATCAGTTTTTTTTAGAGTTTTGAGAAATTCAATCAGAGAGTTGTGGCTTTCATTGAAATGTCACTATGGTGTATGGCGAAAGTGCCTCTAGAGTCAAAGTTAACACCCAAGTATGTATAGGATTTTCCTACAAGAAGACTGGAGTTGTTGTACGACCAGCCACCACCTCCATAACGTTTTCTGCCGAATATAGCCACTTGGGTTTTCTTTAAGTTAACCTCTAAGTTGTTCTTGACGGTATAACTATGTAGGTTGTTTAACAATCATTGCAGCCCTACTCGGTAAGGCTGAAGAGAACAAGGTCATCAGCATACAGTAGATTACTTAACTGCACACCACCGATCTTGGGGGAATGGCTATTTGTCTCATCCAGTTCGGCTGAGAGATCGGCAATAAACAGGTTGAAAAGCAGTGGGGCTAGCACACACCCCTGTTTCACTCCTCATGTTGTTGGAATTTTTCGAGACAGGTGTGTACCAGGACCAAGCTTAACTTGGATCCAGGTATTGGTGTGTAATTGGACAATGGCCTCCAGTAGTTTGACCGGGATTCCCCATTTCGTTAACTTTGCCCAAAGTGCTGCCCTGGGTACTCGGTCAAAGGCAGCTTTAAAATCAACGAAACAACAGAAGACCAGCTTAGATGAAATAAGCAATTTATCAATAAGTATTGATAATGCCAATAGATTGGACATTGTACCTGAGTTTGCAGTAGAGCCCGTTTGGTTTTTTGGAATCAAACCTTTTTGGTCCACCCAGTAGCTCAGTTCTTCAATTAAGATGCTCGCAAAGTACTTTGCCTCATTGTCCAGTAAGGCTATCAACCTATAGTTGTTTGGGGACGAATGGGTGCCGGACTTATATATTGGATGAATCACTGCCCCTCGCCATGAGTCTGGTATGGTTGAACAACTCAGCACAGATCAAAGAGGGTTGCTAATTGTTATGCCCAGTAGGGAATATTTGCTTTAAACAAGGCCTGTGGCAGTCCATTTGGACCTGGCACTCTGTCTGGTCTCGCTTTTGATAATATTTTGACCAGCCTTGCTTGGGTAATAAAGATCGTCTCGCATTGAGGCTGCATCAGCTCTTGGGAGCTATCCTGGTGCTCCGAAGGCCCGTCTTTGAACATAATGGAGGTGTTTGTTGCTAGAAAGTCTACACCTCCATTGGCCTTAAAGTGGTCTGTCAAAAATGTAACCCATTCAGCCTCAGCAATATTTGCACTCCCCTGTCTAGTTGTTCCATTAAGTTGTTTGTTCAGTAATGCCCAACATTTTCTTGAATTGCGATTTTAGCTTTCCCAAAGAAGTTTACACTAAAATTGATCAAGATGGAATTGTTTGTCTTGTTGGTATACCTGTCTGTAGTTTTTTTGAGCAATGTTGTAGTCGATCACACGGTCGTTAAATTGTGGATGCGTCCTGGTTGGCCGCAGGGCACTATTTCTGTTCTTTTTTTATTTCATGGTTTGACTTGAAATAGAAAACTGGGAACTACAAATAGTCATGTGAGGGTGCGAATGCGATGGAAAAAGGTTTAACAAAAATTTGACCAATCAGCAATATGAGAAGCTATGGGAGAGGGGCCACCTAGTGTAAAAGACAGACATTCCTTCTTGATGTTAATACTAATTTCATCATTCCATCTTAAGCGTTTTACATTTTCTGAGTGGACTCCTTTATGAGTTATTCGGCGGAATTATGAAAAACTGAATTAGTATTGATGATGTCGACTTGTGGTCGATGGTCGCTCTCTGATCGAGCTTTAATGCTGTAGTTTTCCAAGTGAGAAAACATGGCTAAGTTACAAATGGTATAATCTAAAAAAGAAATCTTTCATCCATTTGTCCACGACCAATTTGGGGGAGTATCCTGCGTGAACCTGCCGTTCATTACAATGAAACCTGCACTGAAAGGTTGCAACACACAAAGCTCCCCCAAAGCGCAGTATGAGTGATTTGGAGGTTTAGACTATGACTTTAATGCCGACAGAGACAATGAGGGGAGACCTTCCAAATCCGACGGGTTTCCCTGAAACATGTTAGTATTGAAGTCCCCGGTAAGCAAACTGTCGGCATAGGGAAAGGCCACAACCAGTTCGCTCAAGATATTAAGCAGGCGATTTAGGTGAGCTCTTTTTGTCCGTACGCTTGGATTGATGTAAACATTAAGCAACAGCAGAGATCACTGTTGTCTCCACAAGCTAACTTTAACTCCGAGCAGCCAGTCCTCATCGAAGTTTAATAACTCTGTTGGGCCCTTTAGGCTACATGAAATGTAGATAGACAATCCTCCCTTGGGGCGACCATGGTTGCTGACTCTGACAGCTGGTTTTCAGTATTCAATAAATCCATCAATAGAATAATTACGAGTGGCCCATGTTTCCTGAACAGCAATTAGATTGTGACTAAAAGTAAAATTTCGAGTCTCTGGTGAAGACATTTTGAGGTGAAGGCCACTAATGTTCCATGAACACAGGTAGAGCCGAGGCTGCGACTGGTGTTTTATAGAATGTATAAGTTGATGCTGGGGGATGTTAAATTTGACAGCCTCCAGAGGGTTCAATTCTGACAAATTTTGTCCGAATGGTCAGGCTGAGTTTTTACAAGACAAGGCTGCTGATAGCCACCCCCAGTCTTGGGTTTCATTGCAATTCGGGAGCGCAGACCATAGGTTTCCTGTTAGAGGTGCGTCCCCTACTGCTTTTTTTAGAATTGAGTATGGTTTACTTCTATCACTGGTCAAGGTCCGACACAGACTTATCTGAGTGGCCGGTTGCTTGGCTAGTGCCAACGGGTAGCCTGGGTTGCAGTGGGGATAGATTTTGATTCCCCATGACCAAAAAATGTCTTTACAGGCTAGAAGAACTCGAGCCCAAGGAGCAGATTTAAATGTCACCAAGTTTACTTCAAAGGGTTGCGACCCTCTTGGCGGAAGAAATTCTATATATTCAATATCTTCAGATGCCAATTTATCGAGGCCCGGAACTCCTTTCGATAATTTGATGATGTTTGCTCTATTGAGAACATCATGATGGCCTTTTGATTTATATTCAGGGACAAGGAGAATTTTAAAACACTGGAAATCGCTGGCAGGACTTGATTGATAATGACCCTTGTCATTTGAAGTGCTTTTTTCAATTAGAGGATCGGGTACTATTCCAGGGTGAGACAAAGGATTATCCCGAAGCCCTTCCGATGTTATCAAGGAGTCCTGAGGCAGCATTAAAGTGTTCTTAAAGGTTACTTTTGGTTGGTAGCCACCAGCTCTTGATGGGACAGTTTGAATACGAGAATGAAGAATGGGTTGAGGTTGAATAATTGTTTTATAAGCGGGTTTGTGTTTGCTGCTTGTGTTTGACCAGTTACTTGGTCTGTATCGCAAGGGAGGTGCAGAAACTGGAAAGAGCGGTATAGATAATGGCAAGAGGGGTGCAGAAATTTGCAACAGAGGTGCAGAAAGTAGCAAGAGCAGTGCTAAAGAACCAACAGAAGGGCAGAAAGAGGAAAGAGGGGTGCAGAAAGAGGGAAGAGAGGTGTACAAATAGGCAAGAGAGTTGCACAAAGAGGAAACAGAAGTGCAGAAAGAAGCAACAGAGGTGCAGAAAGTACAAGAGATGAGTAGAACGAGGGAAAAGAAGTGGAGAAAAAGAAATAAAGGTGCAAAAAGAAGCAACAGAAATGCAGAAAGAAACAATAGTGGTTTACACACCATTAGCACCAATTTAATACCCACATTTAGCAATAAGTAAGAGGTGACCATTTTAGGTTTGCACAGGGCCTTCCCCTATGCTGTAACACTTGTCGCTGCATTTTTGGTAACATTTGAGCCGTTTGAGCCAGAAACTATTTTTTTGTTCAAATCTGCAGATTATGCAACAGATGATGGATGATGTAGCGATTGCGTAAAATGTATAATTGGGCAATAGTCGATGCAGCTAAACAGTCGCATAATTCCAGTGGCCCTGATCATACCCCTGACTAATTCCAGAAGTGCTCTTCAGTGGTTCCTTCTTTTTTTTGACTCATTGAGTTTATAGTTAGGTTCTATGGAAACGAGGAAGACTAAACCTGACGTAACAACTTCCCAACACAGACTACCATACCACACAATTACTCTCCATAACACATAATCCCACTCTCCAGAATTCCTACACACTAAATGCCACATTCTTTCTATCCACATAATTTCAATGCACAACATACCACTTAATTCCACTACACACAACCTACATCCACTCCACTCTAAGAAACATTAATAAAACACTTTTACATTTACAACGCCAATAGCTCTAACTCTTGCAAATGCGAAATCTATTACATTGCAAATGCTTCTTCAACTGGTAGTCGCGTTTGTAGAGTGGTGGAGAAAGGGGCTGGGACTCCAACCAGTGCTCAAGAATTCTGCTACATAGGACTTACAGGAGGTACCAGGAGGGCTTCTTGGCCCCCAAAGTCCTTCAGGAGTAAAGTTGACTTCATACCCCAACCCGTAGTGTGCCAGGAGGCGCATTTGCAGAGTGGTGGAGAAAGGGAGGGCATGGCCTCAGAAGACCTCTTAGCAATCCCACTGACTGGGACTTACTGGAGGTAAAGGAGGGGTAGGTGGCCACCAAGGGCAACCTTGTGGGCCAGCTACCCTTCCTATTACTTCCAGTAGGTCCCACACAGCAGCATTGATAAGTACTCATAGCAGGCCATGCCCCCTTTAACCACCAGTCTGCAGAGGTGCTCCCTGGTGCACTCTTGGATGGAGAGCGAAGTCCTCTTTGCTGCTGGGGGTGGTTAGGGGCCAACTAGCCTACCTGTTACCTCCAGTAAGCCCCACACAGTGGGATTGCTGAGAGGTGGACACAGGCCATGCCCCCTTTGTCCACAACTCTGCAAACGTGCCTCCTGGCGCATTCTTGATTGGGGAAGGAAGTCTCCTTTCCGCCTGAGGGTCCCTGGGGGCCAACTAGCCCTCCTGCTACCATCAGTAAGCCCCACACAGCTGGATTGCTGAGAGTGGTCTGAGGTCATGACCCCTTTTTACACCACTCTGCAAACGCACCACCTGGTGCACTGCTGTTCGGGGGATGAAGTCCACTTCAGTCCTGAGATCCTCAGGACACAAGAGGACCTCATCTCCCCACCAGCAGTGCGACAAGAGGCACATTTGCAGAGTGGTGTAAAAAGGGGCATGGCCTCGGACCACCTCTCAGCAATCCCACTGGGTAGATATTACTGGAGGTACCTGGTGGTCTAGTTGGCCCCTAAGGACCCTTAGGATTGAAGGGAACTTAATCCCCCAACTCAGAACGTGCCAGGAGGTGCGTTTGCAGTGTGGTGTAGGGAGGGGGCAAGGCCTCAGGTGAGGTGCCGGCTTTTCCTTTTTTTTTTGTATTTTTAGAAGGGGGCAGTGTGGCCCTCCTTCTTTTAGTATTTTATGGGCCCTGGGACCCCATCCCCCAGGGACTGACCCATTTATTTATTTTGTAAACAGGAAAAGGGTGGCACGCCCCCCCTACCAAGGCTAATTATGGCCCTGGGACCCCATCCCCCATGGCCTGGCTAGTCTTTTTATTTTTTTATTTTGGAGTGGGGCTGCATGGCCCCTCTCCTGAGGCCAATTATGGCCCTGTGGACTCCATCCCCCAGGGCCTTGCCAGCCTTTTTATTTTGTTTTATTTTAATATGAATAAGGGAGGGGGCCACTTGGCCCCCCTTTCCTGTGCCACTATTGGCCCCGGGGGCCCCATACCTCAGGGCCTGGCCACACTTAATTTTTTTTTTTTTAAGGGAGCCCCATGGCACCCCTTGTGAGGCAACTTCTGGCCCCAGGGACCCCATCCCCAGGGCCCGGCCTTATTTAAAAAAAATGCCAAAGGGGAGGGGACTGAGTGGCCCCACTCCAGGGGCACTGCTGGTTTCCTGCTCTCGCTTCCAAGAAGCAAAGCAGTGTTTGCTATGGCAGGGAGGGAGCCGTGCTCCAGCCCTGCCATAGCAAACGGCAATGTCCCGGGCCCCCAGGGACATGGAAGGCTCCATGACGGGGTCCGCGGGGCCCTCCTCCAACACATGTGCAAAGCCACAGGGAGGTGATGGTCCCTGGGGCCGGGAGGCTGCGACAGACCCCCGACCCCCCCAATGCCCCCATAGTCCCAGCTGGCTCCTCGCCTCCTGTGGGAGCCGGCATTGGTTTTGGGCAAGGGGAGTGGCAAACATGCAGCTCCCCTTGTGCACAAGCAATTCTGCTTTGATTCTTGGAAGCGAGAGCAGGTTTCCGGCTCTCGCTTCCAAGAAGCAAAGCAGTATATGCTTAGGGCAGGGAGGGAGCCGTGCTCCAGCCCTGCCATAGCAAACGGCAATGTCCCGGGTCCCCAGGGCCATGGAAGGCTCCATGACGGGGGCCGCGGGGCCCTCCTCCATCATATGTGCAAAGCCACAGGGAGGTGATGGTCCCCGGGGCCGGGAGGCTGCTACACACCACTCAAATTTAAATTACTGTATGTCCCTGGGAGGTGGTGGTCCCCAGGGCAGTGTGGGGCATGAGACCCCGCAATTAAAGTCAAATGCCTCGGGGAGGTAGTGGTCCCTGGGCCAGCGTTGGGGGCAGGAGCCCCCCACACATTTCTTTAAACACAGCCCCAGAAGTGGCGATCCCCGGGGCTGCGGGGGGGCGCATGCCCCCAGCATATTATAAATAAAGCCCCGGGGAGGTGGCGATCCCTGGGACAGCGTGGGCACCCGCAGGCCCCTGCACCATTATCACATATTGCACCCGGGACCTGGCTCACCCGGGGGCTTTAAGAAAACGAAGTGCAGGAGACCACACTTCGTTTAAAAAAAATGTTCTTCCGGATATGCGCACCCAGCCGGAAAAAAAAAAAAAGCTTTTTTGGGGCCTGGGGGTGTCTGTGGGACCCCCTGAGCAGGTCTAGGGGGTCAGGGTGTTTCTACCATACCCCCTTTCCTTCATTTTTAACTTTTTTCCTTTTGGCTTGTGATGATATCAATCGCTTAGATAGCAATCATAATCCCCAGACCCTGTCCTTAATGAATTTAGGTAATAACCCTAATGAAACAGGTAGCTGGGGCAAGAAAGACCTGGGATTACTTTCTATTGCAAACAATATAAGTTCAATTAGATGGAACTGGGTGGAGACTCAACCCGAAGCTCTTGATCAAGTTAAATGCATTGTACGCCAGAATATGGAAGAACTGTCCAATTATCCCAAAGACAGGTTTATCAGGATGTTGCCTATCAGTCATGAAAAAACTTTTAATGAAATATGGGATCTATTGGCCAAACCGTGTAGGGAGCTGAAACAGGAGTGCAGGCAGACCCAGGCTGTATGGTATAACCAGGACTGTAGGAAAGCTAAGGCCGACCTTGTTATGTTATGTTATGTTATGTTAATCGTTTTTATAAGGCGCGCAGCTGAACCAGCCAAGGGGCGTCCCGGCGCCTGATCAGGTACCACAACACAACAGATCGATGCTAATAAGGGAAAAGGAGGGAATCAGTCAGCGGTTGGAAACAAAAAAGTTTTTATGGCGCGCCTAAAGGAAGTAAGGCTATTCAGGGCTCGAATATGGACAGGGAGAGAATTCCATAATCCTGCTGCTAATACTCGAAAAGAGCGACCTCCCATCCTACTCAGTCTAAACCGTGTATTGACCGCCAGATGGAGAGATTCCGATCTAAGAGACTGTACGGGCAGCAAAATCCAATGTTCACTCAGACCTAGTGATATGCAGAAGTAGCTATAAGAAAGCTTTAGAGTCAGCTAGGAAGAGTTGAGTATACTCACTCTGGTCTACTCTCCAAAAGGGATCTCTGGCCAAAGATCCTTTTGGAAACAAGCAGCCTACTGGTTAAATGATAGGGAACAGAAATTGGAGTTTACAGTCCAGCCGGAGGATTGGGTGACCCATTTTGGGGGGCTCTATGCAGATGGCGGATGTGAGTCGGAGGCATATCTAGGGGATGGGGGGAAAACCAGGATGAAGTTACAGAGGCCCTGTTTTTATCGATGGAAGAAACTCGGTGGCAATCTGCTCTAGTATTGCAGCCAGAACCCCAGGACCTGATCGTATTCCAAATGATTTGTATAAAGAAGACCTAATTGTCTGGGTTCCCTATATCAATATGATTGCAAATGCCATTCCAGCAGGTATGGATATTCCTCTGTCATGGAATATAGCGGAGATTATCCCAATTTTTAAGAAGTGTAACAGAGCTAACCCAACTTGCTATAGGCCTATAAGCCTAATCGACTGACTGCAGAAAATGTTCTCCAAGCAGGTGTTGCGACGACTCCAGGACTGGATCGCAGAGCACCACATTTGGAGCGATTTGCAAGCGGGCTTTCGTACAAATATTAGGTCGTTAGATTAGTTATATAGGTTTTTATGTATCTACTGGAGGGAGGTTAGTACTAAAGGTGGCAAATTGTATGTTGCCTTTGTGGACCTACATACTGCATTTGATTTGGTCCTACGTGCAAAATTGTGGAGAGTGTTGGCCAAAATGGGGTTGCCACGTAGTCTATTAGAAATGTTAATCCGGCTGCACTCCTCAAACACTGCACAAGTTAGGTGGGGGGATAATAACCAGGTCACTGAGTGATTCCCTGTCACCTGTGGAGTGAGACAAGGATACGTTTTAATGCCCACGCTATTCTCCCTCTTTAATAATAGTGTGATTGGTTATTTGGACATGGATGGATGTGGCGCCCCAAAGGTGGGGGAGCAAAGAATACCAGCCCTACTCTTTGCGATGATACCCTTTTAATTTCAAAATGCCCCTTGGCTTGCAACAACTACTGAATAACTTTATCAAATTTTGTAAAGAGTATGGGTTGGCATTAAATGAGGCTAAAACAAAATATATGATATTTTCAAAGGGGCGCTCCAAGACATCCAAAAGGCAAATGTATGTAGGAGAATGCCCCCTCGAGCAAGTGTTTGCACTTGATCATCAAGCATCTCTAATCCAACAAACCGCCCACCTAGGTAAGATACATAAAAAAACAGTGTCCAGGATAATGGTCCCAGCCCTTGAGATTTATAACACCAAGATACTAGGGGGAACCTTTTATGGGGCTGAATTGTGGTGTATTGGAAATTCAAACCCCCTCACCATGGTAGAAAATAGGTTTAGTCGATCAATGCTAATCCTCTCCACTAACACACCCTTGGTCCCTTTATTTCAAGATCTGGGCCAAAAAACGTTGGGGCATAGGATGGGCTATAAACAGCTAATGTTTTGGCACCGCCTATGTTCAGTAAATGAGCTCACACCATATGCAGAGGTAATAGATCTCCTAAAGTGAGCCCAGGTTTTTACTATTCCATTGTTTAATTACCTGGAGAATTTAATGAAGAGCCTTGGGATGGAAGAATACTGAAAAGCCCCAGAAAACTTGGCCTTATCCTCACATCTAGTGTTAAAATGATGTACTGGGATGCTATTATGGAGAAGGAGGCGTTCCAAATGTATTGCATAACAGCCAAACTTCTGTTTGACAAAACTGGTGCTATTTTATCGATTTTCTATTTTGTACTGTTTTTAACCCATGCTGTATATTGTATTTTGGATTTTTGTAACTGTTGTTGATTAATTGTATTTTCAAGGCTATTTTTAATTGCTTGTTTTACTGTTACAGTACTTCGCACTTTATAAGATCTTTTGTGATCGAAAATAAAGTAATTGATGATGAAATAACAGTGCGTATAGTTATTTCTCAATGATGCTTGGAAATGTAGTAGATATTCCCTTAAAACTTGTACACATGATTAAACCACAAAAAAGGGGAGCGAAATTCATACTGCATGGCTCACAAACCAAACAGAGTATTGCTGGCCAGAGCCAGAAATCACAATAATCAATTCTATTCTAAATAGACAAGAACACTTTCCATCTAGAAACACTCTGTGGTACTTAATGCTGTACTCCACAAAAGCCACCAAGTGGCTAAATCCCTCTCTTGCAACAAAACCTATTCCCGTAAGTCCATGGTCTTTACCAAGAAAGATATAACATAGTGCAAGGACCCAAATAAAAAGTGAAAAAGGAAAATCCAACCTATTATTCAGTGAAAATAAAACACAAACACTAATCTGGGTGCATATTCTCTCTTTCATGCTTCATAGTACACAGATTATGTAAAGTTCAATTTTAGTCACAAAACCAAAAGTGGGGTCTTCCATAGAGGACTATCCTAGGTGCATATGGAGCTCCTCATCATGGTTGAGGCGACCAGGGAATCTGCTGCTAAGACAGATAATTTACTCTGATTTCATTTGTCTCAATTAATGTTCCCTGTCTCCCCCTCTTGCATGAATGGAAATTCCTGTCAATGCTCAAAAACAACATTTTAGATGCTATATCTGCATTTGTACCATGTGTCTGAACACAATGCTTCCCATAGTGTAGCTCATATCTTTATTCCTGATTGCACGTAAGTGCTCTAAGATCTTCTTCTTGACAGGAAAGCTAGTGCTGCCCACATATCGCAAACCACATACACACACCATGACATATATAACAAAGTCACTGTTGCAGTTAATGAATTTGTGTATCTTCGCAGTTTTGCCCGTGGGGAGGTTGATTTCACATTGGGACTGTTGGCACATGCCTTACACTTCCTACACTTATAGAACCCTGGGAGTTCCCTCAGCCAAGAACCTAAGTTGGTCATGCCTTGATTCAGATGACTGTGCACTAACATGTCTCGCAAAGAGCTACTCTTGCGATAAGTAATATGCGGGCTGGGACTCACCAGCCTGCCAATTGTCATGTCAGATCTAACAAGATGCCAATGTTTTTTTACAATCCTGTGTATGGTTCGTGACTCACAGTTGAAAGTCGAAATCAATCTCACCTCCTGTTTGTTGTCTTCTCTGATTTTAGGAGTCAGTAAGCAATCCCTGTCTATTTTTGCAGCTTTTTCAATGGCTGACCTGATGTTTTTCCCTGCATAGCCTCTTGTTCTAAACCTACCAATCATCCTATTTTCCTCCACTGTATATGTGTCTCTGGTGCTACAATTCCTCTTTGCCCTCAAAAGTTCCCTGTATGGGATACTTTGTATGAGGTTATCTGGGTGATTGCTTTGGGCATGTAGGATGCTATTTTCTGCCGTTTCTTTCCTATATAGACTGGTGTGTAGGGTGTCTTCTCTTACTGTGACCTGCAAGTCTGGGAACTCAATGGTGTTGGGGTTTGTTTTACTCTTGAACTTGAGATTTAAATTGTTGTCAGCTATGCCCGTGAGGAAGGCATCCAATGATTCTTGTGGACCATTCCATGTAAGAAAGATATCATCTACATAAGGCGTCCACAGGATTAGATGTCTGCTCCGTTTCTCATTCATCTCATTCCAGATGTATTCTGACTCCCACCACTCCATGAACATACAGGTGTAGCTGGAAGCAAAGCAACGTCCCATCGAATTCCCTGTCAACTGTTTATACCATTGCTCTTCAAACAGGAAAAAGATATTTTCTAGACAAAATCTCAGCATGTCAATCAGAAGCACTGAATGTTCATACATTGCTAATGGCTTATCTCTAAAAATTTATTTACAGGCTTCCAATCCCAACTCATGTTCGATACATGTATACAATGCAACAACATCTACAGTAGCGAGTATGTATGTCTTTTTCCTTGGAATCTCTCATATCTTGGATATAAAATCCATGCTGCCCCTGCAATAGGAAGGGAGATTAACAACATACAGGCACAGGAAGTGGTCAAGGTATACCGAGGTGTTTTCTAGTAAGCTATTGTTCACAGAGATCATTGGTCTGCAAGAAGGATCCGTTGGGTGCTTGTGAATGTTTGGCAGCCAGTAGAACACTGGGTTAGCTGATTTTTTTACCAGTAAGAACTGTAGTTCATTTGTGCTTAAAATCCCCTGTTGATGGCAATTGTTCAGGTAGTTATGGTAACTAGAGATGGTTCGACTGTACTGGGCAATGTTGGACCTTACATAGTTGCCCGAATACTCTAGTTGTCTTTTTGCCTCAGTCCTGTATTTGTTTATGTCCTATAATACTACATTGCCACCCTTGTCTGAGGGTTTTATCACAAAGGTGTCTGCTTTCTTCAGTGACTCCAGCCCTTTTCTATGCCCCTCTGTTTCATTAACAGCGAAGCAATTCTTGCCCTGTTTCCATATCTCCTTGAGGTCACGTAATATGACTTCATGTTAAGTGTCAATATTGTCATGAAGCATGATAGGATTAAATTTGGATCATGGTTTAAAGTTACTTCTGCTTTTTCTGCCCATGACAATCCCCATGCTGTTTAGAAGTTCTCTGTCATTTCCCCAGTCTCTCACCCCTGCATCCATTGCTCTGAGTGATGCTTGTGTGTCAATGTCCCCAATGAATAGAACATCGGCTACAGGGTCCCGGGATGCCCCCATGCCATCCCCTGTGTTTCCTCCATCTTTTTTAAGGGCATGAATCTTTAGTAGTTTCCGTTTTCTCATGAAAAAAAGAAAAATGTCAATGCGGGTGCGGGCGTATTCAAAATTAGCAATGGGACAGAATGATAAGCCTAATGCTAAAACAGAAAGTTCATCTGGGGTAAGGTTAAGGGAAGTTAAGTTTATCGCAGTTAAATTGTTCTCACCCATGATTTGTTGGGTCTGCTCTGCCATGATCCTCTCCCATGCGTCTTGTCACTATCTTACTCCTGTGGCCCCTCTCCTAGTTTTTCTTCTTTGCTGTTTCCTCCTTTTCCTTTTCCTCTCAGAGGTTTCTTTTTTAATGTCTGGTTTTGCCGTAAAAAACAATATTCTTCCAGAGTAGTAAATGGCACTGTCTCGGAACTGGGGTTTCCTTGCTGCTTATCAATATCTGATCAGGTGTCTGAGCTCGATTCTGAGGTCGCTTTTTCTTGTCGCAGCGATTCTACGTGTCTGAAATCTCTTCCTGCCCCATCATATTTCTTCCCAAAGGTGAGGATGCGGCCCGTTGCATAGTAATTTTTTATCTCTGATGAACTTCCATCTTTTTTGGGATTTTATCCATTCTTCATACTTGTCCAGGCGTCCTTCCAGTTCTTTCATGAAGTTTTGAATCTCTTCTTGTGAGGCGTGCTTTTATAGGGCTACCCTTAACTCCTCGATCTCAGCACCCACTTATTTCAATTCCAATGCTGTGTATTTGGATAGCAGACCAATCATCTGTCTGCAAGTAGCTGCCATCAAATATGACCATTTCTCCAGGAGTTTGGGGTTTGGATTCAGGTAGGTTGGGGTTATCAGGATTCACAGACCCCTCGGTACCCTGCCAACCTCAACATAATTGTCAAGGGAGATCACCTCCCACCTTCTGTTTATCTCCTTCTTGCAGAGTTTTGTGTGACAGAATGGATCCTGTTTTAGCGACAGTGATCAAGCGGTACAACAACAACAGATACTCCACTATCATATACTTACCTGGGCCCATAAACTCACAGTGCGTAAAACCGCTGGGGTCAAGTTTGTAGTTTCCACAATGTTTAGGATTAGTTATTTAATACCCCTAACTAACCTTTCACTGACCAAGAAGTTCTTTCCTCTGGTCAATGGACCATTAGTTGAACTAGTTGATGGTGAGAATAATATAAAACTAACTGTTCTTTATTCAAAGTAAATAACCACAGACTCAGGAAAGTTTTAAATCTTTATCTAACTTAAATGTATGTGAACCTTCTCAAAAATACAGTGTAGTTACCAACATTCATAGGAGAGTAAACTCAATTCAGTAACTCCAAAACATTTACCTCGGACTCATACAATAATCAATGCTCAGAAAAGGAGAGGACAGAGAGAAAAGAACATCAGCAAATAACTAGAAATTATATTTACCAAGGATGGTGTGAAAGACCAACACCCTGGCCAAAGAGCTGGTAAGGGTCCCCCGGGATAGGTCAGGAGACAAAGACTTCAGGACAGTATTCAGGACAGGCTAGTTAACCTCTCTAGATTACCAACAATTGCACCACACCCCTCTCTGACACTCTCTGTCTCCTCGAGATCCTTCTGAGATTTTCTGATCTAACCCAATTAAATTAGGGTAGAAAGCTCTGTTTCAGGTTCTGCATTCGTCTTTTCATTAGCATCTCACAGCATCTCTCCCCACAACAGCATCTCTCGCAGCAAAGACAGCATCCACGACTCACAGGATCTATGTCTCTTCTACCACCAGCATAGCGCACTCTCCTCCTTCTTCTTCTAACTAACTAACTAAAGCTATCTTAATTATACCTGCGTTTCTTCATGTTCCATCCACTAAAGTTTCAATATTGTAAAAATACAAAATATGATTGGTGAGGCAAAGGGGGAGCTCTATCACACAATGCTTACATTTCATTAAAATCAGTTCAGCTATTGTTCGCAAACCCATCCCCTTAATTTGTATTCATAAATTTGATTCTCATACGCTTTCACATTTCGCTTTGAAACAATATAATAACATTTTGAATAAGAGTCTTCATCGTTGAACTCTTTACCACCCGTTCCCAGGGTGTAACACTTGTCCTTTGGCTTGCATTCAACTTCTCAGTCAGCGTTCCGGGCTCCCTTTCAGTGGACTTGCGCAAACTTCACGTGACTCAGCTTAATTCAGTTATTTGAGAGAGGCTCAAATACGCACTAGTAATAAAGTCAGAAAGACAAATATTAATTTCACAGATAAAGTGGTCGCACTGTATGCCACCCACCTCCACTCTATTCCCCTTTACTTATTAATACTTTTCCCGCATAAGGATCAGTAAAATAGCATTTTTTCATTTCAAGTAAGCAGATGCCATGCACACGAGTCTTCAATACTCCAGTTTAGTATCTTCTGCTCATGCGCCAGAATTTCCCTCCAAGCATTAGTTCGCCATACCGCCTAGATGCAGTTGACGCATGCGAACAAAAGTTCCCCGTTTAAAGCGGTATTAGTCAGTCTTCATTTTTATCCACATTGGTACACACATACGCAAGCTTCACTAACCCGCGTGTTCATGTGGTGCGCATTAATTATTCACGTAACTTTTGTTAATAATTTTCGCTAGTAAGTTAAACGAGTGGATTGCATCCAAGCAAGTCTCTTTTCTATGAAACCTTGCTCCATCAATAGTGTTTCACCTGTGTCATCTTGGGCTCTGCCTGCGGAAGTGCTGTCGGGGCGATTGTCCACCTCATTAAATAAAGTTTTGGCTACATCAAGCCTTTTCTGGATGGCCTCGCACATGTTTGCGATCTACTGTGTATATTTATTAAAGAGATAAATGCCTTCATTCATTATCTCCGAAAAAATCCTCCTGCTGCCTCCTGTCGCACACAGGCTTGTGTTCAGGTGGCAGCCACGGCACCCCTGCCATTTCTGAAGGTGGTTCTTGGTTGCCAATCACTTCGATGATCACAAAGAGAGCTTGCCCTCATCCACGCCACTCCTGGTGCGCTGCAGGGCTAGCCGCCCTTACAATATGTACTTGGCAGTGTTGACAATATTCCCTCACTTGGGGTCGCTTGTATTAACAGTGGCGGGAGTCGGGAAGTTGAAGCCGTGGCAAACTGCTCCTGCAGTTCTTCTGACTGCATCCACCATGAGGGGTTACTGCTGGTTTGGACGAGCGCAGGACCGATATACATACTTCAAAATAGCTTTGCGCTCCACACAAAGGAAAACTGCACTCCAGGATTTTGACCTCCGGTCCAGGCTGGCACTCTCCCCAGCAGCTCCGCCTCACCGCCACAGCCTCGAGTCCTCAAGCTGCTCAGGGTTTGCGCCTGCTGCCTGCCAGTCTCGTTAATTTGATTCACTCGTAATTGCATTTTTACTGTGCATGCACTGTTTATTTCTCCTGTTTTTCCCTGATAATTTCTCCTGTTGTTCGTTTTTCTTCCTCCTGCTTCTTATTTACTTATTTACTTTGCCAGTTCCTATGCCCGGTTTTCCCACAGCTGCTGCCCCCGTGGCCCCTCCCACCCCATCAAAGACTCGGATCCCGCCCCCCTCCCCTACTTATGGCGACTGCTGTGGGGGAGCGCGCGTGATTCCTAGACCTCTGGTCCAGGCTAGCAATCTCCCCAGCAGCTCTGCCTCACCGCCGCAACCTCCAGTCCACAAGCTGCTTAGGGTTTGCGCCTGCTGCCCACCAGTCTCATTAATTTGATTCACTCATAGTTGCATTTTTACTGTGCCTGCCCTGATTATTTCTCCTGTTGTTCCCTGATAATTTCTCCTGTTGTTCGTTTTTCTTCCTCCCGCTTGTTATTTACTTACTTACTTTGCCATTTCCTACGACGGGATTTCCCGCCGCTGCTGCCCCTGCGCCCCCTCCCACCCTGTCCCAGCCTCGGATCCCACCCCCCTCCCCTATTTATGGTGACCACTGCGGGGGAGCGCGCATGATTACTAGACCTCAGGTCCAGGCTAGTTCTCTCCCCAGCAGCTCCGCCTCACTGCTGCAGCTTCGAGTCCTCAAGCTGCTCAGGGTTCGCGCCTGCTGCCTGCCAGTCTAGTTAATTTGATTCACTCGTAATTGCATTTTTACTGTGCCTGCCCTGATTATTTCTCCTGTTGTTCCCTGATTATTTCTCCTGTTGTTCGTTATACTTCCTCCCGCTTCTTATTTACTTATTTACTTTGCCAGTTCCTACACCTGGTTTTCCTGCTGCTGCTGCCCCTGCTGCCATAGAAATCTGGGACCTGATCCACATGCTCTTGCCGGACGTCGCCTTCTTCACGGAAACCTGGACCAACGCATCCACTGGCCCAGACATCTCCACTGTCATCCCTGACAGCTACAAGATCCAGAGAAAGGACCGTCCCCACCGCCCAGGAGGAGGACTCGCAATCGTACACAAGACCACCCTCCGACTCTCCACATCCAGCACGAGTGACCCCCACTCCAACATATAACACCTCCATTTCCAGATCCGAACCAGCCCCAGAACCACACTATGTGGCACCTCATCTACAGACCACCAGGACCCCGCACACAGACCGCAACTGCATCGCCGAGCTCGTAGCAGCACAAGCCATCACCTTTACAGACTACATTCTACTCTGAGACCTGAACTTCCACCTCGACAACGACCTAGACTCCACCACTCTCCTCGACAACCTCGGACTGAAGCAGCTGGGCAACCCGCCCACCCACAGAGCCAGACACACACTCGACTCCAACTTCACAGGAGGGAGAAACATCTGCTTCAGCCACACCACTGAGCCCCTCTGGACGGACCACCACTGCGTCCATTTCACCTTCACCACTACCACCGCACCCACGCCCCCGCGCCCGCCACGATGGAACTGGAGCAAGGTCACAGACGAGCACCTCAACACCACACTCCGCCAAAACCCCCCTGGCACCACCATGGACACCAACGCCGCAGCCATAGGGTTTCACAAGCTGGATCTCCCGCTGTGCTGACAAGCTCGCTCCCCTCCACCACTCCGCCAAACAATGCCCTCTCAAGGCCACCTGGTTCACCACAGAACTACAAGAAGCCAGACGCACCTGCAGATGCCTAGAGAAAACCTGGTGAAACCAGAAAACCACGGAAGCACAGGACAACCACAGGAGTGCCCTAAAGGAATACCACCAGTGCATAAGAGACACAAAACGGACCTTCATAAGAGACCAGTACAGACCAACACAACCAACGTCAAGGAACTGTTCAACATCATACATACCATACCATACCATGTAATTTATAAAGCGCTCGGCTACCACCAACGGCAGTGTCCTGGGCTGAGTGGTCAGAAAGGGAGGGAAGGGACATGCTAGAGCAATTCAAACAGCCATGTTTTCAATGCTTTCCTAAAAGTAGGTTCTGAGTCTGCTTTCAGCAGTTCGCCAAGCCCGCCAGCGAAGCCACGGACATCACACCTTCCCAGGAACTCTGTGACAAACTCAGCTCCTACCTCCATCTGAAGATCAAGGCCTTCTACGACAACTTTGGTGAACCAGCAATGGACACCACCTCTCAACCCACTGCCGCCGATAAGCCCACCATCATGACCTGGGATCCCACCACGGTCGAAAACATCACCACGACCATGAAGAAAACCAACTCAGGAGCCCCAACGGACCTCTGCCCACTAAACATATTCCACAGGACCTCTGCCGTCATCGCACCCGAACTAGGACGGACCATCAACGCCTCCATTAGATCCGGAATTTGCCCAGATGACTGGAAGCGGGCGGGGGTTAAACCCCCCTCAAGAAACCAACAGCCGACCCTATGGACTTGAAGAACTACCGGCCCATATCTCTCCTCCCCTTCGCGGCTAAAGTCACCGAGACACTCGTAAACGCCCAGCTGACCACCTTCATCAAAGAGAACTCCATCCTAGACGCTTCCCAGTCGGGATTCCGCAGCAACCACAGCACCGAGACCACCCACCTCGCCGCCACCAACGACATCCGCACTCTACTCGACCAGGGACACACCGCGGCCATCATCCTTCTAGACCTCTCTGCAGCCTTCAACACCATCTCACATCACACTTTCCCAGCCAGACTTCACAACGTGGGGGTACAAGGAAGCGCCCTCGACTGGATCTAATCCTTCCTCGCTGGCAGAACCCAGAGGATCAGACTTCCTCCCTTCCTCTCCAAACTCACCGATATCAACTGCAGAGTCCCCCAAGGATCATCACTAAGCCCCACGCTTTTCAACATCTATATGGCCCCCCTCGCTGCCATCGTCAGACAGCACGGGCTCAGCATTGTATCTTACGCCGATGACACCCAGCTCATCCTCGCACTCATGAAGAACCCCGAAGACACCAGACTCTGCTTCTAGGAGGGAATGAAGAACATGGCAGCCTGGATGAAAGACAGCTGCTTGACGCTCAACTCAGAGAACACCGAGGTCCTCATTCTCGGATCCTGCACCTCCACCTGGGACAACATCTGGTGGCCCCCCCGCCCTCAGGAACCCACCCACCCCTACGGACCATGCTCGAAACCTGGGTATCATCCTTGACTCCTCCCTCTCCATGAACCGCCAGATCAACGCTGTGGCCTTCACTAGCTTCAACTACCTGCACATCCTCTGAAAGACTTTCAAATGGATCCCCTAGACTGCAGAAGGACTGTCACCCACGCACTCATAACCAGCTTACTGGACTACGGCAACACCCTCTATGCCAGAATCAACAATACTCTTCTACACAAATTCCAAACCATCCTGAACGCCGCAGCTAGACTCGTCCTCGGAACCCCATCATGAACACAAGACCCTACACCTACAAGGCCTCCACTGGCTCCATGTCAAGAAGAGGGTCACCCTCAAACTCCTCGCCCACGCCTACAAATCCCTCTACAACATCGGACCCAAATACCTCAACAATAGAGTATCTTTCCACGGACCCAAAAGGAATCTCCGATCTGCTGACCTTGCCCTTGCGGATGTCCCCCGCATCCACAGAAACAGAACGGGCAGGAGAGCTTTCCCCTACATCGCAACCAAGACCTGGAACGAGCTCCCTGTGAACATCAAACGCTCCCTGACCCTGCACGCTTTCAGAAATGACCTCAAGAGCTGCCCCCCCCGCACCTTGAGACCCTCATGGGTGAGTAGCACACTTTACAAACCCCTGATTGATTGATTTTGAAGAAGACATTTTTGAATGAACTGACGCATTTTGACCTGTGCGGTCTTTGTCAGAGTCACTCTCCCAACACGGAAGTGCTTTATTTTCTACAAAAAAATATATATATAAACAAGTGCATATAGTTATTTCACAATGATGCTTGGCAATTTAGGAGATATTCTCCTAAAACTTGTACACATGATTAAACCACAAAAAAGGGGCAAGAAATTCATACTGTATGGCTCGCAAATGAAACTGAGTATTGCTGGCCAGTGCCAGAAATCACAATATTCAATTCTAATCTGAATAGACAAGAAGCACTTTCCATCTAGAAAAACTCTGTGGTACTTAATGCTGTACTCCACAAAAAATAAAAATGACAAAGAACAAAAAAATGGATAATAAATCAAAACATCACATTCAAAAATCAATATGTGGCATACATTTTGGAATGTCCATGTAAACTAAAATATGTAGGGAGCACTATTTGTGAACTGAAAAAGAGAATCTTGGAACATTTAAGAGTAACTATGAACAAGGACCGCAGCAACGCTGTGGCTAAGCATATGGAACTTCATCATAAAGGAGACTGGAAAAAACACAGGTTTTATGGGATTGAGAGAATTGACCCACATGACCAAGGGGGTGACCGAGAACGGAAATTGAGACAAAAAGAGTTCCAGCAAATACTGGATCTGAGAACCCTCACACCATTGGGTCTAAATCAAAATGAAGAATTGTAAATAGACCTGTGAATTTGCATAATTGAATTCTCAGTTAGTTTTGTATGGAACAGTATGAAAATTGAAATTTTATATACTTACATCACAATTGCACTTATATTGTTACCTGTACGAGTGACACCCACCAAAAGGTTTGAATTAATAGTACTTTAAAAACCCTAGGATACTACATAAGAGTAGATCTTAAAATAATCTGATTAAAATACATCGTAAGCCCATAATTGTGAAGTTGAGTCCAGATCTGCAGGGAAAAACACACTAGAGTGCAGTATTCATACAATTTCATACCGGGATGTATGACTCAGCAAAGAGAACATGTAAAGATGCACAAAATTACCCATTAACAAATATGAGGCACTAAGGTCTGCATATAAGATACTTGGATCTATAACAATTTAAACCCTCTATACTGGAGGGGTTCCCTTCACCCATTTGATCATAACAACAATAATCCATAAGAGGGTATTAATTGTTGAACTTATGAAGTGAATAAATTGATTAAATAGACGTCACTTAAAAATCATAACAGAAACCTGTCTCTTTACACTTGTTTTAAAGTTTTCTTTAAAAAAGACCTTTTATTTAATAATAAATTTCATGTACATTACAATCACGATAGTGCTATAAAGATGCTAAGTAACATCATATGTGCAGTTAACACGGATAAACTACATTTCCCATCACACCCATATTTTTCAGGAAACAATGTCAAGAGACACACAAAGCTTCGCACTCGGGCTCGTAGAAATTAATTATATTTATTCCAGCTTACTCCAACCAGTAATAGAATCCAAGTGCCCAAAAGAAGTAAGACGCGCTCTCAGGAACGACACAGAGATGCCTCAAAACAGCCGATTTCTTCAGTCATATATCACAATGTGACCTGTTTTGGCCATCAAGCGGCCTTGATCACACAAAGTGTAAAGTGAAACAGAGCATAGTTACATGTCACTATGCTCTGTATCACTTTATACTATTTATTTGCATAACAAAACATATTTTATTTTATTTTTGAAACCATTTTCACATTTTTTTTGGGTTCCTATTGAGTCCTTTTTTTATTTCAACAGCAAGATAAGATGTATGCTGTTGAGCGTCACTTTCTACAGTCTGTCGAGGTCCCGTTGAGGATCAGAAGCAAGGAAGAGCTGTGGCAGATAAGGACTAATTAATACACATATTTTATGGACATTGCTGGTTATGTGTACTCTAAGGTAGAAGGAGGGAGGGAGGTAGAATGTAGGTGTTTAAAAAATATATGTAATGCATGTTAAAACTACAAAAATCTTTCCTATGCAGGTTGGAGCAGTGTTCCCACACCTCAGCTGTTGTTTTAGGCTCGAAATAGGTTTAAAAAAGTCATTAAATAATAAAAACAGACATTTTAAAACGTTTTTGAATTTAAAAAATATTTTATTTTTTGTTTAAAAGACATTTTTGAATGAATTTGGTATACCAATAGAAATGAAGAGGACATTGGGCCTGATTACAACTTTGGCGCAGCTGTGCCAGTTATCCGCCGACACAGATGGGCCAAAGCCACACAAGGACCACCATCCTTATTACGAGTTGAGCTCATGTAATGCGGACAGTCCTTTGAATTTCCAATGGTGGTGTCTGGAAAGCAGGCACAGCAATGGGAATTGTAAAAAAGTTCAAGCACGGCATGGTTGGTGATGTTCATGCTGTGCTGGAACTTTGGGGCAACACTGACAGGGGGGCAAATGTTGTGAATGTTTTCCCATGGCGGAGGGCATGGCCTTTGTTGCTCCACCACCAGATTTTTCACGGCAGAGCTCACGCCATGAAATGGCAGTGGCAGAACCTGTAATATGCTGAGCTGGACTTCGCCAGTCCCGCTCAGCATGTTACATTGTGGTGCAGCTCCACAAACGCCAGGGAATGACTATTCTCTGGTGCAGCCAGTGGTCCTCCACCGCAATGACATTTGAAGTCGTAATGTGGCGGACAGACCACCGCCACCACAAATCTTGGTGGACTTATGACCGCCAGGCTCGTAATCAGCCCCGCAGCACCAGGGGAAAGTTAACATTTTTCAACAACATTTGCAGAAAAAAACCTCCGTTTGGAATTTTTAATTTCCCCATCAAATTTTAAATTTTTGAGGAAACCTTTCAAAAAGAAGTAATGATGTCCAATTCTGGTTGCTGCTTGAGCAGTGCACATTTGACCATGGCTCTACTTTTGGATTCCTGTACCGGCAACTTCTGGAAAAAGGATTTGCTTTCAGCACTTTTTATGGACAACACACTTCTACAATTCAGGATTCTTTTTTTTTGCAACTCACTTTTGTGATCTAACATGTTTTCTAAACAATGTGGAATTTGTCAGGTTGGGAGAAGTTTTGGCTTAAATGCCTTGCATTGTAAGAAATTGTGAAAACAGTGGATTTACCTAGCCTTTAAGTATTGTTCGAGATTTGTAGCCTCTTGGTGACAAGTGGTGTTAAAAAGTCATCATGAGCTGAAAACCCCCCAAAATTCCTAGTTTTTGGGGGTTTTTAAAATTGCAAAATGCCAATTGACTTGTGTTTTTCTTTTAAAACTGGCAAGTAATGTTGAGGTTAGATAGGTACTGTTAGTAGTGTAAAATGCATGCGATACTGCCCAGGTAGTCTGAAACCACCATCAATGAAAACTGTTGCATTTTAGCCAATAGTCGCTCAGACATTTCTTTACTTTTTGTGCAAAAAACATGGGTTTGGGCCAATATCTTGTTGATTGCACAATTCTCATTTCTTAGAAACTTTGGCCCTGATTACGATATCAGGTGGTCAGACAGGAGACCACCCTAAAAGCAGTCAGTGGTCAGACCGCCCAATTAAGATATGACCGCTGTGGTGGAGGTCAGAAAATACTCATTTGCACTGCAGCTTATGCTGCAGCGTAAATGAGCACTTTGTGCACTTTGTACACATTCATGCACTGTGTGCCATGCACCATGTGGTGCATGGCACACAGTGCAAGGATGTGTATAGGGCACTACATGTGCCCCCTGGCCCACTTTTCAGTGGCCCACAAGGGAGGGGGTCCTGTTTGGGGCCCCCAAAGTCACTTTCTGACAGCCTTTTAATGTCTGTGGGACCGCCATGAAAAGGCTGTCGGAAAGGGACATCGTAATCCCGATGGCGGTGCCTGCCTTAGCACTGCGTCTTGCCGGGACTACGATTTGGACCTCTGCCCCGTCGGGATCAGATGATCCTGTCGGAGGTGGCAGTCTTTCTCCCCGACCACTGCGGTCTAACCACTTACATTGTAATGCGGCGGTGAAACCGAAGTCCTGTCTGTCAATCGTAATCAGGGCCTTAGTTCCTTCTTGAAACTTTCCAAGACATAATAGACGTTGTGGCAATGTTTTCTAATTGCTTTTTTGGAGGAATTAGGCCATCCCTCAATGGCATTGTTAGTTGTTGTGCCTCCCTCTAAACAGGCTGTACAGCAGTTCCACCATTCAATTTAGAATCTTGGCTTCCTTCTGTGGCCCAACTTGTTTAGATGGCAAATCCAGATGCCCTGAAAGTAATTTAGTGGTAGGCCAATTTTTCATTATGTTGGATAAGAAATCTGATTCTGAAATTGATGTGTAGAATTCTTCTACACCTTCAGGAGGCACAAAGGTTAACACGGTTAGTTGTAATTCTGATTGTAGTTTACTGTTTGTGAAGTAATCATCAACTAAGGATTTTTTTTTATTTTATGCCAAAATGCCAATGAAAAGTGACAAAAAATCCTTGAATTTGGGTTTGAGGGTAAAACATGGTTACCATGTATATCATAGTCAATTCAAAGTCAATTATCGCTTTTATCACTGAGTGTTGGTTGAGGATTGCTTATCAGGATGTAAACTATATTCTAATGGTACTGTGGTGTTATTAATGCTAGCGCAAATAATGTAAATTTGGGTGAATGGATGGGGCATGGACTTAAAGGTCCCATTCATCATCCAAATTTCACTATTCTCAAGGGTTACCAGGTTGTGGGTTGTGCTAAAAATTAGTACTTTTGTTTTAGGGTTTTAGTTGTCATGCAGTAGGAAAGGTTTATCACTGAAAGTTAAAGTTAGTTATAGAGGTATGGTAATGTTGGCATATGTTTGCACTTTGTGGATTACTAGCCCTTTTTGTTTTTGAACCATTCTTTGGAGGTTGGGTATGGAGGATATACTGCCTGCAACATGTATGTGAATGTTTGTGATTCCTCCCTCAAAACTGAGTCACGTGGCTCATCGGAGGTGGATGCTAGCATGTTTTGTCTTACTTGAGTCTTCATTGCAGAGGCAGAGTGGTTATGCTCTGTTTTACTAATTACACTATGCTCCAGAGTAACCGCTCTGCTGGTGCAATGGGATAAGAAATACTGCACACACCTCCAATGATTCCTTGGCTCGGTTATATTCTCCTTACTATAAAGATAACCACCGTACATTAAAAGTCTGTTACCGCGTCTTGAATCTCCAGAGAGCGCTTGACAAGAAAATGCCATTTTGCTGAGGTCTGCAAAAAGAAAAGAAAATTATAAAAGGAGTATTAAATACATTTTAGTGTATTAATATTGATATTCTTTTATTAATGTTTCCCTGTGGAAAGAGAGAAACATGTACAAGTTATTGCTTTCTGCCTGAGGAAAAAAGTTAATTTCATTCAGAAGGAAACGTTTTGTACTTTGAAAACTACAGTTGCCCAGGAGAAATAAATGTAACTAATTTGCTGAAAAACTCATAGTTAAATCTTGTGTTTACCTTGGGGTATTTTGTTATGTTTGTTGTGGAGGTTCTAAAGGAAGAATGCAAAAGGGATTTTTAATGACATTTCCTATAAGATGTATGTGTTTTTAAATTCTAATGTTGCATGAAAATATAATAACTGTTCTTACATTTAGAAATCAGCCTGTTGTGGGTTTGAGAAGATGCATTGTTCCTAACAATGGAAGATGGTGAGAAGGATCGATGATCTATTGAAAAAAAAAAGAATTATGTTTCTTTTTTTTGTAAAGGTTTGTAAAATCAAATTGACATGTTACCTCGTCTAAGATCTTCAACTACTACATAAGATTCCCCCCCAAAGGAGTTACCTGTGCATTTCACATACAAATCCACTTTCCAGAACCTACCCTGATGGGCACCCCAGGGGGAGTTAGACTAGTAAATTAGGTCCCCAGCCACTGTCCAACAACTACCCTGAGGGTTGCCCCCAGTGAAGTTAGAATAGAAAATTAGCCCCAAAACCACTGTCCAGCACCTGCCCTGAGGGACGCCCCACAGAGTTAGAATAGTCTATTAGCCCCTCAGCCACCGTCCAGCATCTACCCTGATGGACACCGCCATCAGAGTTAGAACAATAAAGTAAACTCCTAGCCACCATCCAACGCCTGCCCTGAGGGTCATCCCCAGCGGAGTTATAATAGTAAATTAGCTCCTCAGCCACTGTCCAGCACCTGCCGAGCGGGACACCTCCAGCAGAGTTAGAATAGTAAATTCGCCCCCAGACACAGTCCAGCACCTGCCCTGAGGGAAGCACTCAGCGCAGTTAAAATAGTAATTTAGCCCCCCAGCCACTGTCCAGCACCTGCCCTGAGTGATGCCCCCAGCAGAGTTAGAATAGTAAATTATCCCACAGCCACTGCCCAGCACCTGCCCTGAGGAAAGCCCCCAGTAGAGAAAGAAAAGTAAATTAGCCCCCCTGTCACTGTCCAGCACCTGCTCTGAGGGACGCCTGCAGCAGTGTTAGAATAGTAACCTTCCAGGCACAGTACAGCTCCTGCTTAATATTGTTATTGTTTTCATAATGTTATTTTGTGGTATTTATTTTCTGGTAAATATTTACAATTTTGAACTTACAATGTCATAACTGCTTTTTTTGTGTGCAAAGAAGGAGTACAGTTTTGCAGGAATGCAGATTTCAGGATGGTATATTTTTTCTGTGGAAATAAATGACATATATAAAAACTGTGATGGTATAATTCCAAATGTTGTGGCAAATTTCCACCTTCTAAAAGTCCAGCACTTGCTCTGAGGTATGCCTCCTGCGGACTTACATTAGAAAATTGGCCCCCAGCCACTGTCCACAATCTACCCTGAGGGACACCCCCTGAGGAGTTAGATTAGAAAATGAGCCCCCAGCCACTGTTCGGCACCTTCCCTGAGGAACGCCCCCGTTATAATAGTAAATTAGTCCCTCAGCTAAAGTCTCCCACAGTACATGACCATGCAGAGAAGGCTTTTCACTTCAGTTGATGATGTGGGTGGTGGGGCAAACTTGATGTCTTATACTTAGGCTAGGTTGGGGGTGACTGTCTCTGCCAAGAACCGGTACCCAAAGAAGCTGATGTTTTGCCTCAGGAACTCACTCTTCATGTGGTTGAGGATTTGGCTGCAGTCTTGTAATTTTTACAGCACTTTTCGGAGTTGGCCATGATGGTCATAGAGTCTGTACGCATATACCAAGATGGCATTGCTGATGTTTATCACTCCCTTTTAACCGGAAAGAAGGTCTTGGATGGTGATGACTTTGACCGTTACTGGAAATTCTAAAATGTAATCTCTTGTACCTCCAGAGGCCAAGATACGTAGAGATTTTGGGCTGAATAGAGTGGTCCTCATGGGTGAGCTCTGCTGTGAACACCCCAGGAAGGGGTCCATAGAAGGTAGATTCTTATTGTTGTGGGCTTCAATTACTGCTGTCTCTTTAAAAACTTGAACGTCATTCTTGATATGAGGTTGATGAATGTCTAATGTGGCTCCCATGGGTTGGTTTCCTACCACTTTTTGGCATCAGGGATGAGTGCATGTGGTGTCTGTTTTATTGTTCCATAGAGTACATGAAATGAACTTTCCTTTTATCCTCCTCATCATTGTCCAGTTCTGGTTATTTCAGTAGGGGTGTCACAATTACGCTGATGGTCTCTTGTTTTGCTAGGTGGGTAGGAGGATTGGCAGACTTTGGTGAAGTAATTTAATTTTCCCTTATTGAACATGCCTTGCCATGTGCTGTGAAGTCTATTGAGGGGGAAAAGTTTCCCCTAAAGTTTCTACAGGGATGGGGTTGGGTTTGCTTTGACATCATCCTAGGGTGGCTGGCTGTTTCAGTGATCTGATTTATCACCTTAGACTTGAAGGGATAGTTGAGCCCAGCTTCCATGTGCAGGGCTTGGGTGCTGGAGAGGTTCAGGAAGCACCTAGTGTCAAAATGTCAGGCAGGGACTTTCCTTGTTGTCTGGAAATGTACACCCTGAGGGCCATATTTATGGACAAGTCAAGCAGTGCAGCGCAGCAAGTCCCCTTGCTGTGCTTCATGACAGGGAAGAGGCAGGAATGTGCCATATTTGAGCCAATACGGCACATTCCTGCATTTTCCCCTGTGCTGGCGCCCTTTTGGCTGCCTAGTGCCAAAGGTGGCACCCTTGCACCATGGTGCAAGAGTGCTTGCGTAGTAAGGAGGATTGTTATTGTGCAGGAAGGGACACCTTTCTGCACAAAATCAATCAAAAGAGGCTGTTTCCTCTTTCTATGTGTGCTGCCGAATGCAGCACACATAGAAAGAGGAATAATCGAGGAGAAATTAACATATTTCTCTTTGTTGCAACTTATCTAGGAAGGCATGGGTTTTTTGCGCATTTCCAGGTCGAACACTTCTGCTAAATGTGGGAATGCATCAAAATCAAAGAATGTTGCATGAGAACACCCACACAATGCCCATGGAAATGCCTCCCTGCTAAGCGTAATGCAATATAGCGATTTGTGCTGCATTGCATCAAACTGCATTATTATGAAAGTGCAGGGATGCATCGTATTTACAGCAATATGATGCATCCCTGTGGTCTCCTCTGCGTTGGCACACAATTGGCTGCCTAGCACCAATGCAGTCAACTTTGTGCAAGGGTGCCTGCATTGCAGGGATGATTGTTTTTCTGCAGGAGGTTACCTCCTGCACAAAACAACCATTGATGGCGTTTTCCTCTTTCTATGTGTGCTGCAGAATGCCCATAGAAAGAGCAAAAAACTAGGAGAAATAAAGGTATTTCTCCTCCTTGCGCCACGTTAATGCCTCCCCTGTGGAGGCGTTAGAATCTCATTCATTCCCAGGTTTACGAAACCTTTAATATCTGGGAATTTGTCAGAATCCATAGATCTTGTGTGGGAACACCTACAGCAACACTCATGGAATGCCCCTTTCACGCAGAGTAATGCGTGAAAGGGGGCCATATATGCAAGGTGATGAAAAGCCACACAGGCTAGCTTTGCATGGCCTTTTAAATATAGTTCAGCATTGTGCACCACAAGAGCGTCAAAAAAACGTAACGCTCCAGGGCCGTAGGGGCCTTGTAAATATGCCCCTTAGTTTCTCCGACATGCATAACCTCAAAGAAGTGGATGAGCCCATTACAATTTGCATCTAAGAAAAGGTCTGGGGTCTTTTTTACCAGTCGTATGTTTGAGGCATTAATGGAGGCTATTTGAACAAAGACTTTCTCCCCGATACACACTAAAAGAGAAAGGAGAAATACGGGTTTCGGGCATCTAGGGATGTGCACATCCCTTTTTTGCATGCTTTTTGATAGGCTGGAGTTTAGTTCATATTAGTTTTGGTTCACATTAATCTCACTGCTGGTGTATGTTACCAGTTTTGTATATATCATAACATATATTCCAGATAATGTATGATTATTAGATTTATGATAATGAGCTTATAATGGATGCTCATGCAGGAGATTTCAGGACTGTTTATGGCACAATGCATTCTTACTAATATTGTCGATTTGGTGCTCGACATTATTTTTTATGACATAAACCCGTGAGGTATTTTTCCCTTCAGTATGTTGTGAGGCCTGTGAGCTTTAATTTGTCTACAAGTTTGCACCACAGTATTATGCTGGGAGGATTATGAACATGTTATGTCTGGTTTTTGACAATAATCTGCACTACTGAATGGGGTATGTTTAAATTGTGAGTGAATGCTGAGAGGATATAGCATGGCTGACCTGTAATTACTTGTTAATTGAAATTGCATGTATAGGAATGCAGAAAGGTTTTTGAATGGATAAGCGGCATGTTGAATACTTTAGTGTCACTTCGATGTTTTGATTGGAATTTCTAACATATGGCCGCCTTCCGTAATCTTTACCATATGGCACTGTTTGTAATAATGGATTTGGGTTGTGGTTTTGAATTATTAATTTATTCAATAATCGGTTGTTCTGATGATTATGTCTATGATAAGGTGAATGAACTCCACCGTTAGGAAATTTGCTTAACTCTTTGGGCCCGATTACGACTTTGGCGGTGTGGCACCGAGTCCACCCCGCCACAGTACTGCAAAAGCCTTGGTCAATCCACCTGTCAGATTAGGAGTTTCCTCCTGTCTGGCAGGCCGGTTTTTGCTGTTCACATGGTGGTGCCTCTAAAAATGGGCCCCGCAATGGGAACACCAAAAACACATGCTGCACAGCATGGACTGAAATGTACATGCTGTGCAGGAACTGGGGCACAAGCACACATGTGGGCACAAGTTGTGCACTCCTGCATGCATCTCCTTGTGGTGGAGGCATAGGTTGCCCTGCAGGGCCACCTTTGTTTCCTCTCTATCACAGTTTTCATGGAAAAGTAACTTCCATGACACCGCCAGCGGAGAGGAAACTCATAATATGCTTGGCGGGACAGCAGCAGTACCACCATGAATAATGTGTCCTCCTGATTGCTGCAACACTGCCAAGGAACGGAGGTTCCCTGGCAGCTGTGGCTTGACTGTGGTGGTCCCACCTCCTGACTCATAATAGGATGGCCACGAGCCCGCCACTGCTGCGCCCCACAAGTCTGGTAGTTCATGGACCACCAGACTCGTAATCGAGGCCATAGTCATGTCACTGAAGTTAATTATTTCTATGTTTCATAAATAATATTTTATGCTCAATGAGGCCTTATCGTTTTGAAGCCAGCACTTCAGCTGGCAATAGAAGTGTTTGTTTTTTACCTGAAAATATTGATTTTAATTTATATGAGTACATGGAATATTTTCTTATGTATATTTCTGTAGCCGTGAAAAAGTCCTAAGTGTACGAAATGCATTGGCATTCCATTGCGGATATTCCCTTTTGCTACAATCAAACTGGTTTTATGAAAAAGAAGATTGCAATATAGTTTTAATTGCAAACTGCATCCAGGACCGTTTTTCGATTATATAAGAGTCAATAAAGGGTGCACATCGATCTGTTTCATTTTGCTATCAATGTTCTGAGGTCTCTTTTAGGTATTTTGAGTGCTGTGAAATATCTAATTCTGTGATGCTCTGTTCTCTCTCTTTTTTTTAAGGGGTCAGAATAAAATGCATGTGCTGTACATTTCAATAGAATAGCTGGAATTCTGCACACACTTTAATTAAAACCTTTGACTTTTATTCTGAAAAGCCTATTTCCAGCTCGCTTTGGCACAGCTTCAATATATAACAATCGTGTTGGATGCATTTTGCTCTTTTCCCTTGTGCAACTAGTTTTAGATATAAATGTGCCTCCCTTTTTATTCGAGCCCAAACTTTCTCTTTAACAATTTCGTTGAATAATATTTATTTTTATAGATTATTGAGGGTTCAATTGTAAGAAATTGGGAACCGGTTTGGAGGAGGGTGAAACCTTACTCAAGCAGCAACCACAATCCTTTCCAGGGTGAAATCACAAGCAAACCCTAAATTAACCTGTGCTCAGTCCTCTGGTAGCTTGGCGCACAGCAGTCAGGCTTAACTTAGAGGCAATATGTAAAGTATTTATGCAGCATTTCACACAGTAACAAAGGAAACACACACAAAAAATCCCACATCAATTTAGAACAAAAGAGGAAACTGTGATAAATAATTTAAGGAGCCCACGGGTCCAGAACAAAAGTCTGAGGGGCATGTGGACCCTGACAGCCATGCTCGGTAGGGGGATCCCTTTTAGGGACAGTTCCCCTCATACACCAGAGGTGTCATGCTTCATCATAGGGGTGGCTCCTCGCGTCAAGAGCCTAGTCTTAACGCTGGCTACAACCCCCTCACTGCGAGGGAGGAGCTCAGGGATGTCTTATGTTGGAAAGGAGTGTTATTCTAAAACCCTATGTGAGCGTGGTGTGTTGTGAGTAAAGTGCAGTGCGAGTGAATGTGGTTAAAACTGGCTACAAGGTTAGCTATGGCAAGCTTTATTCTGCTACCTTGTGAAAGGATTAATAACAGATAGCTAGTAATGTAACTGCCGACATTGGAGACAGCTGCATTAGGGTACGATCAACATTTTTCAGCCTTGAGACCTATCAGAGTGGCATGGCCTTCATCAGGATCAACAAACAGCTACTGCAATCAGTGAATAAATGCAACAATAAATAGATGCGAAAAAAGTGGCAGTGTATAATACTGAACCAGTGGTCCTGTAGTTCAGTAGATTCACTGATGTAACCTACAAAAGTTGGGAAATTGAGCCAAAGATACAAGCGCCAACCCAACCACTCAATGTGAGCGTGGGTGTAGAGATCGTATGTCCGACCGAAGTCACAACACACCACGCTCACAAAGGGTTTTAGAATAACACTTCTTTCCAATATAAAACATCCATAAGCTCCTCCCTCGCAGTGAGGGGGTTGTAGCCCGCGTTAAGACTAGGCTCTGGTGTGTGAGGGGAACCTTCCTTAAAAGGGATACCCCTAGGGATACCTAGTCCACATGTCCCTCAGACTTTTGTTCTGGAACCGTGGGCCCTTTTTTTGATGGATATTATGGTTGGGGAGTCTGCCCATGCAGGTCCTTAAATCTCCTCCTAGCCCCTCTTGTGTGTATTCCTAAAAATAATTTAAGACCAATACAACAAACATCCAATCAGTACAACCAGAGCTATGCAAAGTGCCAACTTTGGTTATCTGATCATGTAGGACTGGGACAAAGTCACAAGTTCAAGTTGACTGCAATGGAGCACAGGTCGGAAACAGGGGCCTAGGTAGGCGTGCTTAAAAAGAGTACCTTAAATCCTAGTTATGCAGGGTTGTGAGATCCTGTGCCGTGGATGTGTGGTGCAGCTACGGCGAGGTCCTGGTGTGGAAATGCGTCGCACAGCAGTGGTTCCAGGAGCCTGCGAGTCTGTGATGTGATGTCCTGTGCCATTGTCGAGGATGCTGTCGATGAGGGGCATGTGATGGGAAGTCCTGCATTGAAGATGCATCTCACACCGGCTGGTTCTGAAGATGTTGATGAGCTTGTGATGCGGAGCCCTGCATTCTCATGGAGGGTGCTTTTAATGAAGGGCGGCTGCAATGCAAATTCCTGCATTAGGAATGTGTAGAGCATTGGTTTTGATGCAGAGTCTTGTGACGCGATGAGTCATGCTGCGCTCGAGCACCTTCGGGTCAACCTCCAAGGTCCAGGACCGGGATGGCTCACTTGGGAGGGAAGGACTCACAGCTGGCAGAGTACACATGTTGGGTACAAGATTGTTGGAGCATGTTCTGTTCTTGAGGCTCTGTCCAGGAGGCCATCCCACTAGTCCCTAGAGTCACTTTGGAGGTCCTGGGTTGAAGATGAACGTCCAGTCATTCTCACTTAGGCAGAAGGGCAGCAGTGCAGCACAACAGGGCAGCAGAATAGCAGTCCTTCTTGCAGCAAAGTAGCACAGCAGTCCTTCTGAGTGTTCCACAGGCCCTAATATGAATTGTCTGGGGTTACAAAAAAACTACAAACAATCCCTTTGTGAGTGTGTTCAGGCAGAGTCTTTGTGATGTGCAGGTCTAGTAGGTGACAGCACCTCCCCCTCGTTTAATCAGAATGGCCCACCCTGCCAACACCAAGCCTCCCTTTTTCTTACGGTACGGGAGCAATACAAAAGGAACATCTGCCAGCTGCACCTAGTCATGTGACCCAGGAAGCAGACTGCAGACACTAAATGGTTAAGACAAGATAATGGTAACTTTCTAAAAGAGGCATTTTCAGAATTGTGACTTAAAATCAGACTTTACCATTAAAGAGGGCTTTAAATTATAATTCTTTAGACACCAAATTTGAACTGACCACAAGCTCCCAAAATGAAAAATATCAATTATTAAAAGACATAAGGAAACACAATGTTATCCTATGGGAGAGGTAGGCCTTGCAGAAATCAAAGAAAGATTTAACAGTTTTTTACCACCAGGACATGTAAAACTTAAACGTACATGCAGACCTTTTTAATTACAGTGCACCCTGCCATCTGGGTTGTTCAGGGCCACCCAAGAGTTGACTTATACATATTAAAAGAGAAGGTTTAGGCTTAGCAAAAGGTTTATTTTACAAGTCAAAGTGGCAGTTCAGAACTGGATACACAGGTTGCTATGGCAGACATGTTTAAAGGGCTATGTAATGGGGTGTGTGTTAAAGGCCGACAGTATTATTTAAATTCCAGGCCCTGAGTACATATAGTACCACTTTACAAGGGACACATATGTAAATTAAATGTGCCAATTTGGTATAATCCAATCCTACCATGTTTAGGGGAAAGAGCAGAACCACTTTAGCATTGATTAGCAGAGGTAAAGTGCAGAGAGTCCTAAGGCCAGCAAAAATAGGAAGGGTGAAGGGAAAAAGAGTTTGGGGGAAGACCACCTTAAACCTTACAGATCTAACAGCTGTTGTGGAAGGCAGAAAAATATGAGGTCGATTGAGAAATGAAAATGTTTTTAGATTTTTTTTAAATAGTTCCAGACCCTGGCAAATGTAACATCATTATACAAAAAGCAGAGATTGGCCCATGTTTCTCCATGTTTAACTTTTTTAAGGCATACATTGTTCATGTTTTTATAAATTTTTCTTTACTGGACTCCTAAAACAAGTAAACTCACATTTTTGGACAATTGTAAACAGTTCACCAATGAAAGTCATATTTCCTTGGTGAAGTCATACCACAAACCTCTTGCATATAAGTGCCCATGAAACAATTGTACCAATGACAAATTTGCAAGATGTCACCATGTTATCAGTGACATTGTTTTCCAATCATGCCCTTTCATTTCATACTGGTAGTTGGAGTTCAATACTGCCTCAACTGTTCAAAATAAGATTACAATGGTTTGTAGAAGGAAAGACGAAGAGGCATTAGGAGTCCCTGATGATATGGTGCCATTTGGCAAACACATTGACTAATTTATATTCCAAGTAATTTTTATTGATAGTGGAGTGAATACAAATTACTAAAGTAGCTAAGAACAAAAGGATGAGAAAACCAAAAAAGCTGGATATAAAAAAATAAAATAAAGCTCTGTAAGAGAGAAGGAGCGTCCAGGTTCAACAGCTTCTTACATGGTTACAAAATAGTTATATCAGAAGGAGGTATTAACAATTTATAACATTGCTGTGATATAATTGTATCAATTGAATGTCTACTCTGGAGAGTCTAAGAAGAGTGAAAAAAAAGTCAAGTATGCAGGAGGATAATATGAAAAGGTCAAATATCTTGCACCTGTATGGGAATTGGATTCAAGAATGATTTAATTTCCTGTATATGGGATGTGGGTGTGGGTTGAAGGTCTATTCTGGTGTAGGCACAAGATGTCAATAGGATTACCAAGGTATTCAGGTGGGTTTGGTGGTGTTAAAGTATGTATATACAGGACTTTCAAATAGGCCTGTGTTGAGGTTTCTGTGGAGAATGTTGGAGAGGGATGTTGCCTGCGCCTCTAATGTGCGTTTCCTAGTTCAACCAACCTGTGAATAACACATAGGGGCCTATTAGGATGGTGGGCGGACCTTAGTCCGCCCACCACCCTAGCGGTGCAGGGACCAGCCGCCAGTGGTGCGGCGGTCCCGCACCGGCAATTAGGATGCCACCACCACCGTCGCATCCTCTATTCCCAGCATTGTGGTGGGCGGTGCTCACAGCACCACCCGCCACAAAGCTGGGAATGCACATTGTGCATTGTCATGCACAAGGTGACAGGCACTGCATGGTGCCTGCCACCTTGTCTGTGACAATGTAGGGGGGTACCATAGGTACCACCCATGTGCACCCCCCACCCCCCAATACCTTGGGGGCCCGCAATGGGCCCCCAGAAGCAAAATCTGCATGCCTTTCCGTAGCGGCAACGCCGCCACAGAAAGTCTGCTAACCGCTCGCATGCTAATATGGATGGCGGTGTCTAGTAGACACCACCACCATATACAGCCCTTATTCTGCCCGGTCGACTTGTCGACCGGCGGAAAACCGGCGGACAGTCTTTCCGTCTGCCGGGGTCACCCCGCCATACTAATATGGTGGGGGAAATGGGTGGCGGGCGGGGTATGATGTAGGGCGGATCGCCACCGCCATGCGGGCGGTAGCGATCCACCCTACATCATAATAGACCCCTTAGTTTGTGTCTTTCCAGTTGGAGGTAATTGATTTGACAGCAGCTGTTAGTAAAAGGTCAAGTAAGAGGCTGACATTGTTATATTTGATAACTGGAGCCAGGAATCCCTGATTAGATATGCAAATCCAAGTTTAGAGAGTACATCAAAGATTTTAGTAATAAAAGAGAAAACATTTTCCCAGAATGCATTTACTAATTTGCAGTGAAAAGGTAGATGTGCTAGATCCTTGACTCCTTCCTTACAATTCCAGCTCGTAGGGCCATCTAGGATGCTCAGTTTATGTACGCGGGATGGGGTTCCAATAAGCTCTGTGGACTAGTCAAAATTATTCTGTGTTAGGACTGGTGAGAATTTGTGTGAGGTAACTGATTTCCATACTTTACTCTATTCCATGTCTTGTATGGGGTGAGAGCAGTGTGTGTCCCAATTCTTCATGACTTTGCAGTTTATATTTGACATTCTGGGTTGGAGTCCTTAATAGAATTTGGATACCGGATGACCAAATTTGTTAAGTTTATTGATAAGTTCTGGAAATGATGGCTCTATTTTGTTATAGGATTTTGTTTTGGTGAGGCACGCTTTAAGTTTAAGAAAGTAATAGAGTTCTACATTTTCTATGGGGTATTGTGTTTGTAGGCGTGAGAACCTAGATGGCTGGGAAAGTAAATGCCTTTGGACACCGAAGAATCCCAGTAAAGTGGTTTTCCTTCACATTTGAAATTTGGTAATGCCTGAGCGAAAGCAAATTAGACAAGTTAATCGGTGAGATAAACTTTTATGCTTTGTAAATTGTTTTTGGTGTTCTTAAAGATATATTTAGAAGCAGCACAGTCTGCAATAATAATAGAGAGTGTTATGGGATCTAGATTGTCTAGGATGGCTTTTTCTACAGTTAGCCATGTGAGTTTATACTTATCTGGTGTAGCTAACCGATGGGAGCTTTTGTTTAGATAGGAAGGATTTCTGGTAGTTCTTGAAATTTGGTGGAGCTTCTTCAGTGCTATTCTGGGTCTCTTATTTTGCCAGATGAAATTTGTAATTAGTTTATCATGTTCATGGTGCAAATCGCCTGACAGCCATGGTAGGATTATGTTGATCAGATAGTTAATTATGGGTGCTACCTTCATTTTGATGCTGTTTTGTTACTGCTACACAATTAAATGACAATTTAATAGTTGTTACGTATAAATATGTTCCGCTTAGTTCCACAATTGCACTGATCCAGTGTCACTTGCATTATAAGCAACCGTAGCAAAACGTTCTCCTTATCCAACATAGTTAATTTATAGCTACCTATACGTTCTTATGTGCGGAGACATGTTATACTTTCCCTTGCCATGCTATGCTTTCCCTTGCCAATGGATAGACACTTTTCTCTGTCGCTTCTTTTATGTTGATGTTCTTGGGGTGGAGATAGGGGGTGGGACAGGGGCACTGGGAGTGGGATATTTCTTTTCAGTTGCTTTTCTGTTTGCACTACTAGGAAGTACATTGTTTGTTTCTATCCATCTGTGTAGAAGGTTTCACAGGGGGCTCAGATGAATTCTCCTGTCTAGCATTGCACAAGCTGTTAATTGCTTTCTACCCAAATTACGGAACCCAATGGGGGAATAGCACTCACCTCAAACTCAGATCTCGTCTCCTCTATCTATCTTACATGATAACGGACCACAAATATATCCAAACGCTTAGCCTTTTTATACTTAAACTTGTTAGCACACCAACATATACATGACAAGTCCCATACTCACTGACAAACTTAATATTGTCTCTATGAATGTCAACGGGTTAAATTGCAAAATATCTTATTACCTTTTCAAAACCAAAGAAGACATTATCATATTACAAGAAACGAAAAGCTCACACTAAGAAGCCAGCACCCTCAGAGTAAATTGGATCTCAGTAGTCACCTGCTCTCCTGCAAAACACACGAAAAATTGCATCATCACACTAATCTCAAAGAAATAAAATATAAAACTTGACTCCCATAAAACAGCCAGAGAAGGTATATGGATAATATCTAATTTATGTAAAGGTAACTTGAAAATTCATGTTGTCACTATTTAAGGCCCAATAATGATGAGCCTCCTTTCTGGAGCACTATCTCAGACAACAGTTTCTGTCTAATGAGCTAATAACCATGGGGAACAACTTTAACCTACCACTGGACATGTTCCTTCTCAATCAATCTAGCTGTAAATAACATTCTCCTAAGGTACTGTAGAAGCTTTGCACCAAACACAACTTAAAAGATAGCTGTATACTCCAACACCCAGATTCTAGACAGAATTCCACATGCTTTTTTCACGCATGCCTTTAGGAACTCCGTCATTTGAACGAATCTGTTTTTAGCACACATTTGTTCTGCAAGCAAGTAATTTCAACAACTTGCCTTAGGAGGGTGCTGGATATTGGAAAGTTTAATTTACTATTCCAACTCCAGTCTGCGCAAAAGTAAGGAAGGTGCTGGACTTTAATTCCAACAACACTCCAACATTGTGCCCCCTTTAAGCAAGTTGGTGTAATGACTTGCGTGCAGAACGATTGTGTGCTGAAGACGCAATCCGCGCTGTGAAGGCAGAGCGGGATTCCGGCTTCGTTCTAAAGGACGTTTCCCCACTCATGCATCAACATGCTACTTTCAGGTACGAACCTAAAAGCTCACATAAAAATATAGAGATTTACCAATGACATTCTATCTATTTTGGACAACATAGAATAGAAATGAAATGAAAATTAAATGTATGATATCCGGAGACGTCTAGGTGCTAAAAACCTACTGAAGGAGGTGACAAAGAAAAAGAAACAAAAAGAAACCTGAACTAACGAGTGGGATAAAATGCCTACTGGCAAAAAAGCCATGTTTTAGGCGCTTATCTAAGAGGAACCAGACCTGTCAAATTCTTTAGGTGAGTAGGTAGTTGTTGGACGTGGCCCTTTTTGGCTAAAGTTCCCTAAACTTTTTGCTTCCCCCCTAGACCTTTTTTCTGACATGGTGTTACCAACATAGATGCTTTCGACACTTTGTCACTGCTGATCAGTGTCAAAGTGCAAGTGCTCCCTGTGTAAAGTATAATGGTAATTGGTTGTCCTTGATTGGTATGCTTGCCTTACTAGTAAACTCCCCAGTAAAGAGCACTATGTGTGCCAGGGCTAGTAATGCAAATGCTACTAGTGGGCCTGCAGCACTAATTGTGCCACCCACACAAGTAGCCTTAAAGAGGAAACTCAGGCCTGCCACTGCAGTACCTGCGCGCAGTGTGTTGAATGGCCATGTTGTCCTGACCAGTGCACCCACTTGCCAGGCCTTACCCTTACCTTTCTATGCACATCAGACACCCCTATGGTAGGTCAAAAGTACCCCCTGGGCAGGGTGCAGTACAGGTAAAAGGTAGGACATGTACTAAGAAGTGTACCATGTCCTGACCGTGAAATTATCTCCATTTCGTTTTTCACTGTTGAAAGGCGATCTTGCCCATAGAATAGAATGGGGAGGCTGTGTAATATGTTTTCCAGCCTATCTTCCCAAAGGCTTAAGATGGAGAGGTGAAGTTTAGCATGCCTGAACTTACAATGTAATAACATATCTTTTTATGAGAGTGGTTTTTGCATTGTGTGTTTAGAGGCCACTCTTTTAAAAAGGTGTTGGGTTTTTGTGCTCAAAGATTTCTGTGTGTCTCTGTCTGGTTGTAGATTGACTGTCTGGATTTTGAAAGTGATAGGATACGGGGGAATGTCTTGACCCAGGGGAGGAGGTGAGACAGCAACAGGCTGACCTGCATCTAGTGTAGGGGGAGGAGTAGCCCCTAGAGGTGAATGGTCCTGGGTTGCTTCCATAAAACAATGGTTCCATCTCCAGCTGAGTGATTGAGAATCCAGAACCCCACTAATCACTGGCAGGGAGGCACCCAGAACTGGTTTGAACAGGGGTCAATGCCCCCCTAAACACAAAGACTTCAAAGACATTTAGGGGTATAACTATGAGAGCTGAAGCCCCTGAACTTTGGAGAAATGGATTGATCAAGACTGAACAAGACTGAAACTACTTTGTGGTCAAGAGGAACCTCTGCCAAAGAAGAAACAACTGAAGAGACTGAAGGAAAGGACTGACCCTTGCTGTGTGTTCTGAGGCTGGCCTGCAGTTTGCTTCTTTAACCAAGGAGAGGCTAAAGGGACTTTGCTGTGTGCTGTGTCCCCCTGCTTGAAAGGTCTTTGCTGTGTGCTGTGTCCGGAAGTAACTTATCCCCAAGGGCTCGAGGTGAGCTGGCTCCCTGTAGCAGAAACTCAGAAACACAAAAATGTCCAAGAGAGTCTCAGCGATGCTATGTGTGTGTGCTTTTTGCAGCCTGAGATCCTCGTAAGAATTGCCCTGTGATCGTGGGCACCTGGAGTCTAAGCGAGTCTCAGTGATGCTGTGTGAGTGTGCTTTTTGCAGCCTGAGCACTTCGTGAGGATTGTCCCGTGACCATGTGCACCGGAGTCCAAGTGAGTCTCAGCAACGCTGTGTGCGCGTGCTTTGTGCAGCCTGAGACCTTCGTGAGGATTGCCCTTTTATCGTGCACCCGGAGTTCAATGAGTCTCAGCGACGCTGTGTGCATGTGCTTCGTGCAGCCTGAGACCGCCGTGAGGAGTGCCCTGTGACGCTGTGTGCGTGTGTGCCCTGTTGCAGCCTGAGATCTTCGTAGCACCAGCGGCCTGGACCCACAGCCCCAGAGGAGCTGAGCTGCCAGCCTGAGCCTGAAGTTGCCAGAGCGGGAATTCGAGCTAACCCCGTCGAGGGAGGGCCCGAGTTCCACTGCCCAGAATCCACAAAGATTGCATCGGAGGCCCAAGTTGCGGGAAGAGGAGAGCGAGGTCACACCCCCCAGGTAACATGTGTCGCCGCCTGGGGCGGGGTGCGGGCTCGGAGAGAGACGCTCTCGGCCTCTCCCATTCCTGCAGCGCGAGCCTCTGCTTCGGCTCGTTTCAGGGCCCGTACTTGCCAAGGAGCGACAGAACTGGGGCCGGAGTGCAGAGCTGCACTTTGGTTTACACCATACCCATGTGGGGACATCTGTTGACAAGAGCTGACCGCGAGCCAGTGCATGTGGCGGAGAGACCGCCTAAGGCACCGTGATCGGGGTTGGAGTGTATTACGCAGTGCATTATTTCTGCATCACGAACTACCTGATTGTCGTGTTGCGCATTGCATTATTTCTGCATCACAAACTACCTAATTGTCGTATTACACATTGCATTATTTCTGCATTACGAACTACCTAATTAGTGTATTATGCATTGCATTATTTCTGTATTATGAATTACCTGATTTTTGCATTACGCATTGCATTATTTCTGCATTACTAACTGCCTGGTTGTTGTATTATGCATTGCACTATTTTTGCATAACAAACTACCTGATTGTTGCATTACGCATTGCGTTAGGTTGCACAACGAACTACCTGATTGTTGCGTTACGCATTGCATTGTTTTGGCATTACGAACTGTTTGATTGTTGCATAACGAACTGCATTATTTTTACATTGCAAAGTGCCTGATTCTAGCATTAAGAACTGCATAGCATTGCATTAGGGACGCAGTGGATCATTTAGAATTGCTCAATATACCTTTTGTAGTTGCAGGTACTCCCTTATACCAAGGCAGGGATAATCTTTCCAGTCCAAAGCTCCCACCAAATGTTGGGAGGTATAATATGTCATACAATGAGCAAATAGGTGCAGAATAATATAATTTACAGCAAGTCTGAACCTGAATTAAAATATGGATTGTTCCTGCAACAATGGCTAACAATGAGACATTTTGAAAGTACTGTCATTAAGTAATGTATGCCAATTTCCATGATTTAAAAGAGTATCGATGAATCAATGAACATTGCACACACAATTACAGCTTCACCTTGATCAGTGATATCCTTTGCAGTGTGTGCTTCATAAATGTCGAGTGACAAGAAAAAGATAGCACTATGAAATGCAGCAAACTTTGCATACATTAATACAGTAGTCTAGAAGAAATTCTGAAATAATAATTTGGTGTATGTATAATGCATCACAGAAAGGGCACATATATTTTCTCTCTCGGGGCTACACTTGATAAAATAAGGGCAACAAGACCATGATGTGTCTCCATATTATTTTATTAATTAACAAATCCACTGATGTTCCAGTGAAGAAGCTTCTAGTGATTTGCCTTTGGACAAGAGAGTAAGAGGATAAGAAAGAGTTACCATGGGACAAGTAAATCACCACAGGCAAATTAATGATTTTCGGAAATGTATTGATCTTTGAGCTTATGATTGAAATAAATATAAATATAAATAAGGGATGTGCATTGTATGGCAAGAATCATTCAGCGTTCACACTTCTGAACAAACCACAATGTTCTTTACAATTTCCTAGTAATTTTGAATGTATGGTCAGTGAAAGCTACAACTAAGTTGCACACTTCACAATGTACAATTTTGCACAAAAGACCTATATCAGGTGCTATGTGTAGTGTTCCCCTTAGGCTATTTTCTTCAATTGACACTTGCTGACTAGAAACAGCTAACTGGATGGTTGATCCCAGCAAGATATCACATATCAGTGTCGAACACTCCACCTTTATAAACTGTAACACCCTGACCGACGTTGCTGTTAGTACCCCATGCATTCATCATCAATGTATCGGAAAATTGTGGTGGAATCAGAACTAAATCCTTCAGGTCATATAATTATGATATTAGTGTGCAAACAAGTAGCTTACTCAGTGAATAAACCAGTAAAGTGATAGTGTAAATTACACTTTGAACAGTAATCCAAAGTATAGGAAAGATGTCAAAAATGAAAGAAAAAAAATCTTACAAACTTACTTTTTTTTCATATGGATTGTGAATATACATTGAAAACGAAGGTATACAGCCGTGAATCGAAAAGTGTATTTCACAGTGTAATCTGCAGTGTATATTGTAATCTACAAATTTATTTGTGTTTTTTCCCATAGGCACTTACTTATGTTAGCACAATTACACAGTGTAACAATCTTGAATTCTTTCACTCATTATATGTATAGTACTCTGAAACCCCTGTGTTAAGTCTGCCCTATATGAACAACTATAAATAGAAATTTAAACAAAATAGGTACCCAACACAATATGATGGATTAAAAATGCAACTTTGATGTGCGTCGTGTTGGGACTCAGCAATGCTACATTACAAGCTTGCAGCAAGAAATGCACATTGATGAGACAATCATTCAGTACCTCCCTTCCCTGAAACCAGTCTTGCAGGAAATTAAAATTACCAATAACGTTTTTCCCTTGGGTCAGGAGATGCTTTGAAATATTCTATAACTTGCAAATGTTTTAAATTTGCACTTCAACAGTCACATAGTTTTGATTTGGAGCGCTCTTGTATCTAATGAAATGATTTTATAAAAGGGTTGGTAACTCAATGTAAGTTCCACTATTAGAGTCACTCAGTATGTTGCGCTGCAGCATGTTAGCAACGGTTGCAATTAAAATCTTAGCACTTGCAGACCCGTAGCACATAAAGTCAGCACTGAAGGTGGTAGTTCAAGTCTGATCTTTGCCACAGTTTTAGCCTGACTGGTGTCTTAACTAGATGAAGAGCTGGAACAGTTTTATTTCATCACCCTGGACAGTGGTAAGTGGTTGCTTGTCACAGGAACTTTAAAGGCATCTGATGTCTTTGGCTGGAAATATAGCAGTATATGTTGATATACCTAAAGTAAACAACAGAACATGACACTAGACCTTACCCAAGCGGCATGACACAATTAAAACATAACAGGGCACAAGACAATAAAGCAGTCAAAACAGAACATAACACAACAAAAACATTAAAATACAGCCCCAGATTGTAACAAATCTGCACAAAAGCAAGGTAGCTAAAAAAACAACAGGGCACATCACCACAACAACAACCCCCCGCACAGCTAATATGCGCAAACATTCTCATCATGCTTTGTCACCTCAGGAAACATGTTATAATATACTGGTAAAGCTGTTTGTAAAACCCACTGTCTTAATTTACCACCAAGGGCATGAAATAGTGGTAGTCATAAATGTTTTGTGTTCTGCCTCCAGTATCAAACACATGTTTAAAGAATGTTTTTACAAAATGAAATTCCGGAAAGACGAGTGTCAGAATAGAATGGAATTAAAGGGGGTCTTTCAAACATACTTCACATTCCATCTGGACATCTAGATAAAATGTGGTAAATTAATCCACAAGTGCCCCAAAAAACAAAGACATATGTAAGTTTTGTGCAGCTATTCTACAGAGTGCTTGTTTAAACACAACTCATTTTAGTGTATTATCTAAAGTTCCATATTTGCCTGTCACAATCATGCCCACAGGATTACCTTTCTATTATTGAACCGTCAGTTAAAATACATTTGTGCAATATTTCAAGCTGAACTTGCAGCTAATCCCAGATTACCACTTTTGTGCTATTTAAAAACTGTATTTGCCTCTTTCCGGCCAATAATTCTTTTTTCCGTAACTTGTATTTCATTGCTTTCAGCATAGAAGGACCAGACGATCATTTTGTTACCAACATGCAAGCGATTACCAGAGAATTTCAAGCAAGTGGTAATGTTACCTATTCTGTAGTTTTATGTTTACTACTTTAAATAAGTTTTGTATTTTAGGCTCTGCAACTCTACCACACGTAACTCCAAACTCAATGCAAACTCAATATGTCCTCATGTAACGCAACTGGTGCTATGTAAAGCGCTCTGATAACCGGTACCTTCAGGTTTGCGCTATATAAAACTCCGTAAAAAAAAAAAATGCATGCTTCAAAAACAAGTTCTTGAAGTCTATTGTCCCTGAGTATCACTTGGTCCCGTTTGGTTGGCTACAAAGTGGTTTTTAAGTTGGGCAGCATTGTCAAGGTCACAGTCTTAGTTTCCAAGTAACAGCAATTATAGCAGCAATGTCCCAATATCAGGTCTTTAGCATACAAACCATAAACATGTATCTTATCATCGAATATCTATTGTACCACTAGGGACTGTTTCAGGAAGTGTTTTCCTCCTCAAATGAGTGGCCTACCTGCCCACATGCCTCTTTTTAAACAATCACACCAACCCCAGCCATTTACAGGGCATGTCATTGCCTTACATTATAAGTTTGAGAATTAATGTTAAAATGAGGTCTAGCATGGTGGCACACATCTAATGAGATGTATGGGTCATAAATATGACTTTGAGATGGGTCAACTCAACCTGTCATCAAATATTTAGTAAAAATGAACTGGGTACTACTGACACCTGGTATTTACAGCCCCTAGACAATGGCCTGATGCTCTAAATAAATCAAAATTATTATTATGTGGTTTGTTTTATTCTCTGTCTAACCTGAACTGTGCATCTTGGCTGCAACACCGTGTAAGGGTTATCCCCTTACCATATCACACCATGGTCAGGCACTTGTGACACAGCTTCTCTCATCTACAGGCCGAAGTTGGGTGCAGCACCCAAGATCTTCTCCTCTGCAGGCTCATGCCAATGTCTCGCTTCATTCTCTTGGGGTACGATGGGGTCCTCGAGAGAGACAATTTTGTTCTTTCTTGTGTGCCGGGCCAGTCGATCCCGCAAAAGATTCTGGGGCCATATCCTCATGCATTTTGGCACCAATACGCTGCATGCAGAAAGGTATTTTTTTAAAGACCAAGGGTAATAAAATGCTGTTTTGTAAATATTATATTTGCATAACCTGTATTATGTGAATATGGAAATCCCTGCGAAATGCCAAATTGAATATTATGTTGGCCACTTTTATTTGATTGTTTGTACATATTCTTTGTCCAATCCAAGATGGTAGAACTACCTCAAACTTACATCACATCCTATTTTACACTATAAAAGGAAATCAAATTCAAGTCCAGTAGCTCCCCAAATTTCCTTGTTTGATTGCTTGTGCCCTGGACTCCATGGATTCTCTACCATCTCCAGGTTCTGCTTGCTGGTTCTTGGTCTTCACCTTGCTGCTTGATCTGGACAGCTGGGAGGTTTTTCTAGTCTCCAGTTTTTTTCACCTCCTGCTGGATAATATTTATTGAGCAATACCAGATTTCCAGTTGTAATCTGGCATCTAGCATTGTCTCTGCTGATAGTAGGCCATTCCTAAGCACGAAGAAGTCTCTCCAAGCATTGCCGAGATGACCTGCTCTAGACACAAGGAATAAAAAGCTGAAACACTGTGCTGGGTTTGAAAAGTGATTGGATATCCTAGCTTGATAATGTGGAGTGAGAAGAACCCAGTGTCTATTATGGGCTGATATTCAATAATCATTTAGTTGATAGAGGGCTCGAATGTAGCAACCAGAAATCTCCCTGTAAGGCCTGCCTCTCAATCCTTAGACCTGCCCCACCCATTTTTATTCATTTTTAAAACTAAGTTAGAAAACGTTTTACAAGCTTAAATTTGGTAAACATTTACTTCTCAGCATTAGTGCCCACTACAGTACACAATGATAGGTACATTAAGTGTTGGTTGATTTTTGTTAAGTGAAAAGAAGTGCTTACTTTATTGATAATGGGCCACTTTCCACAACCCACTCTGACGTCAATTCAATGAGGCATCTTGTGTCTGCCCCACAGCACACTTTGAAGCCAGTAAGTACACAGATAGAAGATGGCACTCCTTTGTAGTTCTCCACTTGCACAAAGCACAAACACTCACCTCACTCACAGATTTAATTATCAGCAACAGCTTGGAATTGGATTTGTATGGAACTGATGTGAAACAATAACAGAGGTGTAGCATGGATTCTGGCGTAGGGTACATGCAGCAGCATTGATGAGATAATATGCTTGGTACGGTACCATAATATTGTGACCAGCACATCTTCTGACAAAAATAGTGTGTCCTAAATATTGCTTACAAACAAATCGCCCAATGAAATTAATAAAATATCCCCACCAAATAGGACAATAGTTGTGCAAATCATTTTAAAGCAAGGATACATGACTGTCAGATGATATATTTACTATCAATATTCCTGTCAGATGATAAATTTACTATCAATATTCTGACATTCAACCAATAGGGTTTTTTAGCATGTGGTGCTCTGCATGCCTACTGCCTTTGGACAGGGTAAACCATGTTCCTGGCACTATTTTGCACAGAACTTGTGTGAAGGAGGTGCTCTTTATTCTTTAAGTTAAAATCATAGTTTTGCTGTGCCAACATTGCCATCTTGATGAGAGGACTCGCTAAACCATGGACGTCAATTAGGGCTGGCAGGTGGAATCAGTGTTGCTGTTTGATGCCCTCAGATTAAAAAGTAAGCAGTAGCAACAAAAACAAAACACAACAGGATTCTAAAAGCCCCATTTGGCGTCTGTTTTTTCCTCTTCCTTTAAATAAAAAAATTGGAAGCAGTTCAGTGGCTAAGAGTGGCACAATGGGTTAAACCTGTAATTGCTTTGTAACAAAGGGTGTGTGATGTTACTTCTAGTCCTTGTACAAAGACACAAAATGTGATGGGAGGAATAGTTGAAAATAGCTATGGTGATCGCTCTGGGTCACATTCCAACCCATTGTTTTCGCCCACAATACGACTCTAGACAGAAGCCACCTTATGCAAATCAGTACTGACTCTAAGAGCTAGATGTAAGAAGCTTATTTCTGCTTGCAAATGGCCTAAGACCAGACAAAAAGCATTTTCTGATCTACCAAACCCAAATAGGGTTTGCGATACGGTGTTAGGAAAGGGCTTGTTTAGGGCATCCCTTCCTAATACCAAATCACAGCAGCATGTAAGAATGTTTTGTTACTGAAATGCGGTCGCAAAACATTTGAATTTTACCAACAACTTCAAGTTGGTGGTAACCGTTCGCAAGTGGGAATAGTAGTACAAACATTTTTGCAGAGCAAGCAGTGGTCCCACAGAACACTACTTGCTCTTAAAAAATGAAAAGAAACTTTTCATTTTCCATTTTTATACCCAACCTGTTTTCCTTTAAGGAAAATGAGCTGCATTTAAAAAAAATATTGCTTTATGTAAAAGCAGTCATGGACATGGTGGTCCTCTTACCCCAGCAGCCCACCATTCCTGTAATTTTTGTGATTCACAATGGGTCACAAATTGTGACCTACCTCAATAATATTCATGAGGTAGGTCGATTTGCGACCCACTAGGAATTGCTAAGTGAAACTCATGGAGATTCATACATTAGGAATAGCGATTACCTAATGGCGATTCGCAGAAAACAGCAATTAGGTAATCGCTATTTACAATACTGATAGATGTGGCCCTTAGTCCTTTAGGGGCCTCACTTGGAAGTTCTGGATGGCCTGTTGCTATGAGGCGGAGGGGCAATACTCATTTGAATAAGACAGGTCTTTGTCTAAAGTGTCATGGTGCGTGAGAAACAATGGACAGGAAAGCGGCCCGAGCAGTCGTCAGTGGCTGAGATTAATTCACACATTCCATCCATCACCTTGTTGTTGTTGCATTTTCGGTACCATGGTATTTGGTAAATTGTAACCCATGCCCCTTTTTAAAGGCCCTGTGCTGTGATTAGGGTCCATCCATGGTATTATCTTTAGTTTAGTGGTAGAAAATGGCTTTATTATCTACAAAATATGTGTACTTGAGCGATCACCTATTCTTTTCACACCACTCTTTAATCTCAGCAAAAATACTGAAAATTACCCTGATATTAGTGGTTTGCATTGTGATACATGTGTTACTAGATAAAGTCAGTGCATTCAGATATTGGAGATTGATGAGAGTTTTATCTCCAAAAATATGTGTAATGTTCAGAAAAAGTCTTCTAAATGTACTTGCCCAGTATTTTAGTGTGAAAACTGAACGTAGGGTCAACCTTGCAAACATATGTAATGTGAGATACTGTCAGCAGATTAGTTCTAGTAGCAAATTCCTTTCAGATGCTACAGACATCAGTTTTTTATTTACAACAAGACATTGTTAGCTCAAACCCTCCCCTTGGATGAAAATTTCACGAAATAGTGCAACTCCAAATTTTGAAAACGTTCCCCCTAGTTTGGGCAGCATGAAATCTTAGAATTTTGCACCTTAGACTAGCAGATAATCTGTTACATGCGGCAACACCTAGGACAGTATGTGATTTTCTTCTGAATTTCACCCTTTATTTAATGTTTACATCAAAGAGGTGCTGGTGAAATAAACACAAAATCAAAAGACGTCATCAAACCCAGAAGTCATAGATAAACAAATGGAAATGTTGAGACAGGGTTGCCTTTCCATCCTTTGATCATCAATACTTCTCTGATCATCCTTAGTATTGTTAATACGCTTTGATGTCCATCTTTGAGAGATCAGAGGGGCTCTGATCTCTTCTCTGAGATGATCATAGTCTATACGGGTCTCACCTGGATCACGTTCACCTTAGCACCACTGTTTTTAGAATTTTCATCGATTCTATGGTTATCATCGCTTGTTATTATAAAAATAATGGAAGAAGAACTAAAAGTCACTTTCTTCTTTGGTCTGTCCCCAACTTTCTGTGACATGACGATCGGTCGGATAGGCCTATCATTCTGAATGGTCGGCCGTCTTTTCAGAGTCCGCTGGAATCTCAGCAGGCGAAAGCACAAGAGTTGCAAAAGGCATCGTCGGAACTGAAATAGGAAAAATACAAAAATAATTTATAAATGACACACATTGCTTTATTCTAGTCAAACATAAAGGTAATGTTGGATCTAGAAAATGTCCCTTACTAAGTATGTGTTTGAATGTTAATTATGGGTTTCAGGTGGTAGGAGCTGAACCCACTTGCTTTCCCCATGGTTCCCCTCACATTGCACTGGCCACCCGTTATGGCTGAGAACATGAAAGGAGCAGCAGGAGAAGAATTTATGCAAGGTTTTGAGCCCGACTTACATTCTGGGCATTCCACACCTTGGCATTCCTACTCAACAGCAGATAGGAGGTTGTTGAGACGTTAAAGCTACAAAAATATGTCAAGGAGTACTTCACTTCATTGGGTGTCAAAAAGCACATGATGCAACTTTTGCTACCCCAGCCTTTTTGGAAAATTGTCATCTGCAACTAAAAATGTACTTTCCCATGAACAGAGGTTAATAGTATCTACTGGGATTCCCCAAGCAGTTTTATATTTAAATGCAATTAAGGATGTTTCTGACATAACTGCCCATACTCAGGTCAGTCAGCCATTGAGAGTGAGGCCCCTTTTACTAGTGTTCTTCATCAGGTGTCACAATTATGATTGTGATTTTATCAATTAGGGAAGGGGTTTAAAAGGCAGCCTTTAGTTGAACAATGTACTGTCTCTCCTGGAAAGCTATGGCTTGCAACTTCCCAAATGAGCAAACTATGCTTCAGTGCTCAAAATTAATCTCTTTGATCAGGTCAGTTCATCTGATCCGAACGAAGGATTTGCAAATGTGTCTTTTTATTTAATCTGTAAAGCCTCCAAGACTGTAAAAGCACTGGGGGTTGGAAACACATAGGGCTTCATTTATGAGAAGTGATGCATCGCTGCGTGAAAGCAGCGATGCGTCACTTCTGAGTGCGCCCTCCTTGCGACACCAATGATGCGTCATATTTATAATATGACGCATCATGTCGCAAGGAAGGACAGATACGTCAGTATAACTGACGTATCTGTTGGCGCAAAAAGTGGCGCATTGCTGGAGTTGTGTCGGAAGCCTGACGCAATTCCAGCAATGGCTTGCCCCATGTGAAAGGGCCTGTGTCACCCTCACACCTTCCATGAGGTAGGCGTAAGGTTTTGACGCACTGGCGTCCTAGAAGTGGCGCAGCGAAATCTCATAGATTTCGCTGCGCCACTCCTACGACCCTTTCTTGCGGGGGTACGCCCACCCTGCATACATTATACCTGGCGCAGGTATAATGTAGCACAGGGGTTTACGAAGTGACGCATCTACCTAGATGCGTCACTTCGTAAATATGGCGCAACATGGCGCATGTTTTACGCCACTGGTGCGTCACAAAAAGTGACGCACCTGTGGCGCAAAAGTGACGCAGGGGCTCATAAATGAGCCCCATAGTCTCGATTCAATAACAGTAGTGAGCAAGTATGCCTGAATCCATGCACAGATTTTATTTTTTATTTATTTAATAATTCTTTTTATTTTTTCCCACAATTACTTCAGATAACAAAAACTCTATTGCCATTCTGTACAAATACTCTGATCAATATTATTCTTAGGATCACTAAAACTAGCTTCTTCATTATCAAGAGAAGTGGAATGCAACCAGTAGAATAGCACCACTCATGGTTTGCTGTCAGAAGTAGCAAAATATTGTATGGGGTATGCATGCCTTTACACCAAAGTCAGTACTGCGATTGCGACGTTATCACACCCTCCTTTACCATGCAAGTCAGTGTATCAGAAGAGAAGGTGTTGGACTTACTATCCATCACCAGTCCAACACCGTGTTCCCTAAAGCATGTCATTGGAATGACTTGCAGGGTTAGAGGAACGCATGTTAACGTCACAGTCGGGGTAGTGATTGTGTTGTAAAGGCAGGTTGTGGGACTGCCTTCGTGGTAAAGGATGTTTTCCAGTGTATGAAAGGATCTACATTTCCAATGTCTTTAAAAAATATATAAAAACTAGAACAATGAAGATACAAGTAGTCCATGGATATACCAAAAGAAACAATAGTACAAAGACCAATAATAAACATTAAAAATAATAAAAAGGAAAAAATATGACATTAGGGTATTTTGTCTGTAGCATTATAGGGAACTTTTATATTAAAAAACGGAATTAAGAACTAAGGGGGTGGGGTGAGATACTACGGTGTCCCTTTTCGAAATAGTCATAAGAAAACTGACAAAGGTTAAGACAAACAACATGAAAATTTGACAGAATAAATGGGGTGCTTAAGTTTATACATTTATTAACATCAGCTTTTACATGTGACAGTTGTACAGTGCTGTATCGGTCTATTCATGAAAATATAGTTCCTTGACAGATATATCTGTTTTTAACCTTCTCTATTCTTATAAGGTTTACAATCTATTGCCAATCACGTTCTCCTCTGTAGCTGAACAAATTCATCTCATTTCCACAGCCTGCTTCTTGTTAAAGTGTCTGCAACATATCTAAGCAATGTCTGTTGTTTATGCAGAACTGATGCAGAAAGCTAGCATTAACCGGCTCCTGACCTTGCTAAATGTAAAACTGGTGTACCAGTATACCTTTCACAGTTCATAGTCAATCACAGTCAGTGGAACCCAGCCAGTCAACACTGACTTAATGCATGACCTAGTTAACTACTCAACCGTCTCTAGCGTTAACTGAAGGCATCACCTTGTTCTACATCGATTCACAAAAGCAAGCTGTATGTATGAACCAGCCATTTCTTTAAAGCCCTTGAATCTATTATTTTATACCACATGATTTGGTTGCCAAACTGCTGTTGACTTCTGGGGTATTTTAAATGCTAACTGTGGCTTTTCTGTTTTAGCGTCATTGCAACCAGTGGTGTTGGAACAGCTTCCAGCGTGGAGGTGCTGCCATCAATGTTACATCACTGAAGTCATAGGGATTGTTAATAATTCAAACGTCACACAAACAACAAGTACAGCAAATGAGCCACTACCATTCAGCGGGAGATTGGTAGGGTGTGGTATGTAACTGATGCCACATTTTGGAGCACCCTGTTATAAATATATTATTAAATCATGGTTTGGTAGCGCATTGCAATTTACAGACAGCACATTTTCCAAGCTGATGCCCCTAAACTCATACTGACATACAGTTTTACTAATAAAATTATATTGTGCACAACAAAAAATGTGGTGAAATATGGATTGAGCACATATTTATCTTTGCACATCAACAAGTAAAGTGTGCTGATTTGTTTTGATCCTATAAAAATCTATGTTTCTATCGCACTTCGGATTTACAATAAAATAGCTTCATTTAAGCTTTCCTAACTGCTGGTAGATATTGAAATATTTATACAGTTTGTTTATAGGTATTTACATTTTGTTCTGTGTTAGCAAGAAATGATATCCTGCAGCCTTTCCTTTCACACCATCAAGATTGCCTCATACCTCACTTTACAAAATCCTCTCAAGATGCAGTTGGAGAATGAAAAACAAACACCAATATTCATGTTAAAAGTATAAGCAGCAATTTGTCGGACATCATAGCCTGACATTCTACCTCAATCTTTGAACTCACAGCAAATGTGACAAGATAAAAGCAAAGTTGAAAGGCATCTTTATTACTCATTCACCTTGGAGCATGATTGTTCTTGGGGTGCTGCAGCACCCTGACACCACTACTTCCTATGATTGCAACTGAAGGGTATATTCACAAGAATGTGTGATGACTACCGCAAGAGTAGCTTAATGCAACTCTCAACATCTCAGCCTATCACGGAAAAATTACACCGTGCGAACCAAGTATTCACAACGCGGCGGTAGCATGCAATAGACAAATGGCCGCGCAAAAATCAACGCCACGCCGCAAAAATGCAAAATGTGAACGCAAAAAATCATGCGATGAGACCAATCACGGTACAAAAAGTAGCGAAAACCAACCACAGGCCTGCAAATCCCACATGTTTGGCAGGAAAATGAACCATAAAAACCACAGAAACAACACACCAGAAACAAGCCAAAGCATGTAGCAACATGGATGCACCCTGACCCAGCGCAGAGGTCAACACAGACCCCACAACCCCCACAGACCACCAGCAAGGAACAACGGGGTCGGGGAAGGCCAAGGAGAAGAGGGAGAGGAAGACGGGGTGCAGACCGCAGGAAAACAAGACCAGCATCACAGAGGTGACAGAACACTACCAGCAACAGACCCACAAGCAGACTATCTTGAATGCAGACGGAGTGTCGAGGAGGCCAATGGAGGAGGCCAAGAGGCGCTGGCATGGCGTGGAAACCTATACCAGGCACAAACCCACTGTCAACAGGAAGGCAGCAATGGCGACAGGAGGTTGGAGTCCTGCGCCACAGGAGAAGCTGGAGGAAATGGAGGCCAGTCATCAGTGTGGAGACGGTGCAAGGAGTAGGGAGTACGGACACATTTCGAGAGGTCCTGACACAATATTAACAGGGTGAGTAACGACCAGGGGCTGGGGGGATGGGGCGAGATGGGCACAATGGCAAACATGCACAACGAGGTGTAGCACACTGCACACCCACAATTACCCTGGATCATGTCCCTCATCCCCTTGGCACACTGCAGCACACACACATATCAAGAACAGCACACCTCCATTGACGACAACGTGGTACAATGCGCAAAGCCGACACGCCAGAACAGAGGACACAACTTGCTCCGCACATGCACAGAAACATGCCTACTACATCTGACAGAGCAGGAAACTGTGAAATGGAAATGCACGAGTACTATCTCACATCCGTCATGTAGTCCAAATGTACACTGTCCCGCAGCAGTATTCAGCACCCCCAAACAGTCACAATGTACATTGTCATACAGTCTGCATGAACAACCAGAACAATGCGCCAACATACATGTCAACACAATGTCAACATTCATCTCCCCTTCACATTGCAGACGGGCACACAACACCTTCAGCAGAGCACAGAAGACAACATATCTGTGATGCCAGAGAGGACCTCCACACCTCTGACACCAACGCCCTACTACAGCCTATGGACATCCCACGCACCCCACCACCAGGACCCGGGCAGCCAAGCTACTCAGAGGAGAACACAGAGCCTGCAACAGACCACACAGCAGGAAGCACCCGCAAGCACAGCTGGCTCACGACACTTCACCCACCCACTCCAATGCCATGTGTCTGCACGCCAAAAGGAGGTGGCCGAACTGGTGTGGGTGGGGTCCGAACCCATGGAAGGCGCACTATATCACATACGTTGGTGTCTATTACCCTTCAGGGACCACCTACACCCCACAAAGGAGACCCACACTGCCATAGATACACATGCAGATGCACATTCACAGTACAGAACCACGCCCAGGGGCACGCAAACAGCAGTCACACACCCACGTTAGCTCTGCGTATGACAGCCCAGGCCACTCCCCTTAAGAATTGAGTGGGTGACGACAAAGCTACATGTCCAAGCTCTAGCCCGCTGCCTGCGGTGACATGTCTGCATCCGCTGTACACAGCAAAATGTAATGTCGTAGGGCCCTGTGCCCTCATGCATACAACAAGACCACAGGGACACATGCAGATACTATGTTGAACTGGCTATGGCCACGTGTGTCCCCGGCCTCTTTATTGGCAGGGCCACATGTACAGTGACGCCCGTGCTGGATGTGTGTGGGGTGAGTGTAAGCCAGCACACACAGAGTGCTTGGTGCTCGCAACCACTAGAACAGTGGACACCAGTGCAACGGAAACTGAAAACACCTGCATAACAGAGTCAACTGCTGAGCAACACGGAGGGAGCCAGCGAAAGTCCAGAGGACACCCAACATGCAAACAGAAGTGTCCGTGAGTTGGCGTGCACTGAGGTTGGGGCACTACAGCTGAGCGTGCCTATGTAAAGAAAAAGTTTTGGATTGTGTCCCGTCACGATATTCCTGATGCAGATGCAGTGGGGTGTGTTAGACTACATCAACTTCCTCATAAATGTCACAGGTCTCCCACACTGCTTGAGGTGAGATTGCTGCACAACCTCTCCACAGCACAAAACTCAATCAGTAACAGACGATGGCTTGCGGTGCACTGAGTCAGTGGCACCTGGAGTGCCGAGCAGGGTATCAGTCTGATGATGGCATCCCCGACAGGTGTGAGCAACTCCGCAAGTCTGTCAGGACCACCGTTTCGACTCTGGCAGATGGCGGTTGGAGGTGGTCCTGGTGGTGGTGGCGTGTGCCTCCTGCGGTGATGTGATGTCTGGGCCTGTCAGGACTCGATTTGATGTGTGAGCCTGGGTGGACTGCAGTTGAGGCCAGAGGCAGCGGACAACACAGGGCCACAGACACATGGCGCTGATGACCCTAAGGCCATTGCCTCAGAGGCCATCCAATATCTCAGAAGAAGGGGTCCCAGACATGACCAGCACAGAGTTAGTAGCCCCGGATGCACTGCGGCCGGCACAGGCACCCAGCCACGGGAAGGTGGCTTACAGTGCAGTCAGATGGGCCATGCGACCTGAGCGGGTCCTCATCAATGTCCGAGGTGTATGTTGCAGAGGGTTGCGGGGGACAGTGGAAGATGTCCTCCAGGGCATGATGCAGAGGATGGAAGCTGTCTGGAAGCAGCAAATGGAGGGGCGGAATGCCACAGCCTCGTTTTGCCACAAAGTCAGTATCACCGCCATGATGGCGACGACAACCCCTAGTCCACGGACTCAGTTGCCACCAAAGTCCAACCAGAAAGTGTCCATGGGTCTCGGGGTATAGACATAGTGGCACAGGGGCTGAAAGGGGATGCAGTCTGCGATAAGGCCTGTACAATGACATCAAGTCAGCCATAAATAAACCAAGGCTGAATTTGAAAGTGTGTGTGACCTATTCGACCGCAGTGTAAGCCGGGGGCAGCGTTCAGCAAGACCCACAGCCATGTGTCGTTGGGATGCTATGCACATGGTTGCTGCCACCTGACCAAAGGGAGTACAGTGAAGTAAAATCTTCCTTTTTGTGCGTACACAGACAGTGTATGATCAAGACTCAGTTCCAAATGTGTGACCTACTTGTCCATAGTGTGGGCCGAAGTCAATAGTCAGCAGGGGACCACACCCACCTGTCGTTGGCTTGCGAGGCACAGAGTCAGTGACACCAGGGCAGTTGTCGGTAGTGTTCGATCACCTTCGTAACGATGATCCTATTCCCTCCGGACTGCAACACGTCATCCTCTTACGCCTCTCCTTGTGTGCGATGAAATGTATTCTGCCTTTGAATAATCAATGTTCAGTTCCAATTCTGTGCCCTACTCGTGCGCAGCATAGGCCGAGGGCAGCAGTCCGCCTAGGCCCACAGACACGTGTGGTTGTAATGCTATGCACAGACTTGGTGGCACCACATCGAAGGGAGTATAGTGACATGAACTCTGCCTTAAATAATGTTCACTGCCATGGTGTAATCAAGACTCAGTTCCAAATGTGTGACCAACTGTACCGTGGTGTAGGCCGGAGACGGCAGTAGAGTACGTCAATGAGAAAGTACTAAAGCAGGCCTGTGTCGTGGAGGCCTTGATGGTCTGAGGAGGCTGCAAAGGTCGTGGGCCTCTGCATTGGAGCCTGCGCAGGCACGTGGTGGGCCCTCTTTGACACACGCCTGTGTCAGAAGGTGATCAGTGTGGTCTAGCTGCTCAGGGGCGGGCCTGACGGGTTCAGGGTCCAGTGGGCCGGGGTACGGCAGGCACACAGGATCGCAGGCAACTCCGCTCAGGAGGACGGCATCGGCCTCGTGGCGTGGTGAGAGGCGCCGCCCTGGCAGAGACGTTGGGCTTTCCAGAAGAGGACCACGCCCAGGGCTACGTGCTTTTTATTCACACCCCTACGCTGGCCTGGCGTACGCCGGACCATCCCACTCTGCTCACGCTTACGGGGGCGACGTAACTGGCAACATTTTCCCAAACTCCCCCACTGGCTGGGGTGACATGTTTACGTTCACTGTCCACTACACTCCATACGCCAGAGGTGTATGTCGCCTTGGATATGGGGGTGTTCTGCATACTGCGGTCTGTCCAGCACATCTCCGCCACTCTTGGCATTGTGCACTTTCCCAATCATGGTTCTCCTGAATCCTTCACACATGCCTGGTTGCCACCTCTGCCCACAGGGGAGGCGGTGGGTGTTGTGGCCCTCTTGGGTGACTGGGCCGCATGACCGGTGGCTCCATGGCATTTGTTGCCCTTCCGATGTGGCTGTGGGCTGGGCTCCCTTTTGTGGTGCAGGCTGCCGTCCGCCTTTGCACCAGGTCAGAGCAGGTATTATTTTCCTGCTGCTAACGCGCCTTATCACCTGTTTTGTGTTCTTATCGCAGTTGTGGCTGGTCGTTGTGAATGTTGTGGGGTGGTGTTGTCGCTGCTTTTTGCACGGGAATGCCTACTCTGCATCTCGTTAGCGATAGTTGCGGGGTCATCTGTGGCGATGTTGTTTGCGGCTGCTATCGCAGGTAAACTGGTGCTGTGGGATGTTAACACCAGCTTGTGATTGGGACGATAAGTTTATCGCAACATTGGCTGCGATAAAGTGCAGTTAACTCTGCGATAGATCCTTGTGAATATGCCCTTGAGTGTCTAGGAAAGTGGAAAACACTGTCTTCTGTTTCATTTACTCTAAGAACTTGTCAGCCTGAGTCTGATCAAGGCTGTGCCCCTGCTCCCCCTGCTGGTCTCCTATGTCCCATAAATAAAATAGTACCTTTCTACTCATGAATATGTAGATCACTGGGTTATAAACAGTGCTGGATTTGGCAAAGAAAGAAGGGATAATAGCTGCCGTGGGAGTGATGAGGCTGCTGTGGCCGGTTGCCACCAGGAGGGAGACTACAGCATAGGGCATCCAGCAGACGAGGAAGGTGGAAATCATGAGAAAGCACATCTTAGCCACTTTCTTCTCATATCTTAAAATTCTGATTACTTGAACAGTCTGGAGTTCCTGGACACAACGAAGCTGTAAAAAGAAAAAGAGAAAATGCTAATATCTCAAAGCTGTATGCCATAATATCAACCAAAATAACATCAAAGTGCAATAATATTGACTACTAACTATTGACTTGCACACTGTTGTCAAAGTAAGAATACAAACCAAGTTCCAGATGTGCAATACCAACACCACATCAACTCACCTTGACAATATTGTGCAAGTCGACATCTTGCAGATTATATTATTATAAGTCTATATTTCAGTGTCAATATTTAGGTAGTATACTATTCCTGCAACAGCTATTGCAATGGTGTGTTTGGAGGTTTGCCCACAAGAATGATGCACAAACCTGTGCTTAATTTGAGTCGGTGGTTTCCAGTGCACGGCACTGGCACTTAATTCTTAGCACCAGCAGTTGTGACAGTCTACCACATGGTGGAGCTGTCTGCCAAATTTGAGTATAAACACAACAACAGCTAATTTAATATGCACGTCCCTTTGGCACAGAGGACTGTGGCAGAAAGGGGCATATTTACAAGGTGGGGTTAAGCCACGCTAAGTGGTTTAGCGCCACTTGTAAATATGGGAAACGGTGCAATGCCACCAGAGTGTCAATAAAAGTGACGCGCCGGTGGCGATAGGGGCTTGTAAATATACCCCTTAATCTTTTACAAATTAACCAGTGACACACATGCCAAAGAACGTAAAACTACACCTCTAGACTAATTTTTTTCTTTAAAAGTTTGGATAACATCTCACATGCAATAATTTACTTGTACTGCCTTCGGGTGAAATAAGGGGTTAATTTTAAAATGCTTGTCTGGCCCAAACGCTTTACCTAAGAAAGCTCCTGAGTAGCTTTCTAAACAGTTTCTTTCTTACCGTTCGAGTGGTGCTTAAGGTTTCCTCCCTGCACCGTTTGCCATTACTTCCGCCCAGATACAATTGGTTTATTTGAAGATCCCTGCACTTTAATGACTCCTACCTTTAGAATTCATTGTTTTTGGCTTTAAGATATCACTTTAAAATATTTTATGCACGGCTGAGTACAAGTATTTTCCAACAACAATTGGTCCTTCAATAAGTTTAAGTATGTTATTCGTTGTTCACATTTACTCTTCCTTCCAGTTGCCATAAGTGCTCTGATGCAGACTTTGGTCACAGTAACCAGTGCTTAATTTGAGCTGGTGTTTACAAGTTGGGCCCACAGGCAATCATTTTTGGGGACTGGTACTTATTTTACCTCATCAGACACTGACCCTGTGCAAGTGGTGAGAAAAACACAGGAGTGTGAAAGAAGGAGGAAGAGAAACACAGAAAAAAACGTGAACACCTGAGAAAGCTTGAATTTGCAAAAGTGAAGTAAAGGGGCAGGGCCTATCGGATGGTTGAAAAAGAGGCATGAGGTAGAATCAAGACTACATAGCCTTTGAATTTGACACCTCAACCTTTGATAGCTCAGATCACGGGCTTCTGAACAAAACTTTGGGTTCTGACACTTCTTATTTAGCAAATTAGGTACTGGCACTAGCACTTTACAAAAACACAAATACATATTTAGCTTTTAGGTTGTACTTAAGTAATTTAAAGATTTTTTGAACCCCAGCATTGGAGGCTGGCTTTCTTTCATACATGTGCATCACGAAAATCCGTCTATATCCCACCAAGTGATCAAAGTAAGTGAACCCTATCCCAGCCCTTCTCTCTTGTACTCCGATGGCTTGGGGTGTTCTCGCCTCAAGGCATTTTGAAAACAATGACAAAATGGTGCAATGTACTGCACAGTTTTCTAGGGTAATTGGTTAAGATTAAATATGTTTACCATTCTGAACTGTTGAGTAAGTCTGAAGGAGTTTGGGGCTACCCACAAAAAATCCATGGTTCAAACTTTGCATTTTAAAGTAGAATTTTCCAAAGAAACAACAAATGGCTGCAGGTTTAACAGGAAGTTTATATAGTTGGGTTTTTATAGACCTCTGACAACATTTACAAATCTCCCCATCATGTTCAAATGTTCACCTTTCTATTTGCTGACTCTTTGGTTGCCTTCTAAGGGTTTTCTTATCACTTGTTCAACTTCCCTTATTCTCCTTTCATTGCTTGCACCATGCTACAACCGTTCTTCAGATTGGGACTACTTCTAACTGAGAAAGGCTAATTTGTTGACTTCATGGCTCATGTACCATTTGCAATATCAAATCACATTAGCTGTTATTAGGTTAAATATTTTTTTAAAAAACAGTTAAACCATTCAGTAGTATTTTTGCTCTAAAATAAATAAATCCCCAAAAAGAATGAGAGCAGGTCGAGCATTACCATCAGAACTGAACTCAAAAGCCATTTCGCTAGCAAAGACTACAAACCTTAAAAAATAAATTACTCAAACAACTGTATTTTGACACCAAAAGAGATGGTCATTTGATGAGCACATGAATCACTGTTTGCACAATTACATTTGTACAGAACCAGCCTTTTCCTGCTCGGGTGAAATGTTTCACACAACACTCTTTTAAAGACTTGTGAATTGTAGTTGTGGCACCTGAAAATTTCTATACCTGAGACCTGGTCGGCTCAATGGATATCTTTTTACACTTGTAAGAAAGCAGATTCTAGCCAATTAAAAAACCCTGTTTTTCGTGTCCTGGGCCTCTGGCTTTTGGACCTTCGGGGGAAGAAAGCCTTACTAATGGAGCCTCACGCACTGTAGACTCTATGATAAAAGGAATTTGAGGCTATTTTTTTAAATAAGGTCCACCGCTGCACAGCTGAGGTAACAGGTGTTGTGCAGATTAGACTTGGAACACGTGTACACACTCGTGTGCAGCCTCAAAGACTCAGCCTGGTATCTGGACACAGATAGCATTGTTACAGAAGAGGTCTTTGATTGAATCGGCTGTGACCTGCTAAGGACTTAAATTCAATTGGGAATCCGAAAACAAATGTTCCCTTTCTATTTATCTGAAGTGTAAATATCTGTAGTGCTTAATCTGTTTGGCACTTGAAACAGGGGCCGGAGGAGCATCGCCCCACTGCTCTCAGAGCAGGAAAAATAAAATGATAATAACTTTGTTATTATCATTTTATTTTTCGTAGGTCAGGTCGGGACTAGTGGCACAGGGGGAGGAGTGGTTTGCACACTCCAAGTGTGCATGACTGTTTGGCCGGCTGTCTTGTGCCGGCCAAACAGTCATGCACGTTTTGCATGGTCCCCACCACGCTGCATTACACAACCTGGTGCGGAACATGCCTAGGCTTCCATTCCCAGTTTCAGGGCCGAACCATGGTGCTCAGACGAATGACAACGCTGCATTGCAGCATTGTGATTGGCTTGGTGGAGGGAGCCTGTGTGCTTCCTGGTTCCGGCCACGGGTAGACAAAGAGGGATGACAGAGGAGAGATGCAGCGAGAGGTAAGTGTTTCTTTAATTTTTTATTTTGTACACCCCACCTCTCCACTTTCGTTCCCTGCCAACCACTACTGACCTTACTTGAGCTTCCCTAACCATTACCCCCGGTCCCTCCTGTCCTCGTCCCATTCCTTACTAATTGGAGATGACCATCTCCACGACAGAAAAAAAGAAAAGGAGCATGCTGGGATACCCAACCCACTCCCTCCCACTGGGAGTACATAAGCGGTACCAGCCCAGCATGCAGCCTGTTCTTTTTTTCTGTCTTCCGACAGAATGGGACGTGTTTGGGTCTTACCTGCTGGTTTCTTCTCTGGATGTCTCATCGGGGCTGCTGGGCTGTCCTCGCCTTCCTCTTCCGCATTCTCCTGGCCTGCCTGGCTTGCCAGGAGCCGCATTGCTTTGACGCCCGGCCCTTTTGTGGCTGGGGCGCCGTTCCTTCCGGTCTCTTCCGGGTTGCAGTGCGCGTCTCCCTGTGGCTTGGCCGGTCTGGAGGACGTGCTGCTGCGGCTGTTTGGCGGGTTCTGGTGCTCTGCTGGGCGCTGCTCCTAGTCTCCTGCCTGGAGTTTGGTTCCTGTTCGTTCCCTGTCTTCCTGGGATTTGGTGTTGGATGGCTGGCATCGGGCGCAGTGTGGCTAGCGGTGGTACGATGGCTGGTTACCGGCTGGGGCGTGAGTACCGCACAGCGGTTTTTCTGTTTTGCTCCTTTGTGCCGTGTATTGCTGGCCTTAATGGACGTGCTGGCTGCCTTTCTTCTGAGTGTGACAGGCTCTGGGCAGGCCTTGTGGTGCGGAGGTTCTCCAAGCTGGAGGTCCTGGCTGTGGCCTCGGAGGCCGTTTCTGAAGGACTGGTTTCATGGTGCGCGCCTGGGGTGGCTGTTGGGGGGGGGGGCGATGTGCTTGTGGTGCGCTCTTCCTGCCCCCTTGGTGAGTGCCGCATAGTGGTTTTCCTTTTTTTCTCCTGTATCTAGGTTTACCTGTTGGGGGTTATATAATGCAACCCCTACTCTCATGTGTGCTCTCTACATTTGTATATGGTGTTGTGTGGTGCCTCGGTCGTGCTAGGTGTTCCATCAACAGTAGTTTGGCCGTACTAGGGGGCTGCCAGGTTCGGCACGGCCCTCTTCCCCCGCTACTGTGCACACTTCCATTTTTGGTACGGCCTGCTGGTTGTTGTTTCCTCTTCCTCTGCAGGTTCCATGTTCGACCTGCAGCCTTCCTGGCCTGTGCGCACTTGCTCTCGTCTGGTCTCCGTCGTTGTGGAGCGTCAGGCCTGGGTGGTGCCTGGCTGGGGGACCGCTTTGGGGTACCTGGTGCTGTGGTTGTCCGAGTGCTTCCATGGTTGTCGGGCTGTCTTGGCTCCGGCCTTGTCCCTGCGTGCCCCTGGTCTTGTCTGCTTTCGCTGGTGGGTGGGGTTCAGGTCTGGTTCTTTCCTGGTTGGGTGTTCGCTTGCGGCTCTGGCTGGTGTGTCCTCCCCAGTGCTTCTGTTGCTGCCACCCTGTGCGCCTCGACCCCTGGGGATGGTCGTGGTTTGGTCCCAGGGCCTCCTCATTGCGCTGCTTGCTCTCTGCTCTGGCGCTGGGTTTGGCTGATCTCCCTGTTCCCTTGCCTTCTGGGTTCCTTGCTTTCTTCCGGTGCTGTTGGTTCCCGTCGTCCTCGGGTCTCTCCGGGTGCTGGTGGGTTCCTGCTGGGACTTCTCTTTGCTGGCTCCTGTTCCTGCGTGCAGGCCCTATGTGCTTGGATGGTTACGTGTGGTCCATTTGCTGTCTCAGTCCGGGGCCCTTGGTTCTCTGCCTCCGCTGCCCCCAGCTCCCAGGCACCTGGCCGTCCTTCGGCGTCTTCGGCTGGCTGCTACGTTGGCTTCCCTGCCTTCGCTGTTCTGTCTTGGGCCTTGGTTTCCCCTTTGTCGCTGCCCTTTTTGGGGGGGGGGGGTTCTGCCTTGGGGGTTCCTTCGGTACTTCCTCCGTGACTTGTGTATTCCCTGGCCTTATGGCTTCTCGCTTGCTCGGTGCTTGTTGCTGGTTGGCGTCTGGGCTGGGGTCGGTCCCTGTGGGTCTGCTGTTGGCCTGTCCTCTTGGTGCTTGCCGCCTGGCGGTTTCTTGCTGTGTATGTGCTGGCCTGCGGCCTTGGCTTCTGTTGTGCCCGCGCCCACCCTGTGGTTTGGCCAGGTCGGCTTTGGTTCCTCCCTGGGGTGGTGTCTGCTTGCTGGGCCGTGGCTCGCTTTGGGCGGTCTCTCCCGGGGTTTATTGGCTTCTTCTTGTGGCCTCTTTGCTCTGTCCTCTGGACCTCTGGCCGTCCTGCCCTGCGGTCTACTGTTGTCCCTGGTGGGTGCCTGGTTTGGGATGCGCCTGGGTTTGCCTGTTGCTATTGCCTGTTTTGGTCTCCCCTGGCTGCTTGTCGCTGGTGCCTTGCGGTTCTTGGGCTTCCTTCGACTGCCTGCAGCCCTTCCGCCCCTTGGTTCCTGCCCTTCTGTGGGTTCGGGGCGGGTGCGTGCCTGTCTGGGTGCCTGCCTGCCTGCGGTTTTCGCAGTTGGGCGCTTCTTGGTTCCTTCCGGGTGCTTTTGCTTGCCCTGTGCTCGGGGTGTCTGCCTTCCGCTGGGTTCTCCCCCTTGTTTTCCATGGAGGGGGCTGTTGTGCCCTCCCTCTGTCCTGGTTTGCCTTGGCCTTGTTGGGCTTTTGGCTCTGATGCTGTGCTGGTTGGAGCCCTGGTGGGTTCCTACTGGTGTTGGGTTTGCTTTTCGACTGCTGCCAGGGTTGCTGGGGTTTGGTTTCTGGTTGTGGTTTCCTTCCCCCCTCTTGTGTTTTCCTTGCTGGCTTATTGGGGTTTGGGCTTGCCTTCTCGCCTGCCGCTCCGTTTACCTCCTGTGGTGGCTGGGGTTCATAGGTCTTCCTTGGCCTCTGCCTTGGGTGGCCTCTTGTTCTTCGAGTGCCCGGCTCTTGTGCCCTGCCCTGTTTGCTGTGCCCTTTCCCTGCTTATGGGTGTTGGGTGGCGGCCTCCCCTGATGTGTGGGCCGCTTTGCTGCTTCCCGCCCCTCTCGCTCCGCTTTGGGTTGCTGTTGGCTTTGCCTCGGGTCTGGGGCTCTGGCCTTTTCCCTTTGGGGGCCTGTTGTGGCCCTGTGCTCCTGCGTGGGCTGTTTTCGGCCTATGGTGTCTGGGGCCCTTGCTCTCTTGTTGGCTCTGGGGTGTTCCTTCTCCCCTTGTTTGTGCCTTTGGCTTCTCCGGGCTCCTCTCCTTTGTTTTTGGTGCCTGGGTTGTTCCGGTGTGCTCTGGGGGCCTGGGCTCTGCCTCTGTTGGTTTTGCCCTTGCGGTCCCTTTGTTTGGCCTCCCGTTTGCTTGTGCGTTTGGGTCGCTGGTGCGCCTCTGGGCTTGGTTGTGTCGGGCTTTATGCTGTGGGGCCCTTGTTTGCTTGGGGTCCTCTTTTGGTCCCTGCTTGGGTCCTTTCCTGGCCGCTCGTTCGCTTGGGCTTTGTCGGGGTCCTGGGCTGGTCTTCTGTCCTTTCCGGTGCCGCTCCCTTCGGCTGGCTGTCACCCTGGGTCCGTTGTGTTGGCTCTGGGCTCTCTTCCTCTGCTTCTCCGCTCTCTGGTTGGCCTGGCTGAGGTCGGCTGCTGTGCCTTTCCCTGTGCCCCTTCTTGGTTGGGGGTTCTTTTTGCCTCTCCTCCCAGGTCCTGGTGGTGCTGTGTTGTGTGCCTCCTGGCTGGCTGGCCTGCCGGTTCTCTGGCTGGCTTTTTGGGGTTGGGCTATTGGCTTCATTGTTGGTATTTCCTGTATAGCCCTTCTGCCTCTTGGGGTTCGCCTTCAGTGGTTCCTTGGTGTCCTCCTTTCTCCTCCTGGCGGTTGGTCGGCTCTTGGTTGGTGTGGTTTCCTCCTTTCCAGTTCTGGGGTTTTGGTTTCCCCGGTTCCGTGTGGGGCCTCTGTTGTTGTCTTTCTTGGTTGTGCCCTGGTTTTTGCTGGGTCTGTTTCGGGTTGAGCCTCTTTGCTCTCCCTGGCCACTGTTGGGCGGGTTGCTGGGCTTCTTGTCCCGGTGTCTCCTGCTTTGGGGGTGTGCCTCGGGCCTGCCTAATGCTTGTACCCCGGATTCTTCTCCCGGTGGGGTGGCCTTTTGGTTGCTGCGGCTCCTCGGTGTCTCTGCTGGGGTTGGCCATTGATCGGTCATGCCTGTGGCCTTGTCCTTCGGTGGGTTTCTGGCCTCTGGGTTCCCTGTTGCTGCTGTTGTCAGCGGGGGTCCTTGCTTGGGTTCCCTGCCCCTTCTCTTCCTGGCTGTTCCTCTGGGTGGGTGCCTGTTTTCTTGTCCGGTTCTGCCCTCTTTGTGGCTCTGCTGGTGGCTTCCCCTGGTGTGTTCAGGTGGTCCTGTGGTTGGTCGTGTCTTGCCTCTGCTTTGTTCCTTCCTGGGTCTTCGGCCCTGCCGCCCTGTGCGGTTTGTTCTCTTCTGCTCTTGGCCTTTGGGCTGGGTTGGCATGTTTGTTCCCTGGTTGGGTGGCTGCCTGGTGGTGCCTGAGTCCGGGGTCTTCGCCCTTGGGAGTTTCTCCCTGGTCGGTTGCCCTTTCTGGCTCCGTTTCTCCATTGGGGCACGCCCACTTCTCCTGGTCTTCCTTTGGTCATTTGGGGGGGGGTTGGTTTTGGCCCCTCTGGTTGCTCCCTTGGGGGCTTGGCTCTGCATGTGTGGCCTCTTTCTGGCTTGCCTGGGGGGGATTCTTGTGTTTTTTTCTCTGGTCGTCCCCTGCTGGTTTTGGGGGTCTGTCTGCTTGGTTGGGGGCGTGATCGGTTGTGTGCGCCTTCCTGCTTTTTTCTCCTTCTTGGGGCTCTTTTTGCTCCTGTGGGGTGCCATTTTTCGGTCTGGTGCCCTTGGCGTTGGTGGGGTTCCAGAAGGCCGGGTTCTCTGCTTTGGTATTCTCAAATTAGTAAGGAATGGGACGAGGACAGGAGGGACCGGGGGTTAATGTCCTATTACTTACCGGTAATCTTCATTACTCCTGGTCCCGTTGTCCTCGTCCCATTCCTTACACCCCACCCTCCCGCCCTGGCGGCTGGCCTTCCGGTTGTTGGCTTGGTGTTTTCAGGCTGCATGCTGGGCTGGTACCGCTTATGTACTACCAGTGGGCGGGAGTGGGTTGGGTATCCCAGCATGCTCCTTTTCTTTTTTTCTGTCGTGGAGATGGTCATCTCCAATTAGTAAGGAATGGGACGAGGACAACGGGACCAGGAGTAATGAAGATTACCGGTAAGTAATAGGACATTCCTGGGTCATAACCAATGTTCCCTCTAACTTTGTTTCCTGTGTGTGCGGCACTGAGCGGTCTCTTTGCACTGCAATTAAGGCTGCTTGCACCAAAGTGATGCAACAATTCACTATGTAAGCGAGTGTAGCATATGATCTACCAAAACCAGTGATGTGTAACACTCCAAAGAATTGATTTAAATCAGCTAAAAAAGGTGGGTGTTCATTAATTTTAGCTGCATGCAATAGTCACCTTTGACGGAGTTCACTAATTTCATGGTATCAAGGACTAAAGTAGCCTCACGTGAACCTCAAAGATGACATGTGTAACTGACTCCAGTACCACCTGTACTCCACAAGCACAGAAAAGACAGGGCTTAAAAATTTGTACTGGGCGGAAGGTGACTTATATAACCTAGAGAATGTGCAAAGCTGTCTGACAGGTTGGGTGCTCGTAAAATGCTTATGCAGCAAAACTGCTGCTCCAAAGTGTCACTAGACCACAGAATGTTAGTGGTCACAATATTTCTACTCATGAGAGGATATGAAAGTTACCATTGAAGTTGCCATGTAGTCAGCCAGTTTTGTTTTACTTGAAGTGGGTTTGTAAAGATACACTTAAATCGAAATAACTGCATACCTCTTGACTTTTCTCTTAGCACTATCTTAGTGGGATGACATAGAAATGTTCTGAGATAATGTGATATTAACATAGAAGAATGCATGGGAAATCCAGATGGCAACTCAGATACATGCCAATATTTGATAAAGAGAAGAAGTCATAAGCAGTGCATTGCAGGGGCATACGTTCTAGTTAGCTCAGGTGACTATAACTGCTGAATTTCTCTGGTTTTCTATGAGTGAAATCTGTGCCTAAACATAACCTCTATGCAACCTTTGGGTTTTTTTCAACAGATTTTTAAGGTTTTTTAAATTCTATTTCCTAACTATAATGTCTCTGTAACCTTTGTTTTTCAAGTGGATTTCTATGTTTTTTAAATTCTATTTCCTAACTATACCACCCCTGCAACCTTTGGTATTTTAAGTGAATTTCTAAGTTTTTTTTTGCTTTTTTTCTAACTGAAACTTCTAACTTTTGAAAGTGATTATGTGAATGAGTGGGTGTGTGAGTGTGTGAGTGTCTCAATGGGTGTGTGACTAAGTGTGTGAGTGTCTGAGTGGGTCTGGGTGTACCTGGGTAAGTGTCTCACTGGGTGTGTGACTGGATGTGTGAGAGTCTGACTGGGTCTGTGAGTGTGTGCATGAGTGTCTCAGGGGATGCATGAGTGTCTAAGTAGATCTGTGAGTTAGTGCATGAGTGTCTGAGTGGGTCTGTGAGTGGATGCTTTAGTCTGTGAGCGGGTATGTGAGTGGGTGCATGAGCCTCTGAGTGGTCTGTGCAGTGAGTGGGTGCACGAGTGTCTAAGTGGGTCTGTGAGTGGGTGAGTGAGTGTCTCTGTGGGTCTATAAGTGGGTAAGTGGGTCCTTAAGTGGGTTTGTGAATTGCCAGGCTGTTATGAACCCCAATATAGGCCTAAATAGCTAAATGACCTTTCACCTACATTTACCCTACCTTGTTCTGCATGTCTGCTTTAGCACTGACCTTTTACCCAGTTATGTGCTGAACACATTACAATTGGTTTCGTTGAAACTAGCCTCATTTATTAAGCATGAGGATTCTTAGAAAATTCTCCTGCACATGACGTACATAACCGGATTAACATACTCTGTATAAAAGTCATGGTCATCTTCATCCTAGGGCGAAAGACCTACTTTGCATAATTGCAGGCATTGATTGAGGCTCATTTACTACTCATAACATATCGATTGTGTTAGGAACCCTTAGGCTATCTTGATTGTATAAAAGAACCATACCGTAGCTAGATAGTGAGAGGAGCAGCTTCCATGCTGACACAAGACACTGGGGTCCCGGCATGCAGAAGCTCCAGCACACAGTAGTCTGAGATCCCTTGCAGGGTGTCCAACTGGAGACCCATACGGGGACCTTCATTCTCTCCCATCAGGTAATGTAGTTGGCTTTTTCTTAAGAGATGCTTGGCTTTACACCCACATACATGATAGGCACACTTAGGTACACTTAGATAGGGTCCGCATAAATAGGAGTAAACTCGATTACTGTCATGTAAATATATGCCTGCATATATTCACTGTTTTAGCACCATGGTAGAATTATACATTATATTTACTCTGTTGGTGCTTGTAATCTCTTACATTAGCTTCTGTCTATTGATTGTTGCAATGCATATGTTTTATACTAGAATGGCGCTGGTTCAATGAATGATTATTGAAAACGTCCCCAACGTTTATTCTGTGTATCTCTCTGAGGCTATATGTGCACGATTGACTGAGCAAAAGGTACTATACTGCTTCCACAATCCCTGATGGATCAAGGGTTGTCATGTTCAATGGTTGCCAGAAAATATTCGCTCCTTGGTAAGGTTAGGGGGCTTATAGTGGCACTGTTAGCTAGCTGGTCTAAAGGCTAACATATCCTCTGGGAGTGTCCAAATCAGTCTCAACACCAATCCCTTAATTTATATTTTCGAAACGCGCAGATCCAATGTATTTTTAGGAACTACATGACAAGGCCACATTTTAACCCATTCTACAGTGCCTGGCATTAATTCAATAGGGGAGGGGTACTGAGCGCCCCCCCTCCCTGGGCCGTTTTCATCCCTGGGGACCCCATTACCCAGGACCAAACCATAAACAAATGGATGATGGGGGGGCAAGGTGGCCCCCCTCCTTGGGACCGGCCTTTCATTTTTTAATTTAGATTAGGGGAGGGGGCGCACATCCCCACTCCTCTGGCCTATATCAGACACTGGGACCCCATCCCCTGGGGCTCGGCCATTAACAAATTAGGGAAGGGGCTGCCTGGCTTCCCCCCAGGCCGATTTCAGCCTTAGGGATCCCATCCCTGTGGCTTGTCTGCAAAAGTGTGAAAGGTTGGCCACTTGACCCTCCGTTCCCTGGCCAATTTATGCCCCAGGGACCCCATCCCCCGGGGCCCAGCCAGTACATAATAGGGAGGGGCTCACACAGCCCCCCTTGCCGATATTTTGGCCCTGGGACCTCATCCCCTAGGGCCTGCCTTTTTGCAATGGGGGAGGGGGGCCGCACAGCTCCTTCCCCATGCTAATTTTGACACCCGGGACTCCATCAACCAGGGGCCTGGCCCTGGTTTCCTGGGTGCCGCCAGGGCACCCAGCATGCAATAGGAACAAGGGGGGAGCCTGAAGGCCCCCGCAGTCCATGCTGGATTACCCGCCTCCAGCAGGACTGGTATAGATTTCACACACATGTAGCTGCTGAACATGCAGCTCCCTGAGTGTGAAAGGTATCTATTTGAGTGTTTGCTCTGACATGTTGGGAGCTGTCAAAGCTCCCGCCAAGCCACAGCAAACAACTATGTCCCAGGGTTGGGCACACCAGGACATAGAAGGAGACGACCCTGGGGGTGGTGGTCCCTAGGGCCATTTTGGGCTTCAGGATGGGGGCTGTATGGCCCTCCTCCTGTGTGGTTGAGAGGCGGGCTTCAGGGAGGTGGTGGTCCCCGGGGCCATTTATGGCATGGGATGGGGTTTATGTGGTCCCTTCCCACTTTTAAAATGCTAATTTGGTCCCCGGTGGCAGTTTCCCTGGGGCATTATGGTAGTCCATGAGCCACCCACTAGTAACAGTTTAGCCCCTGGGAGGTGGTGGTCCTCAGTGCACGGGGGGGTCTGCGAGGCTCCCCATTAGTAAGAGTTTAGCCCCGGGAGGTGGTGGTACCCAGAACAGGGGGGTGTCTGAGGCCGCCCCAATTTCATTTTCCTAGCTGTCCCTTGGGTGCATGCAGGTCTAGTGGGCCCGCACGCATAACTAAAACTACTGAATGTATTTACATCAAATAACAAAAAGTGTTCTTTCTGAACCAAGACCTACCTGTCTGCCAAATTTGCTGTAAGGCCATCCAGTGGTTCGGGCTGCAGTCATGTTTAAAAATATATATATATAGCTTCAAAATTACCAACACTTTCACCTTTACGCAGCAAGGCAACCACGGCACCATGAAGAAAATCATGTCCGGGCAATTTTTATCTTTTCTTAGGGTTTATTTCAATTCACCATTCGTGCAGGGACATGGATGGTCTATGCGTTCCGGCGCTATGCCTTCAACTGGACCATATCTATATATATATATATATCCAAGCTACCAAGTCACCCAAACTGCTGAACTCCTGGACGGGTGCTTTCTTCCGCCAGCGTGAGGGCGAGATCACGTTTCAAAATCAAAGCTACCAGGTGCGGAGCACTCACGGAACAGTAGATAAAAGATAAGCAAATGCATTTCGGCACATAGCCTTCTTCAGTGCTTTTCATGGCAAACAACACAACCCTCATTTATATAATGTCCAAGTTGGTTTAATTGGAGCACCACAGAGACATAGCCAGTAACGAAGGACTTACAAACTGCTAGGTCTAAATACCAGATTCACTGGCCGCCATGTTTGTGTGTGTTTCATCACATTTCAGCCATAATGTACATTTCGTTTTTCACTTCGTTTTTTAAAGTCTCTCATAGACAATGCAGATTACGAAAATGCTGAATGTCACTTACATGCAGGCATAAAATGAGCAGTCCCAAGTTAATTACGTGGCCTCGGTGTCTCCCAGCACGAGGGAAATGTTCGCCAACTCTCTGTTCCTCGCCCTGCCTTTGTGTCAAATTCAAAGTTACCCACAGGTTGGAGTCTGTATGGCTCCATGCCTCCAATTCAATAATTGACGGCCTCCTGGCCGATAGGAAAACATTTTATCTTCACAGCGGCGGTTCAGGCAGAAATAAATCCAAGCTACCAAGTCACCCAAACTGCTGAACTCCTGGACGGGTGCTTTCTTCCGCCAGCGTGAGGGCGAGATCACGTTTCAAAATCAAAGCTACCAGGTGCGGAGCACTCACGGAACAGTAGATAAAAGATAAGCAAATGCATTTCGGCACATAGCCTTCTTCAGTGCTTTTCATGGCAAACAACACAACCCTCATTTATATAATGTCCAAGTTGGTTTAATTGGAGCACCACAGAGACATAGCCAGTAACGAAGGACTTACAAACTGCTAGGTCTAAATACCAGATTCACTGGCCGCCATGTTTGTGTGTGTTTCATCACATTTCAGCCATAATGTACATTTCGTTTTTCACTTCGTTTTTTAAAGTCTCTCATAGACAATGCAGATTACGAAAATGCTGAATGTCACTTACATGCAGGCATAAAATGAGCAGTCCCAAGTTAATTACGTGGCCTCGGTGTCTCCCAGCAACGAAGTGAAAAACGAAATGTACATTATGGCTGAAATGTGATGAAACACACACAAACATGGCAGCCAGTGAATCTGGTATTTAGACCTAGCAGTTTGTAAGTCCTTCGTTACTGGCTATGTCTCTGTGGTGCTCCAATTAAACCAACTTGCTCCAATTAAACCAACTTGGACATTATATAAATGAGGGTTGTGCTGTTTGCCATGAAAAGCACTGAAGAAGGCTATGTGCCGAAATGCATTTGCTTATCTTTTATCTACTGTTCCGTGAGTGCTCCGCACCTGGTAGCTTTGATATTTATATATATATATATATATATATATATATATATATATATATATACATATATATATATATATATATTTATACACACACACACTTCTGTGTAGTTATATGTGAGTCAGAGTTTCCATAAGAAGAGCATTTTTTGTTTTGTTAATAACTTTAGCGCAGTTTGAAGATTCTTCATGTACTTTAAAAAAAAAAATACATTAGCTCCTTCGTGGAAAGTTCTGAAGTGATTGGTCAAGCAGGGGCGGAGAAAAATGAGGAGTCTCAAAACATTTTTCCCCCATGCAATTTCATTTGAAACAATAAGACAATGTTACAGAAAAAACGGTTCAACAGAATTACGCCAAATTTGCCAGAAAGCTTAGACATATCCATAAAAGGTGCTTTTTGTGATTGCCATGATTCTGTTCAGCCCTTTTAGAGAAATGAAGGTTCAAATTAAATAATTACCTGTTGCTGTGGGAAGAAACAACAAAAAACTAATTATGATTGGTCGTGTCCGTGGGCAACCCGCAGGAACACTCACTGTGATTGATGGAGGTAGGGCTGGCTTTAGTGCTGGTAGAGCCAAGTGCAAGAATCTTTTTGCGGGGACCCCAGTGGCCTTTTTCTCCAATAATTTCCTCACTACCACCCTCCAATAGTGCCCACATCCATCCATAGCCCCTCTTTCACTAGGTTGTTGGTTGACTGGTGTATGAGCGCTGGTTAGGCAACAGCCACAATCCCTTGCAGGGTGAACTGCAAAAAAATACTAAATTGACCAGTGCTTAATCCTGGGTAGCTTGGCATAAAAAAACAGCCAGTCTTAACTTGGGGCAAAGTGTAAGGTATTTATGCAGCACACAAACAGTAATAAATTAAAAATGAAACACAAGAAAAATCTCACACCTGTTTAGAAAAATGGAGTAAATTTAATACATTATTTGACACAAAAATGACAAAGATCTAATTGGTGAGAACTGGAGTTATGAATTTGTAATTTTGTTTGTAAATACTAGCACCTAAATGATCAAAGCGCCAACTGTGGACATTTAGTCATGCAAGACATGGTTAAAATCTAAAAGTGTGCCTGACCGTGATGGAGCACGGTTTTGATGTAAAAAATGGATTAAGCCCATTCAGCACTTAGCTTCGGACTTAAAAAACATTTTGCGAAAAATGTTCTGAGAAGTTAAAGTTAAGTGGACAAGGCTGCAGGAGGTTTCCAAGGAGGGAGCGTCGTCCTCGGGGAGTCTGGGGTTGGAGCCATGGTGAAGATTTCTACATTCAGACTGGGTTTCTTTTACCCTCCTAGCCAGATTTCCCCCTTTGGAATACGGCCTACGAAGCCCAGACTCATCACAGATGTCCCCACCCGCTCTTCCTTTTTCCACCCTAATTGTTATGAGGTACTTTCAGACCTAACTGAGGTCGATTGACTAACAAGACAATCCAGTTGGCATTTAGATAACGAAAATAAGGGCCCCTCATGTGTTGGTCCAGGGGGAGTAGTGACTATAGCGGTTTTCATTAACACGAAATTCCCCAAGCACCTTGTCACAAATCCCGATGGTGCCCTTGAAAATGAGAATATGGTTGGCTTGAGATCCCGTTCAATGGTTACAAATATAGCCACTAAAAACCAAGGTCAGGACGAAGGCCCGAATCAGATACCTGTGATCAGTCCCTCGGCTTTAATAGTTACACCATTGGATACGGGTCTGGCCAACCCTACATCCACAGTTAAATTAATTTCCTAGAATGTAGCTGGTATGCGCTCGAAATTATCAGATGAGGTTTGGTTAGAATACATCAGGGGATTTGATGTCATTTGTTTACAGGAAACTTTGGCCAAAGAGAGCATAGTGATGGATGGCTACCACGCCTTTGACGTGCCTGCCACAGCATCCTTGTCTGGGAGGGCAAAAGGAGGGCTGGTAACTTTACTAACAGTTAAATTTGGCTCCATTAAAGCTCACTGCGTAGGATCTTCACAGTCGTTTCAATTGATTATGATTGTTAACATGATGCAGGTTAGAGTTTTACTTGTAAACTTGTATTATAACATTTTTGACCCAAAGAACTGTTATGTTATAGAAGCCCTGCAAAATGAAATTGCTAATGTTTCCGGGAAATGGCAGCCCTTATGTGTTCTGTGGGCAGGGGGGTTTAATTGTACGTCCTGTAAATATAGCAATGAAAGAGTTTGTGGTCTCTTGGATATAGATGGACAGCCCTTGGCGCATTTCATTCACACACTGCAGGGGGAGGCCCTAAATACCATTATTATTGAGAACGATTTGGATAGTTTGACCAACAATTTCTCAGTACAGTGGCCAACTTTTATTGGGGGGGGGGGGACTAGGGAAATTTTTATTGATTTTATGTTTATTTCCAGAGAGTTTTCTTCACTGTTTTTTTTATTTTAATGTAGAACCTAAATTAGCGAGTGACCACGACCCACTCATTGTCTCACTTAAAGCAACAGCTAGGACTCCAGGGGGCGATGGTCGCCGGATTGACTACAATCGTGCTAAAGGTGTAAGAATAAACTGGGGGGAGTTAAATCCATCATCAATTAAGGAGGAAATAGTCAAAGCAAATCATGGCTTAATTATGGACTGCCTTCAGCAGGATTCTCCCTCAACAACGGTTGTACAACATTTTTAACGTATCTGTATTGATGTAGCAAATAGATTAACACGCCCAGCTAGGCCTAAGCAGCGCCAGGAAATTCGTTGGTTCAGTGCAGAATGTTCTAGAGCCCACAAGAACTTAAAAATTGCCCTCAAATCTATACCCCGTAATAGAGAACAAATTAAAAATGCCAGACGCTTATATAAAAATATCATCAACAAAAGAAAGGACAAGCTGAGGCGTCTAGCATGGGAGAATTTAGAGAGAGCTAGTGCTCTAAAAGATAGCAAAGGTTTTAGGGCCATTATCAACCGACCTCAGTTTACGGATGAAGTGGGAAGGATGGACTCAACGATTCTGGGTGACATTTGGGAATCTCATTTTGCGTCCATTTTTAACCCAAATGGCAGGGATTTGCTGGCGTGTAATGAGGATCCCCCGGCAGACTGGGCACAAGCTGCAGAGCTTAGTGCCTCACTTACGGTGGCAGAGGTGGAAGAAGCTCTAGTAAAGGGAATAAGAAAAAAGACACCAGGTCCAGATGGAGTCCCACTAGACCTTTTTAAGCTAAACACAAACCTTTGGGCACCCCTATTGACTAATGTTTTTAAATCTGTGGTGATTGGTTTAATCCCAGAATCCTGGAAAGAGGCCATAGTTCTACCCATGCTTAAAAACGGGAATAGAAACAATCCTGCCTGTTACAGGCATATCTCCTTTATTGATGCCACCGTCAAGGTGTTGGGTAGGGTAATCCTTGCACGATTAGAGACCTGGGCAACTAACAAGCGGATTATCTCAAAAACTCAGTATGGTTTCCGAAAGGGGCTGGGAACAACTGAGCAATGCCTAAACCTGTCCCTCATTATGGGAAAGTACATTAAGGCAAAAGGTGGTTCTATCCACCTTGCCTTCATGGATTTGTCTAGCGCATTTGACACTGTTAACAGCGAGAAGTTGTGGGCGCTAATGGAGGGAATAGGGTTCGAAAAGGCGCTGGTCCAACTCTTAAAAAGACTTCATGCTAACACCTCCGTCTCCAAAAGATTCGGCCCTCAAGGGGAAAGGACGAAGCCTATCGCTTCGACCGAAGAAGTTCGGCAGAGGTGCATTTTAGCTCCTTTTCTTTTTTTGATTCATGCAAATGGTTTGGAAGCATTTTTATTGGGCAAGTTAATTGATTTTTCCTGTAAAGGCAACCCAGTTCCGCTACTTTCATATGCGGACGACACTGTACTTATTGCACTGGCGGTCAACAGTTTACAAACCTCATTGGACGACTTTACAAATTTTATGGGTGCTCTATACTTAAAGGCCAATTTTTCTAACTCTTATGTAATGGTATGCGGACCAAAAAACACCAAAACCCGAAGTTTTAATGTAAGAGGCAAGACTATTAAAAAGGTGGATACATTCACATAGTTGGGGAATATGTTTAATAAGGAGATGAAATGGGATTCTTTAGTCACGGCAAGAGCACAGCAAAGAAGTAGAGTAGTGGAGGGGCTGTTTAGGTTTGCCTGCAAATTAGGCCATAAGCCAGTGCCTGAGCTTGTTACTTTATACAAAGCAAAATGTGTGTCGGCCGCATCTTATGGGGTGGGTGTGTGGGGCTACCAAAACAATCGTTTGTTACAAGTGGTAGAAAACAAGTTCATAAAACTCTTGCTGATGATTCCATCCAGCTCCGCCACCTCTTTTTCTCATAAAGAAGTGGGGATGGAATATATAGAAGATCGTATTGGCTCTGCCCCCTGCTCTTATGGGCCAAAATATGGGTCGCAGAAGAGCTACAGTTTTCTAGGGAGATTATCGAAGACTGTAATAATCTGGATAAATCCTCGAAGATTCCTTGGCTCTGTTTTGTGAGGGATAGGTTCTATGAGATTGGGTTGGGCAAGTATTTTGACACCCCAATTAGAATACCCACAAATGTGAAGGCTATAATAAAAGAGGAGTATAACACCTGGGCAACTCAGCGTCATTTACAATTGAGGCGTCAGGCCCTAGCTTCCCTTTTATGTCCAAACAGCAATTTTTCCTATTCTTCACCACGAATAGTCAGAAGCATTTTCTTTTAACTAGATTCCGCCTAGGCACCTTGCACTTTTTAGCGGCATTTCCCAAACAATCTGGGTGGATGGACAACCCGACTTCCTGTCCATGCGACAACAAGGGAATCCAGAGCACCATGCACTTTACTCTTTTTTGTGCACTTTATAAAGAACCGAGGAGAAGATTTTTGATACCCCTACTAACGAATATTCGCCCATGTACATATGTTGAGGGGTTTAGACATCTGCAATCCCTGACTAACTCTGTTATCTGTAGTGCGGTGCTAAATTTCATCACATCAGCAATGGGCATTAGGAAACGTTATGAATCACATTAACGGGTTGGGGAGAGGAAAAGAATTGCGCAGATCTATGTTAACAGATATGACATTTTATGGACGATGAAGAATTTATTTTAATTGTGATTTGATTTTATCAAGGATTTTAGCTTTTTTAACATTGTATTTTTAAAAAATATATATTGTCTTATGGTTAAACTTTTATGGTTCTGTGCCGAATAAACTTATTTTGAAATACAAATACAATACATTCAGACTTAGGGCCTGATTTAGATTTTGGCAGACGGGTTACTCCATCACAACAGTGACAGATATCCCATGTGCCTTATTCTAAATGCCATTATTTCCTATAGGATTTATATTTCGGTGAACAGGATATCCATCACCGTTGTGAATGAGTAACCCGGCCACCGAAGTCTAAATCAGACCCTTAGTCTCTTTTTTGAAAGTCAAAAATCTTCAGTAGGATGAGTCAGACGGCTGAAGCAGAAGACCGTTCCAAGGGCTTGGAACTCATTTGGCAAAGGACCGCTTAATACGATTTGCTGCTGCAGAAAAGAAAATAGTGTGAAAAGTCACTCCGACCTGCGATGAACCTTGGGCAGATAGGCAAGCAGATTGGTCACGGTCTCATCCTTGTTCTAAGAGCAGTTTTTGGCCCACACTTTTTTAAGTCCTCAATTTCGGGTTTTGGCCATCTGGGCACTTTGAGCACCACAACCAATGGTCGAGGACTGGTGGGACACCAAATGGGGGTTCAGAATTCATTCAAGCTAGGTCCAGGTGCAGGTTTAAGATGGTGAGAACATTTTATGTTCCTGTGGTTCTCATTAGGCAGGCCACCTTACTAGCCCTTGGAATCACTCTGGTAGTCTTGGGCTCAGGTGAGAATGAAGGGCTCAACATCAGGGCTGGCCTCTGAGGTTTCAAGGCAGGCTACAGGCAGCAAAGCAGTCTTTCCAGGTACAGCAAAGCAGTCTTGCACAGTGCACAGCAGGCTACAGCAGCAGGTAGTCCACTGAGAGTTATTCCACAGGTACAGGAGTGAACTGTAGAGTGGGTCTGAAGGTTCTATTTTCATACCCTGGTGACCTGCCTCTGAAAATTGGGAAAAGCTGCTATCAAAGGGTATTGACGTGCAGGGGATTTCCTTATTTCCCTGTCTGGCTCCAACAATGTGGAGGTGATAAGTCCTTTGTGTGAAGGCAGAGCACAGTCTATTCAGCTGCAAGTGGGGCTGTGCTAAACTCCACCCCATCCTGCCAACAGATGGCCTAATCATGCACACCTAATCCCTCTATTATGTGAATTCCACAAGTCTAACGGTCAGTTGCACCCAGTCATGGTGCATGGCTGTAGCCAGAAAAGAGCTAAGGGAAGGAAAATGCATACTTTCCAAAAGTGGAATTTTCAAAATTGGAATTAAAAATGCAGCTTTACCATTACGGAGGATTTTTCATTACAATTTCACAGATACCAAACATGAACATGGCTGCCTAGTCCCAATCAAACGTTAGCCCTTATTAACTGTAATACGGCAACCCAATGTTATCCTATAGGACAACCAGGCCTTAAATTTGGAAGTTTTTCACTGCCAGTAAACCTTAAAACTACACGTCCAACCTTTTAATTAAAATACATCCTGCTCCATGGGCTACCTAGGGCTTACTTTAGGGTTGACTGCAATACAAGGGGAGTTTAGGACTTGGCAAGGGGATTATATTGCTAATTTGAATTGGCAGTTTAAAAACTGCATTCAGGCTGCATTGTCAGACCTGGGACATGTTTTAAGGTGCTACGTGATTGGGTGGCATAATAAGTGCTGGAGGCACACTAGTAGCATTTAATTGATAGCCCTGGGTCCATGGTATGCAACTCTTCAAGGGAGTTATGAGTAAATTAAATATCTCAATCAGGTGTAAGACAATCAAACAATGTTTAGGGGAGTGAGCACAAGCATTTTAGCACTGCATAGCAGTGTGTAAAGTGCATAGAGTCCCATGGCCAACAGAAAAGAATTTCAGCACAAAAATGTATGTAAGTAGGCAAAAAACATACTTGTTTGGAGGAAGAGCAAACTTATGCTGACAGTTCTAACATTGTAAATTATGAACTTCAAGTAACAAAAGAATGTCTTTGCACTAGACATATTAACCCTCTGTGCTAGCTTATGATGAGTCAAAACTGTCACTAGACAAAACTCTGACCTCTCTCCAGCCGAAACATTAAATTCCATAGCTATCTTGACATTTCTACTGTTGCCTGGAAACTGCTAGACACACAAGGATCTCTTCGGCGGGTGCTTTTCAACAAAAAAGTTATGTTGGGCCTGGCCCTTTTTGGAGGGTCATTCCAGAAGTTTCCGCCTCACTTCTGTATTTTTTCTGACCTATTTTTGTTGGCTTTATGACTCTGGACACTTTACCACTGCTGATCAGTGCCAAAGTGCATGTTCTCTCTCTTGTAAATTTGATAAGATTGGTCTACACCCATTTGGCATAATTACCAGTAAGTCCCTTGTGCAGTGGTATTCCATATACCCAGGGCTTGTAAATTAAATGCTACTAGCGGGCCTGCAGCACTGCTTGCGCCACCCACTGGAGTAGCCTTTCAAACCTGTCTCAGGCCTTTGCCGCTATAGGACCTGCATGTGTAGTTTACTGCAGCAGTGACGTGGCATACAAAGTGGCTGACATGTCTGAAACTCCCCTTTTACCATATATGTCACCCCTAAGATAGGCCCTTCCTAGCCCTACGGGCAGGGGGCTGTGTAGGTGAAAGGTACGACATGTATCTTAGCTGTGTGGCTTGTCCTGGTAGTGACAAACAGCCTATTTGGTTTCTCCCTGCTGTGAGGCTGCGCCTCTCATAGGTTTCCACTGGGAATTCCATGATAAGTGTTTCAGTCTAAATTTCTGATATGAAAGGGGTAGCGTGGCCACGTTTGGTATATTTGGAATAGTAGTGATAAATTCTGCTTATTGGTGAAAGCGGATTTGTCATTACTATTTTAGAAATGCCACTTTTAAAAGGGGTATGTCTGTGTGCTTATGAGTCTTTGTGCCCTGCCTGGATGTGTATTCACTGTCTGGGTTAGACTGACAGGAAAAAGGGGATGTGCATTCACTCTAGACAGTCACAAGGGGGGTTGAGATGTGTACTGCCTTTCCTGGATGACACAGCACTATGCTGAATAGACCTTGGCTGCATTTAGAGTGGCAAGAGGAGTTTAATTTCCACCTGAATAGGCCTAGTATGCATTGAGAGTGGTGGGAGGAGTTGCACCTGAATTGGACTGTGCCTGCCTTTTACAATGCTGCCTTCGCCCTCCTGTAGTGTTTCTGGAGCCAGGGTTTGGGATTTGAAAAGAGGTGCTGTGCACTTCTAAAAAGTGTTTTAGGTTCCCCCAGAACAAAGACTTTGGGAGTATAAGTACAGGGACGGTGACCCCATGATTTTAGACACTGCGTGGATTTTTAACCAGACACTGTTGGCTCTGCAGACTGCATCCGGCCAGAGGAGTAGCTTTATGCTGCCAGCAGAAACCACCACTGTAACTTTACCTTGCTCTGCTGACCTGCAGGAAGTACTGCCTTGTCATCGGCAACCACTCAGAGGAGTTCCCAAGCTGAAGCAGAGCCGACGGAGACTTTGCTCCATTACCAGCCCGCCGGGGACATGGTGCTGCAAGAGGAGCCCTGCGGGAAGGAGCAGACATCTCGCACCTCCCGCTGCATAGAGCCCAGGGGGGCAAAGTAAGGAGAGCCGGAGACTTAGTCCCATGTCTACCTAGCCCGGAGGGCTTGACTGGAATTTCACCGGTGGCCACCGATGGCTTCCTTTCTTCTGAGCCCAGTCATGGAGGGCAGACAAGCCCAGGGGGCAAGGCGGTACCGCAAGTTACCAGGAGCCCCAGTCATTGAATGGTAGGCAGGAGACACAGTGAGGCCTCCTCACTGACAGTGGCATTGCGTGGTGGACCCCCAAGAGGACACCTCTCGTGTTGTGTGAGGAACAGACCACACTGCTTTTCTTGGACCCAAGGGGTCATTTTGAGATCACACCCGGGTGCTTTCACAGCACCGGGATAAGTACCGCATTCACTGTGGCAGGAGCGCCAAAAGCACTGTGACCTACGGGACGGGAACTTAAATACTGCATAACCCATAATAAGAGCACTGGGGCCGCTCTGGGTGGTGTTTCTTGTTATGCTGGTAATTCCTGTGCATTATGCCATCACGATAACAGCATTGTGTCCTGCCTGATGTGGTGTTGTTGCTAATACCTTGCAATTGTCAGGGCGTGGCATTTATATGTTCAGTTTTGGTGTCTTGAGGATGCTTTTGTGATGTGTGCAATCTCTAAATATTTACTGGATTGCACTACCTTCTGCTGTTATGACAATTGCCTGATTGGAAAAGTGATTTTATGGTCTATGTGATTTATGTGATTATGGTCTAAAAGGGTTTTATACGCAATACAAAGAATATTTTATATAACCTTGTGCGGAGGCTCTTTTTGTGGTGTGCCTAGTGTGCCACTGGTGTGTGTGTGTGTATGTGTGTTGTGCAAATACTTTACTTATTGCCTCTGGGATAGGCCAGACTGATCTTCCGAGCTACCAAGGGGGTGAGCAGGGGTTATCTTAGGTGTGTAACTCCCTTGCCCTGACTAGAGTGGTGGGTTCTACCTGGCTTATCTGTATACACTAGCCAAGCAGAAAGGCCATTTCTAACAAGTCATTTCCACAAACATCACCCCGGAGTTCAGCCCCACGTGTGGCTGCACTGGTCGCAATGCCCTAAAGCCAGCCCTGGGTGGAGGCAACGTGAAGAAAAATCTTGTATCCTCTGTTACAGGACTTGGGGACTTGGTTCCCGAGTCCTGAGTATACAAAAACATATAAAAACAATACAATACAAAAATATATAAAAGAGCGCTGTGTAGGGATACCCTCTAACCCTTATGGCCGAAAAGAAATTAAAAATAGTTATTGTGCGTTGTCAGGGTCCTGCGGGACTCTCGTGGGACCGGCATGGCCCTTGTGTGGTCCAGTGGGACTCCTGCAGGAGTCCAGCTGGACTCAAAAGAATACTTAAAAAAAGAAAATGTGGGATGGAGGTGTGTGGTCGGTAGGCTGGTCATGGGGGGTTAGCTAGCAGTTGGGGTCTGGGCACAGGGCCTGCACGCAGGACAGGCGATGCAGCCAACGCCCTGCTGAGAGTAGCCAAAGGCCAAAAGTCGTGCATCGCAGGGGGTAGCCACAAATGTATTGCAACTTGCATCGCTGTTATGCACTGCTTCTGACCTCACGTTATATCGCTGACAACATTTAAAATCTATGGCCATGTAAATTATACTTTGCTGCGCTCCTTTATCTGAGAAAATGAATAGCCAAAACTTGTTTAACACTATTCCTCTCGCTTGTTCTAAAATAGGTCAGCAACACTGGCTTGCAAAGCAATTCACTATAAATAATTTACATTTCTTTCACAGTTGAAAGGACACAAATACAATCGCAGGTACAATAGCGCGGCATAGTGCAGCAAACACATCCCATTAAAACTGCTGACATTTCAACCTCAATTATGTATTCCCCTGCAGTGTGAATATCTCAAATTAACAATTAGCGAAAAACAATAACTACAGGCATAATTGTTCGATCCTTTCTAGATATGTCGGCCCTAACTCTTCCCCGGCCACCTGGCTTTTTCAATCTAAATGTTCCTTTTCTGCTCCTTCCTAGTCTTCTAAAATTCCTCTTAAAACTGACATAACTCTAAATCCAGCAAAAATCTGGTTCCTCTGTTACACTGATGTTTAATGGTTGAAATGTACTTTCTCTGTAGTATATAACTCATCCAGCATGTAATCAGTTCTTAATGAGTATTTAGTTAGATTGCATGGAGGAGTTTCGTGTAATTACTTCTGAATGTTTGACAATTCAACTTAAAAGTTGAAACAGCTCAATAGATTCATTTAGTTGCTGTACCCAATTCTTGAATTCATCTGTACTTGTTTTACACTGTGTGGCACCTTCACAGTGCTACATTTATTGGAGGAGATTAAAGAAAACATGTGTATCCTTGGTTTGCTCCCATGTATTTTCATGGCTTTGAGAACTGTGAACGCCAGGCTCATAAGTTCTTCATACAGGAGGCCTATGAGCATTAGGTGAGAATAGAAAAATGGGAAAGGGGCTTAGGTTAGAAAAGAATTGGGGGTGGGAGGGGCGAATGTTCATGGATAGCAACATTGGGGAACACTCAATATCCACATTTTTCAATTTTGTAGGTTATCCAGACTATTAACCATTGACTTAGAGAGAAAGACATGACTAGGTGGAGACATGGGGGCATGTTTACATGGGGGCCATGAGGCGTTGGGACTGGGAAACAAAGACAATAGGATCGAAGAACTCCGTGCTTAGCGGCCCTCACATCATGTGGTGAAAGATCACAAGACCCAACCCGTACCACTCTAGGACCCTTTATCAGGGAATTTCAACAACTGCCAACACTAATGACAGCAATTGAAGTGTACTTTCCCCCGCCCAAGGAACCCATTCATAGAAAAACCCAATCTCTGGTGGATAAAACTGATCACACATGGACAGGTTTTTGGCGAAAGGTCACATGACATACCAAATTAATCCTCACTCCTAAGACCGCCACAACAAGGAAAACCTCTAACCTACAGATGACACTGATCGCACCACAATCAAACAAGTCAGGTACAAATTTGCTAGACCCACTTCACCCCCAGTGTCCTCCCTCCATTGTTAAATTCGGTAAAAAGCCCAGAGGAAAGTCTGCACTATGAAACCACCATGTGCACACAAAGACCAGCATTGGAAAAAAGCTGTGCTATACAAAAATCACATAACCTAGCAAAGCCTAGGATGAAGGCAGGAAAGATATCTATGAAACTGCTGTATACTTCGTTGGTTAGCTTAAAACGCAAAAACTTCCTAGATCAGCCTCTGAAAGTCACACACAAATGAGAATAATGGCTTACTTATAGTGACCAGGCCCAAAATATTGGTGGCAGGTCAAGCCCAAAGCTCTTCCACAAATGAGACAAGGGGAGTTAAAAAACACATTTACAAAATATAGGATACGCACATTCAAAAAACAAGGATACACTAATTATTATTTCTTAATATTTTATTTAAGAGTTTTATATAGCGCTGGCTAGACCTGAGGGTATCAGAGCATAACACCTAAAAAAGCAAGCCAAATAATGTCAGCTGGAAGTATAGTAACAAAACCATGGCAAAGAAAGCCCACCTTCATATGTGCAAGAATGGATGAAAAATACCAACCGTGACCAACTCTTGGGCTGGTGTGCACCCGGCAATAATGTAGCCATCTTGACTTGCTTCTATATGTGAAAAACGAATTGAAAGCTGCGACTTCTGCATGTTTCTAAAACAAATAAGTGAAACAAACATAGGTTTGAGCCATACTTGCAATGCTTTGGAACCAGATACTGCTGGATGGTCTTGTGTGCATATTAGGGTACAAAGACACTCAGGTTAGCAACTGAGATTATTTCCTGCCAATGGGACTAACTCTCAAGGTATTTGCTTAGCTTTTGAATAGTACAGCTGTTAAGCCTGTTTTCTAACAAAAATCATTCACCTTGTGATAGAAAGCTGAAAGTTGGTACAGACATTCGTCTTTGTAATAGTAAATATATAAGAGCAAGACCAAAGTGGCCAACAAAGATGGCCGGATAGACATAACTCTGTGATGCTCCTGTCAAGAGGAGCAGAACCCTGAGAAATCCAGTGGCATGGGAATGAATGAAACCCAGAGCTGCATGGCCCAGTGCTCTGGTGCCACACCGCACTATGAATGATTGAACAGCAGACCCCGTTCATGGAGCTGTGCTGTATACGGGCTGGGACGCAGCCGGAGGTGCGGCCTTGTGCTAAGACACAGGCAGCACTTTGTAGAGGCAGAGCGGGAGGAACAGGGGCGAACCCTCAGAGCTCATGCATGCCACCTGCCCCGGCTGAAGATCCGACAGGTATCTGTGGCTGACTGGGGAATCGAGAAAATGCGTCCACAAAGAGATTGCAATGTCGAAGACTCGTGCCAGTGCCCAATCCAAAATGGCAGCCCTCTGAATGTCTCCTGGCTCCAACTGAGGGTGAATGAAGATGAAACCGAACAGCTCCTGACATCGTGACAACAGCAACCTGGCTGGAGGGTGAGTGGAGTAAGGAGCAGAGTGGCGCTCCCCTTATGCAGTCAGCCTTGGCCTCGAAATTGGCTCAGTTGGCAGTACTGCTGTGCCGCCCAGTGCCACATTTATGGTGCCTGGTGTGTACCTTTTGAGAGGGTTGAGCACCATTTTGTGGTGGGCTAAGATGCTGCGGGGTGCCCCAGTGCCGGTGCTGAGCCCTAACTGGGGTAATAGTGTTGCAAGGAGTGCTCCCAGCAAGATGGAGGGCTAGAGCACAGTGCCCTAAAACCTGTACTTGGACAATCTTAAGAGTGCCCAGTGGGATGCATGTGAGCTGTACGACAGCTGCTTTGCAATAGATAGCTAGAACAGGAATTGAGACTGAGGAAGAGCTGTGCTGTAGAATATCAAGGGGGCCTGGCTGAATATTGGCAGTGCTGTAGAGTGTGGAGGGGCCCTGGCTGAACATCTGCAGTGGAATCAGGAGATGGTCCTGTACAGGAAAGAAGTGGCATAAGCGCACAGCAATAGAAATGCTATGGCCCATGAGGGAGGCAGAGTTCTGACTGCACCACACCGCAGGAAGCCAGTGGTGTGAAAACGTGTAATAGCCAGACACTGTGACATACCCGCCAGTAGCTGAAGGAGCCCCATAATCCTGAGCGCACAGTACATAGCTGAGCATTCAGGAAATCACAAATATCCAGGGCAGAGACTGTGTTTGATTATATAACGGGCCTGATGGGGCATGCAAGGTTAGATCTAACACATAGACTCCCACCAGTAGACCCACCATGGTGAAAGATTGCAATCCGATACCATTATGCAATACACAGTCCCTGGATTGGGCCCCCAGGAACAGGGGCCAGAGAAACATGGGGCGCAGGCATCAGCGGACTGTTTGTAGGGCACAGCTGAAATCCTAGCAGCAATTCAGGGCTCCAGGCAGTTGCTGGAAACCAAAATGGACGCAATGTCAATGGCCATGAATCATCCTCCTCTTCATCTACATAAGGTGGCTGAATGGGTGACCAACAGTGATGAGGATGTAGCAGCTTTAAAGCTGGAAATCTAGGATCTCGAAGTGGAGGAGTGAGTGGAAGATGCAGAAGGGCGCTCAAGGTGCAATAATCTACGCTTTGTTGGTTTCCTGGAGAAGGCAGTGGGTCCCTCAGCAGAGATTTTCCTTGAAAATGGGATCACTACCAAGCTCAAACCCAAGTGCCTTTCAAAATTCTTTTCAATAGAAACGGCACATAGGATACTGACAGCGGCACCGCACCTACGGGCACCTCCTGGAGTGCTTATAGCCCGCATGTTTAATTACAGGGATTGCAATATAATCTTGCAGCATGTGCATGCTCACAGCCCTCCAAGGTATGAAGATAAGCTAATACAGATCTTCCCTGATTATACAGAAAGGGTGCAGGACTTCTGGGACACTTTTTTTATCAGTTACAAGGCAACTACAAGAACATAGCATCAAGTATAACCTGATGTACCCGGCTAGAGTATGTGTTCAATATGATGGGAAGATGTAGATTTATGATACATCACAGGTGGCAGTGCAGTGGTTTGAATCACTAGGCCTTGGTCGAGACAGGTGACCACCTGAATAGTGGGAGGAGAGTAACCGAGGATCCCAACGATCGTGAAGAAATTGACCACAGCCCTCGAAGAACCATGGACCCTCTGAGCTGGAGAACAAGACTGTATTCTGGTTGTTCTGGATGGCACGCTGCTCATTCTCATGCTAGCTGGTGTCTTTGGAAACGCAGAACTCCTACTCACAGTTAAGTCATGTTACAGAGACACAAAGTCATGATACAGCAGTGTGTGAACAATAGTGAATTGAGTGTGCAGAGGTGTTGGGTGCCGGGGAAGGTAACATCATTTGAGCTAAATAGTTTTAACGAGCATTAGGAGATTAGAAATGTTGCTGATGAATGAATATGTCTGCTCTGTTATTTCCCCTTTTTTTACTACATCTGGTGCTTATATTACCTCTTGGCTGGGTAGGACAAGAGGTGAGGCAGACGTGGAATACTGAGTGCGATCTGGGGTTTGTGACTCATGAAGGTATTGGCTGCCTGGTTAACATCTGCACATAGGTTGAGGGGGGGACGGGTGGGCGACTGGGGCGAGGTTTGAGGTCACCACTGGCCATTTGTTGAGTCATCGGGGGTCCACGGGTTCTGCCTATTGATTGGGTAGGGGAGGGATACTTGGGGGTGGGGGTACAGTTGTTACAGCGGGAGCTTTATAAGGGAGTTGCTTCCAACACTGTTCAATTTTTTTAAACGGTGTTATGAGATACATATGATGGAGGTCCTAGTATGTACTATATCCTGAATGTTGAACTGTATTGATGGGGTCTACCTATAAAATGTTAACTTGGAACATGAGGGGTCTTCATAACGAGGTGAAACGCAATCGAGTGTATGCCTCCCGCCAGAGTTACGGAATAGCAGTAGCATCCTGCAGGAAACCCATTTATGGGTTATTGTATTAAATATCTGAGGAAACGCTGGAGGGGACAGGTGTACACCAAGTCCTTCTCCAGATGTGCCTGAGGGTTTTGTTGTGGGTTGCTCCAGGAGTTCTGTTTAGACACACCTGCATACATATTGATGGAAATGGGAGGAATTTTACTCTGGAGGGATCATTGAACACCCACAAGTTTTGCCTTATTAATGTTTATGCACCTAACATTGATGATGGCACATTTTTTGGAGCTGTGCTACTGGCAGCGCAGGGTTAACAAACGGTGGAGGTCCTTATAGCAGTTGATTTTAATTGTGTCTTGGTTGGCCTGGTAGACAGAAAATCCTACATCAGGGTACTAAACTGCGCATGACTGCAGCGTTGATGCAGGTGCAGACAAGTTTGGAACTCGCCATACACAAGCCCTAGAGTATGCATGCTACACCCCAGTGGCGAACACATACAGTAGATTGGATTTTCTTTTGATTCAAATGGACGCCTCACATAGAGTATTAGAGACACAGTACATAGCTTGATATATCTCTGATCATTCCCCACTCATGGTCACTTATGCTTTGTAGCGACCTCTGCCGTGGGTACCACTGTGGAGGCTTAATGCAGAGGCCCTATCAGATCAGGTATTCCGGGAGACATTGTCAGAGACCATAACACAATATTTTGAGCAGAATTGGAATAGTACAGGGCACAAGGTGGCTGAATGGGACGCCATGAAGGAGGCATGAGGGGATTATGCAAGGCAACCACGGTAGGCATACGTTGTGCGTTTGAGGGAACCCAGCGTGCCAGGAGGCTGAATTGGGAAGACTGTAGATGCTTCTTTCCTGAAAACCCAGACATGCTTAGCGTTTGGGATAGAGAGCATCATAAGGTGTGTGAATTATAGGATTAGCTGGAGAAGCAAGTCCGCCATACTGGACGGAGGCACGAGTGTATGGAGGCAGATAAATCAGATCGCTGATGGCACGTCAGATTTGGTTAAAAATCGCTATCCACCTGGTTGTGGCACTTAGGGATCAAGGGGAAAATATGGTATTCACCCAGCAGGCGATAAATGATGTCTTCATGACACATTTAAGGGCAGTCTATACTGCGACACCCTGGGAGGAGGGCTATGCCCATCTCCTTGAGTACTTGGAAATCCTGCTTCTGCGGCGTCTTTCTCAGGTGGACTGGGATTCGTTTGTGGCCCCACTGTCACGGCAGGAATTACTGACAGCCATAGAAGTGCTGAAAAAAGCTAAGTCACCTGGGGGAGATTGGCTCCTGGTAGAATTATATCAAATGTTTGCGGGAAAATTGCTGGACTGCCTATTATCAGGGTACAATTAGGCATTAGAGAGGAGGGTGCTCCTGAATTCCAAGAATGAAGCATTTATTGTCCTACTACCAAAGCAGGGGAAGGATTACCTTGAGGCAAGTTCATATCGGCCTCTTTTCATGCTGAATGTGAATTTAAAGATCCTATGTCACGCCCTGGCAGCTAGGTTGCTCTTACATTTTCCCCAGCTGATCCACACGGACCAATCGGGCTTTATACCACACTGAACTACACTGCGAAACCTTCGTCGCCTGATGCAAATAATGCATGCCCGGACCTAGAAGAGGACTGGTATGCTCTGTGCTTTCAAACATGGCTCAAGCTTTTGACTCAGTAAGGTGGGACTATATTTGGCAGGTCCTGGATAGAGTGGGGCTGGGTCATAACTATATTCGCTGGATGAGGCTTCTGTATGGTTGCCCCCTTTTTATTCAGATTGGTGATGGAGCCTCTGGTGTGTTGCCTTCAGCAGACTCTAAATTTATGGGGATACGTATTGGCAGCTCGGATCATATAATGTTTTTATACGCGGATGACACTATGATATACTTGAGCAGACCTGATATATCCGGTCCAATATTACTCAATGTAATGCGTGAATCCTGGGAATTCTTGTGACTTCTGAGCTAACAGAGGAAAGTCAGCCCTCTTCCCCTTGGGACAACTGTGGGACATATCTCTGCCCCTGTTGCCGAAAGTTGGTATGCCATAGCAGGTAGATAGTGATAAATATTTGGGTTTACACATCACCCCTGGAGAGCAGTGGGCGCATGACTTAAATCTGGGGCAAGTAATTGAGTCTCTGCGCCGCTCTATAGCATTCTGGTACATGCTGAATTTGACCCTGATGGGGAAAATGTCACTCATAAAGATGGTTGTTTGTATGTGCTGCCGGGTGCTATGTATGAGAACATGAAGAAAGTGTTCCAGGAGTTTGACCACTTGCTGGTTGAGCCTTGTTGGGCTGGTAAACACAGCAGGGTAAACCTTAGAATCCTCCAGAGAGAATGGGACAAGGGCAGCATGGAGGTCCCTGATCTGGAACTTTATTACTTAGCGGCCCATCTACAGCATGCGGTCCATCTCCTGGATGGGTAACAGGGTTGGGAGTGAGCCTTGTTGGATGACACCCATGATGGTCATCAGCTGGGGTGTTGCTGATACATGGTAGAGTAATGCCTAAGGCATTTCCACATCTGATTCATCAGATGGGCCGGTTGTGGGAGAGAGTGGTGCGATGGGTGATATGTAGTGTGCCATATGAGCAGTAATTAGATGGATGGATAGTGAGTCCTTTTGAGCAGGTATCTCGAGCGATAGCAGTGGATCAGTAGCAGGAGAGATGTTGTATTATGCTGTCTTTGTATATGGAGGGTCGCATTGTAGCCCTGGCAGAAGCGATTGAGACATTTGATCTGGGCAGAAGTGAACAAGATCAAAAGAATTTAGTCGACCTGACAGAAATATAAATGCTGGAGGAGCAGAAGATAGTGCCATCCAGGTGTCATAAGTTACTTTCTTCCCTCTCCCATGAAAAGCTAATGTGGTGTCGCAACCAGTAAAAGCATGGAAAAAGGGCAGAGATTCACAAATGTCAACGCCTAAGCTTGCTGCAATAGTGTGAGCTGGTATGTAGCAGAAGTTTGTTCTTGTACCAAATGCTAACCACAATTCTTAACATCCAATGTTTCTAAAATTATCAATCGCAAGAATGAATACATTGGTATATACTGTATGAATCATTATCATGGAATGACCTTCAGTTGCTGCATGGAAAGAATGAAGCATAACTCTTGTGTCAGCTTCTCCATGATTGCAAGGCAAAATCATTTTGAAATTCATAATTGGAGTGTAACTTACAACTTTACTCTAACAATTACTTGCTTCCCTTCACTGTTAATAAGTTTTACACAACTACTCAGTAAACCAAACAACTCTGTCTTGTTTTTGTCTCAGCTAAGGAAACTATGCCAATCTTTGGGTACAGGAGTGGTAGATTCAACTTGCATGTAAGAGATCCTCACCTCTTTTTTCTCTAACACTTTGCTTGATGCTTCCAGTAATCTATCTATCCCACACAAGATCCAATCATTTCACATTCCTTACCTGAGTTACTATGTAGGATGTAAAAAATGTTGAAGTGTAATCATCAAATGTTTTTTAAGACTTGGGAGTTAGCTTATTTACTATTGCTGCACCATCTGATATATTTACATCCGCCTTTGGAGCAGTGTTGTGTACGGTGGTACTTCCAGCAATGTAGTCCAATAGCTGTGACATGTGCCTTTGTCTGAGTTTTCTATTCTCAGATATAGATGGTGGAAAAGACTGATTTTCATGCTTGAAAAATTCTTCCAGATCGCAATTTCTTGGCTGACATCAGATATATAATCTAGCAAACAGATTGCAATGACTTTTTAATAAGGAAAGTTTGTCTTTGGACTCAGACATTTTAGGTAGACTCGTGAGTTGTACGACGGTACAACGCAGGTAAATACATTGCATGCCTTTGCCATGCATTTATAGCACTCATGTTTTTAACGTGAATATGCATTTATAAAGCATGCCAATACCACGCATTGTTTTTAGATTTAAAAACAATGTATTAGTGGAGGGAGACCCCCAACGTACCTTAAATTCGTGGTATTGGCATGCGTTGTAAATGCATATTTGCGGTAAAAGTATGCGTACGAAAAAATGCGCTGTAAAAGGGACAAGGAGGTGAAAACCTTTTTGTAACGGCTGTTTCCCGACAGGTGCTGAGTAATTGAAGTTTGTTTATTGGTATTGTATCTGTTATGGGCTTCAAATATGTTTGCAACACCTCATGAAAATATGACTTATATTGCAATCTACCTAGTTCATGTGCGGTTTTCACCGACATGATAAATGTAGCAGGCATAACTTTGCTGATGTCCAGATTGAATAGATCACCATTCTCCTCCATAAACAGATTACCAACTTCCTCAACTGTGTACAGTAGAGATTTGACATCTTTTGCAAAATATCTTTGTACACTAGGGGGCAGATTTACAAACCCTTGCGCCACTTTTGCGCCGCGGTTGCGCCGCGGTTGCGCCGCGGTTGCGCAGCGGCGGCCTAAACCATGCATCATGTTGCGCCCTATTTACAACGTGACGCATCTAGGGAGATGCGTCACGTTGTAAAGCCCTGCGCCACATGAAACCTGCATCTGGTTCTTAGTGCAATGTGCTGGGTCTGTTCCTGCAACAGTGAAGATGCGTAAATTCTGATACAAGGAGCAGAGGATGTGTCGGTTCCACTGTAGCAAGCATCTGGATCTACTTCCAATGGACCAGACACAGGAGCAGACAGTGAGACTTTAATATTCCGAGTCTCAAAACAGAAGGAGTAAGAGTCCAGTTCTTCCTCAGCAGGACAGAGAGTAGCAGGCAGCGGGGCAGCAAGGCAGTTGTTCCAGAGCAGTCGTCCAGCAGAGTGGTGGTCCTTGTAGCAGCACAGCAGTCCTTCTTCCTGGCAGAGTTTCTTTATAAGTCCAGAAGTGTCTGATTTGGTGGTGTTAGAGTACCAGTACTTATACTTTGATAGTGGAGGTGACTTCAAGCGCACCTTTGAAGTGCAGAGACGAACCCCCTTCCCAGCCGTCGCTCCAGACTCACTACATGTAGGTATTCAACTCTTTGTGTAGGGACAGTGCACTGCCCATTCAGGTGTGAGTGGCAGCTCCTCCCATCCTGCCCATGATGAGCCATCAAGATGCAGATGGGCACTTATTCACATCTACCCTTCCTTTGTGTGTGACTGTCTAGAGGGAATGCACAAAGACCAGCTGTCATCCACCCTAGACATGTATTGGAGACAGGCACATAGAGCTTTAAGAGCAGAGAAATGTCATCTTTCTAAAAGTTACATTTCTAAAATAGTATTTTTAAATCCAGCTTTGCCAGCAAAAAAGTTTTATCGTTACCAATCCAATTATATTAAACATGACAGAGCTACTTCATCTCAATCAGGAATTGCAGCTTAAAATTGTAATAAGGAATTCCCCATGTTAACCTACGAGAGGGGTTGGCCTCACAGTAGTGAAAAACAAGCGTAGGTGTTTTTCACTACTAGAACATGCAAAACCTTAAAAGTACATGTTCTACCTTTTAGTTACACAGCACCCTGCCCCATGGGCCACCTAGGGCCAGGAGCGGCCTGTGCAGGTAACAGCGGTAGGCCAGGGTGGGGGGGGGACTCGACAGACTATGAGGGAAAATGTAATAAATAATTAATTTCCCTTGCCATCATCTGTCAAGTCCCCTCCACAACTCCGCAGCACCACTGTTACATGCACGGGCCGCTCCTGCTTAGGGCCTACCTTAGGGCGACATCTGTAATAAAAAGGGAGTTAAAAGCTTAGCAAAAGGTTTTAAATGCCAAGTTTAGGGGCAGTAAACTTCACACACCGTCCCTGCAGTAGCAGGCCTGAGATAGGTTTGAAATGCTACTTGTGTGGGTGGCATAATCAGTGCAGCAGGCCCTCTAGTAGTATTTAATTTACAGGCCCTGGGTATATGGTATACCACTTTACAAGGGACTTATAAGTAAATTCAATATGCCAATTGTGTATACACCGTTACTGTATTCAGGGGGAAAACACATGCACTTTAGCACGTGTCAGCCGTGGTTAAGTGCTCAGAGCCCTAAGGCCACCAAAAGAATCAGCAAAAAGTGGAGGTAAGCAGGCAAACATTTCAGGGGAAGACCACCCTAAGGATGACAGGTCCAAGAGTGAGTGTCATCCCTTTTATTTAAACACTTCGGGGTGTTAAAAGACCTCATGTTTGTATCTCACATTTCCTTGTTTTGTTATATTATTTCTTCTGTCAATTAAACAAGAGTTGAAGACTCCAATTTTATGTACCTTATTCATGTTTTGTGAACATCATCTTTTAAAATGTTTCCATAAGAGCTGATTAAACATCCACACAATATTGATAGTGGAGCTGGGCCCATGGACTCAGTTGAGAGCATCCAAAAAGATGAGTTGATATAATACCCCTGTGATGAAGGTTTTTTTTCCTGTCCTGAAATGCATTGAGGATTGGGGAGTTGAATAACGGTGTTGTTGTGGAAAATATGGCAGTGTCCAACTCTCTTCTTAGCTCTGGTGTCCAAATAGGCTTCTTAGCACCATGCACCCACCTTTGTACCATAGTGAAAGGGTGTTTGTGTGTGATATTTACCATAGGTTTTGTACTGGAAAGGGACCTTTCCAGTACAAAATGCTATGACTAAACAAATTTGAAAACGTTTCTCACTTTGGATGTGCGCTTTGCAAAGTCAGAAAAATTTGGAGAAATAAAAGTATTTCTCCATTTTACACCTGCCTCAAAGAGGCATTATTTTGTGAGGCAAAACCCTATCTAATATTGTTAGCAGATAGAATTTTGTGTCAAAAACCATGAGTGGTTCCACGGTAACGCTCATGTACCACCCATGGACCGTCCCCTTCAGGGCCGGCTTCAGTACTGGTGGCGCCGGGGTTCGACAATGTTTCTTGGCGCCCCCCAAAGGCCTCCTTTAACAGTGCTACTCTAGTCTCCATAACCACCCTCTCTCTCATGTGTTTCTTTTGTTTTACAGTGCCACTCATACCAGTGTAAGGTGTCAGAGCACTTTACATCGTGTACACATTATACAGGGACAATGAATCATAAGTGTGTAAATCAGTGTATAGGAAATGTTGCATCAGACAGAGGACTACAAGGTGTAGGAGTCACAAGTCGGCCCTATTGGTAGAAAGTATAGTTTAAGAGTGCTTGGTCTGGAGAAGCACAAAGTCAGAATTTAAAACGTAACACCATGGTTGAGGGATAGCTTAACAAACAAGAATTGATTTCTACAGAAGTGAACCCTTTTTGCAACATTAGGATAATGAAGGACTGGGGTTAATAAAATCATAACGCTCTCATCTATACCTTGATAGTTAATACCTCACTGCTCTATATAAGGATTTGAACGTATAAACTCCAAGTAACAAAAGGGTGTCTCTGACAGACGCAGTAATGCACTGACCTACTTACTTTATAGGCACTTTGTGATCTGCAGCAGGCATGATAACCCTCTGCGCTACTTCATGATGAGTCAAACCTTCCACTAGACAAAACTCCAGGAGGTCCATTAATCACCAGAGTTATCTTGACATTTTTATGGTTGCCCCAAAGATGTTGGAGGCAAGGAACAGGGCAGCAGGTGCTTTAAAACCATATTGTACATGAAACCCCCCCACCCCTAAAGTCAGCAGCCAGTGCAGTGGGAACGATTGTGCCGCCCTAGCAGGGGCGTAACACATGCCCCCGCATCCCTCGCAGTGCGGGGGCCCGAACTGCAGGGGGCCCCCTCAGCACTGTACTCACACCGGAGAGCTCCGGATTAAATCCAGAGCGGTGGCCCCTCTGTGTACCTTGCAGGGAGGCCCCTTTCATTACGCCAATGTGCCCTAGAGCCAGCCCTAGTCCCCTTGATGCAAAGTGACGCAAAGCAGCGCAAAACACATTTTGTGCTGGAAGGCAATTCAAAATAAATATATTTTGTGATGCAAACCCGGTGCAAAAATGTGCAAATCTACCCCTGTGAATCTTTCTCTTAGATGAACTTGAAGGAGTGAGATTCTGGTGATCACGTCCATGATCCACAACAGTGATCAGCATCAGTTTCGCTATACAGTAAAGTGTTCATGCCCAGTCATTGCACTATGCGTCAATGGGCCAGGCAATAACATTGATCACAGCTCCCATAGAGTATATGCATCAGTGACCCTAGGCCGTGTTTTCCATTGTGGGTGAATATCAGTCAACAAGGGTTAGATCTATTCCATGTTTTCAGGAAACATCAAATCTGACTTTCATTAATTGCAATTAATTTTCACTGTATACAATTCTATCTTATACGAACATCCCAAAAAATGAAATGGAAACTGCCCTCTTCCCGCCTAAGTAGGACAGCCTCCTCCTAGATAGTATATGGATCAATTGTCACATGCATTTTGCAGCATATGCTTGAATGCCCCTAGTTGTAAATGTGCCAATCACCTTTCAGAGTAACTAGCATTAATTGCCTGCATTCGATATTGAGCTAGAAAGCCCTACTGAGCCACCAGCTTCAAAGTCCCCACCACAGTAACCAGCTGTAGTGGCTTCACACAGTGACCAGCTTCAAAGGCCCCATACAACAACCAGCTGTAATGACCCCGCATTGTAATTGCCAAGATGACAATGGCTCATTTGCATTTACTTAAGGAAGGAGTGTACATTTAGTAAATGCAACAAGTTGTTTTCTCAGTGACAGCATGGCATCAGTCAAATATATTTACTCCATTCATTATTTCAAACAAAAAGAGGGGGAGAAACATGGACTGTGATACCAGATAACATCAGTGTAAATTACGGTTGTTCAATTAGGCAGGAATATGCGATAAAAATAGGTGCTATGATGAAGAATCAGGCTAGATAGCACAGTACTCAAGTAATGTAAATGTGGAGAGAAAAGGAGAAAGTTGAACAAAATGCCTGAAAACGGATTTTGATGTAAGGATTATTTATATGCAACGTGTGTTTTATCATAATAATCTGTGCAGGATCGTACAACATAACTAGAATGGTGAGTTCAAACTGTAAAGTTAGAAGAATTTTAACTCAAATGTATATTAAGTACAGATACCTTCATCATTACAGTGAAGGTCTAAAGAATCAGATAGCACCCTGCAACGGCATCGAGTGTACTCGTAGTAGGACTGGTCAAATGTTAAGCCAAGAAAGTTTACCTCTCTATATGCCTGTCCTATCCCCCTTTTTCTTACATCTCTAACTTTTCTGTCCTTTCCTCCTTACATCTCCTTCTCTATCAAAATCTAACCAGCAAGAGGGTAACAACATATACAGCATTGTACGAGTGGTCTATGCCAGGTGTGGCTAACCCTGCAACAGTATTTGTGAATGTATACAGTATATAAAAAAAAATAAAAAAAATAATGAATAAAGAAATAAAAAACATTTTTAAAAAACATCAAGATTGGGCCATATTTGCACGTGCTTATCGCTACAGGAACGTCACTTTTTTGTGACGTTCCTCACGGTCGGACTGGCTACCGGGTGGTTTGGTCGGCTGCCAAGCAGAGGCCCGATTTTACTGCCATGGGGGCTGATATGTTGATAGGGACCTGCATTTGCTTTTATGTAAAGAAAGCAAAACAAATAGTTTTAAAGCATACTTTAAAACCATTTGGTTTTCCATTCTTTACTTAGAAAGACCCGGTAGCCAGTACGGCCCTGACGTTCCTGTGGCGATAATCCCTTTGCCTTATTTACAACGTAATGCCGCCTTGTAAATAAGGCCCTTTTTCACGCCGCACTTAGCATGAAAAGGGCGCAAAGGGTGTTGGGGTGGGTGTTCTGCCACAATACCCACTGATTTTGTTGCTGCATCCTACTTACAAGGGTGGTGTAAATATGGGGCAACGCCAAAATTATGACCAAGGAAAAGCTGGTCTTAACATGACGAAACAAGGAGAAATGTTTAATTTCTCCTTGTTTTGCTGTTTTTATGAGTGCTGCCTTGTGCAATATCCGTAATACAAGGGAGTAGTGAGTTTTAGAACGTGTAATTCCTTATACAGCATTGCTTAATACGATAGCTCTACTTTCGGTTTCAGTATACTAAATAATAGCGCTGCTTTCAGTTTCAGTACACAAATCCATGGAACCTGTGACTGTCTTAAGGCGTCAATGATGAAGCACAAACAAACATTTACTGGAACACTGTGCTGTGCCCTGCCAATCTGCTGTATATTCCTGGTGTTCTGTTGGCATGGCAAAGAGACTACACCTACTTGCAACTACGTGTTCCTCCTAGGGGTTTGAGAGGGAGGTGAGGATGACGTTTAGTAGGCTGAACATAGTATGCATCTAATAACTTTAACTAATAAAAAAGCTGAATAGGCAATGGAAGGACTTTGAGATGCATTATTTACTCTAGCAGATGTAAAGAAGGTGTGTTACTAAGACCCCTCTGACAGTTTCAATGCCTTTACTTTGACAGTGCTTCACGGGACTCACCAGTAATTACTGCCACTTACACTCGTCACATGCTTCTCAGCACATAGGTCTTCCTGTTCCTTCATCCTGACACTTGCCTACTTTGAAGGAGGTAGGCTGACAGACAATGGCCACTCCTATCCCAAGGTGATAGAAGCTTGTATGTATGGAGGGCAGTGAGATTTTATGCTAAATTCATGTGGAGTAGGAACGACCGGCTTTAGGAGGAGTTTCGAAGGCGTGAAATGCAAGTGAGGCTCATATGTATATGTTTGAATTTCTGCACCTCAGAGAACGCTGGAATACGTTTTGCTGTAATGTGTCAATCTGAGACAGAAACTGTGTCACTGTGTAGTAAACCAGGACTGGGACAGTGTGAGAAGTTTAGTCACATTTGATTAGGAGTTGGTGCTGTTCAAAGCTGAGGGACCTCTTTGAAAATTACTACTCAGCCACGTTTAAATTACAGTTCTAAGTGGAGCAGAAGATTCCAGAAGGCTGCCTGCTGCGTACCGAAAGTATTCCGATCTTCCAATACGGAGAAACCTCCATCTTTGTCTTGAATCTCTGGACCTAGAAATTGCTTTGAGGGCTAGATAAATTAACTTCGGGGCATATTTACAAGGGCCATATCTCCGCTTTTTTGGCTTTTAAAGTCCAAAAAGCGGAGATAAAAATATCGCCCTATTTACAAGAGGGTGCTAACATGCATTAGCGCATGTTAGCACCCTTTTTTCCGACGCCTCGCTTTGCATCTCTCATGAGATGCAAAGTGGGCGTCACTGGGCAGTACAACCTTGTAAATATCGCTGATGTGCACATCGCAACATTTACAAGGTGGCTCACGCATTTTAGCATACGTTAGTTTGGGGCGAAAACCGCTGTTTTCGCCAAAAATTTACATCTGCTAAAATCATGACCAACCCATACCTAACATGGGGGGTGGATTCTTGTGTTACGACCACATGGTCGTATCAACAAGCATATCGCCATTTTGCTGGGAACATCGCTGGAAAACCAGTGATGTTCCCTGCAGAACGGCGATTACCTCACTATCGCTGGAATTCATATCGCCATTGCGCTATTCGTTGTAAATACAGCGCAAGCATGGCAATGAATTCCAGTGATAAACGCCGATAAATATAAAAGCGCTAAGCGCGCTTTGAGATAATTATCTCCGTCTGTTGTAAATATGCCCCTTCTTGCTGTCCTCATATGGACAAAGGGGGGCCTGGTTGCGCAGGAGATGTATGCCTGCTGCCTGGAACTTGTTTCCTAGGATTGGAGAGTGTGGAGGAACTTAAGGCAAAAGTTAGCTGCGTCCACCTGAACGAAACCAGCAGACCAGTGGCAACATACAAAACTTCTGAGTTGGGAGTGGAGAAAGTCCGGCGTCTGAGAGAGTTGGTATTTGCGCAGCCCAACAGTCTGCTGTGGACCTGAAGTCATGGCGATCCCCTGCAATCGAAAACTGCAGATTAGTGTTTTAAAAACGAGGGTCCGTGCATGGTTTCATTGGCGCCTTTTTAAACAGGAGCATTCGATGTTACAAGTGAGTTACACTAAGTGATTGAAACTGTGACTTTAAAGAACAGAAATTTCTACAAACTAGTTCATTTTAAGATTCCTCCATAAACAGAAGAAGAAAGAAATCCATGTGTCGACTGCTCGAGGAAATATAAGGGAATGTGTCCCCATCTATATGTGGATCATTGTCTCACATGCATTGCTCTGTGACAAAGTCCTGGATAATGAGCCGGAGGGGATAGAGTCTTGATCTGATGTAGGAAGCCTACAACCTGCTGAGGTCCCCCTTCCTTAACACTGAAGGTGCCTGAAGTTGAAAGGTTCCAAACATAGCAATTCTGTAGCCCACTGAAACTGGGTAAGAACTGGGAGGGCTTTGGGACCTCCTCCCAAGCTTGAGGGCGCCCTATTGCATCTATCCTCGGGGGGAATGATTTGTTGGAACAAGTTATGAAGAAACAGGAAGGAATAACTACATACTTGATTTTTTACCATTGAAAGGGAACATTGGCTTCTGCAGGTAGCTCCTAAACCTTTTGGGTAAACCCTCCACCTTTACGGATTTCTGGAACCCAGTAGACTCTGTTGCAGCAACCCTACAAAGAGACGACCTCCTCTGCTTGGTGGAATCCCTAGCCCACTTGGGGGATTTTCATCTGACAAAAGGTGTACACTAAACGTTCAGGTCACCGATATCTAGCTTTAATGTTACCTTGCTGGGTTCATTGGATTGAGTGAGCTTTCCAAAAAGATTCCAAGTTCCCAAGTAATGTCATTGACCCAAGTCCAAACATCAATGTATAGAAATGCATTTTGTGAGTCACATCACATGCTGTAAGTCAAACATCCATAAAATACATATTTTGAGGATTTTACTTGTTTGCAATTGAATTTTAATGGTTGATTCATATGTTTTTATGCGCAGGATTTTTTATCCTTAATCTCTCTTGCCCATTAACTTGTTTCTCAATTTTTCTGACATTACCATTATTTGATTTTGTCTGTTTTAAATTAATTTGGCTTGGGCCTACACGTTTTTTATCTATTTATATTACATGTAATACCCCTCACACATTGTTCCTGGAGCTTGTCCTGTTGCTCAGGGTAAGCACAGGTGATGCAAAGATAGTTTGCTTCTTTATGTGCTTGTATTAAATGGCCTGGCATGCTGTCATCCTGCTGATGGGCCATTATGACCATGCCGCCCCACTATCTTAGACATTGGACCCACATATACAACATTTGATTCTCCAAAGGCTATGGTCTACTTTGGAGGATGGCAAAAGAAGGGCATCTGACAAACACTCCAGATGCCTCATTTGCCAAGCTTGCGCCACCCTCCAGAGTCCTGCAGGGTTTCCATAGCTGTGTCTGTCAGCCCTTGGTAGCCTGTATGCCTCTGGCCAATAGGTTAGAGAGACTGTTGCCCGAGGTAGGGTGCTCAACCGTCATTCAATCATTCAATTGCTCTGCCCTGTACTGCCATACTGGGTCCTCATTCAGAATGAAAAGTGTATGTAAATTAGGGGTGGGTGGAATTTGCGTAGTCGTGCTACGCAAAGCTCCACAAAACGGCAAAAAATCTCCGCGAGCACGCAGAAATTCCGCGAACACCCGGAATTGCTTGTTCGCGATGCTTTTTTCCTGTTCGCGAATGCTGTTTGCGTGTTCGGGGGGAAAATATCTTGCGAACACGCATTTTGAGAACGCGAACAAGCAAAAAATTCTGCGAAGCCGCGGAACGTAGAATTTTGGGCAATTTCGCGTTCTCTGCGGAACGCAAAATCATCCAAATTCTGCAAATTCCACGAGCGTAATGGAATTTACCGCCCAGGCCTAATGTAAATGGCTATATGCTGTTGATCCTCTGTCGATATGATACTCAGGCCAAAATAATGTTGTGATAGCCTTTGCAGAGAATCCTGTTAGGTTTTTGTGATTGTTATTATGAATGGGATTGTGTATGTGAGTTTGTTGATCAACTTGGTTGATGAAGTCAGTGTTGGGTAATACAACCAATATGGATGTATTGGGTATGTGCGTTTGCGTTTTACTGAACTGTGCAATACAAACAGTATAGAATAACATAACTCAGTTTTCAAAGACTGCCTAGTTACTCACCAATCTTATTGCATACAAAATATGTCCGTAGCAGTAGGCCATGACACCCACAGGGGCCACTAAGCAGGCGAGAAAGAAAAAGAGCACAAATGAAGCATCGTTGGGGTCTCTGGAGCTCCAGTCCACCGAGCAGCCAAGTCCATGGATTTCCAGAGTGTACCTGTTCCATCCTACCAGGGGAGCCCCGGTCCAGGCCAAGGAGTAGAGCCAGATGTAAGTGATAGCCCGCCACGACCAGGAAAAGTCAATAACCCTTGCTCGGACAACCCGGATGTATCGCTCATAGGCAAGCACGGTGAGGGTTGTAATGGAGACAATCCCTGGAAGACACAAATGCAGTTGTAACACCATGAAAAATTGCCTTATGTGAAGAGTCAACAAAAAATACAAGCTTATATTAGTTAGAAAAACCTCATAGTCACTATAGATCACACACATGCACCACACACACACGCACCCACACACACACTGACTGCTAGTCATCTTTGTATAGAAATATAACATGTTGTTAATTAGCTGGATTTGAGGATTTTATGACACTAGGGATGTGGCTGAAAAACTCCAGATCATGTTTAATTTACTCATTGTTTATTCCACATCGACCAGAAGTGAGGAAACACAGTAGAGGAACAAGTCTTGGAAAACAAAAGTAGTACCTTTGATTCCAACTTTTGTTCAGAACGTGGGCTCGGATACTGCTATTACTGAAAAAGTAGAGATGGCAGAACAATGCATGCATATCTCTTTCAAGCAAATAAAACTATACCACAAACGCATATGAATAAAATGCCTTTCTACACATTAGGTATGTCAGTCGAAAGTTATGCACAGCTGGGTCGGAAGGTTTTGTGGATCACCATTGATTCCAGAACTTTTTCATTCCTTTGTGAATCAGGAACATAATGCCCCGCTCAAGTAGACATATCTGGCATTTGTGTGCATAAAGAACACATGAAAAATTACAAAACTCATGTGTAAAGATGCTCATTTACTTTGTTTTGCCTACTGCTTTTCTATATGAAGCCATTACCTACGTGCAGTATAGTTGCAATGGAAGCTGTAAACAAGCCTAAATTAACTTCTTCTGTTGTCTTGCATTTTTTATATGGCCCTGATGCCATTATTTCATAACCATCACATATCAAAAGTGAGTGCTTGCCGCCATTTTTGTCTCTCTTACAGGCTCACTCCAAGTGATACTGGGGAATCTGAAGCCAAGTGCAACAGGCATTTGCTCCATATTTCTAAATCTGAGTTGCAGTAACGTGCAGTAAATCTGATTGTATAGAATGTCCGTAACAGGAAGCCATGAGAGCCAAAGGGGCCAGTAAGCTTGTAGTTTTACATACCAAATATTGAATAAGGAACATAGGAGGGGATTTACAAAAAAGTCACGCAACGCAGCGCAGCCCCCACGAGGCAGGAGAGCGCCATATCTTCAAAGATATGGCTTTCTCCTCCCCTTTCTCTTGTGCCAGCGCTGATGACAGCTGCTGTGCGCCATGCACACTCCTTAGCGCCGCAGCGCTAGGGTGTGTGCAGGAGTCTAGCATAGGTTTTCTACAGGAAGGGTGCTCTTCCTGCCCAACATACTATGCTCAATACAAGGGAAAGCTTTTCCCACTTTGTATGCGTGCTGCACAGTGCAACACGCATGCAAAGTCGGAAAAGGAAGGAGAAATTAAAGCATTTCTCCTGCCTTGCACCTAGTTAAAAAGGGCGCAGTATCCTCACGCTAAACCCAATCGACTGTTTTTAGTAAATTGGGTTTAGCGTGAAAAACCTTGGACGGTTGCATGGGAATGCCTATGCACCACCCTTGGCACGCCCCCACGCCACCCGGCGCAAAGTAATTGCGACGTCGCAAAAGCTTAATAAATCCCCCCTTAATATTTAATGTAGAGAGCATATGGGCATATTATCAAGACAGGCGATAACATTATCGCCGCTTTAGCGGCAGAAAACTGCAGCTAAAAGGGCGATAATGGGCTTGATAATATGCTCTATGGAATTCCAATTGAAGCCCATGTTAGATGTGAAGGACATCTAACATGGGCTTCAATTGGAATTCCATAGAGCATATTAGTAAGCCCATTATCGCCGTTTTAGCGGCAGTTTTCTGCCGCTAAAGCGGCGTTAATTTTTCGCCTGTCTTGATAATATGCCCCTTAGTTAAAAAAAAAACTTAGGAGTGCTTCTGCAGAATGTATTTATTTAAAAAAACAACAACAACAAAAAACAGCAATCGCTGCGAAATCGCATAGAAGGCACCCGGGTATTTGCCAAGAAGAGGAGCTTCCTACGAGGAAAACATCAGGAATAAGAGAGTGATGCAGACTCAGGGATTCGATACTGAGACTGGTTGCTACAGAACATGGTCAAGAAGCCAGTGAAATGATGGAGGTCTTGTCCATGATAGCTACGGCGAACCATCATCACTGTAAGAGATCAAAGAAAGGGCCCTGCAGTCCAGATCATAATTGGCAGCAGAGCTTTATAAACTGCCCCTCCCCTTAAGATGGCGCCTAGTAACTTCTCTGTGTTGTTCTGGCTCCTTTACTGTTGCTCATGTAATTCTCCACTGTTGCGTCCCACACCCTTGTTGTTTTGTTTCCTTCCCAGTTCCCTGAATGTCTTGCCTGAATTCCGCCTCCTCTCTTGATTGCAGTATGATACTGTTTGCTGACAGGTTGCCTGAACTCTGACATGCCTCTTGGATTACAGTATGGTTGTGTTTGTTGAAGGGTTGTCTGAAGTCTGTTTGCTTGTGGATTATTTATTAGTATTGGTAGCTGTGCTTGTAGTCCCTCTTGCGTCCTGAATTCCAGGTTTGCTATTGCCTTGGCGATCCACCGTTGCTCTAATTGAATGCCTTTGTTTGTGGCTTTGGCTCCTGGCAGCCTGCCGTCACTCAGACGACAAGCATATTCACCAATACTTCTCTTTCTCAGAGTATTTCAATGTTTATGCAATGTAATCAAACATTGTTTTTGTATTTACCTTCCGTAAATCTTTGGCATTCACCATAGAAAACGCTATTGTGAATTCCCTAAAATACAAGAGACGCATGGTTGATGAGACTGTGCCAATACAGCTCTCTCTTCTCTCTTTCTCACTTTTATTTGCCCCCCGCCCCACTCCAGGGTTTCACTCTTCTGTTCATTCTTGCTCACACGTGGGAAGAGCTCCATTCTGGGGAGTCGGACAGATTCTTCTTAAAGTCTGTTGAACAAGACCCCCGAATTCTGACGGATCCTGAGGTCATGTGGATTTAAGTTTTGTTCCTCTAATGGACAGGTGTCAGAGTTATATGATGGAAAACAGAGACATTTAGAGCAAGTGGATTTCAGAAGCAGTAACACAGGAATAAAGCTCCTACAAATAAAGACATCTTCAAAGGCCAAGTTAAAAATGACTCTGGTTAGCAGTCTAGTCTAACAAAGATAGCTAAGCAATATACATTGAAAGGTTACAATGATTATATTTGGTCAATGTCCCCCCCTTTGTACATTGCACAATATGTATTAGCATTTTAAGTATGGTACATTCATCTTGTCAATTATTATTTGTCCTTCTCCTTGATATTTTTCTTCAGTTCAGTGCATTAGTTTATTCCTTTATCCATGGGAGAATATAAAATCTATAGAGAAGGAGCAGGCAAGGACTTGCACCAGGCAACAACCTTTATTAGAGCCTTTATTTCACATTAGAGAAAATAAACGAAAAAGGGAAAACTCAGAATTATAAGAAAAGGTTTAAATAACTTAAATCCCCCAGCTCCTGAAAATAAACCTGACTATCCAGGGTTATCATCAATCGAATGCAGTTGCCAAGTTGTTTGGGACACGCAAGCAACATTCAGTTCCCACAATAGCAAAAGCATAACTCTTAACTGCAGTTACATAGTCGAACGTCATCCTGTTATCTAATGTAAGTGGTCTGTGGGGATTTGGTTTGATGTTAATAGCATTAGTGGTGGTGTAAGCCACCTCTTCTAAGACCTGAGCCATTCTTGGAATCTCCTTTACTGAGAGATCAGTCACATGGTTCAGAAAATGAATTGCAATGAAATGTCTCTAAATTCTCGCTTCTGCATTTTACTTTCTTTTGCGATCCAAGGAGAGGAGACACAGAGTGCCAGATAGAAGACACCACATAACCAAGATAACAACAACTTGACTTTTCTTCCCAGTTAAAGAAAATCAGAATCATGGGTGCACCTCCAGGGATAATGGGTGCATGGGAGCGGAGCTCACACAGCAACAGACACAGGTCTTCCCTATCCTTCCTCATTTGTCCAGAATTTGCAGTAAAATGTCCTCATAGTAGACTGATCATTTGACTGTGGGGAGACTGGCAAGCACCACTCTCCACCAGACGTTTATACAGTTCTTGAGCAGTAACTGATAAGAAATGACTTGCTTTGTTGGTCTCTCAAGACTAGTGGGTCATGCACAACTGGTTGCAATGGGGCAAACTGGGACATTCTGGTAGTCCTGACACTGTTGCCAATGTTTTAGAATTGACAAGTGGCACATAAATGACAATGTGGCTGGGTCACAGAAGGTAAGTAAAGAGCGAACCAACAAGTGTTAACAACAAGCACCTTGCTTGCATGTGTGATACTGTAATATAAGGGAGAAATATTATACAACACAATCCTAGGGAGCACTATTTTGTCACCCCTAGGCTCTTAGAGGCCATTCTGATGCAGGATGCAACCACACCATTTCCAAACTTCTTTATCTCTCTTGGGTGCCGGTTCCTTTAAGTTGGCAAGGTTATATAAAGTGGGCATAAGGGGTTCAATGTTATGAGACAAATACAATGTGGCAATGAATTGGGTGACAGAGCAGCACCTTTAGCATGAGAATCAAAATACAATACAATAGCTGTTGACCCGAACATTTTACTACAGCCACTTCTTTCAAAAGCTGTAAAGCATTGGATAGATACCTTACATAGGTGCTAATTAGATCAGTGTGCTAGAAGACTTGAGGAAATCCCTTTGAAATGATAGCAACCCAAAATCATGAGCACTCCAAATGCAATTTTGGAATATGTGAAAATAGTGTTCACTGGGTTTCTTCTTAAATACAAGCTACCCACTTGAGTTGAGTACACCTGCAGAAGGCATCTAAAATACCCATTCATTGTCTGAATGGTTGAGGGTAGTAAGAGGAGAAATTATTACGACAGTGGGCTCTGATAAGTGAGCCAGTAGGTAGATATTGTTCGGTCTGCTTTTCCATAGAGATAGAGATAGAGACAGTCATACAAATGGTTATAATGCTGCTGCCTTCCTGAAACCGCTACCACCATTCGATACTGCCAAAAAGCTGAAGATTATGAAATACCTAAGGAATCCAGCTGGTGAAGGTGTAAAAGAAGTCATAAAGAAAATGCCTCATGTGGGTGAAATTACATACCCTCGAATCAAAGAAGCCTTGAATCTCAAGTTCAATGCAATGCCAAATGTAAATTACAAAAGGGACATTTTCTGTCAAAAATAACAGAAAGATGGAGAAACCATAGGCAAAGTTGATGAGAGACTGGTTACGCTTATCAAACACTGTAAGTTCAATTAATGTAATGATGAGGAAGCTATACGCCTCAAAGTTATTGATGGATACTTATCAGATTTATTCAGATGATGAATGCTGTGTGAGAAACTCTTAGTCTGGAGCGAGTTCCCATTGCTGCCAGCGCTGAGGAGTGTACTGATCAACATGCTGCTAATGCCGGAGGTAACCAGAGTGAGTCAGTCATGAATGTGAAAAGTGAGCCAAAGCACAAGGCAGAGGGACACAGAGTGATGTCTCCACGGAAGAAGTGTTTCAGGTGTGGATTTTCATTTCCACCCAAAGGCAAATGTCCCACCATTGGACAGGTTTGCAAAGGTTGTGGGAAGGAGAACCATTTTGTAATGGTTTGTAAGGCCAAGCAAAAAGTAAGTGTGTCACAGCTCAGAGACAAAATGGCTGCTCGAATGCTTCAGAAGCATTGCTCGATGCATGCCCACAAGCCCTCGCAACCACACCAATTGAGGCAAATCCACACTAAACATAGTTGATCATCATCCAAATCATCATTAAAAAGTTCTTCAGTATCACCATCAAGTGAAAGTGAAGACAATGGTTTTGCACTGTCGATATTTACCTCAGAAAAAACGTGCGCATGTTGGACTGATCGCTTGTGAACAAAAATACAGGTAAAAGAAAGTTGATATAAAAAAGCACCAAAGTCATCCAAACACTGTCCGAAGGTTAAAATTAAGTTAAACGGCTCCTCAGTACCTTTTATTATCAACAGTGGTGCATCGATATATGTAATGCCAGAGGAGAAATATGATGAACTATCTCCAATGCCGCGACTTACGCCATCGAAAATTAAAGTGTATTCAAGAGCTTCATCTAGACCATTAAAAAGTCGAAGTTCATTTGAAGCCATAAAGAAACACAAAAAAATGAAAGTACAAGCACTCATTCATGTACTTCAAGGTACAACGTCAAGTACCTGTTTACTCAGTTTCAGTACAACTGCTGATAAGGGACTGATATCAGTGAACTATAACATGAATACTCATAACAAAATAGTAAGTCAGTTCCCTTCGTTGTTTCATGGGTTAGGAAAACTCAAGACTATGAAAGTGCAATTAAACATTAATGAGGACGTCCATCCTATTGCTCAAAGACACAGGCAAACTACATTTCATTTACAGGAAGTTGTTGAAAAAGAACTTGAATCATTGCTCAAACATGATATCATTGAATGTTCCACTGGTCCAACACCCTGGGTTTCTCCCATAGCAGTAGTGCCCAAAAAGGACAGGGACAGTACACATCTGCGTTGACATGCGACAGTTGAATGAGAACAACATCCAAGTCCACATGTCGTTGACATGATCACACAATTGAATGGTTTGACGGTCTTCTGTCACCTTGATTTGACTAAAGAAAATCATCAGCTGAAACTTGAGGAGAGCTGCAGGTACATTGCAAACTTTTCTACACATATTGGTATTTTCTGATACAAAAGACTACGTTTTGGTGTGTCATCAGTTGCAGAGCTGTTTCAAGATTTCATTCGAATTATCAGCCTGCCATGAATGTGTTTAATTATAGTGATGACATATTGGTTTTCGGAGCTACACAAAAAGAGCATGATAAAGCTCTCAAGCAAGTGTATCATTCACATGCAAATGCAGGTTTGACTTTGAAAGCATATAAATGTGAGTTCCATAACACAAAGCTAAAATTCATTGGCCATATCTTTTCTGATGGGGTCATGACACCAGATCCAGCTAAAGTTCAAACGCTTTCAGCTGCGAGTCCCCCCAAGAAGTTTCCATGTTACGTTCATTCATTGGCACGGCCAGTTACTGTTCTAGATGCATACAGTGGCGGCTTGCATAGGGCGTGCTGCGTGGCAGTGGGGTGGGCGGGGAGGGGCAGGGTGGGGTGGTAGTAAACTCGGACATACGACGAAACAGAGGAAAGTAATTATTAAGTTTCTCTGTTCCGTCGTATGTCCGAGTTTACTACACCCCCACCCACCCCTCTCCCGCCCCACCTCCACGAAGCACGCCCTATGTGAGCCACCACTGGATGCATACAAGACTTTGCCACCGTAAGTGTTCAATTGAGAGACTTAACAAAATAGATTGTTTCATTTCATTGGTCACATGAAGGCAAGCAAAGTTTCAAGAGAATCAATCAAGCTATCAAGAAAGCTACTGAAATGGCATACTTTGATACAAAGCTTCATACAGAGGATGTTGTTGATGCTAGCCCAGTCAGGTTAGGCGTAATCCTTACACAGCACACCAGACACCCAAATGCTCAAAGACATATTGTGGCCTATGGAATCAGAAGTTTGTATCAAACTGAACGTGCTTGTTCACAACCTGAGAAAGAAAGTTTAGTAGTGGTCTGGGCTTGTGAACACTGCCACATATTCTTATATGAAAAGCCTTTCATGCTTGTAACGGATCACTAAGCATTGCTGACCATCTTTGGCAATCCAAAGACTAAGATGCTGCCTTACATTTAACATTGGGGGTCTACAATTACAAGAATGCAACTACACAATTATACACCATCCAAGTAAAGATCCTGCTCACTACTTCTCATGAGTCCCGCTACAGTGCCATGGTACCCCTTGCAAAACAGCTGAAGACTACATAGATTTCATTGTTCAGTCAAACACACACACTGCCGTGCTGTTGGAACAAATTGTCACTACCACAAGTCAAGATAGTGACATGTTAAAACTGAAAGACATTATTACTAGTATGCTCAACTTCCATCCAGTGGCAGTAAAAACCAGAAGTTTAAAAATGTCAAAGATGGACTGTCCGTTACTTATGAAGGAGTTAGTTTGAGCGGTTCAAGAATTGTTATTCAATAGAGTCTGCAACAACAGATATTTGAAGTGGTCCATAAAGGACATCGCGGAATCACTACCACAAAATGAGCTCTCTGAGATGGAGCCTAGTTTCCCCATCTTGATGAAAGAGGTGACAGAGATTTGAATGCCTGATATATATATGCAACTGCCTTTCATAGAAAACCACTCAACACACCTGAAACATGTTAGAATTTCCAAAGCATGCATGGTAAAGAATTGCCATTGACTTCTTCGGTCCTCTTGACAATGGACATTAACTGATTGTGATTGTTGATAAATACTCCAGTTTTCCATTGATAGAAGATCTCTCATCCATCACTCAAGAAAGAGTCATTGAGAGATTAAACCGCATCTTCGTGACATGGGATCTTCCTGCGATCCTTAAATCTGACAACTGCCCACTTTTTAACTGGTAAGATTTCAGAGACTTTCTGAATCATCATAATGATAATCATCAAAAGAGCACACCTCTTTGGCCACAGGCCTGAAGAAAGGTATTCAGCGTGCTATATTGGAAAAGCTCAACCATAAAACCGTATTGAATTCTACTCTTTGAGCTTACCGTTCGATCCCTCACTCGACTCGGCGTAGTCATTAGTGGGTACCGAGGCAGAGGAGGACACTACAGCTGCCATTACTGTTTACTGTGAAAAATTGGAGGTGTTGCAGAAATGAAGTAGAAAAGCTATATAAGAGGGCAGCAGAAAGGCATGCTGTTCCCCTAGATTTATAGAGGAGGTGTCTAAGGGTTAACTACCGTGAAGATAATAAATGTATATTTTTTTTAACAAATTTATGATTTCGCAGGGCTCCTGCGGGATTGTGAATAGTAAATAGTAGTAGATGAGTTCTCAATACACTCTATTAGTAGGAATGCACATTGTGGTCCTTTCTTTTAGAGGGAGTGTGTAAGAGATACGCACTGTGATGATTAGAAGGCTAAATCTGTTTTTTAATTGTTACGATCTTGCGAGACTCTCGTGGGATCTTGAAAAGTAGGAAGCAGTAGGTGATATTTGAATCCACTCTGCTATGCACACCTGTTACTGTATGAAGGAGTCTTGCTGGAGATTGTGTTCATCAGACATTGCTTTTTATGCTTTGGTTTCAGAAAGGTTGTGAGTAGAGTTAAGGCTCATCCAAACACCTTACTAGACACACCCATCATCTGAGACAGAGTTCTGAAAGGAGAGCATAGTCCCTTCCCACACCCTACTACACACACACATCATTACATAGAGAGGTCTTACCATAGACACCACTCCCTACACACACCCTAATAGATACACCTGTCATCTGAGAGAGAGTTCAGAATAGAGAGGGCAGCCCCTCCCCACACAATACTATGCACACCTCTCACTACAGAGAGAGGTCTCGGCAGAGAACCCAATACCTCCACACGCCCTTCTACGCACACCTGTCATCATAGGGAGAGGTCTGAAAGGAGAGGGAAGCACCTCCCCACACCCTACTACTCACATCCGTCATCTGAGAGAGAGGTCTAAAAGGAGAGACCAGTACCTTTCCACACCCTACTACGTACACCCATCATTACAGAGAGAGGTCCCACCATAGAGGCTAGTCCCTTCCACTGGAGAGTCACACAAGAGTCACTGACAAGCTTCTGCAAGTGAAGCTTGCTCTGGGGGTCTCATATGATCCTGTGAGACTCTCATGAGAGTCGCATGGAAATTTTCCTAGAAACCCTTCCATGCTGTCTTTCTTTGCTCAATCTCTTGAGAACCTTATGAGCTCGTTTGTACAGGGAGAGAAAAGAGTGTGTATTATCACAGTATAAGTAACTAGTTAAAACAACCATAAAGCAACACAAATAAAGCAGAGTTTGTGAATGTTAATAATTAAGCTGAAAGAAAAGCTTTAGAAAGACCATTAAAGGGGATTATGGTATATGTACTCATCTTTGATTCACTACTATATTAAAGATTAGCATTTGATAATAACATGATAAAGAAATATATATAGTAGATGACAATGACATTAAGAACTTTACGATCTCGTGAGTGTCCCATGAGCATCTCGTGATCCTCTTGAAGGGTAATGTCACCTCAAAAAAAGATTGCTGGTGACATGTCTTGATATCCGAGTTACAATAACTGAGCAAATAAACAATTTCTATTGAATGTTTAATACTCACATACATTTTACAAAGATTATGTAAACTGTGAACCATATTTTGTTTTGTTACAATAAAAAAAACATTCTGTAACTAAAATAATGTCTGAACACAACATATATTATAAAATCATTCTATCATACATACACTCGCAAAACATGTGTTTAATTTTAAAAAAAACTATAAATTCACTGAAAAAAACAAAGGTTAAAGTAATGTTACAGTTAAGTGTAATAAAAATATCTATTTTTGTTTTAAAAAACGCCTTAGAAATTCACTGACTTCGCCAACTTTAACTTGTGCCACCACCATGCAATTTTTATGACCTCACATATGACATCCCTCATGAAATGTTCTATGACATCATGTATGACATCACTGTTGGCATCTGAAATTACATAATTTTGTGTTTTCCTTAATCTGGGGAAAATAATAGGCCCAAATCTGCATTAGTTTACCACCTGTTGGAGGAGTGATGCGAAAGGGAGTTGTGTGGTGACCAGTTGCTTCTCCCACCATTGTGCAGCAGGTGAGTGGGTTTAGCAGTTGCCAGCAGCCCCGCATCACCACTAAAGGATCCCGGAATGGTATCGCCAGGCCCAGGATCACAAGATGTGGTATTTGCAGATCAAGTTATTCAGGACCCGTAGACACTGGACATGTTGGAAAGGCACACATTGGCATTGCACATTGGGTACCTGTCCAGGAACTCATAATTAGGGCTTTTGTGTCTAACCAGAAGATAAAAAGAGTTCATATAAGGTCCAGAATGCTGTGAAATGTTTACTGATCTCCATGTATTACTGCCTCATGGTATTTTGGGGCCTTATTATGAGTTTTTATGGTCCTGGAGAAGGCGGCATGCCACCGCTTCAATCCAGGACTGCCAAAACTCACTGCCGCCCGCCCGCCAGATTACAAGTATTTATGTGGTCTGGCGGGTGGATGGCATTGCGGTCCCTCAGCACCACTGCAGGACCTCCAGTGCACGTCCCTGCACAGGAAGGATTGCACCCTGTCTTGCATTCCTTCCCGTGCAGGAACTGGGGGTGCAAAACTACAGGGGGCGCTACATGTTCCCCTCTGCATGCAGCACAGTGCACAGAGGCACAAGGGCCTTTGTTGCCTCACTGCCACCCTTTTCATATGCAGTGTCACCACCATGAAAAGAGTGGTGGTGAGGCAATTCAAAATATGCCCAGCAGTGCCAATATGGCACCACCAGCATATTTTGGCCTCAAACCGCTGCCAGACCTCTGCAGGATCCTTGATCTGCGGCGGTAGCAGCAGTTCAGTGGCTGTCCGACCACCACACTCATAATGCTGCAAGCAGTGCTGCAGTGTGGCGGTGGTTGGACTGCCACCACGACCATGGACCGCCGCAGTCGTAATCGTAACAAGTCCCCGTGTCAGTTTGTTCCCATAAGAATTTTAATATCCATGGCATCATTTACATCAACGCAGTTGGTTGCTGATGGGCAGATCCTTTGCTCTCATGAAGTGTTTGTAGTTGTCGAAGTAGTTGGACAATAACCATATACTAAACAAACTGTCCTCTAACAACTATCAACTGCACATTAATGTAAAAATGGAGACTCGGTAGGGGTACTAAGCACAGCACTGACTACTATCCAAGGGGCTTTTAAAGCAAACCCTAGCCAGTAACTGGCTAGTTTACTGACAGATGAACCTATTTACCGGCAAAATAATCTGTCTTTGCCAACATTCCTTCAATAAAACACAATTGCATTATGAGCAATATGCATATGTAACACCCACTCGTGTGTTGTTTCGCTTTCTTCTGTAGAGATTGTTTTACAAACTCCGCGGTTGTGAATAGGTCATGGGAATAAGGATAAACTCTGCTGTCGTTGCTATAAAACCCCAAAAGGACCTTTCTAAATCATCCCTTCCATTTTCACGACGCTTTTGACACCATTTTACCAGCTCAAAAGTAAAGATATACCAGTTAAAGAGGCAATTGTGGCACTGTGACATGAAAATAGATTTTTGCTTACTGTGCCTTGAGTGTTTTTGAGAGAGACCCAATTTTCGAATGGGCAAATAAATATCTTTACTCTCTAAAGGATGATTTTACTCGAGGAATGGTGCTCAGAGACACTCTGGCAGACCTTGAGTTCATGGCATATCTTGGGAGCTCCCCTTCATGTAGCTCTTCACCCATTATCTTTGAAATCATGTACTTTAAATGCATATTTTATGGTATTTGTAAATGAAAAATATGTTTGGGGCAGAGACACTCATCACACTATTGGGGCCGTTAGACACGCTCCTTGTGAGGGCTTCCTTGCTTTCATTTGTGACTGCTCTTGAAACGTTTCCAGTTGTGCCTTGGTTGCAAAACTGGTTCTCATACCTACCTTGAACATATATTACAGAAGTCTCTCTTAACGTGCCCATGTAACAATACTGTGAGTCAGTGGCTTATATTTTATATTTTATTTTATTTATGGTATTTTACTTCTACTTTATCTTACTGTACTTCTCCATTCATTAATCATTTTGTTACTGATGCCCTCTGTGTTCATTATTAGGTGCATTGGTTGCGTTCTCTGTTTACTTTTCAAAATTTACAATAAAAATGATTTGAAATAAAAAAACAGGTTCTCATATGAAGAGTTTGTGAGAACATCAAGGCATAAATAAATATTGTAACACATGGAAACATATGTTGGAGCACGTCTGCATTGTATATATGGTCTGCTCCAAAAAACAGACGCAAAAAAATTAGAAGGAGATACCATGCGACTCGTTCATGGAATCAAACATTAAGGTACACCTTTAATGTCATCGTGAATGCACATTTTTGGTGGCTTATGATTTATGACTTTGGCTTAATTTCACAAATCTGCAATAAACATTTCAAAAGGATGTTTCAGCCAACTTAGAACCGATATGTGAAGGCCTAACAAATCTGCAGATAAATTGTATATTTCTGAGGCAATTAACTGAGGCAGCCTGACAGATCTAAGGGATTCATGCGGTAGGGACCCAGACAAAATATCTTCATCTTGAAATATTCATTTTGGGAAAAAAGCTAATTGACCTGACGAAGATCACAAGGATTGGTGGAACTAAACTGAGCCAGAATATATAAATATCCAGAGCTACCCGACACACAATAGGAATACAAAATCCATTTGGGACCACAATTTTGTATAGCATTTGTTGAATGACAGTAACTGAATATACTACACAGGACATAGCTGTATTCAGTGGTCAGTTCGTATTGTGATCATGCACAGAGGCACAGTGAGGGCCACTGGAATTGTGCAAATTATGTGTCAAGATTCAGTAAATTATGCAGCAAGAAAAGCCAAAGTATGCTGCATTTTGCAGCACATTTTGTAATAGTATACCTTCATTATTTTGACATTTTTATACTTGCAAACAATGTCTGGGCATTGATTGCACCTCGTTAGTACCAGTTTAACAACCAAATGTAGCAACAAGGTGACCAGTCAACTATTGCAAATTGCCCTTCACTGCACAGCAACACGTTTTACTATGTTTTAATAACTTTTGGACCGTTTGAGCGACAAACAATTTTGGGGGGTTAAAATCTGCAGATTATGCAGCAGATGATGGATCATGTGGCAAATTCAGCAAATCTTTAATTATGTGAAAAAACACTGTGACTGCACAATCGCATAATTCCAATGGCTCTGAGCACAGTGTACCATTCAAACGGTACAGTGCACGCCTTGCCCTGGCGCACAGTTGTAGGTATATACTGAGCACAGGGAAAATGTTTAAGTCAGGCACTATGCTTCCTTCAACCAGCACATGAATACAGGGCATGCGATATTATGCAATGTGCATAGTAAACTGCTCCAGAATATACCCCCCTTCAAACTATCCGCAAACCATGCTTGGGATTACCACGCAAAGGGCTTAGCCGTAGGCCATTTCCTTAGTATTGTGTACGTGGAACAAATATGCGCAAGTTACAGTCAAAGGACTTGTCTTGTGCTTAGGGAACTCAAGCAGACTGTACATTAATTATTTTATTTAAATAAATACTTTAATAGAGATTAAGCCATCCTACACTGATTTTTAAAAATCTACAAACTTCAGTAGATCCAATACCTCAAACATCCACCAATTAAAGTCAACTATGCAATCTGCCAATGTACAGAACATGGCTTTACACATCATACATTTTAAATAATACATTACTTAATCAATTACCTAAATTATGACATCATATACGACATTACCAACGACTGGCCCGTTGTGGCTACCACAAACGCTGGATGAGCTCAGGAGGTGACCAATTGAAATGGATAACTTTGTGCTGAATTGTCAACTAAGGTAACCTTTACTGTATTTAATTATTCATTTTCACTTTTTGGATCCAACATTTTCCAAAATTCTCAGTTGTCCCCTTTTTGTTTGTTTTTAATATGCCATTATATATAAATTCACACGGGGCTGTTTAATAGCTTTGTATTAAAATATTGCAACTTTATTATAAGAGACAAGGATGAATAAATGCTGTGATGAGCTCTATGTGACAATACATAATTTTAATGAAAAACAACAATTGGATTTTCCTAGTTTTGGAAACCAGCAATGCTCTGTGGAACATGGCGCTGATAAAGATTCTGAAATGTTTCCAACTAAGCCTCTATTGAGAGTCAGCTTTATCAGAGAAAATAAATGAGATTTCAAAGGTTATTTTGATATGTGAAGCAAGTACCATGACAAGCTTTTTAAAGAATGGAAAGTGCAGTCAGAAAATAAGGTGATAATCTTATAACAATCAAAAATCCTATACATAGGTAAAGGTCTTACAAAACTGCAGATACATTGTAAATGTTCCAAGATAATTAAATGAGGCAGCCTGACAGATGGCGACTGTCAGCGACTCATCAAAGACCACATTTCCAAATGGAAATTGATGTTAAGAGCTAATGTGCTAGAGCATGCTTTCAGATGGAGCAAGTGAAAGAGGCCGATCTACTTTTCATTTATTTTTTTATATCAAAATTTACCGATTCCATGCAGTGGGCGCAAACTACTAATGTTGTATAGTGCTTTCATTAGAAACAGCGTTAGTGTTTATTTGATTTATTGCCTGATTTCGCGGCAATAAGAGCTTTACTACTTGAAATGTTACACAAAAGAACCTTGTTAACCTGTACTTATGCCAACAACAGTTCTTTGTGGCTACATATCATATTTAGATTGTGCAGGAATTTGATAGGATGTTACAGGGAAGGAAAATAAAAAATGGTCTTTTAATCTATCAGATATATACACACTAACAAGGAAAGCCTTTAAGTAGCAGGAGTGACTGAATATTTGTAGCTGCTTTTGTGAGATGAGAAATTCTTTGAGAACAATCTTAAATGAGTTTTGCTCTAAGATTGTAAGTAAATACTAGTAGAGCTGAATAGTAGTATAGTGGAAGGAAGTGAATCTAGATGTGGCACACGGAGGTTTTGGTGTAACCAAGAGGTGTTGGTCAGCAAATCATTAACTGGAAGCTGGTGTGAAATGAGTTATGCCCATTGATCAGTAATTTGGTGCGCAGTTGCTCATGGCTTTAAAGACCAAGGGGCAGATTTACAAACAAGTCACTCAACACAATGCAACACTGCAAGACAACTTGGTGCACTGCTTTGCATGACAGGAAGAGGGTAGGAATGCCCCATATCCACTAAGATATGATGCATTACTGCTCTCTCCCTGCTCTGGTGCAGTGAGTGCAGCCTAGTACCAACACAGGCACCCTTGCAACATGATGCAAGTGTGTCTGCATTACTGAAGAATGAGGAAACATGTAGAAAGAGGTAAAAACAAGTAGGAATAAACATACTCCTCACCTGGGCCTGGCGTACCATTCTGATGCATTCCCAGGTTTACTTGTGCTAGTGAATCTGAGAATGAGCCAAAAACAATAGGTGGATGCGTGGGAACTCCCACGCCTCACCCATGGAATGCCTTCAGAGGGAAGCATAACGCAAGGTAGCTTTGGAATTATTGGATCAATAAATAGTGGGGCTCCTCACATCTATACAGAACATGCTGCTGATGGGTTATTGTTTTTGTGCCGTTCATCTACCTTCTTCCCCAAAAATGAACAGGGTGGATGAATGGCAAGTATCGGGCTAGCACTTACACTCGATTAGACAAATAGGCTGTTTGAATGTAGTTACTCTCTCTTTCAAGGTAAAGAGGACTATAAAGTTTCACTCACTCTCTTTAAAGAGGCATCACCGATGGCGCCTTACCTTCCACCCATTTCTGGAAAGATTTAGTCACCAATTGGTGACTTTTCAAATCTATTTAATTTAGTCTCCAGCCTTCAGCCCTTGTATTGGCACATTTTCATCCTCAATCATGCCTTGCACGTGGCACATATGGGGTTGAAAAGAGTGAGTCTTATCTGTCTTGCGGTGTTTATCAGCCATCTTAAAGTTCAGTCGAAGCTGTGCTGCTGCTACTCCACAGGGATTGTTAGGGTTCACAGTACTCTAGGGTAGAGATTCTATGATCCCCTCAGAACCCAACACCCAGAGCTGGCCAGGGCTGCAAGGATTGGTGTCATCCCAGTTCTGTTGGAAAACACTGTCAATGTCTGAAGGCATCTACAGCCACCCCAGGTGTTGGATGGCTCACCTTGACACAAACTATTATTGGTCCCCCATATCACTCAGATGGTACCATCCAAGGTCAATTACCTCTCACCATAATTGGTCTGCAGTGAAAATATCATCAAAAGAGGACTGGGAATCAGCAAGAAGGAGTGGTATCAGAAGCATAAGGAGGATCAGTCATTGTGCTCACCATCTTGTTCTGCAGCCAGCTCTTAACAGAGAAGAATTCTTTTTGGCGATCCTTATGACTTTAGTCGGGGCAGGATCTTTGAATTATATTGAGGGAAATGAGGCAGGTAAAGACCCAATTCTGAGCAAACGCTCCTCTCTACTTGGCAAGGGAGTTTGCACTGGCAGTGTTCAATCCAGGAAGTTACATACCAATTTCATCTGAGTTTTAGGAACGACACTGGAACTCTGAGGAACTCAAAGTCCTAATTCCAATTCAAAAGTCAAAGGCATGGAGCAATAACACTCACTGCACCAAAGAGCTATATTATTCATGCATGTAATACTGTTTCAGACATAGATTGTTATGATTCTATCAGAGGATAGTTATGGAAAACACAAGAATAATGGATGGCCGGAGCTGTGGAATTAGCAGCTAGTATCCTAACACACTATGCAAGGATTCTACTTGGGGCTGTTTCTGTTTTTTACACAAGGAAATGCATAAAGTAACAAATGTTCCCTTAGGTTGGATTGCAAGTAAACTGAATGGCTACAGAAGGGACTCAGCAAAAGAAAAGACTGTAATGTGCAGAAAGGATGACTGTTTACCTCGCACATCCTTCACAAACCGAGGCTCTCCAACCAACACATTTTTCTGCCTACAGCAAAGAGCATGGACCTGACAATTGAATGTAATAATCTTTGCCCATAGGTTTGCTCCATGATTTTGGTGCAGATTTGCTAACTTTTACAATCCAGAAAGGCTTTCAGGAGTAGGCCTGCTACTCGCCTCCACTGGAGTGAGTCCTAACCTCCAAAAAGTGCCATCCTGGTCATGGACCCTGGGTTGGTGTTAGAGTGTATTTCTCCTGTCCAAAAACTACAAACTGAACACTTAGAAAATATTTAAGAGATTTTCATCAAAAAAGCCAGAGTCTATCACTGAACCTGACCTGACCTGCAGCTGCAAACGTCAAATCACCGGTCTGATTCAATTTGCTTGTTTGCCTCACTAAAGGGGTCTTGACTCCAGAAAAGTTTCCCAGACCAAACAAAGAGGATTTCACTGGGACAAACCCCAGCAGCAATCAGCTGTCAATGATGCCTTTCTGGGGCCAGACTTTAGACTTCGCCCACTCGAAGCTTTCCTGCTGTCGATGTTGACTGCCTTGAACTTCTTGCCCGAGCTGAGGCTTCCACTGAGTTCTTGCTCTGTAGCCGGCCACCAGGAACAAGCCCCCCTTAGGACCAAGCCTGCAACCGGACCCACTGATGGCCCATTGACGAGGTTTTTAAGTGCGAAGGTCAACTATCCAGCGGGTAGAACCTGGTCCCTTAATCCGCCCTGCACTCCATCATGTTGGCCTTTAACTTTTGACTGTGATTTGGTCTAGGTCAACCAGATTACTGTGGTTGGCACTTTACGCATTTTGGCTTTATTTTTAATTCAAATTGTAAAAATTCATACCTCCAGTTGTACTTGCTGGATTTTTGTTGTTTTGGTGTAATTTTATGTATCAAAGTATTCTCTGTTCTAAATTGGTTTGGGGATTTTTCTTGTATTGTGTTTATCTTTATTACTGTTTGAGTGTTACAAATATACTTTACACATTGCTTCTAAGTTAAGCCTGACTACTAAGTGCCAAACTACCAAAGGGTTAAGCGCAGGTTTATTTATTGACATTTGTGGTTCACCATGACAATGATTGTGATTATTTCTTGAAGTAAGTTCTCACCCTCTTCAACAAATAACCTGAAATTCTGACATATATATCCTAAAATGTAATCTATTTTTCAATTTAAGTCTTCATTTTTTAAATTACACTAATAACCCTATTTAAAATGTAATTTAACTCAATTCATTTTAATTTCATTTATTGTTAAAGCATACTTAAATTAAATGTGTTTACTTTATTTAATATATTTAATCTAATGTTTCTTTAGTCATTCCTGAATCCTGGAAAAACCCTTATTACTGCTAAACTCTACGAAGCCCTGAACCCTAAAACTGTCTTGCTGCCCCTAATCACTGCCTATCCTTGAACCCTCAAAACTTCCCTATAACCAATTAAAAATAACCATTTCTGAATCCTAAACCCCCCCTACCACTGATAACATTGCCTATCCTTAATAAAAAACATACTGTCACTAAACAGTATTCAAGCTCCTTGCTACCCCATAGCATTACTTATCCATGGAGCCTAAATACTCCTGGCTACCCTGGAACACTTCCCATTCCTGAACCCTAAAAACCTCTTAGTGCTCTAAAAAATACCAATCTCTTAACCTAAAAAAAACTTTTAACAACCTTGCTATCCCTAAACCCTACCCATCCCTAAATCATAAAATCTTCTTCCTACCTCCAAACACTTCCTATCCTTAAACCCTTAACTCTACAATCACTAAACCCTAAAAAATACTTACTACTTATAAACTCAATCTCTTAATCTTAAAATTACTCTACCATCCCTAAACACTACCCATCTCTGTTACCTAAAAGCCAATTACCCCACCGAAACACTAGTCATCCCTGAGCCCTAAAAACCCTTTACTACTCCTAAACACTACAAATCCCTGAACACTAAAAACGACTTACTACTTCTACACTCCTATACACTATTCACCCCCAAACCCTAAAAAGGTCTTGCTACCCCTATACACTTCCCATCTTTAAACCCTATAACATCTTACTACCCCTAAACACTATCCACACCTAATCCTAAAAACTCCTTACAACTCATTAAACAAATCATAAAACTTAAAACTCTATACCTTTACATTT